>NC_092821.1:0-1350000 GCF_023375885.2 Dermacentor andersoni
CTTGTGGTTTTTGCAGAAAACTTCAATCTCGTCTACCAAAAGATGCATGTGCATGCTTAAAACGCGTTTTCGCACAAATCCGTGCGCGGGTGCTAAAAAGAGCAGCATCGGCATGCTTAGCACGTTGTTTGGTAGAAATCCACGTGGGCGTTCTGAGAAAAGCATCATTTGCATGCACATCTTGTGGTTTTGCAGAAAACTTCAATCTCGTATACCAGAAGATGCATGTGCATGCTTAAAACGCGTTTTCGCACGAATCCGTGCGCGGGTGCTAAAGAGAGCAGCATCGGCATGCTTAGCACGTCGTTTGGTAGAAATCCACGTGCGCGTTCTGCGAAAAGCACCATTTGCATGCACATCTTGTGGTTTTGCAGAAAACTTCAATCTCGTCTACCAAAAGATGCATGTGCATGCTTAAAACGCGTTTTTCGCACGAATCCGTGCGCGGGTGCTAAAAAGAGCAGCATCGGCATGCTTAGCACGTTGTTTGGTAGAAATCCACGTGCGCGTTCTGCGAAAAGCACCATTTGCATGCACATCTTGTGGTTTTGCAGAAAACTTCAATCTCGTCTACCAAAAGATGCATGTGCATGCTTAAAACGCGTTTTCGCACGAATCCGTGCGCGGGTGCTAAAAAGAGCAGCATCGGCATGCTTAGCACGTTGTTTGGTAGAAATCCACGTGCGCGTCGTTCTGCGAAAAGCACCATTTGCATGCACATCTTGGTTTTGCAGAAAACTTCAAACTCGTCTACCAAAAGATGCATGTGCATGCTTAAAACGCGTTTTCGCACAAATCCATGCGCGGGTGCTAAAAGAGCAGCATCGGCATGCTTAGCACGTTGTTTGGTAGAAATCCACGTGCGCGTTCTGCGAAAAGCACCATTTGCATGCACATCTTGTGGTTTTGCAGAAAACTTCAATCTCGTCTACAAAAGATGCATGTGCAGGCTTAAAACGCGTTTTCGCACGAATCCGTGCGCGGGTGCTAAAAAGAGCAGCATCAGCATGCTTAGCACGTTGTTTGGTAGAACTCCACGTGCACGTTCTGCGAAAAGCACCATTTGCATGCACATCTTGTGGTTTTGCAGAAAACTTCATCCACGTCTACCAAAAGATGCATGTGCATGCTTAAAACGCGTTTTCGCACGAATCCGTGCGCGGGTGCTAAAAAGAGCAGCATCGGCATGCTTAGCACGTTGTTTGGTAGAAATCCACGTGCGCGTTCTGCGAAAAGCACCATTTGCATGCACATCTTGTGGTTTTGCAGAAAACTTCAATCTCGTCTACCAAAAGATGCATGTGCAGGCTTAAAACGCGTTTCGCACGAATCCGTGCGCGGGTGCTAAAAGAGCAGCATCAGCATGCTTAGCACGTTGTTTGGTAGAAATCCACGTGCGCGTTCTGCGAAAAGCACCATTTGCATGCACATCTTGTGGGTTTCCAGAAAACTTCAATCTCGTCTACCAAAGATGCATGTGCATGCTTAAAACGCGTTTTCGCACGAATCCGTGCGCGGGTGCTAAAAAGAGCAGCATCGGCATGCTTAGCACGTTGTTTGGTAGAAATCCACGTGCGCGTTCTGCGAAAAGCACCATTTGCATGCACATCTTATGGTTTTGCAGAAAACTTCAATCTCGTCTACCAAGAGATGCATGTGCATGCTTAAAACGCGTTTTCGCCGAATCCGTGCGCGGTTGCTAAAAAGAGCAGCATCGGCATGCTTAGCACGTTGTTTGGTAGAAATCCACGTGCGCGTTCTGCGAAAAGCACCATTTGCATGCACATCTTGTGGTTTTAGAAAACTTCAATCTCGTCTACCAAAAGATGCATGTGCATGCTTAAAACGCGTTTTCGCACGAATCCGTGCGCGGGTGCTAAAAAGAGCAGCATCGGCATGCTTAGCACGTTGGTTGGTAGAAATCCACGTGCGCGCTCTGCGAAAAGCACCATTTGCATGCAAATCTTGTGGTTTTGCAGAAAACTTCAATCTCGTCTACCAAAGATGCATGTGCATGCTTTAAAACGCCTTTTCGCACGAATCCGTGCGCGGGTGCTAAAAAGAGCAGCATCGGCATGCTTAGCACGTTGTTTGGAAGAAATCCACGTGCGCGTTCTGCGAAAAGCACCATTTGCATGCACATCTTGTGGTTTTGCAGAAAACTTCAATCTCGTCTACCAAAAGATGCATGTGCATGCTTAAAACGCGTTTTCGCACAAATCCGTGCGCGGGTGCTAAAAAGAGCAGCATCGGCATGCTTAGCACGTTGTTTGGTAGAAATCCACGTGGGCGTTCTGCGAAAAGCACCATTTGCATGCACATCTTGTGGTTTTGCAGAAAACTTCAATCTCGTATACCAAAAGATGCATGTGCATGCTTAAAACGCGTTTTCGCACGAATCCGTGCGCGGGTGCTAAGAGAGCAGCATCGGCATGCTTAGCACGTCGTTTGGTAGAAATCCACGTGCGCGTTCTGCGAAAAGCACCATTTGCATGCACATCTTGTGGTTTTGCAGAAAACTTCAATCTCGTCTACCAAAAGATGCATGTGCATGCTTAAAACGCGTTTTCGCACAAATCCATGCGCGGGTGCTAAAAAGAGCAGCATCGGCATGCTTAGCACGTTGTTTGGTAGAAATCCACGTGGGCGTTCAGCGAAAAGCACCATTTGCATGCACATCTTGTGGTTTTGCAGAAAACTTCAATCACGTCTACCAAATGATTGCATGTGCATGCTTAAAACGCGTTTTCGCCGAATCCGTGCGCGGTTGCTAAAAGAGCAGCATCGGCATGCTTAGCACGTTGTTTGGTAGAAATCCACGTGCGCGTTCTGCGAAAAGCACCATTTGCATGCACATCTTGTGGTTTTGCAGAAAACTTCAATCTCGTCTACCAAAAGATGCATGTGCATGCTTAAAACGCGTTTTCGCACGAATCCGTGCGCGGGTGCTAAAAAGAGTAGCATCGGCATGCTTAGCACGTTGGTTGGTAGAAATCCACGTGCGCGTTCTGCGAAAAGCACCATTTGCATGCAAATCTTGTGGTTTTGCAGAAAACTTCAATCTCGTCTACCAAAAGATGCATGTGCATGCTTAAAACGCGTTTTCGCACGAATCCGTGCGCGGGTGCTAAGAAGAGCAGCATCGGCATGCTTAGCACGTTGTTTGGAAGAAATCCACGTGCGCGTTCTGCGAAAAGCACCATTTGCATGCACATCTTGTGGTTTTGCAGAAAACTTCAATCTCGTCTACCAAAAGATGCATGTGCATGCTTAAAACGCGTTTTCGCACAAATCCGTGCGCGGGTGCTAAAAAGAGCAGCATCGGCATGCTTAGCACGTTGTTTGGTAGAAATCCACGTGGGCGTTCTGCGAAAAGCACCATTTGCATGCACATCTTGTGGTTTTGCAGAAAACTTCAATCTCGTATACCAAAAGATGCATGTGCATGCTTAAAACGCGTTTTCGCACGAATCCGTGCGCGGGTGCTAAAGAGAGCAGCATCGGCATGCTTAGCACGTCGTTTGGTAGAAATCCACGTGCGCGTTCTGCGAAAAGCACCATTTGCATGCACATCTTGTGGTTTTGCAGAAAACTTCAATCTCGTCTACCAAAAGATGCATGTGCATGCTTAAAACGCGTTTTCGCACGAATCCGTGCGCGGGTGCTAAAAAGAGCAGCATCGGCATGCTTAGCACGTTGTTTGGTAGAAATCCACGTGCGCGTTCTGCGAAAAGCACCATTTGCATGCACATCTTGTGGTTTTGCAGAAAACTTCAATCTCGTCTACCAAAAGATGCATGTGCATGCTTAAAACGCGTTTTCGCACGAATCCGTGCGCGGGTGCTAAAAAGAGCAGCATCGGCATGCTTAGCACGTTGTTTGGTAGAAATCCACGTGCGCGTCGTTCTGCGAAAAGCACCATTTGCATGCACATCTTGTGGTTTTGCAGAAAACTTCAAACTCGTCTACCAAAAGATGCATGTGCATGCTTAAAACGCGTTTTCGCACAAATCCATGCGCGGGTGCTAAAAAGAGCAGCATCGGCATGCTTAGCACGTTGTTTGGTAGAAATCCACGTGCGCGTTCTGCGAAAAGCACCATTTGCATGCACATCTTGTGGTTTTGCAGAAAACTTCAATCTCGTCTACCAAAAGATGCATGTGCAGGCTTTAAAACGCGGTTTTCGCACGAATCCGTGCGCGGGTGCTAAAAAGAGCAGCATCGGCATGCTTAGCACGTTGTTTGGTAGAACTCCACGTGCACGTTCTGCGAAAAGCACCATTTGCATGCACATCTTGTGGTTTTGCAGAAAACTTCATCCACGTCTACCAAAAGATGCATGTGCATGCTTAAAACGCGTTTTCGCACGAATCCGTGCGCGGGTGCTAAAAAGAGCAGCATCGGCATGCTTAGCACGTTGTTTGGTAGAAATCCACGTGCGCGTTCTGCGAAAAGCACCATTTGCATGCACATCTTGTGGTTTTGCAGAAAACTTCAATCTCGTCTACCAAAAGATGCATGTGCAGGCTTAAAACGCGTTTTCGCACGAATCCGTGCGCGGGTGCTAAAAAGAGCAGCATCGGCATGCTTAGCACGTTGTTTGGTAGAAATCCACGTGCGCGTTCTGCGAAAAGCACCATTTGCATGCACATCTTGTGGGTTTCCAGAAAACTTCAATCTCGTCTACCAAAAGATGCATGTGCATGCTTAAAACGCGTTTTCGCACGAATCCGTGCGCGGGTGCTAAAAAGAGCAGCATCGGCATGCTTAGCACGTTGTTTGGTAGAAATCCACGTGCGCGTTCTGCGAAAAGCACCATTTGCATGCACATCTTATGGTTTTGCAGAAAACTTCAATCTCGTCTACCAAGAGATGCATGTGCATGCTTAAAACGCGTTTTCGCCGAATCCGTGCGCGGTTGCTAAAAAGAGCAGCATCGGCATGCTTAGCACGTTGTTTGGTAGAAATCCACGTGCGCGTTCTGCGAAAAGCACCATTTGCATGCACATCTTGTGGTTTTAGAAAACTTCAATCTCGTCTACCAAAAGATGCATGTGCATGCTTAAAACGCGTTTTCGCACGAATCCGTGCGCGGGTGCTAAAAAGAGCAGCATCGGCATGCTTAGCACGTTGGTTGGTAGAAATCCACGTGCGCGCTCTGCGAAAAGCACCATTTGCATGCAAATCTTGTGGTTTTGCAGAAAACTTCAATCTCGTCTACCAAAAGATGCATGTGCATGCTTAAAACGCCTTTTCGCACGAATCCGTGCGCGGGTGCTAAAAAGAGCAGCATCGGCATGCTTAGCACGTTGTTTGGAAGAAATCCACGTGCGCGTTCTGCGAAAAGCACCATTTGCATGCACATCTTGTGGTTTTGCAGAAAACTTCAATCTCGTCTACCAAAAGATGCATGTGCATGCTTAAAACGCGTTTTCGCACAAATCCGTGCGCGGGTGCTAAAAAGAGCAGCATCGGCATGCTTAGCACGTTGTTTGGTAGAAATCCACGTGGGCGTTCTGCGAAAAGCACCATTTGCATGCACATCTTGTGGTTTTGCAGAAAACTTCAATCTCGTATACCAAAAGATGCATGTGCATGCTTAAAACGCGTTTTCGCACGAATCCGTGCGCGGGTGCTAAAGAGAGCAGCATCGGCATGCTTAGCACGTCGTTTGGTAGAAATCCACGTGCGCGTTCTGCGAAAAGCACCATTTGCATGCACATCTTGTGGTTTTGCAGAAAACTTCAATCTCGTCTACCAAAAGATGCATGTGCATGCTTAAAACGCGTTTTCGCACAAATCCATGCGCGGGTGCTAAAAAGAGCAGCATCGGCATGCTTAGCACGTTGTTTGGTAGAAATCCACGTGGGCGTTCAGCGAAAAGCACCATTTGCATGCACATCTTGTGGTTTTGCAGAAAACTTCAATCACGTCTACCAAAAGATGCATGTGCATGCTTAAAACGCGTTTTCGCCGAATCCGTGCGCGGTTGCTAAAAAGAGCAGCATCGGCATGCTTAGCACGTTGTTTGGTAGAAATCCACGTGCGCGTTCTGCGAAAAGCACCATTTGCATGCACATCTTGTGGTTTTGCAGAAAACTTCAATCTCGTCTACCAAAAGATGCATGTGCATGCTTAAAACGCGTTTTCGCACGAATCCGTGCGCGGGTGCTAAAAAGAGTAGCATCGGCATGCTTAGCACGTTGGTTGGTAGAAATCCACGTGCGCGTTCTGCGAAAAGCACCATTTGCATGCAAATCTTGTGGTTTTGCAGAAAACTTCAATCTCGTCTACCAAAAGATGCATGTGCATGCTTAAAACGCGTTTTCGCACGAATCGTGCGCGGGTGCTAAGAAGAGCAGCATCGGCATGCTTAGCACGTTGTTTGGAAGAAATCCACGTGCGCGTTCTGCGAAAAGCACCATTTGCATGCACATCTTGTGGTTTTGCAGAAAACTTCAATCTCGTCTACCAAAAGATGCATGTGCATGCTTAAAACGCGTTTTCGCACAAATCCGTGCGCGGGTGCTAAAAAGAGCAGCATCGGCATGCTTAGCACGTTGTTTGGTAGAAATCCACGTGGGCGTTCTGCGAAAAGCACCATTTGCATGCACATCTTGTGGTTTTGCAGAAAACTTCAATCTCGTATACCAAAAGATGCATGTGCATGCTTAAAACGCGTTTTCGCACGAATCCGTGCGCGGGTGCTAAAAAGAGCAGCATCGGCATGCTTAGCACGTTGTTTGAAGAAATCCACGTGCGCGTTCTGCGAAAAGCACCATTTGCATGCACATCTTGTGGTTTTGCAGAAAACTTCAATCTCGTCTACCAAAAGATGCATGTGCATGCTTAAAACGCGTTTTCGCACAAATCCGTGCGCGGGTGCTAAAAAGAGCAGCATCGGCATGCTTAGCACGTTGTTTGGTAGAAATCCACGTGGGCGTTCTGCGAAAAGCACCATTTGCATGCACATCTTGTGGTTTTGCAGAAAACTTCAATCTCGTATACCAAAAGATGCATGTGCATGCTTAAAACGCGTTTTCGCACGAATCCGTGCGCGGGTGCTAAAGAGAGCAGCATCGGCATGCTTAGCACGTCGTTTGGTAGAAATCCACGTGCGCGTTCTGCGAAAAGCACCATTTGCATGCACATCTTGTGGTTTTGCAGAAAACTTCAATCTCGTCTACCAAAAGATGCATGTGCATGCTTAAAACGCGTTTTCGCACAAATCCATGCGCGGGTGCTAAAAAGAGCAGCATCGGCATGCTTAGCACGTTGTTTGGTAGAAATCCACGTGGGCGTTCAGCGAAAAGCACCATTTGCATGCACATCTTGTGGTTTTGCAGAAAACTTCAATCTCGTCTACCAAAAGATGCATGTGCATGCTTAAAACGCGTTTTCGCCGAATCCGTGCGCGGTTGCTAAAAAGAACAGCATCGGCATGCTTAGCACGTTGTTTGGTAGAAATCCACGTGCGCGTTCTGCGAAAAGCACCATTTGCATGCACATCTTGTGGTTTTGCAGAAAACTTCAATCTCGTCTACCAAAAGATGCATGTGCATGCTTAAAACGCGTTTTCGCACGAATCCGTGCGCGGGTGCTAAAAAGAGCAGCATCGGCATGCTTAGCACGTTGGTTGGTAGAAATCCACGTGCGCGTTCTGCGAAAAGCACCATTTCCATGCAAATCTTGTGGTTTTGCAGAAAACTTCAATCTCGTCTACCAAAAGATGCATGTGCATGCTTAAAACGCGTTTTCGCACGAATCCGTGCGAGGGTGCTAAAAAGAGCAGCATCGGCATGCTTAGCACGTTGTTTGGTAGAAATCCACGTGCGCGTTCTGCGAAAAGCACCATTTGCATGCACATCTTGTGGTTTTGCAGAAAACTTCAATCTCGTCTACCAAAAGATGCATGTGCATGCTTAAAACGCGTTTTCGCACGAATCCGTGCGCGGGTGCTAAAAAGAGCAGCATCGGCATGCTTAGCACGTTGGTTGGTAGAAATCCACGTGCGCGTTCTGCGAAAAGCACCATTTGCATGCACATCTTGTGGTTTTGCAGAAAACTTCAATCTCGTCTACCAAAAGATGCATGTGCATGCTTAAAACGCGTTTTCGCACAAATCCATGCGCGGGTGCTAAAAAGAGCAGCATCGGCATGCTTAGCACGTTGTTTGGTAGAAATCCACGTGGGCGTTCAGCGAAAAGCACCATTTGCATGCACATCTTGTGGTTTTGCAGAAAACTTCAATCTCGTCTACCAAAAGATGCATGTGCATGCTTAAAACGCGTTTTCGCACGAATCCGTGCGCGGGTGCTAAAAAGAGCAGCATCGGCATGCTTAGCACGTTGTTTGGAAGAAATCCACGTGCGCGTTCTGCGAAAAGCACCATTTGCATGCACATCTTGTGGTTTTGCAGAAAACTTCAATCTCGTCTACCAAAAGATGCATGTGCATGCTTAAAACGCGTTTTCGCACAAATCCGTGCGCGGGTGCTAAAAAGAGCAGCATCGGCATGCTTAGCACGTTGTTTGGTAGAAATCCACGTGGGCGTTCTGCGAAAAGCACCATTTGCATGCACATCTTGTGGTTTTGCAGAAAACTTCAATCTCGTATACCAAAAGATGCATGTGCATGCTTAAAACGCGTTTTCGCACGAATCCGTGCGCGGGTGCTAAAGAGAGCAGCATCGGCATGCTTAGCACGTCGTTTGGTAGAAATCCACGTGCGCGTTCTGCGAAAAGCACCATTTGCATGCACATCTTGTGGTTTTGCAGAAAACTTCAATCTCGTCTACCAAAAGATGCATGTGCATGCTTAAAACGCGTTTTCGCACAAATCCATGCGCGGGTGCTAAAAAGAGCAGCATCGGCATGCTTAGCACGTTGTTTGGTAGAAATCCACGTGGGCGTTCAGCGAAAAGCACCATTTGCATGCACATCTCGTGGTTTTGCAGAAAACTTCAATCTCGTCTACCAAAAGATGCATGTGCATGCTTAAAACGCGTTTTCGCCGAATCCGTGCGCGGTTGCTAAAAAGAGCAGCATCGGCATGCTTAGCACGTTGTTTGGTAGAAATCCACGTGCGCGTTCTGCGAAAAGCACCATTTGCATGCACATCTTGTGGTTTTGCAGAAAACTTCAATCTCGTCTACCAAAAGATGCATGTGCATGCTTAAAACGCGTTTTCGCACGAATCCGTGCGCGGGTGCTAAAAAGAGCAGCATCGGCATGCTTAGCACGTTGGTTGGTAGAAATCCACGTGCGCGTTCTGCGAAAAGCACCATTTGCATGCAAACCTTGTGGTTTTGCAGAAAACTTCAATCTCGTCTACCAAAAGATGCATGTGCATGCTTAAAACGCGTTTTCGCACGAATCCGTGCGCGGGTGCTAAAAAGAGCAGCATCGGCATGCTTAGCACGTTGTTTGGAAGAAATCCACGTGCGCGTTCTGCGAAAAGCACCATTTGCATGCACATCTTGTGGTTTTGCAGAAAACTTCAATCTCGTCTACCAAAAGATGCATGTGCATGCTTAAAACGCGTTTTCGCACAAATCCATGCGCGGGTGCTAAAAAGAGCAGCATCGGCATGCTTAGCACGTTGTTTGGTAGAAATCCACGTGGGCGTTCAGCGAAAAGCACCATTTGCATGCACATCTTGTGGTTTTGCAGAAAACTTCAATCTCGTCTACCAAAACATGCATGTGCATGCTTAAAACGCGTTTTCGCCGAATCCGTGCGCGGTTGCTAAAAAGAACAGCATCGGCATGCTTAGCACGTTGTTTGGTAGAAATCCACGTGCGCGTTCTGCGAAAAGCACCATTTGCATGCACATCTTGTGGTTTTGCAGAAAACTTCAATCTCGTCTACCAAAAGATGCATGTGCATGCTTAAAACGCGTTTTCGCACGAATCCGTGCGCGGGTGCTAAAAAGAGCAGCATCGGCATGCTTAGCACGTTGGTTGGTAGAAATCCACGTGCGCGTTCTGCGAAAAGCACCATTTGCATGCAAATCTTGTGGTTTTGCAGAAAACTTCAATCTCGTCTACCAAAAGATGCATGTGCATGCTTAAAACGCGTTTTCGCACGAATCCGTGCGCGGGTGCTAAAAAGAGCAGCATCGGCATGCTTAGCACGTTGTTTGGAAGAAATCCACGTGCGCGTTCTGCGAAAAGCACCATTTGCATGCACATCTTGTGGTTTTGCAGAAAACTTCAATCTCGTCTACCAAAAGATGCATGTGCATGCTTAAAACGCGTTTTCGCACAAATCCGTGCGCGGGTGCTAAAAAGAGCAGCATCAGCATGCTTAGCACGTTGTTTGGTAGAAATCCACGTGGGCGTTCAGCGAAAAGCACCATTTGCATGCACATCTTGTGGTTTTGCAGAAAACTTCAATCTCGTCTACCAAAAGATGCATGTGCATGCTTAAAACGCGTTTTCGGCGAATCCGTGCGCGGTTGCTAAAAAGAACAGCATCGGCATGCTTAGCACGTTGTTTGGTAGAAATCCACGTGCGCGTTCTGCGAAAAGCACCATTTGCATGCACATCTTGTGGTTTTGCAGAAAACTTCAATCTCGTCTACCAAAAGATGCATGTGCATGCTTAAAACGCGTTTTCGCACGAATCCGTGCGCGGGTGCTAAAAAGAGCAGCATCGGCATGCTTAGCACGTTGTTTGGAAGAAATCCACGTGCGCGTTCTGCGAAAAGCACCATTTGCATGCACATCTTGTGGTTTTGCAGAAAACTTCAGTCTCGTCTACCAAAAGATGCATGTGCATGCTTAAAACGCGTTTTCGCACAAATCCGTGCGCGGGTGCTAAAAAGAGCAGCATCGGCATGCTTAGCACGTTGTTTGGTAGAAATCCACGTGGGCGTTCTGCGAAAAGCACCATTTGCATGCACATCTTGTGGTTTTGCAGAAAACTTCAATCTCGTATACCAAAAGATGCATGTGCATGCTTAAAACGCGTTTTCGCACGAATCCGTGCGCGGGTGCTAAAGAGAGCAGCATCGGCATGCTTAGCACGTCGTTTGGTAGAAATCCACGTGCGCGTTCTGCGAAAAGCACCATTTGCATGCACATCTTGTGGTTTTGCAGAAAACTTCAATCTCGTCTACCAAAAGTTGCATGTGCATGCTTAAAACGCGTTTTCGCACGAATCCGTGCGCGGGTGCTAAAAAGAGCAGCGTCGGCATGCTTAGCACGTTGTTTGGTAGAAATCCACGTGCGCGTTCTGCGAAAAGCACCATTTGCATGCACATCTTGTGGTTTTGCAGAAAACTTCAATCTCGTCTACCAAAAGATGCATGTGCATGCTTAAAACGCGTTTTCGCACGAATCCGTGCGCGGGTGCTAAAAAGAGCAGCATCGGCATGCTTAGCACGTTGTTTGGTAGAAATCCACGTGCGCGTTCTGCGAAAAGCACCATTTGCATGCACATCTTGTGGTTTTGCAGAAAACTTCAATCTCGTCTACCAAAAGATGCATGTGCATGCTTAAAACGCGTTTTCGCACGAATCCGTGCGCGGGTGCTAAAAAGAGCAGCATCGGCATGCTTAGCACGTTGTTTGGTAGAAATCCACGTGCGCGTTCTGCGAAAAGCACCATTTGCATGCACATTTTGTGGTTTTGCAGAAAACTTCAATCTCGTCTACCAAAACATGCATGTGCATGATTAAAACGCGTTTTCGCACGAATCCGTGCGCGGGTGCTAAAAAGAGCAGCATCGGCATGCTTAGCACGTTGTTTGGAAGAAATCCACGTGCGCGTTCTGCGAAAAGCACCATTTGCATGCACATCTTGTGGTTTTGCAGAAAACTTCAATCTCGTCTACCAAAAGATGCATGTGCATGCTTAAAACGCGTTTTCGCACGAATCCGTGCGCGGGTGCTAAAAAGAGCAGCATCGGCATGCTTAGCACGTTGTTTGGTAGAAATCCACGTGGGCGTTCAGCGAAAAGCACCATTTGCATGCACATCTTGTGGTTTTGCAGAAAACTTCAATCTCGTCTACCAAAACATGCATGTGCATGCTTAAAACGCGTTTTCGCACAAATCCGTGCGCGGGTGCTAAAAAGAGCAGCATCAGCATGCTTAGCACGTTGTTTGGTAGAAATCCACGTGGGCGTTCAGCGAAAAGCACCATTTTTATGCACATCTTGTGGTTTTGCAGAAAACTTCAATCTCGTCTACCAAAAGATGCATGTGCATGCTTAAAACGCGTTTTCGCCGAATCCGTGCGCGGTTGCTAAAAAGAACAGCATCGGCATGCTTAGCACGTTGTTTGGTAGAAATCCACGTGCGCGTTCTGCGAAAAGCACCATTTGCATGCACATCTTGTGGTTTTGCAGAAAACTTCAATCTCGTCTACCAAAAGATGCATGTGCATGCTTAAAACGCGTTTTCGCACGAATCCGTGCGCGGGTGCTAAAAAGAGCAGCATCGGCATGCTTAGCACGTTGGTTGGTAGAAATCCACGTGCGCGTTCTGCGAAAAGCACCATTTGCATGCAAATCTTGTGGTTTTGCAGAAAACTTCAATCTCGTCTACCAAAAGATGCATGTGCATGCTTAAAACGCGTTTTCGCACGAATCCGTGCGCGGGTGCTAAAAAGAGCAGCATCGGCATGCTTAGCACGTTGTTTGGAAGAAATCCACGTGCGCGTTCTGCGAAAAGCACCATTTGCATGCACATCTTGTGGTTTTGCAGAAAACTTCAGTCTCGTCTACCAAAAGATGCATGTGCATGCTTAAAACGCGTTTTCGCACAAATCCGTGCGCGGGTGCTAAAAAGAGCAGCATCGGCATGCTTAGCACGTTGTTTGGTAGAAATCCACGTGGGCGTTCTGCGAAAAGCACCATTTGCATGCACATCTTGTGGTTTTGCAGAAAACTTCAATCTCGTATACCAAAAGATGCATGTGCATGCTTAAAACGCGTTTTCGCACGAATCCGTGCGCGGGTGCTAAAGAGAGCAGCATCGGCATGCTTAGCACGTCGTTTGGTAGAAATCCACGTGCGCGTTCTGCGAAAAGCACCATTTGCATGCACATCTTGTGGTTTTGCAGAAAACTTCAATCTCGTCTACCAAAAGTTGCATGTGCATGCTTAAAACGCGTTTTCGCACGAATCCGTGCGCGGGTGCTAAAAAGAGCAGCATCGGCATGCTTAGCACGTTGTTTGGTAGAAATCCACGTGCGCGTTCTGCGAAAAGCACCATTTGCATGCACATCTTGTGGTTTTGCAGAAAACTTCAATCTCGTCTACCAAAAGATGCATGTGCATGTTTAAAACGCGTTTTCGCACGAATCCGTGCGCGGGTGCTAAAAAGAGCAGCATCGGCATGCTTAGCACGTTGTTTGGTAGAAATCCACGTGCGCGTTCTGCGAAAAGCACCATTTGCATGCACATCTTGTGGTTTTGCAGAAAACTTCAATCTCGTCTACCAAAAGATGCATGTGCATGCTTAAAACGCGTTTTCGCACGAATCCGTGCGCGGGTGCTAAAAAGAGCAGCATCGGCATGCTTAGCACGTTGTTTGGTAGACATCCACGTGCGCGTTCTGCGAAAAGCACCATTTGCATGCACATCTTGTGGTTTTGCAGAAAACTTCAATCTCGTCTACCAAAAGATGCATGTGCATGATTAAAACGCGTTTTCGCACGAATCCGTGCGCGGGTGCTAAAAAGAGCAGCATCGGCATGCTTAGCACGTTGTTTGGAAGAAATCCACGTGCGCGTTCTGCGAAAAGCACCATTTGCATGCACATCTTGTGGTTTTGCAGAAAACTTCAATCTCGTCTACCAAAAGATGCATGTGCATGCTTAAAACGCGTTTTCGCACAAATCCGTGCGCGGGTGCTAAAAAGAGCAGCATCGGCATGCTTAGCACGTTGTTTGGTAGAAATCCACGTGCGCGTTCTGCGAAAAGCACCATTTGCATGCACATCTTGTGGTTTTGCAGAAAACTTCAATCTCGTCTACCAAAAGATGCATGTGCATGCTTAAAACGCGTTTTCGCACGAATCCGTGCGCGGGTGCTTAAAAGAGCAGCATCGGCATGCTTAGCACGTTGTTTGGTAGAAATCCACGTGCGCGTTCTGCGAAAAGCACCATTTGCATGCACATCTTGTGGTTTTGCAGAAAACTTCAATCTCGTCTACCAAAAGATGCATGTGCATGCTTAAAACGCGTTTTCGCACAAATCCATGCGCGGGTGCTAAAAAGAGCAGCATCGGCATGCTTAGCACGTTGTTTGGTAGAAATCCACGTGGGCGTTCAGCGAAAAGCATCATTTGCATGCACATCTTGTGGTTTTGCAGAAAACTTCAATCTCGTCTACCAAAAGATGCATGTGCATGCTTAAAACGCGTTTTCGCACGAATCCGTGCGCGGGTGCTTAAAAGAGCAGCATCGGCATGCTTAGCACGTTGTTTGGTAGAAATCCACGTGCGCGTTCTGCGAAAAGCACCATTTGCATGCACATCTTGTGGTTTTGCAGAAAACTTCAATCTCGTCTACCAAAAGATGCATGTGCATGCTTAAAACGCGTTTTCGCACAAATCCATGCGCGGGTGCTAAAAAGAGCAGCATCGGCATGCTTAGCACGTTGTTTGGAAGAAATCCACGTGCGCGTTCTGCGAAAAGCACCATTTGCATGCACATCTTGTGGTTTTGCAGAAAACTTCAATCTCGTCTACCAAAAGATGCATGTGCATGCTTAAAACGCGTTTTCGCACAAATCCGTGCGCGGGTGCTAAAAAGAGCAGCATCAGCATGCTTAGCACGTTGTTTGGTAGAAATCCACGTGGGCGTTCAGCGAAAAGCACCATTTGCATGCACATCTTGTGGTTTTGCAGAAAACTTCAATCTCGTCTACCAAAAGATGCATGTACATGCTTAAAACGCGTTTTCGCCGAATCCGTGCGCGGTTGCTAAAAAGAACAGCATCGGCATGCTTAGCACGTTGTTTCGTAGAAATCCACGTGCGCGTTCTGCGAAAAGCACCATTTGCATGCACATCTTGTGGTTTTGCAGAAAACTTCAATCTCGTCTACCAAAAGATGCATGTGCATGCTTAAAACGCGTTTTCGCACGAATCCGTGCGCGGGTGCTAAAAAGAGCAGCATCGGCATGCTTAGCACGTTGGTTGGTAGAAATCCACGTGCGCCTTCTGCGAAAAGCACCATTTGCATGCAAATCTTGTGGTTTTGCAGAAAACTTCAATCTCGTCTACCAAAAGATGCATGTGCATGCTTAAAACGCGTTTTCGCACGAATCCGTGCGCGGGTGCTAAAAAGAGCAGCATCGGCATGCTTAGCACGTTGTTTGGAAGAAATCCACGTGCGCGTTCTGCGAAAAGCACCATTTGCATGCACATCTTGTGGTTTTGCAGAAAACTTCAATCTCGTCTACCAAAAGATGCATGTGCATGCTTAAAACGCGTTTTCGCACAAATCCATGCGCGGGTGCTAAAAAGAGCAGCATCGGCATGCTTAGCACGTTGTTTGGTAGAAATCCACGTGGGCGTTCAGCGAAAAGCACCATTTGCATGCACATCTTGTGGTTTTGCAGAAAACTTCAATCTCGTCTACCAAAAGATGCATGTGCATGCTTAAAACGCGTTTTCGCCGAATCCGTGCGCGGTTGCTAAAAAGAGCAGCATCGGCATGCTTAGCACGTTGTTTGGTAGAAATCCACGTGCGCGTTCTGCGAAAAGCACCATTTGCATGCACATCTTGTGGTTTTGCAGAAAACTTCAATCTCGTCTACCAAAAGATGCATGTGCATGCTTAAAACGCGTTTTCGCACGAATCCGTGCGCGGGTGCTAAAAAGAGCAGCATCGGCATGCTTAGCACGTTGGTTGGTAGAAATCCACGTGCGCGTTCTGCGAAAAGCACCATTTGCATGCAAACCTTGTGGTTTTGCAGAAAACTTCAATCTCGTCTACCAAAAGATGCATGTGCATGCTTAAAACGCGTTTTCGCACGAATGCGTGCGCGGGTGCTAAAAAGAGCAGCATCGGCATGCTTAGCACGTTGTTTGGAAGAAATCCACGTGCGCGTTCTGCGAAAAGCACCATTTGCATGCACATCTTGTGGTTTTGCAGAAAACTTCAATCTCGTCTACCAAAAGATGCATGTGCATGCTTAAAACGCGTTTTCGCACAAATCCATGCGCGGGTGCTAAAAAGAGCAGCATCGGCATGCTTAGCACGTTGTTTGGTAGAAATCCACGTGGGCGTTCAGCGAAAAGCACCATTTGCATGCACATCTTGTGGTTTTGCAGAAAACTTCAATCTCGTCTACCAAAACATGCATGTGCATGCTTAAAACGCGTTTTCGCCGAATCCTTGCGCGGTTGCTAAAAAGAACAGCATCGGCATGCTTAGCACGTTGTTTGGTAGAAATCCACGTGCGCGTTCTGCGAAAAGCACCATTTGCATGCACATCTTGTGGTTTTGCAGAAAACTTCAATCTCGTCTACCAAAAGATGCATGTGCATGCTTAAAACGCGTTTTCGCACGAATCCGTGCGCGGGTGCTAAAAAGAGCAGCATCGGCATGCTTAGCACGTTGGTTGGTAGAAATCCACGTGCGCGTTCTGCGAAAAGCACCATTTGCATGCAAATCTTGTGGTTTTGCAGAAAACTTCAATCTCGTCTACCAAAAGATGCATGTGCATGCTTAAAACGCGTTTTCGCACGAATCCGTGCGCGGGTGCTAAAAAGAGCAGCATCGGCATGCTTAGCACGTTGTTTGGAAGAAATCCACGTGCGCGTTCTGCGAAAAGCACCATTTGCATGCACATCTTGTGGTTTTGCAGAAAACTTCAATCTCGTCTACCAAAAGATGCATGTGCATGCTTAAAACGCGTTTTCGCACAAATCCGTGCGCGGGTGCTAAAAAGAGCAGCATCAGCATGCTTAGCACGTTGTTTGGTAGAAATCCACGTGGGCGTTCAGCGAAAAGCACCATTTGCATGCACATCTTGTGGTTTTGCAGAAAACTTCAATCTCGTCTACCAAAAGATGCATGTGCATGCTTAAAACGCGTTTTCGCCGAATCCGTGCGCGGTTGCTAAAAAGAACAGCATCGGCATGCTTAGCACGTTGTTTGGTAGAAATCCACGTGCGCGTTCTGCGAAAAGCACCATTTGCATGCACATCTTGTGGTTTTGCAGAAAACTTCAATCTCGTCTACCAAAAGATGCATGTGCATGCTTAAAACGCGTTTTCGCACGAATCCGTGCGCGGGTGCTAAAAAGAGCAGCATCGGCATGCTTAGCACGTTGTTTGGAAGAAATCCACGTGCGCGTTCTGCGAAAAGCACCATTTGCATGCACATCTTGTGGTTTTGCAGAAAACTTCAGTCTCGTCTACCAAAAGATGCATGTGCATGCTTAAAACGCGTTTTCGCACAAATCCGTGCGCGGGTGCTAAAAAGAGCAGCATCGGCATGCTTAGCACGTTGTTTGGTAGAAATCCACGTGGGCGTTCTGCGAAAAGCACCATTTGCATGCACATCTTGTGGTTTTGCAGAAAACTTCAATCTCGTATACCAAAAGATGCATGTGCATGCTTAAAACGCGTTTTCGCACGAATCCGTGCGCGGGTGCTAAAGAGAGCAGCATCGGCATGCTTAGCACGTCGTTTGGTAGAAATCCACGTGCGCGTTCTGCGAAAAGCACCATTTGCATGCACATCTTGTGGTTTTGCAGAAAACTTCAATCTCGTCTACCAAAAGTTGCATGTGCATGCTTAAAACGCGTTTTCGCACGAATCCGTGCGCGGGTGCTAAAAAGAGCAGCATCGGCATGCTTAGCACGTTGTTTGGTAGAAATCCACGTGCGCGTTCTGCGAAAAGCACCATTTGCATGCACATCTTGTGGTTTTGCAGAAAACTTCAATCTCGTCTACCAAAAGATGCATGTGCATGCTTAAAACGCGTTTTCGCACGAATCCGTGCGCGGGTGCTAAAAAGAGCAGCATCGGCATGCTTAGCACGTTGTTTGGTAGAAATCCACGTGCGCGTTCTGCGAAAAGCACCATTTGCATGCACATCTTGTGGTTTTGCAGAAAACTTCAATCTCGTCTACCAAAAGATGCATGTGCATGCTTAAAACGCGTTTTCGCACGAATCCGTGCGCGGGTGCTAAAAAGAGCAGCATCGGCATGCTTAGCACGTTGTTTGGTAGAAATCCACGTGCGCGTTCTGCGAAAAGCACCATTTGCATGCACATCTTGTGGTTTTGCAGAAAACTTCAATCTCGTCTACCAAAAGATGCATGTGCATGATTAAAACGCGTTTTCGCACGAATCCGTGCGCGGGTGCTAAAAAGAGCAGCATCGGCATGCTTAGCACGTTGTTTGGAAGAAATCCACGTGCGCGTTCTGCGAAAAGCACCATTTGCATGCACATCTTGTGGTTTTGCAGAAAACTTCAATCTCGTCTACCAAAAGATGCATGTGCATGCTTAAAACGCGTTTTCGCCGAATCCGTGCGCGGTTGCTAAAAAGAAGAGCATCGGCATGCTTAGCACGTTGTTTGGTAGAAATCCACGTGCGCGTTCTGCGAAAAGCACCATTTGCATGCACATCTTGTGGTTTTGCAGAAAACTTCAATCTCGTCTACCAAAAGATGCATGTGCATGCTTAAAACGCGTTTTCGCACGAATCCGTGCGCGGGTGCTAAAGAGAGCAGCATCGGCATGCTTAGCACGTTGGTTGGTAGAAATCCACGTGCGCGTTGTGCGAAAAGCACCATTTGCATGCAAATCTTGTGGTTTTGCAGAAAACTTCAATCTCGTCTACCAAAAGATGCATGTGCATGCTTAAAACGCGTTTTCGCACGAATCCGTGCGCGGGTGCTAAAAAGAGCAGCATCGGCATGCTTAGCACGTTGTTTGGAAGAAATCCACGTGCGCGTTCTGCGAAAAGCACCATTTGCATGCACATCTTGTGGTTTTGCAGAAAACTTCAATCTCGTCTACCAAAAGATGCATGTGCATGCTTAAAACGCGTTTTCGCACGAATCCGTGCGCGGGTGCTAAAAAGAGCAGCATCAGCATGCTTAGCACGTTGTTTGGTAGAAATCCACGTGGGCGTTCAGCGAAAAGCACCATTTGCATGCACATCTTGTGGTTTTGCAGAAAACTTCAATCTCGTCTACCAAAAGATGCATGTGCATGCTTAAAACGCGTTTTCGCCGAATCCGTGCGCGGTTGCTAAAAAGAACAGCATCGGCATGCTTAGCACGTTGTTTGGTAGAAATCCACGTGCGCGTTCTGCGAAAAGCACCATTTGCATGCACATCTTGTGGTTTTGCAGAAAACTTCAATCTCGTCTACCAAAAGATGCATGTGCATGCTTAAAACGCGTTTTCGCACGAATCCGTGCGCGGGTGCTAAAAAGAGCAGCATCGGCATGCTTAGCACGTTGGTTGGTAGAAATCCACGTGCGCGTTCTGCGAAAAGCACCATTTGCATGCAAATCTTGTGGTTTTGCAGAAAACTTCAATCTCGTCTACCAAAAGATGCATGTGCATGCTTAAAACGCGTTTTCGCACGAATCCGTGCGCGGGTGCTAAAAAGAGCAGCATCGGCATGCTTAGCACGTTGTTTGGAAGAAATCCACGTGCGCGTTCTGCGAAAAGCACCATTTGCATGCACATCTTGTGGTTTTGCAGAAAACTTCAGTCTCGTCTACCAAAAGATGCATGTGCATGCTTAAAACGCGTTTTCGCACAAATCCGTGCGCGGGTGCTAAAAAGAGCAGCATCGGCATGCTTAGCACGTTGTTTGGTAGAAATCCACGTGGGCGTTCTGCGAAAAGCACCATTTGCATGCACATCTTGTGGTTTTGCAGAAAACTTCAATCTCGTCTACCAAAAGATGCATGTGCATGCTTAAAACGCGTTTTCGCACAAATCCGTGCGCGGGTGCTAAAAAGAGCAGCATCGGCATGCTTAGCACGTTGTTTGGTAGAAATCCACGTGCGCGTTCTGCGAAAAGCACCATTTGCATGCACATCTTGTGGTTTTGCAGAAAACTTCAATCTCGTCTACCAAAAGATGCATGTGCATGCTTAAAACGCGTTTTCGCACGAATCCATGCGCGGGTGCTAAAAAGAGCAGCATCGGCATGCTTAGCACGTTGTTTGGAAGAAATCCACGTGCGCGTTCTGCAAAAAGCACCATTTGCATGCAGATCTTGTGGTTTTGCAGAAAACTTCAATCTCGTCTACCAAAAGATGCATGTGCATGCTTAAAACGCGTTTTCGCACAAATCCGTGCGCGGGTGCTAAAAAGAGCAGCATCGGCATGCTTAGCACGTTGTTTGGTAGAAATCCACGTGGGCGTTCAGCGAAAAGCACCATTTGCATGCACATCTTGTGGTTTTGCAGAAAACTTCAATCTCGTCTACCAAAAGATGCATGTGCATGCTTAAAACGCGTTTTCGCCGAATCCGTGCGCGGTTGCTAAAAAGAACAGCATCGGCATGCTTAGCACGTTGTTTGGTAGAAATCCACGTGCGCGTTCTGCGAAAAGCACCATTTGCATGCACATCTTGTGGTTTTGCAGAAAACTTCAATCTCGTCTACCAAAAGATGCATGTGCATGCTTAAAACGCGTTTTCGCACGAATCCGTGCGCGGGTGCTAAAAAGAGCAGCATCGGCATGCTTAGCACGTTGGTTGGTAGAAATCCACGTGCGCCTTCTGCGAAAAGCACCATTTGCATGCAAATCTTGTGGTTTTGCAGAAAACTTCAATCTCGTCTACCAAAAGATGCATGTGCATGCTTAAAACGCGTTTTCGCACGAATCCGTGCGCGGGTGCTAAAAAGAGCAGCATCGGCATGCTTAGCACGTTGTTTGGAAGAAATCCACGTGCGCGTTCTGCGAAAAGCACCATTTGCATGCACATCTTGTGGTTTTGCAGAAAACTTCAATCTCGTCTACCAAAAGATGCATGTGCATGCTTAAAACGCGTTTTCGCACGAATCCGTGCGCGGGTGCTAAAAAGAGCAGCATCGGCATGCTTAGCACGTCGTTTGGTAGAAATCCACGTGCGCGTTCTGCGAAAAGCACCATTTGCATGCACATCTTGTGGTTTTGCAGAAAACTTCAATCTCGTCTACCAAAAGATGCATGTGCATGCTTAAAACGCGTTTTCGCACGAATCCGTGCGCGGGTGCTAAAAAGAGCAGCATCGGCATGCTTAGCACGTTGTTTGGTAGAAATCCACGTGCGCGTTCTGCGAAAAGCACCATTTGCATGCACATCTTGTGGTTTTGCAGAAAACTTCAATCTCGTCTACCAAAAGATGCATGTGCATGCTTAAAACGCGTTTTCGCACGAATCCGTGCGCGGGTGCTAAAAAGAGCAGCATCGGCATGCTTAGCACGTTGTTTGGTAGAAATCCACGTGCGCGTTCTGCGAAAAGCACCATTTGCATGCACATCTTGTGGTTTTGCAGAAAACTTCAATCTCGTCTACCAAAAGATGCATGTGCATGCTTAAAACGCGTTTTCGCACGAATCCGTGCGCGGGTGCTAAAAAGAGCAGCATCGGCATGCTTAGCACGTTGTTTGGTAGAAATCCATGTGCGCGTTCTGCGAAAAGCACCATTTGCATGCACATCTTGTGGTTTTGCAGAAAACTTCAATCTCGTCTACCAAAAGATGCATGTGCATGCTTAAAACGCGTTTTCGCACAAATCCATGCGCGGGTGCTAAAAAGAGCAGCATCGGCATGCTTAGCACGTTGTTTGGTAGAAATCCACGTGGGCGTTCAGCGAAAAGCACCATTTGCATGCACATCTTGTGGTTTTGCAGAAAACTTCAATCTCGTCTACCAAAAGATGCATGTGCATGCTTAAAACGCGTTTTCGCACGAATCCGTGCGCGGGTGCTAAAAAGAGCAGCATCGGCATGGTTAGCACGTTGTTTGGTAGAAATCCACGTGCGCGTTCTGCGAAAAGCACCATTTGCATGCACATCTTGTGGTTTTGCAGAAAACTTCAATCTCGTCTACCAAAAGATGCATGTGCATGCTTAAAACGCGTTTTCGCACGAATCCGTGCGCGGGTGCTAAAAAGAGCAGCATCGGCATGCTTAGCACGTTGTTTGGTAGAAATCCACGTGCGCGTTCTGCGAAAAGCACCATTTGCATGCACATCTTATGGTTTTGCAGAAAACTTCAATCTCGTCTACCAAGAGATGCATGTGCATGCTTAAAACGCGTTTCGCACGAATCCGTGCGCGGGTGCTAAAAAGAGCAGCATCGGCATGCTTAGCACGTTGTTTGGTAGAAATCCACGTGCGCGTTCTGCGAAAAGCACCATTTGCATGCACATCTTTTGGTTTTGCAGAAAACTTCAATCTCGTCTACCAAAAGATGCATGTGCATGCTTAAAACGCGTTTTCGCACAAATCCATGCGCGGGTGCTAAAAAGAGCAGCATCGGCATGCTTAGCACGTTGTTTGGTAGAAATCCACGTGGGCGTTCAGCGAAAAGCACCATTTGCATGCACATCTTGTGGTTTTGCAGAAAACTTCAATCTCGTCTACCAAAAGATGCGTGTGCATGCTTAAAACGCGTTTTCGCACGAATCCGTGCGCGGGTGCTTAAAAGAGCAGCATCGGCATGCTTAGCACGTTGTTTGGTAGAAATCCACGTGCGCGTTCTGCGAAAAGCACCATTTGCATGCACATCTTGTGGTTTTGCAGAAAACTTCAATCTCGTCTACCAAAAGATGCATGTGCATGCTTAAAACGCGTTTTCGCACAAATCCATGCGCGGGTGCTAAAAAGAGCAGCATCGGCATGCTTAGCACGTTGTTTGGTAGAAATCCACGTGGGCGTTCAGCGAAAAGCACCATTTGCATGCACATCTCGTGGTTTTGCAGAAAACTTCAATCTCGTCTACCAAAAGATGCATGTGCATGCTTAAAACGCGTTTTCGCCGAATCCGTGCGCGGTTGCTAAAAAGAGCAGCATCGGCATGCTTAGCACGTTGTTTGGTAGAAATCCACGTGCGCGTTCTGCGAAAAGCACCATTTGCATGCACATCTTGTGGTTTTGCAGAAAACTTCAATCTCGTCTACCAAAAGATGCATGTGCATGCTTAAAACGCGTTTTCGCACGAATCCGTGCGCGGGTGCTAAAAAGAGCAGCATCGGCATGCTTAGCACGTTGGTTGGTAGAAATCCACGTGCGCGTTCTGCGAAAAGCACCATTTGCATGCAAATCTTGTGGTTTTGCAGAAAACTTCAATCTCGTCTACCAAAAGATGCATGTGCATGCTTAAAACGCGTTTTCGCACGAATCCGTGCGCGGGTGCTAAAAAGAGCAGCATCGGCATGCTTAGCACGTTGTTTGGAAGAAATCCACGTGCGCGTTCTGCGAAAAGCACCATTTGCATGCACATCTTGTGGTTTTGCAGAAAACTTCAATCTCGTCTACCAAAAGATGCATGTGCATGCTTAAAACGCGTTTTCGCACAAATCCGTGCGCGGGTGCTAAAAAGAGCAGCATCGGCATGCTTAGCACGTTGTTTGGTAGAAATCCACGTGGGCGTTCTGCGAAAAGCATCATTTGCATGCACATCTTGTGGTTTTGCAGAAAACTTCAATCTCGTATACCAAAAGATGCATGTGCATGCTTAAAACGCGTTTTCGCACGAATCCGTGCGCGGGTGCTAAAGAGAGCAGCATCGGCATGCTTAGCACGTCGTTTGGTAGAAATCCACGTGCGCGTTCTGCGAAAAGCACCATTTGCATGCACATCTTGTGGTTTTGCAGAAAACTTCAATCTCGTCTACCAAAAGATGCATGTGCATGCTTAAAACGCGTTTTCGCACGAATCCGTGCGCGGGTGCTAAAAAGAGCAGCATCGGCATGCTTAGCACGTTGTTTGGTAGAAATCCACGTGCGCGTTCTGCGAAAAGCACCATTTGCATGCACATCTTGTGGTTTTGCAGAAAACTTCAATCTCGTCTACCAAAAGATGCATGTGCATGCTTAAAACGCGTTTTCGCACGAATCCGTGCGCGGGTGCTAAAAAGAGCAGCATCGGCATGCTTAGCACGTTGTTTGGTAGAAATCCACGTGCGCGTTCTGCGAAAAGCACCATTTGCATGCACATCTTGTGGTTTTGCAGAAAACTTCAATCTCGTCTACCAAAAGATGCATGTGCATGCTTAAAACGCGTTTTCGCACGAATCCGTGCGCGGGTGCTAAAAAGAGCAGCATCGGCATGCTTAGCACGTTGTTTGGTAGAAATCCACGTGCGCGTTCTGCGAAAAGCACCATTTGCATGCACATCTTGTGGTTTTGCAGAAAACTTCAATCTCGTCTACCAAAAGATGCATGTGCATGCTTAAAACGCGTTTTCGCACAAATCCATGCGCGGGTGCTAAAAAGAGCAGCATCGGCATGCTTAGCACGTTGTTTGGTAGAAATCCACGTGGGCGTTCAGCGAAAAGCACCATTTGCATGCACATCTTGTGGTTTTGCAGAAAACTTCAATCTCGTCTACCAAAAGATGCATGTGCATGCTTAAAACGCGTTTTCGCACGAATCCGTGCGCGGGTGCTAAAAAGAGCAGCATCGGCATGGTTAGCACGTTGTTTGGTAGAAATCCACGTGCGCGTTCTGCGAAAAGCACCATTTGCATGCACATCTTGTGGTTTTGCAGAAAACTTCAATCTCGTCTACCAAAAGATGCATGTGCATGCTTAAAACGCGTTTTCGCACGAATCCGTGCGCGGGTGCTAAAAAGAGCAGCATCGGCATGCTTAGCACGTTGTTTGGTAGAAATCCACGTGCACGTTCTGCGAAAAGCACCATTTGCATGCACATCTTGTGGTTTTGCAGAAAACTTCATCCACGTCTACCAAAAGATGCATGTGCATGCTTAAAACGCGTTTTCGCACGAATCCGTGCGCGGGTGCTAAAAAGAGCAGCATCGGCATGCTTAGCACGTTGTTTGGTAGAAATCCACGTGCGCGTTCTGCGAAAAGCACCATTTGCATGCACATCTTGTGGTTTTGCAGAAAACTTCAATCTCGTCTACCAAAAGATGCATGTGCAGGCTTAAAACGCGTTTTCGCACGAATCCGTGCGCGGGTGCTAAAAAGAGCAGCATCAGCATGCTTAGCACGTTGTTTGGTAGAAATCCACGTGCGCGTTCTGCGAAAAGCACCATTTGCATGCACATCTTGTGGGTTTCCAGAAAACTTCAATCTCGTCTACCAAAAGATGCATGTGCATGCTTAAAACGCGTTTTCGCCGAATCCGTGCGCGGTTGCTAAAAAGAGCAGCATCGGCATGCTTAGCACGTTGTTTGGTAGAAATCCACGTGCGCGTTCTGCGAAAAGCACCATTTGCATGCACATCTTGTGGTTTTGCAGAAAACTTCAATCTCGTCTACCAAAAGATGCATGTGCATGCTTAAAACGCGTTTTCGCACGAATCCGTGCGCGGGTGCTAAAAAGAGCAGCATCGGCATGCTTAGCACGTTGGTTGGTAGAAATCCACGTGCGCGTTCTGCGAAAAGCACCATTTGCATGCAAATCTTGTGGTTTTGCAGAAAACTTCAATCTCGTCTACCAAAAGATGCATGTGCATGCTTAAAACGCGTTTTCGCACGAATCCGTGCGCGGGTGCTAAAAAGAGCAGCATCGGCATGCTTAGCACGTTGTTTGGAAGAAATCCACGTGCGGGTTCTGCGAAAAGCACCATTTGCATGCACATCTTGTGGTTTTGCAGAAAACTTCAATCTCGTCTACCAAAAGATGCATGTGCATGCTTAAAACGCGTTTTCGCACGAATCCGTGCGCGGGTGCTAAAAAGAGCAGCATCGGCATGCTTAGCACGTTGTTTGGTAGAAATCAACGTGCGCGTTCTGCGAAAAGCACCATTTGCATGCACATCTTGTGGTTTTGCAGAAAACTTCAATCTCGTCTACCAAAAGATGCATGTGCATGCTTAAAACGCGTTTTCGCACGAATCCGTGCGCGGGTGCTAAAAAGAGCAGCATCGGCATGCTTAGCACGTTGTTTGGTAGAAATCCATGTGCGCGTTCTGCGAAAAGCACCATTTGCATGCACATCTTGTGGTTTTGCAGAAAACTTCAATCTCGTCTACCAAAAGATGCATGTGCATGCTTAAAACGCGTTTTCGCACAAATCCATGCGCGGGTGCTAAAAAGAGCAGCATCGGCATGCTTAGCACGTTGTTTGGTAGAAATCCACGTGGGCGTTCAGCGAAAAGCACCATTTGCATGCACATCTTGTGGTTTTGCAGAAAACTTCAATCTCGTCTACCAAAAGATGCATGTGCATGCTTAAAACGCGTTTTCGCACGAATCCGTGCGCGGGTGCTAAAAAGAGCAGCATCGGCATGGTTAGCACGTTGTTTGGTAGAAATCCACGTGCGCGTTCTGCGAAAAGCACCATTTGCATGCACATCTTGTGGTTTTGCAGAAAACTTCAATCTCGTCTACCAAAAGATGCATGTGCATGCTTAAAACGCGTTTTCGCACGAATCCGTGCGCGGGTGCTAAAAAGAGCAGCATCGGCATGCTTAGCACGTTGTTTGGTAGAAATCCACGTGCACGTTCTGCGAAAAGCACCATTTGCATGCACATCTTGTGGTTTTGCAGAAAACTTCATCCACGTCTACCAAAAGATGCATGTGCATGCTTAAAACGCGTTTTCGCACGAATCCGTGCGCGGGTGCTAAAAAGAGCAGCATCGGCATGCTTAGCACGTTGTTTGGTAGAAATCCACGTGCGCGTTCTGCGAAAAGCACCATTTGCATGCACATCTTGTGGTTTTGCAGAAAACTTCAATCTCGTCTACCAAAAGATGCATGTGCAGGCTTAAAACGCGTTTTCGCACGAATCCGTGCGCGGGTGCTAAAAAGAGCAGCATCAGCATGCTTAGCACGTTGTTTGGTAGAAATCCACGTGCGCGTTCTGCGAAAAGCACCATTTGCATGCACATCTTGTGGGTTTCCAGAAAACTTCAATCTCGTCTACCAAAAGATGCATGTGCATGCTTAAAACGCGTTTTCGCCGAATCCGTGCGCGGTTGCTAAAAAGAGCAGCATCGGCATGCTTAGCACGTTGTTTGGTAGAAATCCACGTGCGCGTTCTGCGAAAAGCACCATTTGCATGCACATCTTGTGGTTTTGCAGAAAACTTCAATCTCGTCTACCAAAAGATGCATGTGCATGCTTAAAACGCGTTTTCGCACGAATCCGTGCGCGGGTGCTAAAGAGAGCAGCATCGGCATGCTCAGCACGTTGGTTGGTAGAAATCCACGTGCGCGTTCTGCGAAAAGCACCATTTGCATGCAAATCTTGTGGTTTTGCAGAAAACTTCAATCTCGTCTACCAAAAGATGCATGTGCATGCTTAAAACGCGTTTTCGCACGCATCCGTGCGCGGGTGCTACAAAGAGCAGCATCGGCATGCTTAGCACGTTGTTTGGAAGAAATCCACGTGCGCGTTCTGCGAAAAGCACCATTTGCATGCACATCTTGTGGTTTTGCAGAAAACTTCAATCTCGTCTACCAAAAGATGCATGTGCATGCTTAAAACGCGTTTTCGCACAAATCCGTGCGCGGGTGCTAAAAAGAGCAGCATCGGCATGCTTAGCACGTTGTTTGGTAGAAATCCACGTGGGCGTTCTGCGAAAAGCATCATTTGCATGCACATCTTGTGGTTTTGCAGAAAACTTCAATCTCGTATACCAAAAGATGCATGTGCATGCTTAAAACGCGTTTTCGCACGAATCCGTGCGCGGGTGCTAAAGAGAGCAGCATCGGCATGCTTAGCACGTCGTTTGGTAGAAATCCACGTGCGCGTTCTGCGAAAAGCACCATTTGCATGCAAATCTTGTGGTTTTGCAGAAAACTTCAATCTCGTCTACCAAAAGATGCATGTGCATGCTTAAAACGCTTTCGCACGAATCCGTGCGCGGGTGCTAAAAAGAGCAGCATCGGCATGCTTAGCACGTTGTTTGGAAGAAATCCACGTGCGCGTTCTGCGAAAAGCACCATTTGCATGCACATCTTGTGGTTTTGCAGAAAACTTCAATCTCGTCTACCAAAAGATGCATGTGCATGCTTAAAACGCGTTTTCGCACGAATCCGTGCGCGGGTGCTAAAAAGAGCAGCATCGGCATGCTTAGCACGTTGTTTGGTAGAAATCCACGTGCGCGTTCTGCGAAAAGCACCATTTGCATGCACATCTTGTGGTTTTGCAGAAAACTTCAATCTCGTCTACCAAAAGATGCATGTGCATGCTTAAAACGCGTTTTCGCACGAATCCGTGCGCGGGTGCTAAAAAGAGCAGCATCGGCATGCTTAGCACGTTGTTTGGTAGAAATCCACGTGCACGTTCTGCGAAAAGCACCATTTGCATGCACATCTTGTGGTTTTGCAGAAAACTTCATCCACGTCTACCAAAAGATGCATGTGCATGCTTAAAACGCGTTTTCGCACGAATCCGTGCGCGGGTGCTAAAAAGAGCAGCATCGGCATGCTTAGCACGTTGTTTGGTAGAAATCCACGTGCGCGTTCTGCGAAAAGCACCATTTGCATGCACATCTTGTGGTTTTGCAGAAAACTTCAATCTCGTCTACCAAAAGATGCATGTGCAGGCTTAAAACGCGTTTTCGCACGAATCCGTGCGCGGGTGCTAAAAAGAGCAGCATCAGCATGCTTAGCACGTTGTTTGGTAGAAATCCACGTGCGCGTTCTGCGAAAAGCACCATTTGCATGCACATCTTGTGGTTTTGCAGAAAACTTCAATCTCGTCTACCAAAAGATGCATGTGCATGCTTAAAACGCGTTTTCGCACGAATCCGTGCGCGGGTGCTAAAAAGAGCAGCATCGGCATGCTTAGCACGTTGGTTGGTAGAAATCCACGTGCGCGTTCTGCGAAAAGCACCATTTGCATGCAAATCTTGTGGTTTTGCAGAAAACTTCAATCTCGTCTACCAAAAGATGCATGTGCATGCTTAAAACGCGTTTTCGCACGAATCCGTGCGCGGGTGCTAAAAAGAGCAGCATCGGCATGCTTAGCACGTTGTTTGGTAGAAATCCACGTGCGCGTTCTGCGAAAAGCACCATTTGCATGCACATCTTGTGGTTTTGCAGAAAACTTCAATCTCGTCTACCAAAAGATGCATGTGCAGGCTTAAAACGCGTTTTCGCACGAATCCGTGCGCGGGTGCTAAAAAGAGCAGCATCAGCATGCTTAGCACGTTGTTTGGTAGAAATCCACGTGCGCGTTCTGCGAAAAGCACCATTTGCATGCACATCTTGTGGGTTTCCAGAAAACTTCAATCTCGTCTACCAAAAGATGCATGTGCATGCTTAAAACGCGTTTTCGCCGAATCCGTGCGCGGTTGCTAAAAAGAGCAGCATCGGCATGCTTAGCACGTTGTTTGGTAGAAATCCACGTGCGCGTTCTGCGAAAAGCACCATTTGCATGCACATCTTGTGGTTTTGCAGAAAACTTCAATCTCGTCTACCAAAAGATGCATGTGCATGCTTAAAACGCGTTTTCGCACGAATCCGTGCGCGGGTGCTAAAAAGAGCAGCATCGGCATGCTTAGCACGTTGGTTGGTAGAAATCCACGTGCGCGTTCTGCGAAAAGCACCATTTGCATGCAAATCTTGTGGTTTTGCAGAAAACTTCAATCTCGTCTACCAAAAGATGCATGTGCATGCTTAAAACGCGTTTTCGCACGATTCCGTGCGCGGGTGCTAAAAAGAGCAGCATCGGCATGCTTAGCACGTTGTTTGGAAGAAATCCACGTGCGCGTTCTGCGAAAAGCACCATTTGCATGCACATCTTGTGGTTTTGCAGAAAACTTCAATCTCGTCTACCAAAAGATGCATGTGCATGCTTAAAACGCGTTTTCGAACAAATCCGTGCGCGGGTGCTAAAAAGAGCAGCATCGGCATGCTTAGCACGTTGTTTGGTAGAAATCCACGTGGGCGTTCTGCGAAAAGCATCATTTGCATGCACATCTTGTGGTTTTGCAGAAAACTTCAATCTCGTATACCAAAAGATGCATGTGCATGCTTAAAACGCGTTTTCGCACGAATCCGTGCGCGGGTGCTAAAGAGAGCAGCATCGGCATGCTTAGCACGTCGTTTGGTAGAAATCCACGTGCGCGTTCTGCGAAAAGCACCATTTGCATGCACATCTTGTGGTTTTGCAGAAAACTTCAATCTCGTCTACCAAAAGATGCATGTGCATGCTTAAAACGCGTTTTCGCACGAATCCGTGCGCGGGTGCTAAAAAGAGCAGCATCGGCATGCTTAGCACGTTGTTTGGTAGAAATCCACGTGCGCGTTCTGCGAAAAGCACCATTTGCATGCAAATCTTGTGGTTTTGCAGAAAACTTCAATCTCGTCTACCAAAAGATGCATGTGCATGCTTAAAACGCGTTTTCGCACGAATCCGTGCGCGGGTGCTAAAAAGAGCAGCATCGGCATGCTTAGCACGTTGTTTGGAAGAAATCCACGTGCGCGTTCTGCGAAAAGCACCATTTGCATGCACATCTTGTGGTTTTGCAGAAAACTTCAATCTCGTCTACCAAAAGATGCATGTGCATGCTTAAAACGCGTTTTCGCACGAATCCGTGCGCGGGTGCTAAAAAGAGCAGCATCGGCATGCTTAGCACGTTGTTTGGTAGAAATCCACGTGCGCGTTCTGCGAAAAGCACCATTTGCATGCACATCTTGTGGTTTTGCAGAAAACTTCAATCTCGTCTACCAAAAGATGCATGTGCATGCTTAAAACGCGTTTTCGCACGAATCCGTGCGCGGGTGCTAAAAAGAGCAGCATCGGCATGCTTAGCACGTTGTTTGGTAGAAATCCATGTGCGCGTTCTGCGAAAAGCACCATTTGCATGCACATCTTGTGGTTTTGCAGAAAACTTCAATCTCGTCTACCAAAAGATGCATGTGCATGCTTAAAACGCGTTTTCGCACAAATCCATGCGCGGGTGCTAAAAAGAGCAGCATCGGCATGCTTAGCACGTTGTTTGGTAGAAATCCACGTGGGCGTTCAGCGAAAAGCACCATTTGCATGCACATCTTGTGGTTTTGCAGAAAACTTCAATCTCGTCTACCAAAAGATGCATGTGCATGCTTAAAACGCGTTTTCGCACGAATCCGTGCGCGGGTGCTAAAAAGAGCAGCATCGGCATGGTTAGCACGTTGTTTGGTAGAAATCCACGTGCGCGTTCTGCGAAAAGCACCATTCGCATGCACATCTTGTGGTTTTGCAGAAAACTTCAATCTCGTCTACCAAAAGATGCATGTGCATGCTTAAAACGCGTTTTCGCACGAATCCGTGCGCGGGTGCTAAAAAGAGCAGCATCGGCATGCTTAGCACGTTGTTTGGTAGAAATCCACGTGCACGTTCTGCGAAAAGCACCATTTGCATGCACATCTTGTGGTTTTGCAGAAAACTTCATCCACGTCTACCAAAAGATGCATGTGCATGCTTAAAACGCGTTTTCGCACGAATCCGTGCGCGGGTGCTAAAAAGAGCAGCATCGGCATGCTTAGCACGTTGTTTGGTAGAAATCCACGTGCGCGTTCTGCGAAAAGCACCATTTGCATGCACATCTTGTGGTTTTGCAGAAAACTTCAATCTCGTCTACCAAAAGATGCATGTGCAGGCTTAAAACGCGTTTTCGCACGAATCCGTGCGCGGGTGCTAAAAAGAGCAGCATCAGCATGCTTAGCACGTTGTTTGGTAGAAATCCACGTGCGCGTTCTGCGAAAAGCACCATTTGCATGCACATCTTGTGGGTTTCCAGAAAACTTCAATCTCGTCTACCAAAAGATGCATGTGCATGCTTAAAACGCGTTTTCGCCGAATCCGTGCGCGGTTGCTAAAAAGAGCAGCATCGGCATGCTTAGCACGTTGTTTGGTAGAAATCCACGTGCGCGTTCTGCGAAAAGCACCATTTGCATGCACATCTTGTGGTTTTGCAGAAAACTTCAATCTCGTCTACCAAAAGATGCATGTGCATGCTTAAAACGCGTTTTCGCACGAATCCGTGCGCGGGTGCTAAAAAGAGCAGCATCGGCATGCTTAGCACGTTGGTTGGTAGAAATCCACGTGCGCGTTCTGCGAAAAGCACCATTTGCATGCAAATCTTGTGGTTTTGCAGAAAACTTCAATCTCGTCTACCAAAAGATGCATGTGCATGCTTAAAACGCGTTTTCGCACGAATCCGTGCGCGGGTGCTAAAAAGAGCAGCATCGGCATGCTTAGCACGTTGTTTGGAAGAAATCCACGTGCGCGTTCTGCGAAAAGCACCATTTGCATGCACATCTTGTGGTTTTGCAGAAAACTTCAATCTCGTCTACCAAAAGATGCATGTGCATGCTTAAAACGCGTTTTCGCACAAATCCGTGCGCGGGTGCTAAAAAGAGCAGCATCGGCATGCTTAGCACGTTGTTTGGTAGAAATCCACGTGGGCGTTCTGCGAAAAGCATCATTTGCATGCACATCTTGTGGTTTTGCAGAAAACTTCAATCTCGTATACCAAAAGATGCATGTGCATGCTTAAAACGCGTTTTCGCACGAATCCGTGCGCGGGTGCTAAAGAGAGCAGCATCGGCATGCTTAGCACGTCGTTTGGTAGAAATCCACGTGCGCGTTCTGCGAAAAGCACCATTTGCATGCACATCTTGTGGTTTTGCAGAAAACTTCAATCTCGTCTACCAAAAGATGCATGTGCATGCTTAAAACGCGTTTTCGCACGAAGCCTTGCGCGGGTGCTAAAAAGAGCAGCATCGGCATGCTTAGCACGTTGTTTGGTAGAAATCCACGTGCGCGTTCTGCGAAAAGCACCATTTGCATGCACATCTTGTCGTTTTGCAGAAAACTTCAATCTCGTCTACCAAAAGATGCATGTGCATGCTTAAAACGCGTTTTCGCACGAATCCGTGCGCGGGTGCTAAAAAGAGCAGCATCGGCATGCTTAGCACGTTGTTTGGTAGAAATCCACGTGCGCGTTCTGCGAAAAGCACCATTTGCATGCAAATCTTGTGGTTTTGCAGAAAACTTCAATCTCGTCTACCAAAAGATGCATGTGCATGCTTAAAACGCGTTTTCGCACGAATCCGTGCGCGGGTGCTAAAAAGAGCAGCATCGGCATGCTTAGCACGTTGTTTGGAAGAAATCCACGTGCGCGTTCTGCGAAAAGCACCATTTGCATGCACATCTTGTGGTTTTGCAGAAAACTTCAATCTCGTCTACCAAAAGATGCATGTGCATGCTTAAAACGCGTTTTCGCACGAATCCGTGCGCGGGTGCTAAAAAGAGCAGCATCGGCATGCTTAGCACGTTGTTTGGTAGAAATCCACGTGCGCGTTCTGCGAAAAGCACCATTTGCATGCACATCTTGTGGTTTTGCAGAAAACTTCAATCTCGTCTACCAAAAGATGCATGTGCATGCTTAAAACGCGTTTTCGCACGAATCCGTGCGCGGGTGCTAAAAAGAGCAGCATCGGCATGCTTAGCACGTTGTTTGGTAGAAATCCACGTGCGCGTTCTGCGAAAAGCACCATTTGCATGCAAATCTTGTGGTTTTGCAGAAAACTTCAATCTCGTCTACCAAAAGATGCATGTGCATGCTTAAAACGCGTTTTCGCACGAATCCGTGCGCGGGTGCTAAAAAGAGCAGCATCGGCATGCTTAGCACGTTGTTTGGAAGAAATCCACGTGCGCGTTCTGCGAAAAGCACCATTTGCATGCACATCTTGTGGTTTTGCAGAAAACTTCAATCTCGTCTACCAAAAGATGCATGTGCATGCTTAAAACGCGTTTTCGCACGAATCCGTGCGCGGGTGCTAAAAAGAGCAGCATCGGCATGCTTAGCACGTTGTTTGGTAGAAATCCACGTGCGCGTTCTGCGAAAAGCACCATTTGCATGCACATCTTGTGGTTTTGCAGAAAACTTCAATCTCGTCTACCAAAAGATGCATGTGCATGCTTAAAACGCGTTTTCGCACGAATCCGTGCGCGGGTGCTAAAAAGAGCAGCATCGGCATGCTTAGCACGTTGTTTGGTAGAAATCCACGTGCGCGTTCTGCGAAAAGCACCATTTGCATGCACATCTTGTGGTTTTGCAGAAAACTTCAATCTCGTCTACCAAAAGATGCATGTGCAGGCTTAAAACGCGTTTTCGCACGAATCCGTGCGCGGGTGCTAAAAAGAGCAGCATCAGCATGCTTAGCACGTTGTTTGGTAGAAATCCACGTGCGCGTTCTGCGAAAAGCACCATTTGCGTGCACATCTTGTGGTTTTGCAGAAAACTTCAATCTCGTCTACCAAAAGATGCATGTGCATGCTTAAAACGCGTTTTCGCACGAATCCGTGCGCGGGTGCTAAAAAGAGCAGCATCGGCATGCTTAGCACGTTGGTTGGTAGAAATCCACGTGCGCGTTCTGCGAAAAGCACCATTTGCATGCAAATCTTGTGGTTTTGCAGAAAACTTCAATCTCGTCTACCAAAAGATGCATGTGCATGCTTAAAACGCGTTTTCGCACGAATCCGTGCGCGGGTGCTAAAAAGAGCAGCATCGGCATGCTTAGCACGTTGTTTGGTAGAAATCCACGTGCGCGTTCTGCGAAAAGCACCATTTGCATGCACATCTTGTGGTTTTGCAGAAAACTTCAATCTCGTCTACCAAAAGATGCATGTGCAGGCTTAAAACGCGTTTTCGCACGAATCCGTGCGCGGGTGCTAAAAAGAGCAGCATCAGCATGCTTAGCACGTTGTTTGGTAGAAATCCACGTGCGCGTTCTGCGAAAAGCACCATTTGCATGCACATCTTGTGGGTTTCCAGAAAACTTCAATCTCGTCTACCAAAAGATGCATGTGCATGCTTAAAACGCGTTTTCGCCGAATCCGTGCGCGGTTGCTAAAAAGAGCAGCATCGGCATGCTTAGCACGTTGTTTGGTAGAAATCCACGTGCGCGTTCTGCGAAAAGCACCATTTGCATGCACATCTTGTGGTTTTGCAGAAAACTTCAATCTCGTCTACCAAAAGATGCATGTGCATGCTTAAAACGCGTTTTCGCACGAATCCGTGCGCGGGTGCTAAAAAGAGCAGCATCGGCATGCTTAGCACGTTGGTTGGTAGAAATCCACGTGCGCGTTCTGCGAAAAGCACCATTTGCATGCAAATCTTGTGGTTTTGCAGAAAACTTCAATCTCGTCTACCAAAAGATGCATGTGCATGCTTAAAACGCGTTTTCGCACGATTCCGTGCGCGGGTGCTAAAAAGAGCAGCATCGGCATGCTTAGCACGTTGTTTGGAAGAAATCCACGTGCGCGTTCTGCGAAAAGCACCATTTGCATGCACATCTTGTGGTTTTGCAGAAAACTTCAATCTCGTCTACCAAAAGATGCATGTGCATGCTTAAAACGCGTTTTCGCACAAATCCGTGCGCGGGTGCTAAAAAGAGCAGCATCGGCATGCTTAGCACGTTGTTTGGTAGAAATCCACGTGGGCGTTCTGCGAAAAGCATCATTTGCATGCACATCTTGTGGTTTTGCAGAAAACTTCAATCTCGTATACCAAAAGATGCATGTGCATGCTTAAAACGCGTTTTCGCACGAATCCGTGCGCGGGTGCTAAAGAGAGCAGCATCGGCATGCTTAGCACGTCGTTTGGTAGAAATCCACGTGCGCGTTCTGCGAAAAGCACCATTTGCATGCACATCTTGTGGTTTTGCAGAAAACTTCAATCTCGTCTACCAAAAGATGCATGTGCATGCTTAAAACGCGTTTTCGCACGAAGCCTTGCGCGGGTGCTAAAAAGAGCAGCATCGGCATGCTTAGCACGTTGTTTGGTAGAAATCCACGTGCGCGTTCTGCGAAAAGCACCATTTGCATGCACATCTTGTGGTTTTGCAGAAAACTTCAATCTCGTCTACCAAAAGATGCATGTGCATGCTTAAAACGCGTTTTCGCACGAATCCGTGCGCGGGTGCTAAAAAGAGCAGCATCGGCATGCTTAGCACGTTGTTTGGTAGAAATCCACGTGCGCGTTCTGCGAAAAGCACCATTTGCATGCAAATCTTGTGGTTTTGCAGAAAACTTCAATCTCGTCTACCAAAAGATGCATGTGCATGCTTAAAACGCGTTTTCGCACGAATCCGTGCGCGGGTGCTAAAAAGAGCAGCATCGGCATGCTTAGCACGTTGTTTGGAAGAAATCCACGTGCGCGTTCTGCGAAAAGCACCATTTGCATGCACATCTTGTGGTTTTGCAGAAAACTTCAATCTCGTCTACCAAAAGATGCATGTGCATGCTTAAAACGCGTTTTCGCACGAATCCGTGCGCGGGTGCTAAAAAGAGCAGCATCGGCATGCTTAGCACGTTGTTTGGTAGAAATCCACGTGCGCGTTCTGCGAAAAGCACCATTTGCATGCACATCTTGTGGTTTTGCAGAAAACTTCAATCTCGTCTACCAAAAGATGCATGTGCATGCTTAAAACGCGTTTTCGCACGAATCCGTGCGCGGGTGCTAAAAAGAGCAGCATCGGCATGCTTAGCACGTTGTTTGGTAGAAATCCATGTGCGCGTTCTGCGAAAAGCACCATTTGCATGCACATCTTGTGGTTTTGCAGAAAACTTCAATCTCGTCTACCAAAAGATGCATGTGCATGCTTAAAACGCGTTTTCGCACAAATCCATGCGCGGGTGCTAAAAAGAGCAGCATCGGCATGCTTAGCACGTTGTTTGGTAGAAATCCACGTGGGCGTTCAGCGAAAAGCACCATTTGCATGCACATCTTGTGGTTTTGCAGAAAACTTCAATCTCGTCTACCAAAAGATGCATGTGCATGCTTAAAACGCGTTTTCGCACGAATCCGTGCGCGGGTGCTAAAAAGAGCAGCATCGGCATGGTTAGCACGTTGTTTGGTAGAAATCCACGTGCGCGTTCTGCGAAAAGCACCATTCGCATGCACATCTTGTGGTTTTGCAGAAAACTTCAATCTCGTCTACCAAAAGATGCATGTGCATGCTTAAAACGCGTTTTCGCACGAATCCGTGCGCGGGTGCTAAAAAGAGCAGCATCGGCATGCTTAGCACGTTGTTTGGTAGAAATCCACGTGCACGTTCTGCGAAAAGCACCATTTGCATGCACATCTTGTGGTTTTGCAGAAAACTTCATCCACGTCTACCAAAAGATGCATGTGCATGCTTAAAACGCGTTTTCGCACGAATCCGTGCGCGGGTGCTAAAAAGAGCAGCATCGGCATGCTTAGCACGTTGTTTGGTAGAAATCCACGTGCGCGTTCTGCGAAAAGCACCATTTGCATGCACATCTTGTGGTTTTGCAGAAAACTTCAATCTCGTCTACCAAAAGATGCATGTGCAGGCTTAAAACGCGTTTTCGCACGAATCCGTGCGCGGGTGCTAAAAAGAGCAGCATCAGCATGCTTAGCACGTTGTTTGGTAGAAATCCACGTGCGCGTTCTGCGAAAAGCACCATTTGCATGCACATCTTGTGGGTTTCCAGAAAACTTCAATCTCGTCTACCAAAAGATGCATGTGCATGCTTAAAACGCGTTTTCGCCGAATCCGTGCGCGGTTGCTAAAAAGAGCAGCATCGGCATGCTTAGCACGTTGTTTGGTAGAAATCCACGTGCGCGTTCTGCGAAAAGCACCATTTGCATGCACATCTTGTGGTTTTGCAGAAAACTTCAATCTCGTCTACCAAAAGATGCATGTGCATGCTTAAAACGCGTTTTCGCACGAATCCGTGCGCGGGTGCTAAAAAGAGCAGCATCGGCATGCTTAGCACGTTGGTTGGTAGAAATCCACGTGCGCGTTCTGCGAAAAGCACCATTTGCATGCAAATCTTGTGGTTTTGCAGAAAACTTCAATCTCGTCTACCAAAAGATGCATGTGCATGCTTAAAACGCGTTTTCGCACGAATCCGTGCGCGGGTGCTAAAAAGAGCAGCATCGGCATGCTTAGCACGTTGTTTGGAAGAAATCCACGTGCGCGTTCTGCGAAAAGCACCATTTGCATGCACATCTTGTGGTTTTGCAGAAAACTTCAATCTCGTCTACCAAAAGATGCATGTGCATGCTTAAAACGCGTTTTCGCACAAATCCGTGCGCGGGTGCTAAAAAGAGCAGCATCGGCATGCTTAGCACGTTGTTTGGAAGAAATCCACGTGCGCGTTCTGCGAAAAGCACCATTTGCATGCACATCTTGTGGTTTTGCAGAAAACTTCAATCTCGTCTACCAAAAGATGCATGTGCATGCTTAAAACGCGTTTTCGCACGAATCCGTGCGCGGGTGCTAAAAAGAGCAGCATCGGCATGCTTAGCACGTTGTTTGGTAGAAATCCACGTGCGCGTTCTGCGAAAAGCACCATTTGCATGCACATCTTGTGGTTTTGCAGAAAACTTCAATCTCGTCTACCAAAAGATGCATGTGCATGCTTAAAACGCGTTTTCGCACGAATCCGTGCGCGGGTGCTAAAAAGAGCAGCATCGGCATGCTTAGCACGTTGTTTGGTAGAAATCCACGTGCACGTTCTGCGAAAAGCACCATTTGCATGCACATCTTGTGGTTTTGCAGAAAACTTCATCCACGTCTACCAAAAGATGCATGTGCATGCTTAAAACGCGTTTTCGCACGAATCCGTGCGCGGGTGCTAAAAAGAGCAGCATCGGCATGCTTAGCACGTTGTTTGGTAGAAATCCACGTGCGCGTTCTGCGAAAAGCACCATTTGCATGCACATCTTGTGGTTTTGCAGAAAACTTCAATCTCGTCTACCAAAAGATGCATGTGCAGGCTTAAAACGCGTTTTCGCACGAATCCGTGCGCGGGTGCTAAAAAGAGCAGCATCAGCATGCTTAGCACGTTGTTTGGTAGAAATCCACGTGCGCGTTCTGCGAAAAGCACCATTTGCATGCACATCTTGTGGTTTTGCAGAAAACTTCAATCTCGTCTACCAAAAGATGCATGTGCATGCTTAAAACGCGTTTTCGCACGAATCCGTGCGCGGGTGCTAAAAAGAGCAGCATCGGCATGCTTAGCACGTTGGTTGGTAGAAATCCACGTGCGCGTTCTGCGAAAAGCACCATTTGCATGCAAATCTTGTGGTTTTGCAGAAAACTTCAATCTCGTCTACCAAAAGATGCATGTGCATGCTTAAAACGCGTTTTCGCACGAATCCGTGCGCGGGTGCTAAAAAGAGCAGCATCGGCATGCTTAGCACGTTGTTTGGTAGAAATCCACGTGCGCGTTCTGCGAAAAGCACCATTTGCATGCACATCTTGTGGTTTTGCAGAAAACTTCAATCTCGTCTACCAAAAGATGCATGTGCAGGCTTAAAACGCGTTTTCGCACGAATCCGTGCGCGGGTGCTAAAAAGAGCAGCATCAGCATGCTTAGCACGTTGTTTGGTAGAAATCCACGTGCGCGTTCTGCGAAAAGCACCATTTGCATGCACATCTTGTGGGTTTCCAGAAAACTTCAATCTCGTCTACCAAAAGATGCATGTGCATGCTTAAAACGCGTTTTCGCCGAATCCGTGCGCGGTTGCTAAAAAGAGCAGCATCGGCATGCTTAGCACGTTGTTTGGTAGAAATCCACGTGCGCGTTCTGCGAAAAGCACCATTTGCATGCACATCTTGTGGTTTTGCAGAAAACTTCAATCTCGTCTACCAAAAGATGCATGTGCATGCTTAAAACGCGTTTTCGCACGAATCCGTGCGCGGGTGCTAAAAAGAGCAGCATCGGCATGCTTAGCACGTTGGTTGGTAGAAATCCACGTGCGCGTTCTGCGAAAAGCACCATTTGCATGCAAATCTTGTGGTTTTGCAGAAAACTTCAATCTCGTCTACCAAAAGATGCATGTGCATGCTTAAAACGCGTTTTCGCACGATTCCGTGCGCGGGTGCTAAAAAGAGCAGCATCGGCATGCTTAGCACGTTGTTTGGAAGAAATCCACGTGCGCGTTCTGCGAAAAGCACCATTTGCATGCACATCTTGTGGTTTTGCAGAAAACTTCAATCTCGTCTACCAAAAGATGCATGTGCATGCTTAAAACGCGTTTTCGCACAAATCCGTGCGCGGGTGCTAAAAAGAGCAGCATCGGCATGCTTAGCACGTTGTTTGGTAGAAATCCACGTGGGCGTTCTGCGAAAAGCATCATTTGCATGCACATCTTGTGGTTTTGCAGAAAACTTCAATCTCGTATACCAAAAGATGCATGTGCATGCTTAAAACGCGTTTTCGCACGAATCCGTGCGCGGGTGCTAAAGAGAGCAGCATCGGCATGCTTAGCACGTCGTTTGGTAGAAATCCACGTGCGCGTTCTGCGAAAAGCACCATTTGCATGCACATCTTGTGGTTTTGCAGAAAACTTCAATCTCGTCTACCAAAAGATGCATGTGCATGCTTAAAACGCGTTTTCGCACGAAGCCTTGCGCGGGTGCTAAAAAGAGCAGCATCGGCATGCTTAGCACGTTGTTTGGTAGAAATCCACGTGCGCGTTCTGCGAAAAGCACCATTTGCATGCACATCTTGTGGTTTTGCAGAAAACTTCAATCTCGTCTACCAAAAGATGCATGTGCATGCTTAAAACGCGTTTTCGCACGAATCCGTGCGCGGGTGCTAAAAAGAGCAGCATCGGCATGCTTAGCACGTTGTTTGGTAGAAATCCACGTGCGCGTTCTGCGAAAAGCACCATTTGCATGCAAATCTTGTGGTTTTGCAGAAAACTTCAATCTCGTCTACCAAAAGATGCATGTGCATGCTTAAAACGCGTTTTCGCACGAATCCGTGCGCGGGTGCTAAAAAGAGCAGCATCGGCATGCTTAGCACGTTGTTTGGAAGAAATCCACGTGCGCGTTCTGCGAAAAGCACCATTTGCATGCACATCTTGTGGTTTTGCAGAAAACTTCAATCTCGTCTACCAAAAGATGCATGTGCATGCTTAAAACGCGTTTTCGCACGAATCCGTGCGCGGGTGCTAAAAAGAGCAGCATCGGCATGCTTAGCACGTTGTTTGGTAGAAATCCACGTGCGCGTTCTGCGAAAAGCACCATTTGCATGCACATCTTGTGGTTTTGCAGAAAACTTCAATCTCGTCTACCAAAAGATGCATGTGCATGCTTAAAACGCGTTTTCGCACGAATCCGTGCGCGGGTGCTAAAAAGAGCAGCATCGGCATGCTTAGCACGTTGTTTGGTAGAAATCCATGTGCGCGTTCTGCGAAAAGCACCATTTGCATGCACATCTTGTGGTTTTGCAGAAAACTTCAATCTCGTCTACCAAAAGATGCATGTGCATGCTTAAAACGCGTTTTCGCACAAATCCATGCGCGGGTGCTAAAAAGAGCAGCATCGGCATGCTTAGCACGTTGTTTGGTAGAAATCCACGTGGGCGTTCAGCGAAAAGCACCATTTGCATGCACATCTTGTGGTTTTGCAGAAAACTTCAATCTCGTCTACCAAAAGATGCATGTGCATGCTTAAAACGCGTTTTCGCACGAATCCGTGCGCGGGTGCTAAAAAGAGCAGCATCGGCATGGTTAGCACGTTGTTTGGTAGAAATCCACGTGCGCGTTCTGCGAAAAGCACCATTCGCATGCACATCTTGTGGTTTTGCAGAAAACTTCAATCTCGTCTACCAAAAGATGCATGTGCATGCTTAAAACGCGTTTTCGCACGAATCCGTGCGCGGGTGCTAAAAAGAGCAGCATCGGCATGCTTAGCACGTTGTTTGGTAGAAATCCACGTGCACGTTCTGCGAAAAGCACCATTTGCATGCACATCTTGTGGTTTTGCAGAAAACTTCATCCACGTCTACCAAAAGATGCATGTGCATGCTTAAAACGCGTTTTCGCACGAATCCGTGCGCGGGTGCTAAAAAGAGCAGCATCGGCATGCTTAGCACGTTGTTTGGTAGAAATCCACGTGCGCGTTCTGCGAAAAGCACCATTTGCATGCACATCTTGTGGTTTTGCAGAAAACTTCAATCTCGTCTACCAAAAGATGCATGTGCAGGCTTAAAACGCGTTTTCGCACGAATCCGTGCGCGGGTGCTAAAAAGAGCAGCATCAGCATGCTTAGCACGTTGTTTGGTAGAAATCCACGTGCGCGTTCTGCGAAAAGCACCATTTGCATGCACATCTTGTGGGTTTCCAGAAAACTTCAATCTCGTCTACCAAAAGATGCATGTGCATGCTTAAAACGCGTTTTCGCCGAATCCGTGCGCGGTTGCTAAAAAGAGCAGCATCGGCATGCTTAGCACGTTGTTTGGTAGAAATCCACGTGCGCGTTCTGCGAAAAGCACCATTTGCATGCACATCTTGTGGTTTTGCAGAAAACTTCAATCTCGTCTACCAAAAGATGCATGTGCATGCTTAAAACGCGTTTTCGCACGAATCCGTGCGCGGGTGCTAAAAAGAGCAGCATCGGCATGCTTAGCACGTTGGTTGGTAGAAATCCACGTGCGCGTTCTGCGAAAAGCACCATTTGCATGCAAATCTTGTGGTTTTGCAGAAAACTTCAATCTCGTCTACCAAAAGATGCATGTGCATGCTTAAAACGCGTTTTCGCACGAATCCGTGCGCGGGTGCTAAAAAGAGCAGCATCGGCATGCTTAGCACGTTGTTTGGAAGAAATCCACGTGCGCGTTCTGCGAAAAGCACCATTTGCATGCACATCTTGTGGTTTTGCAGAAAACTTCAATCTCGTCTACCAAAAGATGCATGTGCATGCTTAAAACGCGTTTTCGCACAAATCCGTGCGCGGGTGCTAAAAAGAGCAGCATCGGCATGCTTAGCACGTTGTTTGGTAGAAATCCACGTGGGCGTTCTGCGAAAAGCATCATTTGCATGCACATCTTGTGGTTTTGCAGAAAACTTCAATCTCGTATACCAAAAGATGCATGTGCATGCTTAAAACGCGTTTTCGCACGAATCCGTGCGCGGGTGCTAAAGAGAGCAGCATCGGCATGCTTAGCACGTCGTTTGGTAGAAATCCACGTGCGCGTTCTGCGAAAAGCACCATTTGCATGCACATCTTGTGGTTTTGCAGAAAACTTCAATCTCGTCTACCAAAAGATGCATGTGCATGCTTAAAACGCGTTTTCGCACGAAGCCTTGCGCGGGTGCTAAAAAGAGCAGCATCGGCATGCTTAGCACGTTGTTTGGTAGAAATCCACGTGCGCGTTCTGCGAAAAGCACCATTTGCATGCACATCTTGTGGTTTTGCAGAAAACTTCAATCTCGTCTACCAAAAGATGCATGTGCATGCTTAAAACGCGTTTTCGCACGAATCCGTGCGCGGGTGCTAAAAAGAGCAGCATCGGCATGCTTAGCACGTTGTTTGGTAGAAATCCACGTGCGCGTTCTGCGAAAAGCACCATTTGCATGCAAATCTTGTGGTTTTGCAGAAAACTTCAATCTCGTCTACCAAAAGATGCATGTGCATGCTTAAAACGCGTTTTCGCACGAATCCGTGCGCGGGTGCTAAAAAGAGCAGCATCGGCATGCTTAGCACGTTGTTTGGAAGAAATCCACGTGCGCGTTCTGCGAAAAGCACCATTTGCATGCACATCTTGTGGTTTTGCAGAAAACTTCAATCTCGTCTACCAAAAGATGCATGTGCATGCTTAAAACGCGTTTTCGCACGAATCCGTGCGCGGGTGCTAAAAAGAGCAGCATCGGCATGCTTAGCACGTTGTTTGGTAGAAATCCATGTGCGCGTTCTGCGAAAAGCACCATTTGCATGCACATCTTGTGGTTTTGCAGAAAACTTCAATCTCGTCTACCAAAAGATGCATGTGCATGCTTAAAACGCGTTTTCGCACAAATCCATGCGCGGGTGCTAAAAAGAGCAGCATCGGCATGCTTAGCACGTTGTTTGGTAGAAATCCACGTGGGCGTTCAGCGAAAAGCACCATTTGCATGCACATCTTGTGGTTTTGCAGAAAACTTCAATCTCGTCTACCAAAAGATGCATGTGCATGCTTAAAACGCGTTTTCGCACGAATCCGTGCGCGGGTGCTAAAAAGAGCAGCATCGGCATGGTTAGCACGTTGTTTGGTAGAAATCCACGTGCGCGTTCTGCGAAAAGCACCATTCGCATGCACATCTTGTGGTTTTGCAGAAAACTTCAATCTCGTCTACCAAAAGATGCATGTGCATGCTTAAAACGCGTTTTCGCACGAATCCGTGCGCGGGTGCTAAAAAGAGCAGCATCGGCATGCTTAGCACGTTGTTTGGTAGAAATCCACGTGCACGTTCTGCGAAAAGCACCATTTGCATGCACATCTTGTGGTTTTGCAGAAAACTTCATCCACGTCTACCAAAAGATGCATGTGCATGCTTAAAACGCGTTTTCGCACGAATCCGTGCGCGGGTGCTAAAAAGAGCAGCATCGGCATGCTTAGCACGTTGTTTGGTAGAAATCCACGTGCGCGTTCTGCGAAAAGCACCATTTGCATGCACATCTTGTGGTTTTGCAGAAAACTTCAATCTCGTCTACCAAAAGATGCATGTGCAGGCTTAAAACGCGTTTTCGCACGAATCCGTGCGCGGGTGCTAAAAAGAGCAGCATCAGCATGCTTAGCACGTTGTTTGGTAGAAATCCACGTGCGCGTTCTGCGAAAAGCACCATTTGCATGCACATCTTGTGGGTTTCCAGAAAACTTCAATCTCGTCTACCAAAAGATGCATGTGCATGCTTAAAACGCGTTTTCGCCGAATCCGTGCGCGGTTGCTAAAAAGAGCAGCATCGGCATGCTTAGCACGTTGTTTGGTAGAAATCCACGTGCGCGTTCTGCGAAAAGCACCATTTGCATGCACATCTTGTGGTTTTGCAGAAAACTTCAATCTCGTCTACCAAAAGATGCATGTGCATGCTTAAAACGCGTTTTCGCACGAATCCGTGCGCGGGTGCTAAAAAGAGCAGCATCGGCATGCTTAGCACGTTGGTTGGTAGAAATCCACGTGCGCGTTCTGCGAAAAGCACCATTTGCATGCAAATCTTGTGGTTTTGCAGAAAACTTCAATCTCGTCTACCAAAAGATGCATGTGCATGCTTAAAACGCGTTTTCGCACGAATCCGTGCGCGGGTGCTAAAAAGAGCAGCATCGGCATGCTTAGCACGTTGTTTGGAAGAAATCCACGTGCGCGTTCTGCGAAAAGCACCATTTGCATGCACATCTTGTGGTTTTGCAGAAAACTTCAATCTCGTCTACCAAAAGATGCATGTGCATGCTTAAAACGCGTTTTCGCACAAATCCGTGCGCGGGTGCTAAAAAGAGCAGCATCGGCATGCTTAGCACGTTGTTTGGTAGAAATCCACGTGGGCGTTCTGCGAAAAGCATCATTTGCATGCACATCTTGTGGTTTTGCAGAAAACTTCAATCTCGTATACCAAAAGATGCATGTGCATGCTTAAAACGCGTTTTCGCACGAATCCGTGCGCGGGTGCTAAAGAGAGCAGCATCGGCATGCTTAGCACGTCGTTTGGTAGAAATCCACGTGCGCGTTCTGCGAAAAGCACCATTTGCATGCACATCTGGTGGTTTTGCAGAAAACTTCAATCTCGTCTACCAAAAGATGCATGTGCATGCTTAAAACGCGTTTTCGCACGAATCCTTGCGCGGGTGCTAAAAAGAGCAGCATCGGCATGCTTAGCACGTTGTTTGGTAGAAATCCACGTGCGCGTTCTGCGAAAAGCACCATTTGCATGCACATCTTGTGGTTTTGCAGAAAACTTCAATCTCGTCTACCAAAAGATGCATGTGCATGCTTAAAACGCGTTTTCGCACGAATCCGTGCGCGGGTGCTAAAAAGAGCAGCATCGGCATGCTTAGCACGTTGTTTGGTAGAAATCCACGTGCGCGTTCTGCGAAAAGCACCATTTGCATGCACATCTTGTGGTTTTGCAGAAAACTTCAATCTCGTCTACCAAAAGATGCATGTGCATGCTTAAAACGCGTTTTCGCACGAATCCGTGCGCGGGTGCTAAAAAGAGCAGCATCGGCATGCTTAGCACGTTGTTTGGTAGAAATCCACGTGCGCGTTCTGCGAAAAGCACCATTTGCATGCACATCTTGTGGTTTTGCAGAAAACTTCAATCTCGTCTACCAAAAGATGCATGTGCATGCTTAAAACGCGTTTTCGCACAAATCCATGCGCGGGTGCTAAAAAGAGCAGCATCGGCATGCTTAGCACGTTGTTTGGTAGAAATCCACGTGGGCGTTCAGCGAAAAGCACCATTTGCATGCACATCTTGTGGTTTTGCAGAAAACTTCAATCTCGTCTACCAAAAGATGCATGTGCATGCTTAAAACGCGTTTTCGCACGAATCCGTGCGCGGGTGCTAAAAAGAGCAGCATCGGCATGGTTAGCACGTTGTTTGGTAGAAATCCACGTGCGCGTTCTGCGAAAAGCACCATTTGCATGCACATCTTGTGGTTTTGCAGAAAACTTCAATCTCGTCTACCAAAAGATGCATGTGCATGCTTAAAACGCGTTTTCGCACGAATCCGTGCGCGGGTGCTAAAAAGAGCAGCATCAGCATGCTTAGCACGTTGTTTGGTAGAAATCCACGTGCACGTTCTGCGAAAAGCACCATTTGCATGCACATCTTGTGGTTTTGCAGAAAACTTCATCCACGTCTACCAAAAGATGCATGTGCATGCTTAAAACGCGTTTTCGCACGAATCCGTGCGCGGGTGCTAAAAAGAGCAGCATCGGCATGCTTAGCACGTTGTTTGGTAGAAATCCACGTGCGCGTTCTGCGAAAAGCACCATTTGCATGCACATCTTGTGGTTTTGCAGAAAACTTCAATCTCGTCTACCAAAAGATGCATGTGCAGGCTTAAAACGCGTTTTCGCACGAATCCGTGCGCGGGTGCTAAAAAGAGCAGCATCGGCATGCTTAGCACGTTGTTTGGTAGAAATCCACGTGCGGGTTCTGCGAAAAGCACCATTTGCATGCACATCTTATGGTTTTGCAGAAAACTTCAATCTCGTCTACCAAGAGATGCATGTGCATGCTTAAAACGCGTTTTCGCACGAATCCGTGCGCGGGTGCTAAAAAGAGCAGCATCGGCATGCTTAGCACGTTGTTTGGTAGAAATCCACGTGCGCGTTCTGCGAAAAGCACCATTTGCATGCACATCTTTTGGTTTTGCAGAAAACTTCAATCTCGTCTACCAAAAGATGCATGTGCATGCTTAAAACGCGTTTTCGCACGAATCCGTGCGCGGGTGCTTAAAAGAGCAGCATCGGCATGCTTAGCACATTGTTTGGTAGAAATCCACGTGCGCGTTCTGCGAAAAGCACCATTTGCATGCACATCTTGTGGTTTTGCAGAAAACTTCAATCTCGTCTACCAAAAGATGCATGTGCATGCTTAAAACGCGTTTTCGCACAAATCCATGCGCGGGTGCTAAAAAGAGCAGCATCGGCATGCTTAGCACGTTGTTTCGTAGAAATCCACGTGGGCGTTCAGCGAAAAGCACCATTTGCATGCACATCTTGTGGTTTTGCAGAAAACTTCAATCTCGTCTACCAAAAGATGCATGTGCATGCTTAAAACGCGTTTTCGCACAAATCCATGCGCGGGTGCTAAAAAGAGCAGCATCGGCATGCTTAGCACGTTGTTTGGTAGAAATCCACGTGGGCGTTCAGCGAAAAGCACCATTTGCATGCACATCTCGTGGTTTTGCAGAAAACTTCAATCTCGTCTACCAAAAGATGCATGTGCATGCTTAAAACGCGTTTTCGCCGAATCCGTGCGCGGTTGCTAAAAAGAGCAGCATCGGCATGCTTAGCACGTTGTTTGGTAGAAATCCACGTGCGCGTTCTGCGAAAAGCACCATTTGCATGCACATCTTGTGGTTTTGCAGAAAACTTCAATCTCGTCTACCAAAAGATGCATGTGCATGCTTAAAACGCGTTTTCGCACGAATCCGTGCGCGGGTGCTAAAAAGAGCAGCATCGGCATGCTTAGCACGTTGGTTGGTAGAAATCCACGTGCGCGTTCTGCGAAAAGCACCATTTGCATGCAAATCTTGTGGTTTTGCAGAAAACTTCAATCTCGTCTACCAAAAGATGCATGTGCATGCTTAAAACGCGTTTTCGCACGAATCCGTGCGCGGGTGCTAAAAAGAGCAGCATCGGCATGCTTAGCACGTTGTTTGGAAGAAATCCACGTGCGCGTTCTGCGAAAAGCACCATTTGCATGCACATCTTGTGGTTTTGCAGAAAACTTCAATCTCGTCTACCAAAAGATGCATGTGCATGCTTAAAACGCGTTTTCGCACAAATCCGTGCGCGGGTGCTAAAAAGAGCAGCATCGGCATGCTTAGCACGTTGTTTGGTAGAAATCCACGTGGGCGTTCTGCGAAAAGCATCATTTGCATGCACATCTTGTGGTTTTGCAGAAAACTTCAATCTCGTATACCAAAAGATGCATGTGCATGCTTAAAACGCGTTTTCGCACGAATCCGTGCGCGGGTGCTAAAGAGAGCAGCATCGGCATGCTTAGCACGTCGTTTGGTAGAAATCCACGTGCGCGTTCTGCGAAAAGCACCATTTGCATGCACATCTTGTGGTTTTGCAGAAAACTTCAATCTCGTCTACCAAAAGATGCATGTGCATGCTTAAAACGCGTTTTCGCACGAATCCGTGCGCGGGTGCTAAAAAGAGCAGCATCGGCATGCTTAGCACGTTGTTTGGTAGAAATCCACGTGCGCGTTCTGCGAAAAGCACCATTTGCATGCACATCTTGTGGTTTTGCAGAAAACTTCAATCTCGTCTACCAAAAGATGCATGTGCATGCTTAAAACGCGTTTTCGCACGAATCCGTGCGCGGGTGCTAAAAAGAGCAGCATCGGCATGCTTAGCACGTTGTTTGGTAGAAATCCACGTGCGCGTTCTGCGAAAAGCACCATTTGCATGCACATCTTGTGGTTTTGCAGAAAACTTCAATCTCGTCTACCAAAAGATGCATGTGCATGCTTAAAACGCGTTTTCGCACGAATCCGTGCGCGGGTGCTAAAAAGAGCAGCATCGGCATGCTTAGCACGTTGTTTGGTAGAAATCCATGTGCGCGTTCTGCGAAAAGCACCATTTGCATGCACATCTTGTGGTTTTGCAGAAAACTTCAATCTCGTCTACCAAAAGATGCATGTGCATGCTTAAAACGCGTTTTCGCACAAATCCATGCGCGGGTGCTAAAAAGAGCAGCATCGGCATGCTTAGCACGTTGTTTGGTAGAAATCCACGTGGGCGTTCAGCGAAAAGCACCATTTGCATGCACATCTTGTGGTTTTGCAGAAAACTTCAATCTCGTCTACCAAAAGATGCATGTGCATGCTTAAAACGCGTTTTCGCACGAATCCGTGCGCGGGTGCTAAAAAGAGCAGCATCGGCATGGTTAGCACGTTGTTTGGTAGAAATCCACGTGCGCGTTCTGCGAAAAGCACCATTTGCATGCACATCTTGTGGTTTTGCAGAAAACTTCAATCTCGTCTACCAAAAGATGCATGTGTATGCTTAAAACGCGTTTTCGCACGAATCCGTGCGCGGGTGCTAAAAAGAGCAGCATCGGCATGCTTAGCACGTTGTTTGGTAGAAATCCACGTGCACGTTCTGCGAAAAGCACCATTTGCATGCACATCTTGTGGTTTTGCAGAAAACTTCATCCACGTCTACCAAAAGATGCATGTGCATGCTTAAAACGCGTTTTCGCACGAATCCGTGCGCGGGTGCTAAAAAGAGCAGCATCGGCATGCTTAGCACGTTGTTTGGTAGAAATCCACGTGCGCGTTCTGCGAAAAGCACCATTTGCATGCACATCTTGTGGTTTTGCAGAAAACTTCAATCTCGTCTACCAAAAGATGCATGTGCAGGCTTAAAACGCGTTTTCGCACGAATCCGTGCGCGGGTGCTAAAAAGAGCAGCATCAGCATGCTTAGCACGTTGTTTGGTAGAAATCCACGTGCGCGTTCTGCGAAAAGCACCATTTGCATGCACATCTTGTGGGTTTCCAGAAAACTTCAATCTCGTCTACCAAAAGATGCATGTGCATGCTTAAAACGCGTTTTCGCACGAATCCGTGCGCGGGTGCTAAAAAGAGCAGCATCGGCATGCTTAGCACGTTGTTTGGTAGAAATCCACGTGCGCGTTCTGCGAAAAGCACCATTTGCATGCACATCTTATGGTTTTGCAGAAAACTTCAATCTCGTCTACCAAGAGATGCATGTGCATGCTTAAAACGCGTTTTCGCACGAATCCGTGCGCGGGTGCTAAAAAGAGCAGCATCGGCATGCTTAGCACGTTGTTTGGTAGAAATCCACGTGCGCGTTCTGCGAAAAGCACCATTTGCATGCACATCTTTTGGTTTTGCAGAAAACTTCAATCTCGTCTACCAAAAGATGCATGTGCATGCTTAAAACGCGTTTTCGCACGAATCCGTGCGCGGGTGCTTAAAAGAGCAGCATCGGCATGCTTAGCACGTTGTTTGGTAGAAATCCACGTGCGCGTTCTGCGAAAAGCACCATTTGCATGCACATCTTGTGGTTTTGCAGAAAACTTCAATCTCGTCTACCAAAAGATGCATGTGCATGCTTAAAACGCGTTTTCGCACAAATCCATGCGCGGGTGCTAAAAAGAGCAGCATCGGCATGCTTAGCACGTTGTTTGGTAGAAATCCACGTGGGCGTTCAGCGAAAAGCACCATTTGCATGCACATCTTGTGGTTTTGCAGAAAACTTCAATCTCGTCTACCAAAAGATGCATGTGCATGCTTAAAACGCGTTTTCGCACGAATCCGTGCGCGGGTGCTTAAAAGAGCAGCATCGGCATGCTTAGCACGTTGTTTGGTAGAAATCCACGTGCGCGTTCTGCGAAAAGCACCATTTGCATGCACATCTTGTGGTTTTGCAGAAAACTTCAATCTCGTCTACCAAAAGATGCATGTGCATGCTTAAAACGCGTTTTCGCACAAATCCATGCGCGGGTGCTAAAAAGAGCAGCATCGGCATGATTAGCACGTTGTTTGGTAGAAATCCACGTGGGCGTTCAGCGAAGAGCACCATTTGCATGCACATCTTGTGGTTTTGCAGAAAACTTCAATCTCGTCTACCAAAAGATGCATGTGCATGCTTAAAACGCGTTTTCGCCGAATCCGTGCGCGGTTGCTAAAAAGAGCAGCATCGGCATGCTTAGCACGTTGTTTGGTAGAAATCCACGTGCGCGTTCTGCGAAAAGCACCATTTGCATGCACATCTTGTGGTTTTGCAGAAAACTTCAATCTCGTCTACCAAAAGATGCATGTGCATGCTTAAAACGCGTTTTCGCACGAATCCGTGCGCGGGTGCTAAAAAGAGCAGCATCGGCATGCTTAGCACGTTGGTTGGTAGAAATCCACGTGCGCGTTCTGCGAAAAGCACCATTTGCATGCAAATCTTGTGGTTTTGCAGAAAACTTCAATCTCGTCTACCAAAAGATGCATGTGCATGCTTAAAACGCGTTTTCGCACGAATCCGTGCGCGGGTGCTAAAAAGAGCAGCATCGGCATCCTTAGCACGTTGTTTGGAAGAAATCCACGTGCGCGTTCTGCGAAAAGCACCATTTGCATGCACATCTTGTGGTTTTGCAGAAAACTTCAATCTCGTCTACCAAAAGATGCATGTGCATGCTTAAAACGCGTTTTCGCACAAATCCGTGCGCGGGTGCTAAAAAGAGCAGCATCACGTTGTTTGGTAGAAATCCACGTGGGCGTTCTGCGAAAAGCACCATTTGCATGCACATCTTGTGGTTTTGCAGAAAACTTCAATCTCGTATACCAAAAGATGCATGTGCATGCTTAAAACGCGTTTTCGCACGAATCCGTGCGCGGGTGCTAAAGAGAGCAGCATCGGCATGCTTAGCACGTCGTTTGGTAGAAATCCACGTGCGCGTTCTGCGAAAAGCACCATTTGCATGCACATCTTGTGGTTTTGCAGAAAACTTCAATCTCGTCTACCAAAAGATGCATGTGCATGCTTAAAACGCGTTTTCGCACAAATCCATGCGCGGGTGCTAAAAAGAGCAGCATCGGCATGCTTAGCACGTTGTTTGGTAGAAATCCACGTGGGCGTTCAGCGAAAAGCACCATTTGCATGCAGATCTTGTGGTTTTGCAGAAAACTTCAATCTCGTCTACAAAAAGATGCATGTGCATGCTTAAAACGCGTTTTCGCACAAATCCGTGCGCGGGTGCTAAAAAGAGCAGCATCGGCATGCTTAGCACGTTGTTTGGTAGAAATCCACGTGGGCGTTCTGCGAAAAGCACCATTTGCATGCACATCTTGTGGTTTTGCAGAAAACTTCAATCTCGTATACCAAAAGATGCATGTGCATGCTTAAAACGCGTTTTCGCACGAATCCGTGCGCGGGTGCTAAAGAGAGCAGCATCGGCATGCTTAGCACGTCGTTTGGTAGAAATCCACGTGCGCGTTCTGCGAAAAGCACCATTTGCATGCACATCTTGTGGTTTTGCAGAAAACTTCAATCTCGTCTACCAAAAGATGCATGTGCATGCTTAAAACGCGTTTTCGCACAAATCCATGCGCGGGTGCTAAAAAGAGCAGCATCGGCATGCTTAGCACGTTGTTTGGTAGAAATCCACGTGGGCGTTCAGCGAAAAGCACAATTTGCATGCACATCTTGTGGTTTTGCAGAAAACTTCAATCTCGTCTACCAAAAGATGCATGTGCATGCTTAAAACGCGTTTTCGCCGAATCCGTGCGCGGTTGCTAAAAAGAGCAGCATCGGCATGCTTAGCACGTTGTTTGGTAGAAATCCACGTGCGCGTTCTGCGAAAAGCACCATTTGCATGCACATCTTGTGGTTTTGCAGAAAACTTTAATCTCGTCTACCAAAAGATGCATGTGCATGCTTAAAACGCGTTTTCGCACGAATCCGTGCGCGGGTGCTAAAAAGAGCAGCATCGGCATGCTTAGCACGTTGGTTGGTAGAAATCCACGTGCGCGTTCTGCGAAAAGCACCATTTGCATGCAAATCTTGTGGTTTTGCAGAAAACTTCAATCTCGTCTACCAAAAGATGCATGTGCATGCTTAAAACGCGTTTTCGCACGAATCCGTGCGCGGGTGCTAAAAAGAGCAGCATCGGCATGCTTAGCACGTTGTTTGGAAGAAATCCACGTGCGCGTTCTGCGAAAAGCACCATTTGCATGCACATCTTGTGGTTTTGCAGAAAACTTCAATCTCGTCTACCAAAAGATGCATGTGCATGCTTAAAACGCGTTTTCGCACAAATCCGTGCGCGGGTGCTAAAAAGAGCAGCATCGGCATGCTTAGCACGTTGTTTGGTAGAAATCCACGTGGGCGTTCTGCGAAAAGCACCATTTGCATGCACATCTTGTGGTTTTGCAGAAAACTTCAATCTCGTCTACCAAGAGATGCATGTGCATGCTTAAAACGCGTTTTCGCACGAATCCGTGCGCGGGTGCTAAAAAGAGCAGCATCGGCATGCTTAGCACGTTGTTTGGTAGAAATCCACGTGCGCGTTCTGCGAAAAGCACCATTTGCATGCACATCTTTTGGTTTTGCAGAAAACTTCAATCTCGTCTACCAAAAGATGCATGTGCATGCTTAAAACGCGTTTTCGCACGAATCCGTGCGCGGGTGCCTAAAAGAGCAGCATCGGCATGCTTAGCACGTTGTTTGGTAGAAATCCACGTGCGCGTTCTGCGAAAAGCACCATTTGCATGCACATCTTGTGGTTTTGCAGAAAACTTCAATCTCGTCTACCAAAAGATGCATGTGCATGCTTAAAACGCGTTTTCGCACAAATCCATGCGCGGGTGCTAAAAAGAGCAGCATCGGCATGCTTAGCACGTTGTTTGGTAGAAATCCACGTGGGCGTTCAGCGAAAAGCACCATTTGCATGCACATCTTGTGGTTTTGCAGAAAATTTCAATCTCGTCTACCAAAAGATGCATGTGCATGCTTAAAACGCGTTTTCGCACGAATCCGTGCGCGGGTGCTTAAAAGAGCAGCATCGGCATGCTTAGCACGTTGTTTGGTAGAAATCCACGTGCGCGTTCTGCGAAAAGCACCATTTGCATGCACATCTTGTGGTTTTGCAGAAAACTTCAATCTCGTCTACCAAAAGATGCATGTGCATGCTTAAAACGCGTTTTCGCACAAATCCATGCGCGGGTGCTAAAAAGAGCAGCATCGGCATGCTTAGCACGTTGTTTGGTAGAAATCCACGTGGGCGTTCAGCGAAAAGCACCATTTGCATGCACATCTTGTGGTTTTGCAAAAAACTTCAATCTCGTCTACCAAAAGATGCATGTGCATGCTTAAAACGCGTTTTCGCCGAATCCGTGCGCGGTTGCTAAAAAGAGCAGCATCGGCATGCTTAGCACGTTGTTTGGTAGAAATCCACGTGCGCGTTCTGCGAAAAGCACCATTTACATGCACATCTTGTGGTTTTAGAAAACTTCAATCTCGTCTACCAAAAGATGCATGTGCATGCTTAAAACGCGTTTTCGCACGAATCCGTGCGCGGGTGCTAAAAAGAGCAGCATTGGCATGCTTAGCACGTTGGTTGGTAGAAATCCACGTGCGCGTTCTGCGAAAAGCACCATTTGCATGCAAATCTTGTGGTTTTGCAGAAAACTTCTATCTCGTCTACCAAAAGATGCATGTGCATGCTTAAAACGCGTTTTCGCACGAATCCGTGCGCGGGTGCTAAAAAGAGCAGCATCGGCATGTTAGCACGTTGTTTGGAAGAAATCCACGTGCGCGTTCTGCGAAAAGCACCATTTGCATGCACATCTTGTGGTTTTGCAGAAAACTTCAATCTCGTCTACCAAAAGATGCATGTGCATGCTTAAAACGCGTTTTCGCACAAATCCGTGCGCGGGTGCTAAAAAGAGCAGCATCGGCATGCTTAGCACGTTGTTTGGTAGAAATCCACGTGGGCGTTCTGCGAAAAGCACCATTTGCATGCACATCTTGTGGTTTTGCAGAAAACTTCAATCTCGTATACCAAAAGATGCATGTGCATGCTTAAAACGCGTTTTCGCACGAATCCGTGCGCGGGTGCTAAAGAGAGCAGCATCGGCATGCTTAGCACGTCGTTTGGTAGAAATCCACGTGCGCGTTCTGCGAAAAGCACCATTTGCATGCACATCTTGTGGTTTTGCAGAAAACTTCAATCTCGTCTACCAAAAGATGCATGTGCATGCTTAAAACGCGTTTTCGCACAAATCCATGCGCGGGTGCTAAAAAGAGCAGCATCGGCATGCTTAGCACGTTGTTTGGTAGAAATCCACGCGGGCGTTCAGCGAAAAGCACCATTTGCATGCACATCTTGTGGTTTTGCAGAAAACTTCAATCTCGTCTACCAAAAGATGCATGTGCATGCTTAAAACGCGTTTTCGCACGAATCCGTGCGCGGGTGCTTAAATGAGCAGCATCGGCATGCTTAGCACGTTGTTTGGTAGAAATCCACGTGCGCGTTCTGCGAAAAGCACCATTTGCATGCACATCTTGTGGTTTTGCAGAAAACTTCAATCTCGTCTACCAAAAGATGCATGTGCATGCTTAAGACGCGTTTTCGCACAAATCCATGCGCGGGTGCTAAAAAGAGCAGCATCGGCATGCTTAGCACGTTGTTTGGTAGAAATCCACGTGGGCGTTCAGCGAAAAGCACCATTTGCATGCACATCTTGTGGTTTTGCAGAAAATTTCAATCTCGTCTACCAAAAGATGCATGTGCATGCTTAAAACGCGTTTTCGCACGAATCCGTGCGCGGGTGCTTAAAAGAGCAGCATCGGCATGCTTAGCACGTTGTTTGGTAGAAATCCACGTGCGCGTTCTGCGAAAAGCACCATTTGCATGCACATCTTGTGGTTTTGCAGAAAACTTCAATCTCGTCTACCAAAAGATGCATGTGCATGCTTAAAACGCGTTTTCGCACAAATCCATGCGCGGGTGCTAAAAAGAGCAGCATCGGCATGCTTAGCACGTTGTTTGGTAGAAATCCACGTGGGCGTTCAGCGAAAAGCACCATTTGCATGCACATCTTGTGGTTTTGCAGAAAACTTCAATCTCATCTACCAAAAGATGCATGTGCATGCTTAAAACGCGTTTTCGCCGAATCCGTGCGCGGTTGCTAAAAAGAGCAGCATCGGCATGCTTAGCACGTTGTTTGGTAGAAATCCACGTGCGCGTTCTGCGAAAAGCACCATTTGCATGCACATCTTGTGGTTTTAGAAAACTTCAATCTCGTCTACCAAAAGATGCATGTGCATGCTTAAAACGCGTTTTCGCACGAATCCGTGCGCGGGTGCTAAAAAGAGCAGCATCGGCATGCTTAGCACGTTGGTTGGTAGAAATCCACGTGCGCGTTCTGCGAAAAGCACCATTTGCATGCAAATCTTGTGGTTTTGGAGAAAACTTCAATCTCGTCTACCAAAAGATGCATGTGCATGCTTAAAACGCGTTTTCGCACAAATCCATGCGCGGGTGCTAAAAAGAGCAGCATCGGCATGCTTAGCACGTTGTTTGGTAGAAATCCACGTGGGCGTTCAGCGAAAAGCACCATTTGCATGCACATCTTGTGGTTTTAGAAAACTTCAATCTCGTCTACCAAAAGATGCATGTGCATGCTTAAAACGCGTTTTCGCACGAATCCGTGCGCGGGTGCTAAAAAGAGCAGCATCGGCATGCTTAGCACGTTGGTTGGTAGAAATCCACGTGCGCGTTCTGCGAAAAGCACCATTTGCATGCAAATCTTGTGGTTTTGCAGAAAACTTCAATCTCGTCTACCAAAAGATGCATGTGCATGCTTAAAACGCCTTTTCGCACGAATCCGTGCGCGGGTGCTAAAAAGAGCAGCATCGGCATGCTTAGCACGTTGTTTGGAAGAAATCCACGTGCGCGTTCTGCGAAAAGCACCATTTGCATGCACATCTTGTGGTTTTGCAGAAAACTTCAATCTCGTCTACCAAAAGATGCATGTGCATGCTTAAAACGCGTTTTCGCACAAATCCATGCGCGGGTGCTAAAAAGAGCAGCATCGGCATGCTTAGCACGTTGTTTGGTAGAAATCCACGTGGGCGTTCAGCGAAAAGCACCATTTGCATGCACATCTTGTGGTTTTGCAGAAAACTTCAATCTCGTCTACCAAAAGATGCATGTGCATGCTTAAAACGCGTTTTCGCCGAATCCGTGCGCGGTTGCTAAAAAGAACAGCATCGGCATGCTTAGCACGTTGTTTGGTAGAAATCCACGTGCGCGTTCTGCGAAAAGCACCATTTGCATGCACATCTTGTGGTTTTGCAGAAAACTTCAATCTCGTCTACCAAAAGATGCATGTGCATGCTTAAAACGCGTTTTCGCACGAATCCGTGCGCGGGTGCTAAAAAGAGCAGCATCGGCATGCTTAGCACGTTGGTTGGTAGAAATCCACGTGCGCGTTCTGCGAAAAGCACCATTTGCATGCAAATCTTGTGGTTTTGCAGAAAACTTCAATCTCGTCTACCAAAAGATGCATGTGCATGCTTAAAACGCGTTTTCGCACGAATCCGTGCGCGGGTGCTAAAAAGAGCAGCATCGGCATGCTTAGCACGTTGTTTGGAAGAAATCCACGTGCGCGTTCTGCGAAAAGCACCATTTGCATGCACATCTTGTGGTTTTGCAGAAAACTTCAATCTCGTCTACCAAAAGATGCATGTGCATGCTTAAAACGCGTTTTCGCACAAATCCGTGCGCGGGTGCTAAAAAGAGCAGCATCGGCATGCTTAGCACGTTGTTTGGTAGAAATCCACGTGGGCGTTCTGCGAAAAGCACCATTTGCATGCACATCTTGTGGTTTTGCAGAAAACTTCAATCTCGTCTACCAAAAGATGCATGTGCATGCTTAAAACGCGTTTTCGCCGAATCCGTGCGCGGTTGCTAAAAAGAACAGCATCGGCATGCTTAGCACGTTGTTTGGTAGAAATCCACGTGCGCGTTCTGCGAAAAGCACCATTTGCATGCACATCTTGTGGTTTTGCAGAAAACTTCAATCTCGTCTACCAAAAGATGCATGTGCATGCTTAAAACGCGTTTTCGCACGAATCCGTGCGCGGGTGCTAAAAAGAGCAGCATCGGCATGCTTAGCACGTTGGTTGGTAGAAATCCACGTGCGCGTTCTGCGAAAAGCACCATTTGCATGCAAATCTTGTGGTTTTGCAGAAAACTTCAATCTCGTCTACCAAAAGATGCATGTGCATGCTTAAAACGCGTTTTCGCACGAATCCGTGCGCGGGTGCTAAAAAGAGCAGCATCGGCATGCTTAGCACGTTGTTTGGAAGAAATCCACGTGCGCGTTCTGCGAAAAGCACCATTTGCATGCACATCTTGTGGTTTTGCAGAAAACTTCAATCTCGTCTACCAAAAGATGCATGTGCATGCTTAAAACGCGTTTTCGCACAAATCCGTGCGCGGGTGCTAAAAAGAGCAGCATCGGCATGCTTAGCACGTTGTTTGGTAGAAATCCACGTGGGCGTTCTGCGAAAAGCACCATTTGCATGCACATCTTGTGGTTTTGCAGAAAACTTCAATCTCGTATACCAAAAGATGCATGTGCATGCTTAAAACGCGTTTTCGCACGAATCCGTGCGCGGGTGCTAAAGAGAGCAGCATCGGCATGCTTAGCACGTCGTTTGGTAGAAATCCACGTGCGCGTTCTGCGAAAAGCACCATTTGCATGCACATCTTGTGGTTTTGCAGAAAACTTCAATCTCGTCTACCAAAAGATGCATGTGCATGCTTAAAACGCGTTTTCGCACAAATCCATGCGCGGGTGCTAAAAAGAGCAGCATCGGCATGCTTAGCACGTTGTTTGGTAGAAATCCACGTGGGCGTTCAGCGAAAAGCACCATTTGCATGCACATCTTGTGGTTTTGCAGAAAACTTCAATCTCGTCTACCAAAAGATGCATGTGCATGCTTAAAACGCGTTTTCGCCGAATCCGTGCGCGGTTGCTAAAAAGAGCAGCATCGGCATGCTTAGCACGTTGTTTGGTAGAAATCCACGTGCGCGTTCTGCGAAAAGCACCACTTGCATGCACATCTTGTGGTTTTGCAGAAAACTTCAATCTCGTCTACCAAAAGATGCATGTGCATGCTTATAACGCGTTTTCGCACGAATCCGTGCGCGGGTGCTAAAAAGAGCAGCATCGGCATGCTTAGCACGTTGGTTGGTAGAAATCCACGTGCGCGTTCTGCGAAAAGCACCATTTGCATGCAAATCTTGTGGTTTTGCAGAAAACTTCAATCTCGTCTACCAAAAGATGCATGTGCATGCTTAAAACGCGTTTTCGCACGAATCCGTGCGCGGGTGCTAAAAAGAGCAGCATCGGCATGCTTAGCACGTTGTTTGGAAGAAATCCACGTGCGCGTTCTGCGAAAAGCACCATTTGCATGCACATCTTGTGGTTTTGCAGAAAACTTCAATCTCGTCTACCAAAAGATGCATGTGCATGCTTAAAACGCGTTTTCGCACAAATCCGTGCGCGGGTGCTAAAAAGAGCAGCATCGGCATGCTTTGCACGTTGTTTGGTAGAAATCCACGTGGGCGTTCTGCGAAAAGCACCATTTGCATGCACATCTTGTGGTTTTGCAGAAAACTTCAATCTCGTATACCAAAAGATGCATGTGCATGCTTAAAACGCGTTTTCGCACGAATCCGTGCGCGGGTGCTAAAGAGAGCAGCATCGGCATGCTTAGCACGTCGTTTGGTAGAAATCCACGTGCGCGTTCTGCGAAAAGCACCATTTGCATGCACATCTTGTGGTTTTGCAGAAAACTTCAATCTCGTCTACCAAAAGATGCATGTGCATGCTTAAAACGCGTTTTCGCATAAATCCATGCGCGGGTGCTAAAAAGAGCAGCATCGGCATGCTTAGCACGTTGTTTGGTAGAAATCCACGTGGGCGTTCAGCGAAAAGCACCATTTGCATGCACATCTTGTGGTTTTGCAGAAAACTTCAATCTCGTCTACCAAAAGATGCATGTGCATGCTTAAAACGCGTTTTCGCCGAATCCGTGCGCGGTTGCTAAAAAGAGCAGCATCGGCATGCTTAGCACGTTGTTTGGTAGAAATCCACGTGCGCGTTCTGCGAAAAGCACCATTTGCATGCACATCTTGTGGTTTTGCAGAAAACTTCAATCTCGTCTACCAAAAGATGCATGTGCATGCTTAAAACGCGTTTTCGCACGAATCCGTGCGCGGGTGCTAAAAAGAGCAGCATCGGCATGCTTAGCAAGTTGTTTGGAAGAAATCCACGTGCGCGTTCTGCGAAAAGCACCATTTGCATGCACATCTTGTGGTTTTGCAGAAAACTTCAATCTCGTCTACCAAAAGATGCATGTGCATGCTTAAAACGCGTTTTCGCACAAATCCGTGCGCGGGTGCTAAAAAGAGCAGCATCGGCATGCTTAGCACGTTGTTTGGTAGAAATCCACGTGGGCGTTCTGCGAAAAGCACCATTTGCATGCACATCTTGTGGTTTTGCAGAAAACTTCAATCTCGTATACCAAAAGATGCATGTGCATGCTTAAAACGCGTTTTCGCACGAATCCGTGCGCGGGTGCTAAAGAGAGCAGCATCGGCATGCTTAGCACGTCGTTTGGTAGAAATCCACGTGCGCGTTCTGCGAAAAGCACCATTTGCATGCACATCTTGTGGTTTTGCAGAAAACTTCAATCTCGTCTACCAAAAAATGCATGTGCATGCTTAAAACGCGTTTTCGCACAAATCCATGCGCGGTTGCTAAAAAGAACAGCATCGGCATGCTTAGCACGTTGTTTGGTAGAAATCCACGTGCGCGTTCTGCGAAAAGCACCATTTGCATGCACATCTTGTGGTTTTGCAGAAAACTTCAATCTCGTCTACCAAAAGATGCATGTGCATGCTTAAAACGCGTTTTCGCACGAATCCGTGCGCGGGTGCTAAAAAGAGCAGCATCGGCATGCTTAGCACGTTGGTTGGTAGAAATCCACGTGCGCGTTCTGCGAAAAGCACCATTTGCATGCAAATCTTGTGGTTTTGCAGAAAACTTCAATCTCGTCTACCAAAAGATGCATGTGCATGCTTAAAACGCGTTTTCGCACGAATCCGTGCGCGGGTGCTAAAAAGAGCAGCATCGGCATGCTTAGCACGTTGGTTGGTAGAAATCCACGTGCGCGTTCTGCGAAAAGCACCATTTGCATGCAAATCTTGTGGTTTTGCAGAAAACTTCAATCTCGTCTACCAAAAGATGCATGTGCATGCTTAAAACGCGTTTCCGCACGAATCCGTGCGCGGGTGCTAAAAAGAGCAGCATCGGCATGCTTAGCACGTTGTTTGGAAGAAATCCACGTGCGCGTTCTGCGAAAAGCACCATTTGCATGCACATCTTGTGGTTTTGCAGAAAACTTCAATCTCGTCTAGCAAAAGATGCATGTGCATGCTTAAAACGCGTTTTCGCACAAATCCGTGCGCGGGTGCTAAAAAGAGCAGCATCAGCATGCTTAGCACGTTGTTTGGTAGAAATCCACGTGGGCGTTCAGCGAAAAGCACCATTTGCATGCACATCTTGTGGTTTTGCAGAAAACTTCAATCTCGTCTACCAAAAGATGCATGTGCATGCTTAAAACGCGTTTTCGCCGAATCCGTGCGCGGTTGCTAAAAAGAACAGCATCGGCATGCTTAGCACGTCGTTTGGTAGAAATCCACGTGCGCGTTCTGCGAAAAGCACCATTTGCATGCACATCTTGTGGTTTTGCAGAAAACTTCAATCTCGTCTACCAAAAGATGCATGTGCATGCTTAAAACGCGTTTTCGCACAAATCCATGCGCGGGTGCTAAAAAGAGCAGCATCGGCATGCTTAGCACGTTGTTTGGTAGAAACCCACGTGGGCGTTCAGCGAAAAGCACCATTTGCATGCACATCTTGTGGTTTTGCAGAAAACTTCAATCTCGTCTACCAAAAGATGCATGTGCATGCTTAAAACGCGTTTTCGCCGAATCCGTGCGCGGTTGCTAAAAAGAGCAGCATCGGCATGCTTAGCACGTTGTTTGGTAGAAATCCACGTGCGCGTTCTGCGAAAAGCACCATTTGCATGCACATCTTGTGGTTTTGCAGAAAACTTCAATCTCGTCTACCAAAAGATGCATGTGCATGCTTAAAACGCGTTTTCGCACGAATCCGTGCGCGGGTGCTAAAAAGAGCAGCATCGGCATGCTTAGCACGTTGGTTGGTAGAAATCCACGTGCGCGTTCTGCGAAAAGCACCATTTGCATGCAAATCTTGTGGTTTTGCAGAAAACTTCAATCTCGTCTACCAAAAGATGCATGTGCATGCTTAAAACGCGTTTTCGCACGAATCCGTGCGCGGGTGCTAAAAAGAGCAGCATCGGCATGCTTAGCACGTTGTTTGGAAGAAATCCACGTGCGCGTTCTGCGAAAAGCACCATTTTGCATGCACATCTTGTGGTTTTGCAGAAAACTTCAATCTCGTCTACCAAAAGATGCATGTGCATGCTTAAAACGCGTTTTCGCACAAATCCGTGCGCGGGTGCTAAAAAGAGCAGCATCGGCATGCTTAGCACGTTGTTTGGTAGAAATCCACGTGGGCGTTCTGCGAAAAGCACCATTTGCATGCACATCTTGTGGTTTTGCAGAAAACTTCAACCTCGGTATACCAAAAGATGCATGTGCATGCTTTAAAACGCGTTTTCGCACGAATCCGTGCGCGGGTGCTAAAGAGAGCAGCATCGGCATGCTTAGCACGTCGTTTGGTAGAAATCCACGTGCGCGTTCTGCGAAAAGCACCGATTTGCATGCACATCTTGTGGTTTTGCAGAAAACTTAAATCTCGTCTACCAAAAGATGCATGTGCATGCTTAAAACGCGTTTTTCGCACAAAATCCATGCGCGGGGTGCTAAAAAGAGCAGCATCGGCATGCTTAGCACGTTGTTTGGTAGAAATCCACGTGGGCGTTCAGCGAAAAGCACCATTTGCATGCACATCTTGTGGTTTTGCAGAAAACTTCAATCTCGTCTACCAAAAGATGCATGTGCATGCTTAAAACGCGTTTTCGCCGAATCCGTGCGCGGTTGCTAAAAAGAGCAGCATCGGCATGCTTAGCACGTTGTTTGGTAGAAATCCACGTGCGCGTTCTGCGAAAAGCACCATTTGCATGCACATCTTGTGGTTTTGCAGAAAACTTCAATCTCGTCTACCAAAAGATGCATGTGCATGCTTAAAACGCGTTTTCGCACGAATCCGTGCGCGGGTGCTAAAAAGAGCAGCATCGGCATGCTTAGCAAGTTGTTTGGAAGAAATCCACGTGCGCGTTCTGCGAAAAGCACCATTTGCATGCACATCTTGTGGTTTTGCAGAAAACTTCAATCTCGTCTACCAAAAGATGCATGTGCATGCTTAAAACGCGTTTTCGCACAAATCCGTGCGCGGGTGCTAAAAAGAGCAGCATCGGCATGCTTAGCACGTTGTTTGGTAGAAATCCACGTGGGCGTTCTGCGAAAAGCACCATTTGCATGCACATCTTGTGGTTTTGCAGAAAACTTCAATCTCGTATACCAAAAGATGCATGTGCATGCTTAAAACGCGTTTTCGCACGAATCCGTGCGCGGGTGCTAAAGAGAGCAGCATCGGCATGCTTAGCACGTCGTTTGGTAGAAATCCACGTGCGCGTTCTGCGAAAAGCACCATTTGCATGCACATCTTGTGGTTTTGCAGAAAACTTCAATCTCGTCTACCAAAAAATGCATGTGCATGCTTAAAACGCGTTTTCGCACAAATCCATGCGCGGGTGCTAAAAAGAGCAGCATCGGCATGCTTAGCACGTTGTTTGGTAGAAATCCACGTGGGCGTTCAGCGAAAAGCACCATTTGCATGCACATCTTCTGGTTTTGCAGAAAACTTCAATCTCGTCTACCAAAAGATGCATGTGCATGCTTAAAACGCGTTTTCGCCGAATCCGTGCGCGGTTGCTAAAAAGAACAGCATCGGCATGCTTAGCACGTTGTTTGGTAGAAATCCACGTGCGCGTTCTGCGAAAAGCACCATTTGCATGCACATCTTGTGGTTTTGCAGAAAACTTCAATCTCGTCTACCAAAAGATGCATGTGCATGCTTAAAACGCGTTTTCGCACGAATCCGTGCGCGGGTGCTAAAAAGAGCACCATCGGCATGCTTAGCACGTTGGTTGGTAGAAATCCACGTGCGCGTTCTGCGAAAAGCACCATTTGCATGCAAATCTTGTGGTTTTGCAGAAAACTTCAATCTCGTCTACCAAAAGATGCATGTGCATGCTTAAAACGCGTTTTCGCACGAATCCGTGCGCGGGTGCTAAAAAGAGCAGCATCGGCATGCTTAGCACGTTGTTTGGAAGAAATCCACGTGCGCGTTCTGCGAAAAGCACCATTTGCATGCACATCTTGTGGTTTTGCAGAAAACTTCAATCTCGTCTACCAAAAGATGCATGTGCATGCTTAAAACGCGTTTTCGCACAAATCCGTGCGCGGGTGCTAAAAAGAGCAGCATCGGCATGCTTTGCACGTTGTTTGGTAGAAATCCACGTGGGCGTTCTGCGAAAAGCACCATTTGCATGCACATCTTGTGGTTTTGCAGAAAACTTCAATCTCGTATACCAAAAGATGCATGTGCATGCTTAAAACGCGTTTTCGCACGAATCCGTGCGCGGGTGCTAAAGAGAGCAGCATCGGCATGCTTAGCACGTCGTTTGGTAGAAATCCACGTGCGCGTTCTGCGAAAAGCACCATTTGCATGCACATCTTGTGGTTTTGCAGAAAACTTCAATCTCGTCTACCAAAAGATGCATGTGCATGCTTAAAACGCGTTTTCGCACAAATCCATGCGCGGGTGCTAAAAAGAGCAGCATCGGCATGCTTAGCACGTTGTTTGGTAGAAATCCACGTGGGCGTTCAGCGAAAAGCACCATTTGCATGCACATCTTGTGGTTTTGCAGAAAACTTCAATCTCGTCTACCAAAAGATGCATGTGCATGCTTAAAACGCGTTTTCGCCGAATCCGTGCGCGGTTGCTAAAAAGAGCAGCATCGGCATGCTTAGCACGTTGTTTGGTAGAAATCCACGTGCGCGTTCTGCGAAAAGCACCATTTGCATGCACATCTTGTGGTTTTGCAGAAAACTTCAATCTCGTCTACCAAAAGATGCATGTGCATGCTTAAAACGCGTTTTCGCACGAATCCGTGCGCGGGTGCTAAAAAGAGCAGCATCGGCATGCTTAGCAAGTTGTTTGGAAGAAATCCACGTGCGCGTTCTGCGAAAAGCACCATTTGCATGCACATCTTGTGGTTTTGCAGAAAACTTCAATCTCGTCTACCAAAAGATGCATGTGCATGCTTAAAACGCGTTTTCGCACAAATCCGTGCGCGGGTGCTAAAAAGAGCAGCATCGGCATGCTTAGCACGTTGTTTGGTAGAAATCCACGTGGGCGTTCTGCGAAAAGCACCATTTGCATGCACATCTTGTGGTTTTGCAGAAAATTTCAATCTCGTATACCAAAAGATGCATGTGCATGCTTAAAACGCGTTTTCGCACGAATCCGTGCGCGGGTGCTAAAGAGAGCAGCATCGGCATGCTTAGCACGTCGTTTGGTAGAAATCCACGTGCGCGTTCTGCGAAAAGCACCATTTGCATGCACATCTTGTGGTTTTGCAGAAAACTTCAATGTCGTCTACCAAAAAATGCATGTGCATGCTTAAAACGCGTTTTCGCACAAATCCATGCGCGGGTGCTAAAAAGAGCAGCATCGCCATGCTTAGCACGTTGTTTGGTAGAAATCCACGTGGGCGTTCAGCGAAAAGCACCATTTGCATGCAAATCTTGTGGTTTTGCAGAAAACTTCAATCTCGTCTACCAAAAGATGCATGTGTATGCTTAAAACGCGTTTTCGCACGAATCCGTGCGCGGGTGCTAAAAAGAGCAGCATCGGCATGCTTAGCACGTTGGTTGGTAGAAATCCACGTGCGCGTTCTGCGAAAAGCACCATTTGCATGCAAATCTTGTGGTTTTGCAGAAAACTTCAATCTCGTCTACCAAAAGATGCATGTGCATGCTTAAAACGCGTTTCCGCACGAATCCGTGCGCGGGTGCTAAAAAGAGCAGCATCGGCATGCTTAGCACGTTGTTTGGAAGAAATCCACGTGCGCGTTCTGCGAGAAGCACCATTTGCATGCACATCTTGTGGTTTTGCAGAAAACTTCAATCTCGTCTAGCAAAAGATGCATGTGCATGCTTAAAACGCGTTTTCGCACAAATCCGTGCGCGGGTGCTAAAAAGAGCAGCATCAGCATGCTTAGCACGTTGTTTGGTAGAAATCCACGTGGGCGTTCAGCGAAAAGCACCATTTGCATGCACATCTTGTGGTTTTGCAGAAAACTTCAATCTCGTCTACCAAAAGATGCATGTGCATGCTTAAAACGCGTTTTCGCCGAATCCGTGCGCGGTTGCTAAAAAGAACAGCATCGGCATGCTTAGCACGTCGTTTGGTAGAAATCCACGTGCGCGTTCTGCGAAAAGCACCATTTGCATGCACATCTTGTGGTTTTGCAGAAAACTTCAATCTCGTCTACCAAAAGATGCATGTGCATGCTTAAAGCGCGTTTTCGCACAAATCCATGCGCGGGTGCTAAAAAGAGCAGCATCGGCATGCTTAGCACGTTGTTTGGTAGAAATCCACGTGGGCGTTCAGCGAAAAGCACCATTTGCATGCACATCTTGTGGTTTTGCAGAAAACTTCAATCTCGTCTACCAAAAGATGCATGTGCATGCTTAAAACGCGTTTTCGCCGAATCCGTGCGCGGTTGCTAAAAAGAGCAGCATCGGCATGCTTAGCACGTTGTTTGGTAGAAATCCACGTGCGCGTTCTGCGAAAAGCACCATTTGCATGCACATCTTGTGGTTTTGCAGAAAACTTCAATCTCGTCTACCAAAAGATGCATGTGCATGCTTAAAACGCGTTTTCGCACGAATCCGTGCGCGGGTGCTAAAAAGAGCAGCATCGGCATGCTTAGCACGTTGGTTGGAAGAAATCCACGTGCGCGTTCTGCGAAAAGCACCATTTGCATGCAAATCTTGTGGTTTTGCAGAAAACTTCAATCTCGTCTACCAAAAGATGCATGTGCATGCTTAAAACGCGTTTTCGCACGAATCCGTGCGCGGGTGCTAAAAAGAGCAGCATCGGCATGCTTAGCACGTTGTTTGGAAGAAATCCACGTGCGCGTTCTGCGAAAAGCACCATTTGCATGCACATCTTGTGGTTTTGCAGAAAACTTCAATCTCGTCTACCAAAAGATGCATGTGCATGCTTAAAACGCGTTTTCGCACAAATCCGTGCGCGGGTGCTAAAAAGAGCAGCATCGGCATGCTTAGCACGTTGTTTGGTAGAAATCCACGTGGGCGTTCTGCGAAAAGCACCATTTGCATGCACATCTTGTGGTTTTGCAGAAAACTTCAATCTCGTATACCAAAAGATGCATGTGCATGCTTAAAACGCGTTTTCGCACGAATCCGTGCGCGGGTGCTAAAGAGAGCAGCATCGGCATGCTTAGCACGTCGTTTGGTAGAAATCCACGTGCGCGTTCTGCGAAAAGCACCATTTGCATGCACATCTTGTGGTTTTGCAGAAAACTTAAATCTCGTCTACCAAAAGATGCATGTGCATGCTTAAAACGCGTTTTCGCACAAATCCATGCGCGGGTGCTAAAAAGAGCAGCATCGGCATGCTTAGCACGTTGTTTGGTAGAAATCCACGTGGGCGTTCAGCGAAAAGCACCATTTGCATGCACATCTTGTGGTTTTGCAGAAAACTTCAATCTCGTCTACCAAAAGATGCATGTGCATGCTTAAAACGCGTTTTCGCCGAATCCGTGCGCGGTTGCTAAAAAGAGCAGCATCGGCATGCTTAGCACGTTGTTTGGTAGAAATCCACGTGCGCGTTCTGCGAAAAGCACCATTTGCATGCAGATCTTGTGGTTTTGCAGAAAACTTCAATCTCGTCTACCAAAAGATGCATGTGCATGCTTAAAACGCGTTTTCGCACGAATCCGTGCGCGGGTGCTAAAAAGAGCAGCATCGGCATGCTTAGCAAGTTGTTTGGAAGAAATCCACGTGCGCGTTCTGCGAAAAGCACCATTTGCATGCACATCTTGTGGTTTTGCAGAAAACTTCAATCTCGTCTACCAAAAGATGCATGTGCATGCTTAAAACGCGTTTTCGCACAAATCCGTGCGCGGGTGCTAAAAACAGCAGCATCGGCATGCTTAGCACGTTGTTTGGTAGAAATCCACGTGGGCGTTCTGCGAAAAGCACCATTTGCATGCACATCTTGTGGTTTTGCAGAAAACTTCAATCTCGTATACCAAAAGATGCATGTGCATGCTTAAAACGCGTTTTCGCACGAATCCGTGCGCGGGTGCTAAAGAGAGCAGCATCGGCATGCTTAGCACGTCGTTTGGTAGAAATCCACGTGCGCGTTCTGCGAAAAGCACCATTTGCATGCACATCTTGTGGTTTTGCAGAAAACTTCAATCTCGTCTACCAAAAAATGCATGTGCATGCTTAAAACGCGTTTTCGCACAAATCCATGCGCGGGTGCTAAAAAGAGCAGCATCGGCATGCTTAGCACGTTGTTTGGTAGAAATCCACGTGGGCGTTCAGCGAAAAGCACCATTTGCATGCACATCTTCTGGTTTTGCAGAAAACTTCAATCTCGTCTACCAAAAGATGCATGTGCATGCTTAAAACGCGTTTTCGCCGAATCCGTGCGCGGTTGCTAAAAAGAACAGCATCGGCATGCTTAGCACGTTGTTTGGTAGAAATCCACGTGCGCGTTCGGCGAAAAGCACCATTTGCATGCACATCTTGTGGTTTTGCAGAAAACTTCAATCTCGTCTACCAAAAGATGCATGTGCATGCTTAAAACGCGTTTTCGCACGAATCCGTGCGCGGGTGCTAAAAAGAGCACCATCGGCATGCTTAGCACGTTGGTTGGTAGAAATCCACGTGCGCGTTCTGCGAAAAGCACCATTTGCATGCAAATCTTGTGGTTTTGCAGAAAACTTCAATCTCGTCTACGAAAAGATGCATGTGCATGCTTAAAACGCGTTTTCGCACGAATCGGTGCGCGGGTGCTAAAAAGAGCAGCATCGGCATGCTTAGCACGTTGTTTGGAAGAAATCCACGTGCGCGTTCTGCGAAAAGCACCATTTGCATGCACATCTTGTGGTTTTGCAGAAAACTTCAATCTCGTCTACCAAAAGATGCATGTGCATGCTTAAAACGCGTTTTCGCACAAATCCGTGCGCGGGTGCTAAAAAGAGCAGCATCAGCATGCTTAGCACGTTGTTTGGTAGAAATCCACGTGGGCGTTCAGCGAAAAGCACCATTTGCATGCACATCTTGTGGTTTTGCAGAAAACTTCAATCTCGTCTACCAAAAGATGCATGTGCATGCTTAAAACGCGTTTTCGCCGAATCCGTGCGCGGTTGCTAAAAAGAACAGCATCGGCATGCTTAGCACGTTATTTGGTAGAAATCCACGTGCGCGTTCTGCGAAAAGCACCATTTGCATGCACATCTTGTGGTTTTGCAGAAAACTTCAATCTCGTCTACCAAAAGATGCATGTGCATGCTTAGAACGCGTTTTCGCACGAATCCGTGCGCGGGTGCTAAAAAGAGCAGCATCGGCATGCTTAGCACGTTGGTTGGTAGAAATCCACGTGCGCGTTCTGCGAAAAGCACCATTTGCATGCAAATCTTGTGGTTTTGCAGAAAACTTCAATCTCGTCTACCAAAAGATGCATGTGCATGCTTAAAACGCGTTTTCGCACAAATCCGTGCGCGGGTGCTAAAAAGAGCAGCATCGGCATGCTTAGCACGTTGTTTGGTAGAAATCCACGTGGGCGTTCTGCGAAAAGCACCATTTGCATGCACATCTTGTGGTTTTGCAGAAAACTTCAATCTCGTATACCAAAAGATGCATGTGCATGCTTAAAACGCGTTTTCGCACGAATCCGTGCGCGGGTGCTAAAGAGAGCAGCATCGGCATGCTTAGCACGTCGTTTGGTAGAAATCCACGTGCGCGTTCTGCGAAAAGCACCATTTGCATGCACATCTTGTGGTTTTGCAGAAAACTTCAATCTCGTCTACCAAAAGTTGCATGTGCATGCTTAAAACGCGTTTTCGCACGAATCCGTGCGCGGGTGCTAAAAAGAGCAGCATCGGCATGCTTAGCACGTTGTTTGGTAGAAATCCACGTGCGCGTTCTGCGAAAAGCACCATTTGCATGCACATCTTGTGGTTTTGCAGAAAACTTCAATCTCGTCTACCAAAAGATGCATGTGCATGCTTAAAACGCGTTTTCGCACGAATCCGTGCGCGGGTGCTAAAAAGAGCAGCATCGGCATGCTTAGCACGTTGTTTGGTAGAAATCCACGTGCGCGTTCTGCGAAAAGCACCATTTGCATACACATCTTGTGGTTTTGCAGAAAACTTCAATCTCGTCTACCAAAAGATGCATGTGCATGCTTAAAACGCGTTTTCGCACAAATCCGTGCGCGGGTGCTAAAAAGAGCAGCATCGGCATGCTTAGCACGTTGTTTGGTAGAAATCCACGTGGGCGTTCTGCGAAAAGCACCATTTGCATGCACATCTTGTGGTTTTGCAGAAAACTTCAATCTCGTATACCAAAAGATGCATGTGCATGCTTAAAACGCGTTTTCGCACGAATCCGTGCGCGGGTGCTAAAGAGAGCAGCATCGGCATGCTTAGCACGTCGTTTGGTAGAAATCCACGTGCGCGTTCTGCGAAAAGCACCATTTGCATGCACATCTTGTGGTTTTGCAGAAAACTTCAATCTCGTCTACCAAAAGATGCATGTGCATGCTTAAAACGCGTTTTCGTACGAATCCGTGCGCGGGTGCTAAAAAGAGCAGCATCGGCATGCTTAGCACGTTGTTTGGTAGAAATCCACGTGCGCGTTCTGCGAAAAGCACCATTTGCATGCACATCTTGTGGTTTTGCAGAAAACTTCAATCTCGTCTACCAAAAGATGCATGTGCATGCTTAAAACGCGTTTTCGCACGAATCCGTGCGCGGGTGCTAAAACGAGCAGCATCGGCATGCTTAGCACGTTGTTTGGTAGAAATCCACGTGCGCGTTCTGGGAAAAGCACCATTTGCATGCACATCTTGTGGTTTTGCAGAAAACTTCAATCTCGTCTACCAAAAGATGCATGTGCATGCTTAAAACGCGTTTTCGCCGAATCCGCGCGCGGTTGCTAAAAAGAGCAGCATCGGCATGCTTAGCACGTTGTTTGGTAGAAATCCACGTGCGCGTTCTGCGAAAAGCACCATTTGCATGCACATCTTGTGGTTTTGCAGAAAACTTCAATCTCGTCTACCAAAAGATGCATGTGCATGCTTAAAACGCGTTTTCGCACGAATCCGTGCGCGGGTGCTAAAAAGAGCAGCATCGGCATGCTTAGCACGTTGGTTGGTAGAAATCCACGTGCGCGTTCTGCGAAAAGCACCATTTGCATGCAAATCTTGTGGTTTTGCAGAAAACTTCAATCTCGTCTACCAAAAGATGCATGTGCATGCTTAAAACGCGTTTTCGCACGAATCCGTGCGCGGGTGCTAAAAAGAGCAGCATCGGCATGCTTAGCACGTTGTTTGGAAGAAATCCACGTGCGCGTTCTGCGAAAAGCACCATTTGCATGCACATCTTGTGGTTTTGCAGAAAACTTCAATCTCGTCTACCAAAAGATGCATGTGCATGCTTAAAACGCGTTTTCGCACAAATCCGTGCGCGGGTGCTAAAAAGAGCAGCATCGGCATGCTTAGCACGTTGTTTGGTAGAAATCCACGTGGGCGTTCTGCGAAAAGCACCATTTGCATGCACATCTTGTGGTTTTGCAGAAAACTTCAATCTCGTATACCAAAAGATGCATGTGCATGCTTAAAACGCGTTTTCGCACGAATCCGTGCGCGGGTGCTAAAGAGGGCAGCATCGGCATGCTTAGCACGTCGTTTGGTAGAAATCCACGTGCGCGTTCTGCGAAAAGCACCATTTGCATGCACATCTTGTGGTTTTGCAGAAAACTTCAATCTCGTCTACCAAAAGATGCATGTGCATGCTTAAAACGCGTTTTCGCACAAATCCATGCGCGGGTGCTAAAAAGAGCAGCATCGGCATGCTTAGCACGTTGTTTGGTAGAAATCCACGTGGGCGTTCAGCGAAAACCACCATTTGCATGCACATCTTGTGGTTTTGCAGAAAACTTCAATCTCGTCTACCAAAAGATGCATGTGCATGCTTAAAACGCGTTTTCGCCGAATCCGTGCGCGGTTGCTAAAAAGAGCAGCATCGGCATGCTTAGCACGTTGTTTGGTAGAAATCCACGTGCGCGTTCTGCGAAAAGCACCATTTGCATGCACATCTTGTGGTTTTGCAGAAAACTTCAATCTCGTCTACCAAAAGATGCATGTGCATGCTTAAAACGCGTTTTCGCACGAATCCGTGCGCGGGTGCTAAAAAGAGCAGCATCGGCATGCTTAGCAAGTTGTTTGGAAGAAATCCACGTGCGCGTTCTGCGAAAAGCACCATTTGCATGCACATCTTGTGGTTTTGCAGAAAACTTCAATCTCGTCTACCAAAAGATGCATGTGCATGCTTAAAACGCGTTTTCGCACAAATCCGTGCGCGGGTGCTAAAAAGAGCAGCATCGGCATGCTTAGCACGTTGTTTGGTAGAAATCCACGTGGGCGTTCTGCGAAAAGCACCATTTGCATGCACATCTTGTGGTTTTGCAGAAAACTTCAATCTCGTATACCAAAAGATGCATGTGCATGCTTAAAACGCGTTTTCGCACGAATCCGTGCGCGGGTGCTAAAGAGAGCAGCATCGGCATGCTTAGCACGTCGTTTGGTAGAAATCCACGTGCGCGTTCTGCGAAAAGCACCATTTGCATGCACATCTTGTGGTTTTGCAGAAAACTTCAATCTCGTCTACCAAAAAATGCATGTGCATGCTTAAAACGCGTTTTCGCACAAATCCATGCGCGGGTGCTAAAAAGAGCAGCATCGGCATGCTTAGCACGTTGTTTGGTAGAAATCCACGTGGGCGTTCAGCGAAAAGCACCATTTGCATGCACATCTTCTGGTTTTGCAGAAAACTTCAATCTCGTCTACCAAAAGATGCATGTGCATGCTTAAAACGCGTTTTCGCCGAATCCGTGCGCGGTTGCTAAAAAGAACAGCATCGGCATGCTTAGCGCGTTGTTTGGTAGAAATCCACGTGCGCGTTCTGCGAAAAGCACCATTTGCATGCACATCTTGTGGTTTTGCAGAAAACTTCAATCTCGTCTACCAAAAGATGCATGTGCATGCTTAAAACGCGTTTTCGCACGAATCCGTGCGCGGGTGCTAAAAAGAGCAGCATCGGCATGCTTAGCACGTTGTTTGGAAGAAATCCACGTGCGCGTTCTGCGAAAAGCACCATTTGCATGCACATCTTGTGGTTTTGCAGAAAACTTCAATCTCGTCTACCAAAAGATGCATGTGCATGCTTAAAACGCGTTTTCGCACAAATCCGTGCGCGGGTGCTAAAAAGAGCAGCATCAGCATGCTTAGCACGTTGTTTGGTAGAAATCCACGTGGGCGTTCAGCGAAAAGCACCATTTGCATGCACATCTTGTGGTTTTGCAGAAAACTTCAATCTCGTCTACCAAAAGATGCATGTGCATGCTTAAAACGCGTTTTCGCCGAATCCGTGCGCGGTTGCTAAAAAGAACAGCATCGGCATGCTTAGCACGTTGTTTGGTAGAAATCCACGTGCGCGTTCTGCGAAAAGCACCATTTGCATGCACATCTTGTGGTTTTGCAGAAAACTTCAATCTCGTCTACCAAAAGATGCATGTGCATGCTTAAAACGCGTTTTCGCACGAATCCGTGCGCGGGTGCTAAAAAGAGCAGCATCGGCATGCTTAGCACGTTGGTTGGTAGAAATCCACGTGCGCGTTCTGCGAAAAGCACCATTTGCATGCAAATCTTGTGGTTTTGCAGAAAACTTCAATCTCGTCTACCAAAAGATGCATGTGCATGCTTAAAACGCGTTTTCGCCCAAATCCGTGCGCGGGTGCTAAAAAGAGCAGCATCGGCATGCTTAGCACGTTGTTTGGTAGAAATCCACGTGGGCGTTCTGCGAAAAGCACCATTTGCATGCACATCTTGTGGTTTTGCAGAAAACTTCAATCTCGTATACCAAAAGATGCATGTGCATGCTTAAAACGCGTTTTCGCACGAATCCGTGCGCGGGTGCTAAAGAGAGCAGCATCGGCATGCTTAGCACGTCGTTTGGTAGAAATCCACGTGCGCGTTCTGCGAAAAGCACCATTTGCATGCACATCTTGTGGTTTTGCAGAAAACTTCAATCTCGTCTACCAAAAGTTGCATGTGCATGCTTAAAACGCGTTTTCGCACGAATCCGTGCGCGGGTGCTAAAAAGAGCAGCATCGGCATGCTTAGCACGTTGTTTGGTAGAAATCCACGTGCGCGTTCTGCGAAAAGCACCATTTGCATGCACATCTTGTGGTTTTGCAGAAAACTTCAATCTCGTCTACCAAAAGATGCATGTGCATGCTTAAAACGCGTTTTCGCACAAATCCGTGCGCGGGTGCTAAAAAGAGCAGCATCGGCATGCTTAGCACGTTGTTTGGTAGAAATCCACGTGGGCGTTCTGCGAAAAGCACCATTTGCATGCACATCTTGTGGTTTTGCAGAAAACTTCAATCTCGTATACCAAAAGATGCATGTGCATGCTTAAAACGCGTTTTCGCACGAATCCGTGCGCGGGTGCTAAAGAGAGCAGCATCGGCATGCTTAGCACGTCGTTTGGTAGAAATCCACGTGCGCGTTCTGCGAAAAGCACCATTTGCATGCACATCTTGTGGTTTTGCAGAAAACTTCAATCTCGTCTACCAAAAGATGCATGTGCATGCTTAAAACGCGTTTTCGTACGAATCCGTGCGCGGGTGCTAAAAAGAGCAGCATCGGCATGCTTAGCACGTTGTTTGGTAGAAATCCACGTGCGCGTTCTGCGAAAAGCACCATTTGCATGCACATCTTGTGGTTTTGCAGAAAACTTCAATCTCGTCTACCAAAAGATGCATGTGCATGCTTAAAACGCGTTTTCGCACGAATCCGTGCGCGGGTGCTAAAACGAGCAGCATCGGCATGCTTAGCACGTTGTTTGGTAGAAATCCACGTGCGCGTTCTGGGAAAAGCACCATTTGCATGCACATCTTGTGGTTTTGCAGAAAACTTCAATCTCGTCTACCAAAAGATGCATGTGCATGCTTAAAACGCGTTTTCGCACGAATCCGTGCGCGGGTGCTTAAAAGAGCAGCATCGGCATGCTTAGCACGTTGTTTGGTAGAAATCCACGTGCGCGTTCTGCGAAAAGCACCATTTGCATGCACATCTTGTGGTTTTGCAGAAAACTTCAATCTCGTCTACCAAAAGATGCATGTGCATGCTTAAAACGCGTTTTCGCACAAATCCATGCGCGGGTGCTAAAAAGAGCAGCATCGGCATGCTTAGCACGTTGTTTGGTAGAAATCCACGTGGGCGTTCAGCGAAAAGCACCATTTGCATGCACATCTTGTGGTTTTGCAGAAAACTTCAATCTCGTCTACCAAAAGATGCATGTGCATGCTTAAAACGCGTTTTCGCCGAATCCGTGCGCGGTTGCTAAAAAGAGCAGCATCGGCATGCTTAGCACGTTGTTTGGTAGAAATCCACGTGCGCGTTCTGCGAAAAGCACCATTTGCATGCACATCTTGTGGTTTTGCAGAAAACTTCAATCTCGTCTACCAAAAGATGCATGTGCATGCTTAAAACGCGTTTTCGCACGAATCCGTGCGCGGGTGCTAAAAAGAGCAGCATCGGCATGCTTAGCACGTTGTTTGGAAGAAATCCACGTGCGCGTTCTGCGAAAAGCACCATTTGCATGCACATCTTGTGGTTTTGCAGAAAACTTCAATCTCGTCTACCAAAAGATGCATGTGCATGCTTAAAACGCGTTTTCGCAGAAATCCGTGCGCGGGTGCTAAAAAGAGCAGCATCGGCATGCTTAGCACGTTGTTTGGTAGAAATCCACGTGGGCGTTCTGCGAAAAGCATCATTTGCATGCACATCTTGTGGTTTTGCAGAAAACTTCAATCTCGTATACCAAAAGATGCATGTGCATGCTTAAAACGCGTTTTCGCACGAATCCGTGCGCGGGTGCTAAAGAGAGCAGCATCGGCATGCTTAGCACGTCGTTTGGTAGAAATCCACGTGCGCGTTCTGCGAAAAGCACCATTTGCATGCACATCTTGTGGTTTTGCAGAAAACTTCAATCTCGTCTACCAAAAGATGCATGTGCATGCTTAAAACGCGTTTTCGCACGAATCCGTGCGCGGGTGCTAAAAGAGCAGCATCGGCATGCTTAGCACGTTGTTTGGTAGAAATCCACGTGCGCGTTCTGCGAAAAGCACCATTTGCATGCACATCTTGTGGTTTTGCAGAAAACTCAATCTCGTCTACCAAAGATGCATGTGCATGCTTAAAACGCGTTTTCGCACCAATCCGTGCGCGGGTGCTAAAAAGAGCAGCATCGGCATGCTTAGCACGTTGTTTGGTAGAAATCCACGTGCGCGTCTGCGAAAAGCACCATTTGCATGCACATCTTGTGGTTTTGCAGAAAACTTCAATCTCGTCTACCAAAAGATGCATGTGCATGCTTAAAACGCGTTTTCGCACGAATCCGTGCGCGGGTGCTAAAAGAGCAGCATCGGCATGCTTAGCACGTTGTTTGGTAGAAATCCACGTGCGCGTTCTGCGAAAAGCACCATTTGCATGCACATCTTGTGGTTTTGCAGAAAACTTCAATCTCGTCTACCAAAAGATGCATGTGCATGCTTAAAACGCGTTTTCGCACGAATCCGTGCGCCGGGTGCTAAAAAGAGCAGCATCGGCATGCTTAGCACGTTGGTTGGGTAGAAATCCACGTGCGCGTTCTGCGAAAAGCACCATTTGCATGCAAATCTTGTGGTTTTGCAGAAAACTTCAATCTCGTCTACCAAAAGATGCATGTGCATGCTTAAAACGCGTTTTCGCACGAATCCGTGCGCGGGTGCTAAAAAGAGCAGCATCGGCATGCTTAGCACGTTGTTTGAAGAAATCCACGTGCGCGGTTCTGCGAAAAGCACCATTTGCATGCACATCTTGTGGTTTTGCAGAAAACTTCAATCTCGTCTACCAAAAGATGCATGTGCATGCTTAAAACGCGTTTTCGCAGAAATCCGTGCGCGGGTGCTAAAAAGAGCAGCATCGGCAGCTTAGCACGTTGTTTGGTAGAAATCCACGTGGGCGTTCTGCGAAAAGCATCATTTGCATGCACATCTTGTGGTTTTGCAGAAAACTTCAACTCGTATACCAAAAGATGCATGTGCATGCTTAAAACGCGTTTTCGCACGAATCCGTGCGCGGGTGCTAAAGAGAGCAGCATCGGCATGCTTAGCACGTCGTTTGGTAGAAATCCACGTGCGCGTTCTGCGAAAAGCACCATTTGCATGCACATCTTGTGGTTTTGCAGAAACTTCAATCTCGTCTACCAAAAGATGCATGTCCATGCTTATCTGTCTCGCGTGTGTTGTCACGAATCCGTGCGCGGGTGCTAAAAAGAGCAGCATCGGCATGCTTAGCACGTTGTTTGGTAGAAATCCACGTGCGCGTTCTGCGAAAAGCACCATTTGCATGCACATCTTGTGGTTTTGCAGAAAACTTCAATCTCGTCTACCAAAAGATGCATGTGCATGCTTAAAACGCGTTTTCGCACCAATCCGTGCGCGGGTGCTAAAAAGAGCAGCATCGGCATGCTTAGCACGTTGTTTGGTAGAAATCCACGTGCGCGTTCTGCGAAAAGCACCATTTGCATGCACATCTTGTGGTTTTGCAGAAAACTTCAATCTCGTCTACCAAAAGATGCATGTGCATGCTTAAAACGCGTTTTCGCACGAATCCGTGCGCGGGTGCTAAAAAGAGCAGCATCGGCATGCTTAGCACGTTGTTTGGTAGAAATCCACGTGCGCGTTCTGCGAAAAGCACCATTTGCATGCACATCTTGTGGTTTTGCAGAAAACTTCAATCTCGTCTACCAAAAGATGCATGTGCATGCTTAAAACGCGTTTTCGCACAAATCCATGCGCGGGTGCTAAAAAGAGCAGCATCGGCATGCTTAGCACGTTGTTTGGTAGAAATCCACGTGGGCGTTCAGCGAAAAGCACCATTTGCATGCACATCTTGTGGTTTTGCAGAAAACTTCAATCTCGTCTACCAAAAGATGCATGTGCATGCTTAAAACGCGTTTTCGAACGAATCCGTGCGCGGGTGCTAAAAAGAGCAGCATCGGCATGGTTAGCACGTTGTTTGGTAGAAATCCACGTGCGCGTTCTGCGAAAAGCACCATTTGCATGCACATCTTGTGGTTTTGCAGAAAACTTCAATCTCGTCTACCAAAAGATGCATGTGCATGCTTAAAACGCGTTTTCGCACGAATCCGTGCGCGGGTGCTAAAAAGAGCAGCATCAGCATGCTTAGCACGGTGTTTGGTAGAAATCCACGTGCACGTTCTGCGAAAAGCACCATTTGCATGCACATCTTGTGGTTTTGCAGAAAACTTCATCCACGTCTACCAAAAGATGCATGTGCATGCTTAAAACGCGTTTTCGCACGAATCCGTGCGCGGGTGCTTAAAAGAGCAGCATCGGCATGCTTAGCACGTTGTTTGGTAGAAATCCACGTGCGCGTTCTGCGAAAAGCACCATTTGCATGCACATCTTGTGGTTTTGCAGAAAACTTCAATCTCGTCTACCAAAAGATGCATGTGCAGGCTTAAAACGCGTTTTCGCACGAATCCGTGCGCGGGTGCTAAAAAGAGCAGCATCAGCATGCTTAGCACGTTGTTTGGTAGAAATCCACGTGCGCGTTCTGCGAAAAGCACCATTTGCATGCACATCTTGTGGGTTTCCAGAAAACTTCAATCTCGTCTACCAAAAGATGCATGTGCATGCTTAAAACGCGTTTTCGCACGAATCCGTGCGCGGGTGCTAAAGAGAGCAGCATCGGCATGCTTAGCACGTCGTTTGGTAGAAATCCACGTGCGCGTTCTGCGAAAAGCACCATTTGCATGCACATCTTGTGGTTTTGCAGAAAACTTCAATCTCGTCTACCAAAAGATGCATGTGCATGCTTAAAACGCGTTTTCGCACAAATCCATGCGCGGGTGCTAAAAAGAGCAGCATCGGCATGCTTAGCACGTTGTTTGGTAGAAATCCACGTGGGCGTTCAGCGAAAAGCACCATTTGCATGCACATCTTGTGGTTTTGCAGAAAACTTCAATCTCGTCTACCAAAAGATGCATGTGCATGCTTAAAACGCGTTTTCGCCGAATCCGTGCGCGGTTGCTAAAAAGAGCAGCATCGGCATGCTTAGCACGTCGTTTGGTAGAAATCCACGTGCGCGTTCTGCGAAAAGCACCATTTGCATGCACATCTTGTGGTTTTGCAGAAAACTTCAATCTCGTCTACCAAAAGATGCATGTGCATGCTTAAAACGCGTTTTCGCACAAATCCATGCGCGGGTGCTAAAAAGAGCAGCATCGGCATGCTTAGCACGTTGTTTGGTAGAAATCCACGTGGGCGTTCAGCGAAAAGCACCATTTGCATGCACATCTTGTGGTTTTGCAGAAAACTTCAATCTCGTCTACCAAAAGATGCATGTGCATGCTTAAAACGCGTTTTCGCCGAATCCGTGCGCGGTTGCTAAAAAGAGCAGCATCGGCATGCTTAGCACGTTGTTTGGTAGAAATCCACGTGCGCGTTCTGCGAAAAGCACCATTTGCATGCACATCTTGTGGTTTTGCAGAAAACTTCAATCTCGTCTACCAAAAGATGCATGTGCATGCTTAAAACGCGTTTTCGCACAAATCCGTGCGCGGGTGCTAAAAAGAGCAGCATCACGTTGTTTGGTAGAAATCCACGTGGGCGTTCTGCGAAAAGCACCATTTGCATGCACATCTTGTGGTTTTGCAGAAAACTTCAATCTCGTATACCAAAAGATGCATGTGCATGCTTAAAACGCGTTTTCGCACGAATCCGTGCGCGGGTGCTAAAGAGAGCAGCATCGGCATGCTTAGCACGTCGTTTGGTAGAAATCCACGTGCGCGTTCTGCGAAAAGCACCATTTGCATGCACATCTTGTGGTTTTGCAGAAAACTTCAATCTCGTCTACCAAAAGATGCATGTGCATGCGTGAAACGCGTTTTCGCACAAATCCATGCGCGGGTGCTAAAAAGAGCAGCATCGGCATGCTTAGCACGTTGTTTGGTAGAAATCCACGTGGGCGTTCAGCGAAAAGCACCATTTGCATGCACATCTTGTGGTTTTGCAGAAAACTTCAATCTCGTCTACCAAAAGATGCATGTGCATGCTTAAAACGCGTTTTCGCCGAATCCGTGCGCGGTTGCTAAAAAGAGCAGCATCGGCATGCTTAGCACGTTTGGTAGAAATCCACGTGCGCGTTCTGCGAAAAGCACCATTTGCATGCACATCTTGTGGTTTTGCAGAAAACTTCAATCTCGTCTACCAAAAGATGCATGTGCATGCTTAAAACGCGTTTTCGCACGAATCCGTGCGCGGGTGCTAAAAAGAGCAGCATCGGCATGCTTAGCACGTTGGTTGGTAGAAATCCACGTGCGCGTTCTGCGAAAAGCACCATTTGCATGCAAATCTTGTGGTTTTGCAGAAAACTTCAATCTCGTCTACCAAAAGATGCATGTGCATGCTTAAAACGCGTTTTCGCACGAATCCGTGCACGGGTGCTAAAAAGAGCAGCATCGGCATGCTTAGCACGTTGTTTGGAAGAAATCCACGTGCGCGTTCTGCGAAAAGCACCATTTGCATGCACATCTTGTGGTTTTGCAGAAAACTTCAATCTCGTCTACCAAAAGATGCATGTGCATGCTTAAAACGCGTTTTCGCACAAATCCGTGCGCGGGTGCTAAAAAGAGCAGCATCGGCATGCTTAGCACGTTGTTTGGTAGAAATCCACGTGGGCGTTCTGCGAAAAGCACCATTTGCATGCACATCTTGTGGTTTTGCAGAAAACTTCAATCTCGTATACCAAAAGATGCATGTGCATGCTTAAAACGCGTTTTCGCACGAATCCGTGCGCGGGTGCTAAAGAGAGCAGCATCGGCATGCTTAGCACGTCGTTTGGTAGAAATCCACGTGCGCGTTCTGCGAAAAGCACCATTTGCATGCACATCTTGTGGTTTTGCAGAAAACTTCAATCTCGTCTACCAAAAGATGCATGTGCATGCTTAAAACGCGTTTTCGCACAAATCCATGCGCGGGTGCTAAAAAGAGCAGCATCGGCATGCTTAGCACGTTGTTTGGTAGAAATCCACGTGGGCGTTCAGCGAAAAGCACAATTTGCATGCACATCTTGTGGTTTTGCAGAAAACTTCAATCTCGTCTACCAAAAGATGCATGTGCATGCTTAAAACGCGTTTTCGCCGAATCCGTGCGCGGTTGCTAAAAAGAGCAGCATCGGCATGCTTAGCACGTTGTTTGGTAGAAATCCACGTGCGCGTTCTGCGAAAAGCACCATTTGCATGCACATCTTGTGGTTTTGCAGAAAACTTCAATCTCGTCTACCAAAAGATGCATGTGCATGCTTAAAACGCGTTTTCGCCGAATCCGTGCGCGGTTGCTAAAAAGAGCAGCATCGGCATGCTTAGCACGTTTGGTAGAAATCCACGTGCGCGTTCTGCGAAAAGCACCATTTGCATGCACATCTTGTGGTTTTGCAGAAAACTTCAATCTCGTCTACCAAAAGATGCATGTGCATGCTTAAAACGCGTTTTCGCACGAATCCGTGCGCGGGTGCTAAAAAGAGCAGCATCGGCATGCTTAGCACGTTGGTTGGTAGAAATCCACGTGCGCGTTCTGCGAAAAGCACCATTTGCATGCAAATCTTGTGGTTTTGCAGAAAACTTCAATCTCGTCTACCAAAAGATGCATGTGCATGCTTAAAACGCGTTTTCGCACGAATCCATGCGCGGGTGCTAAAAAGAGCAGCATCGGCATGCTTAGCACGTTGTTTGGAAGAAATCCACGTGCGCGTTCTGCGAAAAGCACCATTTGCATGCACATCTTGTGGTTTTGCAGAAAACTTCAATCTCGTCTACCAAAAGATGCATGTGCATGCTTAAAACGCGTTTTCGCACAAATCCGTGCGCGGGTGCTAAAAAGAGCAGCATCGGCATGCTTAGCACGTTGTTTGGTAGAAATCCACGTGGGCGTTCTGCGAAAAGCACCATTTGCATGCACATCTTGTGGTTTTGCAGAAAACTTCAATCTCGTATACCAAAAGATGCATGTGCATGCTTAAAACGCGTTTTCGCACGAATCCGTGCGCGGGTGCTAAAGAGAGCAGCATCGGCATGCTTAGCACGTCGTTTGGTAGAAATCCACGTGCGCGTTCTGCGAAAAGCACCATTTGCATGCACATCTTGTGGTTTTGCAGAAAACTTCAATCTCGTCTACCAAAAGATGCATGTGCATGCTTAAAACGCGTTTTCGCACAAATCCATGCGCGGGTCCTAAAAAGAGCAGCATCGGCATGCTTAGCACGTTGTTTGGTAGAAATCCACGTGGGCGTTCAGCGAAAAGCACAATTTGCATGCACATCTTGTGGTTTTGCAGAAAACTTCAATCTCGTCTACCAAAAGATGCATGTGCATGCTTAAAACGCGTTTTCGCCGAATCCGTGCGCGGTTGCTAAAAAGAGCAGCATCGGCATGCTTAGCACGTTGTTTGGTAGAAATCCACGTGCGCGTTCTGCGAAAAGCACCATTTGCATGCACATCTTGTGGTTTTGCAGAAAACTTTAATCTCGTCTACCAAAAGATGCATGTGCATGCTTAAAACGCGTTTTCGCACGAATCCGTGCGCGGGTGCTAAAAAGAGCAGCATCGGCATGCTTAGCACGTTGTTTGGAAGAAATCCACGTGCGCGTTCTGCGAAAAGCACCATTTGCATGCACATCTTGTGGTTTTGCAGAAAACTTCAATCTCGTCTACCAAAAGATGCATGTGCATGCTTAAAACGCGTTTTCGCACAAATCCGTGCGCGGGTGCTAAAAAGAGCAGCATCGGCATGCTTAGCACGTTGTTTGGTAGAAATCCACGTGGGCGTTCTGCGAAAAGCACCATTTGCATGCACATCTTGTGGTTTTGCAGAAAACTTCAATCTCGTATACCAAAAGATGCATGTGCATGCTTAAAACGCGTTTTCGCACGAATCCGTGCGCGGGTGCTAAAGAGAGCAGCATCGGCATGCTTAGCACGTCGTTTGGTAGAAATCCACGTGCGCGTTCTGCGAAAAGCACCATTTGCATGCACATCTTGTGGTTTTGCAGAAAACTTCAATCTCGTCTACCAAAAGATGCATGTGCATGCTTAAAACGCGTTTTCGCACAAATCCATGCGCGGGTGCTAAAAAGAGCAGAGCATCGGCATGCTTAGCACGTTGTTTGGTAGAAATCCACGTGCGCGTTCTGCGAAAAGCACCATTTGCATGCACATCTTATGGTTTTGCAGAAAACTTCAATCTCGTCTACCAAGAGATGCATGTGCATGCTTAAAACGCGTTTTCGCACGAATCCGTGCGCGGGTGCTAAAAAGAGCAGCATCGGCATGCTTAGCACGTTGTTTGGTAGAAATCCACGTGCGCGTTCTGCGAAAAGCACCATTTGCATGCACATCTTTTGGTTTTGCAGAAAACTTCAATCTCGTCTACCAAAAGATGCATGTGCATGCTTAAAACGCGTTTTCGCACGAATCCGTGCGCGGGGTGCCTAAAAGAGCAGCATCGGCATGCTTAGCACGTTGTTTGGTAGAAATCCACGTGCGCGTTCTGCGAAAAGCACCATTTGCATGCACATCTTGTGGTTTTGCAGAAAACTTCAATCTCGTCTACCAAAAGATGCATGTGCATGCTTAAAACGCGTTTTCGCCGAATCCGTGCGCGGTTGCTAAAAAGAGCAGCATCGGCATGCTTAGCACGTTTGGTAGAAATCCACGTGCGCGTTCTGCGAAAAGCACCATTTGCATGCACATCTTGTGGTTTTGCAGAAAACTTCAATCTCGTATACCAAAAGATGCATGTGCATGCTTAAAACGCGTTTTCGCACGAATCCGTGCGCGGGTGCTAAAGAGAGCAGCATCGGCATGCTTAGCACGTCGTTTGGTAGAAATCCACGTGCGCGTTCTGCGAAAAGCACCATTTGCATGCACATCTTGTGGATTTGCAGAAAACTTCAATCTCGTCTACCAAAAGATGCATGTGCATGCTTAAAACGCGTTTTCGCACAAATCCATGCGCGGGTGCTAAAAAGAGCAGCATCGGCATGCTTAGCACGTTGTTTGGTAGAAATCCACGTGGGCGTTCAGCGAAAAGCACCATTTGCATGCACATCTTGTGGTTTTGCAGAAAACTTCAATCTCGTCTACCAAAAGATGCATGTGCATGCTTAAAACGCGTTTTCGCCGAATCCGTGCGCGGTTGCTAAAAAGAGCAGCATCGGCATGCTTAGCACGTCGTTTGGTAGAAATCCACGTGCGCGTTCTGCGAAAAGCACCATTTGCATGCACATCTTGTGGTTTTGCAGAAAACTTCAATCTCGTCTACCAAAAGATGCATGTGCATGCTTAAAACGCGTTTTCGCACAAATCCATGCGCGGGTGCTAAAAAGAGCAGCATCGGCATGCTTAGCACGTTGTTTGGTAGAAATCCACGTGGGCGTTCAGCGAAAAGCACCATTTGCATGCACATCTTGTGGTTTTGCAGAAAACTTCAATCTCGTCTACCAAAAGATGCATGTGCATGCTTAAAACGCGTTTTCGCCGAATCCGTGCGCGGTTGCTAAAAAGAGCAGCATCGGCATGCTTAGCACGTTGTTTGGTAGAAATCCACGTGCGCGTTCTGCGAAAAGCACCATTTGCATGCACATCTTGTGGTTTTGCAGAAAACTTCAATCTCGTCTACCAAAAGATGCATGTGCATGCTTAAAACGCGTTTTCGCACAAATCCGTGCGCGGGTGCTAAAAAGAGCAGCATCACGTTGTTTGGTAGAAATCCACGTGGGCGTTCTGCGAAAAGCACCATTTGCATGCACATCTTGTGGTTTTGCAGAAAACTTCAATCTCGTATACCAAAAGATGCATGTGCATGCTTAAAACGCGTTTTCGCACGAATCCGTGCGCGGGTGCTAAAGAGAGCAGCATCGGCATGCTTAGCACGTCGTTTGGTAGAAATCCACGTGCTCGTTCTGCGAAAAGCACCATTTGCATGCACATCTTGTGGTTTTGCAGAAAACTTCAATCTCGTCTACCAAAAGATGCATGTGCATGCGTAAAACGCGTTTTCGCACAAATCCATGCGCGGGTGCTAAAAAGAGCAGCATCGGCATGCTTAGCACGTTGTTTGGTAGAAATCCACGTGGGCGTTCAGCGAAAAGCACCATTTGCATGCACATCTTGTGGTTTTGCAGAAAACTTCAATCTCGTCTACCAAAAGATGCATGTGCATGCTTTAAAACGCGTTTTCGCCGAATCCGTGCGCGGTTGCTAAAAAGAGCAGCATCGGCATGCTTAGCACGTTTGGTAGAAATCCACGTGCGCGTTCTGCGAAAAGCACCATTTGCATGCACATCTTGTGGTTTTGCAGAGAAACTTCAATCTCGTCTACCAAAAGATGCATGTGCATGCTTAAAACGCGTTTCGCACGAATCCGTGCGCGGGTGCTAAAAAGAGCAGCATCGGCATGCTTAGCACGTTGGTTGGTAGAAATCCACGTGCGCGTTCTGCGAAAAGCACCATTTGCATGCAAATCTTGTGGTTTTGCAGAAAACTTCAATCTCGTCTACCAAAAGATGCATGTGCATGCTTAAAACGCGTTTTCGCACAAATCCATGCGCGGGTGCTAAAAAGAGCAGCATCGGCATGCTTAGCACGTTGTTTGGTAGAAATCCACGTGGGCGTTCAGCGAAAAGCACCATTTGCATGCACATCTTGTGGTTTTGCAGAAAACTTCAATCTCGTCTACCAAAAGATGCATGTGCATGCTTAAACGCGTTTTCGCCGAATCCGTGCGCGGTTGCTAAAAAGAGCAGCATCGGCATGCTTAGCACGTCGTTTGGTAGAAATCCACGTGCGCGTTCTGCGAAAAGCACCATTTGCATGCACATCTTGTGGTTTTGCAGAAAACTTCAATCTCGTCTACCAAAAGATGCATGTGCATGCTTAAAACGCGTTTTCGCACAAATCCATGCGCGGGTGCTAAAAAGAGCAGCATCGGCATGCTTAGCACGTTGTTTGGTAGAAATCCACGTGGGCGTTCAGCGAAAAGCACCATTTGCATGCACATCTTGTGGTTTTGCAGAAAACTTCAATCTCGTCTACCAAAAGATGCATGTGCATGCTTAAAACGCGTTTTCGCCGAATCCGTGCGCGGTTGCTAAAAAGAGCAGCATCGGCATGCTTAGCACGTTGTTTGGTAGAAATCCACGTGCGCGTTCTGCGAAAAGCACCATTTGCATGCACATCTTGTGGTTTTGCAGAAAACTTCAATCTCGTCTACCAAAAGATGCATGTGCATGCTTAAAACGCGTTTTCGCACAAATCCGTGCGCGGGTGCTAAAAAGAGCAGCATCACGTTGTTTGGTAGAAATCCACGTGGGCGTTCTGCGAAAAGCACCATTTGCATGCACATCTTGTGGTTTTGCAGAAAACTTCAATCTCGTATACCAAAAGATGCATGTGCATGCTTAAAAACGCGTTTTCGCACGAATCCGTGCGCGGGTGCTAAAGAGAGCAGCATCGGCATGCTTAGCACGTCGTTTGGTAGAAATCCACGTGCTCGTTCTGCGAAAAGCACCATTTGCATGCACATCTTGTGGTTTTGCAGAAAACTTCAATCTCGTCTACCAAAAGATGCATGTGCATGCGTAAAACGCGTTTTCGCACAAATCCATGCGCGGGTGCTAAAAAGAGCAGCATCGGCATGCTTAGCACGTTGTTTGGTAGAAATCCACGTGGGCGTTCAGCGAAAAGCACCATTTGCATGCACATCTTGTGGTTTTGCAGAAAACTTCAATCTCGTCTACCAAAAGATGCATGTGCATGCTTAAAACGCGTTTTTCGCCGAATCCGTGCGCGGTTGCTAAAAAGAGCAGCATCGGCATGCTTAGCACGTTTGGTAGAAATCCACGTGCGCGTTCTGCGAAAAGCACCATTTGCATGCACATCTTGTGGTTTTGCAGAAAACTTCAATCTCGTCTACCAAAAGATGCATGTGCATGCTTAAAACGCGTTTTCGCACGAATCCGTGCGCGGGTGCTAAAAAGAGCAGCATCGGCATGCTTAGCACGTTGGTTGGTAGAAATCCACGTGCGCGTTCTGCGAAAAGCACCATTTGCATGCAAATCTTGTGGTTTTGCAGAAAACTTCAATCTCGTCTACCAAAAGATGCATGTGCATGCTTAAAACGCGTTTTCGCACGAATCCGTGCACGGGTGCTAAAAAGAGCAGCATCGGCATGCTTAGCACGTTGTTTGGAAGAAATCCACGTGCGCGTTCTGCGAAAAGCACCATTTGCATGCACATCTTGTGGTTTTGCAGAAAACTTCAATCTCGTCTACCAAAAGATGCATGTGCATGCTTAAAACGCGTTTTCGCACAAATCCGTGCGCGGGGTGCTAAAAAGAGCAGCATCGGCATGCTTAGCACGTTGTTTGGTAGAAATCCACGTGGGCGTTCTGCGAAAAGCACCATTTGCATGCACATCTTGTGGTTTTGCAGAAAACTTCAATCTCGTCTACCAAAAGATGCATGTGCATGCTTAAAACGCGTTTTCGCCGAATCCGTGCGCGGTTGCTAAAAAGAGCAGCATCGGCATGCTTAGCACGTTTGGTAGAAATCCACGTGCGCGTTCTGCGAAAAGCACCATTTGCATGCACATCTTGTGGTTTTGCAGAAAACTTCAATCTCGTCTACCAAAAGATGCATGTGCATGCTTAAAACGCGTTTTCGCACGAATCCGTGCGCGGGTGCTAAAAAGAGCAGCATCGGCATGCTTAGCACGTTGGTTGGTAGAAATCCACGTGCGCGTTCTGCGAAAAGCACCATTTGCATGCAAATTGTGGTTTTGCAGAAAACTTCAATCTCGTCTACCAAAGATGCATGTGCATGCTTAAAACGCGTTTTCGCACAAATCCATGCGCGGGTGCTAAAAAGAGCAGCATCGGCATGCTTAGCACGTTGTTTGGTAGAAATCCACGTGGGCGTTCAGCGAAAAGCACCATTTGCATGCACATCTTGTGGTTTTGCAGAAAACTTCAATCTCGTCTACCAAAAGATGCATGTGCATGCTTAAAACGCGTTTTCGCCGAATCCGTGCGCGGTTTGCTAAAAAGAGCAGCATCGGCATGCTTAGCACGTCGTTTGGTAGAAATCCACGTGCGCGTTCTGCGAAAGCACCATTTGCATGCACATCTTGTGGTTTTGCAGAAAACTTCAATCTCGTCTACCAAAAGATGCATGTGCATGCTTAAAACGCGTTTTCCGCAGCAAATCCATGCGCGGGTGCTAAAAAGAGCAGCATCGGCATGCTTAGCACGTTGTTTGGTAGAAATCCACGTGGGCGTTCAGCGAAAGCACCATTTGCATGCACATCTTGTGGTTTTGCAGAAAACTTCAATCTCGTCTACCAAAAGATGCATGTGCATGCTTAAAACGCGTTTTCGCCGAATCCGTGCGCGGTTGCTAAAAAGAGCAGCATCGGCATGCTTAGCACGTTGTTTGGTAGAAATCCACGTGCGCGTTCTGCGAAAAGCACCATTTGCATGCACATCTTGTGGTTTTGCAGAAAACTTCAATCTCGTCTACCAAAAGATGCATGTGCATGCTTAAAACGCGTTTTCGCACAAATCCGTGCGCGGGTGCTAAAAAGAGCAAGCATCACGTTGTTTGGTAGAAATCCACGTGGGCGTTCTGCGAAAAGCACCATTTGCATGCACATCTTGTGGTTTTGCAGAAAACTTCAATCTCGTATACCAAAAGATGCATGTGCATGCTTAAAACGCGTTTTCGCACGAATCCGTGCGCGGGTGCTAAAGAGAGCAGCATCGGCATGCTTAGCACGTCGTTTGGTAGAAATCCACGTGCTCGTTCCTGCGAAAAGCACCATATGGCATGCACATCTTGTGGTTTTGCAGAAAACTTCAATCTCGTCTACCAAAAGATGCATGTGCATGCGTAAAACGCGTTTTCGCACAAATCCATGCGCGGGTGCTTAAAAAGAGCAGCATCGGCATTGCTTAGCACGTTGTTTGGTAGAAATCACGTGGGCGTTCAGCGAAAAGCACCATTTGCATGCACATCTTGTGGTTTTGCAGAAAACTTCAATCTCGTCTACCAAAAGATGCATGTGCATGCTTAAAACGCGTTTTCGCCGAATCCGTGCGCGGTTGCTAAAAAGAGCAGCATCGGCATGCTTAGCACGTTTGGTAGAAATCCACGTGCGCGTTCTGCGAAAAGCACCATTTGCATGCACATCTTGTGGTTTTGCAGAAAACTTCAATCTCGTCTACCAAAAGATGCATGTGCATGCTTAAAACGCGTTTTCGCACGAATCCGTGCGCGGGTGCTAAAAAGAGCAGCATCGGCATGCTTAGCACGTTGGTTGGTAGAAATCCACGTGCGCGTTCTGCGAAAAGCACCATTTGCATGCAAATCTTGTGGTTTTGCAGAAAACTTCAATCTCGTCTACCAAAAGATGCATGTGCATGCTTAAAACGCGTTTTCGCACGAATCCGTGCACGGGTGCTAAAAAGAGCAGCATCGGCATGCTTAGCACGTTGTTTGGAAGAAATCCACGTGCGCGTTCTGCGAAAAGCACCATTTGCATGCACATCTTGTGGTTTTGCAGAAAACTTCAATCTCGTCTACCAAAAGATGCATGTGCATGCTTAAAACGCGTTTTCGCACAAATCCGTGCGCGGGTGCTAAAAAGAGCAGCATCGGCATGCTTAGCACGTTGTTTGGTAGAAATCCACGTGGGCGTTCTGCGAAAAGCACCATTTGCATGCACATCTTGTGGTTTTGCAGAAAACTTCAATCTCGTATACCAAAAGATGCATGTGCATGCTTAAAACGCGTTTTTCGCACGAATCCGTGCGCGGGTGCTAAAGAGAGCAGCATCGGCATGCTTAGCACGTCGTTTGGTAGAAATCCACGTGCGCGTTCTGCGAAAAGCACCATTTGCATGCACATCTTGTGGTTTTGCAGAAAACTTCAATCTCGTCTACCAAAAGATGCATGTGCATGCTTAAAACGCGTTTTCGCACAAATCCATGCGCGGGTGCTAAAAAGAGCAGCATCGGCATGCTTAGCACGTTGTTTGGTAGAAATCCACGTGGGCGTTCAGCGAAAAGCACAATTTGCATGCACATCTTGTGGTTTTGCAGAAAACTTCAATCTCGTCTACCAAAAGATGCATGTGCATGCTTAAAACGCGTTTTCGCCGAATCCGTGCGCGGTTGCTAAAAAGAGCAGCATCGGCATGCTTAGCACGTTTGGTAGAAATCCACGTGCGCGTTCTGCGAAAAGCACCATTTGCATGCAAATCTTGTGGTTTTGCAGAAAACTTCAATCTCGTCTACCAAAAGATGCATGTGCATGCTTAAAACGCGTTTTCGCACGAATCCGTGCGCGGGTGCTAAAAAGAGCAGCATCGGCATGCTTAGCACGTTGGTTGGTAGAAATCCACGTGCGCGTTCTGCGAAAAGCACCATTTGCATGCAAATCTTGTGGTTTTGCAGAAAACTTCAATCTCGTCTACCAAAAGATGCATGTGCATGCTTAAAACGCGTTTTCGCACGAATCCATGCGCGGGTGCTAAAAAGAGCAGCATCGGCATGCTTAGCACGTTGTTTGGAAGAAATCCACGTGCGCGTTCTGCGAAAAGCACCATTTGCATGCACATCTTGTGGTTTTGCAGAAAACTTCAATCTCGTCTACCAAAAGATGCATGTGCATGCTTAAAACGCGTTTTCGCACAAATCCGTGCGCGGGTGCTAAAAAGAGCAGCATCGGCATGCTTAACACGTTGTTTGGTAGAAATCCACGTGGGCGTTCTGCGAAAAGCACCATTTGCATGCACATCTTGTGGTTTTGCAGAAAACTTCAATCTCGTATACCAAAAGATGCATGTGCATGCTTAAAACGCGTTTTCGCACGAATCCGTGCGCGGGTGCTAAAGAGAGCAGCATCGGCATGCTTAGCACGTCGTTTGGTAGAAATCCACGTGCGCGTTCTGCGAAAAGCACCATTTGCATGCACATCTTGTGGTTTTGCAGAAAACTTCAATCTCGTCTACCAAAAGATGCATGTGCATGCTTAAAACGCGTTTTCGCACAAATCCATGCGCGGGTGCTAAAAAGAGCAGCATCGGCATGCTTAGCACGTTGTTTGGTAGAAATCCACGTGGGCGTTCAGCGAAAAGCACAATTTGCATGCACATCTTGTGGTTTTGCAGAAAACTTCAATCTCGTCTACCAAAAGATGCATGTGCATGCTTAAAACGCGTTTTCGCCGAATCCGTGCGCGGTTGCTAAAAAGAGCAGCATCGGCATGCTTAGCACGTTGTTTGGTAGAAATCCACGTGCGCGTTCTGCGAAAAGCACCATTTGCATGCACATCTTGTGGTTTTGCAGAAAACTTTAATCTCGTCTACCAAAAGATGCATGTGCATGCTTAAAACGCGTTTTCGCACGAATCCGTGCGCGGGTGCTAAAAAGAGCAGCATCGGCATGCTTAGCACGTTGGTTGGTAGAAATCCACGTGCGCGTTCTGCGAAAAGCACCATTTGCATGCAAATCTTGTGGTTTTGCAGAAAACTTCAATCTCGTCTACCAAAAGATGCATGTGCATGCTTAAAACGCGTTTTCGCACGAATCCGTGCGCGGGTGCTAAAAAGAGCAGCATCGGCATGCTTAGCACGTTGTTTGGAAGAAATCCACGTGCGCGTTCTGCGAAAAGCACCATTTGCATGCACATCTTGTGGTTTTGCAGAAAACTTCAATCTCGTCTACCAAAAGATGCATGTGCATGCTTAAAACGCGTTTTCGCACAAATCCGTGCGCGGGTGCTAAAAAGAGCAGCATCGGCATGCTTAGCACGTTGTTTGGTAGAAATCCACGTGGGCGTTCTGCGAAAAGCACCATTTGCATGCACATCTTGTGGTTTTGCAGAAAACTTCAATCTCGTATACCAAAAGATGCATGTGCATGCTTAAAACGCGTTTTCGCACGAATCCGTGCGCGGGTGCTAAAGAGAGCAGCATCGGCATGCTTAGCACGTCGTTTGGTAGAAATCCACGTGCGCGTTCTGCGAAAAGCACCATTTGCATGCACATCTTGTGGTTTTGCAGAAAACTTCAATCTCGTCTACCAAAAGATGCATGTGCATGCTTAAAACGCGTTTTCGCACAAATCCATGCGCGGGTGCTAAAAAGAGCAGCATCGGCATGCTTAGCACGTTGTTTGGTAGAAATCCACGTGCGCGTTCTGCGAAAAGCACCATTTGCATGCACATCTTATGGTTTTGCAGAAAACTTCAATCTCGTCTACCAAGAGATGCATGTGCATGCTTAAAACGCGTTTTCGCACGAATCCGTGCGCGGGTGCTAAAAAGAGCAGCATCGGCATGCTTAGCACGTTGTTTGGTAGAAATCCACGTGCGCGTTCTGCGAAAAGCACCATTTGCATGCACATCTTTTGGTTTTGCAGAAAACTTCAATCTCGTCTACCAAAAGATGCATGTGCATGCTTAAAACGCGTTTTCGCACGAATCCGTGCGCGGGTGCCTAAAAGAGCAGCATCGGCATGCTTAGCACGTTGTTTGGTAGAAATCCACGTGCGCGTTCTGCGAAAAGCACCATTTGCATGCACATCTTGTGGTTTTGCAGAAAACTTCAATCTCGTCTACCAAAAGATGCATGTGCATGCTTAAAACGCGTTTTCGCACAAATCCATGCGCGGGTGCTAAAAAGAGCAGCATCGGCATGCTTAGCACGTTGTTTGGTAGAAATCCACGTGGGCGTTCAGCGAAAAGCACCATTTGCATGCACATCTTGTGGTTTTGCAGAAAATTTCAATCTCGTCTACCAAAAGATGCATGTGCATGCTTAAAACGCGTTTTCGCACGAATCCGTGCGCGGGTGCTTAAAAGAGCAGCATCGGCATGCTTAGCACGTTGTTTGGTAGAAATCCACGTGCGCGTTCTGCGAAAAGCACCATTTGCATGCACATCTTGTGGTTTTGCAGAAAACTTCAATCTCGTCTACCAAAAGATGCATGTGCATGCTTAAAACGCGTTTTCGCACAAATCCATGCGCGGGTGCTAAAAAGAGCAGCATCGGCATGCTTAGCACGTTGTTTGGTAGAAATCCACGTGGGCGTTCAGCGAAAAGCACCATTTGCATGCACATCTTGTGGTTTTGCAGAAAACTTCAATCTCGTCTACCAAAAGATGCATGTGCATGCTTAAAACGCGTTTTCGCCGAATCCGTGCGCGGTTGCTAAAAAGAGCAGCATCGGCATGCTTAGCACGTTGTTTGGTAGAAATCCACGTGCGCGTTCTGCGAAAAGCACCATTTACATGCACATCTTGTGGTTTTAGAAAACTTCAATCTCGTCTACCAAAAGATGCATGTGCATGCTTAAAACGCGTTTTCGCACGAATCCATGCGCGGGTGCTAAAAAGAGCAGCATCGGCATGCTTAGCACGTTGGTTGGTAGAAATCCACGTGCGCGTTCTGCGAAAAGCACCATTTGCATGCAAATCTTGTGGTTTTGCAGAAAACTTCTATCTCGTCTACCAAAAGATGCATGTGCATGCTTAAAACGCGTTTTCACACGAATCCGTGCGCGGGTGCTAAAAAGAGCAGCATCGGCATGTTAGCACGTTGTTTGGAAGAAATCCACGCGCGCGTTCTGCGAAAAGCACCATTTGCATGCACATCTTGTGGTTTTGCAGAAAACTTCAATCTCGTCTACCAAAAGATGCATGTGCATGCTTAAAACGCGTTTTCGCACAAATCCGTGCGCGGGTGCTAAAAAGAGCAGCATCGGCATGCTTAGCACGTTGTTTGGTAGAAATCCACGTGGGCGTTCTGCGAAAAGCACCATTTGCATGCACATCTTGTGGTTTTGCAGAAAACTTCAATCTCGTATACCAAAAGATGCATGTGCATGCTTAAAACGCGTTTTCGCACGAATCCGTGCGCGGGTGCTAAAGAGAGCAGCATCGGCATGCTTAGCACGTCGTTTGGTAGAAATCCACGTGCGCGTTCTGCGAAAAGCACCATTTGCATGCACATCTTGTGGTTTTGCAGAAAACTTCAATCTCGTCTACCAAAAGATGCATGTGCATGCTTAAAACGCGTTTTCGCACAAATCCATGCGCGGGTGCTAAAAAGAGCAGCATCGGCATGCTTAGCACGTTGTTTGGTAGAAATCCACGCGGGCGTTCAGCGAAAAGCACCATTTGCATGCACATCTTGTGGTTTTGCAGAAAACTTCAATCTCGTCTACCAAAAGATGCATGTGCATGCTTAAAACGCGTTTTCGCACGAATCCGTGCGCGGGTGCTTAAAAGAGCAGCATCGGCATGCTTAGCACGTTGTTTGGTAGAAATCCACGTGCGCGTTCTGCGAAAAGCACCATTTGCATGCACATCTTGTGGTTTTGCAGAAAACTTCAATCTCGTCTACCAAAAGATGCATGTGCATGCTTAAGACGCGTTTTCGCACAAATCCATGCGCGGGTGCTAAAAAGAGCAGCATCGGCATGCTTAGCACGTTGTTTGGTAGAAATCCACGTGGGCGTTCAGCGAAAAGCACCATTTGCATGCACATCTTGTGGTTTTGCAGAAAATTTCAATCTCGTCTACCAAAAGATGCATGTGCATGCTTAAAACGCGTTTTCGCACGAATCCGTGCGCGGGTGCTTAAAAGAGCAGCATCGGCATGCTTAGCACGTTGTTTGGTAGAAATCCACGTGCGCGTTCTGCGGAAAGCACCATTTGCATGCCCATCTTGTGGTTTTGCAGAAAACTTCAATCTCGTCTACCAAAAGATGCATGTGCATGCTTATAACGCGTTTTCGCACAAATCCATGCGCGGGTGCTAAAAAGAGCAGCATCGGCATGCTTAGCACGTTGTTTGGTAGAAATCCACGTGGGCGTTCAGCGAAAAGCACCATTTGCATGCACATCTTGTGGTTTTGCAGAAAACTTCAATCTCGTCTACCAAAAGATGCATGTGCATGCTTAAAACGCGTTTTCGCCGAATCCGTGCGCGGTTGCTAAAAAGAGCAGCATCGGCATGCTTAGCACGTTGTTTGGTAGAAATCCACGTGCGCTTTCTGCGAAAAGCACCATTTGCATGCACATCTTGTGGTTTTAGAAAACTTCAATCTCGTCTACCAAAAGATGCATGTGCATGCTTAAAACGCGTTTTCGCACGAATCCGTGCGCGGGTGCTAAAAAGAGCAGCATCGGCATGCTTAGCACGTTGGTTGGTAGAAATCCACGTGCGCGTTCTGCGAAAAGCACCATTTGCATGCAAATCTTGTGGTTTTGGAGAAAACTTCAATCTCGTCTACCAAAAGATGCATGTGCATGCTTAAAACGCGTTTTCGCACGAATCCGTGCGCGGGTGCTAAAAAGAGCAGCATCGGCATGCTTAGCACGTTGTTTGGAAGAAATCCACGTGCGCGTTCTGCGAAAAGCACCATTTGCATGCACATCTTGTGGTTTTGCAGAAAACTTCAATCTCGTCTACCAAAAGATGCATGTGCATGCTTAAAACGCGTTTTCGCACAAATCCGTGCGCGGGTGCTAAAAAGAGCAGCATCGGCATGCTTAGCACGTTGTTTGGTAGAAATCCACGTGGGCGTTCTGCGAAAAGCACCATTTGCATGCACATCTTGTGGTTTTGCAGAAAACTTCAATCTCGTATACCAAAAGATGCATGTGCATGCTTAAAACGCGTTTTCGCACGAATCCGTGCGCGGGTGCTAAAGAGAGCAGCATCGGCATGCTTAGCACGTCGTTTGGTAGAAATCCACGTGCGCGTTCTGCGAAAAGCACCATTTGCATGCACATCTTGTGGTTTTGCAGAAAACTTCAATCTCGTCTACCAAAAGATGCATGTGCATGCTTAAAACGCGTTTTCGCACAAATCCATGCGCGGGTGCTAAAAAGAGCAGCATCGGCATGCTTAGCACGTTGTTTGGTAGAAATCCACGCGGGCGTTCAGCGAAAAGCACCATTTGCATGCACATCTTGTGGTTTTGCAGAAAACTTCAATCTCGTCTACCAAAAGATGCATGTGCATGCTTAAAACGCGTTTTCGCCGAATCCGTGCGCGGTTGCTAAAAAGAGCAGCATCGGTATGCTTAGCACGTTGTTTGGTAGAAATCCACGTGCGCGTTCTGCGAAAAGCACCATTTGCATGCACATCTTGTGGTTTTGCAGAAAACTTCAATCTCGTCTACCAAAAGATGCATGTGCATGCTTAAAACGCGTTTTCGCACGAATCCGTGCGCGGGTGCTAAAAAGAGCAGCATCGGCATGCTTAGCACGTTGGTTGGTAGAAATCCACGTGCGCGTTCTGCGAAAAGCACCATTTGCATGCAAATCTTGTGGTTTTGCAGAAAACTTCAATCTCGTCTACCAAAAGATGCATGTGCATGCTTAAAACGCGTTTTCGCACGAATCCGTGCGCGGGTGCTAAAAAGAGCAGCATCGGCATGCTTAGCACGTTGTTTGGAAGAAATCCACGTGCGCGTTCTGCGAAAAGCACCATTTGCATGCACATCTTGTGGTTTTGCAGAAAACTTCAATCTCGTCTACCAAAAGATGCATGTGCATGCTTAAAACGCGTTTTCGCACAAATCCGTGCGCGGGTGCTAAAAAGAGCAGCATCGGCATGCTTAGCACGTTGTTTGGTAGAAATCCACGTGGGCGTTCTGCGAAAAGCACCATTTGCATGCACATCTTGTGGTTTTGCAGAAAACTTCAATCTCGTATACCAAAAGATGCATGTGCATGCTTAAAACGCGTTTTCGCACGAATCCATGCGCGGGTGCTAAAAAGAGCAGCATCGGCATGCTTAGCACGTTGTTTGGTAGAAATCCACGTGCGCGTTCAGCGAAAAGCACCATTTGCATGCACATCTTGTGGTTTTGCAGAAAACTTCAATCTCGTCTAACAAAAGATGCATGTGCATGCTTAAAACGCGTTTTCGCGCGAATCCGTGCGCGGGTGCTCAAAAGAGCAGCATCGGCATGCTTAGCACGTTGTTTGGTAGAAATCCACGTGCGCGTTCTGCGAAAAGCACCATTTGCATGCACATCTTGTGGTTTTGCAGAAAACTTCAATCTCGTCTACCAAAAGATGCATGTGCATGCTTAAAACGCGTTTTCGCACGAATCCGTGCGCGGGTGCTAAAAAGAGCAGCATCGGCATGCTTAGCACGTTGTTTGGTAGAAATCCATGTGCGCGTTCTGCGAAAAGCACCATTTGCATGCACATCTTGTGGTTTTGCAGAAAACTTCAATCTCGTCTACCAAAAGATGCATGTGCATGCTTAAAACGCGTTTTCGCACAAATCCATGCGCGGGTGCTAAAAAGAGCAGCATCGGCATGCTTAGCACGTTGTTTGGTAGAAATCCACGTGGGCGTTCAGCGAAAAGCACCATTTGCATGCACATCTTGTGGTTTTGCAGAAAACTTCAATCTCGTCTACCAAAAGATGCATGTGCATGCTTAAAACGCGTTTTCGCACGAATCCGTGCGCGGGTGCTAAAAAGAGCAGCATCGGCATGGTTAGCACGTTGTTTGGTAGAAATCCACGTGCGCGTTCTGCGAAAAGCACCATTTGCATGCACATCTTGTGGTTTTGCAGAAAACTTCAATCTCGTCTACCAAAAGATGCATGTGCATGCTTAAAACGCGTTTTCGCACGAATCCGTGCGCGGGTGCTAAAAAGAGCAGCATCAGCATGCTTAGCACGTTGTTTGGTAGAAATCCACGTGCACGTTCTGCGAAAAGCACCATTTGCATGCACATCTTGTGGTTTTGCAGAAAACTTCATCCACGTCTACCAAAAGATGCATGTGCATGCTTAAAACGCGTTTTCGCACGAATCCGTGCGCGGGTGCTAAAAAGAGCAGCATCGGCATGCTTAGCACGTTGTTTGGTAGAAATCCACGTGCGCGTTCTGCGAAAAGCACCATTTGCATGCACATCTTGTGGTTTTGCAGAAAACTTCAATCTCGTCTACCAAAAGATGCATGTGCAGGCTTAAAACGCGTTTTCGCACGAATCCGTGCGCGGGTGCTAAAAAGAGCAGCATCAGCATGCTTAGCACATTGTTTGGTAGAAATCCACGTGCGCGTTCTGCGAAAAGCACCATTTGCATGCACATCTTGTGGGTTTCCAGAAAACTTCAATCTCGTCTACCAAAAGATGCATGTGCATGCTTAAAACGCGTTTTCGCACGAATCCGTGCGCGGGTGCTTAAAAGAGCAGCATCGGCATGCTTAGCACGTTGTTTGGTAGAAATCCACGTGCGCGTTCTGCGAAAAGCACCATTTGCATGCACATCTTGTGGTTTTGCAGAAAACTTCAATCTCGTCTACCAAAAGATGCATGTGCATGCTTAAGACGCGTTTTCGCACAAATCCATGCGCGGGTGCTAAAAAGAGCAGCATCGGCATGCTTAGCACGTTGTTTGGTAGAAATCCACGTGGGCGTTCAGCGAAAAGCACCATTTGCATGCACATCTTGTGGTTTTGCAGAAAATTTCAATCTCGTCTACCAAAAGATGCATGTGCATGCTTAAAACGCGTTTTCGCACGAATCCGTGCGCGGGTGCTTAAAAGAGCAGCATCGGCATGCTTAGCACGTTGTTTGGTAGAAATCCACGTGCGCGTTCTGCGGAAAGCACCATTTGCATGCCCATCTTGTGGTTTTGCAGAAAACTTCAATCTCGTCTACCAAAAGATGCATGTGCATGCTTATAACGCGTTTTCGCACAAATCCATGCGCGGGTGCTAAAAAGAGCAGCATCGGCATGCTTAGCACGTTGTTTGGTAGAAATCCACGTGGGCGTTCAGCGAAAAGCACCATTTGCATGCACATCTTGTGGTTTTGCAGAAAACTTCAATCTCGTCTACCAAAAGATGCATGTGCATGCTTAAAACGCGTTTTCGCCGAATCCGTGCGCGGTTGCTAAAAAGAGCAGCATCGGCATGCTTAGCACGTTGTTTGGTAGAAATCCACGTGCGCTTTCTGCGAAAAGCACCATTTGCATGCACATCTTGTGGTTTTAGAAAACTTCAATCTCGTCTACCAAAAGATGCATGTGCATGCTTAAAACGCGTTTTCGCACGAATCCGTGCGCGGGTGCTAAAAAGAGCAGCATCGGCATGCTTAGCACGTTGGTTGGTAGAAATCCACGTGCGCGTTCTGCGAAAAGCACCATTTGCATGCAAATCTTGTGGTTTTGGAGAAAACTTCAATCTCGTCTACCAAAAGATGCATGTGCATGCTTAAAACGCGTTTTCGCACGAATCCGTGCGCGGGTGCTAAAAAGAGCAGCATCGGCATGCTTAGCACGTTGTTTGGAAGAAATCCACGTGCGCGTTCTGCGAAAAGCACCATTTGCATGCACATCTTGTGGTTTTGCAGAAAACTTCAATCTCGTCTACCAAAAGATGCATGTGCATGCTTAAAACGCGTTTTCGCACAAATCCGTGCGCGGGTGCTAAAAAGAGCAGCATCGGCATGCTTAGCACGTTGTTTGGTAGAAATCCACGTGGGCGTTCTGCGAAAAGCACCATTTGCATGCACATCTTGTGGTTTTGCAGAAAACTTCAATCTCGTATACCAAAAGATGCATGTGCATGCTTAAAACGCGTTTTCGCACGAATCCGTGCGCGGGTGCTAAAGAGAGCAGCATCGGCATGCTTAGCACGTCGTTTGGTAGAAATCCACGTGCGCGTTCTGCGAAAAGCACCACTTGCATGCACATCTTGTGGTTTTGCAGAAAACTTCAATCTCGTCTACCAAAAGATGCATGTGCATGCTTAAAACGCGTTTTCGCACAAATCCATGCGCGGGTGCTAAAAAGAGCAGCATCGGCATGCTTAGCACGTTGTTTGGTAGAAATCCACGCGGGCGTTCAGCGAAAAGCACCATTTGCATGCACATCTTGTGGTTTTGCAGAAAACTTCAATCTCGTCTACCAAAAGATGCATGTGCATGCTTAAAACGCGTTTTCGCCGAATCCGTGCGCGGTTGCTAAAAAGAGCAGCATCGGTATGCTTAGCACGTTGTTTGGTAGAAATCCACGTGCGCGTTCTGCGAAAAGCACCATTTGCATGCACATCTTGTGGTTTTGCAGAAAACTTCAATCTCGTCTACCAAAAGATGCATGTGCATGCTTAAAACGCGTTTTCGCACGAATCCGTGCGCGGGTGCTAAAAAGAGCAGCATCGGCATGCTTAGCACGTTGGTTGGTAGAAATCCACGTGCGCGTTCTGCGAAAAGCACCATTTGCATGCAAATCTTGTGGTTTTGCAGAAAACTTCAATCTCGTCTACCAAAAGATGCATGTGCATGCTTAAAACGCGTTTTCGCACGAATCCGTGCGCGGGTGCTAAAAAGAGCAGCATCGGCATGCTTAGCACGTTGTTTGGAAGAAATCCACGTGCGCGTTCTGCGAAAAGCACCATTTGCATGCACATCTTGTGGTTTTGCAGAAAACTTCAATCTCGTCTACCAAAAGATGCATGTGCATGCTTAAAACGCGTTTTCGCACAAATCCGTGCGCGGGTGCTAAAAAGAGCAGCATCGGCATGCTTAGCACGTTGTTTGGTAGAAATCCACGTGGGCGTTCTGCGAAAAGCACCATTTGCATGCACATCTTGTGGTTTTGCAGAAAACTTCAATCTCGTATACCAAAAGATGCATGTGCATGCTTAAAACGCGTTTTCGCACGAATCCATGCGCGGGTGCTAAAAAGAGCAGCATCGGCATGCTTAGCACGTTGTTTGGTAGAAATCCACGTGCGCGTTCAGCGAAAAGCACCATTTGCATGCACATCTTGTGGTTTTGCAGAAAACTTCAATCTCGTCTAACAAAAGATGCATGTGCATGCTTAAAACGCGTTTTCGCACGAATCCGTGCGCGGGTGCTCAAAAGAGCAGCATCGGCATGCTTAGCACGTTGTTTGGTAGAAATCCACGTGCGCGTTCTGCGAAAAGCACCATTTGCATGCACATCTTGTGGTTTTGCAGAAAACTTCAATCTCGTCTACCAAAAGATGCATGTGCATGCTTAAAACGCGTTTTCGCACAAATCCATGCGCGGGTGCTAAAAAGAGCAGCATCGGCATGCTTAGCACGTTGTTTGGTAGAAATCCACGTGGGCGTTCAGCGAAAAGCACCATTTGCATGCACATCTTGTGGTTTTGCAGAAAACTTCAATCTCGTCTACCAAAAGATGCATGTGCATGCTTAAAACGCGTTTTCGCACGAATCCGTGCGCGGGTGCTAAAAAGAGCAGCATCGGCATGGTTAGCACGTTGTTTGGTAGAAATCCACGTGCGCGTTCTGCGAAAAGCACCATTTGCATGCACATCTTGTGGTTTTGCAGAAAACTTCAATCTCGTCTACCAAAAGATGCATGTGCATGCTTAAAACGCGTTTTCGCACGAATCCGTGCGCGGGTGCTAAAAAGAGCAGCATCAGCATGCTTAGCACGTTGTTTGGTAGAAATCCACGTGCACGTTCTGCGAAAAGCACCATTTGCATGCACATCTTGTGGTTTTGCAGAAAACTTCATCCACGTCTACCAAAAGATGCATGTGCATGCTTAAAACGCGTTTTCGCACGAATCCGTGCGCGGGTGCTAAAAAGAGCAGCATCGGCATGCTTAGCACGTTGTTTGGTAGAAATCCACGTGGCGCGTTCTGCGAAAAGCACCATTTGCATGCACATCTTGTGGTTTTGCAGAAAACTTCAATCTCGTCTACCAAAAGATGCATGTGCAGGCTTAAAACGCGTTTTCGCACGAATCCGTGCGCGGGTGCTAAAAAGAGCAGCATCAGCATGCTTAGCACATTGTTTGGTAGAAATCCACGTGCGCGTTCTGCGAAAAGCACCATTTGCATGCACATCTTGTGGGTTTCCAGAAAACTTCAATCTCGTCTACCAAAAGATGCATGTGCATGCTTAAAACGCGTTTTCGCACGAATCCGTGCGCGGGTGCTAAAAAGAGCAGCATCGGCATGCTTAGCACGTTGTTTGGAAGAAATCCACGTGCGCGTTCTGCGAAAAGCACCATTTGCATGCACATCTTGTGGTTTTGCAGAAAACTTCAATCTCGTCTACCAAAAGATGCATGTGCATGCTTAAAACGCGTTTTCGCACAAATCCGTGCGCGGGTGCTAAAAAGAGCAGCATCGGCATGCTTAGCACGTTGTTTGGTAGAAATCCACGTGGGCGTTCTGCGAAAAGCACCATTTGCATGCACATCTTGTGGTTTTGCAGAAAACTTCAATCTCGTCTACCAAAAGATGCATGTGCATGCTTAAAACGCGTTTTCGCCGAATCCGTGCGCGGTTGCTAAAAAGAGCAGCATCGGCATGCTTAGCACGTTGTTTGGTAGAAATCCACGTGCGCGTTCTGCGAAAAGCACCATTTGCATGCACATCTTGTGGTTTTGCAGAAAACTTCAATCTCGTCTACCAAAAGATGCATGCGCATGCTTAAAACGCGTTTTCGCACGAATCCGTGCGCGGGTGCTAAAAAGAGCAGCATCGGCATGCTTAGCACGTTGGTTGGTAGAAATCCACGTGCGCGTTCTGCGAAAAGCACCATTTGCATGCAAATCTTGTGGTTTTGCAGAAAACTTCAATCTCGTCTACCAAAAGATGCATGTGCATGCTTAAAACGCGTTTTCGCACGAATCCGTGCGCGGGTGCTAAAAAGAGCAGCATCGGCATGCTTAGCACGTTGTTTGGAAGAAATCCACGTGCGCGTTCTGCGAAAAGCACCATTTGCATGCACATCTTGTGGTTTTGCAGAAAACTTCAATCTCGTCTACCAAAAGATGCATGTGCATGCTTAAAACGCGTTTTCGCACAAATCCGTGCGCGGGTGCTAAAAAGAGCAGCATCGGCATGCTTAGCACGTTGTTTGGTAGAAATCCACGTGGGCGTTCTGCGAAAAGCACCATTTGCATGCACATCTTGTGGTTTTGCAGAAAACTTCAATCTCGTATACCAAAAGATGCATGTGCATGCTTAAAACGCGTTTTCGCACGAATCCATGCGCGGGTGCTAAAAAGAGCAGCATCGGCATGCTTAGCACGTTGTTTGGTAGAAATCCACGTGCGCGTTCAGCGAAAAGCACCATTTGCATGCACATCTTGTGGTTTTGCAGAAAACTTCAATCTCGTCTAACAAAAGATGCATGTGCATGCTTAAAACGCGTTTTCGCACGAATCCGTGCGCGGGTGCTCAAAAGAGCAGCATCGGCATGCTTAGCACGTTGTTTGGTAGAAATCCACGTGCGCGTTCTGCGAAAAGCACCATTTGCATGCACATCTTGTGGTTTTGCAGAAAACTTCAATCTCGTCTACCAAAAGATGCATGTGCATGCTTAAAACGCGTTTTCGCACGAATCCGTGCGCGGGTGCTAAAAAGAGCAGCATCGGCATGCTTAGCACGTTGTTTGGTAGAAATCCATGTGCGCGTTCTGCGAAAAGCACCATTTGCATGCACATCTTGTGGTTTTGCAGAAAACTTCAATCTCGTCTACCAAAAGATGCATGTGTATGCTTAAAACGCGTTTTCGCACAAATCCATGCGCGGGTGCTAAAAAGAGCAGCATCGGCATGCTTAGCACGTTGTTTGGTAGAAATCCACGTGGGCGTTCAGCGAAAAGCACCATTTGCATGCACATCTTGTGGTTTTGCAGAAAACTTCAATCTCGTCTACCAAAAGATGCATGTGCATGCTTAAAACGCGTTTTCGCACGAATCCGTGCGCGGGTGCTAAAAAGAGCAGCATCGGCATGGTTAGCACGTTGTTTGGTAGAAATCCACGTGCGCGTTCTGCGAAAAGCACCATTTGCATGCACATCTTGTGGTTTTGCAGAAAACTTCAATCTCGTCTACCAAAAGATGCATGTGCATGCTTAAAACGCGTTTTCGCACGAATCCGTGCGCGGGTGCTAAAAAGAGCAGCATCAGCATGCTTAGCACGTTGTTTGGTAGAAATCCACGTGCACGTTCTGCGAAAAGCACCATTTGCATGCACATCTTGTGGTTTTGCAGAAAACTTCATCCACGTGTACCAAAAGATGCATGTGCATGCTTAAAACGCGTTTTCGCACGAATCCGTGCGCGGGTGCTAAAAAGAGCAGCATCGGCATGCTTAGCACGTTGTTTGGTAGAAATCCACGTGCGCGTTCTGCGAAAAGCACCATTTGCATGCACATCTTGTGGTTTTGCAGAAAACTTCAATCTCGTCTACCAAAAGATGCATGTGCAGGCTTAAAACGCGTTTTCGCACGAATCCGTGCGCGGGTGCTAAAAAGAGCAGCATCAGCATGCTTAGCACATTGTTTGGTAGAAATCCACGTGCGCGTTCTGCGAAAAGCACCATTTGCATGCACATCTTGTGGGTTTCCAGAAAACTTCAATCTCGTCTACCAAAAGATGCATGTGCATGCTTAAAACGCGTTTTCGCACGAATCCGTGCGCGGGTGCTAAAAAGAGCAGCATCGGCATGCTTAGCACGTTGTTTGGAAGAAATCCACGTGCGCGTTCTGCGAAAAGCACCATTTGCATGCACATCTTGTGGTTTTGCAGAAAACTTCAATCTCGTCTACCAAAAGATGCATGTGCATGCTTAAAACGCGTTTTCGCACAAATCCGTGCGCGGGTGCTAAAAAGAGCAGCATCGGCATGCTTAGCACGTTGTTTGGTAGAAATCCACGTGGGCGTTCTGCGAAAAGCACCATTTGCATGCACATCTTGTGGTTTTGCAGAAAACTTCAATCTCGTCTACCAAAAGATGCATGTGCATGCTTAAAACGCGTTTTCGCCGAATCCGTGCGCGGTTGCTAAAAAGAGCAGCATCGGCATGCTTAGCACGTTGTTTGGTAGAAATCCACGTGCGCGTTCTGCGAAAAGCACCATTTGCATGCACATCTTGTGGTTTTGCAGAAAACTTCAATCTCGTCTACCAAAAGATGCATGCGCATGCTTAAAACGCGTTTTCGCACGAATCCGTGCGCGGGTGCTAAAAAGAGCAGCATCGGCATGCTTAGCACGTTGGTTGGTAGAAATCCACGTGCGCGTTCTGCGAAAAGCACCATTTGCATGCAAATCTTGTGGTTTTGCAGAAAACTTCAATCTCGTCTACCAAAAGATGCATGTGCATGCTTAAAACGCGTTTTCGCACGAATCCGTGCGCGGGTGCTAAAGAGAGCAGCATCGGCATGCTTAGCACGTCGTTTGGTAGAAATCCACGTGCGCGTTCTGCGAAAAGCACCATTTGCATGCACATCTTGTGGTTTTGCAGAAAACTTCAATCTCGTCTACCAAAAGATGCATGTGCATGCTTAAAACGCGTTTTCGCACAAATCCATGCGCGGGTGCTAAAAAGAGCAGCATCGGCATGCTTAGCACGTTGTTTGGTAGAAATCCACGTGCGCGTTCTGCGAAAAGCACCATTTGCATGCACATCTTATGGTTTTGCAGAAAACTTCAATCTCGTCTACCAAGAGATGCATGTGCATGCTTAAAACGCGTTTTCGCACGAATCCGTGCGCGGGTGCTAAAAAGAGCAGCATCGGCATGCTTAGCACGTTGTTTGGTAGAAATCCACGTGCGCGTTCTGCGAAAAGCACCATTTGCATGCACATCTTTTGGTTTTGCAGAAAACTTCAATCTCGTCTACCAAAAGATGCATGTGCATGCTTAAAACGCGTTTTCGCACGAATCCGTGCGCGGGTGCTTAAAAGAGCAGCATCGGCATGCTTAGCACGTTGTTTGGTAGAAATCCACGTGCGCGTTCTGCGAAAAGCACCATTTGCATGCACATGTTGTGGTTTTGCAGAAAACTTCAATCTCGTCTACCAAAAGATGCATGTGCATGCTTAAAACGCGTTTTCGCACAAATCCATGCGCGGGTGCTAAAAAGAGCAGCATCGGCATGCTTAGCACGTTGTTTGGTAGAAATCCACGTGGGCGTTCAGCGAAAAGCACCATTTGCATGCACATCTTGTGGTTTTGCAGAAAATTTCAATCTCGTCTACCAAAAGATGCATGTGCATGCTTAAAACGCGTTTTCGCACGAATCCGTGCGCGGGTGCTTAAAAGAGCAGCATCGGCATGCTTAGCACGTTGTTTGGTAGAAATCCACGTGCGCGTTCTGCGAAAAGCACCATTTGCATGCACATCTTGTGGTTTTGCAGAAAACTTCAATCTCGTCTACCAAAAGATGCATGTGCATGCTTAAAACGCGTTTTCGCACAAATCCGTGCGCGGGTGCTAAAAAGAGCAGCATCGGCATGCTTAGCACGTTGTTTGGTAGAAATCCACGTGGGCGTTCAGCGAAAAGCACCATTTGCATGCACATTTTGTGGTTTTGCAGAAAACTTCAATCTCGTCTACCAAAAGATGCATGTGCATGCTTAAAACGCGTTTTCGCCGAATCCGTGCGCGGTTGCTAAAAAGAGCAGCATCGGCATGCTTAGCACGTTGTTTGGTAGAAATCCACGTGCGCGTTCTGCGAAAAGCACCATTTACATGCACATCTTGTGGTTTTAGAAAACTTCAATCTCGTCTACCAAAAGATGCATGTGCATGCTTAAAACGCGTTTTCGCACGAATCCGTGCGCGGGTGCTAAAAAGAGCAGCATCGGCATGCTTAGCACGTTGGTTGGTAGAAATCCACGTGCGCGTTCTGCGAAAAGCACCATTTGCATGCAAATCTTGTGGTTTTGCAGAAAACTTCAATCTCGTCTACCAAAAGATGCATGTGCATGCTTAAAACGCGTTTTCGCACGAATCCGTGCGCGGGTGCTAAAAAGAGCAGCATCGGCATGCTTAGCACGTTGTGTGGAAGAAATCCACGTGCGCGTTCTGCGAAAAGCACCATTTGCATGCACATCTTGTGGTTTTGCAGAAAACTTCAATCTCGTCTACCAAAAGATGCATGTGCATGCTTAAAACGCGTTTTCGCACGAATCCGTGCGCGGGTGCTAAAAAGAGCAGCATCGGCATGCTTAGCACGTTGTTTGGAAGAAATCCACGTGCGCGTTCTGCGAAAAGCACCATTTGCATGCACATCTTGTGGTTTTGCAGAAAACTTCAATCTCGTCTACCAAAAGATGCATGTGCATGCTTAAAACGCGTTTTCGCACAAATCCGTGCGCGGGTGCTAAAAAGAGCAGCATCGGCATGCTTAGCACGTTGTTTGGTAGAAATCCACGTGGGCGTTCTGCGAAAAGCACCATTTGCATGCACATCTTGTGGTTTTGCAGAAAACTTCAATCTCGTCTACCAAAAGATGCATGTGCATGCTTAAAACGCGTTTTCGCCGAATCCGTGCGCGGTTGCTAAAAAGAGCAGCATCGGCATGCTTAGCACGTTGTTTGGTAGAAATCCACGTGCGCGTTCTGCGAAAAGCACCATTTGCATGCACATCTTGTGGTTTTGCAGAAAACTTCAATCTCGTCTACCAAAAGATGCATGCGCATGCTTAAAACGCGTTTTCGCACGAATCCGTGCGCGGGTGCTAAAAAGAGCAGCATCGGCATGCTTAGCACGTTGGTTGGTAGAAATCCACGTGCGCGTTCTGCGAAAAGCACCATTTGCATGCAAATCTTGTGGTTTTGCAGAAAACTTCAATCTCGTCTACCAAAAGATGCATGTGCATGCTTAAAACGCGTTTTCGCACGAATCCGTGCGCGGGTGCTAAAGAGAGCAGCATCGGCATGCTTAGCACGTCGTTTGGTAGAAATCCACGTGCGCGTTCTGCGAAAAGCACCATTTGCATGCACATCTTGTGGTTTTGCAGAAAACTTCAATCTCGTCTACCAAAAGATGCATGTGCATGCTTAAAACGCGTTTTCGCACAAATCCATGCGCGGGTGCTAAAAAGAGCAGCATCGGCATGCTTAGCACGTTGTTTGGTAGAAATCCACGTGCGCGTTCTGCGAAAAGCACCATTTGCATGCACATCTTATGGTTTTGCAGAAAACTTCAATCTCGTCTACCAAGAGATGCATGTGCATGCTTAAAACGCGTTTTCGCACGAATCCGTGCGCGGGTGCTAAAAAGAGCAGCATCGGCATGCTTAGCACGTTGTTTGGTAGAAATCCACGTGCGCGTTCTGCGAAAAGCACCATTTGCATGCACATCTTTTGGTTTTGCAGAAAACTTCAATCTCGTCTACCAAAAGATGCATGTGCATGCTTAAAACGCGTTTTCGCACGAATCCGTGCGCGGGTGCTTAAAAGAGCAGCATCGGCATGCTTAGCACGTTGTTTGGTAGAAATCCACGTGCGCGTTCTGCGAAAAGCACCATTTGCATGCACATGTTGTGGTTTTGCAGAAAACTTCAATCTCGTCTACCAAAAGATGCATGTGCATGCTTAAAACGCGTTTTCGCACAAATCCATGCGCGGGTGCTAAAAAGAGCAGCATCGGCATGCTTAGCACGTTGTTTGGTAGAAATCCACGTGGGCGTTCAGCGAAAAGCACCATTTGCATGCACATCTTGTGGTTTTGCAGAAAATTTCAATCTCGTCTACCAAAAGATGCATGTGCATGCTTAAAACGCGTTTTCGCACGAATCCGTGCGCGGGTGCTTAAAAGAGCAGCATCGGCATGCTTAGCACGTTGTTTGGTAGAAATCCACGTGCGCGTTCTGCGAAAAGCACCATTTGCATGCACATCTTGTGGTTTTGCAGAAAACTTCAATCTCGTCTACCAAAAGATGCATGTGCATGCTTAAAACGCGTTTTCGCACAAATCCGTGCGCGGGTGCTAAAAAGAGCAGCATCGGCATGCTTAGCACGTTGTTTGGTAGAAATCCACGTGGGCGTTCAGCGAAAAGCACCATTTGCATGCACATTTTGTGGTTTTGCAGAAAACTTCAATCTCGTCTACCAAAAGATGCATGTGCATGCTTAAAACGCGTTTTCGCCGAATCCGTGCGCGGTTGCTAAAAAGAGCAGCATCGGCATGCTTAGCACGTTGTTTGGTAGAAATCCACGTGCGCGTTCTGCGAAAAGCACCATTTACATGCACATCTTGTGGTTTTAGAAAACTTCAATCTCGTCTACCAAAAGATGCATGTGCATGCTTAAAACGCGTTTTCGCACGAATCCGTGCGCGGGTGCTAAAAAGAGCAGCATCGGCATGCTTAGCACGTTGGTTGGTAGAAATCCACGTGCGCGTTCTGCGAAAAGCACCATTTGCATGCAAATCTTGTGGTTTTGCAGAAAACTTCAATCTCGTCTACCAAAAGATGCATGTGCATGCTTAAAACGCGTTTTCGCACGAATCCGTGCGCGGGTGCTAAAAAGAGCAGCATCGGCATGCTTAGCACGTTGTGTGGAAGAAATCCACGTGCGCGTTCTGCGAAAAGCACCATTTGCATGCACATCTTGTGGTTTTGCAGAAAACTTCAATCTCGTCTACCAAAAGATGCATGTGCATGCTTAAAACGCGTTTTCGCACAAATCCGTGCGCGGGTGCTAAAAAGAGCAGCATCGGCATGCTTAGCACGTTGTTTGGTAGAAATCCACGTGGGCGTTCTGCGAAAAGCACCATTTGCATGCACATCTTGTGGTTTTGCAGAAAACTTCAATCTCGTATACCAAAAGATGCATGTGCATGCTTAAAACGCGTTTTCGCAGGAATCCATGCGCGGGTGCTAAAAAGAGCAGCATCGGCATGCTTAGCACGTTGTTTGGTAGAAATCCACGTGCGCGTTCAGCGAAAAGCACCATTTGCATGCACATCTTGTGGTTTTGCAGAAAACTTCAATCTCGTCTACCAAAAGATGCATGTGCATGCTTAAAACGCGTTTTCGCACGAATCCGTGCGCGGGTGCTCAAAAGAGCAGCATCGGCATGCTTAGCACGTTGTTTGGTAGAAATCCACGTGCGCGTTCTGCGAAAAGCACCATTTGCATGCACATCTTGTGGTTTTGCAGAAAACTTCATCCACGTCTACCAAAAGATGCATGTGCATGCTTAAAACGCGTTTTCGCACGAATCCGTGCGCGGGTGCTAAAAAGAGCAGCATCGGCATGCTTAGCACGTTGTTTGGTAGAAATCCACGTGCGCGTTCTGCGAAAAGCACCATTTGCATGCACATCTTGTGGTTTTGCAGAAAACTTCAATCTCGTCTACCAAAAGATGCATGTGCAGGCTTAAAACGCGTTTTCGCACGAATCCGTGCGCGGGTGCTAAAAAGAGCAGCATCAGCATGCTTAGCACATTGTTTGGTAGAAATCCACGTGCGCGTTCTGCGAAAAGCACCATTTGCATGCACATCTTGTGGGTTTCCAGAAAACTTCAATCTCGTCTACCAAAAGATGCATGTGCATGCTTAAAACGCGTTTTCGCACGAATCCGTGCGCGGGTGCTAAAGAGAGCAGCATCGGCATGCTTAGCACGTCGTTTGGTAGAAATCCACGTGCGCGTTCTGCGAAAAGCACCATTTGCATGCACATCTTGTGGTTTTGCAGAAAACTTCATTCTCGTCTACCAAAAGATGCATGTGCATGCTTAAAACGCGTTTTCGCACGAATCCGTGCGCGGGTGCTAAAAAGAGCAGCATCGGCATGCTTAGCACGTTGTTTGGTAGAAATCCACGTGCGCGTTCTGCGAAAAGCACCATTTGCATGCACATCTTATGGTTTTGCAGAAAACTTCAATCTCGTCTACCAAAAGATGCATGTGCATGCTCAAAACGCGTTTTCGCACGAATCCGTGCGCGGGTGCTAAAAAGAGCAGCATCGGCATGCTTAGCACGTTGTTTGGTAGAAATCCACGTGCGCGTTCTGCGAAAAGCACCATTTGCATGCACATCTTGTGGTTTTGCAGAAAACTTCATCCACGTCTACCAAAAGATGCATGTGCATGCTTCAAACGCGTTTTCGCACGAATCCGTGCGCGGGTGCTAAAAAGAGCAGCATCGGCATGCTTAGCACGTTGTTTGGTAGAAATCCACGTGCGCGTTCTGCAAAAAGCACCATTTGCATGCACATCTTGTGGTTTGCAGAAAACTTCAATCTCGTCTACCAAAAGATGCATGTGCATGCTTAAAACGCGTTTTCGCACGAATCCGTGCGCGGGTGCTAAAAAGAGCAGCATCGGCATGCTTAGCACGTTGTTTGGTAGAAATCCACGTGCACGTTCTGCGAAAAGCACCATTTGCATGCACATCTTGTGGTTTTGCAGAAAACTTCAATCTCGTCTACCAAAAGATGCATGTGCATGCTTAAAACGCGTTCTCGCACGAATCCGTGCGCGGGTGCTAAAAAGAGCAGCATCGGCATGCTTAGCACGTTGTTTGGTAGAAATCCACGTGCGCGTTCTGCGAAAAGCACCATTTGCATGCACATCTTGTGGTTTTGCAGAAAACTTCAATCTCGTCTATCAAAAGATGCATGTGCATGCTTAAAACGCGTTTTCGCACGAATCCGTGCGCGGGTGCTAAAAAGAGCAGCATCGGCATGCTTAGCACGTTGTTTGGTAGAAATCCACGTGCGCGGTTCTGCGAAAAGCACCATTTGCATGCACATCTTGTGGTTTTGCAGAAAACTTCAATCTCGTCTACCAAAAGATGCATGTGCATGCTTAAAACGCGTTTTCGCACGAATCCGTGCGCGGGTGCTAAAAAGAGCAGCATCGGCATGCTTAGCACGTTGTTTGGTAGAAATCCACGTGCGCGTTCTGCGAAAAGCACCATTTGCATGCACATCTTATGGTTTTGCAGAAAACTTCAATCTCGTCTACCAAAAGATGCATGTGCATGCTTAAAACGCGTTTTCGCACGAATCCGTGCGCGGGTGCTAAAAAGAGCAGCATCGGCATGCTTAGCACGTTGTTTGGTAGACATCCACGTGCGCGTTCTGCGAAAAGCACCATTTGCATGCACATCTTGTGGTTTTGCAGAAAACTTCATTCTCGTCTACCAAAAGATGCATGTGCATGCTTAAAACGCGTTTTCGCTCGAATCCGTGCGCGGGTGCTAAAAAGAGCAGCATCGGCATGCTTAGCACGTTGTTTGGTAGAAATCCACGTGCGCGTTCTGCGAAAAGCACCATTTGCATGCACATCTTATGGTTTTGCAGAAAACTTCAATCTCGTCTACCAAAAGATGCATGTGCATGCTCAAAACGCGTTTTCGCACGAATCCGTGCGCGGGTGCTAAAAAGAGCAGCATCGGCATGCTTAGCACGTTGTTTGGTAGAAATCCACGTGCGCGTTCTGCGAAAAGCACCATTTGCATGCACATCTTGTGGTTTTGCAGAAAACTTCATCCACGTCTACCAAAAGATGCATGTGCATGCTTCAAACGCGTTTTCGCACGAATCCGTGCGCGGGTGCTAAAAAGAGCAGCATCGGCATGCTTAGCACGTTGTTTGGTAGAAATCCACGTGCGCGTTCTGCAAAAAGCACCATTTGCATGCACATCTTGTGGTTTGCAGAAAACTTCAATCTCGTCTACCAAAAGATGCATGTGCATGCTTAAAACGCGTTTTCGCACGAATCCGTGCGCGGGTGCTAAAAAGAGCAGCATCGGCATGCTTAGCACGTTGTTTGGTAGAAATCCACGTGCGCGTTCTGCGAAAAGCACCATTTGCATGCACATCTTGTGGTTTTGCAGAAAACTTCAATCTCGTCTACCAAAAGATGCATGTGCATGCTTAAAACGCGTTCTCGCACGAATCCGTGCGCGGGTGCTAAAAAGAGCAGCATCGGCATGCTTAGCACGTTGTTTGGTAGAAATCCACGTGCGCGTTCTGCGAAAAGCACCATTTGCATGCACATCTTGTGGTTTTGCAGAAAACTTCAATCTCGTCTATCAAAAGATGCATGTGCATGCTTAAAACGCGTTTTCGCACGAATCCGTGCGCGGGTGCTAAAAAGAGCAGCATCGGCATGCTTAGCACGTTGTTTGGTAGAAATCCACGTGCGCGTTCTGCGAAAAGCACCATTTGCATGCACATCTTGTGGTTTTGCAGAAAACTTCAATCTCGTCTACCAAAAGATGCATGTGCATGCTTAAAACGCGTTTTCGCACGAATCCGTGCGCGGGTGCTAAAAAGAGCAGCATCGGCATGCTTAGCACGTTGTTTGGTAGAAATCCACGTGCGCGTTCTGCGAAAAGCACCATTTGCATGCACATCTTATGGTTTTGCAGAAAACTTCAATCTCGTCTACCAAAAGATGCATGTGCATGCTTAAAACGCGTTTTCGCACGAATCCGTGCGCGGGTGCTAAAAAGAGCAGCATCGGCATGCTTAGCACGTTGTTTGGTAGACATCCACGTGCGCGTTCTGCGAAAAGCACCATTTGCATGCACATCTTGTGGTTTTGCAGAAAACTTCAATCTCGTCTACCAATAGATGCATGTGCATGCTTAAAACGCGTTTTCGCACGAATCCGTGCGCGGGTGCTAAAACGAGCAGCATCGGCATGCTTAGCACGTTGTTTGGTAGAAATCCACGTGCGCGTTCTGCGAAAAGCACCATTTGCATGCACATCTTGTGGTTTTGCAGAAAACTTCAATCTCGTCTACCAAAAGATGCATGTGCATCCTTAAAACGCGTTTTCGCACAAATCCGTGCGCGGGTGCTAAAAAGAGCAGCATCGGCATGCTTAGCACGTTGTTTGGTAGAAATCCACGTGGGCGTTCTGCGAAAAGCACCATTTGCATGCACATCTTGTGGTTTTGCAGAAAACTTCAATCTCGTATACCAAAAGATGCATGTGCATGCTTAAAACGCGTTTTCGCACGAATCCGTGCGCGGGTGCTAAAGAGAGCAGCATCGGCATGCTTAGCACGTCGTTTGGTAGAAATCCACGTGCGCGTTCTGCGAAAAGCACCATTTGCATGCACATCTTGTGGTTTTGCAGAAAACTTCAATCTCGTCTACCAAAAGATGCATGTGCATGCTTAAAACGCGTTTTCGCACGAATCCGTGCGCGGGTGCTAAAAAGAGCAGCATCGGCATGCTTAGCACGTTGTTTGGTAGAACTCCACGTGCGCGTTCTGCGAAAAGCACCATTTGCATGCACATTTGTGGTTTTGCAGAAAACTTCAATCTCGTCTACCAAAAGATGCATGTGCATGCTTAAAACGCGTTTTCGCACAAATCCATGAGCGGGTGCCAAAAAAACAGCATCGGCATGCTTAGCACGTTGTTTGGTAGAAATCCACGTGGGCGTTCAGCGAAAAGCACCATTTGCATGCACATCTTGTGGTTTTGCAGAAAACTTCAATCTCGTCTACCAAAAGATGCATGTGCATGTTTAAAACGCGTTTTCGGACGAATCCGTGCGCGGGTGCTAAAAAGAGCAGCATCGGCATGCTTAGCACGTTGTTTGGTAGAAATCCACGTGCGCGTTCTGCGAAAAGCACCATTTGCATGCACATCTTGTGGTTTTGCAGAAAACTTCAATCTCGTCTACCAAAAGATGCATGTGCATGCTTAAAACGCGTTTTCGCACGAATCCGTGCGCGGGTGCTAAAAAGAGCAGCATCGGCATGCTTAGCACGTTGTTTGGTAGACATCCACGTGCGCGTTCTGCGAACAGCACCATTTGCATGCACATCTTGTGGTTTTGCAGAAAACTTCCATCTCGTCTACCAAAAGATGCATGTGCATGCTTAAAACGCGTTTTCGCACGAATCCGTGCGCGGGTGCTAAAAAGAGCAGCATCGGCATGCTTAGCACGTTGTTTGGTAGAAATCCACGTGCGCGTTCTGCGAAAAGCACCATTTGCATGCACATCTTGTGGTTTTGCAGAAAACTTCAATCTCGTCTACCAAAAGATGCATGTGCCTGCTTAAAACGCGTTTTCGCACGAATCCGTTCGCGGGTGCTAAAAAGAGCAGCATCGGCATGCTTAGCACGTTGTTTGGTAGAAATCCACGTGCGCGTTCTGCGAAAAGCACCATTTGCATGCACATCTTGTGGTTTTGCAGAAAACTTCAATCTCGTCTACCAAAAGATGCATGTGCATGCTTAAAACGCGTTTTCGCACAAATCCATGCGCGGGTGCCAAAAAAAACAGCATCGGCATGCTTAGCACGTTGTTTGGTAGAAATCCACGTGGGCGTTCAGCGAAAAGCACCATTTGCATGCACATCTTGTGGTTTTGCAGAAAACTTCAATCTCGTCTACCAAAAGATGCATGTGCATGTTTAAAACGCGTTTTCGCACGAATCCGTGCGCGGGTGCTAAAAAGAGCAGCATCGGCATGCTTAGCACGTTGTTTGGTAGAAATCCACGTGCGCGTTCTGCGAAAAGCACCATTTGCATGCACATCTTGTGGTTTTGCAGAAAACTTCAATCTCGTCTACCAAAAGATGCATGTGCATGCTTAAAACGCGTTTTCGCACGAATCCGTGCGCGGGTGCTAAAAAGAGGAGCATCCGCATGCTTAGCACGTTGTTTGGTAGAAATCCACGTGCGCGTTCTGCGAAACGCACCATTTGCATGCACATCTTGTGGTTTTGCAGAAAACTTCAATCTCGTCTACCAAAAGATGCATGTGCATGCTTAAAACGCGTTTTCGCACAAATCCATGAGCGGGTGCCAAAAAAAACAGCATCGGCATGCTTAGCACGTTGTTTGGTAGAAATCCACGTGGGCGTTCAGCGAAAAGCACCATTTGCATGCACATCTTGTGGTTTTGCAGAAAACTTCAATCTCGTCTACCAAAAGATGCATGTGCATGCTTAAAACGCGTTTTCGCACAAATCCATGCGCGGGTGCTAAAAAGAGCAGCATCGGCATGCTTAGCACGTTGTTTGGTAGAAATCCACGTGCGCGTTCTGCGAAAAGCACCATTTGCATGCACATCTTATGGTTTTGCAGAAAACTTCAATCTCGTCTACCAAGAGATGCATGTGCATGCTTAAAACGCGTTTTCGCACGAATCCGTGCGCGGGTGCTAAAAAGAGCAGCATCGGCATGCTTAGCACGTTGTTTGGTAGAAATCCACGTGCGCGTTCTGCGAAAAGCACCATTTGCATGCACATCTTTTGGTTTTGCAGAAAACTTCAATCTCGTCTACCAAAAGATGCATGTGCATGCTTAAAACGCGTTTTCGCACAAATCCATGCGCGGGTGCTAAAAAGAGCAGCATCGGCATGCTTAGCACGTTGTTTGGTAGAAATCCACGTGCGCGTTCTGCGAAAAGCACCATTTGCATGCACATCTTATGGTTTTGCAGAAAACTTCAATCTCGTCTACCAAGAGATGCATGTGCATGCTTAAAACGCGTTTTCGCACGAATCCGTGCGCGGGTGCTTAAAAGAGCAGCATCGGCATGCTTAGCACGTTGTTTGGTAGAAATCCACGTGCGCGTTCTGCGAAAAGCACCATTTGCATGCACATCTTGTGGTTTTGCAGAAAACTTCAATCTCGTCTACCAAAAGATGCATGTGCATGCTTAAAACGCGTTTTCGCACAAATCCGTGCGCGGGTGCTAAAAAGAGCAGCATCGGCATGCTTAGCACGTTGTTTGGTAGAAATCCACGTGGGCGTTCAGCGAAAAGCACCATTTGCATGCACATTTTGTGGTTTTGCAGAAAACTTCAATCTCGTCTACCAAAAGATGCATGTGCATGCTTAAAACGCGTTTTCGCCGAATCCGTGCGCGGTTGCTAAAAAGAGCAGCATCGGCATGCTTAGCACGTTGTTTGGTAGAAATCCACGTGCGCGTTCTGCGAAAAGCACCATTTACATGCACATCTTGTGGTTTTAGAAAACTTCAATCTCGTCTACCAAAAGATGCATGTGCATGCTTAAAACGCGTTTTCGCACGAATCCGTGCGCGGGTGCTAAAAAGAGCAGCATCGGCATGCTTAGCACGTTGGTTGGTAGAAATCCACGTGCGCGTTCTGCGAAAAGCACCATTTGCATGCAAATCTTGTGGTTTTGCAGAAAACTTCAATCTCGTCTACCAAAAGATGCATGTGCATGCTTAAAACGCGTTTTCGCACGAATCCGTGCGCGGGTGCTAAAAAGAGCAGCATCGGCATGCTTAGCACGTTGTGTGGAAGAAATCCACGTGCGCGTTCTGCGAAAAGCACCATTTGCATGCACATCTTGTGGTTTTGCAGAAAACTTCAATCTCGTATACCAAAAGATGCATGTGCATGCTTAAAACGCGTTTTCGCACGAATCCATGCGCGGGTGCTAAAAAGAGCAGCATCGGCATGCTTAGCACGTTGTTTGGTAGAAATCCACGTGCGCGTTCAGCGAAAAGCACCATTTGCATGCACATCTTGTGGTTTTGCAGAAAACTTCAATCTCGTCTACCAAAAGATGCATGTGCATGCTTAAAACGCGTTTTCGCACGAATCCGTGCGCGGGTGCTCAAAAGAGCAGCATCGGCATGCTTAGCACGTTGTTTGGTAGAAATCCACGTGCGCGTTCTGCGAAAAGCACCATTTGCATGCACATCTTGTGGTTTTGCAGAAAACTTCATCCACGTCTACCAAAAGATGCATGTGCATGCTTAAAACGCGTTTTCGCACGAATCCGTGCGCGGGTGCTAAAAAGAGCAGCATCGGCATGCTTAGCACGTTGTTTGGTAGAAATCCACGTGCGCGTTCTGCGAAAAGCACCATTTGCATGCACATCTTGTGGTTTTGCAGAAAACTTCAATCTTGTCTACCAAAAGATGCATGTGCAGGCTTAAAACGCGTTTTCGCACGAATCCGTGCGCGGGTGCTAAAAAGAGCAGCATCAGCATGCTTAGCACATTGTTTGGTAGAAATCCACGTGCGCGTTCTGCGAAAAGCACCATTTGCATGCACATCTTGTGGGTTTCCAGAAAACTTCAATCTCGTCTACCAAAAGATGCATGTGCATGCTTAAAACGCGTTTTCGCACGAATCCGTGCGCGGGTGCTAAAGAGAGCAGCATCGGCATGCTTAGCACGTCGTTTGGTAGAAATCCACGTGCGCGTTCTGCGAAAAGCACCATTTGCATGCACATCTTGTGGTTTTGCAGAAAACTTCATTCTCGTCTACCAAAAGATGCATGTGCATGCTTAAAACGCGTTTTCGCACGAATCCGTGCGCGGGTGCTAAAAAGAGCAGCATCGGCATGCTTAGCACGTTGTTTGGTAGAAATCCACGTGCGCGTTCTGCGAAAAGCACCATTTGCATGCACATCTTATGGTTTTGCAGAAAACTTCAATCTCGTCTACCAAAAGATGCATGTGCATGCTCAAAACGCGTTTTCGCACGAATCCGTGCGCGGGTGCTAAAAAGAGCAGCATCGGCATGCTTAGCACGTTGTTTGGTAGAAATCCACGTGCGCGTTCTGCGAAAAGCACCATTTGCATGCACATCTTGTGGTTTTGCAGAAAACTTCATCCACGTCTACCAAAAGATGCATGTGCATGCTTCAAACGCGTTTTCGCACGAATCCGTGCGCGGGTGCTAAAAAGAGCAGCATCGGCATGCTTAGCACGTTGTTTGGTAGAAATCCACGTGCGCGTTCTGCAAAAAGCACCATTTGCATGCACATCTTGTGGTTTGCAGAAAACTTCAATCTCGTCTACCAAAAGATGCATGTGCATGCTTAAAACGCGTTTTCGCACGAATCCGTGCGCGGGTGCTAAAAAGAGCAGCATCGGCATGCTTAGCACGTTGTTTGGTAGAAATCCACGTGCACGTTCTGCGAAAAGCACCATTTGCATGCACATCTTGTGGTTTTGCAGAAAACTTCAATCTCGTCTACCAAAAGATCCATGTGCATGCTTAAAACGCGTTCTCGCACGAATCCGTGCGCGGGTGCTAAAAAGAGCAGCATCGGCATGCTTAGCACGTTGTTTGGTAGAAATCCACGTGCGCGTTCTGCGAAAAGCACCATTTGCATGCACATCTTGTGGTTTTGCAGAAAACTTCAATCTCGTCTATCAAAAGATGCATGTGCATGCTTAAAACGCGTTTTCGCACGAATCCGTGCGCGGGTGCTAAAAAGAGCAGCATCGGCATGCTTAGCACGTTGTTTGGTAGAAATCCACGTGCGCGTTCTGCGAAAAGCACCATTTGCATGCACATCTTGTGGTTTTGCAGAAAACTTCAATCTCGTCTACCAAAAGATGCATGTGCATGCTTAAAACGCGTTTTCGCACGAATCCGTGCGCGGGTGCTAAAAAGAGCAGCATCGGCATGCTTAGCACGTTGTTTGGTAGAAATCCACGTGCGCGTTCTGCGAAAAGCACCATTTGCATGCACATCTTATGGTTTTGCAGAAAACTTCAATCTCGTCTACCAAAAGATGCATGTGCATGCTTAAAACGCGTTTTCGCACGAATCCGTGCGCGGGTGCTAAAAAGAGCAGCATCGGCATGCTTAGCACGTTGTTTGGTAGACATCCACGTGCGCGTTCTGCGAAAAGCACCATTTGCATGCACATCTTGTGGTTTTGCAGAAAACTTCATTCTCGTCTACCAAAAGATGCATGTGCATGCTTAAAACGCGTTTTCGCTCGAATCCGTGCGCGGGTGCTAAAAAGAGCAGCATCGGCATGCTTAGCACGTTGTTTGGTAGAAATCCACGTGCGCGTTCTGCGAAAAGCACCATTTGCATGCACATCTTATGGTTTTGCAGAAAACTTCAATCTCGTCTACCAAAAGATGCATGTGCATGCTCAAAACGCGTTTTCGCACGAATCCGTGCGCGGGTGCTAAAAAGAGCAGCATCGGCATGCTTAGCACGTTGTTTGGTAGAAATCCACGTGCGCGTTCTGCGAAAAGCACCATTTGCATGCACATCTTGTGGTTTTGCAGAAAACTTCATCCACGTCTACCAAAAGATGCATGTGCATGCTTCAAACGCGTTTTCGCACGAATCCGTGCGCGGGTGCTAAAAAGAGCAGCATCGGCATGCTTAGCACGTTGTTTGGTAGAAATCCACGTGCGCGTTCTGCAAAAAGCACCATTTGCATGCACATCTTGTGGTTTGCAGAAAACTTCAATCTCGTCTACCAAAAGATGCATGTGCATGCTTAAAACGCGTTTTCGCACGAATCCGTGCGCGGGTGCTAAAAAGAGCAGCATCGGCATGCTTAGCACGTTGTTTGGTAGAAATCCACGTGCGCGTTCTGCGAAAAGCACCATTTGCATGCACATCTTGTGGTTTTGCAGAAAACTTCAATCTCGTCTACCAAAAGATGCATGTGCATGCTTAAAACGCGTTCTCGCACGAATCCGTGCGCGGGTGCTAAAAAGAGCAGCATCGGCATGCTTAGCACGTTGTTTGGTAGAAATCCACGTGCGCGTTCTGCGAAAAGCACCATTTGCATGCACATCTTGTGGTTTTGCAGAAAACTTCAATCTCGTCTATCAAAAGATGCATGTGCATGCTTAAAACGCGTTTTCGCACGAATCCGTGCGCGGGTGCTAAAAAGAGCAGCATCGGCATGCTTAGCACGTTGTTTGGTAGAAATCCACGTGCGCGTTCTGCGAAAAGCACCATTTGCATGCACATCTTGTGGTTTTGCAGAAAACTTCAATCTCGTCTACCAAAAGATGCATGTGCATGCTTAAAACGCGTTTTCGCACGAATCCGTGCGCGGGTGCTAAAACGAGCAGCATCGGCATGCTTAGCACGTTGTTTGGTAGAAATCCACGTGCGCGTTCTGCGAAAAGCACCATTTGCATGCACATCTTGTGGTTTTGCAGAAAACTTCAATCTCGCCTACCAAAAGATGCATGTGCATCCTTAAAACGCGTTTTCGCACAAATCCGTGCGCGGGTGCTAAAAAGAGCAGCATCGGCATGCTTAGCACGTTGTTTGGTAGAAATCCACGTGGGCGTTCTGCGAAAAGCACCATTTGCATGCACATCTTGTGGTTTTGCAGAAAACTTCAATCTCGTATACCAAAAGATGCATGTGCATGCTTAAAACGCGTTTTCGCACGAATCCGTGCGCGGGTGCTAAAGAGAGCAGCATCGGCATGCTTAGCACGTCGTTTGGTAGAAATCCACGTGCGCGTTCTGCGAAAAGCACCATTTGCATGCACATCTTGTGGTTTTGCAGAAAACTTCAATCTCGTCTACCAAAAGATGCATGTGCATGCTTAAAACGCGTTTTCGCACGAATCCGTGCGCGGGTGCTAAAAAGAGCAGCATCGGCATGCTTAGCACGTTGTTTGGTAGAACTCCACGTGCGCGTTCTGCGAAAAGCACCATTTGCATGCACATTTGTGGTTTTGCAGAAAACTTCAATCTCGTCTACCAAAAGATGCATGTGCATGCTTAAAACGCGTTTTCGCACAAATCCATGAGCGGGTGCCAAAAAAAACAGCATCGGCATGCTTAGCACGTTGTTTGGTAGAAATCCACGTGGGCGTTCAGCGAAAAGCACCATTTGCATGCACATCTTGTGGTTTTGCAGAAAACTTCAATCTCGTCTACCAAAAGATGCATGTGCATGTTTAAAACGCGTTTTCGGACGAATCCGTGCGCGGGTGCTAAAAAGAGCAGCATCGGCATGCTTAGCACGTTGTTTGGTAGAAATCCACGTGCGCGTTCTGCGAAAAGCACCATTTGCATGCACATCTTGTGGTTTTGCAGAAAACTTCAATCTCGTCTACCAAAAGATGCATGTGCATGCTTAAAACGCGTTTTCGCACGAATCCGTGCGCGGGTGCTAAAAAGAGCAGCATCGGCATGCTTAGCACGTTGTTTGGTAGACATCCACGTGCGCGTTCTGCGAACAGCACCATTTGCATGCACATCTTGTGGTTTTGCAGAAAACTTCCATCTCGTCTACCAAAAGATGCATGTGCATGCTTAAAACGCGTTTTCGCACGAATCCGTGCGCGGGTGCTAAAAAGAGCAGCATCGGCATGCTTAGCACGTTGTTTGGTAGAAATCCACGTGCGCGTTCTGCGAAAAGCACCATTTGCATGCACATCTTGTGGTTTTGCAGAAAACTTCAATCTCGTCTACCAAAAGATGCATGTGCCTGCTTAAAACGCGTTTTCGCACGAATCCGTTCGCGGGTGCTAAAAAGAGCAGCATCGGCATGCTTAGCACGTTGTTTGGTAGAAATCCACGTGCGCGTTCTGCGAAAAGCACCATTTGCATGCACATCTTGTGGTTTTGCAGAAAACTTCAATCTCGTCTACCAAAAGATGCATGTGCATGCTTAAAACGCGTTTTCGCACAAATCCATGCGCGGGTGCCAAAAAAAACAGCATCGGCATGCTTAGCACGTTGTTTGGTAGAAATCCACGTGGGCGTTCAGCGAAAAGCACCATTTGCATGCACATCTTGTGGTTTTGCAGAAAACTTCAATCTCGTCTACCAAAAGATGCATGTGCATGTTTAAAACGCGTTTTCGCACGAATCCGTGCGCGGGTGCTAAAAAGAGCAGCATCGGCATGCTTAGCACGTTGTTTGGTAGAAATCCACGTGCGCGTTCTGCGAAAAGCACCATTTGCATGCACATCTTGTGGTTTTGCAGAAAACTTCAATCTCGTCTACCAAAAGATGCATGTGCATGCTTAAAACGCGTTTTCGCACGAATCCGTGCGCGGGTGCTAAAAAGAGGAGCATCCGCATGCTTAGCACGTTGTTTGGTAGAAATCCACGTGCGCGTTCTGCGAAACGCACCATTTGCATGCACATCCTGTGGTTTTGCAGAAAACTTCAATCTCGTCTACCAAAAGATGCATGTGCATGCTTAAAACGCGTTTTCGCACAAATCCATGAGCGGGTGCCAAAAAAAAACAGCATCGGCATGCTTAGCACGTTGTTTGGTAGAAATCCACGTGGGCGTTCAGCGAAAAGCACCATTTGCATGCACATCTTGTGGTTTTGCAGAAAACTTCAATCTCGTCTACCAAAAGATGCATGTGCATGTTTAAAACGCGTTTTCGCACGAATCCGTGCGCGGGTGCTAAAAAGAGCAGCATCGGCATGCTTAGCACGTTGTTTGGTAGAAATCCACGTGCGCGTTCTGCGAAAAGCACCATTTGCATGCACATCTTGTGGTTTTGCAGAAAACTTCAATCTCGTCTACCAAAAGATGCATGTGCATGCTTAAAACGCGTTTTCGCACGAATCCGTGCGCGGGTGCTAAAAAGAGCAGCATCGGCATGCTTAGCACGTTGTTTGGTAGACATCCACGTGAGCGTTCTGCGAACAGCACCATTTGCATGCACATCTTGTGGTTTTGCAGAAAACTTCAATCTCGTCTACCAAAAGATGCATGTGCATGCTTAAAACGCGTTTTCGCACGAATCCGTGCGCGGGTGCTAAAAAGAGCAGCATCGGCATGCTTAGCACGTTGTTTGGTAGAAATCCACGTGCGCGTTCTGCGAAAAGCACCATTTGCATGCACATCTTGTGGTTTTGCAGAAAACTTCAATCTCGTCTACCAAAAGATGCATGTGCATGCTTAAAACGCGTTTTCGCACGAATCCGTTCGCGGGTGCTAAAAAGAGCAGCATCGGCATGCTTAGCACGTTGTTTGGTAGAAATCCACGTGCGCGTTCTGCGAAAAGCACCATTTGCATGCACATCTTGTGGTTTTGCAGAAAACTTCAATCTCGTCTACCAAAAGATGCATGTGCATGCTTAAAACGCGTTTTCGCACAAATCCATGCGCGGGTGCCAAAAAAAACAGCATCGGCATGCTTAGCACGTTGTTTGGTAGAAATCCACGTGGGCGTTCAGCGAAAAGCACCATTTGCATGCACATCTTGTGGTTTTGCAGAAAACTTCAATCTCGTCTACCAAAAGATGCATGTGCATGTTTAAAACGCGTTTTCGCACGAATCCGTGCGCGGGTGCTAAAAAGAGCAGCATCGGCATGCTTAGCAGGTTGTTTGGTAGAAATCCACGTGCGCGTTCTGCGAAAAGCACCATTTGCATGCACATCTTGTGGTTTTGCAGAAAACTTCAATCTCGTCTACCAAAAGATGCATGTGCATGCTTAAAACGCGTTTTCGCACGAATCCGTGCGCGGGTGCTAAAAAGAGGAGCATCGGCATGCTTAGCACGTTGGTTGGTAGAAATCCACGTGCGCGTTCTGCGAAAAGCACCATTTGCATGCAGATCTTGTGGTTTTGCAGAAAACTTCATTCTCGTCAACCAAAAGATGCATGTGCATGCTTAAAACGCGTTTTCGCACGAATCCGTGCGCGGGTGCTAAAAAGAGCAGCATCGGCATGCTTAGCACGTTGTTTGGTAGACATCCACGTGCGCGTTCTGCGAACAGCACCATTTGCATGCACATCTTGTGGTTTTGCAGAAAACTTCAATCTCGTCTACCAAAAGATGCATGTGCATGCTTAAAACGCGTTTTCGCACGAATCCATGCGCGGGTGCTAAAAAGAGCAGCATCGGCATGCTTAGCACGTTGTTTGGAAGAAATCCACGTGCGCGTTCTGCGAAAAGCACCATTTGCATGCACATCTTGTGGTTTTGCAGAAAACTTCAATCTCGTCTACCAAAAGATGCATGTGCATGCTTAAAACGCGTTTTCGCACAAATCCGTGCGCGGGTGCTAAAAAGAGCAGCATCGGCATGCTTAACACGTTGTTTGGTAGAAATCCACGTGGGCGTTCTGCGAAAAGCACCATTTGCATGCACATCTTGTGGTTTTGCAGAAAACTTCAATCTCGTATACCAAAAGATGCATGTGCATGCTTAAAACGCGTTTTCGCACGAATCCGTGCGCGGGTGCTAAAGAGAGCAGCATCGGCATGCTTAGCACGTCGTTTGGTAGAAATCCACGTGCGCGTTCTGCGAAAAGCACCATTTGCATGCACATCTTGTGGTTTTGCAGAAAACTTCAATCTCGTCTACCAAAAGATGCATGTGCATGCTTAAAACGCGTTTTCGCACAAATCCATGCGCGGGTGCTAAAAAGAGCAGCATCGGCATGCTTAGCACGTTGTTTGGTAGAAATCCACGTGGGCGTTCAGCGAAAAGCACAATTTGCATGCACATCTTGTGGTTTTGCAGAAAACTTCAATCTCGTCTACCAAAAGATGCATGTGCATGCTTAAAACGCGTTTTCGCCGAATCCGTGCGCGGTTGCTAAAAAGAGCAGCATCGGCATGCTTAGCACGTTGTTTGGTAGAAATCCACGTGCGCGTTCTGCGAAAAGCACCATTTGCATGCACATCTTGTGGTTTTGCAGAAAACTTTAATCTCGTCTACCAAAAGATGCATGTGCATGCTTAAAACGCGTTTTCGCACGAATCCGTGCGCGGGTGCTAAAAAGAGCAGCATCGGCATGCTTAGCACGTTGGTTGGTAGAAATCCACGTGCGCGTTCTGCGAAAAGCACCATTTGCATGCAAATCTTGTGGTTTTGCAGAAAACTTCAATCTCGTCTACCAAAAGATGCATGTGCATGCTTAAAACGCGTTTTCGCACGAATCCGTGCGCGGGTGCTAAAAAGAGCAGCATCGGCATGCTTAGCACGTTGTTTGGAAGAAATCCACGTGCGCGTTCTGCGAAAAGCACCATTTGCATGCACATCTTGTGGTTTTGCAGAAAACTTCAATCTCGTCTACCAAAAGATGCATGTGCATGCTTAAAACGCGTTTTCGCACAAATCCGTGCGCGGGTGCTAAAAAGAGCAGCATCGGCATGCTTAGCACGTTGTTTGGTAGAAATCCACGTGGGCGTTCTGCGAAAAGCACCATTTGCATGCACATCTTGTGGTTTTGCAGAAAACTTCAATCTCGTATACCAAAAGATGCATGTGCATGCTTAAAACGCGTTTTCGCACGAATCCGTGCGCGGGTGCTAAAGAGAGCAGCATCGGCATGCTTAGCACGTCGTTTGGTAGAAATCCACGTGCGCGTTCTGCGAAAAGCACCATTTGCATGCACATCTTGTGGTTTTGCAGAAAACTTCAATCTCGTCTACCAAAAGATGCATGTGCATGCTTAAAACGCGTTTTCGCACAAATCCATGCGCGGGTGCTAAAAAGAGCAGCATCGGCATGCTTAGCACGTTGTTTGGTAGAAATCCACGTGCGCGTTCTGCGAAAAGCACCATTTGCATGCACATCTTATGGTTTTGCAGAAAACTTCAATCTCGTCTACCAAGAGATGCATGTGCATGCTTAAAACGCGTTTTCGCACGAATCCGTGCGCGGGTGCTAAAAAGAGCAGCATCGGCATGCTTAGCACGTTGTTTGGTAGAAATCCACGTGCGCGTTCTGCGAAAAGCACCATTTGCATGCACATCTTTTGGTTTTGCAGAAAACTTCAATCTCGTCTACCAAAAGATGCATGTGCATGCTTAAAACGCGTTTTCGCACGAATCCGTGCGCGGGTGCCTAAAAGAGCAGCATCGGCATGCTTAGCACGTTGTTTGGTAGAAATCCACGTGCGCGTTCTGCGAAAAGCACCATTTGCATGCACATCTTGTGGTTTTGCAGAAAACTTCAATCTCGTCTACCAAAAGATGCATGTGCATGCTTAAAACGCGTTTTCGCACAAATCCATGCGCGGGTGCTAAAAAGAGCAGCATCGGCATGCTTAGCACGTTGTTTGGTAGAAATCCACGTGGGCGTTCAGCGAAAAGCACCATTTGCATGCACATCTTGTGGTTTTGCAGAAAATTTCAATCTCGTCTACCAAAAGATGCATGTGCATGCTTAAAACGCGTTTTCGCACGAATCCGTGCGCGGGTGCTTAAAAGAGCAGCATCGGCATGCTTAGCACGTTGTTTGGTAGAAATCCACGTGCGCGTTCTGCGAAAAGCACCATTTGCATGCACATCTTGTGGTTTTGCAGAAAACTTCAATCTCGTCTACCAAAAGATGCATGTGCATGCTTAAAACGCGTTTTCGCACAAATCCATGCGCGGGTGCTAAAAAGAGCAGCATCGGCATGCTTAGCACGTTGTTTGGTAGAAATCCACGTGGGCGTTCAGCGAAAAGCACCATTTGCATGCACATCTTGTGGTTTTGCAGAAAACTTCAATCTCGTCTACCAAAAGATGCATGTGCATGCTTAAAACGCGTTTTCGCCGAATCCGTGCGCGGTTGCTAAAAAGAGCAGCATCGGCATGCTTAGCACGTTGTTTGGTAGAAATCCACGTGCGCGTTCTGCGAAAAGCACCATTTACATGCACATCTTGTGGTTTTAGAAAACTTCAATCTCGTCTACCAAAAGATGCATGTGCATGCTTAAAACGCGTTTTCGCACGAATCCATGCGCGGGTGCTAAAAAGAGCAGCATCGGCATGCTTAGCACGTTGGTTGGTAGAAATCCACGTGCGCGTTCTGCGAAAAGCACCATTTGCATGCAAATCTTGTGGTTTTGCAGAAAACTTCTATCTCGTCTACCAAAAGATGCATGTGCATGCTTAAAACGCGTTTTCACACGAATCCGTGCGCGGGTGCTAAAAAGAGCAGCATCGGCATGTTAGCACGTTGTTTGGAAGAAATCCACGCGCGCGTTCTGCGAAAAGCACCATTTGCATGCACATCTTGTGGTTTTGCAGAAAACTTCAATCTCGTCTACCAAAAGATGCATGTGCATGCTTAAAACGCGTTTTCGCACAAATCCGTGCGCGGGTGCTAAAAAGAGCAGCATCGGCATGCTTAGCACGTTGTTTGGTAGAAATCCACGTGGGCGTTCTGCGAAAAGCACCATTTGCATGCACATCTTGTGGTTTTGCAGAAAACTTCAATCTCGTATACCAAAAGATGCATGTGCATGCTTAAAACGCGTTTTCGCACGAATCCGTGCGCGGGTGCTAAAGAGAGCAGCATCGGCATGCTTAGCACGTCGTTTGGTAGAAATCCACGTGCGCGTTCTGCGAAAAGCACCATTTGCATGCACATCTTGTGGTTTTGCAGAAAACTTCAATCTCGTCTACCAAAAGATGCATGTGCATGCTTAAAACGCGTTTTCGCACAAATCCATGCGCGGGTGCTAAAAAGAGCAGCATCGGCATGCTTAGCACGTTGTTTGGTAGAAATCCACGCGGGCGTTCAGCGAAAAGCACCATTTGCATGCACATCTTGTGGTTTTGCAGAAAACTTCAATCTCGTCTACCAAAAGATGCATGTGCATGCTTAAAACGCGTTTTCGCACGAATCCGTGCGCGGGTGCTTAAAAGAGCAGCATCGGCATGCTTAGCACGTTGTTTGGTAGAAATCCACGTGCGCGTTCTGCGAAAAGCACCATTTGCATGCACATCTTGTGGTTTTGCAGAAAACTTCAATCTCGTCTACCAAAAGATGCATGTGCATGCTTAAGACGCGTTTTCGCACAAATCCATGCGCGGGTGCTAAAAAGAGCAGCATCGGCATGCTTAGCACGTTGTTTGGTAGAAATCCACGTGGGCGTTCAGCGAAAAGCACCATTTGCATGCACATCTTGTGGTTTTGCAGAAAATTTCAATCTCGTCTACCAAAAGATGCATGTGCATGCTTAAAACGCGTTTTCGCACGAATCCGTGCGCGGGTGCTTAAAAGAGCAGCATCGGCATGCTTAGCACGTTGTTTGGTAGAAATCCACGTGCGCGTTCTGCGGAAAGCACCATTTGCATGCCCATCTTGTGGTTTTGCAGAAAACTTCAATCTCGTCTACCAAAAGATGCATGTGCATGCTTATAACGCGTTTTCGCACAAATCCATGCGCGGGTGCTAAAAAGAGCAGCATCGGCATGCTTAGCACGTTGTTTGGTAGAAATCCACGTGGGCGTTCAGCGAAAAGCACCATTTGCATGCACATCTTGTGGTTTTGCAGAAAACTTCAATCTCGTCTACCAAAAGATGCATGTGCATGCTTAAAACGCGTTTTCGCCGAATCCGTGCGCGGTTGCTAAAAAGAGCAGCATCGGCATGCTTAGCACGTTGTTTGGTAGAAATCCACGTGCGCTTTCTGCGAAAAGCACCATTTGCATGCACATCTTGTGGTTTTAGAAAACTTCAATCTCGTCTACCAAAAGATGCATGTGCATGCTTAAAACGCGTTTTCGCACGAATCCGTGCGCGGGTGCTAAAAAGAGCAGCATCGGCATGCTTAGCACGTTGGTTGGTAGAAATCCACGTGCGCGTTCTGCGAAAAGCACCATTTGCATGCAAATCTTGTGGTTTTGGAGAAAACTTCAATCTCGTCTACCAAAAGATGCATGTGCATGCTTAAAACGCGTTTTCGCACGAATCCGTGCGCGGGTGCTAAAAAGAGCAGCATCGGCATGCTTAGCACGTTGTTTGGAAGAAATCCACGTGCGCGTTCTGCGAAAAGCACCATTTGCATGCACATCTTGTGGTTTTGCAGAAAACTTCAATCTCGTCTACCAAAAGATGCATGTGCATGCTTAAAACGCGTTTTCGCACAAATCCGTGCGCGGGTGCTAAAAAGAGCAGCATCGGCATGCTTAGCACGTTGTTTGGTAGAAATCCACGTGGGCGTTCTGCGAAAAGCACCATTTGCATGCACATCTTGTGGTTTTGCAGAAAACTTCAATCTCGTATACCAAAAGATGCATGTGCATGCTTAAAACGCGTTTTCGCACGAATCCGTGCGCGGGTGCTAAAGAGAGCAGCATCGGCATGCTTAGCACGTCGTTTGGTAGAAATCCACGTGCGCGTTCTGCGAAAAGCACCATTTGCATGCACATCTTGTGGTTTTGCAGAAAACTTCAATCTCGTCTACCAAAAGATGCATGTGCATGCTTAAAACGCGTTTTCGCACAAATCCATGCGCGGGTGCTAAAAAGAGCAGCATCGGCATGCTTAGCACGTTGTTTGGTAGAAATCCACGCGGGCGTTCAGCGAAAAGCACCATTTGCATGCACATCTTGTGGTTTTGCAGAAAACTTCAATCTCGTCTACCAAAAGATGCATGTGCATGCTTAAAACGCGTTTTCGCCGAATCCGTGCGCGGTTGCTAAAAAGAGCAGCATCGGTATGCTTAGCACGTTGTTTGGTAGAAATCCACGTGCGCGTTCTGCGAAAAGCACCATTTGCATGCACATCTTGTGGTTTTGCAGAAAACTTCAATCTCGTCTACCAAAAGATGCATGTGCATGCTTAAAACGCGTTTTCGCACGAATCCGTGCGCGGGTGCTAAAAAGAGCAGCATCGGCATGCTTAGCACGTTGGTTGGTAGAAATCCACGTGCGCGTTCTGCGAAAAGCACCATTTGCATGCAAATCTTGTGGTTTTGCAGAAAACTTCAATCTCGTCTACCAAAAGATGCATGTGCATGCTTAAAACGCGTTTTCGCACGAATCCGTGCGCGGGTGCTAAAAAGAGCAGCATCGGCATGCTTAGCACGTTGTTTGGAAGAAATCCACGTGCGCGTTCTGCGAAAAGCACCATTTGCATGCACATCTTGTGGTTTTGCAGAAAACTTCAATCTCGTCTACCAAAAGATGCATGTGCATGCTTAAAACGCGTTTTCGCACAAATCCGTGCGCGGGTGCTAAAAAGAGCAGCATCGGCATGCTTAGCACGTTGTTTGGTAGAAATCCACGTGGGCGTTCTGCGAAAAGCACCATTTGCATGCACATCTTGTGGTTTTGCAGAAAACTTCAATCTCGTATACCAAAAGATGCATGTGCATGCTTAAAACGCGTTTTCGCACGAATCCATGCGCGGGTGCTAAAAAGAGCAGCATCGGCATGCTTAGCACGTTGTTTGGTAGAAATCCACGTGCGCGTTCAGCGAAAAGCACCATTTGCATGCACATCTTGTGGTTTTGCAGAAAACTTCAATCTCGTCTAACAAAAGATGCATGTGCATGCTTAAAACGCGTTTTCGCGCGAATCCGTGCGCGGGTGCTCAAAAGAGCAGCATCGGCATGCTTAGCACGTTGTTTGGTAGAAATCCACGTGCGCGTTCTGCGAAAAGCACCATTTGCATGCACATCTTGTGGTTTTGCAGAAAACTTCAATCTCGTCTACCAAAAGATGCATGTGCATGCTTAAAACGCGTTTTCGCACGAATCCGTGCGCGGGTGCTAAAAAGAGCAGCATCGGCATGCTTAGCACGTTGTTTGGTAGAAATCCATGTGCGCGTTCTGCGAAAAGCACCATTTGCATGCACATCTTGTGGTTTTGCAGAAAACTTCAATCTCGTCTACCAAAAGATGCATGTGCATGCTTAAAACGCGTTTTCGCACAAATCCATGCGCGGGTGCTAAAAAGAGCAGCATCGGCATGCTTAGCACGTTGTTTGGTAGAAATCCACGTGGGCGTTCAGCGAAAAGCACCATTTGCATGCACATCTTGTGGTTTTGCAGAAAACTTCAATCTCGTCTACCAAAAGATGCATGTGCATGCTTAAAACGCGTTTTCGCACGAATCCGTGCGCGGGTGCTAAAAAGAGCAGCATCGGCATGGTTAGCACGTTGTTTGGTAGAAATCCACGTGCGCGTTCTGCGAAAAGCACCATTTGCATGCACATCTTGTGGTTTTGCAGAAAACTTCAATCTCGTCTACCAAAAGATGCATGTGCATGCTTAAAACGCGTTTTCGCACGAATCCGTGCGCGGGTGCTAAAAAGAGCAGCATCAGCATGCTTAGCACGTTGTTTGGTAGAAATCCACGTGCACGTTCTGCGAAAAGCACCATTTGCATGCACATCTTGTGGTTTTGCAGAAAACTTCATCCACGTCTACCAAAAGATGCATGTGCATGCTTAAAACGCGTTTTCGCACGAATCCGTGCGCGGGTGCTAAAAAGAGCAGCATCGGCATGCTTAGCACGTTGTTTGGTAGAAATCCACGTGCGCGTTCTGCGAAAAGCACCATTTGCATGCACATCTTGTGGTTTTGCAGAAAACTTCAATCTCGTCTACCAAAAGATGCATGTGCAGGCTTAAAACGCGTTTTCGCACGAATCCGTGCGCGGGTGCTAAAAAGAGCAGCATCAGCATGCTTAGCACATTGTTTGGTAGAAATCCACGTGCGCGTTCTGCGAAAAGCACCATTTGCATGCACATCTTGTGGGTTTCCAGAAAACTTCAATCTCGTCTACCAAAAGATGCATGTGCATGCTTAAAACGCGTTTTCGCACGAATCCGTGCGCGGGTGCTTAAAAGAGCAGCATCGGCATGCTTAGCACGTTGTTTGGTAGAAATCCACGTGCGCGTTCTGCGAAAAGCACCATTTGCATGCACATCTTGTGGTTTTGCAGAAAACTTCAATCTCGTCTACCAAAAGATGCATGTGCATGCTTAAGACGCGTTTTCGCACAAATCCATGCGCGGGTGCTAAAAAGAGCAGCATCGGCATGCTTAGCACGTTGTTTGGTAGAAATCCACGTGGGCGTTCAGCGAAAAGCACCATTTGCATGCACATCTTGTGGTTTTGCAGAAAATTTCAATCTCGTCTACCAAAAGATGCATGTGCATGCTTAAAACGCGTTTTCGCACGAATCCGTGCGCGGGTGCTTAAAAGAGCAGCATCGGCATGCTTAGCACGTTGTTTGGTAGAAATCCACGTGCGCGTTCTGCGGAAAGCACCATTTGCATGCCCATCTTGTGGTTTTGCAGAAAACTTCAATCTCGTCTACCAAAAGATGCATGTGCATGCTTATAACGCGTTTTCGCACAAATCCATGCGCGGGTGCTAAAAAGAGCAGCATCGGCATGCTTAGCACGTTGTTTGGTAGAAATCCACGTGGGCGTTCAGCGAAAAGCACCATTTGCATGCACATCTTGTGGTTTTGCAGAAAACTTCAATCTCGTCTACCAAAAGATGCATGTGCATGCTTAAAACGCGTTTTCGCCGAATCCGTGCGCGGTTGCTAAAAAGAGCAGCATCGGCATGCTTAGCACGTTGTTTGGTAGAAATCCACGTGCGCTTTCTGCGAAAAGCACCATTTGCATGCACATCTTGTGGTTTTAGAAAACTTCAATCTCGTCTACCAAAAGATGCATGTGCATGCTTAAAACGCGTTTTCGCACGAATCCGTGCGCGGGTGCTAAAAAGAGCAGCATCGGCATGCTTAGCACGTTGGTTGGTAGAAATCCACGTGCGCGTTCTGCGAAAAGCACCATTTGCATGCAAATCTTGTGGTTTTGGAGAAAACTTCAATCTCGTCTACCAAAAGATGCATGTGCATGCTTAAAACGCGTTTTCGCACGAATCCGTGCGCGGGTGCTAAAAAGAGCAGCATCGGCATGCTTAGCACGTTGTTTGGAAGAAATCCACGTGCGCGTTCTGCGAAAAGCACCATTTGCATGCACATCTTGTGGTTTTGCAGAAAACTTCAATCTCGTCTACCAAAAGATGCATGTGCATGCTTAAAACGCGTTTTCGCACAAATCCGTGCGCGGGTGCTAAAAAGAGCAGCATCGGCATGCTTAGCACGTTGTTTGGTAGAAATCCACGTGGGCGTTCTGCGAAAAGCACCATTTGCATGCACATCTTGTGGTTTTGCAGAAAACTTCAATCTCGTATACCAAAAGATGCATGTGCATGCTTAAAACGCGTTTTCGCACGAATCCGTGCGCGGGTGCTAAAGAGAGCAGCATCGGCATGCTTAGCACGTCGTTTGGTAGAAATCCACGTGCGCGTTCTGCGAAAAGCACCACTTGCATGCACATCTTGTGGTTTTGCAGAAAACTTCAATCTCGTCTACCAAAAGATGCATGTGCATGCTTAAAACGCGTTTTCGCACAAATCCATGCGCGGGTGCTAAAAAGAGCAGCATCGGCATGCTTAGCACGTTGTTTGGTAGAAATCCACGCGGGCGTTCAGCGAAAAGCACCATTTGCATGCACATCTTGTGGTTTTGCAGAAAACTTCAATCTCGTCTACCAAAAGATGCATGTGCATGCTTAAAACGCGTTTTCGCCGAATCCGTGCGCGGTTGCTAAAAAGAGCAGCATCGGTATGCTTAGCACGTTGTTTGGTAGAAATCCACGTGCGCGTTCTGCGAAAAGCACCATTTGCATGCACATCTTGTGGTTTTGCAGAAAACTTCAATCTCGTCTACCAAAAGATGCATGTGCATGCTTAAAACGCGTTTTCGCACGAATCCGTGCGCGGGTGCTAAAAAGAGCAGCATCGGCATGCTTAGCACGTTGGTTGGTAGAAATCCACGTGCGCGTTCTGCGAAAAGCACCATTTGCATGCAAATCTTGTGGTTTTGCAGAAAACTTCAATCTCGTCTACCAAAAGATGCATGTGCATGCTTAAAACGCGTTTTCGCACGAATCCGTGCGCGGGTGCTAAAAAGAGCAGCATCGGCATGCTTAGCACGTTGTTTGGAAGAAATCCACGTGCGCGTTCTGCGAAAAGCACCATTTGCATGCACATCTTGTGGTTTTGCAGAAAACTTCAATCTCGTCTACCAAAAGATGCATGTGCATGCTTAAAACGCGTTTTCGCACAAATCCGTGCGCGGGTGCTAAAAAGAGCAGCATCGGCATGCTTAGCACGTTGTTTGGTAGAAATCCACGTGGGCGTTCTGCGAAAAGCACCATTTGCATGCACATCTTGTGGTTTTGCAGAAAACTTCAATCTCGTATACCAAAAGATGCATGTGCATGCTTAAAACGCGTTTTCGCACGAATCCATGCGCGGGTGCTAAAAAGAGCAGCATCGGCATGCTTAGCACGTTGTTTGGTAGAAATCCACGTGCGCGTTCAGCGAAAAGCACCATTTGCATGCACATCTTGTGGTTTTGCAGAAAACTTCAATCTCGTCTAACAAAAGATGCATGTGCATGCTTAAAACGCGTTTTCGCACGAATCCGTGCGCGGGTGCTCAAAAGAGCAGCATCGGCATGCTTAGCACGTTGTTTGGTAGAAATCCACGTGCGCGTTCTGCGAAAAGCACCATTTGCATGCACATCTTGTGGTTTTGCAGAAAACTTCAATCTCGTCTACCAAAAGATGCATGTGCATGCTTAAAACGCGTTTTCGCACAAATCCATGCGCGGGTGCTAAAAAGAGCAGCATCGGCATGCTTAGCACGTTGTTTGGTAGAAATCCACGTGGGCGTTCAGCGAAAAGCACCATTTGCATGCACATCTTGTGGTTTTGCAGAAAACTTCAATCTCGTCTACCAAAAGATGCATGTGCATGCTTAAAACGCGTTTTCGCACGAATCCGTGCGCGGGTGCTAAAAAGAGCAGCATCGGCATGGTTAGCACGTTGTTTGGTAGAAATCCACGTGCGCGTTCTGCGAAAAGCACCATTTGCATGCACATCTTGTGGTTTTGCAGAAAACTTCAATCTCGTCTACCAAAAGATGCATGTGCATGCTTAAAACGCGTTTTCGCACGAATCCGTGCGCGGGTGCTAAAAAGAGCAGCATCAGCATGCTTAGCACGTTGTTTGGTAGAAATCCACGTGCACGTTCTGCGAAAAGCACCATTTGCATGCACATCTTGTGGTTTTGCAGAAAACTTCATCCACGTCTACCAAAAGATGCATGTGCATGCTTAAAACGCGTTTTCGCACGAATCCGTGCGCGGGTGCTAAAAAGAGCAGCATCGGCATGCTTAGCACGTTGTTTGGTAGAAATCCACGTGCGCGTTCTGCGAAAAGCACCATTTGCATGCACATCTTGTGGTTTTGCAGAAAACTTCAATCTCGTCTACCAAAAGATGCATGTGCAGGCTTAAAACGCGTTTTCGCACGAATCCGTGCGCGGGTGCTAAAAAGAGCAGCATCAGCATGCTTAGCACATTGTTTGGTAGAAATCCACGTGCGCGTTCTGCGAAAAGCACCATTTGCATGCACATCTTGTGGGTTTCCAGAAAACTTCAATCTCGTCTACCAAAAGATGCATGTGCATGCTTAAAACGCGTTTTCGCACGAATCCGTGCGCGGGTGCTAAAAAGAGCAGCATCGGCATGCTTAGCACGTTGTTTGGAAGAAATCCACGTGCGCGTTCTGCGAAAAGCACCATTTGCATGCACATCTTGTGGTTTTGCAGAAAACTTCAATCTCGTCTACCAAAAGATGCATGTGCATGCTTAAAACGCGTTTTCGCACAAATCCGTGCGCGGGTGCTAAAAAGAGCAGCATCGGCATGCTTAGCACGTTGTTTGGTAGAAATCCACGTGGGCGTTCTGCGAAAAGCACCATTTGCATGCACATCTTGTGGTTTTGCAGAAAACTTCAATCTCGTCTACCAAAAGATGCATGTGCATGCTTAAAACGCGTTTTCGCCGAATCCGTGCGCGGTTGCTAAAAAGAGCAGCATCGGCATGCTTAGCACGTTGTTTGGTAGAAATCCACGTGCGCGTTCTGCGAAAAGCACCATTTGCATGCACATCTTGTGGTTTTGCAGAAAACTTCAATCTCGTCTACCAAAAGATGCATGCGCATGCTTAAAACGCGTTTTCGCACGAATCCGTGCGCGGGTGCTAAAAAGAGCAGCATCGGCATGCTTAGCACGTTGGTTGGTAGAAATCCACGTGCGCGTTCTGCGAAAAGCACCATTTGCATGCAAATCTTGTGGTTTTGCAGAAAACTTCAATCTCGTCTACCAAAAGATGCATGTGCATGCTTAAAACGCGTTTTCGCACGAATCCGTGCGCGGGTGCTAAAAAGAGCAGCATCGGCATGCTTAGCACGTTGTTTGGAAGAAATCCACGTGCGCGTTCTGCGAAAAGCACCATTTGCATGCACATCTTGTGGTTTTGCAGAAAACTTCAATCTCGTCTACCAAAAGATGCATGTGCATGCTTAAAACGCGTTTTCGCACAAATCCGTGCGCGGGTGCTAAAAAGAGCAGCATCGGCATGCTTAGCACGTTGTTTGGTAGAAATCCACGTGGGCGTTCTGCGAAAAGCACCATTTGCATGCACATCTTGTGGTTTTGCAGAAAACTTCAATCTCGTATACCAAAAGATGCATGTGCATGCTTAAAACGCGTTTTCGCACGAATCCATGCGCGGGTGCTAAAAAGAGCAGCATCGGCATGCTTAGCACGTTGTTTGGTAGAAATCCACGTGCGCGTTCAGCGAAAAGCACCATTTGCATGCACATCTTGTGGTTTTGCAGAAAACTTCAATCTCGTCTAACAAAAGATGCATGTGCATGCTTAAAACGCGTTTTCGCACGAATCCGTGCGCGGGTGCTCAAAAGAGCAGCATCGGCATGCTTAGCACGTTGTTTGGTAGAAATCCACGTGCGCGTTCTGCGAAAAGCACCATTTGCATGCACATCTTGTGGTTTTGCAGAAAACTTCAATCTCGTCTACCAAAAGATGCATGTGCATGCTTAAAACGCGTTTTCGCACGAATCCGTGCGCGGGTGCTAAAAAGAGCAGCATCGGCATGCTTAGCACGTTGTTTGGTAGAAATCCATGTGCGCGTTCTGCGAAAAGCACCATTTGCATGCACATCTTGTGGTTTTGCAGAAAACTTCAATCTCGTCTACCAAAAGATGCATGTGCATGCTTAAAACGCGTTTTCGCACAAATCCATGCGCGGGTGCTAAAAAGAGCAGCATCGGCATGCTTAGCACGTTGTTTGGTAGAAATCCACGTGGGCGTTCAGCGAAAAGCACCATTTGCATGCACATCTTGTGGTTTTGCAGAAAACTTCAATCTCGTCTACCAAAAGATGCATGTGCATGCTTAAAACGCGTTTTCGCACGAATCCGTGCGCGGGTGCTAAAAAGAGCAGCATCGGCATGGTTAGCACGTTGTTTGGTAGAAATCCACGTGCGCGTTCTGCGAAAAGCACCATTTGCATGCACATCTTGTGGTTTTGCAGAAAACTTCAATCTCGTCTACCAAAAGATGCATGTGCATGCTTAAAACGCGTTTTCGCACGAATCCGTGCGCGGGTGCTAAAAAGAGCAGCATCAGCATGCTTAGCACGTTGTTTGGTAGAAATCCACGTGCACGTTCTGCGAAAAGCACCATTTGCATGCACATCTTGTGGTTTTGCAGAAAACTTCATCCACGTGTACCAAAAGATGCATGTGCATGCTTAAAACGCGTTTTCGCACGAATCCGTGCGCGGGTGCTAAAAAGAGCAGCATCGGCATGCTTAGCACGTTGTTTGGTAGAAATCCACGTGCGCGTTCTGCGAAAAGCACCATTTGCATGCACATCTTGTGGTTTTGCAGAAAACTTCAATCTCGTCTACCAAAAGATGCATGTGCAGGCTTAAAACGCGTTTTCGCACGAATCCGTGCGCGGGTGCTAAAAAGAGCAGCATCAGCATGCTTAGCACATTGTTTGGTAGAAATCCACGTGCGCGTTCTGCGAAAAGCACCATTTGCATGCACATCTTGTGGGTTTCCAGAAAACTTCAATCTCGTCTACCAAAAGATGCATGTGCATGCTTAAAACGCGTTTTCGCACGAATCCGTGCGCGGGTGCTAAAAAGAGCAGCATCGGCATGCTTAGCACGTTGTTTGGAAGAAATCCACGTGCGCGTTCTGCGAAAAGCACCATTTGCATGCACATCTTGTGGTTTTGCAGAAAACTTCAATCTCGTCTACCAAAAGATGCATGTGCATGCTTAAAACGCGTTTTCGCACAAATCCGTGCGCGGGTGCTAAAAAGAGCAGCATCGGCATGCTTAGCACGTTGTTTGGTAGAAATCCACGTGGGCGTTCTGCGAAAAGCACCATTTGCATGCACATCTTGTGGTTTTGCAGAAAACTTCAATCTCGTCTACCAAAAGATGCATGTGCATGCTTAAAACGCGTTTTCGCCGAATCCGTGCGCGGTTGCTAAAAAGAGCAGCATCGGCATGCTTAGCACGTTGTTTGGTAGAAATCCACGTGCGCGTTCTGCGAAAAGCACCATTTGCATGCACATCTTGTGGTTTTGCAGAAAACTTCAATCTCGTCTACCAAAAGATGCATGCGCATGCTTAAAACGCGTTTTCGCACGAATCCGTGCGCGGGTGCTAAAAAGAGCAGCATCGGCATGCTTAGCACGTTGGTTGGTAGAAATCCACGTGCGCGTTCTGCGAAAAGCACCATTTGCATGCAAATCTTGTGGTTTTGCAGAAAACTTCAATCTCGTCTACCAAAAGATGCATGTGCATGCTTAAAACGCGTTTTCGCACGAATCCGTGCGCGGGTGCTAAAGAGAGCAGCATCGGCATGCTTAGCACGTCGTTTGGTAGAAATCCACGTGCGCGTTCTGCGAAAAGCACCATTTGCATGCACATCTTGTGGTTTTGCAGAAAACTTCAATCTCGTCTACCAAAAGATGCATGTGCATGCTTAAAACGCGTTTTCGCACAAATCCATGCGCGGGTGCTAAAAAGAGCAGCATCGGCATGCTTAGCACGTTGTTTGGTAGAAATCCACGTGCGCGTTCTGCGAAAAGCACCATTTGCATGCACATCTTATGGTTTTGCAGAAAACTTCAATCTCGTCTACCAAGAGATGCATGTGCATGCTTAAAACGCGTTTTCGCACGAATCCGTGCGCGGGTGCTAAAAAGAGCAGCATCGGCATGCTTAGCACGTTGTTTGGTAGAAATCCACGTGCGCGTTCTGCGAAAAGCACCATTTGCATGCACATCTTTTGGTTTTGCAGAAAACTTCAATCTCGTCTACCAAAAGATGCATGTGCATGCTTAAAACGCGTTTTCGCACGAATCCGTGCGCGGGTGCTTAAAAGAGCAGCATCGGCATGCTTAGCACGTTGTTTGGTAGAAATCCACGTGCGCGTTCTGCGAAAAGCACCATTTGCATGCACATGTTGTGGTTTTGCAGAAAACTTCAATCTCGTCTACCAAAAGATGCATGTGCATGCTTAAAACGCGTTTTCGCACAAATCCATGCGCGGGTGCTAAAAAGAGCAGCATCGGCATGCTTAGCACGTTGTTTGGTAGAAATCCACGTGGGCGTTCAGCGAAAAGCACCATTTGCATGCACATCTTGTGGTTTTGCAGAAAATTTCAATCTCGTCTACCAAAAGATGCATGTGCATGCTTAAAACGCGTTTTCGCACGAATCCGTGCGCGGGTGCTTAAAAGAGCAGCATCGGCATGCTTAGCACGTTGTTTGGTAGAAATCCACGTGCGCGTTCTGCGAAAAGCACCATTTGCATGCACATCTTGTGGTTTTGCAGAAAACTTCAATCTCGTCTACCAAAAGATGCATGTGCATGCTTAAAACGCGTTTTCGCACAAATCCGTGCGCGGGTGCTAAAAAGAGCAGCATCGGCATGCTTAGCACGTTGTTTGGTAGAAATCCACGTGGGCGTTCAGCGAAAAGCACCATTTGCATGCACATTTTGTGGTTTTGCAGAAAACTTCAATCTCGTCTACCAAAAGATGCATGTGCATGCTTAAAACGCGTTTTCGCCGAATCCGTGCGCGGTTGCTAAAAAGAGCAGCATCGGCATGCTTAGCACGTTGTTTGGTAGAAATCCACGTGCGCGTTCTGCGAAAAGCACCATTTACATGCACATCTTGTGGTTTTAGAAAACTTCAATCTCGTCTACCAAAAGATGCATGTGCATGCTTAAAACGCGTTTTCGCACGAATCCGTGCGCGGGTGCTAAAAAGAGCAGCATCGGCATGCTTAGCACGTTGGTTGGTAGAAATCCACGTGCGCGTTCTGCGAAAAGCACCATTTGCATGCAAATCTTGTGGTTTTGCAGAAAACTTCAATCTCGTCTACCAAAAGATGCATGTGCATGCTTAAAACGCGTTTTCGCACGAATCCGTGCGCGGGTGCTAAAAAGAGCAGCATCGGCATGCTTAGCACGTTGTGTGGAAGAAATCCACGTGCGCGTTCTGCGAAAAGCACCATTTGCATGCACATCTTGTGGTTTTGCAGAAAACTTCAATCTCGTCTACCAAAAGATGCATGTGCATGCTTAAAACGCGTTTTCGCACGAATCCGTGCGCGGGTGCTAAAAAGAGCAGCATCGGCATGCTTAGCACGTTGTTTGGAAGAAATCCACGTGCGCGTTCTGCGAAAAGCACCATTTGCATGCACATCTTGTGGTTTTGCAGAAAACTTCAATCTCGTCTACCAAAAGATGCATGTGCATGCTTAAAACGCGTTTTCGCACAAATCCGTGCGCGGGTGCTAAAAAGAGCAGCATCGGCATGCTTAGCACGTTGTTTGGTAGAAATCCACGTGGGCGTTCTGCGAAAAGCACCATTTGCATGCACATCTTGTGGTTTTGCAGAAAACTTCAATCTCGTCTACCAAAAGATGCATGTGCATGCTTAAAACGCGTTTTCGCCGAATCCGTGCGCGGTTGCTAAAAAGAGCAGCATCGGCATGCTTAGCACGTTGTTTGGTAGAAATCCACGTGCGCGTTCTGCGAAAAGCACCATTTGCATGCACATCTTGTGGTTTTGCAGAAAACTTCAATCTCGTCTACCAAAAGATGCATGCGCATGCTTAAAACGCGTTTTCGCACGAATCCGTGCGCGGGTGCTAAAAAGAGCAGCATCGGCATGCTTAGCACGTTGGTTGGTAGAAATCCACGTGCGCGTTCTGCGAAAAGCACCATTTGCATGCAAATCTTGTGGTTTTGCAGAAAACTTCAATCTCGTCTACCAAAAGATGCATGTGCATGCTTAAAACGCGTTTTCGCACGAATCCGTGCGCGGGTGCTAAAGAGAGCAGCATCGGCATGCTTAGCACGTCGTTTGGTAGAAATCCACGTGCGCGTTCTGCGAAAAGCACCATTTGCATGCACATCTTGTGGTTTTGCAGAAAACTTCAATCTCGTCTACCAAAAGATGCATGTGCATGCTTAAAACGCGTTTTCGCACAAATCCATGCGCGGGTGCTAAAAAGAGCAGCATCGGCATGCTTAGCACGTTGTTTGGTAGAAATCCACGTGCGCGTTCTGCGAAAAGCACCATTTGCATGCACATCTTATGGTTTTGCAGAAAACTTCAATCTCGTCTACCAAGAGATGCATGTGCATGCTTAAAACGCGTTTTCGCACGAATCCGTGCGCGGGTGCTAAAAAGAGCAGCATCGGCATGCTTAGCACGTTGTTTGGTAGAAATCCACGTGCGCGTTCTGCGAAAAGCACCATTTGCATGCACATCTTTTGGTTTTGCAGAAAACTTCAATCTCGTCTACCAAAAGATGCATGTGCATGCTTAAAACGCGTTTTCGCACGAATCCGTGCGCGGGTGCTTAAAAGAGCAGCATCGGCATGCTTAGCACGTTGTTTGGTAGAAATCCACGTGCGCGTTCTGCGAAAAGCACCATTTGCATGCACATGTTGTGGTTTTGCAGAAAACTTCAATCTCGTCTACCAAAAGATGCATGTGCATGCTTAAAACGCGTTTTCGCACAAATCCATGCGCGGGTGCTAAAAAGAGCAGCATCGGCATGCTTAGCACGTTGTTTGGTAGAAATCCACGTGGGCGTTCAGCGAAAAGCACCATTTGCATGCACATCTTGTGGTTTTGCAGAAAATTTCAATCTCGTCTACCAAAAGATGCATGTGCATGCTTAAAACGCGTTTTCGCACGAATCCGTGCGCGGGTGCTTAAAAGAGCAGCATCGGCATGCTTAGCACGTTGTTTGGTAGAAATCCACGTGCGCGTTCTGCGAAAAGCACCATTTGCATGCACATCTTGTGGTTTTGCAGAAAACTTCAATCTCGTCTACCAAAAGATGCATGTGCATGCTTAAAACGCGTTTTCGCACAAATCCGTGCGCGGGTGCTAAAAAGAGCAGCATCGGCATGCTTAGCACGTTGTTTGGTAGAAATCCACGTGGGCGTTCAGCGAAAAGCACCATTTGCATGCACATTTTGTGGTTTTGCAGAAAACTTCAATCTCGTCTACCAAAAGATGCATGTGCATGCTTAAAACGCGTTTTCGCCGAATCCGTGCGCGGTTGCTAAAAAGAGCAGCATCGGCAATGCTTAGCACGTTGTTTGGTAGAAATCCACGTGCGCGTTCGGCGAAAAGCACCATTTGCATGCACATCTTGTGGTTTTGCAGAAAACTTCAATCTCGTCTACCAAAAGATGCATGTGCATGCTTAAAACGCGTTTTCGCACGAATCCGTGCTCGGGTGCTAAAAAGAGCAGCATCGGCATGCTTAGCACGTTGTTTGGTAGAAATCCACGTGCGCGTTCTGCGAAAAGCACCATTTGCATGCACATCTTGTGGTTTTGCAGAAAACTTCAATCTCGTCTACCAAAAGATGCATGTGCATGCTTAAAACGCGTTTTCGCACGAATCCGTGCGCGGGTGCTAAAAAGAGCAGCATCGGCATGCTTAGCACGTTGTTTGGTAGAAATCCACGTGCGCGTTCTGCGAAAAGCACCATTTGCATGCACATCTTGTGGTTTTGCAGAAAACTTCAATCTCGTCTACCAAAAGATGCTTGTGCATGCTTAAATCGCGTTTTCGCACAAATCCGTGCGCGGGTGCTAAAAAGAGCAGCATCGGCATGCTTAGCACGTCGTTTGGTAGAAATCCACGTGCGCGTTCTGCCAAAAGCACCATTTGCATGCACATCTTGTGGTTTTGCAGAAAACTTCATCCGCGTCTACCAAAAGATGCATGTGCATGCTTAAAACGCGTTTTCGCACAAATCCGTGCGCGGGTGCTAAAAAGAGCAGCATCGGCATGCTTAGCACGTCGTTTGGTAGAAATCCACGTGCGCGTTCTGCCAAGAGCACCATTTGCATGCACATCTTGTGGTTTTGCAGAAAACTTCATCCGCGTCTACCAAAAGATGCATGTGCATGCTTAAAACGCGTTTTCGCACGAATCCGTGCGCGGGTGCTAAAAAGAGCAGCATCGGCATGCTTAGCACGTCGTTTGGTAGAAATCCACGTGCGCGTTCTGCCAAAAGCACCATTTGCATGCACATCTTGTGGTTTTGCAGAAAACTTCATCCGCGTCTACCAAAAGATGCATGTGCATGCTTAAAACGCGTTTTCGCACGAATCCGTGCGCGGGTGCTAAAAAGAGCAGCATCGGCATGCTTAGCACGTTGTTTGGTAGAAATCCACGTGCGCGTTCTGCGAAAAGCACCATTTGCATGCACATCTTGTGGTTTTGCAGAAAACTTCAATCTCGTATACCAAAAGATGCATGTGCATGCTTAAAACGCGTTTTCGCACGAATCCTTGCGCGGGTGCTAAAAAGAGCAGCATCGGCATGCTTAGCACGTTGTTTGGTAGAAATCCACGTGCGCGTTCTGCGAAAAGCACCATTTGCATGCACATCTTGTGGTTTTGCAGAAAACTTCAATCTCGTCTACCAAAAGATGCATGTGCATGCTTAAAACGCGTTTTCGCACAAATCCGTGCGCGGGTGCTAAAAAGAGCAGCATCGGCATGCTTAGCACGTTGTTTGGTAGAAATCCACGTGCGCGTTCTGCGAAAAGCACCATTTGCATGCACATCTTGTGGTTTTGCAGAAAACTTCAATCTCGTCTACCAAAAGATGCATGTGCATGCTTAAAACGCGTTTTCGCACGAATCCGTGCGCGGGTGCTAAAAAGAGCAGCATCGGCATGCTTAGCACGTTGTTTGGTAGAAATCCACGCGCGCGTTCTGCGAAAAGCACCATTTGCATGCACATCTTGTGCTTTTGCAGAAAACTTCAATCTCGTCTACCAAAAGATGCATGTGCATGCTTAAAACGCGTTTTCGCACGAATCCGTGCGCGGGTGCTAAAAAGAGCAGCATCGGCATTCTTAGCATGTTGTTTGGTAGAAATCCAAGTGCGCGTTCTGCGAAAAGCACCATTTGCATGCACATCTTGTGGTTTTGCAGAAAACTTCAGTCTCGTCTACCAAAAGATGCATGTGCATGCTTAAAACGCGTTTTCGCACAAATCCGTGCGCGGGTGCTAAAAAGAGCAGCATCGGCATGCTTAGCACGTTGTTTGGTAGAAATCCACGCGCGCTTTCTGCCAAAAGCACCATTTGCATGCACATCTTGTGGTTTTGCAGAAAACTTCATCCGCGTCTACCAAAAGATGCATGTGCATGCTTAAAACGCGTTTTCGCACGAATCCGTGCGCGGGTGCTAAAAAGAGCAGCATCGGCATGCTTAGCACGTCGTTTGGTAGAAATCCACGTGCGCGTTCTGCCAAAAGCACCATTTGCATGCACATCTTGTGGTTTTGCAGAAAACTTCATCCGCGTCTACCAAAAGATGCATGTGCATGCTTAAAACGCGTTTTCGCACAAATCCATGCGCGGGTGCTAAAAAGAGCAGCATCGGCATGCTTAGCACGTTGTTTGGTAGAAATCCACGTGCGCGTTCTGGGAAAAGCACCATTTGCATGCACATCTTGTGGTTTTGCAGAAAACTTCAATCTCGTCTACCAAAAGATGCATGTGCATGCTTAAAACGCGTTTTCACACGAATCCGTGCGCGGGTGCTAAAAAGAGCAGCATCGGCATGCTTAGCACGTTGTTTGGTAGAAACCCACGTGCGCGTTCTGCCAAAAGCACCATTTGCATGCACATCTTGTGCTTTTGCAGAAAACTTCAATCTCGTCTACCAAAAGATGCATGTGCATGCTTAAAACGCGTTTTCGCACGAATCCGTGCGCGGGTGCTAAAAAGAGCAGCATCAGCATGCTTAGCACGTTGTTTGGTAGAAATCCACGTGCGCGTTCTGCGAAAAGCACCATTTGCATGCACATCTTGTGGTTTTGCAGAAAACTTCATCCGCGTCTACCAAAAGATGCATGTGCATGCTTAAAACGCGTTTTCGCACGAATCCGTGCGCGGGTGCTAAAAAGAGCAGCATCGGCATGCTTAGCACGTCGTTTGGTAGAAATCCACGTGCGCGTTCTGCCAAAAGGACCATTTGCATGCACATCTTGTGGTTTTGCAGAAAACTTCATCCGCGTCTACCAAAAGATGCATGTGCATGCTTAAAACGCGTTTTCGCACGAATCCGTGCGCGGGTGCTAAAAAGAGCAGCATCGGCATGCTTAGCACGTTGGTAGAAATCCACGTGCGCGTTCTGCGAAAAGCACCATTTGCATGCACATCTTGTGGTTTTGCAGAAAACTTCAATCTCGTCTACCAAAAGATGCATGTGCATGCTTAAAACGCGTTTTCGCACAAATCCGTGCGCGGGTGCTAAAAAGAGCAGCATCGGCATGCTTAGCACGTCGTTTGGTAGAAATCCACGTGCGCGTTCTGCCAAAAGCACCATTTGCATGCACATCTTGTGGTTTTGCAGAAAACTTCATTCGCGTCTACCAAAAGATGCATGTGCATGCTTAAAACGCGTTTTCGCACAAATCCGTGCGCGGGCGCTAAAAAGAGCAGCATCGGCATGCTTAGCACGTCGTTTGGTAGAAATCCACGTGCGCGTTCTGCCAAGAGCACCATTTGCATGCACATCTTGTGGTTTTGCAGAAAACTTCATCCGCGTCTACCAAAAGATGCATGTGCATGCTTAAAACGCGTTTTCGCACGAATCCGTGCGCGGGTGCTAAAAAGAGCAGCATCGGCATGCTTAGCACGTTGTTTGGTAGAAATCCACGTGCGCGTTCTGCGAAAAGCACCATTTGCATGCACATCTTGTGGTTTTGCAGAAAACTTCAATCTCGTCTACCCAAAGATGCATGTGCATGCTTAAAACGCGTTTTCGCACGAATCCGTGCGCGGGTGCTAAAAAGAGCAGCATCGGCATGCTTAGCGCGTTGTTTGGTAGAAATCCACGTGCGCGTTCTGCGAAAAGCACCATTTGCATGCACATCTTGTGGTTTTGCAGAAAACTTCAATCTCGTCTACCAAAAGATGCATGTGCATGCTTAAAACGCGTTTTCGCACGAATGCGTGCGCGGGTGCTAAAAAGAGCAGCATCGGCATGCTTAGCACGTCGTTTCGTAGAAATCCACACGCGCGTTCTGCCAAAAGCACCATTTGCATGCACATCTTGTGGTTTTGCAGAAAACTTCATCCGCGTCTACCAAAAGATGCATGTGCATGCTTAAAACGCGTTTTCGCACGAATCCGTGCGCGGGTGCTAAAAAGAGCAGCATCGGCATGCTTAGCACGTTGTTTGTTAGAAATCCACGTGCGCGTTCTGCGAAAAGCACCATTTGCATGCACATCTTGTGGTTTTGCAGAAAACTTCAATCTCGTCTACCAAAAGATGCATGTGCATGCTTAAAACGCGTTTTCGCACAAATCCGTGCGCGGGCGGTAAAAAGAGCAGCATCGGCATGCTTAGCACGTTGTTTGGTAGAAATCCACGTGCGCGTTCTGCCACAAGCACCATTTGCATGCACATCTTGTGGTTTTGCAGAAAACTTCAATCTCGTCTACCAAAAGATGCATGTGCATGCTTAAAACGCGTTTTCGCACGAATCCGTGCGCGGGTGCTAAAAAGAGCAGCATCGGCATGCTTAGCACGTTGTTTGGTAGAAATCCACGTGCGCGTTCTGCGAAAAGCACCATTTGCATGCACATCTTGTGGTTTTGCAGAAAACTTCAATCTCGTCTACCAAAAGATGCATGTGCATGCTTAAAACGCGTTTTCGCACGAATCCGTGCGCGGGTGCTAAAAAGAGCAGCATCGGCATGCTTAGCACGTTGTTTGGTAGAAATCCACGTGCGCGATCTGCGAAAAGCACCATTTGCATGCACATCTTGTGGTTTTGCAGAAAACTTCAATCTCGTCTACCAAAAGATGCATGTGCATGCTTAAAACGCGTTTTCGCACGAATCCGTGCGCGGGTGCTAAAAAGAGCAGCATCGGCATGCTTAGCACGTTGTTTGGTAGAAATCCACGTGCGCGTTCTGCGAAAAGCACCATTTGCATGCACATCTTGTGGTTTTGCAGAAAACTTCAATCTCGTCTACCAAAAGATGCATGTGCATGCTTAAAACGCGTTTTCGCACGAATCCGTGCGCGGGTGCTAAAAAGAGCAGCATCGGCATGCTTAGCACGTTGTTTGTTAGAAATCCACGTGCGCGTTCTGCGAAAAGCACCATTTGCATGCACATCTTGTGGTTTGGAGAAAACTTCAATCTCGTCTACCAAAAGATGCATGTGCATGCTTAAAACGCGTTTTCGCACAAATCCGTGCGCGGGTGCTAAAAAGAGCAGCATCGGCATGCTTAGCACGTTGTTTGGTAGAAATCCACGTGCGCGTTCTACCACAAGCACCATTTGCATGCACATCTTGTGGTTTTGCAGAAAACTTCAATCTCGTCTACCAAAAGATGCATGTGCATGCTTAAAACGCGTTTTCGCACGAATCCGTGCGCGGGTGCTAAAAAGAGCAGCATCGGCATGCTTAGCACGTCGTTTGGTAGAAATCCACGTGCGCGTTCTGCCAAGAGCACCATTTGCATGCACATCTTGTGGTTTTGCAGAAAACTTCATCCGCGTCTACCAAAAGATGCATGTGCATGCTTAAAACGCGTTTTCGCACGAATCCGTGCGCGGGTGCTAAAAAGAGCAGCATCGGCATGCTTAGCACGTTGTTTGGTAGAAATCCACGTGCGCGTTCTGCGAAAAGCACCATTTGCATGCACATCTTGTGGTTTTGCAGAAAACTTCAATCTCGTCTACCCAAAGATGCATGTGCATGCTTAAAACGCGTTTTCGCACGAATCCGTGCGCGGGTGCTAAAAAGAGCAGCATCGGCATGCTTAGCGCGTTGTTTGGTAGAAATCCACGTGCGCGTTCTGCGAAAAGCACCATTTGCATGCACATCTTGTGGTTTTGCAGAAAACTTCAATCTCGTCTACCAAAAGATGCATGTGCATGCTTAAAACGCGTTTTCGCACGAATCCGTGCGCGGGTGCTAAAAAGAGCAGCATCGGCATGCTTAGCACGTCGTTTCGTAGAAATCCACATGCGCGTTCTGCCAAAAGCACCATTTGCATGCACATCTTGTGGTTTTGCAGAAAACTTCATCCGCGTCTACCAAAAGATGCATGTGCATGCTTAAAACGCGTTTTCGCACGAATCCGTGCGCGGGTGCTAAAAAGAGCAGCATCGGCATGCTTAGCACGTTGTTTGTTAGAAATCCACGTGCGCGTTCTGCGAAAAGCACCATTTGCATGCACATCTTATGGTTTTGCAGAAAACTTCAATCTCGTCTACCAAAAGATGCATGTGCATGCTTAAAACGCGTTTTCGCACAAATCCGTGCGCGGGCGGTAAAAAGAGCAGCATCGGCATGCTTAGCACGTTGTTTGGTAGAAATCCACGTGCGCGTTCTGCCACAAGCACCATTTGCATGCACATCTTGTGGTTTTGCAGAAAACTTCAATCTCGTCTACCAAAAGATGCATGTGCATGCTTAAAACGCGTTTTCGCACGAATCCGTGCGCGGGTGCTAAAAAGAGCAGCATCGGCATGCTTAGCACGTTGTTTGGTAGAAATCCACGTGCGCGTTCTGCGAAAAGCACCATTTGCATGCACATCTTGTGGTTTTGCAGAAAACTTCAATCTCGTCTACCAAAAGATGCATGTGCATGCTTAAAACGCGTTTTCGCACGAATCCTTGCGCGGGTGCTAAAAAGAGCAGCATCGGCATGCTTAGCACGTTGTTTGGTAGAAATCCACGTGCGCGTTCTGCGAAAAGCACCATTTGCATGCACATCTTGTGGTTTTGCAGAAAACTTCAATCTCGTCTACCAAAAGATGCATGTGCATGCTTAAAACGCGTTTTCGCACGAATCCGTGCGCGGGTGCTAAAAAGAGCAGCATCGGCATGCTTAGCACGTTGTTTGGTAGAAATCCACGTGCGCGTTCTGCGAAAAGCACCATTTGCATGCACATCTTGTGGTTTTGCAGAAAACTTCAATCTCGTCTACCAAAAGATGCATGTGCATGCTTAAAACGCGTTTTCGCACGAATCCGTGCGCGGGTGCTAAAAAGAGCAGCATCGGCATGCTTAGCACGTTGTTTGTTAGAAATCCACGTGCGCGTTCTGCGAAAAGCACCATTTGCATGCACATCTTGTGGTTTGGAGAAAACTTCAATCTCGTCTACCAAAAGATGCATGTGCATGCTTAAAACGCGTTTTCGCACAAATCCGTGCGCGGGTGCTAAAAAGAGCAGCATCGGCATGCTTAGCACGTTGTTTGGTAGAAATCCACGTGCGCGTTCTACCACAAGCACCATTTGCATGCACATCTTGTGGTTTTGCAGAAAACTTCAATCTCGTCTACCAAAAGATGCATGTGCATGCTTAAAACGAGTTTTCGCACGAATCCGTGCGCGGGTGCTAAAAAGAGCAGAATCGGCATGCTTAGCACGTCGTTTGGTAGAAATCCACGTGCGCGTTCTGCCAAAAGCACCATTTGCATGCACATCTTGTGGTTTTGCAGAAAACTTCATCCGCGTCTACCAAAAGATGCATGTGCATGCTTAAAACGCGTTTTCGCACAAATCCGTGCGCGGGTGCTAAAAAGAGCAGCATCGGCATGCTTAGAACGTTGTTTGGTAGAAATCCACGTGCGCGTTCTGCGAAAAGCACCATTTGCATGCACATCTTGTGGTTTTGCAGAAAACTTCAATCTCGTCTACCAAAAGATGCATGTGCATGCTTAAAACGCGTTTTCGCACGAATCCGTGCGCGGGTGCTAAAAAGAGCAGCATCGGCATGCTTAGCACGTTGTTTGGTAGAAATCCACGTGCGCGTTCTGCGGAAAACACCATTTGCATGCACATCTTGTGCTTTTGCAGAAAACTTCAATCTCGTCTACCAAAAGATGCATGTGTATGCTGAAAACGCGTTTTCGCACGAATCCGTGCGCGGGTGCTAAAAAGAGCAGCATCGGCATGCTTAGCACGTTGTTTGGTAGAAATCCACGTGCGCGTTCTGCGAAAAGCACCATTTGCATGCACATCTTGTGGTTTTGCAGAAAACTTCATCCGCGTCTACCAAAAGATGCATGTGCATGCTTAAAACGCGTTTTCGCACGAATCCGTGCGCGGGTGCTAAAAAGAGCAGCATCGGCATGCTTAACACGTCGTTTGGTAGAAATCCACGTGCGCGTTCTGCCAAAAGGACCATTTGCATGCACATCTTGTGGTTTTGCAGAAAACTTCAATCTCGTCTACCAAAAGATGCATGTGCATGCTTAAAACGCGTTTTCGCACAAATCCGTGCGCGGGTGCTAAAAAGAGCAGCATCGGCATGCTTAGCACGTCGTTTGGTAGAAATCCACGTGCGCGTTCTTCCAAAAGCACCATTTGCATGCATATCTTGTGGTTTTGCAGAAAACTTCATCCGCGTCTACCATAATATGCATGTGCATGCTTAAAACGCGTTTTCGCACAAATCCGTGCGCGGGTGCTAAAAAGAGCAGCATCGGCATGCTTAGCACGTCGTTTGGTAGAAATCCACGTGCGCGTTCTGCCAAGAGCACCATTTGCATGCACATATTGTGGTTTTGCAGAAAACTTCATCCGCGTCTACCAAAAGATGCATGTGCATGCTTAAAACGCGTTTTCGCACGAATCCGTGCGCGGGTGCTAAAAAGAGCAGCATCGGCATGCTTAGCACGTTGTTTGGTAGAAATCCACGTGCGCGTTCTGCGAAAAGCACCATTTGCATGCACATCTTGTGGTTTTGCAGAAAACTTCAATCTCGTCTACCAAAAGATGCATGTGCATGCTTAAAACGCGTTTTCGCACGAATCCGTGCGCGGGTGCTAAAAAGAGCAGCATCGGCATGCTTAGCACGTCGTTTGGTAGAAATCCACGTGCGCGTTCTGCCAAGAGCACCATTTGCATGCACATCTTGTGGTTTTGCAGAAAACTTCAATCTCGTCTACCAAAAGATGCATGTGCATGCTTAAAACGCGTTTTCGCACGAATCCGTGCGCGGGTGCTAAAAAGAGCAGCATCGGCATGCTTAGCACGTTGTTTGGGAGAAATCCACGTGCGCGTTCTGCGAAAAGCACCATTTGCATGCACATCTCGCGGTTCTGCAGAAAACTTCAATCTCGTCTACCAAAAGATGCATGTGCATGCTTAAAACGCGTTTTCGCACGAATCCGTGCGCGGGTGCTAAAAAGAGCAGCATCGGCATGCTTAGCACGTTGTTTGGTAGAAATCCACGTGCGCGTTCTGCGAAAAGCACCATTTGCATGCACATCTTGTGGTTTTGCAGAAAACTTCAATCTCGTCTACCAAAAGATGCATGTGCATGCTTAAAAAGCGTTTTCGCACGAATCCGTGCGCGGGTGCTAAAAAGAGCAGCATCGGCATGCTTAGCACGTTGTTTGGTAGAAATCCACGTGCGCGTTCTGCGAAAAGCACCATTTGCATGCACATCTTGTGGTTTTCCAGAAAACTTCAATCTCGTCTACCAAAAGATGCATGTGCATGCTTAAAACGCGTTTTCGCACGAATCCGTGCGCGGGTGCTAAAAAGAGCAGCATCGGCATGCTTAGCACGTTGTTTGGTAGAAATCCACGTGCGCGTTCTGCGAAAAGCACCATTTGCATGCACATCTTGTGGTTTTGCAGAAAACTTCAATCTCGTCTACCAAAAGATGCATGTGCATGCTTAAAAAGCGTTTTCGCACGAATCCGTGCGCGGGTGCTAAAAAGAGCAGCATCGGCATGCTTAGCACGTTGTTTGGTAGAAATCCACGTGCGCGTTCTGCGAAAAGCACCATTTGCATGCACATCTTGTGGTTTTCCAGAAAACTTCAATCTCGTCTACCAAAAGATGCATGTGCATGCTTAAAACGCGTTTTCGCACGAATCCGTGCGCGGGTGCTAAAAAGAGCAGCATCGGCATGCTTAGCACGTTGTTTGGGAGAAATCCACGTGCGCGTTCTGCGAAAAGCACCATTTGCATGCACATCTCGTGGTTCTGCAGAAAACTTCAATCTCGTCTACCAAAAGATGCATGTGCATGCTTAAAACGCGTTTTCGCACGAATCCTTGCGCGGGTGCTAAAAAGAGCAGCATCGGCATGCTTAGAACGTTGTTTGGTAGAAATCCACGTGCGCGTTCTGCGAAAAGCACCATTTGCATGCACATCTTGTGGTTTTGCAGAAAACTTCAATCTCGTCTACCAAAAGATGCATGTGCATGCTTAAAACGCGTTTTCGCACAAATCCGTGCGCGGGTGCTAAAAAGAGCAGCATCGGCATGCTTAGCACGTTGTTTGGTAGAAATCCACGTGCGCGTTCTGCGAAAAGCACCATTTGCATGCACATCTTGTGGTTTTGCAGAAAACTTCAATCTCGTCTACCAAAAGATGCATGTGCATGCTTAAAACGCGTTTTCGCACGAATCCGTGCGCGGGTGCTAAAAAGAGCAGCATCGGCATGCTTAGCACGTTGTTTGGTAGAAATCCACGTGCGCGTTCTGCGAAAAGCACCATTTGCATGCACATCTTGTGCTTTTGCAGAAAACTTCAATCTCGTCTACCAAAAGATGCATGTGCATGCTTAAAACGCGTTTTCGCACGAATCCGTGCGCGGGTGCTAAAAAGAGCAGCATCGGCATTCTTAGCATGTTGTTTGGTAGAAATCCAAGTGCGCGTTCTGCGAAAAGCACCATTTGCATGCACATCTTGTGGTTTTGCAGAAAACTTCAGTCTCGTTCACCAAAAGATGCATGTGCATGCTTAAAACGCGTTTTCGCACAAATCCGTGCGCGGGTGCTAAAAAGAGCAGCATCGGCATGCTTAGCACGTTGTTTGGTAGAAATCCACGCGCGCTTTCTGCCAAAAGCACCATTTGCATGCACATCTTGTGGTTTTGCAGAAAACTTCATCCGCGTCTACCAAAAGATGCATGTGCATGCTTAAAACGCGTTTTCGCACGAATCCGTGCGCGGGTGCTAAAAAGAGCAGCATCGGCATGCTTAGCACGTCGTTTGGTAGAAATCCACGTGCGCGTTCTGCCAAAAGCACCATTTGCATGCACATCTTGTGGTTTTGCAGAAAACTTCATCCGCGTCTACCAAAAGATGCATGTGCATGCTTAAAACGCGTTTTCGCACAAATCCGTGCGCGGGTGCTAAAAAGAGCAGCATCGGCATGCTTAGCACGTTGTTTGGTAGAAATCCACGTGCGCGTTCTGGGAAAAGCACCATTTGCATGCACATCTTGTGGTTTTGCAGAAAACTTCAATCTCGTCTACCAAAAGATGCATGTGCATGCTTAAAACGCGTTTTCGCACGAATCCGTGCGCGGGTGCTAAAAAGAGCAGCATCGGCATGCTTAGCACGTTGTTTGGTAGAAACCCACGTGCGCGTTCTGCCAAAAGCACCATTTGCATGCACATCTTGTGCTTTTGCAGAAAACTTCAATCTCGTCTACCAAAAGATGCATGTGCATGCTTAAAACGCGTTTTCGCACGAATCCGTGCGCGGGTGCTAAAAAGAGCAGCATCGGCATGCTTAGCACGTTGTTTGGTAGAAATCCATGTGCGCGTTCTGCGAAAAGCACCATTTGCATGCACATCTTGTGGTTTTGCAGAAAACTTCATCCGCGTCTACCAAAAGATGCATGTGCATGCTTAAAACGCGTTTTCGCACGAATCCGTGCGCGGGTGCTAAAAAGAGCAGCATCGGCATGCTTAGCACGTCGTTTGGTAGAAATCCACGTGCGCGTTCTGCCAAAAGGACCATTTGCATGCACATCTTGTGGTTTTGCAGAAAACTTCATCCGCGTCTACCAAAAGATGCATGTGCATGCTTAAAACGCGTTTTCGCACGAATCCGTGCGCGGGTGCTAAAAAGAGCAGCATCGGCATGCTTAGCACGTTGGTAGAAATCCACGTGCGCGTTCTGCGAAAAGCACCATTTGCATGCACATCTTGTGGTTTTGCAGAAAACTTCAATCTCGTCTACCAAAAGATGCATGTGCATGCTTAAAACGCGTTTTCGCACAAATCCGTGCGCGGGTGCTAAAAAGAGCAGCATCGGCATGCTTAGCACGTCGTTTGGTAGAAATCCACGTGCGCGTTCTGCCAAAAGCACCATTTGCATGCACATCTTGTGGTTTTGCAGAAAACTTCATTCGCGTCTACCAAAAGATGCATGTGCATGCTTAAAACGCGTTTTCGCACAAATCCGTGCGCGGGCGCTAAAAAGAGCAGCATCGGCATGCTTAGCACGTCGTTTGGTAGAAATCCACGTGCGCGTTCTACCACAAGCACCATTTGCATGCACATCTTGTGGTTTTGCAGAAAACTTCATCCGCGTCTACCAAAAGATGCATGTGCATGCTTAAAACGCGTTTTCGCACGAATCCGTGCGCGGGTGCTAAAAAGAGCAGCATCGGCATGCTTAGCACGTTGTTTGGTAGAAATCCACGTGCGCGTTCTGCGAAAAGCACCATTTGCATGCACATCTTGTGGTTTTGCAGAAAACTTCAATCTCGTCTACCCAAAGATGCATGTGCATGCTTAAAACGCGTTTTCGCACGAATCCGTGCGCGGGTGCTAAAAAGAGCAGCATCGGCATGCTTAGCGCGTTGTTTGGTAGAAATCCACGTGCGCGTTCTGCGAAAAGCACCATTTGCATGCACATCTTGTGGTTTTGCAGAAAACTTCAATCTCGTCTACCAAAAGATGCATGTGCATGCTTAAAACGCGTTTTCGCACGAATCCGTGCGCGGGTGCTAAAAAGAGCAGCATCGGCATGCTTAGCACGTCGTTTCGTAGAAATCCACATGCGCGTTCTGCCAAAAGCACCATTTGCATGCACATCTTGTGGTTTTGCAGAAAACTTCATCCGCGTCTACCAAAAGATGCATGTGCATGCTTAAAACGCGTTTTCGCACGAATCCGTGCGCGGGTGCTAAAAAGAGCAGCATCGGCATGCTTAGCACGTTGTTTGTTAGAAATCCACGTGCGCGTTCTGCGAAAAGCACCATTTGCATGCACATCTTGTGGTTTTGCAGAAAACTTCAATCTCGTCTACCAAAAGATGCATGTGCATGCTTAAAACGCGTTTTCGCACAAATCCGTGCGCGGGCGGTAAACAGAGCAGCATCGGCATGCTTAGCACGTTGTTTGGTAGAAATCCACGTGCGCGTTCTGCCACAAGCACCATTTGCATGCACATCTTGTGGTTTTGCAGAAAACTTCAATCTCGTCTACCAAAAGATGCATGTGCATGCTTAAAACGCGTTTTCGCACGAATCCGTGCGCGGGTGCTAAAAAGAGCAGCATCGGCATGCTTAGCACGTTGTTTGGTAGAAATCCACGTGCGCGTTCTGCGAAAAGCACCATTTGCATGCACATCTTGTGGTTTTGCAGAAAACTTCAATCTCGTCTACCAAAAGATGCATGTGCATGCTTAAAACGCGTTTTCGCACGAATCCGTGCGCGGGTGCTAAAAAGAGCAGCATCGGCATGCTTAGCACGTTGTTTGGTAGAAATCCACGTGCGCGTTCTGCGAAAAGCACCATTTGCATGCACATCTTGTGGTTTTGCAGAAAACTTCAATCTCGTCTACCAAAAGATGCATGTGCATGCTTAAAACGCGTTTTCGCACGAATCCGTGCGCGGGTGCTAAAAAGAGCAGCATCGGCATGCTTAGCACGTTGTTTGGTAGAAATCCACGTGCGCGTTCTGCGAAAAGCACCATTTGCATGCACATCTTGTGGTTTTGCAGAAAACTTCAATCTCGTCTACCAAAAGATGCATGTGCATGCTTAAAACGCGTTTTCGCACGAATCCGTGCGCGGGTGCTAAAAAGAGCAGCATCGGCATGCTTAGCACGTTGTTTGTTAGAAATCCACGTGCGCGTTCTGCGAAAAGCACCATTTGCATGCACATCTTGTGGTTTGGAGAAAACTTCAATCTCGTCTACCAAAAGATGCATGTGCATGCTTAAAACGCGTTTTCGCACAAATCCGTGCGCGGGTGCTAAAAAGAGCAGCATCGGCATGCTTAGCACGTTGTTTGGTAGAAATCCACGTGCGCGTTCTACCACAAGCACCATTTGCATGCACATCTTGTGGTTTTGCAGAAAACTTCAATCTCGTCTACCAAAAGATGCATGTGCATGCTTAAAACGCGTTTTCGCACGAATCCGTGCGCGGGTGCTAAAAAGAGCAGCATCGGCATGCTTAGCACGTCGTTTGGTAGAAATCCACGTGCGCGTTCTGCCAAGAGCACCATTTGCATGCACATCTTGTGGTTTTGCAGAAAACTTCATCCGCGTCTACCAAAAGATGCATGTGCATGCTTAAAACGCGTTTTCGCACGAATCCGTGCGCGGGTGCTAAAAAGAGCAGCATCGGCATGCTTAGCACGTTGTTTGGTAGAAATCCCCGTGCGCGTTCTGCGAAAAGCACCATTTGCATGCACATCTTGTGGTTTTGCAGAAAACTTCAATCTCGTCTACCCAAAGATGCATGTGCATGCTTAAAACGCGTTTTCGCACGAATCCGTGCGCGGGTGCTAAAAAGAGCAGCATCGGCATGCTTAGCGCGTTGTTTGGTAGAAATCCACGTGCGCGTTCTGCGAAAAGCACCATTTGCATGCACATCTTGTGGTTTTGCAGAAAACTTCAATCTCGTCTACCAAAAGATGCATGTGCATGCTTAAAACGCGTTTTCGCACGAATCCGTGCGCGGGTGCTAAAAAGAGCAGCATCGGCATGCTTAGCACGTCGTTTCGTAGAAATCCACATGCGCGTTCTGCCAAAAGCACCATTTGCATGCACATCTTGTGGCTTTGCAGAAAACTTCAATCCGCGTCTACCAAAAGATGCATGTGCATGCTTAAAACGCGTTTTCGCACGAATCCGTGCGCGGGTGCTAAAAAGAGCAGCATCGGCATGCTTAGCACGTTGTTTGTTAGAAATCCACGTGCGCGTTCTGCGAAAAGCACCATTTGCATGCACATCTTGTGGTTTTGCAGAAAACTTCAATCTCGTCTACCAAAAGATGCATGTGCATGCTTAAAACGCGTTTTCGCACAAATCCGTGCGCGGCGGTAAAAAGAGCAGCATCGGCATGCTTAGCACGTTGTTTGGTAGAAATCCACGTGCGCGTTCTGCCACAAGCACCATTTGCATGCACATCTTGTGGTTTTGCAGAAAACTTCAATCTCGTCTACCAAAAGATGCATGTGCATGCTTAAAACGCGTTTTCGCACGAATCCGTGCGCGGGTGCTAAAAAGAGCAGCATCGGCATGCTTAGCACGTTGTTTGGTAGAAATCCACGTGCGCGTTCTGCGAAAAGCACCATTTGCATGCACATCTTGTGGTTTTGCAGAAAACTTCAATCTCGTCTACCAAAAGATGCATGTGCATGCTTAAAACGCGTTTTCGCACGAATCCGTGCGCGGGTGCTAAAAAGAGCAGCATCGGCATGCTTAGCACGTTGTTTGGTAGAAATTCACGTGCGCGTTCTGCGAAAAGCACCATTTGCCATGCACATCTTGTGGTTTTGCAGAAAACTTCAATCTCGTCTACCAAAAGATGCATGTGCATGCTTAAAACGCGTTTCGCACGAATCCGTGCGCGGGTGCTAAAAGAGCAGCATCGGCATGCTTAGCACGTTGTTTGATAGAAATCCACGTGCGCGTTCTGCGAAAAGCACCATTTGCATGCACATCTTGTGGTTTTGCAGAAAACTTCAATCTCGTCTACCAAAAGATGCATGTGCATGCTTAAAACGCGTTTTCCGCACGAATCCGTGCGCGGGTGCTAAAAAGAGCAGCATCGGCATGCTTAGCACGTTGTTTGTTAGAAATCCACGTGCGCGTTCTGCGAAAAGCACCATTTGCATGCACATCTTGTGGTTTGGAGAAAACTTCAAATCTCGTCTACCAAAGATGCATGTGCATGCTTAAAACGCGTTTTCGCACAAATCCGTGCGCGGGTGCTAAAAAGAGCAGCATCGGCATGCTTAGCACGTTGTTTGGTAGAAATCCACGTGCGCGTTCTACCACAAGCACCATTTGCATGCACATCTTGTGGTTTTGCAGAAAACTTCAATCTCGTCTACCAAAAGATGCATGTGCATGCTTAAAACGCGTTTTCGCACGAATCCGTGCGCGGGTGCTAAAAAGAGCAGCATCGGCATGCTTAACACGTCGTTTGGTAGAAATCCACGTGCGCGTTCTGCCAAAAGGACCATTTGCATGCACATCTTGTGGTTTTGCAGAAAACTTCATCCGCGTCTACCAAAAGATGCATGTGCATGCTTAAAACGCGTTTTCGCACGAATCCGTGCGCGGGTGCTAAAAAGAGCAGCATCGGCATGCTTAGCACGTTGTTTGGTAGAAATCCACGTGCGCGTTCTGCGAAAAGCACCATTTGCATGCACATCTTGTGGTTTTGCAGAAAACTTCAATCTCGTCTACCAAAAGATGCATGTGCATGCTTAAAACGCGTTTTCGCACAAATCCGTGCGCGGGTGCTAAACAGAGCAGCATCGGCATGCTTAGCACGTCGTTTGGTAGAAATCCACGTGCGCGTTCTTCCAAAAGCACCATTTGCATGCATATCTTGTGGTTTTGCAGAAAACTTCATCCGCGTCTACCATAATATGCATGTGCATGCTTAAAACGCGTTTTCGCACAAATCCGTGCGCGGGTGCTAAAAAGAGCAGCATCGGCATGCTTAGCACGTCGTTTGGTAGAAATCCACGTGCGCGTTCTGCCAAGAGCACCATTTGCATGCACATATTGTGGTTTTGCAGAAAACTTCATCCGCGTCTACCAAAAGATGCATGTGCATGCTTAAAACGCGTTTTCGCACAAATCCGTGCGCGGGTGCTAAAAAGAGCAGCATCGGCATGCTTAGCACGTTGTTTGGTAGAAATCCACGTGCGCGTTCTACCACAAGCACCATTTGCATGCACATCTTGTGGTTTTGCAGAAAACTTCAATCTCGTCTACCAAAAGATGCATGTGCATGCTTAAAACGCGTTTTCGCACGAATTCGTGCGCGGGTGCTAAAAAGAGCAGAATCGGCATGCTTAGCACGTCGTTTGGTAGAAATTCACGTGCGCGTTCTGCCAAAAGCACCATTTGCAATGCACATCTTGTGGTTTTGCAGAAAACTTCATCCGCGTCTACCAAAAGATGCATGTGCATGCTTAAAACGCGTTTTCGCACAAATCCGTGCGCGGGTGCTAAAAAGAGCAGCATCGGCATGCTTAGCACGTTGTTTGGTAGAAATCCACGTGCGCGTTCTGCGAAAAGCACCATTTGCATGCACATCTCGCGGTTCTGCAGAAAACTTCAATCTCGTCTACCAAAAGATGCATGTGCATGCTTAAAAACGCGTTTTCGCACGAATCCGTGCGCGGGTGCTAAAAAGAGCAGCATCGGCATGCTTAGCACGTTGTTTGGTAGAAATCCACGTGCGCGTTCAGCGAAAAGCACCATTTGCATGCACATCTTGTGGTTTTGCAGAAAACTTCAATCTCGTCTACCAAAAGATGCATGTGCATGCTTAAAACGCGTTTTCGCACGAATCCGTGCGCGGGTGCTAAAAAGAGCAGCATCGGCATGCTTAGCACGTTGTTTGGTAGAAATCCACGTGCGCGTTCTGCGAAAAGCACCATTTGCATGCACATCTTGTGGTTTTCCAGAAAACTTCAATCTCGTCTACCAAAAGATGCATGTGCATGCTTAAAACGCGTTTTCCGCACGAATCCGTGCGCGGGTGCTAAAAAGAGCAGCATCGGCATGCTTAGCACGTTGTTTGGGAGAAATCCACGTGCGCGTTCTGCGAAAAGCACCATTTGCATGCACATCTCGTGGTTCTGCAGAAAACTTCAATCTCGTCTACCAAAAGATGCATGTGCATGCTTAAAACGCGTTTTCGCACGAATCCGTGCGCGGGTGCTAAAAAGAGCAGCATCGGCATGCTTAGCACGTCGTTTGGTAGAAATCCACGTGCGCGTTCTGCCAAAAGCACCATTTGCATGCACATCTTGTGGTTTTGCAGAAAACTTCAATCTCGTCTACCAAAAGATGCATGTGCATGCTTAAAACGCGTTTTCGCACGAATCCGTGAGCGGGTGCTAAAAAGAGCAGCATCGGCATGCTTAGCACGTTGTTTGTTAGAAATCCACGTGCGCGTTCTGCGAAAAGCACCATTTGCATGCACATCTTGTGGTTTGGGAGAAAACTTCAATCTCGTCTACCAAAAGATGCATGTGCATGCTTAAAACGCGTTTTCGCACAAATCCGTGCGCGGGTGCTAAAAAGAGCAGCATCGGCATGCTTAGCACGTTGTTTGGTAGAAATCCACGTGCGCGTTCTACCACAAGCACCATTTGCATGCACATCTTGTGGTTTTGCAGAAAACTTCAATCTCGTCTACCAAAAGATGCATGTGCATGCTTAAAACGCGTTTTCGCACGAATTCGTGCGCGGGTGCTAAAAAGAGCAGAATCGGCATGCTTAGCACGTCGTTTGGTAGAAATTCACGTGCGCGTTCTGCCAAAAGCACCATTTGCATGCACATCTTGTGGTTTTGCAGAAAACTTCATCCGCGTCTACCAAAAGATGCATGTGCATGCCTTAAACGCGTTTTCGCACAAATCCGTGCGCGGGTGCTAAAAAGAGCAGCATCGGCATGCTTAACACGTTGTTTGGTAGAAATCCACGTGCGCGTTCTGCGAAAAGCACCATTTGCATGCACATCTTGTGGTTTTGCAGAAAACTTCAATCTCGTCTACCAAAAGATGCATGTGCATGCTTAAAACGCGTTTTCGCACGAATCCGTGCGCGGGTGCTAAAAAGAGCAGCATCGGCATGCTTAGCACGTTGTTTGGTAGAAATCCACGTGCGCGTTCTGCGGAAAGCACCATTTGCATGCACATCTTGTGCTTTTGCAGAAAACTTCAATCTCGTCTACCAAAAGATGCATGTGTATGCTGAAAACGCGTTTTCGCACGAATCCGTGCGCGGGTGCTAAAAAGAGCAGCATCGGCATGCTTAGCACGTTGTTTGGTAGAAATCCACGTGCGCGTTCTGCGAAAAGCACCATTTGCATGCACATCTTGTGGTTTTGCAGAAAACTTCATCCGCGCCTACCAAAAGATGCATGTGCATGCTTAAAACGCGTTTTCGCACGAATCCGTGCGCGGGTGCTAAAAAGAGCAGCATCGGCATGCTTAAACACGTCGTTTGGTAGAAATCCACGTGCGCGTTCTGCCAAAAGGACCATTTGCATGCACATCTTGTGGTTTTGCAGAAAACTTCATCCGCGTCTACCAAAAGATGCATGTGCATGCTTAAAACGCGTTTTCGCACGAATCCGTGCGCGGGTGCTAAAAAGAGCAGCATCGGCATGCTTAGCACGTTGTTTGGTAGAAATCCACGTGCGCGTTCTGCGAAAAGCACCATTTGCATGCACATCTTGTGGTTTTGCAGAAAACTTCAATCTCGTCTACCAAAAGATGCATGTGCATGCTTAAAACGCGTTTTCGCACAAATCCGTGCGCGGGTGCTAAAAAGAGCAGCATCGGCATGCTTAGCACGTCGTTTGGTAGAAATCCACGTGCGCGTTCTTCCAAAAGCACCATTTGCATGCATATCTTGTGGTTTTGCAGAAAACTTCATCCGCGTCTACCATAATATGCATGTGCATGCTTAAAACGCGTTTTCGCACAAATCCGTGCGCGGGTGCTAAAAAGAGCAGCATCGGCATGCTTAGCACGTCGTTTGGTAGAAATCCACGTGCGCGTTCTGCCAAGAGCACCATTTGCATGCACATATTGTGGTTTTGCAGAAAACTTCATCCGCGTCTACCAAAAGATGCATGTGCATGCTTAAAAACGCGTTTTCGCACGAATCCGTGCGCGGGTGCTAAAAAGAGCAGCATCGGCATGCTTAGCACGTTGTTTGGTAGAAATCCACGTGCGCGTTCTGCGAAAAGCACCATTTGCATGCACATCTTGTGGTTTTGCAGAAAACTTCAATCTCGTCTACCAAAAGATGCATGTGCATGCTTAAAACGCGTTTTCGCACGAATCCGTGCGCGGGTGCTAAAAAGAGCAGCATCGGCATGCTTAGCACGTCGTTTGGTAGAAATCCACGTGCGCGTTCTGCCAAGAGCACCATTTGCATGCACATCTTGTGGTTTTGCAGAAAACTTCATCCGCGTCTACCAAAAGATGCATGTGCATGCTTAAAACGCGTTTTCGCACGAATCCGTGCGCGGGTGCTAAAAAGAGCAGCATCGGCATGCTTAGCACGTTGTTTGGTAGAAATCCACGTGCGCGTTCTGCGAAAAGCACCATTTGCATGCACATCTTGTGGTTTTGCAGAAAACTTCAATCTCGTCTACCCAAAGATGCATGTGCATGCTTAAAACGCGTTTTCGCACGAATCCGTGCGCGGGTGCTAAAAAGAGCAGCATCGGCATGCTTAGCGCGTTGTTTGGTAGAAATCCACGTGCGCGTTCTGCGAAAAGCACCATTTGCATGCACATCTTGTGGTTTGCAGAAAACTTCAATCTCGTCTACCAAAAGATGCATGTGCATGCTTAAAACGCGTTTTCGCACGAATCCGTGCGCGGGTGCTAAAAAGAGCAGCATCGGCATGCTTAGCACGTCGTTTCGTAGAAATCCACATGCGCGTTCTGCCAAAAGCACCATTTGCATGCACATCTTGTGGTTTTGCAGAAAACTTCATCCGCGTCTACCAAAAGATGCATGTGCATGCTTAAAACGCGTTTTCGCACGAATCCGTGCGCGGGTGCTAAAAAGAGCAGCATCGGCATGCTTAGCACGTTGTTTGTTAGAAATCCACGTGCGCGTTCTGCGAAAAGCACCATTTGCATGCACATCTTGTGGTTTTGCAGAAAACTTCAATCTCGTCTACCAAAAGATGCATGTGCATGCTTAAAACGCGTTTTCGCACAAATCCGTGCGCGGGCGGTAAAAAGAGCAGCATCGGCATGCTTAGCACGTTGTTTGGTAGAAATCCACGTGCGCGTTCTGCCACAAGCACCATTTGCATGCACATCTTGTGGTTTTGCAGAAAACTTCAATCTCGTCTACCAAAAGATGCATGTGCATGCTTAAAACGCGTTTTCGCACGAATCCGTGCGCGGGTGCTAAAAAGAGCAGCATCGGCATGCTTAGCACGTTGTTTGGTAGAAATCCACGTGCGCGTTCTGCGAAAAGCACCATTTGCATGCACATCTTGTGGTTTTGCAGAAAACTTCAATCTCGTCTACCAAAAGATGCATGTGCATGCTTAAAACGCGTTTTCGCACGAATCCGTGCGCGGGTGCTAAAAAGAGCAGCATCGGCATGCTTAGCACGTTGTTTGGTAGAAATTCACGTGCGCGTTCTGCGAAAAGCACCATTTGCATGCACATCTTGTGGTTTTGCAGAAAACTTCAATCTCGTCTACCAAAAGATGCATGTGCATGCTTAAAACGCGTTTTCGCACGAATCCGTGCGCGGGTGCTAAAAAGAGCAGCATCGGCATGCTTAGCACGTTGTTTGGTAGAAATCCACGTGCGCGTTCTGCGAAAAGCACCATTTGCATGCACATCTTGTGGTTTTGCAGAAAACTTCAATCTCGTCTACCAAAAGATGCATGTGCATGCTTAAAACGCGTTTTCGCACGAATCCGTGCGCGGGTGCTAAAAAGAGCAGCATCGGCATGCTTAGCACGTTGTTTGGTAGAAATTCACGTGCGCGTTCTGCGAAAAGCACCATTTGCATGCACATCTTGTGGTTTTGCAGAAAACTTCAATCTCGTCTACCAAAAGATGCATGTGCATGCTTAAAACGCGTTTTCGCACGAATCCGTGCGCGGGTGCTAAAAAGAGCAGCATCGGCATGCTTAGCACGTTGTTTGGTAGAAATCCACGTGCGCGTTCTGCGAAAAGCACCATTTGCATGCACATCTTGTGGTTTTGCAGAAAACTTCAATCTCGTCTACCAAAAGATGCATGTGCATGCTTAAAACGCGTTTTCGCACGAATCCGTGCGCGGGTGCTAAAAAGAGCAGCATCGGCATGCTTAGCACGTTGTTTGTTAGAAATCCACGTGCGCGTTCTGCGAAAAGCACCATTTGCATGCACATCTTGTGGTTTGGAGAAAACTTCAATCTCGTCTACCAAAAGATGCATGTGCATGCTTAAAACGCGTTTTCGCACAAATCCGTGCGCGGGTGCTAAAAAGAGCAGCATCGGCATGCTTAGCACGTTGTTTGGTAGAAATCCACGTGCGCGTTCTACCACAAGCACCATTTGCATGCACATCTTGTGGTTTTGCAGAAAACTTCAATCTCGTCTACCAAAAGATGCATGTGCATGCTTAAAACGCGTTTTCGCACGAATCCGTGCGCGGGTGCTAAAAAGAGCAGCATCGGCATGCTTAACACGTCGTTTGGTAGAAATCCACGTGCGCGTTCTGCCAAAAGGACCATTTGCATGCACATCTTGTGGTTTTGCAGAAAACTTCATCCGCGTCTACCAAAAGATGCATGTGCATGCTTAAAACGCGTTTTCGCACGAATCCGTGCGCGGGTGCTAAAAAGAGCAGCATCGGCATGCTTAGCACGTTGTTTGGTAGAAATCCACGTGCGCGTTCTGCGAAAAGCACCATTTGCATGCACATCTTGTGGTTTTGCAGAAAACTTCAATCTCGTCTACCAAAAGATGCATGTGCATGCTTAAAACGCGTTTTCGCACAAATCCGTGCGCGGGTGCTAAAAAGAGCAGCATCGGCATGCTTAGCACGTCGTTTGGTAGAAATCCACGTGCGCGTTCTTCCAAAAGCACCATTTGCATGCATATCTTGTGGTTTTGCAGAAAACTTCATCCGCGTCTACCATAATATGCATGTGCATGCTTAAAACGCGTTTTCGCACAAATCCGTGCGCGGGTGCTAAAAAGAGCAGCATCGGCATGCTTAGCACGTCGTTTGGTAGAAATCCACGTGCGCGTTCTGCCAAGAGCACCATTTGCATGCACATATTGTGGTTTTGCAGAAAACTTCATCCGCGTCTACCAAAAGATGCATGTGCATGCTTAAAACGCGTTTTCGCACAAATCCGTGCGCGGGTGCTAAAAAGAGCAGCATCGGCATGCTTAGCACGTTGTTTGGTAGAAATCCACGTGCGCGTTCTACCACAAGCACCATTTGCATGCACATCTTGTGGTTTTGCAGAAAACTTCAATCTCGTCTACCAAAAGATGCATGTGCATGCTTAAAACGCGTTTTCGCACGAATTCGTGCGCGGGTGCTAAAAAGAGCAGAATCGGCATGCTTAGCACGTCGTTTGGTAGAAATTCACGTGCGCGTTCTGCCAAAAGCACCATTTGCATGCACATCTTGTGGTTTTGCAGAAAACTTCATCCGCGTCTACCAAAAGATGCATGTGCATGCTTAAAACGCGTTTTCGCACAAATCCGTGCGCGGGTGCTAAAAAGAGCAGCATCGGCATGCTTAGCACGTTGTTTGGTAGAAATCCACGTGCGCGTTCTGCGAAAAGCACCATTTGCATGCACATCTCGCGGTTCTGCAGAAAACTTCAATCTCGTCTACCAAAAGATGCATGTGCATGCTTAAAACGCGTTTTCGCACGAATCCGTGCGCGGGTGCTAAAAAGAGCAGCATCGGCATGCTTAGCACGTTGTTTGGTAGAAATCCACGTGCGCGTTCTGCGAAAAGCACCATTTGCATGCACATCTTGTGGTTTTGCAGAAAACTTCAATCTCGTCGACCAAAAGATGCATGTGCATGCTTAAAACGCGTTTTCGCACGAATCCGTGCGCGGGTGCTAAAAAGAGCAGCATCGGCATGCTTAGCACGTTGTTTGGTAGAAATCCACGTGCGCGTTCTGCGAAAAGCACCATTTGCATGCACATCTTGTGGTTTTCCAGAAAACTTCAATCTCGTCTACCAAAAGATGCATGTGCATGCTTAAAACGCGTTTTCGCACGAATCCGTGCGCGGGTGCTAAAAAGAGCAGCATCGGCATGCTTAGCACGTTGTTTGGGAGAAATCCACGTGCGCGTTCTGCGAAAAGCACCATTTGCATGCACATCTCGTGGTTCTGCAGAAAACTTCAATCTCGTCTACCAAAAGATGCATGTGCATGCTTAAAACGCGTTTTCGCACGAATCCGTGCGCGGGTGCTAAAAAGAGCAGCATCGGCATGCTTAGCACGTCGTTTGGTAGAAATCCACGTGCGCGTTCTGCCAAAAGCACCATTTGCATGCACATCTTGTGGTTTTGCAGAAAACTTCAATCTCGTCTACCAAAAGATGCATGTGCATGCTTAAAACGCGTTTTCGCACGAATCCGTGCGCGGGTGCTAAAAAGAGCAGCATCGGCATGCTTAGCACGTTGTTTGTTAGAAATCCACGTGCGCGTTCTGCGAAAAGCACCATTTGCATGCACATCTTGTGGTTTGGAGAAAACTTCAATCTCGTCTACCAAAAGATGCATGTGCATGCTTAAAACGCGTTTTCGCACAAATCCGTGCGCGGGTGCTAAAAAGAGCAGCATCGGCATGCTTAGCACGTTGTTTGGTAGAAATCCACGTGCGCGTTCTACCACAAGCACCATTTGCATGCACATCTTGTGGTTTTGCAGAAAACTTCAATCTCGTCTACCAAAAGATGCATGTGCATGCTTAAAACGCGTTTTCGCACGAATTCGTGCGCGGGTGCTAAAAAGAGCAGAATCGGCATGCTTAGCACGTCGTTTGGTAGAAATTCACGTGCGCGTTCTGCCAAAAGCACCATTTGCATGCACATCTTGTGGTTTTGCAGAAAACTTCATCCGCGTCTACCAAAAGATGCATGTGCATGCTTAAAACGCGTTTTCGCACAAATCCGTGCGCGGGTGCTAAAAAGAGCAGCATCGGCATGCTTAGCACGTTGTTTGGTAGAAATCCACGTGCGCGTTCTGCGAAAAGCACCATTTGCATGCACATCTTGTGGTTTTGCAGAAAACTTCAATCTCGTCTACCAAAAGATGCATGTGCATGCTTAAAACGCGTTTTCGCACGAATCCGTGCGCGGGTGCTAAAAAGAGCAGCATCGGCATGCTTAGCACGTTGTTTGGTAGAAATCCACGTGCGCGTTCTGCGGAAAGCACCATTTGCATGCACATCTTGTGCTTTTGCAGAAAACTTCAATCTCGTCTACCAAAAGATGCATGTGTATGCTGAAAACGCGTTTTCGCACGAATCCGTGCGCGGGTGCTAAAAAGAGCAGCATCGGCATGCTTAGCACGTTGTTTGGTAGAAATCCACGTGCGCGTTCTGCGAAAAGCACCATTTGCATGCACATCTTGTGGTTTTGCAGAAAACTTCATCCGCGCCTACCAAAAGATGCATGTGCATGCTTAAAACGCGTTTTCGCACGAATCCGTGCGCGGGTGCTAAAAAGAGCAGCATCGGCATGCTTAACACGTCGTTTGGTAGAAATCCACGTGCGCGTTCTGCCAAAAGGACCATTTGCATGCACATCTTGTGGTTTTGCAGAAAACTTCATCCGCGTCTACCAAAAGATGCATGTGCATGCTTAAAACGCGTTTTCGCACGAATCCGTGCGCGGGTGCTAAAAAGAGCAGCATCGGCATGCTTAGCACGTTGTTTGGTAGAAATCCACGTGCGCGTTCTGCGAAAAGCACCATTTGCATGCACATCTTGTGGTTTTGCAGAAAACTTCAATCTCGTCTACCAAAAGATGCATGTGCATGCTTAAAACGCGTTTTCGCACAAATCCGTGCGCGGGTGCTAAAAAGAGCAGCATCGGCATGCTTAGCACGTCGTTTGGTAGAAATCCACGTGCGCGTTCTTCCAAAAGCACCATTTGCATGCATATCTTGTGGTTTTGCAGAAAACTTCATCCGCGTCTACCATAATATGCATGTGCATGCTTAAAACGCGTTTTCGCACAAATCCGTGCGCGGGTGCTAAAAAGAGCAGCATCGGCATGCTTAGCACGTCGTTTGGTAGAAATCCACGTGCGCGTTCTGCCAAGAGCACCATTTGCATGCACATATTGTGGTTTTGCAGAAAACTTCATCCGCGTCTACCAAAAGATGCATGTGCATGCTTAAAACGCGTTTTCGCACGAATCCGTGCGCGGGTGCTAAAAAGAGCAGCATCGGCATGCTTAGCACGTTGTTTGGTAGAAATCCACGTGCGCGTTCTGCGAAAAGCACCATTTGCATGCACATCTTGTGGTTTTGCAGAAAACTTCAATCTCGTCTACCAAAAGATGCATGTGCATGCTTAAAACGCGTTTTCGCACGAATCCGTGCGCGGGTGCTAAAAAGAGCAGCATCGGCATGCTTAGCACGTCGTTTGGTAGAAATCCACGTGCGCGTTCTGCCAAGAGCACCATTTGCATGCACATCTTGTGGTTTTGCAGAAAACTTCAATCTCGTCTACCAAAAGATGCATGTGCATGCTTAAAACGCGTTTTCGCACGAATCCGTGCGCGGGTGCTAAAAAGAGCAGCATCGGCATGCTTAGCACGTTGTTTGGGAGAAATCCACGTGCGCGTTCTGCGAAAAGCACCATTTGCATGCACATCTCGCGGTTCTGCAGAAAACTTCAATCTCGTCTACCAAAAGATGCATGTGCATGCTTAAAACGCGTTTTCGCACGAATCCGTGCGCGGGTGCTAAAAAGAGCAGCATCGGCATGCTTAGCACGTTGTTTGGTAGAAATCCACGTGCGCGTTCTGCGAAAAGCACCATTTGCATGCACATCTTGTGGTTTTGCAGAAAACTTCAATCTCGTCTACCAAAAGATGCATGTGCATGCTTAAAACGCGTTTTCGCACGAATCCGTGCGCGGGTGCTAAAAAGAGCAGCATCGGCATGCTTAGCACGTTGTTTGGTAGAAATCCACGTGCGCGTTCTGCGAAAAGCACCATTTGCATGCACATCTTGTGGTTTTCCAGAAAACTTCAATCTCGTCTACCAAAAGATGCATGTGCATGCTTAAAACGCGTTTTCGCACGAATCCGTGCGCGGGTGCTAAAAAGAGCAGCATCGGCATGCTTAGCACGTTGTTTGGGAGAAATCCACGTGCGCGTTCTGCGAAAAGCACCATTTGCATGCACATCTCGTGGTTCTGCAGAAAACTTCAATCTCGTCTACCAAATGATGCATGTGCATGCTTAAAACGCGTTTTCGCACGAATCCGTGCGCGGGTGCTAAAAAGAGCAGCATCGGCATGCTTAGCACGTCGTTTGGTAGAAATCCACGTGCGCGTTCTGCCAAAAGCACCATTTGCATGCACATCTTGTGGTTTTGCAGAAAACTTCAATCTCGTCTACCAAAAGATGCATGTGCATGCTTAAAACGCGTTTTCGCACGAATCCGTGCGCGGGTGCTAAAAGGAGCAGCATCGGCATGCTTAGCACGTTGTTTGGGAGAAATCCACGTGCGCGTTCTGCGAAAAGCACCATTTGCATGCACATCTTGTGGTTTTGCAGAAAACTTCAATCTCGTCTACCAAAAGATGCATGTGCATGCTTAAAACGCGTTTTCGCACGAATCCGTGCGCGGGTGCTAAAAAGAGCAGCATCGGCATGCTTAGCACGTTGTTTGCTAGAAATCCACGTGCGCGTTCTGCCAAAAGCACCATTTGCATGCACATCTTGTGGTTTTGCAGAAAACTTCAATCTCGTCTACCAAAAGATGCATGTGCATGCTTAAAACGCGTTTTCGCACGGATCCGTGCGCGGGTGCTTAAAGGAGCAGCATCGGCATGCTTAGCACGTTGTTTGGTAGAAATCCACGTGCGCGTTCTGCGAAAAGCACCATTTGCATGCACATCTTGTGCTTTTGCAGAAAACTTCAATCTCGTCTACCAAACGATGCATTTGCATGCTTAAAACGCGTTTTCGCACGAATCCGTGCGCGGGTGCTAAAAAGAGCAGCATCGGCATGCTTAGCACGTTGTTTGGTAGAAATCCACGTGCGCGTTCTGCGAAAAGCACCATTTGCATGCACATCTTGTGGTTTTGCAGAAAACTTCAATCTCGTCTAGCAAAAGATGCATGTGCATGCTTAAAACGCGTTTTCGCACGAATCCGTGCGCGGGTGCTAAAAAGAGCAGCATCGGCATGCTTAGCACGTTGTTTGGTAGAAATCCACGTGCGCGTTCTGCGAAAAGCACCATTTGCATGCACATCTTGTGGTTTTGCAGAAAACTTCAATCTCGTCTACCAAAAGATGCATGTGCATGCTTAAAACGCGTTTTCGCACGAATCCGTGCGCGGGTGCTAAAAATAGCAGCATCGGCATGCTTAGCACGTTGTTTGGTAGAAATCCACCTGCGCGTTCTGCGAAAAGCACCATTTGCATGCACATCTTGTGGTTTTGCAGAAAACTTCAATCTCGTCTACCAAAAGATGCATGTGCATGCTTAAAACGCGTTTTCGCACGAATCCGTGCGCGGGTGCTAAAAAGAGCAGCATCGGCATGCTTAGCACGTTGTTTGGTAGAAATCCACATGCGCGTTCTGCGAAAAGCACCATTTGCATGCACATCTTGTGGTTTTGCAGAAAACTTCATCCGCGTCTACCAAAAGATGCATGTGCATGCTTAAAACGCGTTTTCGCACGAATCCGTGCGCGGGTGCTAAAAAGAGCAGCATCGGCATGCTTAGCACGTCGTTTGGTAGAAATCCACGTGCGCGTTCTGCCAAAAGGACCATTTGCATGCACATCTTGTGGTTTTGCAGAAAACTTCATCCGCGTCTACCAAAAGATGCATGTGCATGCTTAAAACGCGTTTTCGCACGAATCCGTGCGCGGGTGCTAAAAAGAGCAGCATCGGCGTGCTTAGCACGTTGTTTGGTAGAAATCCACGTGCGCGTTCTGCGAAAAGCACCATTTGCATGCACATCTTGTGGTTTTGCAGAAAACTTCAATCTCGTCTACCAAAAGATGCATGTGCATGCTTAAAACGCGTTTTCGCACAAATCCGTGCGCGGGTGCTAAAAAGAGCAGCATCGGCATGCTTAGCACGTCGTTTGGTAGAAATCCACGTGCGCGTTCTGCCAAAAGCACCATTTGCATGCACATCTTGTGGTTTTGCAGAAAACTTCATCCGCGTCTACCAAAATATGCATGTGCATGCTTAAAACGCGTTTTCGCACAAATCCGTGCGCGGGTGCTAAAAAGAGCAGCATCGGCATGCTTAGCACGTCGTTTGGTAGAAATCCACGTGCGCGTTCTGCCAAGAGCACCATTTGCATGCACATCTTGTGGTTTTGCAGAAAACTTCAATCTCGTCTACCAAAACATGCATGTGCATGCTTAAAACGCGTTTTCGAAAGAATCCGTGCGCGGGTGCTAAAAAGAGCAGCATCGGCATGCTTAGCACGTTGTTTGGTAGAAATCCACGTGCGCGTTCTGCGAAAAGCACCATTTGCATGCACATCTTGTGGTTTTGCAGAAAACTTCAATCTCGTCTACCAAAAGATTCATGTGCATGCTTAAAACGCGTTTTCGCACGAATCCGTGCGCGGGTGCTAAAAAGAGCAGCATCGGCATGCTTAGCACGTCGTTTGGTAGAAATCCACATGCGCGTTCTGCCAAAAGCACCATTTGCATGCACATCTTGTGGTTTTGCAGAAAACTTCATCCGCGTCTACCAAAAGATGCATGTGCATGCTTAAAACGCGTTTTCGCACGAATCCGTGCGCGGGTGCTAAAAAGAGCAGCATCGGCATGCTTAGCACGTTGTTTGTTAGAAATCCACGTGCGCGTTCTGCGAAAAGCACCATTTGCATGCACATCTTGTGGTTTTGCAGAAAACTTCATCCGCGTCTACCAAAAGATGCATGTGCATGCTTAAAACGCGTTTTCGCACGAATCCGTGCGCGGGTGCTAAAAAGAGCAGCATCGGCATGCTTAGCACGTCGTTTGGTAGAAATCCACGTGCGCGTTCTGCCAAAAGGACCATTTGCATGCACATCTTGTGGTTTTGCAGAAAACTTCATCCGCGTCTACCAAAAGATGCATGTGCATGCTTAAAACGCGTTTTCGCACGAATCCGTGCGCGGGTGCTAAAAAGAGCAGCATCGGCATGCTTAGCACGTTGTTTGGTAGAAATCCTTGTGCGCGTTCTGCGAAAAGCACCATTTGCATGCACATCTTGTGGTTTTGCAGAAAACTTCAATCTCGTCTACCAAAAGATGCATGTGCATGCTTAAAACGCGTTTTCGCACAAATCCGTGCGCGGGTGCTAAAAAGAGCAGCATCGGCATGCTTAGCACGTCGTTTGGTAGAAATCCACGTGCGCGTTCTGCCAAAAGCACCATTTGCATGCACATCTTGTGGTTTTGCAGAAAACTTCATCCGCGTCTACCAAAATATGCATGTGCATGCTTAAAACGCGTTTTCGCACAAATCCGTGCGCGGGTGCTAAAAAGAGCAGCATCGGCATGCTTAGCACGTCGTTTGGTAGAAATCCACGTGCGCGTTCTGCCAAGAGCACCATTTGCATGCACATCTTGTGGTTTTGCAGAAAACTTCAATCTCGTCTACCAAAAGATGCATGTGCATGCTTAAAACGCGTTTTCGCACGAATCCGTGCGCGGGTGCTAAAAAGAGCAGCATCGGCATGCTTAGCACGTTGTTTGGTAGAAATCCACGTGCGCGTTCTGCAAAAAGCACCATTTGCATGCACATCTTGTGGTTTTGCAGAAAACTTCAATCTTGTCTACCAAAAGATGCATGTGCATGCTTAAAACGCGTTTTCGCACGAATCCGTGCGCGGGTGCTAAAAAAAGCAGCATCGGCATGCTTAGCAGGTCGTTTGGTAGAAATCCACATGCGCGTTCTGCGAAAAGCACCATTTGCATGCACATCTTGTGGTTTTGCAGAAAACTTCAATCTCGTCTACCAAAAGATGCATGTGCATGCTTAAAACGCGTTTTCGCACGAATCCGTGCGCGGGTGCTAAAAAGAGCAGCATCGGCATGCTTAGCACGTTGTTTGGTAGAAATCCACGTGCGCGTTCTGCGAAAAGCACCATTTGCATGCACATCTTGTGGTTTTGCAGAAAACTTCAATCTCGTCTACCAAAAGATGCATGTGCATGCTTAAAACGCGTTTTCGCACGAATCCGTGCGCGGGTGCTAAAAAGAGCAGCATCGGCATGCTTAGCACGTTGTTTGGTAGAAATCCACGTGCGCGTTCTGCGAAAAGCACCATTTGCATGCACATCTTGTGGTTTTGCAGAAAACTTTAATCTCGTCTACCAAAAGATGCATGTGCATGCTTAAAACGCGTTTTCGCACGAATCCGTGCGCGGGTGCTAAAAAGAGCAGCATCGGCATGCTTAGCACGTCGTTTGGTAGAAATCCACGTGCGCGTTCTGCGAAAAGCACCATTTGCATGCACATCTTGTGGTTTTGCAGAAAACTTCAATCTCGTCTACCAAAAGATGCATGTGCATGCTTAAAACGCGTTTTCGCACGAATCCGTGCGCGGGTGCTAAAAAGAGCAGCATCGGCATGCTTAGCACGTTGTTTGGTAGAAATCAACGTGCGCGTTCTGCGAAAAGCACCATTTGCATGCACATCTTGTGGTTTTGCAGAAAACTTCAATCTCGTCTACCAAAAGATGCATGTGCATGCTTAAAACGCGTTTTCGCACGAATCCGTGCGCGGGTGCTAAAAAGAGCAGCATCGGCATGCTTAGCACGTCGTTTGGTAGAAATCCACGTGCGCGTTCTGCCAAAAGCACCATTTGCATGCACATCTTGTGCTTTTGCAGAAAACTTCATCCGCGTCTACCAAAAGATGCATGTGCATGCTTAAAACGCGTTTTCGCACGAATCCGTGCGCGGGTGCTAAAACGAGCAGCATCGGCATGCTTAGCACGTTGTTTGGTAGAAATCCACGTGCGCGTTCTGCGAAAAGCACCATTTGCATGCACATCTTGTGGTTTTGCAGAAAACTTCAATCTCGTCTACGAAAAGATGCATGTGCATGCTTAAAACGCGTTTTCGCACGAATCCGTGCGCGGGTGCTAAAAAGAGCAGCATCGGCATGCTTAGCACGTTGTTTGGTAGAAATCCACGTGCGCGTTCTGCGAAAAGCACCATTTGCATGCACATCTTGTGGTTTTGCAGAAAACTTCAATCTCGTCTACCAAAAGATGCATGTGCATGCTTAAAACGCGTTTTCGCACAAATCCGTGCGCGGGTGCTAAAAAGAGCAGCATCGGCATGCTTAGCACGTTGTTTGGTAGAAATCCACGTGCGTTTGCATGCACATCTTGTGGTTTTGCAGAAAACTTCAATCTCGTCTACCAAAAGATGCATGTGCATGCTTAAAACGCGTTTTCGCACGGATCCGTGCGCGGGTGCTAAAAAGAGCAGCATCGGCATGCTTAGCACGTTGTTTGTTAGAAATCCACGTGCGCGTTCTGCGAAAAGCACCATTTGCATGCACATATTGTGGTTTGGAGAAAACTTCAATCTCGTCTACCAAAAGATGCATGTGCATGCTTAAAACGCGTTTTCGCACAAATCCGTGCGCGGGTGCTAAAAAGAGCAGCATCGGCATGCTTAGCACGTTGTTTGGTAGAAATCCACGTGCGCGTTCTACCACAAGCACCATTTGCATGCACATCTTGTGGTTTTGCAGAAAACTTCAATCTCGTCTACCAAAAGATGCATGTGCATGCTTAAAACGCGTTTTCGCACGAATCCGTGCGCGGGTGCTAAAAAGAGCAGAATCGGCATGCTTAGCACGTCGTTTGGTAGAAATCCACGTGCGCGTTCTGCCAAAAGCACCATTTGCATGCACATCTTGTGGTTTTGCAGAAAACTTCATCCGCGTCTACCAAAAGATGCATGTGCATGCTTAAAACGCGTTTTCGCACAAATCCGTGCGCGGGTGCTAAAAAGAGCAGCATCGGCATGCTTAGCACGTTGTTTGGTAGAAATCCACGTGCGCGTTCTGCGAAAAGCACCATTTGCATGCACATCTTGTGGTTTTGCAGAAAACTTCAATCTCGTCTACCAAAAGATGCATGTGCATGCTTAAAACGCGTTTTCGCACGAATCCGTGCGCGGGTGCTAAAAAGAGCAGCATCGGCATGCTTAGCACGTTGTTTGGTAGAAATCCACGTGCGCGTTCTGCGGAAAGCACCATTTGCATGCACATCTTGTGCTTTTGCAGAAAACTTCAATCTCGTCTACCAAAAGATGCATGTGTATGCTGAAAACGCGTTTTCGCACGAATCCGTGCGCGGGTGCTAAAAAGAGCAGCATCGGCATGCTTAGCACGTTGTTTGGTAGAAATCCACGTGCGCGTTCTGCGAAAAGCACCATTTGCATGCACATCTTGTGGTTTTGCAGAAAACTTCATCCGCGTCTACCAAAAGATGCATGTGCATGCTTAAAACGCGTTTTCGCACGAATCCGTGCGCGGGTGCTAAAAAGAGCAGCATCGGCATGCTTAGCACGTCGTTTGGTAGAAATCCACGTGCGCGTTCTGCCAAAAGGACCATTTGCATGCACATCTTGTGGTTTTGCAGAAAACTTCATCCGCGTCTACCAAAAGATGCATGTGCATGCTTAAAACGCGTTTTCGCACGAATCCGTGCGCGGGTGCTAAAAAGAGCAGCATCGGCATGCTTAGCACGTTGTTTGGTAGAAATCCACGTGCGCGTTCTGCGAAAAGCACCATTTGCATGCACATCTTGTGGTTTTGCAGAAAACTTCAATCTCGTCTACCAAAAGATGCATGTGCATGCTTAAAACGCGTTTTCGCACAAATCCGTGCGCGGGTGCTAAAAAGAGCAGCATCGGCATGCTTAGCACGTCGTTTGGTAGAAATCCACGTGCGCGTTCTGCCAAAAGCACCATTTGCATGCATATCTTGTGGTTTTGCAGAAAACTTCATCCGCGTCTACCATAATATGCATGTGCATGCTTAAAACGCGTTTTCGCACAAATCCGTGCGCGGGTGCTAAAAAGAGCAGCATCGGCATGCTTAGCACGTCGTTTGGTAGAAATCCACGTGCGCGTTCTGCCAAGAGCACCATTTGCATGCACATATTGTGGTTTTGCAGAAAACTTCATCCGCGTCTACCAAAAGATGCATGTGCATGCTTAAAACGCGTTTTCGCACGAATCCGTGCGCGGGTGCTAAAAAGAGCAGCATCGGCATGCTTAGCACGTTGTTTGGTAGAAATCCACGTGCGCGTTCTGCGAAAAGCACCATTTGCATGCACATCTTGTGGTTTTGCAGAAAACTTCAATCTCGTCTACCAAAAGATGCATGTGCATGCTTAAAACGCGTTTTCGCACGAATCCGTGCGCGGGTGCTAAAAAGAGCAGCATCGGCATGCTTAGCACGTTGTTTGGTAGAAATCCACGTGCGCGTTCTGCGAAAAGCACCATTTGCATGCACATCTTGTGGTTTTGCAGAAAACTTCAATCTCGTCTACCAAAAGATGCATGTGCATGCTTAAAACGCGTTTTCGCACGAATCCGTGCGCGGGTGCTAAAAAGAGCAGCATCGGCATGCTTAGCACGTCGTTTGGTAGAAATCCACGTGCGCGTTCTGCCAAAAGCACCATTTGCATGCACATCTTGTGGTTTTGCAGAAAACTTCAATCTCGTCTACCAAAAGATGCATGTGCATGCTTAAAACGCGTTTTCGCACGAATCCGTGCGCGGGTGCTAAAAAGAGCAGCATCGGCATGCTTAGCACGTTGTTTGGTAGAAATCCACGTGCGCGTTCTGCGAAAAGCACCATTTGCATGCACATCTTGTAGTTTTGCAGAAAACTTCAATCTCGTCTACCAAAAGATGCATGTGCATGCTTAAAACGCGTTTTCGCACGAATCCGTGCGCGGGTGCTAAAAAGAGCAGCATCGGCATGCTTAGCACGTTGTTTGGTAGAAATCCACGTGCGCGTTCTGCGAAAAGCACCATTTGCATGCACATCTTGTGGTTTTGCAGAAAACTTCAATCTCGTCTACCAAAAGATGCATGTGCATGCTTAAAACGCGTTTTCGCACGAATCCGTGCGCGGGTGCTAAAAAGAGCAGCATCGGCATGCTTAGCACGTTGTTTGGTAGAAATCCACGTGCGCGTTCTGCGAAAAGCACCATTTGCATGCACATCTTGTGGTTTTCCAGAAAACTTCAATCTCGTCTACCAAAAGATGCATGTGCACGCTTAAAACGCGTTTTCGCACGAATCCGTGCGCGGGTGCTAAAAAGAGCAGCATCGGCATGCTTAGCACGTTGTTTGGGAGAAATCCACGTGCGCGTTCTGCGAAAAGCACCATTTGCATGCACATCTCGTGGTTTTGCAGAAAACTTCAATCTCGTCTACCAAAAGATGCATGTGCATGCTTAAAACGCGTTTTCGCACGAATCCGTGCGCGGGTGCTAAAAAGAGCAGCATCGGCATGCTTAGCACGTCGTTTGATAGAAATCCACGTGCGCGTTCTGCCAAAAGCACCATTTGCATGCACATCTTGTGGTTTTGCAGAAAACTTCAATCTCGTCTACCAAAAGATGCATGTGCATGCTTAAAACGCGTTTTCGCACGAATCCGTGCGCGGGTGCTAAAAGGAGCAGCATCGGCATGCTTAGCACGTTGTTTGGTAGAAATCCACGTGCGCGTTCTGCGAAAAGCACCATTTGCATGCACATCTTGTGCTTTTGCAGAAAACTTCAATCTCGTCTACCAAAAGATGCATTTGCATGCTTAAAACGCGTTTTCGCACGAATCCGTGCGCGGGTGCTAAAAAGAGCAGCATCGGCATGCTTAGCACGTTGTTTGGTAGAAATCCACGTGCGCGTTCTGCGAAAAGCACCATTTGCATGCACATCTTGTGGTTTTGCAGAAAACTTCAATCTCGTCTACCAAAAGATGCATGTGCATGCTTAAAACGCGTTTTCGCACGAATCCGTGCGCGGGTGCTAAAAAGAGCAGCATCGGCATGCTTAGCACGTTGTTTGGTAGAAATCCACGTGCGCGTTCTGCGAAAAGCACCATTTGCATGCACATCTTGTGGTTTTGCAGAAAACTTCAATCTCGTCTACCAAAAGATGCATGTGCATGCTTAAAACGCGTTTTCGCACGAATCCGTGCGCGGGTGCTAAAAAGAGCAGCATCGGCATGCTTAGCACGTTGTTTGGTAGAAATCCACGTGCGCGTTCTGCGAAAAGCACCATTTGCATGCACATCTTGTGGTTTTGCAGAAAACTTCAATCTCGTCTACCAAAAGAGGCATGTGCATGCTTAAAACGCGTTTTCGCACGAATCCGTGCGCGGGTGCTAAAAAGAGCAGCATCGGCATGCTTAGCACGTTGTTTGGTAGAAATCCACGTGCGCGTTCTTCGAAAAGCACCATTTGCATGCACATCTTGTGGTTTTCCAGAAAACTTCAATCTCGTCTACCAAAAGATGCATGTGCATGCTTAAAACGCGTTTTCGCACGAATCCGTGCGCGGGTGCTAAAAAGAGCAGCATCGGCATGCTTAGCACGTTGTTTGGGAGAAATCCACGTGCGCGTTCTGCGAAAAGCACCATTTGCATGCACATCTCGTGGTTCTGCAGAAAACTTCAATCTCGTCTACCAAAAGATGCATGTGCATGCTTAAAACGCGTTTTCGCACGAATCCGTGCGCGGGTGCTAAAAAGAGCAGCATCGGCATGCTTAGCACGTCGTTTGGTAGAAATCCACGTGCGCGTTCTGCCAAAAGCACCATTTGCATGCACATCTTGTGGTTTTGCAGAAAACTTCAATCTCGTCTACCAAAAGATGCATGTGCATGCTTAGAACGCGTTTTCGCACGAATCCGTGCGCGGGTGCTAAAAAGAGCAGCATCGGCATGCTTAGCACGTTGTTTGGTAGAAATCCACGTGCGCGTTCTGCGAAAAGCACCATTTGCATGCACATCTTGTGGTTTTGCAGAAAACTTCAATCTCGTCTACCAAAAGATGCATGTGCATGCTTAAAACGCGTTTTCGCACGAATCCGTGCGCGGGTGCTAAAAAGAGCAGCATCGGCATGCTTAGCACGTTGTTTGCTAGAAATCCACGTGCGCGTTCTGCGAAAAGCACCATTTGCATGCACATCTTGTGGTTTTGCAGAAAACTTCATGCGCGTCTACCAAAAGATGCATGTGCATGCTTAAAACGCGTTTTCGCACGAATCCGTGCGCGGGTGCTTAAAAGAGCAGCATCGGCATGCTTAGCACGTCGTTTGGTAGAAATCCACGTGCGCGTTCTGCGAAACGCACCATTTGCATGCACATCTTGTGGTTTGGAGAAAACTTCAATCTCGTCTACCAAAAGATGCATGTGCATGCTTAAAACGCGTTTTCGCACAAATCCGTGCGCGGGTGCTAAAAAGAGCAGCATCGGCATGCTTAGCACGTTGTTTGGTAGAAATCCACGTGCGCGTTCTACCACAAGCACCATTTGCATGCACATCTTGTGGTTTTGCAGAAAACTTCAATCTCGTCTACCAAAAGATGCATGTGCATGCTTAAAACGCGTTTTCGCACGAATCCGTGCGCGGGTGCTAAAAAGAGCAGAATCGGCATGCTTAGCACGTCGTTTGGTAGAAATCCACGTGCGCGTTCTGCCAAAAGCACCATTTGCATGCACATCTTGTGGTTTTGCAGAAAACTTCATCCGCGTCTACCAAAAGATGCATGTGCATGCTTAAAACGCGTTTTCGCACAAATCCGTGCGCGGGTGCTAAAAAGAGCAGCATCGGCATGCTTAGCACGTTCTTTGGTAGAAATCCACGTGCGCGTTCTGCGAAAAGCACCATTTGCATACACATCTTGTGGTTTTGCAGAAAACTTCAATCTCGTCTACCAAAAGATGCATGTGCATGCTTAAAACGCGTTTTCGCACGAATCCGTGCGCGGGTGCTAAAAAGAGCAGCATCGGCATGCTTAGCACGTTGTTTGGTAGAAATCCACGTGCGCGTTCTGCGGAAAGCACCATTTGCATACACATCTTGTGCTTTTGCAGAAAACTTCAATCTCGTCTACCAAAAGATGCATGTGTATGCTGAAAACGCGTTTTCGCACGAATCCGTGCGCGGGTGCTAAAAAGAGCAGCATCGGCATGCTTAGCACGTTGTTTGGTAGAAATCCACGTGCGCGTTCTGCGAAAAGCACCATTTGCATGCACATCTTGTGGTTTTGCAGAAAACTTCATCCACGTCTACCAAAAGATGCATGTGCATGCTTAAAACGCGTTTTCGCACGAATCCGTGCGCGGGTGCTAAAAAGAGCAGCATCGGCATGCTTAGCACGTCGTTTGGTAGAAATCCACGTGCGCGTTCTGCCAAAAGGACCATTTGCATGCACATCTTGTGGTTTTGCAGAAAACTTCATCCGCGTCTACCAAAAGATGCATGTGCATGCTTAAAACGCGTTTTCGCACGAATCCGTGCGCGGGTGCTAAAAAGAGCAGCATCGGCATGCTTAGCACGTTGTTTGGTAGAAATCCACGTGCGCGTTCTGCGAAAAGCACCATTTGCATGCACATCTTGTGGTTTTGCAGAAAACTTCAATCTCGTCTACCAAAAGATGCATGTGCATGCTTAAAACGCGTTTTCGCACAAATCCGTGCGCGGGTGCTAAAAAGAGCAGCATCGGCATGCTTAGCACGTCGTTTGGTAGAAATCCACGTGCGCGTTCTGCCAAAAGCACCATTTGCATGCATATCTTGTGGTTTTGCAGAAAACTTCATCCGCGTCTACCATAATATGCATGTGCATGCTTAAAACGCGTTTTCGCACAAATCCGTGCGCGGGTGCTAAAAAGAGCAGCATCGGCATGCTTAGCACGTCGTTTGGTAGAAATCCACGTGCGCGTTCTGCCAAGAGCACCATTTGCATGCACATATTGTGGTTTTGCAGAAAACTTCATCCGCGTCTACCAAAAGATGCATGTGCATGCTTAAAACGCGTTTTCGCACGAATCCGTGCGCGGGTGCTAAAAAGAGCAGCATCGGCATGCTTAGCACGTTGTTTGGTAGAAATCCACGTGCGCGTTCTGCGAAAAGCACCATTTGCATGCACATCTTGTGGTTTTGCAGAAAACTTGATTCTCGTCTACCAAAAGATGCATGTGCATGCTTAAAACGCGTTTTCGCACGAATCCGTGCGCGGGTGCTAAAAAGAGCAGCATCGGCATGCTTAGCACGTTGTTTGGTAGAAATCCACGTGCGCGTTCTGCGAAAAGCACCATTTGCATGCACATCTTGTGGTTTTGCAGAAAACTTCAATCTCGTCTACCAAAAGATGCATGTGCATGCTTAAAACGCGTTTTCGCACGAAAACGTGCGCGGGTGCTAAAAAGAGCAGCATCGGCATGCTTAGCACGTCGTTTGGTAGAAATCCACGTGCGCGTTCTGCCAAAAGCACCATTTGCATGCACATCTTGTGGCTTTGCAGAAAACTTCAATCTCGTCTACCAAAAGATGCATGTGCATGCTTAAAACGCGTTTTCGCTCGAATCCGTGCGCGGGTGCTAAAAAGAGCAGCATCGGCGTGCTTAGCACGTTGTTTGGTAGAAATCCACGTGCGCGTTCTGCGAAAAGCACCATTTGCATGCACATCTTGTGGTTTTGCAGAAAACTTCAATCTCGTCTACCAAAAGATGCATGTGCATGCTTAAAACGCGTTTTCGCACAAATCCGTGCGCGGGTGCTAAAAAGAGCAGCATCGGCATGCTTAGCACGTCGTTTGGTAGAAATCCACGTGCGCGTTCTGCCAAAAGCACCATTTGCATGCACATCTTGTGGCTTTGCAGAAAACTTCAATCTCGTCTACCAAAAGATGCATGTGCATGCTTAAAACGCGTTTTCGCACGAATCCGTGCGCGGGTGCTAAAAAGAGCAGCATCGGCGTGCTTAGCACGTTGTTTGGTAGAAATCCACGTGCGCGTTCTGCGAAAAGCACCATTTGCATGCACATCTTGTGGTTTTGCAGAAAACTTCAATCTCGTCTACCAAAAGATGCATGTGCATGCTTAAAACGCGTTTTCGCACAAATCCGTGCGCGGGTGCTAAAAAGAGCAGCATCGGCATGCTTAGCACGTCGTTTGGTAGAAATCCACGTGCGCGTTCTGCCAAAAGCACCATTTGCATGCACATCTTGTGGTTTTGCAGAAAACTTCATCCGCGTCTACCAAAATATGCATGTGCATGCTTAAAACGCGTTTTCGCACAAATCCGTGCGCGGGTGCTAAAAAGAGCAGCATCGGCATGCTTAGCACGTCGTTTGGTAGAAATCCACGTGCGCGTTCTGCCAAGAGCACCATTTGCATGCACATCTTGTGGTTTTGCAGAAAACTTCAATCTCGTCTACCAAAAGATGCATGTGCATGCTTAAAACGCGTTTTCGCACGAATCCGTGCGCGGGTGCTAAAAAGAGCAGCATCGGCATGCTTAGCACGTTGTTTGGTAGAAATCCACGTGCGCGTTCTGCGAAAAGCACCATTTGCATGCACATCTTGTGGTTTTGCAGAAAACTTCATCCGCGTCTACCAAAAGATGCATGTGCATGCTTAAAACGCGTTTTCGCACGAATCCGTGCGCGGGTGCTAAAAAGAGCAGCATCGGCATGCTTAGCACGTCGTTTGGTAGAAATCCACGTGCGCGTTCTGCCAAAAGGACCATTTGCATGCACATCTTGTGGTTTTGCAGAAAACTTCATCCGCGTCTGCCAAAAGATGCATGTGCATGCTTAAAACGCGTTTTCGCACGAATCCGTGCGCGGGTGCTAAAAAGAGCAGCATCGGCATGCTTAGCACGTTGTTTGGTAGAAATCCTTGTGCGCGTTCTGCGAAAAGCACCATTTGCATGCACATCTTGTGGTTTTGCAGATAACTTCAATCTCGTCTACCAAAAGATGCATGTGCATGCTTAAAACGCGTTTTCGCACAAATCTTTGCGCGGGTGCTAAAAAGAGCAGCATCGGCATGCTTAGCACGTCGTTTGGTAGAAATCCACGTGCGCGTTCTGCCAAAAGCACCATTTGCATGCACATCTTGTGGTTTTGCAGAAAACTTCATCCGCGTCTACCAAAATATGCATGTGCATGCTTAAAACGCGTTTTCGCACAAATCCGTGCGCGGGTGCTAAAAAGAGCAGCATCGGCATGCTTAGCACGTCGTTTGGTAGAAATCCACGTGCGCGTTCTGCCAAGAGCACCATTTGCATGCACATATTGTGGTTTTGCAGAAAACTTCAATCTCGTCTACCAAAAGATGCATGTGCATGCTTAAAACGCGTTTTCGCACGAATCCGTGCGCGGGTGCTAAAAAGAGCAGCATCGGCATGCTTAGCACGTTGTTTGGTAGAAATCCACGTGCGCGTTCTGCGAAAAGCACCATTTGCATGCACATCTTGTGGTTTTGCAGAAAACTTCAATCTTGTCTACCAAAAGATGCATGTGCATGCTTAAAACGCGTTTTCGCACGAATCCGTGCGCGGGTGCTAAAAAGAGCAGCATCGGCATGCTAAGCACGTCGTTTGGTAGAAATCCACATGCGCGTTCTGCCAAAAGCACCATTTGCATGCACATCTTGTGGTTTTGCAGAAAACTTCATCTGCGTCTACCAAAAGATGCATGTGCATGCTTAAAACGCGTTTTCGCACGAATCCGTGCGCGGGTGCTAAAAAGAGCAGCATCGGCATGCTTAGCACGTTGTTTGTTAGAAATCCACGTGCGCGTTCTGCGAAAAGCACCATTTGCATGCACATCTTGTGGTTTTGCAGAAAACTTCAATCTCGTCTACCAAAAGATGCATGTGCATGCTTAAAACGCGTTTTCGCACAAATCCGTGCGCGGGTGCTAAAAAGAGCAGCATCGGCATGCTTCGCAAGTTGTTTGGTAGAAATCCACGTGCGCGTTCTGCCACAAGCACCATTTGCATGCACGTCTTGTGGTTTTGCAGAAAACTTCAATCTCGTCTACCAAAAGATGCATGTGCATGCTTAAAACGCGTTTTCGCACGAATCCGTGCGCGGGTGCTAAAAAGAGCAGCATCGGCATGCTTAGCACGTTGTTTGGTAGAAATCCACGTGCGCGTTCTGCGAAAAGCACCATTTGCATGCACATCTTGTGGTTTTGCAGAAAACTTCAATCTCGTCTACCAAAAGATGCATGTGCATGCTTAAAACGCGTTTTCGCACGAATCCGTGCGCGGGTGCTAGAAAGAGCAGCATCGGCATGCTTAGCACGTTGTTTGGTAGAAATCCACGTGCGCGTTCTGCGAAAAGCACCATTTGCATGCACATCTTGTGGTTTTGCAGAAAACTTCAATCTTGTCTACCAAAAGATGCATGTGCATGCTTAAAACGCGTTTTCGCACGAATCCGTGCGCGGGTGCTAAAAAGAGCAGCATTGGCATGCTTAGCACGTCGTTTGGTAGAAATCCACGTGCGCGTTCTGCCAAAAGCACCATTTGCATGCACATCTTGTGGTTTTGCAGAAAACTTCATCCGCGTCTACCAAAAGATGCATGTGCATGCTTAAAACGCGTTTTCGCACGAATCCGTGCGCGGGTGCTAAAAAGAGCAGCATCGGCATGCTTAGCACGTTGTTTGGTAGAAATCCACGTGCGCGTTCTGCGAAAAGCACCATTTGCATGCACATCTTGTGGTTTTGCAGAAAACTTCAATCTCGTCTACCAAAAGATGCATGTGCATGCTTAAAACGCGTTTTCGCACAAATCCGTGCGCGGGTGCTAAAAAGAGCAGCATCGGCATGCTTAGCACGTCGTTTGGTAGAAATCCACGTGCGCGTTCTGCCAAAAGCACCATTTGCATGCGCATCTTGTGGTTTTGCAGAAAACTTCATCCGCGTCTACCAAAAGATGCATGTGCATGCTTAAAACGCGTTTTCGCACAAATCCGTGCGCGGGTGCTAAAAAGAGCAGCATCGGCATGCTTAGCACGTCGTTTGGTAGAAATCCACGTGCGCGTTCTGCCAAGAGCACCATTTGCATGCACATCTTGTGGTTTTGCAGAAAACTTCATCCGTGTCTACCAAAAGATGCATGTGCATGCTTAAAACGCGTTTTCGCACGAATCCGTGCGCGGGTGCTAAAAAGAGCAGCATCGGCATGCTTAGCACGTTGTTTGGTAGAAATCCACGTGCGCGTTGTGCGAAAAGCACCATTTGCATGCACATCTTGTGGTTTTGCAGAAAACTTCAATCTCGTCTACCAAAAGATGCATGTGCATGCTTAAAACGCGTTTTCGCACGAATCCGTGCGCGGGTGCTAAAAAGAGCAGCATCGGCATGCTTAGCACGTTGTTTGGTAGAAATCCACGTGCGCGTTCTGCGAAAAGCACCATTTGCATGCACATCTTGTGGTTTTGCAGAAAACTTCAATCTCGTCTACCAAAAGATGCATGTGCATGCTTAAAACGCGTTTTCGCACAAATCCGTGCGCGGGTGCTAAAAAGAGCAGCATCGGTCATGCACGCCCATGCTGCGCATTTCAGCGCAGGCGGATGCATTTGTGCCAAACCACTTGTTAAGAATGCACATGCATCTTTTGGTAGACGCGCACGTTGTTTTCTGCCAAACACAAGTTAAGCATGCACATGCTGCTTTTGCCAGCGAGCGCACGTGGATTCCGGCCAAACGATGTGCCAAGCACGCCCATGCTGCGCTTTTCAGCGCACGTGCATGGATTTGTGTCAAACCACTTGTTAAGAATGCACATGCATCTTCGGGTAGACGTGCACGTTGGTTTCTGCCAAACCACAAGTTAAACATGCACATGCTGCTTTTGCCAGACCATGCACGTGGATTTCCGCAAAACGACGTGCCAAGCACGCCCATGCTGCGCTTTTCAGCGCATGCCAATGCATTTGTGCCAAACCACTTGTTAAGAATGCACATACATCTTCAGGTAGACGCGCACGTTGGTTTCTGCCAAACCACAAGTTAAACATGCACATGCAGCTTTTGCCAGACCATGCACGTGGATTTCCGCAAAACGACGTGCCAAGCACGCCCATGCTGCGATTTGCAGCGCACGTGCACGCATTTGGGCCAAACCACTTGTTAAGCATGCACATGCACCTTTTGATAGACGCAAACGTTGTTTTCTGCCAAACCAAAAGTTAAGCATGCACATGCTGTTTTTGCCATTTCGCGCACGTGGATTTCTGACAAACCACGTGCTAAGCACGCCCATGCTGCGCTTTCCAGCGCACGCGCATGCATTTGTCTCAAACCTGTTGTTGAGCATGCACATGCATCTTTTGGTAGACGCGCACGGTGTTTTCTCCCAAACCAGAAGTTAAGCATGCACACGCTGCTTTTGCCAGAGCGCGCATGTGGATTTCTGCCAAACGACGTGCCAAGCACGCCAATGCTGCGCTTTTCAGCGCACGCGCACGCATTTCTGCCAAACCACTTCTTAAGCATGCACATGCATCTTTTGGTAGACGCGCACGTTGTTTTCTGCCAAACCACAACTTAAGCATGCACATGCTGCTTTTGCCAGAGCGCGCACGTGCATTTCTGCCAAACGACGTGCCAAGCACGGCCATGCTGCGCTTTCTTGCGGACGCATGCATTTGTGCCAAACCTCTTGTTAAGCATGCACAGGTATCTTTTGGTAGACGCGCACGTTGTTTTCTCCCAAACCAGAAGTTAAGCATGCACATGCTGCTTTTGCCAGAGCGCGCACGTGGATTTCTGCCAAACGACGTGCCAAGCACGCCCATGCTGCGCTTTTGAGCGTGCGCGCAGGCATTTGTGCGAAACCACTTGTTAAGCATGCACATGGATCTTCGGGTAGACGCGCACGTTGTTTTCTGCCAAACCACAACTTAAGCATGCACATGCTGCTTTTGTCAGAGCGCGCACGTGCATTTCTGACAAACCATGTGCTAAGCACACCCATGCTGCACTTTCCAGCGCAAGCGCATGCATTTGTCTCAAACCTGTTGTTGAGCATGCACATGCATCTTTTGGTAGACGCGCACGTTGTTTTCTCCCAAACCAGTAGTTAGGCATGCACATGCTGCTTTTGCCAGAGCGCGCACGTGCATTTCTGCCAAACGATTTGCCAAGCCCGCCCATGCTACGCTTTTCAGCGCACGCGCATGCATTTCGTTCAAACCACTTGTTAAGAATGCACATGCATCTTCGAGTAGACGCGCACGTTGTTTTCTGCCAACCAACATGTTGAACATGCACATGCTGCTTTTGCCAGGGTGTGCACGTGGTTTCTGTGAAACGATGTGCGAAGCACGCCCATGCTGCGCTTTTCAGCGCACGCGGATGCATTTGCGCCAAACCGCTAGTTAAGAATATACATGCATATTTTGGTAGACGCGCACGTTGTTTTCTGCCAAACCACAAGTTAAGCATGCACATCCTGCTTTAGGTTAGGTTGGGTTAGGTTAGGTTGTGTTAGGTTAGGTTGGGTTAGGTTGGGTTAGGTTAGGTTAGGTTAGGTTGGGTTAGGTTAGGTTAGGTTGGGTTAGGTTAGGTTAGGTTAGGTTACGGTAGGTTAGGTTAGGTTACGTTAGGTTACGTTAGGTTGTTTTCTGCCAAACCACAAGTTAAGCATGCACATGCTGCTTTTGCCAGAGCGCACACGTGGATTTCTGCCCAACGACGTGCCAAGCACGCCCATCCTGCGCTTTTCAGCGCACGCGCACGCATTTGTGCCAAACCACTTGTTAAGCATGCACATGCATCTTTTGGTAGACGCGCACGTTGTTTTCTCCCAAACCAGAAGTTAAGCATGCACATGCTGCTTTTGCCAGAGCGCGCACATGGATTTCTGCCAAACGACGTGCCAAGCACGCCCATGCTGCGCTTTTCAGCGCACGCGCATGCATTTGGTCCAAACCACTTGTTAAGAATGCACATGCATCTTCGGGTAGACGCGCACGTTGTTTTCCGCCAACCCACAAGTTAAGCATGCACATGCTGCTTTTGCCAGAGCGAGCGCGTGGATTTCTGCCAAACGACGTGCCAAGCACGCCCATGCTGCGCTTTTCAGCGCACGCGCATACATTTGGTCCAAACCACTTGTTAAGAATGCACATGCATCTTCGGATAGACAGGCATGTTGTTTTCGGCCAACCCACAAGTTAAGCATGAGCATGCTGCTTTTGCCAGAGCGAGCGCGTGGATTTCTGCCAAACGACGTGCCAAGCACGCCCATGCTGCGCTTTTCAGCGCAAGCGCATACATTTGGTCCAAACCACTTGTTAAGAATGCAAATGCATCTTCGGGTAGACGTGCACGTTGTTTTCTGCCAAACCACAAGTTAAGCATGCACATGCTGCTTTTGCCAGGGTGTGCACGTGCATTTCTGACAAACCAGGTGCTAAGCACGCCCATGCTGCGCTTTACAGCGCAAGCGCATGCATTTGTCTCAAACCTGTTGTTGAGCATGCACATGCATCTTTTGGTAGGCGCGCACGTTGTTTTCTCCCAAATCAGTAGTTAAGCATGCACATGCTCCTTTTGCCAGAGCGCGCACGTGAATTTCTGCCAAAGGATGTGCCAATCCCGCCCATGCTACGCTTTTCAGCGCACGTGCATGCATTTCGTCCAAACCACTTGTTAAGAATGCAGATGCATCTTCGAGTAGACGCGCACGTTGTTTTCTGCCAACCAACATGTTGAGCATGCACATGCTGCTTTTGCCAGGGTGTGCACGTGGTTTCTGTGAAACGATGTGCAAAGCACGCCCATGCTGCGCTTTTCAGCGCACGCGGATGCATTTGTGTCAAACCGCTAGTTAAGAATATACATGCATATTTTGGTAGACGCGCACGTTGTTTTCTGCCAAACCACAAGTTAAGCATGCACATGCTGCTTTTGGTTAGGTTGGGTTAGGTTAGGTTGTGTTAGGTTAGGTTAGGTTAGGTTGGGTTAGGTTAGGTTAGGTTAGGTTGGGTTAGGTTAGGTTAGGTTGGGTTAGGTTAGGTTAGGTTAGGTTACGTTAGGTTAGGTTAGGTTACGTTAGGTTACGTTAGGTTGTTTTCTGCCAAACCACAAGTTAAGCATGCACATGCTGCTTTTGCCAGAGCGCACACGTGGATTTCTGCCCAACGACGTGCCAAGCACGCCCATGCTGCGCTTTTCAGCGCACGCGCACGCATTTGTGCCAAACCACTTGTTAAGCATGCACATGCATCTTTTGGTAGACGCGCACGTTGGTTTCTCCCCAACCACAAGTTAAGCATGCACATGCTGCTTTTGCCAGAGCGTGCACGTGGATTTCTGCCAAACGACGTGCCAAGCACGGCCATGCTGTGCTTTTGTGCGCACGCATGCATTTGTGCCAAACCTCTTGTTAAGCATGCACAGGCATCTTTTGGTAGACGCGCACGTTGTTTTCTGCCAAACCACAAGTTAAGCATGCACATACTGCTTTTTCCAGAGCGCGCACGTGGATTTCTGACAAACCATGTGCCAAGCACGCCCATGCTGCGCTATCCAGCACACGCGCATGCATTTGTCTCAAACCAGTTGTTGAGCATGCACATACATCTTTTGGTAGACGCGCACGTTGTTTTCTCCCAAACCAGAAGTTAAGCATGCACATGCTGCTTTTGCCAGAGCGCGCACGTGGATTTCTGCCAAAGGATGTGCCAAGCACGCCCATGCTGCGCTTTTCAGCGCACGCGCATGCATTTGGTCCAAACCACTTGTTAAGAACGCACATGCGTCTTTTGGTAGACGCGCACGTTGTTTTCTGCCAAACCACACGTTAAGCATGCACATGCTGCTTTAGGTTAGGTTAGGTTAGGTTGTGTTAGGTTAGGTTAGGTTAGGTTAGGTTGGGTTAGGTAAGGTTAGGTTAGGTTAGGTTAGGTTGGGTTAGGTTAGGTTAGGTTAGGTTATGTTGGGTTAGGTTAGGTTAGTTTAGGATACGTTAGGTTAGGTTACGTTATGTTAGGTTAGGTTAGGTTGTTTTCTGCCAAACCACAAGTTAAGCATGCACATGCTGCTTTTCCCAGAGCGCGCACGTGGATTTCTGCCAAACCACGTGCTAAGCACGCCCTACTGCGCTGTTCAGCGCATGCGCATGCATTTGTCTCAAACCAGTTGTTGAGCATGCACATGCGTCTTTTGGTAGACGCGCACGTTGTTTGCTCCCAAACCAGAAGTTAAGCATACACACGCTGCTTTTGCCAGAGTGAGCGCGTGGATTTCTGCGAAACGACGTGCCAAGCACGCCCATGCTGTGCTTGTGAGCGCGCGTCCAGGCATTTGTGCCAAACCACTTGTTAAGCATGCACATGCATCTTCGGGTAGACGCGCACGTTGTTTAGTCCCAAACCAGAAGTTAAGCATGCACATGCTGCTTTTGCCAGAGCGCACAAGTGGATTTCTGCCAAACGACGTGCCAAGCACGCCCATGCTGCGCTTTTCAGCGCACGCGCATGCATTTGGTCCAAACCACTTGTTAAGAATGCACATGCATCTTTTGGTAGACGCGCACGTTGTTTTCTGCCAAACCACAAGTTAAGCATGGCGATGCTGCTTTTGCCAGAGCGCGCACGTGCATTTCTGCCAAACGACGTGCCAAGCACGGCCATGCTGCGCTTTTGTGCGCACGCATGCATTTGTGCCAAACCTCTTGTTAAGCATGCACAGGCATCTTTTGGTAGACGCGCACGTTTTTTTCTCCCAAACCAGAAGTTAAGCATGCACATGCTGCTTTTGCCAGAGCGCGCACGTGGATTTCTGCCAAACGACGTGCCAAGCACGCCCATTCTGCGCTTTTCAGCGCACGCGCATGCATTTGGTCCAAACCACTTGTTATGAATGCACATGCATCTTCGGGTAGACGCGCACGTTGTTTTCTGCCAACCCACAAGTTAAGCATGGACATGCTGCTTTTGCCAGAGCGCGCACGTGGATTTCTGACAAACTATGTGCTAAGCACGCCCATGCTGCGCTTTGCAGCGCACGCGCATGCATTTGTCTCAATCCAGTTGTTGAGCATGCACATGCATCTTTTGGTAGACGCGCACGTTGTTTAGTCCCAAACCAGAAGTTAAGCATGCACATGCTGCTTTTGCCAGAGCGCACAAGTGGATTTCTGCCCAACGACGTGCCAAGCACGCCCATGCTGCGCTTTTCAGCGCACGTGCATGCATTTCGTCCAAACCACTTGTTAAGAATGCACATGCATCTTCGAGTAGACGCGCGCGTTGTTTTCTGCCAACCAACATGTTGAGCATGCACATGCTGCTTTTGCCAGGGTGTGCACGTGGTTTCTGTGAAACGATGTGCAAAGCACGCCCATGCTGCGCTTTTCAGCGCACGCGGATGCATTTGTGTCAAACCGCTAGTTAAGAATATACATGCATATTTTGGTAGACGCGCACGTTGTTTTCTGCCAAACCACAAGTTAAGCATGCACATGCTGCTTTTGCCAGGGTGTGCACGTGGACTTCTGCCAAACGACGTGCCAAGCACGCCCATGCTGCGCTTTTGAGTGCGCGCGCAGGCATTTGTGCCAAACCACTTGTTAAGCATGCACATGCATCTTCGGGTAGACGCGCACGTTGTTTTCTGCCAAACCACAACTTAAGCATGCACATGCTGCTTTTGCGAGAGCACGCACGTGGATTTCTGCAAAACGACGTGCCAAGCACCCCCATGCTGCGCTTTTCAGCGCACGCGCATGCATTTGTGCCAAACCACTTGTTAAGCATGCACATCTATCATTGGGTAGACGTGCACGTTGTTTTCTGCCAAACCACAAGTTAAGCATGCACATGCTGCTTTTGCCAGGGTGTGCACGTGCATTTCTGACAAACCAGGTGCTAAGCACGCCCATGCTGCGCTTTACAGCGCAAGCGCATGCATTTGTCTCAAACCTGTTGTTGAGCATGCACATGCATCTTTTGGTAGACGCGCACGTTTTTTTCTCCCAAATCAGTAGTTAAGCATGCACATGCTCCTTTTGCCAGAGCGCGCACGTGAATTTCTGCCAAAGGATGTGCCAAGCACGCCCATGCTACGCTTTTCAGCGCACGTGCATGCATTTCGTCCAAACCACTTGTTAAGAATGCACATGCATCTTCGAGTAGACGCGCGCGTTGTTTTCTGCCAACCAACATGCTGAGCATGCACATGCTGCTTTTGCCAGGGTGTGCACGTGGTTTCTGTGAAACGATGTGCAAAGCACGCCCATGCTGCGCTTTTCAGCGCACGCGGATGCATTTGTGTCAAACCGCTAGTTAAGAATATACATGCATATTTTGGTAGACGCGCACGTTGTTTTCTGCCAAACCACAAGTTAAGCATGCACATGCTGCTTTTGGTTAGGTTGGGTTAGGTTAGGTTGTGTTAGGTTAGGTTAGGTTAGGTTGGGTTAGGTTAGGCTAGGTTAGGTTGGGTTAGGTTAGGTTAGGTTGGGTTAGGTTAGGTTAGGTTAGGTTACGTTAGGTTAGGTTAGGTTACGTTAGGTTGTTTTCTGCCAAACCACAAGTTAAGCATGCACATGCTGCTTTTGTCAGAGCGCGCACGTGCATTTCTGACAAACCATGTGCTAAGCACACCCATGCTGCGCTTTCCAGCGCAAGCGCATGCATTTGTCTCAAACCTGTTGTTGAGCATGCACATGCATCTTTTGGTAGACGCGCACGTTGTTTTCTCCCAAACCAGTAGTTAGGCATGCACATGCTGCTTTTGCCAGAGCGCGCACGTGCATTTCTGCCAAACGATTTGCCAAGCCCGCCCATGCTACGCTTTTCAGCGCACGCGCATGCATTTCGTTCAAACCACTTGTTAAGAATGCACATGCATCTTCGAGTAGACGCGCACGTTGTTTTCTGCCAACCAACATGTTGAACATGCACATGCTGCTTTTGCCAGGGTGTGCACGTGGTTTCTGTGAAACGATGTGCGAAGCACGCCCATGCTGCGCTTTTCAGCGCACGCGGATGCATTTGCGCCAAACCGCTAGTTAAGAATATACATGCATATTTTGGTAGACGCGCACGTTGTTTTCTGCCAAACCACAAGTTAAGCATGCACATCCTGCTTTAGGTTAGGTTGGGTTAGGTTAGGTTGTGTTAGGTTAGGTTGGGTTAGGTTGGGTTAGGTTAGGTTAGGTTAGGTTGGGTTAGGTTAGGTTAGGTTGGGTTAGGTTAGGTTAGGTTAGGTTACGGTAGGTTAGGTTAGGTTACGTTAGGTTACGTTAGGTTGTTTTCTGCCAAACCACAAGTTAAGCATGCACATGCTGCTTTTGCCAGAGCGCACACGTGGATTTCTGCCCAACGACGTGCCAAGCACGCCCATCCTGCGCTTTTCAGCGCACGCGCACGCATTTGTGCCAAACCACTTGTTAAGCATGCACATGCATCTTTTGGTAGATGCGCACGTTGTTTTCTCCCAAACCAGAAGTTAAGCATGCACATGCTGCTTTTGCCAGAGCGCGCACATGGATTTCTGCCAAACGACGTGCCAAGCACGCCCATGCTGCGCTTTTCAGCGCACGCGCATGCATTTGGTCCAAACCACTTGTTAAGAATGCACATGCATCTTCGGGTAGACGCGCACGTTGTTTTCCGCCAACCCACAAGTTAAGCATGCACATGCTGCTTTTGCCAGAGCGAGCGCGTGGATTTCTGCCAAACGACGTGCCAAGCACGCCCATGCTGCGCTTTTCAGCGCACGCGCATACATTTGGTCCAAACCACTTGTTAAGAATGCACATGCATCTTCGGGTAGACAGGCATGTTGTTTTCGGCCAACCCACAAGTTAAGCATGAGCATGCTGCTTTTGCCAGAGCGAGCGCGTGGATTTCTGCCAAACGACGTGCCAAGCACGCCCATGCTGCGCTTTTCAGCGCAAGCGCATACATTTGGTCCAAACCACTTGTTAAGAATGCAAATGCATCTTCGGGTAGACGTGCACGTTGTTTTCTGCCAAACCACAAGTTAAGCATGCACATGCTGCTTTTGCCAGGGTGTGCACGTGCATTTCTGACAAACCAGGTGCTAAGCACGCCCATGCTGCGCTTTACAGCGCAAGCGCATGCATTTGTCTCAAACCTGTTGTTGAGCATGCACATGCATCTTTTGGTAGGCGCGCACGTTGTTTTCTCCCAAATCAGTAGTTAAGCATGCACATGCTCCTTTTGCCAGAGCGCGCACGTGAATTTCTGCCAAAGGATGTGCCAATCCCGCCCATGCTACGCTTTTCAGCGCACGTGCATGCATTTCGTCCAAACCACTTGTTAAGAATGCACATGCATCTTCGAGTAGACGCGCACGTTGTTTTCTGCCAACCAACATGTTGAGCATGCACATGCTGCTTTTGCCAGGGTGTGCACGTGGTTTCTGTGAAACGATGTGCAAAGCACGCCCATGCTGCGCTTTTCAGCGCACGCGGATGCATTTGTGTCAAACCGCTAGTTAAGAATATACATGCATATTTTGGTAGACGCGCACGTTGTTTTCTGCCAAACCACAAGTTAAGCATGCACATGCTGCTTTTGGTTAGGTTGGGTTAGGTTAGGTTGTGTTAGGTTAGGTTAGGTTAGGTTGGGTTAGGTTAGGTTAGGTTAGGTTGGGTTAGGTTAGGTTAGGTTGGGTTAGGTTAGGTTAGGTTAGGTTACGTTAGGTTAGGTTAGGTTACGTTAGGTTACGTTAGGTTGTTTTCTGCCAAACCACAAGTTAAGCATGCACATGCTGCTTTTGCCAGAGCGCACACGTGGATTTCTGCCCAACGACGTGCCAAGCACGCCCATGCTGCGCTTTTCAGCGCACGCGCACGCATTTGTGCCAAACCACTTGTTAAGCATGCACATGCATCTTTTGGTAGACGCGCACGTTGGTTTCTCCCCAACCACAAGTTAAGCATGCACATGCTGCTTTTGCCAGAGCGTGCACGTGGATTTCTGCCAAACGACGTGCCAAGCACGGCCATGCTGTGCTTTTGTGCGCACGCATGCATTTGTGCCAAACCTCTTGTTAAGCATGCACAGGCATCTTTTGGTAGACGCGCACGTTGTTTTCTGCCAAACCACAAGTTAAGCATGCACATACTGCTTTTTCCAGAGCGCGCACGTGGATTTCTGACAAACCATGTGCCAAGCACGCCCATGCTGCGCTATCCAGCGCACGCGCATGCATTTGTCTCAAACCAGTTGTTGAGCATGCACATACATCTTTTGGTAGACGCGCACGTTGTTTTCTCCCAAACCAGAAGTTAAGCATGCACATGCTGCTTTTGCCAGAGCGCGCACGTGGATTTCTGCCAAAGGATGTGCCAAGCACGCCCATGCTGCGCTTTTCAGCGCACGCGCATGCATTTGGTCCAAACCACTTGTTAAGAACGCACATGCGTCTTTTGGTAGACGCGCACGTTGTTTTCTGCCAAACCACACGTTAAGCATGCACATGCTGCTTTAGGTTAGGTTAGGTTAGGTTGTGTTAGGTTAGGTTAGGTTAGGTTAGGTTGGGTTAGGTAAGGTTAGGTTAGGTTAGGTTAGGTTGGGTTAGGTTAGGTTAGGTTAGGTTATGTTGGGTTAGGTTAGGTTAGTTTAGGATACGTTAGGTTAGGTTACGTTATGTTAGGTTAGGTTAGGTTGTTTTCTGCCAAACCACAAGTTAAGCATGCACATGCTGCTTTTCCCAGAGCGCGCACGTGGATTTCTGCCAAACCACGTGCTAAGCACGCCCTACTGCGCTGTTCAGCGCATGCGCATGCATTTGTCTCAAACCAGTTGTTGAGCATGCACATGCGTCTTTTGGTAGACGCGCACGTTGTTTGCTCCCAAACCAGAAGTTAAGCATACACACGCTGCTTTTGCCAGAGTGAGCGCGTGGATTTCTGCGAAACGACGTGCCAAGCACGCCCATGCTGTGCTTGTGAGCGCGCGCGCAGGCATTTGTGCCAAACCACTTGTTAAGCATGCACATGCATCTTCGGGTAGACGCGCACGTTGTTTAGTCCCAAACCAGAAGTTAAGCATGCACATGCTGCTTTTGCCAGAGCGCACAAGTGGATTTCTGCCAAACGACGTGCCAAGCACGCCCATGCTGCGCTTTTCAGCGCACGCGCATGCATTTGGTCCAAACCACTTGTTAAGAATGCACATGCATCTTTTGGTAGACGCGCACGTTGTTTTCTGCCAAACCACAAGTTAAGCATGGCGATGCTGCTTTTGCCAGAGCGCGCACGTGCATTTCTGCCAAACGACGTGCCAAGCACGGCCATGCTGCGCTTTTGTGCGCACGCATGCATTTGTGCCAAACCTCTTGTTAAACATGCACAGGCATCTTTTGGTAGACGCGCACGTTTTTTTCTCCCAAACCAGAAGTTAAGCATGCACATGCTGCTTTTTCCAGAGCGCGCACGTGGATTTCTGACAAACCATGTGCCAAGCACGCCCATGCTGCGCTATCCAGCGCACGCGCATGCATTTGTCTCAAACCAGTTGTTGAGCATGCACATACATCTTTTGGTAGACGCGCACGTTGTTTTCTCCCAAACCAGAAGTTAAGCATGGACATGCTGCTTTTGCCAGAGCGCGCACGTGGATTTCTGACAAACTATGTGCTAAGCACGCCCATGCTGCGCTTTGCAGCGCACGCGCATGCATTTGTCTCAATCCAGTTGTTGAGCATGCACATGCATCTTTTGGTAGACGCGCACGTTGTTTAGTCCCAAACCAGAAGTTAAGCATGCACATGCTGCTTTTGCCAGAGCGCACAAGTGGATTTCTGCCCAACGACGTGCCAAGCACGCCCATGCTGCGCTTTTCAGCGCACGTGCATGCATTTCGTCCAAACCACTTGTTAAGAATGCACATGCATCTTCGAGTAGACGCGCGCGTTGTTTTCTGCCAACCAACATGTTGAGCATGCACATGCTGCTTTTGCCAGGGTGTGCACGTGGTTTCTGTGAAACGATGTGCAAAGCACGCCCATGCTGCGCTTTTCAGCGCACGCGGATGCATTTGTGTCAAACCGCTAGTTAAGAATATACATGCATATTTTGGTAGACGCGCACGTTGTTTTCTGCCAAACCACAAGTTAAGCATGCACATGCTGCTTTTGCCAGGGTGTGCACGTGGACTTCTGCCAAACGACGTGCCAAGCACGCCCATGCTGCGCTTTTGAGTGCGCGCGCAGGCATTTGTGCCAAACCACTTGTTAAGCATGCACATGCATCTTCGGGTAGACGCGCACGTTGTTTTCTGCCAAACCACAACTTAAGCATGCACATGCTGCTTTTGCGAGAGCACGCACGTGGATTTCTGCAAAACGACGTGCCAAGCACCCCCATGCTGCGCTTTTCAGCGCACGCGCATGCATTTGTGCCAAACCACTTGTTAAGCATGCACATCTATCATTGGGTAGACGTGCACGTTGTTTTCTGCCAAACCACAAGTTAAGCATGCACATGCTGCTTTTGCCAGGGTGTGCACGTGCATTTCTGACAAACCAGGTGCTAAGCACGCCCATGCTGCGCTTTACAGCGCAAGCGCATGCATTTGTCTCAAACCTGTTGTTGAGCATGCACATGCATCTTTTGGTAGACGCGCACGTTTTTTTCTCCCAAATCAGTAGTTAAGCATGCACATGCTCCTTTTGCCAGAGCGCGCACGTGAATTTCTGCCAAAGGATGTGCCAAGCACGCCCATGCTACGCTTTTCAGCGCACGTGCATGCATTTCGTCCAAACCACTTGTTAAGAATGCACATGCATCTTCGAGTAGACGCGCGCGTTGTTTTCTGCCAACCAACATGTTGAGCATGCACATGCTGCTTTTGCCAGGGTGTGCACATGGTTTCTGTGAAACGATGTGCAAAGCACGCCCATGCTGCGCTTTTCAGCGCACGCGGATGCATTTGTGTCAAACCGCTAGTTAAGAATATACATGCATATTTTGGTAGACGCGCACGTTGTTTTCTGCCAAACCACAAGTTAAGCATGCACATGCTGCTTTTGGTTAGGTTGGGTTAGGTTAGGTTGTGTTAGGTTAGGTTAGGTTAGGTTGGGTTAGGTTAGGCTAGGTTAGGTTGGGTTAGGTTAGGTTAGGTTGGGTTAGGTTAGGTTAGGTTAGGTTACGTTAGGTTAGGTTAGGTTACGTTAGGTTGTTTTCTGCCAAACCACAAGTTAAGCATGCACATGCTGCTTTTGCCAGAGCGCACACGTGGATTTCTGCCCAACGACGTGCCAAGCACGCCCATGCTGCGCTTTTCAGCGCACGCGCACGCATTTGTGCCAAACCACTTGTTAAGCATGCACATGCATCTTTTGGTAGACGCGCACGTTGGTTTCTCCCCAACCACAAGTTAAGCATGCACATGCTGCTTTTGCCAGAGCGCGCACGTGGATTTCTGCCAAAGGATGTGCCAAGCACGCCCATGCTGGGCTTTTCAGCGCACGCGCATGCATTTGGTCCAAACCACTTGTTAAGAACGCACATGCGTCTTTTGGTAGACGCGCACGTTGTTTTCTGCCAAACCACACGTTAAGCATGCACATGCTGCTTTAGGTTAGGTTAGGTTAGGTTGTGTTAGGTTAGGTTAGGTTAGGTTGGGTTAGGTAAGGTTAGGTTAGGTTAGGTTGGGTTAGGTTAGGTTAGGTTATGTTAGGTTAGGTTAGGTTAGGTTAGGATACGTTAGGTTAGGTTACGTTATGTTAGGTTAGGTTAGGTTGTTTTCTGCCAAACCACAAGTTAAGCATGCACATGCTGCTTTTCCCAGAGCGCGCACGTGGATTTCTGCCAAACCACGTGCTAAGCACGCCCATGCTGCGCTGTTCAGCGCACGCGCATGCATTTGTCTCAAACCAATTGTTGAGCATGCACATGCGTCTTTTGGTAGACGCGCACGTTGTTTGCTCCCAAACTGAAGTTAGGCATGCACACGCTGCTTTTGCCAGAGTGAGCGCGTGGATTTCTGCCAAACGACGTGCCAAGCACGCCCATGCTGCGCTTTTGAGCGCGCGCGCAGGCATTTGTGCCAAACCACTTGTTAAGCATGCACATGCATCTTCGGGTAGACACGCACGTTGTTTAGTCCCAAACCAGAAGTTAAGCATGCACATGCTGCTTTTGCCAGAGCGCACAAGTGGATTTCTGCCAAACGGCGTGCCAAGCACGCCCATGCTGCGCTTTTCAGCGCACGCGCATGCATTTGGTCCAAACCACTTGTTAAGAATGCACATGCATCTTTTGGTAGACGCGCACGTTGTTTTCTGCCAAACCACAAGTTAAGCATGCAGATGCTCCTTTTGCCAGAGCGCGCACGTGCATTTCTGCCAAACGACGTGCCAAGCACGGCCATGCTGCGCTTTTGTGCGCACGCATGCATTTGTGCCAAACCTCTTGTTAAGCATGCACAGGCATCTTTTGGTAGACGCGCACGTTTTTTTCTCCCAAACCAGAAGTTAAGCATGCACATGCTGCTTTTGCCAGAGCGCGCACGTGGATTTCTGCCAAACGACATGCCAAGCACGCCCATGCTGCGCTTTTCAGCGCGCGCGCATGCATTTGGTCCAAACCACTTGTTATGAATGCACATGCATCTTCGGGTAGACGCGCGCGTTGTTTTCTGCCAACCCACAAGTTAAGCATGGACATGCTGCTTTTGCCAGAGCGCGCACGTTGATTTCTGGCAAACTATGTGCTAAGCACGCCCATGCTGCGCTTTGCAGCGCACGCCCATGCATTTGTCTCAAGCCAGTTGTTGAGCATGCACATGCATCTTTTGGTAGACGCGCACGTTGTTTTCTGCCAAACCACAACTTAAGCATGCACATGCTGCTTTTGCGAGAGCGCGCACTAGGATTTCTGCAAAACGACGTGCCAAGCACCCCCATGCTGCGCTTTTCAGCGCACGCGCATGCATTTGTGCCAAACCACTTGTTAAGCATGCACATGTATCATTGGGTAGACGTGCATGTTGTTTTCTGCCAAACCACTAGTTAAGCATGCACATGCTACTTTTGCCAGAGCGCGCACGTGCATTTCTGCCAAACGACGTGCCAAGCACGGCCATGCTGTGCTGTTGTGCGCACGCATGCATTTCTGCCAAACCTCTTGTTAAGCATGCACAGGCATCTTTTGGTAGACGCGCACGTTGTTTCCTGCCAAACCACAAGTTAAGCATGCACATACTGCTTTTGCCAGAGCGCGCACGTGGATTTTTGACAAACCATGTGCTAAGCACGCCCATGCTGCGCTATCCAGCGCACGCGCATGCATTTGTCTCAAACCAGTTGTTGAGCATGCACATGCATCTTTTGGTAGACGCGCACGTTGTTTTCTCCCAAACCAGAAGTTAAGCATGCACATGCTGCTTTTGCCAAAACGCGCACGTGGATTTCTGCCGAAGGATGTGCCAAGTACGCCCATGCTGCGCTTTTCAGCGCACGCGCATGCATTTGGTCAAAACCACTTGTTAAGAATGCACATGCATCTTCGGGTAGACGGCACGTTGTTTTCAGCCAACCACCAAGTTAAGCATGCACATGCTGCTTTTGCCAGTGTGTACACGTGGTTTCTGCGAAACGATGTGCAAAGCACGCCCATGCTGCGCTTTTCAGCGCACGTGCATGCATTTGGTCCAAACCACTTGTTAAGAATGCACATGCATCCTTTGGTAGACGCGCACGTTGTTTTCTGCCAAACCACACGTTAAGCATGCACGTGCTGCTTTAGGTTAGGTTAGGTTAGGTTAGGTGTGGTTAGGTTAGGTTAGGTTAGGTTAGGTTGGGTTAGGTTAGGTTAGGTTAGGTTACGTTAGGTTACACTGTAAAAAGCAACCGTCATTTTGACGGCCATCTTTTTATCTATTTTGACGAGCCGTCGTTGTCAAACGCGAAAGACGGCGACTTCTCCGTGAACGTGCGAGCGAGGAGAAAGAGACGGAGAGCGCAACACAAAACGAGAAACTCTATTGGCTGGCGCGTAGGGGACGTCATCTGTGACGTCGTTCCACGTGCGCTTCGGGCCCCCGCGGCTGCTTCAAGGAAGGAGTCCTCCTCGTCCGGTTGTTGCCTGCGCAGGGGAAGCTGGTTCCGTCCCCTCGTTTTTCTTTGTGCGCGCTGCTACTGCCTGGGCGTGCGGTCGGCTTTTTTCGCCATTTTTGCCTTTTTGTGTGTGGCGCGTTGGAAGGCCGCGAAGACGCAGTCAAGGAACGTGTGGGCATCGAGCTGCAGCCGAAAATCAACTGCAGCGTGTTAAGGTAAGTGTAGTGTGTTCTGCTTATATGCTTCTTCGTCTGTTTACATGCTTCGTTCGTGCAGCACGTGTTCTGTGAGGCACATAGCTCACGAGAAGCACGCTAGTTCTCAAGCGTAATGTACTACACGCTCCGACGGCCGTGGGCGCGAGACTGCCGTTTAGAGACGTGCTTCTGCGTAAAGCGGAAAAGCGGAAACCACACAACCGCGATCTTTCGCGCGTGACTCGCGGCCTCATGGTTCAGCCACGTGCAGCGATTTTCAGGGGCTGCCTGCACCCACGTGTAAAAAAAAAAAAAAAAAAATCTTCATGTGAGGGACACTGAAGCGTACGAAGAGAATTGGCGCACGTTAATTGAAGAGAGTAGAAGAAAGTCGTTTTTAGTGCCCCTATCATGCAGGCACATATATCCCGATCGAGTCTGACTTTCGATCACTGCTACGCGGGCCAAGGATCTAAAACGAGTTGGTCGAGCTCTGGCGCGCTATGCGTCGCTGTTTAAATGCAGAACACCTGATGAATGTGCTTAATAGGCAGTAAAAGTAGTTGTAATTACCATTCTTTACATTTTCATTTGTTATTCAGGCTAAGACATGTGCTATGACTACCAGATTCGTAAAATTATGCGTCAATAAAACCAGACTACTTTTCGTGCACTGTTGTTTAGATCGGCCTTTTCTGCGTTATTTCTTACGCTCTTTATTTCTTTTCTTTTTTCTCTCCTCGCTTCCTGGCACACCGAGTTATGGGGAGCATACGTCGGTGTCCGGTGGCGATAGGACAGCTCGATCCTGTTGCGGACGTGGCGTACCCTCCCGACTGCCCCCTCACCATGGAGTTTTTGCAGAGGTAAATGAGTGAATGTGGATGATGCTTTTGATAAGTAATCGGAAACCGAGACAATAACGTGAGCAGTAGGCTTCTTTTTCCTGAGGAATGGCACTCGCCATCCTTAGCCAGTGCCTGCAAGTGACCAGTCCTGCCCTATTCCCCTGGAATTCAGATGTCACATACATTCCTCTCGTGCATTTCTTCCTTCACTGGCACGGCATCATGTTGTTTTGTGGCACAGCTGTATGGTGTTTCGCCCATCACGGCCGTCTTTAGAAAGTAGAATGGCAAGGTTATTGACATAGTGCTGCTTGCCAGTGGTACATGCTGACAAGCCTTGCACATTTGCTAGCTCTGGCAATGAGTCAGAGGGTTGCGAGGTGAAGGTTGAAGTTTTGATTTTAATTTGCACCCAGTTCTGGTATTCTAAGACTTGCAAAACTGCAGATTTGATCATTGTCGCATTTCTAATGCACCAGCTTGGCAGTTTACAATGCCTAAACTTGGTCACGTGTCCTGTGAGCGCATCTAGATAGCGCTTTTCAGTTTTATGCATAGTTTTGTTGGTTGGCTACCGCAAGAAAGGCGCAAGGACGAAGAACCATATAGCTCAGGTGCTACTGTCAATGATTGCTAAATGTAATGTGTGCAGTACTTTTATTGTTACCGACGTCGGGAAAAATGGGAGCGAGAATGAAGTGAAAATGCAGTTCTTTTAAGTCACTCTGCTATGTATCGTGTCCATTGGCTAATGTCCTAGTGCAACATTACAGTGTGCCTGACTATGGGTTGCGTCCACACATGTGGCACTAAGTTGCCTAATGCCTGTCTGCACTTTTACAGACCTCAGGTTCCCTTGTTACCATTGATGCAGTGCTCTCTCTAGCCTGTGTACAATCAGCCCCAAGAAAATAGAGCTCACTACCTCAACTTCTGGGCGCTCAACAAACCTTTTGCAATGATGAATGTCAGTTTCTTTTCGTTTTGCATTGAAACTGGCGACATGACACATAGGCAGGACAGCTTCACAGGTACTGTCACAACCATTACATGGCACTTTCGCCTTTCACCTGGTGATCTTTTAGGGGCTGGCAGGGTGATTAGTGCCTTTAAAAAACATTATACTGTGGTCCCATATTTGCCCAGAACTGCTGAGTACTTGAAATGTACAGGTGAAAGAGCCATCATAAAGGTTGCTATGGCGGCACCTGAGAAGTTGGCCACCCTGTGTGTCAACAGTTGCAGTGTAAAAAAAAAAAATTAGACATTCATCATCGTGGCAGGTTTGTTGATTGCTCAGAAGATTTCAGTAAGAAATTCCGCTTATTTGCAGCCAAGGGCACAGAAACTAGAATGAGCATTCTCTTAATGGTAAGATGAAGCATGATACTGAGGTTCGTAAATCTACGCACGACTGCCATGTTGCAATTGCAGCCTATACCTGGACATCGGGGTGTTACATCAGTACTGACCTATGTATGCGGCTGACAGAAGAAACCCTGAAATGCAGCAAAATGCTCTTGTATAGTTACGGTTTCTAGAGTCTGTGCATGTTCCCTGTATATGATGAGCACCTATTGTTACTATTAATCCTTTACGGGTATATGTGCAATTGTGGGTTGTTTTTACGAGTTATAATAATGGTTACATGTAGGTACATCATCCATCATTAGTGCCTGTATATGTAGCTATTTAAGCGCACTATTAGTGTGCTCACATTTGCTGCTACATGATTTTAATTGTCTTTTCATTTCATAATACTGTGTGTTGCAGAAGGCAGTGCAGTTCGCACATTCATGGCATTTCACGTGTGTAGCCAGAGTATGTGATTGGCACAGTTTATGGAGCATGGATTTATTCTATCCTCATTTTGTTTCCAGGTACCTTGGGCAGATCAACCCAACGAAAGGGCGCGGCAAAGGCAGGGCCGGCGGAATCGCGCCAAGGTTACTCAGCCTGCTGAAAGCACTTTAATTTATGAATAAATGTGCAAGTAGAGATGTACGTTTTTGTCTTTTGTTGCATGTTTTATGAGGTACTGCCCACTGCAAGTGACTGTCATGTGGTCATGTTGACCACACAATATATTGACACAGAATTATGTTGACACTTGTGTTGTTGGGCCATCATACTAACAGTACAGTTGCATTTCATGTTGCCAAGCCAAATTTTCGAATGGTTAAAGGCATCGTCATTTTTAAATGACAGCCTGCTATTACCTTGACGGCCAACGCTGTACTGACAGTTATATAAATTTCAAATTTGCAAAAGTCCAAGTAATAAAAACAGTTAATTGACAGCTTGCCATCACAGACAATCAAATGGTATAATTACGGTTTGGTTGTATTTTGAAATTTATAAAAAAGACATAGAAGTCAGGAAAAAACATTGTCTTTTAGAAATGACGGCTTGCTGTAACTGCTACGGTCAAGTGCTGTCCAATTGACGGTTTGGTTGTATTTCACATTGACAAGAAAAACATCGAAATGATGCAAAAACCGTCATTCAGAAATGATGTTCTGCTGTCACTTTGATGGTCAAATGTCATCAAATTGACGGTTCGGTTGTATTTCAGATTGACAAGAAAGACGTCAAAATGATGGAAAACTGTCATTTAGAAATAATGTTCTGCCGTCATTTTGATGGTCAAATGTCATCAAATTGACGGTGCAGTTGTATTCCAGATTGACGAGAAAAACATCAAAATGACGAAAAGACACCGTCATTTGAAAATGACGGTGTGGCATCATTTTAACGGCCAAATGCTTGGAAATAGAGCTGCCAAGGTATTTCCCGTCATTTTGACCGATTTTTTTTTACAGTGTAGGTTACGGTAGGTTAGGTTAGGTTAGGTTGTTTTCTGCCAAACCACAAGTTAAGCATGCACATGCTGCTTTTCCCAGAGCGCGCACGTGAATTTCTGCCAAACCACGTGCTAAGCAAGCCCAGGCTGCGCTTTTCAGCGCACGCGCATGCATTTGTCTCAAACCAGTTGTTGAGCATGCACATGCATCTTTTGGTAGACGCGCACGTTGTTTTCTCCCAAACCAGAAGTTAAGCACGCACACACTGCTTTTGCCAGAGCGAGCGCGTGGATTTCTGCGAAACGACGTGCCAAGCACGCCCATGCTGCGCTTCTGAGCGCGCGCGCAGACATTTGTGCCAAACCACTTGTTAAGCATGCACATCCATCTTCGGGTAGGCGCGCACGTTGTTTAGTCCCAAACCAGAAGTTAAGCATGCACATGCTGCTTTTGCCAGAGCGCGCAAGTGGATTTCTGCCAAACGACGTGCCAAGCACGCCCATGCTGCGCTTTTCAGCGCACGCGCATGCATTTGGACCAAACCACTTGTTAAGAATGCACATGCATCTTTTGGTAGACGCGCACGTTGTTTTCTGCCAAACCACAAGTTAAGCATGCACATGCTGCTTTTCCAGAGCGCGCACGTGCATTTCTGCCAAACGACGTGCCAAGCACAGCCATGCTGCGCTTTTGTTAGCGCGCATGCATTTGTGCCAAACCTCTTGTTAAGCATGCACAGGCATCTTTTGGTAGACGCGCACGTTTTTTTTTTCCCAAACCAGAAGTTAAGCATGCACATGCTGCTTTTGCCAGAGCGCGCACGTGGATTTCTGCCAAACGACGTGCCAAGCACGCCCATGCTGCGCTTTTCAGCGCACGCGCATGCATTTGGTCCAAACAACTTGTAAAGAATGCACATGCATCTTCGGGTAGACGCGCACGTTGTTTTCTGCAAACCCACAAGTTAAGCATGCACATACTGCTTTTGCCAGAGCGCGCACGTGGATTTCTGACAAACGATGTGCTAAGCACGCCCATGCTGCGCTTTCCAGCGCACGCGCATGCATTTGTCTCAAACCACTTGTTGAGCATGCACATGCATCTTTTGGTAGACGCGCACGTTGTTTTCTGCCAAACCACAACTTAAGCATGCACATGCTGCTTTTGCCAGAGCGCGCACGTAGATTTCTGCAAAACGACGTGCCAAGCACCCCCATGCTGCGCTTTTCAGCGCACGCGCATGCATTTGTGCCAAACCACTTGTTAAGCATGCACATGTATCATTGGGTAGACGTGCCCGTTGTTTTCTGCCAAACCACTAGTTAAGCATGCACATGCTGCTTTTGCCAGAGCGCGCACGTGCATTTCTGCCAAACGACGTGCCAAGCACGGCCATGCTGCGCTTTTGTGCGCACGCATGCATTTGTGCCAAACCTCTTGTTAAGCATGCACAGGCATCTTTTGGTAGACGCGCACGTTGTTTTCTGCCAAACCACAAGGTAAGTATGCACATATTGCTTTTGCCAGAGCGCGCAGGTGGATTTCTGACAAACCATGTGCTAAGCACGCCCATGCTGCGCTTTCCGGCGCACGCGCATGCATTTGTCTCAAACCAGTTGTTGAGCATGCACATGCATCTTTTGGTAGACGCGCACGTTGTTTTGTCCCAAAGCAGAAGTTTAGCATGCACATACTGCTTTTGCCAGAGCGCGCAAGTGGATTTCTGCCAAACGACGTGCCAAGCACGCCCATGCTGCGCTTTTCAGCGCACGCGCACGCATTTGCGCCGAACCACTTTTTAAGCATGCACATGCATCTTTTGGTGGACGCGCACGTTGGTTTCTCCCCAACCACAAGTTAAGCATGCACATGCTGCTTTTGCCAGAGCATGCACGTGGATTTCTGCCAAACCGCGTGCTAAGCACGCCCATGCTGCGCTTTTCACCACACGCGCACGCATTTGTGTCAAACCACTTGTTGAGCATGCACATGCATCTTTTTTTAGACGCGCACGTTGTTTTCTGCCAAACCACAAGTTAAGAATGCACATGCTGCTTTTGCTAGAGCACGCACGCCAATTTCTGCCAAACGACGTGCCAAGCACGCCCATGCTGCGCTTTTCAGCGAACACGGATGCATTTGTGCCAAACCACTTGTTAAGAATGGACATGCATCTTCGGGTAGAGGCGTACGTTGTTTTCTGCCAACCCACAAGTTAAGCACTCACATGCTGCTTTTGCCAGAGCGCGCACGTGGATTTCTGCGAAACGATGTGCCAAGCACGCCCATGCTGCGCATTTCAGCGCAGGTGGATGGATTTGTGCCAAACCACTTGTTAAGAATGCACATGCGTCTTTTGGTAGACGCGCACGTTGTTTTCTGCCAAACCAAAAGTTAAGCATGCACATGCTGCTTTTGCCAGAGCGCGCACGTGGATTCCTGCCAAACGATGTGCCAAGCACGCCCATGCAGCGCTTTTCAGCGCACGCGCATGCATTTGTGTCAAACCACTTGTTGAGCATGCACATGCATCTTTTTTTAGACGCGCACGTTTTTTTCTGCCAAACCACAAGTTAAGAATGCGCATGCTGCTTTTGCCAGAGCGGGCACGCCGATTTCTGCCAAACGACGTGCCAAGCACGGCCATGCTGCGCTTTTGTGCGCACGGATGCGTTTGTGCCAAACCTCTTATTAAGCATGCACAGGCATCTTTTGGTAGACGCGCACGTTGTTTTCTCCCAAACCAGAAGGTAAGCATGCACATGCTGCTTTTGCCAGAGCGCGCACGTGGATTTCTGCCAAACCACTTGCCAAGCACGCCCATGCTGCGCTTTTCAGCGCACGCGCATGCATTTGGTCCAAACCACTTGTTAAGAATGCACATGCATCTACGGGTAGACGCGCACGTTGTTTTCTGCCAACCCACAAGTTAAGTATGCACATGCTGCTTTTGCCAGAGCGCGCACGTGGATTTCTGACAAACTATGTGCTAAGCACGCCCATGCTGCGCTTTCCAGCGCGCGCGCATGCATTTGTCTCAAACCAGTTGTTGAGCATGCACATGCATCTTTTGGTAGACGCGCACGTTGTTTAGTCCCAAACCAGAAGTTAAGCATGCACATGCTGCTTTTGCCAGAGCGTGCAAGTGGATTTCTGCCAAACGACGTGCCAAGCACGCCCATGCTGCACTTTTCAGCGCACGCGCATGCATTTGTGCCAAACCACTTGTTAAGCATGCACATGTATCATTGGGTAGACATGCACGTTGTTTTCTGCCAAACCACAAGTTAAGCATGCACATGCTGCCTTTGCCAGGGTGTGCACGTGGATTTCTGCCAAACGACGTGCCAAGCACGCCCATGCTGCGCTTTTGAGCGCGCGCGCAGGCATTTGTGCCAAACCACTTGATAAGCATGCACATGCATCTTCGGGTAGACGCGCACGTTGTTTTCTGCCAAACCACAACTTAAGCATGCACATGCTGCTTTTGCCAGAGCGCGCACGTGGATTTCTGCAAAACGACGTGCCAAGCACCCCCATGCTGCGCTTTTCAGCGCACGCGCATGCATTTGTGCCAAACCACTTGTTAAGCATGCACATGTATCCTTGGGTAGACGTGCACGTTGTTTTCTGCCAAACCACAAGTTAAGCATGCACATGCTGCTTTTGCCAGAGCACGCACGCGCATTTCTGACAAACCATGTGCTAAGCACGCCCATGCTGCGCTTTCCAGCGCACGCGCATGCATTTGTCTCAAACCTGTTGTTGAGCATGCACATGCATGTTTTGGTAGACGCGCACGTTGTTTTCTCCCAAACCAGTAGATAAGCATACACATGCTGCTTTTCCCAGAGCGCGCACGTGGATTTCTGCCAAACGATGTGCCAAGCACGCCCATGCTGCGCTTTTCAGCGCACGCGACTGCATTTCGTCCAAACCACTTGTTAAGAATGCACATGCATCTACGGGTAGACGCGCACGTTGTTTTCTTCCAACCAACATGTTAAGCATGCACATGCTGCTTTTGCCAGGGTGTGCACGTGGTTTCTGTGAAACGATGTGCAAAGCACGCCCATGCTGCGCTTTTCAGCCCACGCGGATACATTTGTGCCAAACCGCTTGTTAAGAATATACATGCGTATTTTGGTAGACGCGCACGTTGTTTTCTGCCAAACCACAAGTTAAGCATGCACATGCTGCTTTAGGTTAGGTTAGCTTAGGTTGGGTTAGGTTAGGTTAGGTTAGGTTGGGTTAGGTTTGGTTAGGTTGGGTTAGGTTAGGTTAGGTTACGTTACGTTAGGTTAGGTTAGGTTACCTTAGGTTACGTTAGGTTGTTTTCTGCCAAACCACAAGTTAAGCATGCACATGCTGCTTTTGCAAGAGCGCGCACGTGGATTTCTGCCCAACGACGTGCCAAGCACGCCCATGCTGCGCTTTTCAGCGCACGCGCACGCATTTGCGCCGAACCACTTTTTAAGCATGCACATGCATCTTTTGGTGGACGCGCACGTTGGTTTCTCCCCAACCACAAGTTAAGCATGCACATGCTGCTTTTGCCAGAGCATGCACGTGGATTTCTGCCAAACCGCGTGCTAAGCACGCCCATGCTGCGCTTTTCACCGCACGCGCACGCATTTGTGTCAAACCACTTGTTGAGCATGCACATGCATCTTTTTTTAGACGCGCACGTTGTTTTCTGCCAAACCACAAGTTAAGAATGCACATGCTGCTTTTGCTAGAGCACGCACGCCAATTTCTGCCAAACGACGTGCCAAGCACGCCCATGCTGCGCTTTTCAGCGAACACGGATGCATTTGTGCCAAACCACTTGTTAAGAATGGACATGCATCTTCGGGTAGAGGCGTACGTTGTTTTCTGCCAACCCACAAGTTAAGCACTCACATGCTGCTTTTGCCAGAGCGCGCACGTGGATTTCTGCGAAACGATGTGCCAAGCACGCCCATGCTGCGCATTTCAGCGCAGGTGGATGGATTTGTGCCAAACCACTTGTTAAGAATGCACATGCATCTTTTGGTAGACGCGCACGTTGTTTTCTGCCAAACCAAAAGTTAAGCATGCACATGCTGCTTTTGCCAGAGCGCGCACGTGGATTCCTGCCAAACGATGTGCCAAGCACGCCCATGCAGCGCTTTTCAGCGCACGCGCATGTATTTGTGTCAAACCACTTGTTGAGCATGCACATGCATCTTTTTTTAGACGCGCACGTTTTTTTCTGCCAAACCACAAGTTAAGAATGCGCATGCTGCTTTTGCCAGAGCGTGCACGCCGATTTCTGCCAAACGACGTGCCAAGCACGGCCATGCTGCGCTTTTGTGCGCAAGGATGCGTTTGTGCCAAACCTCTTATTAAGCATGCACAGGCATCTTTTGGTAGACGCGCACGTTGTTTTCTCCCAAACCAGAAGGTAAGCATGCACATGCTGCTTTTGCCAGAGCGCGCACGTGGATTTCTGCCAAACCACGTGCCAAGCACGCCCATGCTGCGCTTTCCAGCGCGCGCGCATGCATTTGTCTCAAACCAGTTGTTGAGCATGCACATGCATCTTTTGGTAGACGCGCACGTTGTTTAGTCCCAAACCAGAAGTTAAGCATGCACATGCTGCTTTTGCCAGAGCGTGCAAGTGGATTTCTGCCAAACGACGTGCCAAGCACGCCCATGCTGCACTTTTCAGCGCACGCGCATGCATTTGTGCCAAACCACTTGTTAAGCATGCACATGTATCATTGGGTAGACATGCACGTTGTTTTCTGCCAAACCACAAGTTAAGCATGCACATGCTGCCTTTGCCAGGGTGTGCACGTGGATTTCTGCCAAACGACGTGCCAAGCACGCCCATGCTGCGCTTTTGAGCGCGCGCGCAGGCATTTGTGCCAAACCACTTGATAAGCATGCACATGCATCTTCGGGTAGACGCGCACGTTGTTTTCTGCCAAACCACAACTTAAGCATGCACATGCTGCTTTTGCCAGAGCGCGCACGTGGATTTCAGCAAAACGACGTGCCAAGCACCCCCATGCTGCGCTTTTCAGCGCACGCGCATGCATTTGTGCCAAACCACTTGTTAAGCATGCACATGTATCCTTGGGTAGACGTGCACGTTGTTTTCTGCCAAACCACAAGTTAAGCATGCACATGCTGCTTTTGCCAGAGCACGCACGCGCATTTCTGACAAACCATGTGCTAAGCACGCCCATGCTGCGCTTTCCAGCGCACGCGCATGCATTTGTCTCAAACCTGTTGTTGAGCATGCACATGCATCTTTTGGTAGACGCGCACGTTGTTTTCTCCCAAACCAGTAGATAAGCATACACATGCTGCTTTTGCCAGAGCGCGCACGTGGATTTCAGCAAAACGACGTGCCAAGCACCCCCATGCTGCGCTTTTCAGCGCACGCGCATGCATTTGTGCCAAACCACTTGTTAAGCATGCACATGTATCCTTGGGTAGACGTGCACGTTGTTTTCTGCCAAACCACAAGTTAAGCATGCACATGCTGCTTTTGCCAGAGCACGCACGCGCATTTCTGACAAACCATGTGCTAAGCACGCCCATGCTGCGCTTTCCAGCGCACGCGCATGCATTTGTCTCAAACCTGTTGTTGAGCATGCACATGCATCTTTTGGTAGACGCGCACGTTGTTTTCTCCCAAACCAGTAGATAAGCATACACATGCTGCTTTTGCCAGAGCGCGCACGTGGATTTCAGCAAAACGACGTGCCAAGCACCCCCATGCTGCGCTTTTCAGCGCACGCGCATGCATTTGTGCCAAACCACTTGTTAAGCATGCACATGTATCCTTGGGTAGACGTGCACGTTGTTTTCTGCCAAACCACAAGTTAAGCATGCACATGCTGCTTTTGCCAGAGCACGCACGCGCATTTCTGACAAACCATGTGCTAAGCACGCCCATGCTGCGCTTTCCAGCGCACGCGCATGCATTTGTCTCAAACCTGTTGTTGAGCATGCACATGCATCTTTTGGTAGACGCGCACGTTGTTTTCTCCCAAACCAGTAGATAAGCATACACATGCTGCTTTTCCCAGAGCGCGCACGTGGATTTCTGCCAAACGATGTGCCAAGCATGCCCATGCTGCGCTTTTCAGCGCACGCGACTGCATTTCGTCCAAACCACTTGTTAAGAATGCACATGCATCTATGGGTAGACGCGCACGTTGTTTTCTTCCAACCAACATGTTAAGCATGCACATGCTGCTTTTGCCAGGGTGTGCACGTGGTTTCTGTGAAACGATGTGCAAAGCACGCCCATGCTGCGCTTTTCAGCCCACGCGGATGCATTTGTGCCAAACCGCTTGTTAAGAATTTACATGCATATTTTGGTAGACGCGCACGTTGTTTTCTGCCAAACCACAAGTTAAGCATGCACATGCTGCTTTAGATTAGGTTAGGTTAGGTTAGGTTGTCATACGTTAGGTTAGGTCAGGTTGGGTTAGGTTAGGTTAGGTTAGGTTGGGTTAGGTTAGGTTAGGTTAGGTTACGTTATGTTAGGTTAGGTTACGTTAGGTTACGTTAGGTTGTTTTCTGCCAAACCACAAGTTAAGCATGCACATGCTGCTTTTGCAAGAGCGCGCACGTGGATTTCTGCCCAACGACGTGCCAAGCACGCCCATGCTGCGTTTTTCAGCGCACGCGCACGCATTTGTGCCAAACCACTTGTTAAGCATGCACATGCATCTTTTGGTAGACGCGCACGTTGGTTTCTCCCCAACCACAAGTTAAGCATGCACATGCTGCTTTTGCCAGAGCATGCACGTGGATTTCTGCCAACCGCGTGCTAAGCACGCCCATGCTGCGCTTTTCACCGCACGCGCATGCATTTGTGTCAAACCACTTGTTGAGCATGCACATGCATCCTTTTTTTAGACGCGCACGTTGTTTTCTGCCAAACCACAAGTTAAGAATGCACATGCTGCTTTTGCTAGAGCGCGCACGCCAATTTCTGCCAAACGACGTGCCAAGCACGCCCATGCTGCGCTTTTCAGCGAGCACGGATGCATTTGTGCCAAACCACTTGTTAAGAATGGACATGCATCTTCGGGTAGAGGCGTACGTTGTTTTCTGCCAACCCACAAGTTAAGCACGCACATGCTGCTTTTGCCAGAGCGTGCACGTGGATTTCTGCGAATTGATGTGCCAAGCACGCCCTTGCTGCGCATTTCTGCGCAGGTGGATGCATTCGTGCCAAACCACTTGTTAAGAATGCACATGCATCTTTTGGTAGACGCGCACGTTGTTTTCTGCCAAACCACAAGTTAAGCATGCACATGCTGCTTTTGCCAGAGCGCGCACGTGGATTCCTGCCAAACGATGTGCCAAGCACGCCCATGCTGCGCTTTTCAGCTCACGCGCATGCATTTGTGTCAAACCACTTGTTGAGCATGCACATGCAACTTTTTTTTAGACGCGCACGTTGCTTTCGGCCAAACCACAAGTTAAGAATGCGCATGCTGCTTTTGCCAGAGCGCGCACGCCGATTTCTGCCATACGACGTCCCAAGCACGGCCATGCTGCGCTTTTGTGCGCACGCATGCGTTTGTGTCAAACCTCTTGTTAAGCATGCACAGGCATCTTTTGGTAGACGCGCACGTTGTTTTCTCCCAAACCAGAAGTTAAGCATGCACATGCTGCTTTTGCCAGAGCGCGCACGTGGATTTCTGCCAAACGACGTGCCAAGCACGCCCATGTGGCGCTTTTCAGCGCACGCGCATGCATTTGGTCCAAACCACTTGTTAAGAATGCACATGCATCTTCGGGTAGACGCGCACGTTGTTTTCTGCCAACCCACAAGTTAAGCATGCACATGCCGCTTTTGCCAGAGCGCGCACGTGGATTTCTGACAAACTATGTGCTAAGCACGCCCATGGTGCGCTTTCCAGCGCACGCGCATGCATTTGTCTCAAACCAGTTGTTGAGCATGCACATGCATCTTTTGGTAGACGCGCACGTTGTTTAGTCCCAAACCAGAACTTAAGCATGCACATGCTGCTTTTGCCAGAGCGTGCAAGTGGATTTCTGCCAAACGACGTGCCAAGCACGCCCATGCTGCGCTTTTGAGGGCGCACGCAGGCATTTGTGCCAAACCACTTGTTAAGCATGCACATGCATCTTCGGGTAGACGCGCACGTTGTTTTCTGCCAAACCACAACTTAAGCATGCACATGCTGCTTTTGCCAGAGCGCGCACGTGAATTTCTGCAAAACGACGTGCCAAGCACCCCAATACTGCTCTTTTCAGCGCACGCTATGCATTTCTGCCAAACCACTTGTTAAGCCTGCACATGTATCATTGGGTAGACGTGCACGTTGTTTTCTGCCAAACCACAAGTTAATCATGCACATGCTGCTTTTGCCAGGGTGTGCACGTGGACTTCTGCCAAACGACGTGCCAAGCACGCCCATGCTGCGCTTTTCAGCGCGCGCGCAGGCATTTGTGCCAAACTACTTGTTAAGCATGCACATGCATCTTCGGGTAGACGGGCAAGTTGTTTTCTGCCAAACCACAACTTAAGCATGCACATGCTGCTTTTGCCAGAGCGCGCACATGGATTTCTGCACAACGACGTGCCAAGCACCCCAATGCTGTGCTTTTCAGCGCACGCGCATGCATTTCTGTCAAACCACTTGTTAAGCATGCACATGTATCATTGGGTAGACGTGCACGTTGTTTTCTGCCAAACCACAAGTTAAGCATGCACATGCTGCTTTTGCCAGAGCGCGCACGTGGATTTCTGCCAAACGACGTGCCAAGCACGCCCATGCTGCGCTTTTCAGGGCACGCGCATGCATTTGGTCCAAACCACTTGTTAAGAATGCACATGCATCTTCGGGTAGACGCGCACGTTGTTTTCTGCCAACCCACAAGTTAAGCATGCACATGCTGCTTTTGCCAAAGCGCGCACGTGGATTTCTGACAAACTATATGCTAAGCACGCCCATGCTGAGCTTTCCAGCGCACGCGCATGCATTTGTCTCAAACCACTTGATGAGCATGCACATGCATCTTTTGGTAGACGCGCACGTTGTTTAGTCCCAAACCAGAAGTTAAGCATGCACATGCTGCTTTTGCCAGAGCGTGCAAGTGGATTTCTGCCAAACGACGTGCCAAACACGCCCATGCTGCGCTTTTCACTGCACGCGCATGCATTTGGTCCAAACCACTTGTTAAGAATGCACATGCATCTTCGGGTAGACGCGCACGTTGTTTTCTGCACACCCACAAGTTAAGCATGCACATGCTGCTTTTGCCAGGGTGTGCACGTAGACGTCTGCCAAACGACGTGCCATGAACGCCCATGCTGCGCTTCTGAGCGCGCGCGCAGGCATTTGTGCCAAACCACTTGTTAAGCATGCACATGCATCTTCGGGTAGACGCGCACGTTGTTTTCTGCCAAACCACAACTTAAGCATGCACATGCTGCTTTTGCCAGAGCGCGCACGTGGATTTCTGCAAAACGACGTGCCAAGCACCCCAATGCTGCGCTTTTCAGCGCACGCGCATGCATTTCTGCCAAACCACTTGTTAAGCATGCACATGTATCATTGGGTAGACGTGCACGTTGTTTTCTGCCAAACCACAAGTTAAGCATGCACATGCTGCTTTTGCCAGAGCGCTAACGTGGATTTCTGCCAAACGACGTGCCAAGCACGCCCATGCTGCGCTTTTCAGAGCACGCGCACGCATTTGTGCCAAACCACTTCTTAAGCATGCACACGCATCTTTTGGTAGACGCGCACGTCGGTTTCTCCCCAACCACAAGTTAAGCATGCACATGCTGCTTTTACCCGAGTGTGCACGTGGATTTCTGCCAAACCACGTGCTAAGCACGCCCATGCTGCGCTTTTCAGCGCACGCGCATGCATTTGTCTCAAACCAGTTTTTGAGCATGCACATGCATCTTTTTGTAGACGCGCACGTTGTTTTCTCCCAAACCAGAAGTTAAGCATGCACACGCTGCTTTTGCCAGAGCGAGCGCGTGGATTTCTGCCAAACGACGTGCCAAGCACGCCCATGCTGCGCTTTTCAGCGCACGCGCATGCATTTGGTCCAGACCACTTGCTAAGAATGCACATGCATCTTCGGGTAGACGCGCACCTTGTTTTCTGCCAACCCACAAGTTATGCATGCACATGCTGCTTTTGCCAGGGTGTGCACGTGGATTTCTGCCAAACGACGTGCCAAGCACCCCCATGCTGCGCTTTTCAGCGCACGCGCATGCATTTGTGCCAAACCACTTGTTAAGCATGCACATGTATCATTGGGTAGACGTGCACGTTGTTTTCTGCCAAACCACAAGCGAAGCATGCACATGCTGCTTTTGCCAGAGCGCGCACGTGCATTTCTGCCAAACGACGTGCCAAGCACGGCCATGCTGCGCTTTTCAGCGCACGCGTACGCATTTGTGCCAAACCACTTCTTAAGCATGCACATGCATCTTTCGGTAGACGCGCACGTTGGTTTCTCCCCAACCACAAGTTAAGCATGCACATGCTGCTTTTGCCAGAGCGTGCACGTGGATTTCTGCCAAACCACATGCTAAGCACGCCCATGCTGCGCTTTTCAGCGCACGCGCATGCATTTGTCTCAAACCAGTTGTTGAGCATGCACATGCATCTTTTTGTAGACGCGCACGTTGTTTTCTCCCAAACCAGAAGTTAAGCATGCACACGCTGCTTTTGCCAGAGCGAGCGCGTGGATTTCTGCCAAACGACGTGCCAAGCACGCCCATGCTGCGCTTTTCACCGCACGCGCATGCATTTGGTCCAAACCTCTTGTTAAGAATGCACATGCATCTTCGGGTAGACGCGCACGTTGTTTTCTGCCAACCCACAAGTTATGCATGCACATGCTGCTTTTGCCAAGGTGTCCACGTGGATTTCTGCCAAACGATGTGCCAAGCACCCCCATGCTGCGCTTTTCAGCGCACGCGCATGCATTTGTGCTAAACCACTTGTTAAGCATGCACATCTATCATTGGGTAGACGTGCACGTTGTTTTCTGCCAAACCACAAGCGAAGCATGCACATGCTTCTTTTGCCAGAGCGCGCACGTGCATTTCTGCCAAACGACGTGCCACGCACGGCCATGCTGCGCTTTTGAACGCGCACGCAGGCATTTGTGCCAAATCACTTCTTAAGCATGCATATGCATCTTCGGGTAGATGCGCACGTTGTTTTCTGCCAAACCACAACTTAAGCATTCACATGCTGCTTTTGCCAGAGCGCGCACGTGGATTCCTGCAAAACGACGTGCCAAGCACCTCAATACTGCACTTTTCAGCGCACGCGCATGCATTTGTGCCAAACCACTTGTTAAGCATGCACATGTATCATTGGGTAGACGTGCACGTTGTTTTCTGCCAAACCACAAGTTAAGCATGCACATGCTGCTCTTGCCAGAGCGCGCACGTGGATTTCTGCCAAAAGACGTGCCAAGCACGCCCATGCTGCGCTTTTCAGCGCACGCGCATGCATTTGTGCCAAACCTCTTGTTAAGCATGCACAGGCATCTTTTGGTAGACGCGTACGCTGTTTTCTGCAAAACCACAAGTTAAGCATGCCCATGCTGCTTTTGCCAGAGCGTGCACGTGGATTTCTGACAAACCACGTGCTAAGCACGCCCATGCTGCGCTTTCCAGCGCACGCGCATGCATTTGTCTCAAACCAGTTGTTGAGCATGCACATGCATCTTTTGGTAGACGCGCACTTTGTTTTCTCCCAAACCAGAAGTTAAGCATGCACATGCTGCTTTTGCCAGAGCGCGCACGTGGATTTCTGCCAAACGATGTGCCAAGCACGCCCATGCTGCATTTTTCAGTGCACGCGCATGGATTTGGTCCAAACCACTTGTTAAGAATGTACATGCATCTTTTGCTAGACGCGCACGTTGTTTTCTGCCAAACCACAAGTTAAGCATGCACATGCTGCTTTAGGTTAGGTTAGGTTAGGTTAGGTTGTGTTAGGTTAGGTTAGGCTGGGTTAGGTTAGGTTAGGTTAGGTTGGGTTAGGTTAGGTTAGGTTGGGTTAGGTTAGGTTAGGTTAGGTTACGTTAGGTTAGGTTAGGTTGGGTTGTTTTCTGCCAAACCACAAGTTAAGCATGCACATGCTGCTTTTGCCAGAGCGCGCACGTGGATTTCTGCGAAACGACGTGCCAAGCACGCCCATGCTGCGCTTTTCAGCGCACGCGCATGCATTCGTCTCAAGTCAGTTGTTGAGCATGCACATGCATCTTATGGTAGACACGCACATTGTTTTCTCCCAAACCAAAAGTTAAGCATGTACACGCTGCTTTTGTCAGAGCGAGCGCGTGAATTTCTGCCAAACGACGTGCCAAGCACTCCCATGCTGCGCTTTTCAGCGCATGCGCATGCATTTGGTCCAAACCACTTGTTAAGAATGCACATGCATCTTCGGGTAGACGCGCACATTGTTTTCTGCCAACCCACAAGTTAAGGATGCACATGCTGCCTTTGCCAGGGTGTGCACGTGGATTTCTGCCAAACGACGTGCCAAGGACGCCCATGCTGCGCTTTTGAACGCGCGCGCAGGCATTTGTGCCAAACCACTTGTTAAGCATGCACATGCATCTTCGGGTAGACGCGCACGTTGTTTTCTGCCAAACCACAACTTAAGCATGCACATGCTGCTTTTGCCACAGCGCGCACGTGGATTTCTGCAAAACGACGTGCCAAGCACCCCCATGCTGCGCTTTTCAGCGCACGCGCATGCATTTGTGCCAAACCACTTGTTAAGCATGCACATGTATCATTGGGTAGACGTGCACGTTGTTTTCCGCCAAACCACAAGTTAAGCATGCACATGCTGCTTTTGCCAGAGCGCGCACGTGCATTTCTGACAAACCATGTGCTAAGCACGCCCATGCTGCGCTTTTCAGCGCACGCGCATGCATTTGTCTCAAACCTGTTGTTGAGCATGCACATGCATCTTTTGGTAGACGCGCACGTTGTTTTCTCCCAAACCAGTAGTTAAGCAAGCACATGCTGCTTTTTCCAGAGCGCGCACGTGGATTTCTGCCAAACGATGTGCCAAGCACGCCCATGCTGCGCTTTTCAGCGCACGCGCATGCATTTCGTCCAAACCACTTGTTAAGAATGCACATGCATCTTCGGGTAGACACGCACGTTGTTTTCTGCCAACCAACATGTTAAGCATGCACATGCTGCTTTTGCCAGGGTGTGCACGTGGTTTCTGTGAAACGATGTGCAAAGCACGCCCATGCTGCGCTTTTCAGCGCACGCGCATGCATTTGTGCCAAACCGCTTGTTAAGAATATACATGCATATTTTGGTAGACGCGCACGTTGTTTTCTGCCAAACCACAAGTTAAGCATGCACATGCTGCTTTAGGTTAGGTTAGGTTAGGTTAGGTTGTGTTAGGTTAGGTTAGGTTTGGTTAGGTTAGGTTAGGTTAGGTTGGGTTAGGTTAGGTTGGGTTAGGTTAGGTTAGGTTACGTTAGGTTAGGTTAGGTTACGTTAGGTTACGTTAGGTTGTTTTCTGCCAAACCACAAGTTAAGCATGCACATGCTGCTTTTGCAAGACCGCGCACGTGGATTTCTGCCCAACGACGGGCTAAGCAAAGCACGCCCATGCTGCACTTTTCAGCGCACGCGCACGCATTTGTGCCAAACCACTTTTTAAGCATGCACATGCATCTTTTGGTAGACGCGCACGTTGGTTTCTCCCCAACCACAAGTTAAGCATGCACATGCTGCTTTTGCCAGAGCTTGCACGTGGATTTCTGCCAAACCGCGTGCTAAGCACGCCCATGCTGCCCTTTTCACCGCACGCGCATGCATTTGTGTCAAACCAATTGTTGAGCATCCACATGCATCTTTTTTTAGACGCGCACGTTGTTTTCTGCCAAACCACAAGTTAAGAATGCGCATGCTGCTTTTACCAGAGCGCGCACGCCGATTTCTGCCAAACGACGTGCCAAGCACGCCCATGCTGCGCTTTTCAGCGAACGCGGATGCATTTGTGCCAAACCACTTGTTAAGAATGCACATGCATCTTCGGGTAGACGCGCACGTTGTTTTCTGCCAAACCACAACTTAAGCATTCACATGCTGCTTTTGCCAGAGCGCGCACGTGGATTCCTGCAAAACGACGTGCCAAGCACCCCAATACTGCACTTTTCAGCGCACGCGCATGCATTTGTGCCAAACCACTTGTTAAGCATGCACATGTATCATTGGGTAGACGTGCACGTTGTTTTCTGCCAAACCACAAGTTAAGCATGCACATGCTGCTCTTGCCAGAGCGCGCACGTGGATTTCTGCCAAAAGACGTGCCAAGCACGCCCATGCTGCGCTTTTCAGCGCATGCGCATGCATTTGTGCCAAACCTCTTGTTAAGCATGCACAGGCATCTTTTGGTAGACGCATACGCTGTTTTCTGCAAAACCACAAGTTAAGCATGCCCATGCTGCTTTTGCCAGAGCGTGCACGTGGATTTCTGACAAACCACGTGCTAAACACGCCCATGCTGCGCTTTCCAGCGCACGCGCATGCATTTGTCTCAAACCAGTTGTTGAGCATGCACATGCATCTTTTGGCAGACGCGCACTTTGTTTTCTCCCAAACCAGAAGTTAAGCATGCACATGCTGCTTTTGCCAGAGCGCGCACGTGGATTTCTGCCAAACGATGTGCCAAGCACGCCCATGCTGCATTTTTCAGTGCACGCGCATGGATTTGGTCCAAACCACTTGTTAAGAATGTACATGCATCTTTTGCTAGACGCGCACGTTGTTTTCTGCCAAACCACAAGTTAAGCATGCACATGCTGCTTTAGGTTAGGTTAGGTTAGGTTAGGTTAGGTTGTGTTAGGTTAGGTTAGGCTGGGTTAGGTTAGGTTAGGTTAGGTTGGGTTAGGTTAGGTTAGGTTGGGTTAGGTTAGGTTAGGTTAGGTTACGTTAGGTTAGGTTAGGTTGTTTTCTGCCAAACCACAAGTTAAGCATGCATATGCTGCTTTTGCCAGAGCGCGCACGTGGATTTCTGCGAAACGACGTGCCAAGCACGCCCATGCTGCGCTTTTCAGCGCACGCGCATGCATTCGTCTCAAGTCAGTTGTTGAGCATGCACATGCATCTTATGGTAGACACGCACGATGTTTTCTCCCAAACCAAAAGTTAAGCATGTACACGCTGCTTTTGCCAGAGCGAGCGCGTGGATTTCTGCCAAACGACGTGCCAAGCACTCCCATGCTGCGCTTTTCAGCGCATGCGCATGCATTTGGTCCAAACCACTTGTTAAGAATGCACATGCATCTTCGGGTAGACGCGCACATTGTTTTCTGCCAACCCACAAGTTAAGGATGCACATGCTGCCTTTGCCAGGGTGTGCACGTGGATTTCTGCCAAACGACGTGCCAAGGACGCCCATGCTGCGCTTTTGAACGCGCGCGCAGGCATTTGTGCCAAACCACTTGTTAAGCATGCACATGCATCTTCGGGTAGACGCGCACGTTGTTTTCTGCCAAACCACGACTTAAGCATGCACATGCTGCTTTTGCCACAGCGCGCACGTGGATTTCTGCAAAACGACGTGCCAAGCACCCCCATGCTGCGCTTTTCAGCGCACGCGCATGCATTTGTGCCAAACCACTTGTTAAGCATGCACATGTATCATTGGGTAGACGTGCACGTTATTTTCCGCCAAACCACAAGTTAAGCATGCACATGCTGCTTTTGCCAGAGCGCGCACGTGCATTTCTGACAAACCATGTGCTAAGCACGCCCATGCTGCGCTTTCCAGCGCACGCGCATGCATTTGTCTCAAACCTGTTGTTGAGCATGCACATGCATCTTTTGGTAGACGCGCACGTTGTTTTCTCCCAAACCAGTAGTTAAGCAAGCACATGCTGCTTTTTCCAGAGCGCGCACGTGGATTTCTGCCAAACGATGTGCCAAGCACGCCCATGCTGCGCTTTTCAGCGCACGCGCATGCATTTCGTCCAAACCACTTGTTAAGAATGCACATGCGTCTTCGGGTAGACACGCACGTTGTTTTCTGCCAACCAACATGTTAAGCATGCACATGCTGCTTTTGCCAGGGTGTGCACGTGGTTTCTGTGAAACGATGTGCAAAGCACGCCCATGCTGCGCTTTTCAGCGCACGCGCATGCATTTGTGCCAAACCGCTTGTTAAGAATATACATGCATATTTTGGTAGACGCGCACGTTGTTTTCTGCCAAACCACAAGTTAAGCATGCACATGCTGCTTTAGGTTAGGTTAGGTTAGGTTAGGTTAGGTTGTGTTAGGTTAGGTTAGGTTTGGTTAGGTTAGGTTAGGTTGGGTTAGGTTAGGTTGGGTTAGGTTAGGTTAGGTTACGTTAGGTTAGGTTAGGTTACGTTAGGTTACGTTAGGTTGTTTTCTGCCAAACCACAAGTTAAGCATGCACATGCTGCTTTTGCAAGAGCGCGCACGTGGATTTCTGCCCAACGACGGGCTAAGCAAAGCACGCCCATGCTGCACTTTTCAGCGCACGCGCACGCATTTGTGCCAAACCACTTGTTAAGCATGCACATGCATTTTTTGGTAGACGCGCACGTTGGTTTCTCCCCAACCACAAGTTAAGCATGCACATGCTGCTTTTGCCAGAGCTTGCACGTGGATTTCTGCCAAACCGCGTGCTAAGCACGCCCATGCTGCCCTTTTCACCGCACGCGCATGCATTTGTGTCAAACCAATTGTTGAGCATGCACATGCATCTTTTTTTAGACGCGCACGTTGTTTTCTGCCAAACCACAAGTTAAGAATGCGCATGCTGCTTTTGCCAGAGCGCGCACGCCGATTTCTGCCAAACGACGTGCCAAGCACGCCCATGCTGCGCTTTTCAGCGAACGCGGATGCATTTGTGCCAAACCACTTGTTAAGAATGGACATGCATCTTCGGGTAGACGCGCACGTTCTTTTCCGCAGAACCACAAGTATAGCATGCACATGCTGTTTTTGCCAGAGCGTGCACATGGATTTCTGCCAAACGACGTGCCAAGCACGCCCATGCTACGCTTTGCAGCGCACGCGCATGCATTTGTGCCAAACCACTTGTTAAGAATGCACATGCATCTTCGGGTAGAAGCGTACGTTGTTTTCTGCCAACCCACAAGTTAAGTATGCACATGCTGCTTTTGCCAGAGCGTGCACGTGGATTTCTGCGAAACGATGTTCCAACCACGCCCATGCTGCGCATTTGAGCGCAGGTGGATGCATTTGTGCCAAACCACTTGTTAAGAATGCACATGCATCTTTTGGTAGACGCGCACGTTGTTTTCTGCCAAACCACAAGTTAAGCATGCACATGCTGCTTTTGCCAGAGCGCGCACGTGGATTCCTGCCAAACGATGTGCCAAGCACGCCCATGCTGCGCTTTTGAGCGCACGTGCATGCATTTGTGTCAAACCACTTGTTGAGCATGCACATGCGTCTTTTGGTAGACGCGCACGTTGTTTTCTGCCAAACCACAAGTTAAGCATGCACATGCTGCTTTTGCCAGAGGGTGCACGTTGTATTTGTGCAAAACCACAAGTTAAGCATACACATGCTGCTTTTGCCTGAGCGTGCATGTGGAGTTCTGGAAAACCACGTGCTAAGCAAGCCCATGCTGCGCTTTTCAGCGCACGCGCATGCATTTGTGCCAAACCACTTGTTAAGCATGTACATGCATCTTTTGGCAGACGCGCACGTTGTTTTCTGCCAAACCACAAGTTAAGCATGCACATGCTGCTTTTGCCAAACCATGCACGTGGATTTCTGCCAAACGACGTGCCAAGCACGCCCATGCAGCGCTCTACAGCGCACGCGCATGCATTTGTGTCAAACCACTTGTTGAGCATGCACATGCATCTTTTGGTAGACGTGCACGTTGTTTTCTGCCCAACATCAAGTTAAGCATGCACATGCTGCTTTTGCCAGACCGTGCACGTGGATTTCTGCCAAACGACGTGCCACGCACGCCCATGCTGCCCTTTACAGCGGACGCGCATGCATTTGTGCCAAACCACTTGTTCAGCATGCACATGCATATTTTGGTAGACGCGCACGTTGGTTTCTCCCAAACCACAAGTTAAGCATGCACGTGGATTTCTGCCAAACCGCGTGCTAAGCACGCCCATGCTGCGCTTTTCAGCGCACGCGCATGCATTTGTGTCAAACCACTTGTTGAGCATGCACATGCATCTTTTTTTAGACGCGCACGCTGTTTTCTGCCAAAGCACAAGTTAAGAATGCGCATGCTGCTTTTGCCAGAGCGCGCACGCCGATTTCTGCCAAACGACGTGCCAAGCACGCCCATGCTGCGCTTTTCAGCGAACGCGGATGCATTTGTGCCAAACCACTTGTTAAGAATGGACATGCATCTTCGGGTAGACGCGCACGTTCTTTTCTGCAGAACCACAAGTATAGCATGCACATGCTGTTTTTGCCAGTGCGTGCACATGGATTTCTGCCAAACGACGTGCCAAGCACGCCCATGCTACGCTTTGCAGCGCACGCGCATGCATTTGTGCCAAACCACTTCCTAAGAATGCACATGCATCTTCGGGTAGAGGCGTACGTCGTTTTCTGTCAACCCACAAGTTAAGCATGCACATGCTGCTTTTGCCAGAGCGTGCACGTGGATTTCTGCGAAACGATGTGCCAACCACGCCCATGCAGCGCTTTACAGCGCACGCGCATGCATTTGTGTCAAACCACTTGTTGAGCATGCACATGCATCTTTTGGTAGACGTGCACGTTGTTTTCTGCCAAACATCAAGTTAAGCATGCACATGCTGCTTTTGCCAGACCGTGCACGTGGATTTCTGCCAAACGACATGCCACGCACGCCCATGCTGCGCTTTACAGCGCACGCGCATGCATTTGTGCCAAACCACTTGTTCAGCATGCACATGCATCTTTTGGTAGACGCGCACGTTGTTTTCTGCCAAACCACAAGTTAAGCATGCACAAGCTGCTTTTGCCAGAGCGCGCACGTGCATTTCTGCCAAACGACGTGCCAAGCACGGCCATGCTGCGCTTTTGTGCGCACGCATGCATTTGTGCCAAACCTCTTGTTAAGCATGCACAGGCATCTTTTGGTAGACGCGCACGTTGATTTCTGCCAAACCACAAGTTAAGCATGCCCATGCTGCTTTTGCCAGAGCGCGCACGTGCATTTCTGCCAAACGACGTACCAAGCACGGCCATGCTGCGCTTTTGTGCGCACGCATGCATTTGTGCCAAACCTCTTGTTAAGCATGCACAGGCACCTTTTGGTAGACGCGCACGTTGTTTTCTCCCAAACCAGAAGTTAAGCATGCACATGCTGCTTTTGCCAGAGCGCGCACGTGGATTTCTGCCAAACGACGTGCCAAGAGCGCCCATGCTGCGCTTTTCAGCGCACGCGCATGCATTTGGTCCAAACCACTTGTTAAGAATGCACATGCATCTTCGGGTAGACGCGCACGTTGTTTTCTGCCAACCCATAAGTTAAGCATGCACATGCTGCTTTTGCCAGAGCGCGCACGTGGATTTCTGCAAAACGACGTGCCAAGCACCCCCATGCTGCGCTTTTCAGCGCACGTGCATGCATTTGTGCCAAACCACTTGTTAAGCATGCACATGTATCATGGGGGTGACGTGCACGTTGTTTTCTGTCAAACCACTAGTTAAGCATGCACATGCTGCTTTTGCCAGAGCGCGCACGTGCATTTCTGCCAAACGACGTGCCAAGCACGGCCATGCTGCGCTTTTCAGCGCACAGTCATGCATTTGTCTGAAACCAGTCGTTGAGCATGCACATGCATCTTTTTGTAGACGCCCACGTTGTTTTCTCCCAAACGAGAAATTAAGCATGCACGCGCTGCTTTTGCCAGAGCGAGCGCGTGGATTTCTGCCAAACGACGTTCCAAGCACGCCCATGCTGCGCTTTTCAGCGCACGCGCATGCATTTGTCTCAAACCAGTTGTTGAGCATGCACATGCATCTTTTGGTAGACGCGCACGTTGTTTTCTCCCAAACCAGAAGTTAAGCATGCACATGCTGCTTTTGCCAGAGTGCGCACGTGGATTTCTGCCAAACGACGTGCCAAGCTCGCCCATGCTGCGCTTTTCAGCGCACGCGCACGCATTTGTGCCAAACCACTTCTTAAGCATGCACATGCATCTTTTGGTAGACGCGCACGTTGGTTTCTCCCCAACCACAAGTAAAGCATGCACATGCTGCTCTTGCCAGAGCGTGCACGTGGATTTCTGCCAAACCACGTGCTAAGCACGCCCATGCTGCGCTTTTCAGCGCACGCGCATGCATTTGTCTGAAACAAGTTGTTGAGCATGCAGATGGATCTTTTTGTAGACGCGCACGTTGTTTTCTCCCAAACCAGAAGTTAAGAATGCACACGCTGCTTTTGCCAGAGCGAGCGCGTGGATTTCTGCCAAACTACGTGCTAAGCACGCCCATGCTGCGCTTTTCAGCGCACGCGCATGCATTTGTGTCAAACCACTTGTTGAGCATGCACATTCATCTTTTGGTCGCACGTGGATTTCTGCCAAACGACGTGCCAAGCACGCCCATGCTGCCCTTTTCAGTGCACGCACATGCATTTGTGTCAAACCACATGTTGAGCATACACGGGCATCTTTTGGTAGACGCGCACGTTATTTTCTGCCAAACCACAAGTTAAGCATGCACATGCTTCTTTTGCCTGAACGTGCACGTGGATTTCTGCCAAACCACGTGCTAAGCAAGCCCATGCTGCGCTTTTCAGCGCACGCGCAGGCATTTGTGCCAAACCACTTGTTAAGCATGCACATGCATCTTTTGGCAGACGCGCACGTGTTTTCTGCCAAACCACAAGTTAAGCATGCCCATGCTGCTTTTGCCAGACCTTGCACATGGATTTCTGCCAAACCGCGTATTAAGCACGCCGAAGCTGCGCTTTTCAGCGCACGCGCATGCATTTGTGTCAAACCACTTGTTGAGCATGCACATTCATCTTTTGGTCGCACGTGGATTTCTGCCAAACGACGTGCCAAGCACGCCCATGCTGCCCTTTTCAGTGCACGCACATGCATTTGTGTCAAACCACATGTTGAGCATACACGGGCATCTTTTGGTAGACGCGCACGTTATTTTCTGCCAAACCACAAGTTAAGCATGCACATGCTTCTTTTGCCTGAGCGTGCACGTGGATTTCTGCCAAACCACGTGCTAAGCAAGCCCATGCTGCGCTTTCCAGCGCACGCGCATGCATTTGTCTCAAACCAGTTGTTGAGCATGCACATGCATCTTTTGGTAGACGCGCACGTTGTTTTCTCCCAAACCAGAAGTTAAGCATGCACATGCTGCTTTTGCCAGAGCGCGCACGTGGATTTCTGCCAAACGACGTGCCAAGCACGCCCATGTGCGCTTTTCAGCGCACGCGCACGCATTTGTGCCAAACCACTTCTTACTCATGCACATGCATCTTTTGGTAGACGGGCACGTTGGTTTCTCCCCAACCACAAGTTAAGCATGCACACGCAGCTTTTGCCAGAGTGTACACGTGGATTTCTGCCAAACCACGTGCTAAGCACGCCCATGCTGCGCTTTTCAGCGCACGCGCATGCATTTGTCTGAAACCAGTTGTTGAACATGCACATGCATCTTTTTGTAGACGCCCACGTTGTTTTCTCCCAAACGAGAAATTAAGCATACACGCGCTGCTTTTGCCAGAGCGAGCGCGTGGATTTCTGCCAAACGACGTTCCAAGCACGCCCATGCTGCGCTTTTCAGCGCACGCGCATGCATTTGTCTCAAACCAGTTGTTGAGCATGCACATGCATCTTTTGGTAGACGCGCACGTTGTTTTCTCCCAAACCAGAAGTTAAGCATGCACATGCTGCTTTTGGCAGAGCGCGACGTGGATTTCTGCCAAACGACGTGCCAAGCACGCCCATGCTGCGCTTTTCAGCGCACGCGCACGCATTTGTGCCAAACCACTTCTTAAGCATGCACATGCATCTTTTGGTAGACGCGCACGTTGGTTTCTCCCCAACCACAAGTTAAGCATGCACATGCTGCTCTTGCCAGAGCGTGCACGTGGATTTCTGCCAAACCACGTGCTAAGCACGCCCATGCTGCGCTTTTCAGCGCACGCGCATGCATTTGTCTGAAACAAGTTGTTGAGCATGCACATGCATCTTTTTGTAGACGCGCACGTTGTTTTCTCCCAAACCAGAAGTTAAGCATGCACATGCTGCTTTTGCCAGAGCGAGCGCGTGGATTTCTGCCAAACGACGTGCCAAGCACGCCCATGGTGCGCTTTTCAGCGCACGCGCATGCATTTGTCTCAAACCAGTTGTTGAGCATGCACATGCATCTTTTGGTAGACGCGCACGTTGTTTTCTCTCAAACCAGAAGTTAAGCATGCACATGCTGCCTTTGCCAGGGTGTGCACGTGGATTTCTGCCAAACGACGTGCCAAGCACGCCCATGCTGCGCTTTTGAGCGCGCGCGCATGCATTTGGTCCAAACCACTTGTTAAGAATGCACATGCATCTTCGGGTAGACGCGCACGTTGTTTTCTGCCAAACCACAAGTGAAGCATGCACATGCTGCTTTTGCCAGAGCGTGCACGTGCATTTCTGCCAAACGACATGCGAAGCACGGCCATGCTGCGCTTTTGTGCGCACGCATGCAGTTGTGCCAAACCTCTTGTTAGGCATGCACAGGCATCTTTTGGTAGACGCGCACGTTGTTTTCTGCCAAACCAAAAGTTAAGCATGCACATGATGCTTTTGCCTGAGCGTGCACGTGCATTTCTGCCAAACGACGTGCCAAGCACGGCCATGCTGCGCTTTTGTGCGCACGTATGCATTTGTGCCACACCTCTTGTTAAGCATGCACAGGCATCTTTTGGTAGACGCGCACGTTGTTTTCTCCCAAACCAGTAGTTAAGCATGCACATGCTGCTTTTGCCAGAGCGCGCACGTAGATTTCTGCCAAACGACGTGCCAAGCACGCCCATGCTGCGTTTTTCAACGCACGCGCATGCATTTGGTCCAAACTACTTGTTAAGAATGCACATGCATCTTCGGGTAGACGCGCACGTTGTTTTCTGCCAACCCACAAGTTAAGAATGCACATGCTGCTTTTGCCAGAGCGCGCACGTGGATTTCTGACAAACTATGTGCTAAGCACGCCCATGCTGCGCTTTCCAGCGCACGCGCATGCATTTGCCTCAAAGCAGTTGTTGAGCATTCACATGCATCTTTTGGTAGACGCGCACGTTGTTTAGTCCCAAACCAGAAGTTAAGCATGCACACGCTGCTTTTGCCAGAGCGAGCGCGTAGATTTCTGCCAAACGACGTGCCAAGCACGCCCATGCTGCGCTTTTCACCGCACGCGCATGCATTTGGTCCAAACCACTTCTTAAGAATGCACATGCATCTTCGGGTAGACGCGCACGTTGTTTTCTGCCAACCCACAAGATAAGCATGCACATGCTGCTTTTGCCAGGGTGTGCACGTGGATTTCTGCCAAACGACGTGCCAAGCACGCCCATGACTGCGCTTTTGAGCGCGCACGCAGGCATTTCTGCCAAACCACTTGTTAAGCATGCACATGCATCTTCGGGTAGACGCGCACGTTGTTTTCCGCCAATACACAAGTTAAGCATGCACATGCTGCCTTTGCCAGGGTGTCCACGTGGATTTCTGCCAAACGACGTGCCAAGCACGCCCATGCTGCGCTTTTGAGCGCGCGCGCATCCATTTGGTCCAAACCACTTGTTAAGAATGCACATACATCTTCGGGTAGACGCGCACGTTGTTTTCTGCCAACCCACAAGTTAAGCATGCACATGCTGCTTTTGCCAGGGTGTGCACGTGCATTTCTGCCAAACGACGTGCCAAGCACGCCCATGCTGCGCTTTTCAGCGCACGCGCACGCATTTGTGCCAAACCACTTTTTACGCATGCACATGCATCTTTTGGTAGACGCGCACGTTGGTTTCTCCACAACCACAAGTTAAGCATGCACACGCTGCTTTTGCCAGAGCGTACACGTGGATTTCTTCCAAACCACGTGCTAAGCACGCCCATGCTGCACTTTTCAGCGCACGCGCATGCATTTGTCTGAAACCAGTTGTTGAGCATGCACATGCATCTTTTTGTAGACGCCCACGTTGTTTTCTCCCAAACGAGAAATTAAGCATGCACGCGCTGCTTTTGCCAGAGCGAGCGCGTGGATTTCTGCCAAACGACGTGCCAAGCACGCCCATGCTGCGCTTTTCAGCGCACGCGCACGCATTTGTGCCAAACCACTTCTTAAGCATGCACATGCATCTTTTGGTAGACGCGCACGTTGGTTTCTCCGCAACCACAAGTTAAGCATGCACATGCTGCCCTTGCCAGAGCGTGCACATGGATTTCTGCCAAACCACGTGCTAAGCACGCCCATGCTGCGCTTTTCAGCGCACGCGCATGCATTTGTCTGAAACAAGTTGTTGAGCATGCAGATGGATCTTTTTGTAGACGCGCACGTTGTTTTCTCCCAAACCAGAAGTTAAGCATGCACACGCTGCTTTTGCCAGAGCGAGTGCGTGGATTTCTGCCAAACTACGTGCTAAGCACGCCCATGCTGCGCTTTTCAGCGCACGCGCATGCATTTGTGTCAAACCACTTGTTGAGCATGCACTTTCATCTTTTGGTCGCACGTGGATTTCTGCCAAACGACGTGCCAAGCACGCCCATGCTGCCCTTTTCAGTGCACGCACATGCATTTGTGTCAAACCACATGTTGAGCATACACGGGCATCTTTTGGTAGACGCGCACGTTATTTTCTGCCAAACCACAAGTTAAGCATGCACATGCTTCTTTTGCCTGAGCGTGCACGTGGATTTCTGTCAAACCACGTGCTAAGCAAGCCCATGCTGCGCTTTGCAGCGCACGCGCATGCATTTGTCTCAAACCAGTTGTTGAGCATAAACATGCATCTTTTGGTAGACGCGCACGTTGTTTTCTCCCAAACCAGAAGTTAAGCATGCACATGCTGCTTTTGCCAGAGCGCGCACGTGGATTTCTGCCAAACGACGTGCCAAGCACGCCCATGCTGCGCTTTTCAGCGCACGCGCACGCATTTGTGCCAAACCACTTCTTACTCATGCACATGCATCTTTTTGTAGACGGGCACGTTGGTTTCTCCCCAACCACAAGTTAAGCATGCACACGCAGCTTTTGCCAGAGTGTACACGTGGATTTCTGCCAAACCACGTGCTAAGCACGCCCATGCTGCGCTTTTCAGCGCACGCGCATGCATTTGTCTGAAACCAGTTGTTGAACATGCACATGCATCTTTTTGTAGACGCCCACGTTGTTTTCTCCCAAACGAGAAATTAAGCATACACGCGCTGCTTTTGCCAGAGCGAGCGCGTGGATTTCTGCCAAACGACGTTCCAAGCACGCCCATGCTGCGCTTTTCAGCGCACGCGCATGCATTTGTCTCAAACCAGTTGTTGAGCATGCACATGCATCTTTTGGTAGACGCGCACGTTGTTTTCTCCCAAACCAGAAGTTAAGCATGCACATGCTGCTTTTGCCAGAGTGCGCACGTGGATTTCTGCCAAACGACGTGCCAAGCACGCCCATGCTGCGTTTTTCAGCGCACGCGCACGCATTTGTGCCAAACCACTTCTTAAGCATGCACATGCATCTTTTGGTAGACGCGCACGTTGGTTTCTCCCCAACCACAAGTTAAGCATGCACATGCTGCTCTTGCCAGAGCGTGCACGTGGATTTCTGCCAAACCACGTGCTAAGCACGCCCATGCTGCGCTTTTCAGCGCACGCGCATGCATTTGTCTGAAACAAGTTGTTGAGCATGCAGATGGATCTTTTTCTAGACGCGCACGTTGTTTTCTCCCAAACCAGAAGTTAAGCATGCACACGCTGCTTTTGCCAGAGCGAGCGCGTGGATTTCTGCCAAACTACGTGCTAAGCACGCCCATGCTGCGCTTTTCAGCGCACGCGCATGCATTCGTGTCAAACCACTTGTTGAGCATGCACATTCATCTTTTGGTCGCACGTGGATTTCTGCCAAACGACGTGCCAAGCACGCCCATGCTGCCCTTTTCAGTGCACGCACATGCATTTGTGTCAAACCAAATGTTGAGCATACACGGGCATCTTTTGGTAGACGCGCACGTTATTTTCTGCCAAACCGCAAGTTAAGCATGCACATGCTTCTTTTGCCTTAGCGTGCACGTGGATTTCTGCCAAACCACGTGCTAAGCAAGCCCATGCTGCGCTTTTCAGCGCACGCGCAGGCATTTGTGTCAAACCACTTGTTAAGCATGCACATGCATCTTTTGGCAGACGCGCACGTGTTTTCTGCCAAACCACAAGTTAAGCATGCCCATGCTGCTTTTGCCAGACCTTGCACATGGATTTCTGCCAAACCGCGTATTAAGCACGCCGATGCTGCGCTTTTCAGCGCACGCGCATGCATTTGTGTCAAACCACTTGTTGAGCATGCACATTCATCTTTTGGTCGCACGTGCATTTCTGCCAAACGACGTGCCAAGCACGCCCATGCTGCCCTTTTCAGTGCACGCACATGCATTTGTGTCAAACCAGTAGTTGAGCATGCACATGCATCTTTTGGTAGACGCGCACGTTGTTTTCTCCCAAACCAGAAGTTAAGCATGCACATGCTGCTTTTCCCAGAGCGCGACGTGGATTTCTGCCAAACGACGTGCCAAGCACGCCCATGCTGCGCTTTTCAGCGCACGCGCACGCATTTGTGCCAAACCACTTCTTAAGCATGCACATGCATCTTTTGGTAGACGCGCACGTTGGTTTCTCCCCAACCACAAGTTAAGCATGCACATGCTGCTCTTGCCAGAGCGTGCACGTGGATTTCTGCCAAACCACGTGCTAAGCACGCCCATGCTTCGCTTTTCAGCGCACGCGCATGCATTTGTCTGAAACAAGTTGTTGAGCATGCACATGCATCTTTTTGTAGACGCGCACGTTGTTTTCTCCCAAACCAGAAGTTAAGCATGCACATGCTGCTTTTGCCAGAGCGAGCGCGTGGATTTCTGCCAAACGACGTGCCAAGCACGCCCATGCTGCGCTTTTCAGCGCACGCGCATGCATTTGTCTCAAACCAGTTGTTGAGCATGCACATGCATCTTTTGGTAGACGCGCACGTTGTTTTCTCTCAAACCAGAAGTTAAGCATGCACATGCTGCCTTTGCCAGGGTGTGCACGTGGATTTCTGCCAAACGACGTGCCAAGCACGCCCATGCTGCGCTTTTGAGCGCGCGCGCATGCATTTGGTCCAAACCACTTGCTAAGAATGCACATGCATCTTCGGGTAGACGCGCACGTTGTTTTCTGCCAAACCACAAGTGAAGCATGCACATGCTGCTTTTGCCAGAGCGTGCAAGTGCATTTCTGCCAAACGACATGCCAAGCACGGCCATGCTGCGCTTTTGTGCGCACGTATGCATTTGTGCCACAGCACTTGTTAAGCATGCACAGGCATCTTTTGGTAGACGCGTACGTTGTTTTCTCCCAAACCAGTAGTTAAGCATGCACATGCTGCTTTTGCCAGAGCGCGCACGTAGATTTCTGCCAAACGACGTGCCAAGCACGCCCATGCTGCGTTTTTCAGCGCACGCGCATGCATTTGGTCCAAACTACTTGTTAAGAATGCACATGCATCTTCGGGTAGACGCGCACGTTGTTTTCTGCCAACCCACAAGTTAAGCATGCACATGCTGCTTTTGCCAGAGCGCGCACGTGGATATCTGACAAACTATGTGCTAAGCACGCCCATGCTGCGCATTCCAGCGCACGCGCATGCATTTGCCTCAAAGCAGTTGTTGAGCATTCACATGCATCTTTTGGTAGACGCGCACTTTGTTTAGTCCCAAACCAGAAGTTAAGCATGTACACGCTGCTTTTGCCAGAGCGAGCGCGTAGATTTCTGCCGAACGACGTGCCAAGCACGCCCATGCTGTGCTTTTCAGCGCACGCGCATGCATTTGGTCCAAACCACTTGTTAAGAATGCACATGCATCTTTGGGTAGACGCGCACGTTGTTTTCTGCCAACCCACAAGTTAAGCATGCACATGCTGCTTTTGCCAGGGTGTGCACGTGGATTTCTGCCAAACGACGTGCCAAGCACGCCCATGCTGCGCTTTTGAGCGCGCGCGCAGGCATTTCTGCCAAACCACTTGTTAAGCATGCACATGCATCTTCGGGTAGACGCGCACGTTGTTTTCCGCCAACCCACAAGTTAAGCATGCACATGCTGCCTTTGCCAGGGTGTCCACGTGGATTTCTGCCAAACAACGTGCCAAGCACGCCCATGCTGCGCTTTTGAGCGCGCGCGCATGCATTTGGTCCAAACCACTTGTTAAGAATGCACATATATCTTCGGGTAGACGCGCACGTTATTTTCTGCCAAGCCACAAGTTAAGCATGCACATGCTGCTTTTGCCAGGGTGTGCACGTGCATTTCTGCCAAACGACATGCCAAGCACGGCCATGCTGCGCTTTTGTGCGCACGCATGCAGTTGTGTCAAACCTCTTGTTAAGCATGCACAGGCATCTTTTGGTAGACGCGCACGTTGTTTTCTGCCAAACCACAAGTTAAGCATGCACATGCTGCTTTTGCCAGAGCGCGCACGTGCATTTCTGCCAAACGACGTGCCAAGCACGGCCATGCTGCGCTTTTGTGCGCACGTATGCATTTGTGCCACACCTCTTGTTAAGCATGCACAGGCATCTTTTGGTAGACGCGCACGTTGTTTTCTCCCAAACCAGTAGTTAAGCATGCACAGGCTGCTTTTGCCAGAGCGCGCACGTAGATTTATGCCAAACGACGTGCCAAGCACGCCCATGCTGCGTTTTTCAGCGCACGCGCATGCATTTGGTCCAAACCACTTGTTAAGAATGCACATGCATCTTCGGGTAGACGCGCACGTTGTTTTCTGCCAACCCACAAGTTAGGCATGCACATGCTGCTTTTCCCAGAGCGCGCACGTGGATTTCTGACAAACTCTGTGCTAAGCACGCCCGTGCTGCGCTTTCCAGCGCACGCGCATGCATTTGTCTCAAACCAGTTGTTGAGCATTCACATGCATCATTTGGTAGACGCGCACGTTGTTTAGTCCCAAACCAGAAGCATGCACATGCTGTTTTTGCCAGAGCGCGCAAGTGGATTTCTGCCAAACGACGTGCCAAGCACGCTCATGCTGCGCTTTTCAGTGCACGCGCATGCATTTGGTCCAAACCACTTGTTAAGAATGCACATGCATCTTCGGGTAGACGCGCACGTTGTTTTCTGCCAACCCACAAGTTAAGCATGCACATGCTGCTTTTGCCAGGGTGTGCACGTGGACTTCTGCCAAACGACGTGCCAAGCACGCCCATGCTGCGCTTTTGAGCGCGCGCGCAGGCATTTGTGCCAAACCACTTGTTAAGCATGCACATGCATCTTCAGGTAGACGCGCACGTTGTTTTCTGCCAAAACACAACTTAAGCATGCACATGCTGCTTTTGCCAGAGCGCGCAGGTGGATTTCTGCAACACGACGTGCCAAGCACCCCCATGCTGCGCTTTTCAGCGTACGCGCATGCATTTGTGCCAAACCACTTGTTAAGCATGCACATGTATCATTGGGTAGACGTGCACGTTGTTTTCTGCCAAACCACAAGTGAAGCATGCACATGCTGCTTTTGCCAGAGCGCGCACGTGGATTTCTGCCAAACGAAGTGCCAAGCACGCCCATGCTGCGCTTTTCAGCGCACGCGCACGCATTTGTGCCAAACCACTTCTTAAGCATGCACATGCATCTTTTGGTAGACGCGCACGTTGGTTTCTCCCCAACCACAAGTTAAGCATGCACATGCTGCTCTTGCCAGAGCGTGCACGTGGATTTCTGCCAAACCACGTGCTAAGCACGCCCATGCTGCGCTTTTCAGCGCACGCGCATGCATTTGTCTGAAACAAGTTGTTGAGCATGCACATGCATCTTTTTGTAGACGCGCACGTTGTTTTCTCCCAAACCAGAAGTTAAGCATGCACATGCTGCTTTTGCCAGAGCGCGCACGTGGATTTCTGCCAAACGACGTGCCAAGCACGCCCATGCTGCGCTTTTCAGCGCACGCGCACGCATTTGTGCCAAACCACTTCTTAAGCATGCACATGCATCTTTTGGTAGACGCGCACGTTGGTTTCTCCCCAACCACAAGTTAAGCATGCACACGCTGCTTTTGCCAGAGCGTACACGTGGATTTCTGCCAAACCACGTGCTAAGCACGCCCATGCTGCGCTTTTCAGCGCACGCGCATGCATTTGTCTGAAACCAGTTGTTGAGCATGCACATGCATCTTTTTGTAGACGCCCACGTTGTTTTCTCCCAAACCAGAAATTAAGCATGCACACGCTGCTTTTGCCAGAGCGAGCGCGTGGATTTCTGCTAAACGACGTTCCAAGCACGCCCATGCTGCGCTTTTCAGCGCACGCGCATGCATTTGTCTCAAACCAGTTGTTGAGCATGCACATGCATCTTTTGGTAGACGCGCACGTTGTTTTCTCCCAAACCAGAAGTTAAGCATGCACATGCTGCTTTTGCCAGAGCGCGCACGTGGATTTCTGCCAAACGACGTGCCAAGCACGCCCATGCTGCGGTTTTCAGCGCACGCGCACGCATTTGTGCCAAACCACTTCTTAAGCATGCACATGCATCTTTTGGTAGACGCGCGCGTTGGTTTCTCCCCAACCACAAGTTAAGCATGCACATGCTGCTCTTGCCAGAGCGTGCACGTGGATTTCTGCCAAACCACGTGCTAAGCACGCCCATGCTGCGCTTTTCAGCGCACGCGCATGCATTTGTCTGAAACAAGTATTTGAGCATGCACATGCATCTTTTGTAGACGCGCACGTTGTTTTCTCCCAAACCAGAAGTTAAGCATGCACACGCTGCTTTTGCCAGAGCGAGCGCGTGGATTTATGCCAAACGACGTGCCAAGCAGGCGCATGCTGCGCTTTTCAGCGCACGCGCATGCATTTGGTCCAAACCACTTGTTAAGAATGCACATGCATCTTCGGGTAGACGCGTATGTTGTTTTCTGCCAACCCACAAGTTAAGCATGCACATGCTGCTTTTGCCAGAGCGCGCACGTGGATTTCTGCAAAACAACGTGCCAAGCACCCCCATGACGCGCTTTTCAGCGCACGCGCATGCATTTGTGCCAAACCACTTGTTAAGCATGCACATGTATCATTGGGTAGACGTGCACGTTGTTTTCTGCCAAACCACAAGTGAAGCATGCACATGCTGCTTTTGCCAGAGCGTGCACGTGCATTTCTGCCAAACGACATGCCAAGCACGGCCATGCTGCGCTTTTGTGCAAACGCATGCAGTTGTGCCAAACCTCTTGTTAAGCATGCACAGGTATCTTTTGGTAGACGCGCACGTTGTTTTCTGCCAAACCACAAGTTAAGCATGCACATGCTGCTTTTGCCAGAGCGCGCACGTGGATTTCTGCAAAACGACGTGCCAAGCACCCCCATGCTGCGCTTTTCAGCGCACGCGCATGCATTTGTGCCAAACCACTTGTTAAGCATGCACATGTATCATTGGGTAGACGTGCACGTTGTTTTCTGCCAAACCACAAGTGAAGCATGCACATGCTACTTTTGCCAGAGCGCGCACGTGGATTTCTGCCAAACCACGTGCCAAGCACGCCCATGCTGCGCTTTTCAGCGCACGCGCACGCATTTGTGCCAAGCCACTTCTTAAGCATGCACATGCATCTTTTGGTAGACACGCACGTTGGTTTCTCCCCAACCACAAGTTAAGCATGCACATGCTGCTCTTGCCAGCGCGTGCACGTGGATTTCTGCCAAACCACGTGCTAAGCACGCCCATGCTGCGCTTTTCAGCGCACGCGCATGCATTTGTCTGAAACAAGTTGTTGAGCATGCACATGCATCTTTTTGTAGACGCGCACGTTGTTTTCTCCCAAACCAGAAGTTAAGCATGCACATGCTGCTTTTGCCAGAGCGCGCACGTGGATTTCTGCCAAACGACGTGCCAAGCACGCCCATGCTGCGCTTTTCAGCGCACGCGCACGCATTTGTGCCAAACTACTACTTAAGCATGCACATGCATCTTTTGGTAGACGCGCACGCTCTTTTCTGCCAAACCACAAGTTAAGCATGCACATGCTGCTTTTGCCAGAGCGTGCACGTGGATTTCTGCCAAACCACGTGCTAAGCACGCCCATGCTGCAGTTTTCAGCGCATGCGCATGCATTTGTCTCAAACCTGTTGTTGAGCATGCACATGCATCTTTTGGTAGACGCGCACGTTGCTTTCTCCCAAACCATAATTTAAACATGCACACGCTGCTTTTGCCAGAGCGAGCGCGTGGATTTCTGCCAAACGACGTGCCAAGCACGCCCATGCTGCGCTTTTCAGCGCACGCGCAGGCATTTGTGCTAAACCACTTGTTAAGCATGCACATGCATCTTCGGGTAGACGCGCACGTTGTTTTCTGCCAACCCACAAGTTAAGCACGCACATGCTGCTTTTGCCATGGTGTGCGCGTGGATTTCTGCCAAACGACGTGCCAAGCACGCCCATGCTGCGCTTTTGAGCGCGCGCGCAGGCACTTGTGCCAAACCACTTGTTAAGCATGCACATGCATCTTCGGGTAGACGCGCACGTTGTTTTCTGCCAAACCACAACTTAAGCATGCACATGCTGCTTTTGCCAGAGCGCGCACGTGGATTTCTGCAAAACGACGTGCCAAGCACCCCCATGCTGCGCATTTCAGCGTACGCGCATGCATTTGTGCCAAACCACTTGTTAAGCATGCACATGTATCATTGGGTAGACGTGCACGTTGTTTTCTGCCAAACCACAAGTGAAGCATGCACATGCTGCTTTTGCCAGAGCGCGCACGTGGATTTCTGCCAAACGACGTGCAAAGCACGCCCATGCTGCGCTTTTCAGCGCACGCGCACGCATTTGTGCCAAACCACTTCTTAAGCATGCACATGCATCTTTTGGTAGACGCGCACGTTGGTTTCTCCCCAACCACAAGTTAAGCATGCACATGCTGCTCTTGCCAGAGCGTGCACGTGGATTTCTGCCAAACCACGTGCTAAGCACGCCCATGCTGCGCTTTTCAGCGCACGCGCATGCATTTGTCTGAAACCAGTTGTTGAGCATGCACATGCATCTCTTTGTAGACGCCCACGTTGTTTTCTGCCAACCCACAAGTTAAGCATGCACACGCTGCTTTTGCCAGAGCGAGCGCGTGGATTTCTGCTAAACGACGTTCCAAGCACGCCCATGCTGCGCTTTTCAGCGCACGCGCATGCATTTGTCTCAAACCAGTTGTTGAGCATGCACATGCATCTTTTGGTAGACGCGCACGTTGTTTTCTCCCAAACCAGAAGTTAAGCATGCACATGCTGCTTTTGCCAGAGCGCGCACGTGGATTTCTGCCAAACGACGTGCCAAGCACGCCCATGCTGCGCTTTTCAGCGCACGCGCACGCATTTGTGCCAAACCACTTCTTAAGCATGCACATGCATCTTTTGGTAGACGCGCGCGTTGGTTTCTCCCCAACCACAAGTTAAGCATGCACATGCTGCTCTTGCCAGAGCGTGCACGTTGATTTCTGCCAAACCACGTGCTAAGCACGCCCATGCTGCGCTTTTCAGCGCACGCGCATGCATTTGTCTGAAACAAGTTGTTGAGCATGCACATGCATCTTTTTGTAGACGCGCACGTTGTTTTCTCCCAAACCAGAAGTTAAGCATGCACACGCTGCTTTTGCCAGAGCGAGCGCGTGGATTTCTGCCAAACGACGTGCCAAGCAGGCGCATGCTGCGCTTTTCAGCGCACGCGCATGCATTTGGTCCAAACCACTTGTTAAGAATGCACATGCATCTTCGGGTAGACGCGCATGTTGTTTTCTGCCAACCCACAAGTTAAGCATGCACATGCTGCTTTTGCCAGGGTGTGCACGTGGATTTTTGCCAAACGACGTGCCAAGCACGCCCATGCCGCGCTTTTGAGCGCGCGCGCAGGCATTTGTGCCGAACCATTTGTTGAGCATGCACATGCATCTTCGGGTATACGCGCACGTTGTTTTCTCCCAAACCACAACTTAAGCATGCACAGGCTGCTTTTGCCAGAGCGCGCACGTGGATTTCTGCAAAACAACGTGCCAAGCACCCCCATGACGGGCTTTTCAGCGCACGCGCATGCATTTGTGCCAAACCACTTGTTAAGCATGCACATGTATCATTGGGTAGACGTGCACGTTGTTTTCTGCCAAACCACAAGTGAAGCATGCACATGCTGCTTTTGCCAGAGCGTGCACGTGCATTTCTGCCAAACGACATGCCAAGCACGGCCATGCTGCGCTTTTGTGCGCACGCATGCAGTTGTGCCAAACCTCTTGTTAAGCATGCACAGGTATCTTTTGGTAGACGCGCACGTTGTTTTCTGCCAAACCACAAGTTAAGCATGCACATGCTGCTTTTGCCAGAGCGCGCACGTGCATTTCTGCCAAACGACGTGCCAAGCACGGCCATGCTGCGCTTTTGTGCGCACGTATGCATTTGTGCCACACCTCTTGTTAAGCATGCACAGGCATCTTTTGGTAGACGCGCACGTTGTTTTCTCCCAAACCAGTAGTTAAGCATGCACATGCTGCTTTTGCCATAGCGCGCACGTAGATTTCTGCCAAACGACGTGCCAAGCACGCCCATGCTGCGTTTTTCAGCGCACGCGCATGCATTTGGTCCAAACCACTTGTTAAGAATGCACATGCATCTTCGGGTAGACGCGCACGTTGTTTTCTGCCAACCCACAAGTTAAGCATGCACATGCTGCTTTTGCCAGAGCGCGCACGTGGATTTCTGACAAACTATGTGCTAAGCACGCCCATGCTGCGCTTTCCAGCGCACGCGCATGCATTTGTCTCAAACCAGTTGTTGAGCATTCACATGCATCTTTTGGTAGATGCGCACGTTGTTTAGTCCCAAACCACAAGTTAAGCATGCACATGCTGCTTTTGCCAGAGCGCGCAAGTGGATTTCTGCCAAACGACGTGCCAAGCACGCCCATGCTGCGCTTTTCAGTGCACGAGCATGCATTTGGTCCGAACCACTTGTTAAGAATGCACATGCATCTTCGGGTAGACGCGCACGTTGTTTTCTGCCAACCCACAAGTTAAGCATGCACATGCTGCTTTTGCCAGGGTGTGCACGTGGACTTCTGCAACACGACGTGCCAAGTACCCCAATGCTGCGCTTTTCAGCGCACGCGCATGCATTTGTGCCAAACCACTTGTTAAGCATGCACATGTATCATTGGTTAGACGTGCACATTGTTTTCTGCCAAACCACAAGTTAAGCATGCACATGCTGCTTTTGCCACAGCGCGCACGTGGATTTCTGCCAAACGACGTGCCAAGCACGCCCATGCTGCGCTTTTCGGCGCACGCGCACGCATTTGTGCCAAACCACTTCTTAAGCATGCACATGCAACTTTTGGTAGACGCGCACGTTGGTTTCTCCCCAACCACAAGTTATGCATGCACATGCTGCTTTTGCCAGAGCGTGCACGTGGATTTCTGCCAAACCACGTGCTAAGCACGCCCATTCTGCGCTTTTCAGCGCACGCGCATGCATTTGTCTCAAACCAGCTGTTGAGCATGCACATGCATCTTCGGGTAGACGCGCACGTTGTTTTCTCCCAAACCAGAAGTTAAGCATGCACATGCTGCTTTTGCCAGAGCGCGCACGTGGATTTCTGCCAAACGACGTGCCAAGCACGCCCATGCTGCGCTTTTCAGCGCACGCGCACGCATTTGTGCCAAACCACTTCTTAAGCATGCACATGCATCTTTTGGTAGACGCGCGCGTTGGTTTCTCCCCAACCACAAGTTAAGCATGCACATGCTGCTCTTGCCAGAGCGTGCACGTGGATTTCTGCCAAACCACGTGCTAAGCACGCTTATGCTGCGCTTTTCAGCGCACGCGCATGCATTTGTCTGAAACAAGTTGTTGAGCATGCACATGCATCTTTTTGTAGACGCGCACGTTGTTTTCTCCCAAACCAGAAGTTAAGCATGCACACGCTGCTTTTGCCAGAGCGAGCGCGTGGATTTCTGCCAAACGACGTGCCAAGCACGCCCATGCTGCGCTTTTCAGCGCACGCGCACGCATTTGTGCCAAACCACTTCTTAAGCATGCACATGCAACTTTTGGTAGACGCGCACGTTGGTTTCTCCCCAACCACAAGTTATGCATGCACATGCTGCTTTTGCCAGAGCGTGCACGTGGATTTCTGCCAAACCACGTGCTAAGCACGCCCATTCTGCGCTTTTCAGCGCACGCGCATGCATTTGTCTCAAACCAGCTGTTGAGCATGCACATGCATCTTCGGGTAGACGCGCACGTTGTTTTCTCCCAAACCAGAAGTTAAGCATGCACATGCTGCTTTTGCCAGAGCGCGCACGTGGATTTCTGCCAAACGACGTGCCAAGCACGCCCATCCTGCGCTTTTCAGCGCACGCGCACGCATTTGTGCCAAACCACTTCTTAAGCATGCACATGCATCTTTTGGTAGACGCGCGCGTTGGTTTCTCCCCAACCACAAGTTAAGCATGCACATGCTGCTCTTGCCAGAGCGTGCACGTGGATTTCTGCCAAACCACGTGCTAAGCACGCTTATGCTGCGCTTTTCAGCGCACGCGCATGCATTTGTCTGAAACAAGTTGTTGAGCATGCACATGTATCTTTTTGTAGACGCGCACGTTGTTTTCTCCCAAACCAGAAGTTAAGCATGCACACGCTGCTTTTGCCAGAGCGAGCGCGTGGATTTCTGCCAAACGACGTGCCAAGCAGGCGCATGCTGCGCTTTTCAGCGCACGCGCATGCATTTGGTCCAAACCACTTGTTAAGAATGCACATGCATCTTCGGGTAGACGCGCATGTTGTTTTCTGCCAACCCACAAGTTAAGCATGCACATGCTGCTTTTGCCAGGGTGTGCACGTGGATTTTTGCCAAACGACGTGCCAAGCACGCCCATGCCGCGCTTTTGAGCGCGCGCGCAGGCATTTGTGCCGAACCATTTGTTGAGCATGCACATGCATCTTCGGGTATACGCGCACGTTGTTTTCTCCCAAACCACAACTTAAGCATGCACAGGCTGCTTTTGCCAGAGCGCGCACGTGGATTTCTGCAAAACAACGTGCCAAGCACCCCCATGACGCGCTTTTCAGCGCACGCGCATGCATTTGTGCCAAACCACTTGTTAAGCATGCACATGTATCATTGGGTAGACGTGCACGTTGTTTTCTGCCAAACCACAAGTGAAGCATGCACATGCTGCTTTTGCCAGAGCGTGCACGTGCATTTCTGCCAAACGACATGCCAAGCACGGCCATGCTGCGCTTTTGTGCGCACGCATGCAGTTGTGCCAAACCTCTTGTTAAGCATGCACAGGTATCTTTTGGTAGACGCGCACGTTGTTTTCTGCCAAACCACAAGTTAAGCATGCACATGCTGCTTTTGCCAGAGCGCGCACGTGCATTTCTGCCAAACGACGTGCCAAGCACGGCCATGCTGCGCTTTTGTGCGCACGTATGCATTTGTGCCACACCTCTTGTTAAGCATGCACAGGAATCTTTTGGTAGACGCGCACGTTGTTTTCTCCCAAACCAGTAGTTAAGCATGCACATGCTGCTTTTGCCAGAGCGCGCACGTAGATTTCTGCCAAACGACGTGCCAAGCACGCCCATGCTGCGTTTTTCAGCGCACGCGCATGCATTTGGTCCAAACCACTTGTTAAGAATGCACATGTATCATTGGGTAGACGTGCACGTTGTTTTCTGCCAAACCACAAGTTAAGCATGCACATGCTGCTTTTGCCAGAGCGCGCACGTGGATTTCTGCCAAACGACGTGCCAAGCACGCCCATGCTGCGCTTTTCAGGGCACGCGCATGCATTTGGTCCAAACCACTTGTTAAGAATGCACATGCATCTTCGGGTAGACGCGCACGTTGTTTTCTGCCAACCCACAAGTTAAGCATGCACATGCTGCTTTTGCCAGAGCGCGCACGTGGATTTCTGACAAACTATGTGCTAAGCACGCCCATGCTGCGCTTTCCAGCGCACGCGCATGCATTTGTCTCAAACCAGTTGTTGAGCATTCACATGCATCTTTTGGTAGATGCGCACGTTGTTTAGTCCCAAACCACAAGTTAAGCATGCACATGCTGCTTTTGCCAGAGCGCGCAAGTGGATTTCTGCCAAACGACGTGCCAAGCACGCCCATGCTGCGCTTTTCAGTGCACGCGCATGCATTTGGTCCGAACCACTTGTTAAGAATGCACATGCATCTTCGGGTAGACGCGCACGTTGTTTTCTGCCAACCCACAAGTTAAGCATGCACATGCTGCTTTTGCCAGGGTGTGCACGTGGACTTCTGCAACACGACGTGCCAAGTACCCCAATGCTGCGCTTTTCAGCGCACGCGCATGCATTTGTGCCAAACCACTTGTTAAGCATGCACATGTATCATTGGTTAGACGTGCACATTGTTTTCTGCCAAACCACAAGTTAAGCATGCACATGCTGCTTTTGCCACAGCGCGCACGTGGATTTCTGCCAAACGACGTGCCAAGCACGCCCATGCTGCTCTTTTCAGCGCACGCGCACGCATTTGTGCCAAACCACTTCTTAAGCATGCACATGCAACTTTTGGTAGACGCGCACGTTGGTTTCTCCCCAACCACAAGTTATGCATGCACATGCTGCTTTTGCCAGAGCGTGCACGTGGATTTCTGCCAAACCACGTGCTAAGCATGCCCATTCTGCGCTTTTCAGCGCACGCGCATGCATTTGTCTCAAACCAGCTGTTGAGCATGCACATGCATCTTCGGGTAGACGCGCACGTTGTTTTCTGCCAAACCACAACTTAAGCATGCACATGCTGCTTTTGCCAGAGCGCGCACATGGATTTCTGCAAAACGACGTGCCAAGCACCCCCATGCTGCGCTTTTCAGCGCACGCGCATGCATTTGGTCCAAACCACTTGTTAAGAATGCACATGCATCTTCGGGTAGACGCGCACGTTGTTTTCTCCCCAACCCACAAGTTAAGCATGCACATGCTGCCTTTGCCAGGGTGTGCACGTGGATTTCTGCCAAACGACGTGCCAAGCACGCCCATGCTGCGCTTTTGAGCGCGCGCGCAGGCATTTGTGCCAAACCACTTGTTAAGCATGCACATGTATCATTGGGTAGACGTGCACGTTGTTTTCTGCCAAACCACAAGTGAAGCATGCACATGCTGCTTTTGCCTGAGCGCGCACGTGCATTTCTGCCAAACGACGTGCCAAGCACGCCCATGTTGCACTTTGCAGCGCACGCGCATGCATTTGTGCCAAACCTCTTGTTAAGCATGCACAGGCATCTTTTGGTAGACGCGCACGTTGTTTTCAGCCAAACCACAAGTTAAGCATGCACATGCTCCTTTTGCCAGAGCGCGCACGTGGATTCCTGCCAAACGATGTGCCAAGCACGCCCATGCTGCGCTTTTCAGCGCACGTGCATGCATTTCTGTCAAACCACTTGTTGAGCATGCACATGCATCTTTTGGTAAACACGCACGTTGTTTTCTGCCGAACCATAAGCTTGCACATGCTGCTTATGCCAGAGCACGCACGTGGATTTCTGCCAAACGACGTGCTAAGCACGCCCATGCTGCGATTTACAGCGCACGCGCATGCATTTCTGCCAAACCTCTTGTTAAGCATGCACATGCATCTTTTGGTAGACGTGCACGTTGTTTTCTGCCAAACATCAAGTTAAGCATGCACATGCTGCTTTTGCCAGACCGTGCACGTGGATTTCTGCCAAACGACGTGCTAAGCACACCCATGCCGCTCTTTACAGCGCACGCGCATGCATTTGTGCCAAACCACTTGTTTAGCATGCACATGCATCTTTTGGTAGACACGCACGTTGGTTTCTCCCAAACCACAAGTTATGCATGCACATGCTGCTTTTCTCAGAGCGTGCACGTGGATTTCTGCAAAACTACGTGCAAAGCACGCCCATGCTGCGCTTTTCAGCGCACGCGCGTGCATTTGTGTCAAACCACTTGTTGAGCATGAACATGCATCTTTTGGTAGACGTGCACTTGGATTTCTGCCAAACCACCCACGAAACACAAAACGTCTTGAAAACTTCTCGGAACGGCTACAAACGGCTATAGACGTCTTGGTCTACACGAAGACGTTAAACAGGCGTTCTTCGAAACATTATGTAGCCGCAAGTACAGTGAATAAAGCAGACTATTGTGTCTCAGCTGTGGTATCAGCCCACGCCTGACGTCAACGAAGTATATTTTGGTGAACATCTTCAGAGCGTCTAACTCAAGAACTTTTTTAGATGTTTTTTTCAGAAAATTAAGACGCGATAGGCTTAGGTGCGCGCGCGAAAAAGATTTCAAATGCGCGTGCCCGACGCGCAGCGTTTTATTCCGTGACACTTAACAGGCCGGTCAGTTAGTTAATGTCGCGTCATAGAATTTCGATCCTTAAATTTCCCCCTTTGGGTGAACAACCAGAAAAAGCCTGCAGGGTTCTTTGATGCCATTCCGATATTATTCCTCGATCGCCACAACTACGTGTTTTCCGAGCGGCCACCAACGTTCACTCCACCAGGCGCGTAGCACGATCGAAGGTGAGTCTGCATATATATATATAGTTATAAGCTGCGATCGAACGACAATCAGTGTAGAGAAAAAAAACAAAAACGGCCGGGCGCACATATGCGCGCCCGTTCAGCGTCCCTATCAGCTAGAGCACATGCCTTCCTTTCCCTTAGCGTGAGCAAGCGGTGAGGAATCCACAATTGCGATATCGGCTGTCGTCAACGGCAGATCTGCCGCGCGCGGTCGCAAACGTGCACTCCGTTTGAGAACGTCGAAATGCTATCTGCTCCTGTACAGCACCAGGGGGCGCGCTGAAGTTGCCGCCCGATTCAAAGGTAGATAGCCACATAGCATCAGCATCACCAACCGCATAGCACGGCCGGTACGGCGGCGCGATTAAAGCCTTTCGCTACTTTTAGAACATCCAGAGGAAATTTAGGCACTTTCGGGCTTTAGGTAATTGTCGTTGAGCCGCGCTCCCTCTACAACTTCATGTGGATAGCACTGGATAGTGCCAATCTTTCCTTTCCTCGGGACTACGTCTCTCGGTAAAGTTTTGATTTCGGCGCGTGCTCATTCTTTAGCTTTCGCTCACCGGTGCTCATGGTTCCCCTGCCAAGTTCTATCGGGCTTATATTTTAGCTTGTGCACCGCTCACAGTTCTTTTGCTCACGTTCAAGCCTTGACCAGCGCCTGCAGAAGCGGTGCAGTTCTTACGGCACGTATACGTTTACTTTCTTCAACTTGCACGCGACTTTTGTTTTGGCGCGCCCGTACGTGCTGGTGTGAAGTTTAGACTCGTTTATGCATTTGCATGCACCTATGTAGTAGAACGTTCTCTTGTGATCTGGGAGGCAAAGCTGAAATTTCACATAATTTCGTTGAATTATTCCAGAAATTCTAGCTACGGCAATGGAAAGAAAGAAAAAGCCATTTGAGGCTTTATCTCGACAGCAAAAATATCGTCGACTTAGTGCTGTAGTCGAGCCCTTGGTTTGCGATCTTCACGTGCCAGGAAGTGTCGAACGAGAGTCACGTTCAGCTGACGATACGGACAAAGTGCATACAGTGGATTCAGCTTCTTTTCCATCTGTTAGTGTCGCGTCAAACGATGGTCTCTCGGAGCACAGTTCCGGCTCTACAAGTGAAGTGTCGCGAGACTTATTGGTGCGCGAGACAAAGAAGCGAGTGCTGTGTTTTTTCGTGACGAACAGGACAGTTCAAGCTCTACTACATCGCTGCCAAGTGATACGTGTGAGCGAATTGAGTGCGCGGGAGCGTTTCGCCCGTCCGAACAGCGTGGTTCGACAGAGATGGCTCGCCACTTGAGGAATTGGGCGTGCGAGCAAAATGTTACGCATACGGCGGTGTCCGCACTACTCAGAGTATTGAAAACACACTCCTGTCTTTCGGACTTGCCATCTGACGCACGGACGCTGCTTCGAACTCCACGAGTGGCTTTGATTGAGGACTGTGCTAATGGCTCGTACTGTCATTTTGGCATTGCAGACAGCATTAATTCAATGTTAGCGAACAGTACGAATTTATCGCTAGTGTCGCAAAACATTGCACTGTTTTTTTATATTGATGGGCTTCCACTCAGTAAAAGCTCACTAAGCCAGTTTTGGCAAATTCTAGCCAGCACATCTGACATTCCAGGAAGTGGTGTGTTTTTGGTTGGATGCTATCATGGAAATCAGAAACCATCTTCTCTGGCTGACTTCCTTGGCCCTCTAGTCAAAGATTTGCTTCATCTTCTTGATAATGGACTGCAGGTTCACGGCAAGCGAGTTACTATTAGTGTGAAAGGTTTCATTTGTGATGCACCTGCACGTGGATTTATTTTAGGCACAAAGTTACATTCTGGCTACTATGGCTGTGGAAAGTGCAAACAAAAAGGTGAATATGCAGAAGGAAGGGTTGTTTTTCCAGAAACGCAGGCGCCATTGCGAACAGATGCTGACTTGGATCAAAGAGTGCAGGAAGAACACCATGTTTCTGAAACGCCACTTTCAGCACTACCAATTGGCCTTGTTTCACAGTTTCCCTTAGACTACATGCACCTAGTATGTATCGGGGTCACTAAAAAGTTGATACTTCTTTGGTTGAGAGGCCCATTGCCACATCGTTTGCCTTCAACATCTATTGAAAGGATGTCAAAATGGCTGTTGGCGCTAGCACGGACACATTGTGAGGAGTTCGCCAGGAGGGCACGATCTCTCAGAGAGATTGATCGTTGGAAAGCAACTGAGCTTCGCTGCTTCCTTTTGTATTTAGGTCCGTGTGTTCTGAGAGGTATTTTGTCGAAAAATCTGTACAATCACTTTCTGATTCTTCACACATCAATCACCATACTTTCGAGCCCTTCTCTCTGTCGCGAGTACTGCAGCTATGCAAAGGAGCTTCTCGTTTGTTTTGTTTCATCATTCCAGTCCATTTATGGAAAGCACACTCTTTCCTATAATGTTCATTCATTGGTTCATCTGGCTGATGATGTCTTGAGATACGGGCCTCTCGACAGCTTCAGTGCATTTCCAGCAGAAAATTTCATGCATCACCTCAAGAAGTTGGTAAGGCACTCAAAGAAACCACTAGAGCAGCTGGTTAACCGAATGGCAGAACGACTGTCCTCAGGTACGTTGTTTGTCATCAAACAACTTTCTTTGGAAGGAGTAGAATGTTCGCAGATTCACAGCAGTGGCCCACTTGCAGAGTGTTGCATTGGGCCTCAGTACCACATAGCTAGCTTTCCACAATTTACCTTAAGGACTTCTGAAGGCAACAATGTCTGTACAATGGAAGATTCCACTGTTGTCATGATATCAAACTTTGCACATGATAGTCAGGGAAATAAAGTGCTAATTGGGAAAGCCCTTGAATGTTGTGGTGACCTTTACACTACACCTTGTCCTTCATCTCATCTTGGAATAGTCATCGTGAAAAAGGTTGACAGTCCTCTTTCATCAAGGATGCTCTGTGATGTTATGTCCAAGTGTGTGCTGCTGCCTCTTGCGTGTTCCCCCTCCGAATATGCACTGTTGCCTCTAATCCACTCAACTGTATTGCCCCCCCTGCACACATAAAATCTGAAACTGTGGAATAGTTCATGCTTGGTAATTGCAGATACTTTTATTTCACTATAGACCTCATGAAGCTGAATAGCTTTGCTGAGCCACCTTACAACTAAGCCATCTGGCTTCTGGGTCGCACTTGGGACATTAATTTCGAACTGGCAGATGTGGCTCTGTTAACAGCTGCAGCGAACTGTCCAACTGCCACTATCAGTAGCTAAATTGCACATGACATCTCCTCATAGTGGCAATGGCAGTACTTGTTAGCATACGGAAACTTAAGCGTAGCTACTACACTTGTTACACTGCACCTGACAAATGAATGGACTGCGCATTACCACTCGTAAAATCACCATGTCTGACAGCCTAAGCGGATGTCCCAAGTGTGGCCAGCATGCCAGATGGCCTGGCCACTGGGTGACTCAGCAAAGTGACATGCCATTGGTCTGCAAACATTTGTTCCCAATATATATTGAAAAGTAGAATGATAAACTACTCATACAAGGATAGTGTATATAAAATACTGTGTATTTGCACCTTATGTGATGTGGTAAACTTGAATGTTTGCATGTAAACCTGTAAATAATGCACACCATGCAATAATACTGACAATCACTGAACACTAGATTATGCCTCTACTACATAATTGTTCCTCAAATAAATTTTGTGTAAAGTTTAATGCTTAAACACAGCACACCTCAATATTTTTACCTTTTTGGGGGATTGCTTTTTTTATGCCTTTGTTTTTTACATCTGTGGTGTCCTAGACCAAAGCTGTGCCTATTGGGTTGACCTGTACACTTGTCAGAAGTTTTCTGCTCTCTTTTTGTTCTCCATGCTCACAATACTAGGTTATGTATGCTGTCTTGAGGTTTGTCGACGACAACAGTGTTGCTGTTGTCCCAACTAACTGGTTGTTGAAGAATAAAAAGATGTGTTTGTGGCCGACTATGCTGGGCACCCATGAATTGACGAAAGCTGTCAAACGACGTGCCCATCTCAATCCTTCTACAACGCCTAACTTCAAGGTGAAGGTGATCAAAACTACAGGTATGAAACAGTTTTTTGCAAATTGGTTTTATCATTTTGAGATTGCTGTTACTCTTAAAGCCATTGGCAGCCTGTGCAGTGGTTGAATAAGGGAGTTGGGGGAAGCATACAGAAAAAAAAAGCTGTTCAGCATGAATAACACAGATAAATAAATATACTATGCGATTTCTTTTTCAGCAACATACGATGAAGCTCGGCAGAAGTTGCCACAAGCGGAAAATTCAGACAATGTCGACACAACAGATCAAGGTAAGGGCTTCTCCTAATTCCATTTTCAGTATCCTTATACAGTTCACATTTACAGAAAAAGGACGTGGTAAGCGGCGCAAATGCGCACGCATTTTGAGCTCGTCGGATGATTAGGAAGAGGAAGACAATTTCAATCTTCCAGAACCACCCTTCTCTCAAAGGTAGTAGCTGTTTTCAGGCACTCTTTCAAAATATGCTAATCCGTGCACATGTTGCAGCACTTCAAGCGCCAGTAATGATGGCAGAACAAGTAAGTGATGGCTACTTTTTGTCAGCAGTAGAACCAGCTTGCATTGCAAGTGATAAATGTGAGCTAAACCTTGGGGAGGGCTAAACAAATGTAAGCTTTAATCTGGTATTCATACTTACTGAGGCACTACACCATAAGCAGCAAGCTGAATTCCTGGTATTGCTTGAATGTGTATCACTGCATTAAATTTTGCACTGGATTGCAGCTTCCAGACAAAGGCTTACTGAAACAGCTTCTGAAAGTAAGATTTTTGTCTTTACATAAGCACTGTAGCACCGCTGAATTTTGCTCCTGGGTACTTATTAAATTTCTGTTTTGCAGAAACCCAGCAGGCAGACTTATCTGTGCAGACAGCTCATCTATGTAAGATTTTCTCTTCTAGTAAGCAGCTATGTGCCATTGCTGCATGTGCTCACTCAATTTTTTTTCCCTTTTCTAGCCTCGGTGGAAGAACAAAGAGGTTTGTAGTGGATATGCGTTGTTGGGTTTTATGTATGTATGAACAGTGCTGAAACTAATGTGGCTAAGCAAGGCTGCTGTATCAAACGTTTAGTGAAAGTGTACTTGTCCTTTACAGAGAGTGAAAATGACATCTTAAACGAATCACAAGCCCCAGGTAAATTTTGTTGCAAGTTGTCTTCTTACACTCAGCCAACAGTGCAGTAACATAATTTGATTTCATATTACCTTTGTTGCTTACTCATTGCACTTGGTTTAGTAAATATATAGTGCATGTCATGAAATACTGATTTGGTCATGCATGACCATACTAGGACCATTTGACGAGTAGCGCTTGTTCAGGGCTGTAGTACTGAGTCATTTGTGCTTTCTTTTTTGTGACAGGCAGCCAGCAAGCTCAATGTGCTGTGCAGTCATTTCAGTCGGGTAAGCTTCATTCATAACAGTAGAAAACCAGGTGATGTCATATTTTAATATATTTTCTGCTTTTTTGCACTGGGAGTTGCCAGCTCCTGATTACTACATGCATGCAAGTTATGCATGTTCTTGTGTGAAATTGCTCGTTTCTTTTTAGCACACCAGCCTAGGGCACCATTTCTGCAACCACGTCGTGAAAGTAAGTTTCCTTGCTGGCACCCTCGGCAGTCGGCTTGCTAAGTAATGTTTTGGCATATATGCATATCATTTTCCTAATTTATTCCACTGCATTTGCTCAAGGCCCATTACAGTGGTCCATCTCCAGTACCCAAGGTGCGCTTTGCTATTGACTGTGTTCCATAACTCAACAAGTGTGATCAAGCTAGGAGAGACCCGTTCTTAGATATTGCGCTTCTTTTTATAGGAGGCTGGCGGAGAGCACCGGCTGCACAGTCTCGTTCAGGTGAAATTCATCTGTCACTGCAATTTTACTGCTTTTTTTTTAAGACACCACCATATTTGTAAATTTTAACTTTCTGCAGACTCTCCAATTTGGATGGCACCAAGGTCCCAAGGTTTGTTGTGGAATTGAGTTTTGCTCTCCATACATGCATGATTACCGCTACATAGAGCTAGTAATTTAGCAGATAATGTTTTGAGAATTCTGCGGGTTTTTCACAGGAAACCTTCCAGGAATACCATTCCCAGAGTTGCATTTAGGTAAATTTGATTTGAAAATTGAAACCTATGTGTGTAGCAGTTGAATGATGCACAATTGCACATTACTCTGCTTTTTCTGCAGACTCTCCACGATGGATTGCACAACATTCACAAGGTGCATTGTGCGGGGTACACTTTTCTAGCTCATATATACATTCAAAATGTCATTACAGCCAGTTATAAAAAAAACAATCTTGCTTTGCTTTTTTGCAAAAAGTTGTCTAGGAGTACAAGCACCAGCTGCACAGACATATTCTGGTAAGTTTCCTGAGATTTTCAGCTTGTAGCATTTCATTCATAACATTTCATTCATTATTTTTCTGAATCTTGCAATATTCATGGATTCCTTGCTTCTTTATATATGTGCACTAACTGATGCCATTGTATATTTTGGAATTGCGCTTGCTTGTTCAGGAATTGGACATGCAGAATTCGCCACGCAGTCTTGTCAGCTAGGTAATATTTAACACGACGTGTCTATTAGTATTTAGAATGCAACTATAAATGTGGAAAACGTTTCCTCTACATTTTTTGCAGAACTGCCACAGTGGCCTGCTTCTAGTTCTCAAGGCAAGTTGCATTATTTGTCACATCGTGGTACATGAACACATGATTGGTTACAATGTCAACAATTAAAATACAGCTGTGTTGCTTCGTGATCATCTGGTTTGCTTGTTTTTCTAGGCAGCCACTGTCCAGTGTTAGTGTCACAGTTGCATCACCAAGGTAAGGCTTCATTTGTCAAAACTAACCTCAACAGCTGCACAGAGTGCACAGCCTCATTTTGTACATTTTGCGAATGTACAAAATTACATTTTACAAGACATTTCACTCACAAGGTGTTTGTACAATGCTGAGGATTAATGGTTGTTGCAGCTTTGTGCTGGTGTACTTGAAAAAATCCAGTTAGCTCAGTAAAGTAGAATGAGTGTTGCTAGAATTATGCATTATTACTGCAGAAACTATGGTCTGTAGATGCCAACTTTGAATTTCGTGTCCAGGTATGTGTCTCCTTCATTTATGTGCAGCTGTAGACAACCACGCTTTCTTTGGAGGAGCTACTCTTCTTTGCTAGTGTTGTATTCCTTCCTACTAGTAGCAGCTTTTATTCTTGTCCTAAGAGAACCACTCAACAGCAATGTAACCTTTCTTTGTTCTACAAGGTTAGTGCATCTAGAATCATGGAACAACATAAGTGCTAGCTTGAAGCTGCAAAGTGTCCATGTGTGGGCCAATGTGCCCACAGTGTTATTGGAGAAACAAAAGTGTTAGTGTGGGGTGTAATGCGTGAGGAGAGTTGGAAATGCAGGGGTAATTTGTAGCATTATAGGAAATTTGCCTCATCAATCATTTCACAAGTGTAGCTGTTTGGGCAAAGAGTGGGTAATGCACTGTTTGGTGTAAGAAGTGCACAGTAAATAATGAAATGATGAAAAAGGTAGAGACTGGGACCAATAGTGCAGCATGTGTCCCTGTTCTTTTGCCTCTTGTTCTTGTTTGATGTAACCACAACAAATCCTACATTGAATTAGGGAGTGTTGCATGGAGATTAATTAGCTGGTGCTCAAGAGGTTTCAGAGGATGTTAGTTATACTCGGAGCTTTGCTGTAAATGCAATTGATTCTTCATGGCTCTTAGTCTCCAGACCTTTTTTTGTACAAGTGCAGTTTCCAGACATTCACAGAGTGATTTTGCAGTTCAAGAAAGTGTGTAAAATGATGTATTGTTTTACAGGTGAAGCACCCAGCCATTCTCAGAGTGATTTCTCCATTCAAGAAGGTGTGTACAAAGAACTTGATTATTGCACCTACCTGCCTTTGTACGATTTCAATTAATGTTTAATCTCACACTGGATTGCAGAACAGTTAGAACATAGCCACAAAAGTTTGTAAGATAGTGCAAAGTTGTCTGCTGTATAAATTTTACAAAAGACATCTTAAATCCTTGTACATTTGTTTCCAATCTACAGAACAAGCTGACCTAAGTCTGCTGGCTTCAATCAGGAAGGAGATCTCATGTAAGCACATTTTGGTAAATTTTATTTTACATACAGTTTGCTCATCAATAAGGGTATTACACAGGTATTGCACTTAAGGAATTTAGTTGATTTGGTAAATGAGAAATTTAGTATTTCCCACCTTTTTACATGCTAACAAATGCATCACTGCTCACATGAATGCCCATATCTGCATGCCACTTACAGCCTTTTCTGTGCATGGGTTCAATACACTGTTTGAGTTTCCAATTAGGTAATTTATCTTCATTTATTAAGATGTTGCCAGAATCTGTTTAATCTCATCCATAAAAAAGCCTTTGTGGTAGTGGAATACAATTTCTTATATTGACTGAGAAATGTGCTTACATTAATGCATTTGTAAACCATTAGGTAGTATTTTTGTCTTCACATTTCATCTTCACATTTCATCTTCACATTTCAGCCGCTACTCGCAGCATTTTGAAGGACATGGCTGTCTTAAAAACGCAAAATGAGGCAATTTTGAACCTCTTAGGTAGTACCCGCGAGTGCGAGATGGATGAGCAGCCTGTACAGACATACCCGCTAAGGACGGTTGATGAAATTGACCATCTGGAAAGTAATTTGAAAAGCTCCAGCAGCACCCGCAGGCAATTGGTAAATAATATTCAACAACTTGGTTTTATAAGTATAATTATTTTGCTGTTCTTCAACAGTGCAAAGTCCTAGGCCACATTGGCGGCAACACAGTGCGCTCAACAACTGCAAACATCTTGAAATATTTACTTCACGATTCCGTCGCTGTCATGTACAGTCTCCATGGGCAAAAAGGAAAAAGAGCCTTGGCTGAGACAGAGTTGTGCCGCATAATTCTGGGTAAGCGGTGTGCAAGTGTCTGCAAGCTACTGTAATAAGTCGCATGCTAGATTTACAGCATTGGCTTGCTTTAATTGCACATCGAGTCACAATGTGTAATTTTGCGATCTGTAAGCTGTAACGAAACATTAAAAAATTGTTTTGCCATATGCAAGCTCAGTTTAAACACATTAGGTAGGTCACTTCTGGCAGTGGCCTACTGGCTATGGCATTGAACTGAACGCATTGTCAAATGCTTGAATACCAACCATATGTATGCAGCCCTCCACCACAGTATTTCATAATGTGGCAGTAGCTGTGGTATGTAAAACAAATCGGCAATTAGATAACTAGCTAAGTTTTCAGAACGTTAATTCAGTCACTTAATATACAAAAGATGGTTATTTGGAGACCTGTGTGGTTTTGTTGAATGCCCATTGTATAACTTAGTGCTTTTTACAGAGTCTGTACGAAAAAATGCAGCAACAGCATCTGCTTCAGATGCAGAGATCCATACAGGTATCATGGCATGGCTAAAGAATGCACAAGCCCGTCTTGATGCAGCCATGAAGCGGTAATCTGATCCATTATTTTTAAAAATTCACATGTCTTAACTCCTCAATTTAGGCTTGTCCATGTCAGACTATTTCTATATGTGCTGGCCCGAGGGCACTCATGCTGATATTCACCTCGAGGACATTCTTGAAATATAGGCTGATATACAGACATGAAAAATAAACGAAATAATCTACAGTGCAGTTTCTAAATTCCTAAATATGCCTTCACATTCATTTCAGTTCTGAAATTTATGCAATAATTACAATGTGTTTCATGACGCATCTTTTGTATATCCAGAGCAGATATATGTTCAATAGCATTATGAAGATTTGTGCAGTTAAAAATTAATGTGCCTAATTACACGGAAAATAAACATCAGGCTGCAACTTTACAGACTGCTGAGCATTTCTGAAGTGTGAAGCAGGGCATGAATTGTAATTTTCTCATTCTTGTCGCCCATATATCCTTATCAAGGTCTGTATCTTGCTATAAATTAGTTTTTTTACCTTGCTGTAGGGCACATGTTGAAACGGACCAATGAGTAAACAGTTAAATGGTGGCAAAGCAGCCACATTTTTCAAGCAGTTGTGTGCTCACCAATCAAACTTAAGGTAAACATATAGAAGCATGCTAGGATTGACTTTTTTTTTACTGTCTTCTTTTAATTTTGATGCAGCTGTTACGTTTACTCATTCACGACACCACAAGGCCTGCTGGTTGCCATTGTTTTTGTCTAGTCGAGGTAAGCCGCATGGTTCCAAGCCAGAGCTTGACTGTTTTGTGGACTGAATACTTTTAATTTCTACGCAGCTCTTATGTTTACTCTCACGGAACCACGAGGCGTGCTGGCTGCAGTTGTTTTTGTCTCGTCGAGCTAAGCCGCGTGGTTCCAAGCCAGAGCTTGACTCTTTTGTGGACTGACTACTTTTAATTTCTACGCAGCTCTTATGTTTACTCTCACGGAACCACGAGGCGTGCTGGCTGCAGTTGTTTTTGTCTATTTGAGGTAAGCCGCATGGTTCCAAGCCAGAGCTTGACTGTTTTGTGGGCTGACTACTTTTAATTTCTACGCAGCTCTTATGTTTACTCTCACGGAACCACGAGGCGTGCTGGCTGTAGTTGTTTTTGTCTAGTCGAGGTAAGCCGCGTGGTTCCAAGCCAGAGCTTGACTGTTTTGTGGACTGACTAGTTTTAATTTCTACGCAGCTCTTATGTTTACTCTCACTGAACCACGAGGCGTGCTGGCTGCAGTTGTTTTTGTCTAGGTAAGCCGCGTGGTTCCAAGCCAGAGCTTGACTGTTTTGTGGACTGACTACTTTTAATTTCTATGCAGCTCTTATGTTTACTCTCACGGAACCACGAGGCGTGCTGGCTGTAGTTGTTTTTGTCTAGTCGAGGTAAGCCGCGTGGTTCCAAACCAGAGCTTGACTGTTTTGTGGACTGACTACTTTTAATTTCTACGCAGCTCTTATGTTTACTCTCACGGAACCACGAGGCGTGCTGGCTGTAGTTGTTTTTGTCTAGTCGAGGTAAGCCGCGTGGTTCCAAGCCAGAGCTTGACTCTTTTGTGGACTGACTACTTTTAATTTCTACGCAGCTCTTATGTTTACTCTCACGGAACCACGAGGCATTGCTGGCTGCAGTTGTTTTTGTCTAGTTGAGGTAAGCCGCATGGTTCCAAGCCAGAGTTTGACTGTTTTGTGGACTGACTACTTTTAATTTCTACGCAGCTCTTATGTTTACTCTCACGGAACCACGAGGCGTGCTGGCCGCAGTTGTTTTTGTCTAGGTAAGCCGCGTGGTTCCAAGCCAGAGCTTGACTGTTTTGTGGACTGACTACTTTTAATTTCTATGCAGCTCTTCCGTTTACTCTCAGGGAACCACGGGGTGTGCTGGCTGCAGTTGTTTTTGTCTAGTCGAGGTAAGTCGCATGGTTCCAAGCTTCACATCTTGTTGCATTCTTAAAAGCAGCCCTGAAACACTTCTTGAACATAGTGAGAAAACAATGCTGATCTGTCGTAGAGGCTGCTGTGGACATATGAACCGAATAATACTGCACTACATGAAGCAGGGAATTTACAATCGCATGTCAAACACAACGAAAAATTGCTTCTGCAATGTTGCCACATTGAAAGCAGCTGGCCCACCAATGCTATTGGCTAATTTCGTGATCACAAGAGTATTCTCAGTAATATATAATTCCTAATTTGAGTTAAATAAATGAAAAATGTCTCTAACCTCAAAAAGAGAATAATTTCATCTTTGCACTGGGCGTAGCTGCATCGTCTGCATGTGGCCTCTGAGATGGGAGCAACGTGCTGCATAGTCTATCACGGGTCAGAACAGGGTGCCACGACACTCAACTGTTGACCTTTGCTGTGCTCTCTTGGCTTCTCGACTGTGTAGCTTCCAGTACACTAGTAGACACGAAAATAGTAAGTTGGGTATTGGTGCGATTACTCTGCTTATAGTTGCAGTATTCGAAAAATGTTTACGCCATGTGATGACGTCTTTTCATAGTACGGCCATTCTATATTTAGTTAGAAAAGTGTTTCCGGGCCCCTTTGGGAAGAGTGGTTTTATAGACATGTGGTACAATACCGTAATAATAATTGTAAGAGACACTTGAAAGGAGCAATTGCTCTCCTTGATTGCCAGGCTGGCGTACGCCTGTTGCTTCAACTTATACAACCCACCATAACCACTGAAATGAAAGTAACTGTTCTAACAGATACGTTTGCAAACCATCACCACGGCTAATGACGTACTGCAAGTCTGTGTGTGGATTAAACCATTTGCCAGTGTAATTGCACTCTACAATTGCTTTTTCATGATATATCAGAAAAATAGTGCTGAACATCATGTAGCATAGGATTTTGAGAGAAGCAATTGCTTAAAATTATAAAGTAAATGTGACCGAAGCAAAACAACGGCACATATTTTTCTATTCGAAATACGAATTGCACAACTTTATTGTAAATAATTTGTGGCTTCTTTCTTTTTCACTGCTGTATTGCAGAGCAAACCTTCATGTGAGACCTGCAGCAGGGCAAACATCTGGGGGCGGGCAGTGGTATCCAAGAGGGAAAGGACCATTGCTGTGGACTCTGCAGCTACATCATTTTATATGGTCACCTTTTCTATAGTATTATTAAATTATGTAAGGTCTGCATGTCCTTTATTTTATTAATCAATAAAGCCGCTTTGTCATGAGACCAGGTGGTCATTTTTTGCTGCATGTTGTGCACATTAGCTTTGGATGAGTCATTGCACGAAAATCCCATTTATTACATATGTTACAAAATTTTATGCAGGTTATTATAAACAATGTAATGCTTCAATTTATTTTTCAGTTCTATATATTAAGATGCCGTGTCATAATTTTGCTTTTTACCATGCCAATTCAGGATAACCGTTTACATATGCTCCTGTAAGTACACCTATAAAAGCCTGCGTATTGTTTCCGAAATATAACGCGATTCTGGGAACGTCTAATTAAATTCTAATTTTGTTCTTGTCAAGATGTTTATAAAAGCCTGCTTATATAATGCTTTCGAAGCCACTACTACACAATCCTGGGAACGTCTAATACAATTCTTGAAGTTGTTCTAGTCGAGATGTTTATTAGCCAACTTTTAGCATAACGTTAGCAGGGCTTACTGAAGTACCTGTAGACGTCCACGGCTAGAAAAGGTTTTGACCATGACAGCTATTAGACTTTTGAATTAGCCGTTCAAGACGTCTTTTAGGCATCAAATAGCTGCTTCCGTGTTTCGTGGGCACGTGCTAAGCACGCCCATGCTGCGCTTTTCAGCGCACGCGCAAGCATTTGTGTCAAACCACTTGTTGAGCATACACATGCATCTTTTGGTAGACACGCAAGTTGTTTTCTGCCAAACCACAAGTTAAGCATGCACATGCTGCTTTTGCCACAGCGTGCACGTGGATTTCTGCCAAACCACGTGCTAAGCACGCCCATGCTGCGCTTTTCAGCGCACGCGCATGCATTTGTGTCAAACCACTTGTTGAGCATGCACATGCATCTTTTGGTAGACGCGCACGTTGTTTTCTGCCAAACCACAAGTTAAGCATGCACAAGCTGCTTTTGCCAGAGCGCGCACGTGGATTTCTGCCAAACGACGTGCCAAGCACGCCCATGCTGCGCTTTTCAGCGCACGCGCATGCATTTGTGTCAAACCACTTGTTGAGCATGCACATGCATCTTTTGGTAGACGCGCACGTTGTTTTCTGCCAAACCACAAGTTAAGCATGCACATGATGCTTTTGCCAGAGCGTGCACGTTGTTTTCTGCAAAACCACAAGTTAAGCATGCACATGCTGCATTTGCCAGAGCGTGCACATGGATTTCTGCCAAACCACGTATTAAGCACGCCCATGCTGCGCTATTCAGCGCACGCGAATGCATTTGTGTCAAACCACTTGTTGAACATGCACATGCATCTTTTGGTAGACGCGCACCTTCTTTGCCAAACCAATAGTTAAGCATGCACATGCTGCTTTTGCCAGAGCGTACACATGGATTTCTGCCAAACGACGTGCCAAGCACGCCCATGCTGCCCTTTTGAGCGCACGCGCATGCATTTGTGTCAAACCACATGTTGAGCATACACATGCATCTTTTGGTAGACGCGCACGTTATTTTCTGCCAAACCACAAGCTAAGCATGCACACGCTTCTTTTGCCTCAGCGTGCACGTGGATTTCTGCCAAACCACGTGCTAAGCAAGCCCATGCTGCGCTTTTCAGCGCACGCGCATGCATTTGTGTCAAACCACTCGTTAAGCATGCACATTCATCTTTTGGTAGACGCGCACGTTTTTTTCTGCTAAACCACAACTTAAGCATGCACATGCTGCTTTTGCCAGAGCGCGCACGTGGATTTCTGCCAAACGACGTGCCAAACACGCCCATACTGAGCTTTTCAGCGCACGCGCATGCATTTGTGTCAAACCACTTGTTGAGCATGCACATGCGTCTTTTGGTAGACGCGCACTTTATTTTGTGCCAAACCACAAGTTAAGCATGCACATGCTGCTTTTGCCAGAGCGTGCACGTGGATTTCTGCCCATCCACGTGCTAAGCACGCCCATGCTGCTCTTTTCAGCTAACGCGCATAGATGTGTGCCAAACCACTTGTTAAGCATGTACATGCATTTTTTGGTAGACGCGCACGTTGTTTTCTGCCAAACCACAAGCTATGCATGAACATGCAGCTCTTGGCAGAGCGCGCACGTGGATTTCTGCCAAACGACGTGCCAAGCACGCCCATGCTGCTTTTTTCAGCACACGCGCATGGTTTTGTGCCAAACCGCTTTTCAAGCATGCACATGCATCTTTTGGTAGAAGCGCACGTTGTTTTCTGCAAACCACAAGCATGCACATGCTGCTTTTGCCAGAGCGCGCACGTGGATTTCTATCAAACCACATGCTAAGCACGCCCATGCTGCTCTTTTCAGAGCGCGCGCATGCATTTGTGTCAAATCACTTGTTGAGCATGCACATGCATCTTTTTGGTAGACGCGCACGTTGTTTTCTGCGAAACCACAAGATAAGTATGCACATGCTGCTTTTGCCACAGCGTGCACGTGGATTTCTGCCAAACGACGTGCTGAGCACACCCATGCTGCGCTTTACAGCGCACGTGCATGCATTTGTGCCAAACCACTTGTTGAGCATGCACATGCATCTTTTGGTAGACGCGCACGTTGTTTTCTACCAAACCACAAGTTAAGCATGCACATGCTGCTTTTGCCAGAGCGTGCACGTGGATTTCTTCCAAACGACGTCCCACGCACGCCCATGCAGCGCTTTACAGCGCACACGCATGCATTTGTACCAAACCACTTGTTAATTATGCACATGCATCTTTTGGTAGACGCGCACGTTGTTTTCTGCCAAACGACAAGTTAAGCATGCACATGCTGCTTTTGCCAGAGCGTGCACGTGGATTTCTGCAAAAAGACGTGCTAAGCACGCCCATGCTGCTCTTTGTAGCAGACGCGCATGGATTTGTGCCAAACCTATTAAGCATGCACATGCATCTTTTGGTAGACGCGCACGTTGTTTTCTGCCAAACCACAAGCATGCACATGCTGCTTTTGCCAGAGCGCGCACGTGGATTTCTGTCAAACCACGTGCTAAGCACGCCCATGCTGCGCTTTTCAGCGCGCGCGCATGCATTTGTGTCAAACCACTTGTTGAGCATGCACATGCATCTTTTCGTAGACGCGCACGTTGTTTTCTGCCAAACCACAAGTTAAGCATGCACATGCTGCTTTTGCCAGAGCGTGCACGTGGATTTCTGCCAAACGACGTGCCAAGCACGCCCATGCAGCGCTTTTCAGCGCACGCGCATGCGTTTGTGCCAAGCCACTTGTTAAGCATGCACATGCATCTTTGGGTAGACGCGCACGTTGTTTTCTGCCAAACCACTAGTTAAGCATGCACATGCTGCTTTTGCCAGAGCGTGCACGTGGATTTCTGCAAAACGACGTGCTAAGCACGCCCATGCTGCTCTTTGTAGCAGACGCGCATGGATTTGTGCCAAACCTATTAAGCATGCACATGCATCTTTTGGTAGACGCGCACGTTGTTTTCTGCCAAACCACATGTTAAGCACGGTCATGCTGCTTTTGCTAGAGCGCGCACGTGGATTTCTGCAATACCACGTGCTAAGCACGCCAATACTGCTCTTTTAAGCACACGCGCAAGCATTTGTGGCAAACCACTTGTTAAGCATGCACATACATCTTTTCGTAGACGCGCACGTTTTTTCTGGCAAACCCCAAGTTAGGCATGCACATGCTCCTTTTGCCAGAGCGCGCAAAGGGATTATCTGCAAAACGACGTGCTAAGCACGCCCATGCTGCTCTTTTCAGCACACGCGCATGGATTTGTGCCAAGCCACTTGTTAAGCATGCACATGCATCTTTTGGTAGACGCGCACGCTGTTTTCTGCCAAACCACAAGTTAAGCATGCACATGCTGCTTTTGCCAGAGCGCGCACGGGAAGAAAGCACGGGCCTGGAAGAAAAAAAAAGCTGTGCTGCAACTATCTCGGCAACATCCTTTCCCGTTAAGAAAAATGGTGCTTTCATATCAACTTGAGCCCTCCAGTTTAGAGTAATGTACCAGTGCACTTATGAACAATGAATCAATTCTCAAAGAGCATGTGCAGTCCAGCCAAAAGCAGGGGCAAGAATCCGCATTGTGCTCTTGCATTGAAGGTGAATAACACGTACCATCATGGCTAATGTGCTTTAGTAAGCTTCCCGGCAATATGTATTTGTAATGTACAAAGAATTGTCAATAAAGCTTACCATGAGAAGAGATGCACTTGCAAATTATGTCACAATTAAATGTAATGAGCACAGTGTAAACCTATGTGCCCTTTCCACTCTTTGTATGCTTTACTGTATGATGCTTATTTACACCCCTGTAGTGCGGTGTAGCAAGCTACAAAAAAAACGTTCCATAAGTAGGCTTTTTACGATTATCTTTCTCGCAATACACTAATATTTCACGTTGAAGCCTAAGCAATGTACTGCGGTGAAGCATACAAAAAGTGATAAGGGGCCATTGTCACTGGGCATAATAAGACACTCGCGCAGCCGCCGCCTCTCAGGTCGCCTAAGTGGACATACTATGCTGGCTGATAGCGGCCCCCTCCTATTTTTAGTATGCTTCACCGCGTAACTAAAATGTACTGCGGCGAAGAAGCCGTACATTTGTATTGAGTGAATAAACAAGTGGTTTTTACAACAGTACAGAAATAAACGCGTACCATGCATCAGTCTACCACACAGAAGAGCGTCGATATATACGGTAGCTGACTCACACAGGCCGTGTAGCCCACTTGTCAGTCGTAAGGGGTATTATGGTTAATTCAAAATTTCAGACACACATATGTGTTTATGTTTACGTTCGCACTCCTTGCGTAATAAGACTCCCAGAACTTCCACAATAGAAAGTTATTTACAACACACAAACGCAAAGAACACAGACATACGTCTAGTTTTCAACTCGACCGTCATGCAAATGACATATAGCGCGGAAAAACGTGAACATGCTGTGTGTTAGCGTCGTAAACTTGATACTAGACAAGGTGCTAGCACACCAGAATCCCGCGACAGCCGCTAATGAGACCAAGACGGGAGCACATGTCTGTGAACGCGCAAACCCTAAGCCACTCTGCTCCTCCGCCACCCCCCTGCACGGCTGCACCGCTCGTTTCAAGCACAGCACACCAAACACACATTCAGCACTGAACAGTGGGCGGTCGACGCAGTTGCATTTACATGACCTGCAGCGAGCAGCACATCCCTCGATGTCCGTTAAGCAAAGTCGGACACGGCGACGCCACATCGCGGTTCGCAGAACTTCGCTGCCGAAGCGCTAGGCCATTTCGATATTTCAATTATCACCACCGCCGGGTTTTCAAGAAAGCACGGGTCACACAACGCAGATTCTGTACTGCCAGAGCTCACCGAGGCCAAAGCCACACTGCCGCACCGCCACTACTCACGGCTTTACGCCAAGTAACACAGAACCTACAACCAACACACAAGCAACGCACGTACGATCACACGAGCAGATTCTGTCCTGCCAGAGCTCACCGAGGCCAAAGCATAGAATAAAGAACAACTGGCCAAAGCCGCACCGCCACTACTTACGGCTTTCGGCCAAGTAACACAGAACCTACAACCAACACACAAGCAACGCACGTACAATCACATGAGCAATGTTGAACAACGCGCGGTCCAGAGAACGATCACGCCGAGGACGAACACGCCACGGCGTCGCTCGGCGCCAGCATCGCGCCTTCTCAAAAATCCCTAAACGATGCTGTCCCTAGGAACCTAGGATCAGGTCACGTGAGGGATTTTCGTACGACAAATAGACGCACTCCTTCTAGCCCTAGGAAACTCACTCTATGTTCTAGCCCATGGAGTTTCCTACAAAAATTACTACAGGGAATTATGGCGCTAGTGTCTACGGGAGCTGCAATGGGAGCGGTTGTCTCAGCATGGGAATTATGGGAAGTACATCGATTTGCCTAAACTTCGTCTTTTTTTCGCTTCAAACGGGTTTGTGACTTTGTAAACTCGTCATTTTCAACAGTGTATTGCGTAATAAGTAATTAAATAAACATCATTAAAATTGCCCGACGGCAGGATTCGAACACAGGCACTTTAGCCCAGAAGCCTGATATTGAAACCATTAGGCCACGGACGCATGTATCGGCAAGCGAATGAAGCGCCCTTATGAATTAATCGCGGGCATGCCAGTGCCTTGAGACGCTTGGCGCGTTTCGATTTGGCCACCTGGACAAGCTCAATCATTGCAATTAATAGCAATTGTACGCGTTCCCAGCGTCTTTTGCACTTCGAAGAATACAAATTGCGCCGAAATATACGACAATAAGACTTATACAGCGTAATATACAAAGCCACAAGAACGTCTGAATCCACAAGCACGAAGATCAGACAAATCCATGTACTTCCCATCATTCCCATGGTAGGACAACGACTGCAGTGCCAGAGTTCCCTCTAGTAATTTTTGTAGGAAACTCTATGTTCTAGCCCATAGAGTTTCCTACAAAAGTTACTAGAGGGAACTCTGGCGCTGCAGTCGTTGTCCTACCGAAGGGCAGCGGATTGGGCGAGTTGGTGTTGCATGGTAACTATAAATTCAAACAGCGCTAAACGACAAGACCTCATTCTCCTCAACTCCTCATTCTGGTCTTGTCGTTTAGCGCTGTTTGAATTTATAGTTGTCCTACCATGGGAATGATGGGAAGAGAATCCTGAATGAGGGCTTTCCAAGGGTTCTTAGAAAAAAGATGCTTCTTGAAAATTCTCGAGGGCTCATATGTAGCAGCTCGCATATGTAGGAATGCGATTTGTTCGCGATGCTAATAATTTGATCACCTGTTTTGGTAGCTGTGGGCACGAGAAATTTAGACACCTAACCGCACCAAAATTCAGCTATTATGAAAACGCGGAATTTCGATAAAAAGATTCCATTTGCCGCTGTGGTGGTTTGAAGGAAGGCGATAGAATAAACTAAACATTGTAGAAAGGGAAGTAAACAATCTGCGCAATCGCTCTATCGCGTTGTTTGACAAAGAAATGGACAAAAAATGTGCTTAACGTGATTCAGAAACATATCTACACAGGAATGTTCAATGGTAGAAATTACATTTACCGCTACAGAGTAGCGAAGTTGCCCTGAAAAGTGGGACCAATATTTTCCGACCGCCCAACAAAGGTGAAGTGCGCACAGTATGTACGGCAACACTTGCTTTGTTCACCGCAGTAATGCCACCCTGTAATGGAGACAACTACGACAAACGGTCCGCATTTCTTCCGCAGCGAGCAGCGAGAAAAAGTGAAACATTTTTTACCGAGTCGGAAATAAGCCAAGCGTGTTCCTGACGGTATGTAACGGCATGCCGCCGGAAAAAGGGGGTCCATACCTCGGGGTTCAAATTCCGCAGACACGGCATGCGCTTCAGCGTAGCCGTCAATTTGCGGTTGAGCAAGCGACGTTTTTGCATTTTCTGTTCCGCATCAGCATCTTCTAGGCAGCGAGGGAGCACCTTGAAAACCAGCACGACGGGGGCCTTCTCGTTGAACAATCAAGGCCTAAAATTTAAAAGAAAACACAACTATTAGCGCTTATTGTTTCAAATTTTGTGATTTCAGTAGACTTACCTTGATGTTGTCGCATATTTCTTGTCGATCCATGTTGCTTTCAAGGTCGTTTCCGCCAACATAAAGAACGGCGAAATCGACACACTCGAAGCGCAGCCGCACTGCATTGTAGCCAGCAAAACTGAATGTGCAGGCTTTCATAGAATCAATTAGGCGCAGGCGCGACCTATTTAAGAATTTAACCTGACTCGCCGACAATGACGCCGCTGTTACGACTTTGCACCGGTGCCACCACTATTACGACTTTGAGGTGGTCCCGTAGCGCTCGTCACCCGTTTCGTGACAGAGCGTTGGTAGCGAAGACTCCGAGTCAGGCGTCGGTGAGAATAACAAAAGGGACTTTATACACTATATACAGGTCATTATACAGGACATGAAGGGATCGGCACTGGGGCCGAGAGCTCACAGCAAACGCGACTGTTCCCGCACGGCGACGTCCGGCGAAAACGCGTGACACATCTCACTCCAGTCGAGAGCGGCACTGGCTCCCGGTGGGTCGGCGGATCCGGTTTTTTTAGGCGGCCGCGTCGCGGCTTTATAATCCTCGAGCACCATTGTCACTCAAACGGCCCAATTCAAAGCCAGCACTCGACGGTCGTCCAAGAGGTCTAACCAGCGACCGCACTGGCCACCCCGTTCAAAGTTGGCGGGCGCGGTGACCTCCAGGCAAGGGGAGGTACGGCGCAGGGCTGTCTGGCACTAGGCGACACGTTTGAACATGTTGCCCGCCGATGCTTCTCCGGAGGACACCACTGCCTGACGGCTCAGCATCTTGACTTCTCAAGGGAGAATTAGGGCGCTGTGCCTTTCGGCGCAGCCCCGGGTTTGTCCAAAGTGCGCTCGCAGGATAAATTCTCCATCTTGCAGATTCGGAATCCGGGCTGGTGGTAATGGCACAACAGCATCCCCGCCCTCAGATAAGGCGCCGGGAAGACGAGCTGCCTCCACGTGGCTCGGATGCCAGGCGCGCACGTTCGTCAGGCTCGTCCAAGTTCACGTCCAGTGTCGGGACGCCAGGTAACTTCACGTGCCCAGGTCCGACTCGCCAGGACAGGAGCTCTGCTCACCGCGTTGTCGCCAAGGCACCTCAACGAGCTCCGCTCGGGTCGTTCCTAAGCCCTTGCTTCTCGCCACTGGTCCCGGTTGGTCGTTCTGCAGCTTGCAAAACCGACCGGCAAAAGGCAACACCCAACACGAACAACTGCCCTCTGTCTCCCGTCAAACACCAGACAAGGCTATATTCCAAATCAACCTAACTGAATTGCTATCCCCCTTTTTGCTCCTGCTGCAACAAGAGGCAGGTGTACGATCTAGTACACAAGGCTCAAACAACCATTTTTCAAATGAACAACACACCAAAAAATCAGGAACAATTAATAATCAGCAATAATAATGACAAATAGAATGGTTCCCTTGAAATCACTTGGACCGAAAACATACTACTGAGGAAGCAAATGAGGTCATTCATTCTTCCCGGTGATATTTTCGCGGAATCAGAAGCTGCTTATATTTGCGACCCTGCTTATCCGTGTAGCGGCGGTACAATAACCCAGATTCCTTGTAAAATGAAACCCTCTTTTTTTTCACTCCCCGTTTGACGCTCTTCCTCAGATCGGCTATTGAACAGTCTTCCTGTTGCTCGCGAACCAGAGTTTCCCCTTCAACTGCAGCCAGCTCCTGCCGGCTGGCGGAAACCGGAGCGAGTGTGGAGCCCGCGTCGCCTAACTGCGGCGTCGCGTCCATATCGCGGCTCCCACTCACTTCCAGGACACACTCGCCCAGGCCAGCCTCCGAGTTCTGCCTCTCCCGTGCCTGCTCGCCACTCAAGTTACCTTGATCGGTCCGTGTGCCGCACCGCTGTTCGCTCACCGACGCAAAGTCAAGTTCCCTCGACAGCGGGCGCGCTTTGGATCGCGTGAGGGGCATGTACGCTACGTCGGCAAAGAATGATTTGCCCTGATCCTTCAGCAGCTGCTCCGAGCTATTTGAGAAGAGGTAGGGAAAGTGCTCCGGGAGGGCGGCAGACACAGCGGCTTCTGTGTTAAGTTTCCCACACTCTCCTTCAACGATAACCGTTGCGATCGGTAAACAGACACTCTCCTCCTCGGCCACTTGCCGTATCCTAGCGCACTCTCCCGTAAAATCACTCGAGCAGACGAAAGACGGGTGGACAACGTCCATAGTTGCTGCAGAGTCCCGAAGTGCTCGGCACTTCTTACCGTTTACCTTGATTTCCTGCACATATGGCTCCAATAGTCGTATGTTTTTGTGAGTTTCCTGTATTGTTGCAAAAGCAATTTTCTCTTCGCAGTTCGCAGCGATGTGCCCTTGCCCTTTGCAATTGTAGCAGGTTAACGGTTTCCGTTTTTCAAAAGAACGCGTCGTATCGTTTCTCTGTTTTGTTGCAAAACCAATTTTCTCTGGGCAGCTCGCAGCGATGTGCCCTTGCTTTTTGCAATTGTAACAAGTTAATGGCTTCCGTTTTGCGGGCTTCCCGGAAAACCCACCTCTCCTATCTGCTTTTTCTACGCGCACTGCCTTGCTGTGCAAGCTGCGGCGGGTGTAATACTCTTCCGCTAACTCTGCTGCCTTGTTTAGCTTAACCTCCTTTAGCCTATCTTGCAGCCAGAGCCTGACATCCTCATCAATGCAACGGTAGAACTGCTCCAACGCGATGCATTCGACGATTTTGTCGCGGTCGTCGTAAACCTCTTCGCCCTGCAGCCATTCCACCAGGTCGGCTTTTAGACGAAACGCGAAGTCAACATTCGACTCCTTCCCCTTTTTTGCATACCGGAACCTCTGCCGGAAAGCTTCGGGCGACAATTTGTACTTCCGCAGTAGCGCTTCCGTCACATCACTGTAGCTCTCAAACGCCTCTTTCGATAAGCAAGTTATTACGTCTGATGCCTCCCCAGGAAGCAAGGCTAACAGATTCTGTGCCCAGAGGGATCGCTCAATGCTATTCCGTTAGCACACGTGCTCAAATTTCACGAGCTATTTGGCCATATCCTCTCCGACGAAAAAGGGTGGAAGTTCATCGCGTATTCTTGGAACGTTAGAAGTGAGAGTAGGCGCCGGCGCGCTATTTCGGGTCTCCAACTCTTTCATTTTAAGCTCGTGCTCACGACTCTCTCTCCTTTCCTCCTTTTCCTCCTCGCGACGTTCCTTCTCCCTTTCCCGACGTTCATTGATATTCGCCCAGGCCTCTTCGGCTTCCTCAGCCGTTACGTCCCCAGTCCTCATGACCTCAAGGATCGCATTCTTTCTTTTCGTTGAGCCCAACTCAATGCCCAACTCCTCACAAATATGGAGAAGTTCCTTGACCTTGTACTTCTCCATCGTTCACACTGTCCTCCTGCTGTTTACCCTTTTTGAATATACCTGCCGTACGCTACTATAATGCTACTAGTAAGACATATGCAAGTATTTCACACACTGCCCTGTTTACCCCCTCAGCATCCCCTGGTTTTCAAAACACTCTCACTAGGCTTGAAACACACAAGGTTAACACAATGCAACACCAAATCCTTCCCTAAGCTACTATAACCTGTGTCAGAGAAAGTCTGGTGTTTGAGGTAAACTTCAGGCACTCACCGCGCCGAGGTAGCCGATGCCGGTCAATCCCGTAGCTGCCATCCACTGTTACGACATCCCACCGCTGCCACCACTGTTACGACTTTGCACCGGTGCCACCACTATTACGACATTGAGGTGGTCCCGTAGCGCTCGTCACCCGTTTCGTGACAGAGCGTTGGTAGCGAAGACTCCGAGTCAGGCGTCGGTGAGAATAACAAAAGGGAGTCATTATACAGGACATGAAGGGATCGGCACTGGGGCCGAGAGCTCACAGCAAACGCGACTGTTTCCGCACGGCGACGTCCGGCGAAAACGCGTGACACATCTCACTCCAGTCGAGAGCGGCACTGGCTCCCGGTGGGTCGGCGGATCCGGTTTTTTTAGGCGACCGCGTAACGGCTTTATAATCCCCGAGCACCATTGTCACTCAAACGGCCCAATTCAAAGCCAGCACTCGACGGTCGTCCGAGAGGTCCAACCAGCGACCGCGCTGGCCACCCCGTTCAAAGTTGGCGGGCGCGGTGACCTCCAGACAAGGGGAGGTACGGCGCCGTGCTGTCCGGCACTAGGCGACACGTTTGAACATGTTGCCCACCGATGCTTCTCCGGAGGACACCACTGCCTGACGGCTCAGCATCTTGACTTGTCAAGGGAGAATTAGGGCGCTGTGCCTTTCGGCGCAGCCCCGGGTTTGTCCAAAGGGCGCTCGCAGGATAAATTCTCCATCTTGCAGATTCGAAATCCGGGCTGATGGTAATGGCACAACACCGTGCATGGACGGCATGACTGAACACGATCCAGCGAGGCGTACCACGCGAACGAACCTACGTGAGCCGGCAGTGGCCGCATGTGGCGCGTTCGTCTATTTGTCGTACAAAAATCCCTCACGTGACCTTATCCTAGGTGCCTAGGGACAGCATCATTTAGGGATTTTTGAGAAGGCGCGATGCTGGCGCCGAGCGACGCCGTGGCGTGTTCGTCCTCAGCGTGATCGTTCTCTGGACCGCGCGTTCTTCAACATTGCTCATGTAATCGTGCGTGCGTTGCTTGCGTGTTGTTTGTAGGTTCTGTGTTACTTGGCGGAAAGCCGTGAGTAGTGGCGGTGCGGCAATGCGGCTTTGGCCTCGATGAGCTCTGGCACTACAGAATCTGGGTTGTGTGACCCGTGCTTTCTTGAGAACCCGGCGGTGGTGACAATTGAAATATCGAAGTTATCTAGCCACCATATCGAAGTGGCCTAGCGCCTCGGCAGCGAAGTTCTGCGAACCGCGATGTGGCGTCGCCGTGTCCGACTTTGCTTAACGGACATAGAGGCATGTGCTGCTCGCTGCAAGTCATGTAAATGCAACTGCGTCAACCGCCCACTGTTCAGCTCTGAATGTCTGTTTGGTGTGCTGTGCATGAAATGATTGATGCAGCCGTGCAGCGGGGGTGGCGGAGGAGCAGAGTGGCTTAGGGTTTGCGCGTTCACAGACATGTGCCCCCGTCTTGGTCTCATTAGCGGCTGTCGCGGGATTGTGGTGTGCTAGCTCCTTGCCTAGTACGAAGTTTGCGACGCTAACACACAGCATGTTCACGTTTTTCCACGCTATATGTCATTTGCATGACGGCCGAGTTGAAAACGAGACATATAGTGTTCTTTGCGTTTGTGTGTTGTAAATTACTTTCTATTGTGGAAGTTCTGGGAGTCTTATTACGCAAGGAGTGCGAACGCAAACATAAACACATATGTGTGTCTGAAATTTTGAATTACCCATAATACCCTTTACAACTGATAAGTGGGCTACACGGCCTGTGTGAATCAGCTGCCGTATATTGCGATGTTCTTCCGTGTGGTAGACTGATGCATGGTGCGCGTTTATTTCTTACTGTTGTAAAAAACACTTGTTTATTCACTCAATACGAATGTATGGCTTCTTCGCCGCAGTACATTTTAGTTACGCGGTGAAGCATACTAAAAGTGGCAGGGGGCCGCTATCAGCCAGCATAGTATGTCCATTTAGGTGACCTGAGAGGCGGCGGGTGCGCGAGTGTATAATTAAAGAAGTCTTATTATGTCCAGTGACAGTGGCCCCTTTTCACTTTTAATATGCTTCACTGTAGTACATTGCTTAGGCTTCACCGCGAAATATTAGTGTTTTGCGAGAAAGATAATCGTAAAAAGCCTGATTATGAAACGTCTCTATTGTAGCTTGCTACACCGCAATACAGGGGTGTGATTAAGCGTCGTGCAGTAAAGCATACTAAGAGTCGAAACATACGTTTACACTGTGCTCATTACTTTCAATTGTGACATAATTTGCGAGTGCATCTGTGCTCGTGGTAAGCTTCATTGACAATTCTTTGTGCATTACAAATTAATATTGCAATGAAGCTTACTAAAGCACATTCGCCATTATGGTATGTGTTATTCACCTTCAATGCAGGAGCACAATGCGGATCCTTGCCCCTGCTTTTGGCTGGACTGCACATGCTCTTTGAGAATTCATTGTTCATAAGCGCACTGGTACTTTACTCTAAACTGGAGGGCTCAAGTTGATATGAAAGCACAACTTTTATTAAGGGGACAAGATGTTGCCAAGATGGTTGCAGCCGAGCTTTTTTTTTCTTCCAGGTACCTTTTCTACTTGAAGCTTCCATTGCAGTGTTTCGAACATCATTGAACCAGCACATAGTGTATATAAATATCGGACACTGATTGGGAACATCACCTAAGTTCATGCCTATAAATAGTAAAAAGACGTAGCATGACCAGACAATATAAAAGGAGGGGGTGGGCTGTAGCAATACTAAGTGTTAAATGGTGCTTTATCCTTTCCCTTGAGCTTTCTGTTTTTGTGCTTTTTATGAATCCTCCGCAGTAACCATGCGAATGCTGAGCTTGAGCTTGTTGGTTTCAAGTCTCATGGTTGTTACTAACAGAACAGTGTGATAAACGAACAAGGGCTTGGAGGCATCCATTCACCTTGCTTGCCTCATGGTGCTGCTTCATAAGCACCGTGAGCATCCAGGCCAACTAGGAAGGGAGGTTTGTTGCAATTGCTTCTGAACTTTATTGCCACCAAACCAACAGTGCTCTCAATGACAGCTTTTGGACAGTAGAATGCTTGCACCCAGCAAAGTCTTAAGAAGGAAGCATTCAGGATGTGCAAAATAGGCTTTTGAAGCTGGCAGCATTACTGAAGGGGCTTTGCCCATCTGCCCTCTTTATAGATACACAAAGATGATTTCCTCTATAAGAGGGATAGTTTCAGAGGTCGTTACATGGCAACAGTGTTGGGTGTTTAGTAGCTTGTCTTTGCCCACTGTTAATAACATGTTCCTTCTCCAGTGCCCCTGTGAAGTGCCTACTTTTTGGACACAATGTGCTCTCCATGCATGTTTAGCTTGTAAAGACATCTATTACCCCTTGCCTCAAGCTGATCCTTGCTGATGTCACCCAAAAAGGCCTTGGGGAGTGTAGCAATGTACACTTACAAAACACTGTTGATACCAGTGAAACCAAATTAATGGAGCTGCTGTTCTTTTTTTGCCCACTCCATCCTTGTTAGTTACAATGAGCAATGTCCGAACAGAAGGCATATGTAGTTGGTCATGCATAGCCTGCGCACTAAGACTTGTTGGCATGTTATGACCTTAGCACAGTGTTTATATGTAAAAACCTTCTGATGTGTTGATGACTTCCTTCTCTTTATCATACTTTGCCTGGTGGAGCCAGCAAGTGGGTCAACCAGATGTTCAGCAGGCTTCCCACTAGTTTTCCCAGAGTCTCCTTATCAGGGTGCTGCTCATAGATAGCTGTTTTCTTGACCTTGCACTGCACTTCAACCATGGCCACACCTGCTGAACCTATAGCATGCGATCAAAAAAGTGCTATACATCATGTTGCTCCCAACTCGTAACATGTGCTACAAGGCCTTGAGGAACAACCTCATTTAATTACACCCTCATGATACTGTATGAAGTTTCGCATGATAATTGCGACAATTAACATCTGCTGGTTTTTTAGTGTTATTCCTGTCTAGCTTGCTGAAAGCTTTCCTGAGTGTTTCAAAAAGCAAATGACCGCTGCTAGACAAGAAGTGCTTAAAATAAGGGTCGCTATAACCACATATGTCACACGAAATAAGGGCCACTGAGTATACAGGCGGTTTACTTCATATCCGACAAGCTTGGTTCTCCCTTTGCTAGTGAGTGAACTCAACTTGCCCCGAATACATGGCCTGTGACAAACTATGTGCCAGATGCTGTGTCCCCTGCAAAGCTGAAGATGTGTATGAGATCCTGACACCCTCCAGCGGCTTCTACACTGGGCAAACAGGCTACTATAAAAACGACTGCCTTTACTAATATGCTAATAACATGAAAACGGGCTGAAATTTGGCTATTCATTGGACCCAACTGCAGGTGCAAGCCACCCTTCCACCAGATGTGTGTTGTTCACAGAAACTGGAGCTATACAAATGCAGATAAAAACAATGATGTTTGAAAGTAGTAGAGCTGCACTATATTCTGCACAAGCAGTGCTATCTGCAGCGCTGGTGCCTTATAGCAACAATTCATGACTGCACCACCATGCAAAGGCACTATTCTTGAATTATTAACTTCTATTATATTTATGGTGGCCATATATTGCAATTACATATCATCCACATTGTGTGCAATATGGTTAAATGTCAATTATGATAGCCATTCCTAATCTGAAATGCAACAAAAGAGCAAATATAGGCAACAAATTCCAATTCAAAGAGACAAAAGGCAACCAGTGCACAGGATAAGTGACAGACTTCCTTTTATTGAAAAAGAAACGTGACATGTGTCATGCCACCACCAGTGGGTAGCAATCTTTCAAGCTTGGGTGACAGAGGCAAAACTTAGCAAAATGCTACAATCACGCTGTAAAACGGCCTTGGACACAAAAAACCGACATCATATTGTACAGAATGAAAGGGCAAGACTTCATCTAAGAACAGTCTATGGCACCACATACTTGAAATGGTGTAAAAAATGTTGACAAGCCCTACCCATAAAGGAAAAGCAACAAACACAGAAAACATGCCTTAAAATGCAATGTGCAGAGTCTGAAACCAAGAAAAAATAACCCGAAAAAGGTTTCGCTAAGTCTTTCAATGATTAAAATTGTCAAACTGTATCATCACTTCTTAATGAACCTGCACAGCTGAAAAGGAAGGAAGGAAAGCTCAATAGCAGGGCTGCAGAAAATGTCACCGAATAAATGTACTTTGCTTACCAACGATACCTGTGGTTTAGTTGTGGTCTGTGTATAAACTTTTCTTGTTTAGAATGGCTGAGCGGATAGGGAAAAAATGACCATAAGAGCACCAGGTGTATGCAGTCTACGCACAAAAAGCCACTGCTTTCTTAATTTTTTCTCTGTATTACTATTCATGAGTATTTCGGTGCCTTATTAGCACTGCTAACATCCCACTGCAAAACACAAAATTGGGCCACTTGTGGCATAAAGAAAATTGCAGTTTCACTCATAATGTGAAACAATGATGCAGTAGCTGGTGAAATATGCACAGGAAGCTTACTTCATGCAGTGTTTGCTGAAGTGAACACTTGCCAATGCAAGTCGGTAATCTCCTTAAAATAGTAAAATAAGTAAGAGTCCTATTTATTTGTGGGAGTTGTGCCTCAGTGTTGAAGTGGACAGACTCAGCTTTTCCTCCTCCTCTTTCATATCCGGACTTAGTCACTGATCTACACCAAAACTACCCTTTAGCTTCTTACTGCTGAATTCGTTTTGGTTTTCTCAAATCTATATTTGGGCTACGCATTGCTATGTCTCGTGCTTTGCTTGAGGAAAACAAGACACCAACAGCTCCATCCAGTAAATCTGAGAAGCCAAGCACTAGAAGAAGATTAATGAAGCAGATGCACCCAATCATTGTCATCACATGCAAGAAGAAAACTTAACATAGGACTGCCTTCACAAGTGGGAAGGTGATGTGTAAGAACTTGAAGGTGTGGATGCCAGCTCTATATACAGTATGCAGACATTGAGCAGGTGTTAGCCAATCTAGGCACCTGTTGGCTAGATTACGCTCTCCGGTATGAGTATTCACCACGACTGTACCTTCAGCAGAGTGGCTGAAACGTAGAATTGTGGACTGCCACTCTTTTGATCGTATGTTTGAATCCTCGCAGCACAATGAGAACTTTATTTGCAATATTCTAGCAAGAAATTCGGGAATTCCAGGGACAACACCAGTAGACATCAGAACAACCAGGAGAGTTAGCCCATAGCAGCTACTGCTGTAAAAAATAAGACTGGCATAAGCACAAGAATTGAGATGGGCATACTACATGCCTTTGTTCTGGTAGTGGTCCACTACTTTGGTGCTACAGTTAATGATCTCCACTGTCAATGGACATAAGAGTTCTTAAATTATACACTCGCGCACCCGCCGCCTCTCAGGTCACCTAAGTGGACATACTATGCTGGCTGATAGCGGCCCCCTCCCACTTCTAGTATGCTTCACCGCGTAACTAAGCTGTACTGCGGCGAAGAAGCCGTACATTTGTATTGAGTGAATAAACAAATGGTTTTTACAACAGTACAGAAATAAACGCGCACCATGCATCATTCTACCACACGAAAGAGCGTCGCACCATACGGTAGCTGACTCACACAGGCCGCGTAGCCAACTTACCAGTCGTAAAGGGTATTATGGGTAATTCAAAATTTCAGACACACATATGTGTTTATGTTTACGTTCGCCCTTCTTGCGTAATAAGACTCCCAGAACTTCCACAATAGAAAGTAATTTACAACACACAAACGCAAAGAACACTATATGTCTCGTTTTCAACTCGGCCGTCATGCAAATGACATATAGCGCGGAAAAACGTGGACATGCTGTGTGTTAGCGTCGTAAACTTCATACTAGGCAAGGAGCTAGCACACCACAATCCCGCGACAGTTGCTAATGAGACCAAGACGGGAGCACATGTCTGTGAACGCGCAAACCCTAAGCCACTCTGCTCCTCCGCCACCCCCGCTGCACGGCTGCATCAATCGTTTCATGCACAGCACACCAAACACACATTCAGCGCTGAACAGTGGGCGGTCGAAGCAGTTGCATTTACATGACTTGCAGCGAGCAGCACATGCCTCGATGTCCGTTAAACAAAGGCGGACACGGCGACGCCACATCGCGGCTCGCAGAACTTCGCTGCCGAGGTGCTAGGCCACTTCGATATGGTGGTTAGATAACTTCGATATTTCAATTCTCACTACGGCCGGGTTCTCAAGAAAGCACGGGTCACACAACGCAGATACTGTAGTGCCAGAGCTAATCGAGGCCAAAGCCGCATTGCCGCACCGCCACTACTCACGGCTTTCCGCCAAGTAACACAGAACCTACAACCAACATACAAGCAAAACACGCACGATTACATGAGCAATGTTGAACAACGCGCGGTCCGGAGAACGATCACGCCGAGGGCGAACACGCCACGGCGTAGCTCGGCGCCAGCATCGCGCCTTCTCAAAAATCCCTAAATGATGCTGTCCTTAGGCACCTAGGATCAGGTCACGTGAGGGATTTTTGTACGACAAATAGACGCGCGGCCCAGCGCCGGCCTTCCTCAAATGACCGTCTCGTCAGGTTCCCATGTTGGTTGAACGATCGCAGCGCCAGATTTCCCTCTAGGTATACTGATATGAAACTCTATGCGTGCTCCGATGCGAGAAGTTGTTTCCCTAGCCACCCGCCAGATAACGCAACATGTCAAATCAGCTGCTTAACTCCCGTTTGCAAAAGCAGTTTCTGGTTCATTCTACAAAATGCAGGCAATTACCGATGTTTACATACACCTCAAACAACTTAGGCTACAATATGCTACCATGTGAACGATGTTTGCTCTCGATTAGACGAGTAGTTTGTGGACAGCAATATTTTAAAGGTCAGGAGTGCCGCAAACGTGCACACGTCAACATCATGCATCTGCGGTCTTTTTAGTAGCGCCATCTTTAAACAATTACGCAGAAGTAAGAAACACGGTGGCCGTTCATACCTGGATCTGGTGAAAAGTACGCACGCTCCAACAATGTCTGTCTGCAGTCGTCGGTTTCTTTTGTGAGGGCTGTGAGGTTTCAAGCTATTTGGGATTGTGATCCGGCCTTTGTGCGGCCGAGGTACTTTGTCGTGCCATCGTCGGATGCCCGACTGCTACTAGAAGGAGCAAAGCGCCTGTCGGTGATCTCGCGAGAGGAGCCTCTGCTTGACGCAGGTAGGAAATACGGCCGCCTGCATTTTCTGTATTACTCCCCTCACGCAGTTCGCCACGCCCCTGTTCGGCACTACTGGATTCATACTTTGTTGCGGACAATACACCTTCGAATCGCCGTGCCTTACACCAACTTTGAATGAGCCTGCTGGCCGAGCACCCTTTCGTCACAGTCGGCTGGCGTTTTGTTTTGTTTGCTGTTCGTCGTCGCTCCTCGCCCAGGCAGCTTATTTTTTCGCAAATGCACTGCGGTGCCTGGCGTCACCTGTTTCCTAGCTAGCCGACAACTTTCGCCTGCCCACTCCTGTCATCCGAGTGGCCGACGACAGGAGTCAGAATTAATTTCATTTGCAGTGGACAAACACTGGTGTTTGAGGGAGTTTATTGTCCGACTATATGCAGAACCGAATATTGTTCTAGGTTGACTGTTAAATTGGTGCGCAGTTAGCATCCCGTTGCTTCAGTTTGTTTCAAACAACACGCACCAGCCTAGCTTGCGCGTACTGTTGACTGCCTTGACATATGCTCGAGGCTGGTCGCCGCTCCACGCTGACGGCATGATTCGCCGTGTCGGGGCTGAACGGCGAGAGACACGCATCGCGAATCGGCGCACGCTATCGGTGCTAAAAGCTATAAGTCATCTGCCTGCCGTAGTTCTGACTGTAGCAGGTCAGAACATTGATTCAGGCCGACCTCTCAGCTCTTCTATCGTAACAAATACCTCTCATCAGCCTGCCGAGAATCATTGTGCCGGTGGCCGCGTAAAAGTCGATGTAGGCATCAATCTCCAGAGAGGTAAAAAAAAAAGAAAGAAAAAATGTGCCGCTTAACGCTAAGTCTCAGTAAGCGTGAACGAATTCGTTCTAGCCTGCAGGGAAGATATCACTTTCCCTGCATAGTGCAACGAACCTTTGCCGACCCCTGGCGTCCCATGTTTATACCGGTGTCACACGCGGCACTTTCAATCGCGATCTAAAAATTCGGTCTGGATCGGGCTTGACCGCGATAGAAAATGCCCTGTGTGAGCGGGGTATTAGCGTAAACCATAGTTTCTAAATTACCCTAGAGGGTAATGTGGCACTAGAGTCTGCGGGGCCTCTCCTGAGCGTTACCTCAACCTACATGGGAATGATGGGAAGTACAGGCTTCGGATTGACTTCGATCTTAAGACTAGTGGCGTTGGCTTGCGACACAGTAGGTGAAGCTATACTAAAAAATTATCTCTTGAAATTAAATTTCATTTCTGCAGCATCTTGTATAATCCACAACCCATTACATAAACTTTGTACGACTTTGAGATTGAAGCACCGTTTACCACCAGGGCACATAGAGATTCTCACTATATTACCTAGAGGGAAATCTGGCGCTGCTGCTCTGTGGTATACTGCGATACAGTGATGTTGGGTGGATGCCACGGACGCTCCTGTGTCGAGGCTTCAGCGACTTCGTTCGTAGCTAAGCACTTTTTTTCTTTATATTAGCTGATGTTTTTGAAGTGTTTTCGTTTGCATGGAGCAGGAGCGCAAATTTTGAATTCGTGGTAAGCGTGGTAAACGTACCGGCTTTGTCTAGGTCTGGCGGTTTCCCTCGTTACGCCTAGGTGCTAGGCGGGACCTATTTGATAGACTTATTTAACTATCTCAGCTAGCTCTTCGAAGTGATTTGGCGGACTTGCTCGTTGAGCCTAAGGACGTAGGCCTAGCGATGAAACCAAAGAAAGGGAAGGCCGCGGGGGACGCGGAGCAAGTGCAGTGCGACGAGTGCCTGCGCTGGTGCTCCCTCGACGAGACCAGTTTCGAGAGCTTAGCAGACGCAGAGGAGTCTAGCTTTACGTGCAGGCTGTGCGAAGGGGTCAGGGAAGCAGTCCAAAAACTGGAAGGAAATTGGACAGCCAAGTTCGAAGAGCTGAAAGCAGACCTGAGGGAGGAGCGGGAGAAGCGGGTAGCTTTGCAGGCGAAAGTCGCCGAGTTGGTCAAGGTGGAAGCGGTCCAGGCCGCGCAATTAGTAAGAACCGTGGCCGAGCTTGGAGAAGAGAGGGAAAGGAGAGCAGAACTGCTTAGGCGGCTCGATGCGCTTGAGACGCGGGCAGCGGAGAATGATGGGTCGGGCACCAAGCCGGTGGCAAAAGCACAGAAAGTAGGGTAGACCCTACAGCCGAAGTGGGAGGCAGGAAGCCAGAGCAAGCGGGAGTCGGCTCGCCGCCGGTGAATCGGCGTAGTTATAGTGAAGCAGCGCAACACACCCCGAGTGAGGCGACACTGCAGCCACAGGGGTGCCAGCGAGCGCGAGGAGAGGAGGGGAACAAGCTAACCCCAATGAATGAGCTCATAGCCGATGATAAGCATAACCTGGAAGTTAGGAGGGAGGGAAAGAATGCCCTAGTACTTATCGGTGGTGATTCAAATATGAGGAGGTGCAAAAGAGCTATAATGGAGCGTGAAAAGGGTGATAAGGGGGTAGCACTCGGGACGTTCCCAGGCAGGACAATGGACGCAGTACTGAGAGAAACAAAAAGTGAGCTTTCTGAGAATGTTGCAGAGCGCAATTGGTAGTGGTAGCGGCGGGGCTAAATGATGTCTTGAATGGTGAAGCTGCAAAAGTAGTGGAAAGATTAGCGGAGGGAGTTGACGATTTAAGGGCGATAGCACAGCAAGTCCAGATTATGGTATGCACAGTGCCGGAGGTGCAAGGGAGGAACGGAGCAATCTCCTAGGACGTTGTGGCTGTTAACCGTGAGATAAGAAAGCTAAGCCAGGAGAAAGGATTATAAGTGGCAGACATAAACAGAGAAGTGCATAGAGCAGGCTTTGGCGGAGGCTTTACACGAGATGGCATCCATTTTAATGGAAGGCTAGGAGCCGAGATCGGCTGGCACCTGGCAGGTCGGGCAGTAGCTTTTTTGGGGGGTCCACTGCGCCTCAGGGCATAGGGGTAGGTAGAAACAGTGTAGAAAGCGCAACAATAGAGGCTGATGCCAATAAAATGGCCACTAGGAGGTCCAGGAAGAAAACTACAACGAAATTTAACACCAGGATCAGGTACATAAACATGCAAGGCGGTAGAAAGAGAGCGAGATGGTTAGAAATAGAACAGCAGTTAAAGGACGAAGAAGTAGGTGTATACGCGCTATGCAAAACACATCTCAGGGATCTAGAAGATCCACCGTTTATTGAAGGCCCTGGGAAGGGAGCAATAGAACAACAACGGAGAGGTAGGGAGGAGTAGATATGCTCATACACCAAGGAACAAATTGGCAAGGAATAAAGTTAACTTGCAAAGAACATGTCTGGGTATCAGGTACAATTGCCGGTAAAAAGGCATGGCTAGGAGTAGTTTATTTAGGGACAGGGGACAAATGCATGCAAGAGAACAAAGATCTAGTGAAAGTGTCTTGATGACAATATAAAGCACTTTAGAGAAGGTGCTGATATTTGTCTGCTGGGTGACATGAATGGCCACATCGAGGATCTGGATGGATACACAGATTGTAATGGGAAGTTGATGCTAGACTTCTGTGAGCGACACAACCTAGTTATAGTAAATAGAGAAACTAAGTGTGAGGAACAAATCACGTGGGAGTCCCGTAACAGACAAACGACCATTGACTACTGCTTAATGTCGCAGGGGTTGTATAGCAAGCTCGCAATAATGGAAATAGACGAAGAGGGGAAGTACAGCCTCAAAAGTGATCATAAGCGTATTAGTCTACAGTTGGGAGCCCTACTCAAAAGAGAAATGCAGGGAAGTCAAAAAGAGTACGCAAAATTAAATGACGCTCAAATAGCACAAATAGCGGCTGACATTGAGGAAGCAATAGAGAAACATCCCATGGAAAGGTGGGATTATAATCAGTTAGAACTACTCATTAGTACAAAAATAAAAGAAGTAAAAGGAGCAAACCGCTGGAGAGGACAGAGTAAGCCACGAAGTTGGTGGAATAAGGAAATTAGAGAGGCCATCGAACAACGACGGTGGGCATCTCGGGAACACAGAGAAGCAAAGAGGGGGCAGTTATCTGAAGAGGAAATAGGCCAAAAATGGGAATATTATCGACGAAAGAAACAACAAGTGCAGGTCCTTGTCCAGGCTAAAATAAAGCAGTCCTCTGATCGCTGGCTGGCTGAAGTTCGCCATGCAACTAAAGGGTGGTCAAGAAAATTGTGGAGCCGCATAAGCTGGCTGGGTAAAGCTAATCACAGAAAGCAGGAACAGATTTACGATACCGAAGGAAATTGTTTAGAGGGAGATGACGCTGTGAACTACATTGGTTCAGTTATAGCAGAGTCATTTAGGAAAGACGATAGGGTAATCGCCCCAAGTGAGGGAACAGCACAGAATAGCATAATAGAAAACAGCATCATCATCATCATCAGCCTGGTTACGCCCACTGCAGGGCAAAGGCATCTGCCATACTTCTACAACTACCCCGGTCATGTACTAATTGTGGCCATGTTGACCCTCCAAACTTCCTAATCTCATCTGCCCACCTAACTTTCTGTCGCCCCCTGCTATGCTTCCCTTCCCTCGGAATCCAGTCCGTAACCCTTAACGACCATCGGTTATCTTCCCTCCTCATTACATGTCCTGCCCATGCCCATTTCCTTTTCTTGATTTCAACTAAGATGTCATTAACGCGCGTTTGTTCCCTCACCCAATCTGCTCTTTTCTTATCCATTAACGTTACGCCTATCATTCTTCTTTCCATAGCTCGTTGCGTCGTCCTCAATTTAAGTAGAACCCTTTTCGTAAGCCTCCAGGTTTCTGCCCCATACGCGAGTACTGGTAAGACACAGCTGTTATACACTTTTCTCTTGAGGGATAATGGCAACCTGCTGTTCGTGATCTGCGAATGCCGGCCAAACGCACCCCAGCCCATTCTTATTCTTCTGATTATTTCACTCTCATGATCCGGATCAGCAGTTGCTACCTGTCCTAAGTAGATGTATTCCTTTACCACTTCCAGTGCCTCGCTACCTATCGTAAACTGCTGTTCCCTTCCGAGACTGTTAAACATTACTTTAGTTTTCTGCAGATTAATATTTAGTCCCACCCTTCTGCTCTGCCTCTCCAGGTCAGTGAGCATGCATTGCAGTTGGTCCCCTGAGTTACTAAGCAAGGCAATATTGACACGTGTACTTATCTTTATCGGGCGACCACGTTTCGCCGCTTAACAACTGTAATCGCACAGCGAGGGACGCGCCTGCATGTATCCGACGTTTCTAGAAAGTTATCGATGCTTCTACCCGGCTGTCTGTTGTCGCCGAACCTTGTGTTATCTGATTTCATCGCGTAACGCGAATGGTGTAGAACTTTGTGGAAGGCACGCGGGTCCAAACGATTAGTCTGGAACATTCGACGACTGCTCTGTAAAAGCCCGTGCACTTGACCCGCTGATCAGATTTCAGACGATCGCCGACCGTGTTCGCCGCTATCGTTGTGCTACAAGTGTAGCCTGTTTTTGTGGGCACAGGTTCGCCCAATAAAAGGTAGTTTTGTATTCCACCGTATTGCTGCTTTTCTTCACCGTCACTACCACGTGACATCTGCTGGAGGTGCTTTTCTTTCATGTACCGGACGCCCCCGACAAGCCGTGATCCAAGCCCGGACCGCAAAGAGAACACCAACGTAGTCCCGGAGCATCGAGCAAGCCGCCGTCTTCAACAGCTGCCCCCGGAGCACGGACTTCTACCTGAGAAGACCAAGAAGATTGTGGACAAGGCAACCCCAATGGCAGCCCCAGCGTCCCCCATCGTGCTGCAGCAGCCCAGGGAACCTCCGACGTTCCGCGGATCAACATTCGAGGACCCGGAAACCTGGCTCGAGACGTATGAGAGGGTCGCTACGTTTAACTGTTGGGACAGCGACGACAAGCTGCGGCATGTCTATTTCGCACTGGAAGACGCCGCCAGGACCTGGTTCGAGAATCGAGAAGCCACCTTAACGACGTGGGACCTGTTCCGAAGCGGCTTCTTGCAAACGTTTACAAGCATCGTGCGAAAAGAGCGAGCCCAAGCACTACTAGAAACCAGAGTGCAGCTGCCAAACGAGACGAGCGCGATCTTCACGGAGGAGATGGCCCGCCTTTTCCGGCACGCCGACCCGGAAATGTCAGAGGAGAAAAAAGTCCGCTTCCTGATGCGGGGCGTCAAACAAGAACTTTTCGCAGGACTTATTCGTAACCCGCCGAAGACCGTAGCTGAGTTTTCTGCAGAAGCATCGACAATCGAGAAAACTCTGGAGATGCGCACCTGGCAATATAACCGCCAGGGGCTCACGCTGCAGTACGCCATCCAAGGACTGGATTCCGGCGACCTTCAGGAGACAATCAGGGCCATTGTGCGTGAAGAACTGCGCAAGGTCCTGCCTTCGTCGCAGCCCCAAGTGACTTCGATCGCCGGCATCGTGAAAGAAGAGGTGCACCGATCGCTTGGAGTTTTCGAGCTGCAACCACAATTACCGCAGCCCCAGCCAGAAGCGATGACATACGCCGCCGTCGCACGCCGTCAAGGTCCCCCTCCGCGACCACGCCAGGGCCCTGCAACGACGCAGTTCCGTCGTCCGCCGCCGCCACCGCCAGCACGCCCACCCGTCGCCCAGCGCACCTACGCGAGGAAGACGGACATTTGGCGAGCCCCCGACCACCGTCCGCTCTGCTATCACTGCGGAGAAGCCGGCCATGTGTATCGCCGATGCCCGTACCGGGAGATGGGTCTGCGAGGTTTCGCCGTCAATGCTCCGCGCCCGGAGCGAGGTGAACGCCCTCGCGATATCGCCGACTACCTCACCGCTACTCAGTGGAGCTCTCGACGATCGTCGTGTTCGCCATCACCAGACCGCTACCTGTCGCCGCAGCGCCGACCATACACTGGCCCAGCCCGGGGCCGGTCAGCGAGCCCGTATCCGAAAAACTAAAAGCAGCAACCGATGGAGGTGCGGTTGCTGTTCGTCGAACTGACGAAGATCCTCCGCCGCCGACGAATACGATGAAAAAACCATCTTGACGACCTAATGACGACACGCCGCCGTCCCGACGAAGTCAGGAAGCCAAGACTACACCGACCAAAGACGACTTGACGACGCGACGTTCCAGCTTCAGTTCAACACGACGCAGCCGCGATCCGACGCCGAGACCTAACTAACGCAAGACAAAGAACCACCGACCTCGACGTGCTTCTCGACGGCCACGCAGTCACCGCCTTAGTAGACACAGGAGCCGATTACTTCGTCATGAGTGGACCCATCGCCGCCCAGTTGAGGAAAGTTAAGACTGCATGGGATGGCCCTCAAATTCGCACCGCTGGAGGACACCTGATTACGCCGACTGGGATCTGCACGGCAAGAATTACCGTTCATGACCGGACTTACCCTGCCAGCTTCGTTGTCCTCCAACAGTGTTCACGAGACGTCATTCTCGGCATGGACTTCCTGAATCAACATGGCGCAGTCATCAACCTGAAGTCGATATCGATAACGCTGTCACAAGATCAAGCGATACCGCCGGAGAGCTGTCGTAGTCACCACGCCTTGAGTGTGCTCGAAGATGAAGTAAGCATCCCGCCGCGCGCCAGCATTATTATTTCCGTCGGCACTGAAACACCCACTGACGTAGAAGGCGTCATCGAGGGCGACCAACATCTACTGCTCGACCGTGAAATTTGCGTCGCAAGAGGGATCGCTCGACTCCACGGAGGGCAAGTGGAAGTTATGCTAACCAACTTCAACCAAGAGTTCAAGCACATCAACAAGGGCACGACAATCGCATACATCGAGGAAATTGTGGAAACCAGCAATGCCTTTGTCCTCTCGGATTCAGCCGCATCTACCCCGATGAGCATTGTCCCCGAACCAGACTTCGACGTGAATCCAAGTCTTCCTATGAGTAAGCAGCAACAGATCAGAAGTCTTCTCCGGGGATACAAAGACTGCTTTTCGATGTCATCGAGGATTCGACAAATACCAGTTGCAAAGCATCGCATAATAACCGAAGAGAGCGCTCGACCACTCCGCCAGAGCCCTTACCGAGTTGCGACGCGAGAACGTGAAGCTATTAGGCAACAAGCCGACGAAATGCTGCGCGACGACATCATCCAGCCGTCGAAAAGCCCGTGGGCCTCTCCTGTAGTCCTGGTAAAGAAAAAGGACGGAACCCTACGCTTCTGCGTCGATTATTGTCGACTGAAGAAGATCACGAAGAAGGATGTGTACCCCCTTCCACGGATAGACGATGCATTGGATCGGCTCTGCAACGCTAAATACTTCTTGTCGATGGACCTCAAGTCTGGCTACTGGCAAACAGAAGTTGACGAGAGAGATCGCGAAAAGACTGCCTTCATCACGCCAGATGGCCTCTACGAGTTCAAGGTCATGCCATTCGGACTGTGCTCGGTGCCTGCAACGTTTCAGCGGGTCATGGACACTGTGTTAGCCGGACTGAAGTGGCAGACGTGCCTTGTTTACCTGGATGACGTCGTCTTCGCCGGAAATTTCGACGATCACCTTAGGCGGCTTGCGACAGTGTTAGAAGCAATCAAGTCATCAGGGCTCACTCTGAAGCCGGAAAAGTGCCGCTTCACTTACGATGAGCTTTTGTTCCTAGGCCACGTGATCAGCAAATCAGGAGTACGCCCCGACCCACAGAAGACAGCTGCCATCGCAAAGTTCCCGCAGCCAACCGACAAGAAGGCAGTGCGCAGATTCCTTGGCATGTGTGCCTTTTATAGGCGCTTTGTCAAGGACTTCTCACGCATCGCGGAGCCGCTAACACATCTAACCAAATGTGATGTCACGTTCAAGTGGGAAACGCCGCAGGCCAAGGCATTTCAAGAACTCAAACGACGCATGCAGTCGCCGCCGGTACTTGCACACTTCGACGAGGACGCCGATACCGAAATCCACACTGACGCCAGTAGCCTAGGCCTCGGTGCCGTCCTAGTCCAGAGGAAAGAAGGACTTGAAAGGGTGATATCGTATGCTAGCCGGTCGCTGTCAAAAGCGGAAAGCAACTATTCTACGACTGAAAAGGAATGCCTCGCCATCATTTGGGCTATAGCTAAATTCCGCCCTTACCTCTATGGCAGGCCATTCAAAGTCGTCAGTGACCATCATGCATTGTGTTGGCTAGCTAACTTAAAAGGACCCTTCAGGACGGCTGGCGCGGTGGAGCCTCAGACTACAAGAATATGACGTCACAGTAATATACAAGTCCGGAAGAAAACACTCCGACGCCGACTGCTTATCGCGCGCCCCCATCGATCCCCCACCGCAAGACGACGAGGACGATGACGCCTTCCTTGGGATAATAAGCGCGGAAGACTTCACTAAACAGCAACGAGCAGACCCGGAGCTAAAAGGCCTCGTCGAGTATTTGGAAGGAAACACCGACGTTGTCCCTAGGGCATTTAAGCGCGGGTTGTCGTCGTTCACGCTACAAAACAACCTGCTCGTGAAGAAGAACTTCTCAGCAGTCCGCGCCAGCTACCTTCTTGTTGTACCATCAGCGCTGCGTCCAGAAATACTGCACGCCCTACACGACGATCCAACCGCTGGGCACCTCGGATTCTCCCGGGCGCTGTCGAGAATACAGGAAAGGTATTACTGGCCGCGTCTGACCGCCGACGTCGCCCGTTACGTCAAGACATGCCGAGACTGTCAACGACGCAAGACACCACCGACAAGGCCAGCAGGATTACTACAGCCGATCGAACCTCCTCGCCGACCATTGCAGCAGATTGGGATGGATTTGTTGGGGCCGTTTCCGATATCAACATCCGGGAATAAGTGGATCGTCGTGGCAACGGACTATCTCACCCATTTTGCTGAAACTAAAGCTCTACCAAAAGGCAGCGCAGCCGAAGTGGCGAAATTTTTCGTCGAGAATATCCTGCTGCGACATGCTGCCCCAGAAGTCCTCATCACCGACAGAGGAATGGCTTTTACAGCAGAGTTCCCCCAATCCATTCTGCAGTACAGCCAGACAAGCCACAGGAGGACAACTGCCTACCATCCGCAGACGAATGGTTTCGCGTAGCGCCTGAACAAGACCCTCGCCGACATGCTAGCAATGTACGTCGACGTCGAACACAAGACGTGGGACGCGGTCCTGCCGTACGTAACCTTTGCGTACAACACGGCGGTGCAAGAAACACAGATCACGCCGTTTAAGCTGGTTTACGGCAGGAACCCGATGACGACGCTTGACGCCATGCTGCCGCACGTAACTGACGAAGAGAATGTTGACGTCGCTAGCTATCTCCAGCGCGCCGAAGAAGCCCGACAGCTCGCCCGCCTGCGAATCAAGAGCCAGCAGAGGACCGACAGCCGACACTGTACAACCTCCGACGACGCTTCGTCGAGTACCAGCCTGGCGACCGTGTTTGGGTCTGGACCCCGATACGCCGACGAGGACTCAGTGAGAAACTACTCCGACGCTATTTTGGACCCTACAAGGTCATCCGACGTATTGGCGCTCTGGACTATGAGGTCGTGCCAGGCGGCATTTTGCATTCACAGCGGCGCCGCGCACGATCTGAGGTGGTCCACGTGGTGCGCCTTAAACCCTTTTACGGACGCTGAAGAACTTCGTAATTTTTTTTCTTTTCTTTGCTACGTGTGCTTTTGTTTATTACCTTCGTTCGTTTGCAGCATCGGGTCGATGCTGTTTAAGAGCGGGGTATTGACACGTGTACTTATCTTTATCGGGCGACCACGTTTCGCCGCTTAACAACTGTAATCGCATAGCGAGGGACGCGCCTGCATGTATCCGACGTTTCTAGAAAGTTATCGATGCTTCTACCCGGCTGTCTGGTGTCGCCGAACCTTGTGTTATCTGATTTCATCGCGTAACGCGAATGGTGTAGAACTTTGTGGAAGGCACGCGGGTCCAAACGATTAGTCTGGAACATTCGACGACTGCTCTATAAAAGCCCACGCGCTTGACCCGCTGATCAGATTTCCGACGATCGCCGACCGTGTTCGCTGCTATCGTTGTGCTACAAGTGTAGCCTGTTTTTGTGGGCACAGGTTCGCCCAATAAAAGCTAGTTTTGTATTCCACCGTATTGCTGCTTTTCTTCACCGTCACTACCACGTGACATCGTATGCTAGCCGGTCGCTGTCAAAAGCGGAAAGCAACTATTCTACGACTGAAAAGGAATGCCTCGCCATCATTTGGGCTATAGCTAAATTCCGCCCTTACCTCTATGGCAGGCCATTCAAAGTCGTCAGTGACAATCATGCATTGTGTTGGCTAGCTAACTTAAAGGACCCTTCAGGACGGCTGGCGCGGTGGAGCCTCAGACTACAAGAATATGACGTCACGGTAATTGAAGCGAAGCGCAATTTACTAAGGTATTCTCCATTTACTCTTATCCCCAATTCTTCCCAATCCAGGTCTCTGAATACCTCCTGTTAACACGTGGTGGAGAGATCGTATCTCTCTGCCTGACGCCTTTCTTTATTGGAATTTTGTTGCTTTCTTTATGGAGGACTACAGTGGCTGTGGAGCCGCTATAGATATCTTTCAGTATGTTTACATACGGCTCGTCTACACCCTGAGTCCGCAATGCCTCTATGACTGCTGAGGTTTCGACTGAATCAAACGCTTTCTTGTAATCAATGAAAGCTATATATAATGGTTGGTTATATTCCGCACATTTCTCTATCACCTGATTGATAGTGTGAATATGATCTATTGTTGAGTAGCCTTTACGGAATCTTGCCTGGTCCTTTGGTTGACGGAAGTCTAAGGTGTTCCTGATTCTATTTGCAATTGCCTTAGTAAATACTTTGGAGGCAACTGACAGTAAGCTGATCGGTCTATAATTTTTCAAGTCTTTGGCATCCCCTTTCTTATGGATTAGGATTATGTTAGCGTTCTTCCAAGATTCCGGTACGCTAGAGGTCATGAGGCATTGTGTATACAGGGTGGCCAGTTTTTCTAGAACGATCTGCCCACCATCCTTCAACAAATCTGCTGTTACCTGATCCTCCCCAGCTGCCTTCCCCCTTTGCATAGCTCCCAAGGCTTTCCTTACTTCTTCCGGCGTTACTTGTGGGATTTCAAATTCCTCTAGACTATTCTCTCTTCCATTATCATCGTGGGTGCCACTCGTACTGTATAAATCTCTATAGAACTCCTCGGCCACTTGAACTATCTGATCCATCTCAAACAGCTTTGAACTGACCAATCTTAACTGGAAAAAGGCGGAAGCAAATGTTCCAAAATGCACGTCCACGGGGATAGACAAAATTCCAATCAAGTTAATTAATGAACCTGGCCCAAGAGGCAAGGAAACGCTGATAAAAGCATTGGAGGCAGTCATAACAAATAAGCAAATTCTGCACAGCTGGAAGCAGAGTAAAATGAATTTGATTTATAAAGGGAAAGGTGATAAGAACATAAAATCCTTCCGACCAATTACGATAACATCAGTTAAATATAGGCTGGCGATGCAGGCGGTGAAATTAATGCAGTCATGGGTAGAAAGTAATAGAATACTCGGAGAACTTCAGAACGGGTTCAGAAGTGGTAGGCGCTTAGATGGTAGCCTGTTCGTGCTTACCCAATATTTAGCCTTCCTGGACATAAGTGGTGCATACGACAACATGAACAGAGAACTCCTGTGGAACATATTAAAAGCTGAAGGTATTAGTCATGAGGTAATTGATTTTCTACAGGAACTACATCGAGAAAATAATGCTGAAATAACATGGGAAGGAATTAAAGAGTACGACATCTGTCGAGGTTCACAAAAGATTAAGGCAAGGTTGTCCTCTATCACCACTGCTGTTCTTGCTTTATATGATAAACATGGAAAGTAGGTTATTACGCAGCAATCTAGGGTATAATCTGTCGTACAGATTAGGCGAAAAGGTTGTTGAGCAACGACTACCGGGTTTAATATATGCGGACGATATTGTACTGTTAGCAGATAGCCAGGAAGATTTGCAAACTCTGGTTAATTACTGTGGGGACGAAGGAGACAGTTTAGGTTTCAGTTTTAGTGCAGCTAAGTCCGGTGGGATGTTTTTCAACGGTACAACTGATCAGGAGCTTACAATACAAGGCCATGAAATACTCCGAGTGGCCGAATACAAATATCTTGGGGTATGGATAAACAAAGGGCAGATGTACACGGAAAAGCACGAACAGTCTCTAATAGCAAAAGGCCGAAGAGATGCCGGGATAATGAAACATAAGGCCTTGTGGGGGTACAACAGGTATGAGGTACTGAGAGGTATTTGGAAGGGTGTAATGGTGCCGGGGCTTACTTTCGGTAATGCGGTCCTGTGTTTAAGGGCAAAGGTTCAGTCGAGACTAGAAGTAAATCAGAGCTGTGGGAAGGTTAGCACTAGGTGCCCACGGGAAAACCACAAACGAAGCAGTACAGGGAGATATGGGCTGGGCATCGTTCGAAGCACGGGAAGCTCAGAGTAAAATCCTATACGAGAAACGTCTGAGGAAATTGGACGATAACAGGTGGGCAGCTAAGGTGTTTAAATACCTATACAGAAGGAGCGTTGACTCACAATGGCGGAAAAGAACTAGGAAGCTAACCAGTAAGTATGCCAGACACGAGGATGAAGGAAGACAGAGCATTAAACGACAGGTTAAAAATGCGGAAGGTAAAAATTGGATAAATTCAATGGAAAAGAAGCATAGTGTGGAACTATATCGATACTGGAAACAGCAGATCAGGAAGGAAGCGTTTTATGATAACTAAAGAGGCAGTGCCCTACTCTTTGAAGCTAGATCAGGTTGTCTTAGAACGCGGAGCTGTAAAAAGAAATTTAATGAAGAAGACACATGTACTGTGTATGGTAAATATGTAGAAACAATGGAACACCTCATACAAAGATGTGATGGTATCAAGCCGGATGTCGATGCGGCCACAGTAACCCTTCCTGAGGCCCTAGGGTTCAGAGATGATAATAGTCATGTAAATAAATATGCGGTGGAAATTAGCAAAAGGCGATTGGAGGATTCGTGGCTCAAAAGCAGTAAGGTGACATAAGGTTAAAAGGGTAGGAAGACTTATTTAAAGAAAATCGAGAAATTCAATAACGCAGAACACAGATAAAAATAGAAATTAAGGGCAAAATAAAAACCTGAGCATGGTGGCAACTGCCATCGCCCCGTTTCGAAGGGGACGCTCCTACCTTCCATCCATCCATCCATACATGGGAATGCCGTGTATTGTGACTTCGGATTGGCAGCATTCTCGCAGAGCCAGGACACCTTGAAGACGCGCCTGGCAAGTGCCGTTCCATCTGTCACAATCATTCATTTTCTACTAAAACAGCACGTAAAAAGCTGTTTCAGCTTTATTATTACGCAAAGACATGTTTTGTTTAACTATGAGAACTTGTTATTGCATGTACCATTATATGAAACGTAAAAAGTATCAGCGGGCCGCTAAAGTTGGAGGACAGACAACAATATTCGCGCTCGCCTTGAAACGTGTCGTCTGTTCTTGCTTTTCTTCACTTGGTCATGCATTGTAGGTGAGTAAAGATGTAATATACGTGAATGAAAACATTTTATGAAGATTTTACTTTGAGAATGCGTTATTTGTGTAGCCATATCCACGTTTTAGACGAAGCCTCGTACAACACCAGCCAACATGAGCCTCGCAGACACATATACCGTCATTTCCATGATGGCACGGTGCCTCTTAAGAAACTCCCATAGACGGTGGTGGCAGATTTCCCTCTAGGTGTTATAGTGAGAAACTCTATGCCAGGGCACACCAGTGTATGCATTGTTCTGCAATTCTGTTCCTGATTTAATGCCAGATAATAATTCTTTATTTTTACAACAGCACTAACAACGACGCATGTACTTATAATAAAATACTCATGAAGTATTTGTGGAAATGAAAATTTTGTAGTGGTAAAGTGTTGCGCCTTTGAAAGGAATGCTACAAGTGTCGTCTGCTATGACGCTTGTTCTCAGTGAATGCGAGACTTTTCTCGCAGACGACAAGCACTTATGAACTCTCGCTCTTTCGAAAGGTTGCATTGGCTGTTAAGATTGCTGAATGTCTTCAAGTACTTTAAGTACACCTGCTGCCGTGCTAGCTAGGGCGCCTGTGGCCTCCTGTGAGCATGCTTCGTTATATTTTGTATTGACGTACCGTTTCTGAAGTGTGAGCCAGCAGCTGTTATGGCACTGCTTTACACTTTCTCATTTTGCCACTGCAGACTACAGCCAGGAAGCAGCAACCAGTAAGTTTGTATTCCCAAATGTCCGAAACAGACGTTCCAATGAGCATATAAACGAGCAATGCGCAATGAAGCCCTAGATCAAATTTGATTGTCGAGCCACTAGAAGTACAACTGTGTATGTCTTGTATCAGTTTTTTTGCTCTTATGAAGTTTCGTAAAGCACGTAACGCTACAGTGCCAACCCAACACATTTAACAAACCAAGGTCAAAACGGTCAAAACGTGTTCTTTCAACGTTTACGATGCTGTCGCTTTCTCGTCAGGGCTTCAACACCACACTGCGACACAATCATCGTCCCAGCCGCTGGCACAGTGCACTATCGCCACTTCACAGAATCATGCAGAGAGCTTTGCAGCGCACTGTCCGATTGCGGGTTACAGCAATTGCGCATGGAGTGAAACCAAAACTGCCAAAAAATACCTGTAGACTAGTTCACCAGTCAACAGAGTACCAATCCATAGCCTGTACTTCCCATCCCCATGATCGTTCAGCCATCGCAGCGCCAGATTTCCCTCTAGCTATGGTGATATGAAACTGTATGGTGTAAACCAAAATGTTTTTGTGGCTTAAACAATCTACAGAAATAAGCCACTGTCTCCTTTTAGGAGTTGGTTCATCACCATCAGCCTCAGTCTGTTTTATGTCTACTGCAGGATGAAGGCCTCTCCCTGCGATCTCCAATTACCCCTGTCCTGTGCCAACTGATTCTAACTAGCGCCGACGAATTTCCTAATTTCATCGCTCCACCTAGTCTTCTGCCGTCCTCGATTGCGTTTCCATTCTCTTGGTACCCATTCTGTAACCCTAATTGTACAACGGTTATCTAACCCTCGCTTTACATGACCTGCCCAGCTCCATTTTTTTTCTCTTGATGTCAATCAGAATATCGTCTATACCCGTTTGCTCTCTAATCCCAAACCGCTCTTTCTCTCTCTTCATCATGAAGATCACCATGATCGTTCACATAAGAAGGGTAGTGGCCTGTTGGTGGCCATCAATAAAGCTATACCTTCTTTCCTTGTTGACACTGGCACTGCTCTTGAGATAATTTGGGTGGCTTGTCCTACATTATACATGAAGTTATTGAAGGGTGTTTGTTATCGCCCACCTGCCACTGACCGTTTGTTCGTGTCTGATATTCATAAAAGTATTTCCAGGGCTCTTGAACAGTTTCCCACTAACAAAATTACCTATTTGGGGATGTTAATTTCCCTGATATTGATCTCGCTTGTCTTCATCGAGCATTGATTCAGGTGATTTTATTGAGCTGTGTTTAGAGTTCTATCTTGCCCAGATTCTTTCTGAGCCTACTCACGGCACTAATATATTAGACCTTATTCTCACAACAGAGCCACATAGCATAAGCCCTGTCGTGCAGCTTGATGGCGTTAGTGACCACAACCTACTGCAGTTCTTAATTGATATTTCACTGAAATTTGCTGGTGCTGAACATAAGATTATCAGGGATTATGACTAGGCAAATTACGAACAAATGAACAATGAACTTTAGGTTTTCTTTGAGAAAAATTTCTTCCATCAGTCGCAAACAATTCTGTTGAAGCGAATTGGAATTAATTTAGAAATATGTCACTTCTAGTAGATAAATATGTGCCACTAGTCATTATATCTAATGACAAACGTAACCCATGGTTTAATATATCACTTAGATCACTCCGAAATAAAAAGAAAAGGTTATACGCTTCTGCTAACTGGCCATCATGTCGGACGTCATGGTCTAAATATAAGGATTGTTTAAAATGTTACTTTCTTGCAATATCTGAAGCGAAAAAGGAGTATTTTTCCAAAGATCTGTCCTCACTTTTACACACTAACCCTAGAAAGCTTCGGTGAGCTCTCTCTCCTGATCGTGATAGTAGTACTGTTACATTACATAACGCTGACAATGTTGCTATCTCTGCATCTGAGTGTGCTTCAACTTTCAATTCCTTTTTTTGCTCTGTGTTCACTAATAAAGACTGCTCCTCTGTACGCTGCATCTCCGACCTTGATTATCGCTTCATGTCCCCTATAAATATTAGTGTTAAAGGCATTTAAAAATTAATACGTGATCTAAAGGTGTCTACATCATGCGGAATTGACCATAATAATTCCAAATAAACACGTCAGCTATATCCAGTCAAATTTTGTGCTACATTTTTCGGCAGTCTACCAACTGAAGCGTCCCTTGGCCCATTACTTTCCACAACAGGAGTTACAAAATCTAACTTTCACCATGCGACAATTTGCTGCGCTGCAACAATGTATTTTTTTCTTTTGTAGGGCGGGGGCATGGAAATGAAACAAACGCAAGGAAAGCACGTTGACTATAACCGAATGCCTACTTTGGGCGCCTAATGCGGCTACCGAAGGAATATCAAAGAAAACGTGAGACGATTGGTCCTCACATAACCATAGGCATGCTGCGCGGTATCGTATACTAATTTTTCAGAGAAATTCCGCTCAAGTGAACGCGTTGCAATCCGTCGAGTCCCCGCAGTGATGGCAGCGAGTGGCCATGCATTTATTTCTTTTTTTCGTCTGCTAGCCAGGAAGCGTCCAAAACTATGCCAGACGAGAATCCACTCGGTCAGAGAAAAACGAACGCGCATCGAAGTGTGCTGCGTGGGGATCGGGGCAACACGAGAAAAACGCATGCGCTCTGGCTGGTTCTGGCAGCCCGCGGGTAGCGAGAACAAAAAAAAAGAAATATGAAGAGGCTCAATGTTTTCTCAGAAATGAAAGTCAGACTAGAAAAATAAATCGGAACGTAGTTACCTTTGCTGGCTTTAGTACCTTGACATGGATGCTTTGGTGCAAGTGAAAGAAAAATGTTGATATTCTTTTCTGTGACATCATCATCATCATCAGCCTGGTTATGCCCACTGCAGGGCAAAGGCCTCTCCCATACTTCTCCAACTACCCCGGTCATGTGCTAATTGTGGCCATGTTGTCCCTGCAAACTTCTTAATCTCATCCGCCCATCTAACTTTCTGCCACCCTCTGCTACGCTTTCCTTCCCTTGGAATCCATTCCGTAACTCTTAATGACCATCGGTTATCTTCCCTCCTCATTATGTGTCCTGCCCATGCCCATTTCTTTTTCTTGATTTCAATTAAGATATCATTAACTCGCGTTTGTTCCCTCACCCAATCTGCTCTTTTCTTATCGCTTAACGTTACACCTATCATTCTTCTTTCCATAGCTCGTTGCGTCGTCCTCAATTTAAGTAGAACCCTTTTCGTAAGCCTCCAGGTTTCTGCCCCGTACGTGAGTACTGGTAAGACACAGCTGTTATAAACTTTTCTCTTGAGGGATAATGGCAACTTGCTGTTCATGATCTGAGAATGCCTGCCAAACGCACCCCAGCCCATTCTTATTCTTCTGATTATTTCAGTCTCATGATTCGGATCAGCAGTCACTACCTCTCCTAAGTAGATGTATTCCCTTAACACTTCCAGTGCCTCGCTACCTATTGTAAACTGCTGTTCTCTTCCGAGACTGTTAAACATTGCTTTAGTTTTCTGCAGATTAATTTTTAGACCTACCCTTCGGCTTTGCCTCTCCAGGTCAGTGAGCATGCATTGCAGTTGGTCCCCTCAGTTACTAAGCAAGGCAATATCATCAGCGAATCTCAAGTTACTAAGGTATTCTCCATTAACTCGTATCCCCAATTCTTCCCAATCCAGGTCTCTAAATACCTCCTGTAAACAGGCGGTGAATAGCATTGAAGAGATCGTATCTCCCTGCCTGACACCTTTCTTTATTGGGATTTCGTTGCTTTCTTTATGGAGGACTGCGGTGGCTGTGGAGCCGCTATAGATATCTTTCAGTATTTTTACATACGGCTCGTCTACACCCTGATTCCGCAATGCCTCCATGACTGCTGAGGTTTCGACTGAATCAAACGCTTTCTCCTAATCAATGAAAGCTATATATAAAGGTTGGTTATATTCCGCACATTTTTCTATCACCTGATTGCTAGTGTGAATATGGTCTATTGTTGAGTAGCCTTTACGGAATCCTGCCTGGTCCTTTGGTTGACGGAAGTCTAAGGTGTTCCTGATTCTATTTGCAATTACCTTAGTAAATACTTTGTAGGCAACGGACAGTAATCTGATCGGTCTATAATTTTTCAAGTCTTTGGCGTCCCCTTTCTTATGGATTAGGATTATGTTAGCGTTTTTCCAAGATTCCGGTACGCTCGAAGTCATGAGGCATTGCGTATACAGGGTGGCCAGTTTCTCTAGAACAATCTGCCCACCATCCTTCAACAAATCTGCTGTTACCTGATCCTCCCCAGCTGCCTTCCCCCTTTGCATAGCTCCCAAGGCTTTCTTTACTTCTTCCTGTGTTACCTGTGGGATTTCGGATTCCTCTAAGGCTATTCTTTCTTCTATTATCGCCGTGGGTGCCACTGGTGCTGTGTAAATCTCTATAGAACTACTCAGCCACTTGAACTATCTCATCCATATTAGTAATGATATTGCCGGCTTTGTCTCTTAACGCATACATCTGATTCTTGCCAATTCCTAGTTTCTTCTTCACTGCTTTTAGGCTTCCTCTGTTCCTGAGAGCATGTTCAATTCTATCCATATTATACTTGGTTATGTCAGCTGTCTTACGCTTGTTGATTAACTTGAAGCTTTCGAGTTCGTCATCATGACTTGATGTAGGGGCGTACACCTGTACTACCTTCAATTTGTACCTCTTATTAAGGTTCACAACAATACCTGCCACCTTCTCGTTAATCCTATAGAATTCCTGTACGTTACCAGCTATATTCTTATTAATCAGGAATCAGACTCCTAGTTCTCGCCTTTCCGCTAAGCCCCGGTAGCTCAGGACGTGCCCGCTTTTTAGCACTGTATATGCTTCATTTGTCCTCCTAACTTCACTGAGCCCTATTATATCCTATTTACTGCCCTCTAATTCCTCCAATAGCACTGCTAGACTCGCCTCACTAGATAACGTTCTAGCATTAAACGTTGCCAGGTTCAGATTCCAATGGCAGCCTGCCCGGAATCAAGTAACTACATACAATCTAGTAACAATAATATTGATTAAAAAAGAACAACACCAGCCAAGTGCACAGCCTAAAATTTAGAGAAACATATTAGCTACATAATGCTGTATATGAGTACAATAAAAAAGAACTCTACAAGTTTATAGCAAACATATTACAGTGCAAGTAAAGTGCAAGTGTTGTAACTCGTTTGCAGTGTTGCTGAATAGAACAATGTCATCTGCAAACCGAAGGTTGCTGAGGTGTTCGCCGTCGATGCTTACTCCTAAACCTTCCCAGTTTAATAGCTTGAGTACTTCCAAGCATGCAGTGAATAGCATTGGGGAGATTGTGTCTCCTTGTCTGACCGCTTTCTTTATAGTTATCTTCCAACTTTTTGTGTGTAGAATGAAGGTGGCTGTGGAATCTCTGTAGATGTTTTCCACGGTATTTACGTAAGCGGTCTGTACTCCTTGATTACGCACTGCCTCTATGACTGCAGGTATCTCTACTGAATCAAATGCTTTTTCGTGATCTATGAAAGCCGTATAGAGAGGCTTATTGTACTCTGCGGATTTCTCGATAACCTGAGTAATGACATGGATGTGATCGATTGTAGAGTAACCTTTCCTGAAGCCAGCCTGCTCCCTTGTATGACTAAAGTCCAATGTTGCCGTTATTCTATTGGAGATTATTTTAGTAAATATTTTATATAATAATGGGAGTAAGCTAATGGGCCTATAATTTTTCAGTTTAACGTCGCCCTTTTTGTGGATAGATACCACTTTGTGGATAGTGTCGATAGACACTTTGTATAAAGTGCTGCCAGTTTTTCAAGCATTGCGTCTCCTCCATCTTTGATTCAATTGACTGTTATTCCATCTTCTCCTGCCGCTCTTCCTCGTTTCATGTCTTGCAAGGCTTTTCTGACCTCATCGCTAGTTATAGGAGGAGTTTCTCTATCCTGTTCATTACTGTTTCTAATGGAGGTATCCTGACTTCTCTGGGTATTGTTCAGGTCAGTATACAATTCTTACCCTTCCTTTACTATATCTTCGAGATTGCTTATGATATTTCCCTGCTTATCTTTCAGTTCATACATCTTGGTTTGTCCTATGCCAAGTTCCTTTCTCACCGATTTCAGGCTGCGTCCATTTTTTACGGCTTGTTCCGTCTTTCTCACGTTATAGTTTCGAATATCACTTATTTTCGCCTCGTTGATCAGTTCTGACAGTTCTGCAAATTGTATCTTATCTCTTGAGTTGGACACCTTCATTCTTTGTCGTTTCTTTATTAGGTCCTTTGTTACTTGGGAGAGCTTGCCAACTGGTTGCCTTGGTGCCTTGCCTCCCACTTCAATTGCTGCCTCTGAAGCCAGCCTAGTTACAGTCTCATTCATTAGCTCTATGTCATCATCATCTCTCTGTTCTAAGGCTGCATATTTGTTTGCAAGTACCAGCCTGAATTTGTCTGCATTCACCCTTACTGCCTCTAGGTTGGCCTGTTTCTTCTTGACCAATTTTGCTATTTCTCTCTTCAAATTGAGGTGAATCCTAGCCCTTACTAACCTATTATCACTGCACTTTACCCCACCTATCTCTTTACATCCTGCACTATGCTGGGATCAGCAGAAAGTATGAAGTCAATCTCATTTCTTGTTTCACCATTAGGGCTTTTCCAGGTCCGCTTTCTGTTGCCACGCTTCCTCAAAAAGGTGTTCATTATTCTCAGCTTATTTCTTTCTGTGAATTCTACCAGCATCTCTCCTCTAGCGTTTCTAGAATCGATGCCGTAGTTCTAGAATCGAGCCTGTTCACCCGCCTGCTTTTTCCCCACTTTTGCTTTGAAGTCGCCCATTAGTACTGTGTACCAAGTTTGCACTTTTTTCATCGCTAATTCAACATCTTCATAAAACTGTTCTGCTTCGTGATCGTCGTGACTGGATGTTGGAACGTAGGCTTGTACTACCTTGAATCTATGCCTCTTATTGAGTTTGATTACGACTACTGCTACCCTCTCATTAATGCTGTAGAATTCGTCAATGTTGGCCACTATGTCGTTATGGATTAGGAATCCTACCCGGTATTGCTTCTTATCAGGAAGACTTCTATAGCAGAGGATGTGGCCGTTATTTAGCAATGTATAAGCCTCACCAGTTCTTTTAATCTCATTAACGCCGATAATATCCCAAACAACGTCTGATAGTTCCTCAGAGTCCTGCTAAGCTAGCCTCACTCAGGGGGTTTGGGTGTTAAACGTTGCAAGGGTCAGTTTCCATTGGCAGTCTGTCCGTACCCAGAAATTCTTAGCACCCTCTGCTGTGTTACAGGTCTGACCGTCACCTTGGTCAGGCTCTCCGCAGCTGCTGCGGACTGAGGGCCATTGGGTAATTGAGTGAGTCATTTGGGAAGGAGTGGCCGAATACTGCACCAGGGAGGCCAATTTCTGTTCTGGTGAGGGAGTGTCCCGTTGAAGCTTAGTGGGCCTTCCTAATTTGGTTGTACCTGGATTAGTATAACCCCACTCGCTCTCGGTATCTTTTGCCGGTGACAAACGTCACTCCAAGCCTGCAGATATTGTGCACTGGAGGAGGTGAATTTCCAGCTCACTATCGTCAAAAAAAAAAAAATCCTTATAGATGGATTCGAACTACCGACTATGACAACCGAGCATTGACATAACTCAGTCAGATAATCCCATAGGCGGCATGGCTACCTTATTGCCAACAAGTGAAGCCCAGAGGGCCCTACATGCCTAAAAACTTCCTTGATGTATCTGCAGTAGATGTGTTTTCCTGATCGCCATGGGTAACTCAATATACTGTATATACTTGCATGATGATCGCACTCGTGTAAGGATCGCACCCCTGAATTTTGTCGTCACAATTAAATTTTTTTCCTTTCCCGTGTAATGATCACACTCGAACTTGCCACAGCGATATGTCGTGTGCCAAGTCTACCTAATGATGATCACTCTTACCATCTGTCGAATGCTACGCGAACGACTCTTCAAGATATACCAAGCGGTCTGCACGTACCGAACATTCTTAAGCAGATGCCCCATTTCATTCCTTTCATCACTTTCCACACTTCCATTAAAAAAGAGCTACAACCAAACTTGCCTTGGCTTTATTATTTTTAGGCTTTATAATGGTTGTGGTCAACAACAAAAAGTGTTTTTCGATTCTTCCTGTCTTCCATGCCCTGTACCCATGGGCATGCAACAAATCGTGAGCGGCAACGATAGTAGACATGTTTACACTGGTACATTGGAAATGTACCCTATTAATACGCCGACGCTTGTAACACAGCTAGGATATTCGCCCACCCATAGCGGAAGCGTGCTGTATTAAGATAGTTGTGAAGACAAATGCTGCAGTTTCCACAGCGTGCCCGCCATGGGTTTCTATCACTGGCACCTAAGCGTGCCTCTGTTTCTGTCCCTGAAAAGTGGACATGGCTACGTTATTGTCGCAAACTTGCCGATAGTAACGATATTATTCATTACTGATACGCAAGTAATTATTTCAGTGCATATAATGTACTCACGAGAAGACTAAAAATCGCGTTTGGCGCGTTTACCTTGCTCCACCGGCCGCCATTTTCGTTTTGATGTCCCGCACTGTTACAGCGGCAGTCGCCTATTTGTTGACCTGTTTTCATCCCGCAGCAAATGCGGGATGAAAAAAAAATTTTTTTCTTTTCGCAGGAAATTTAACCCGCGTGGTGATCACACCCCTGCATTTTCGTAAATTTTTGACAAAGTGCGATCGTTATGCAAGTAAATACAGTAGAACGATTTCTAAACGGTTCTGGCCTCGTGGTTCTGGAATCGCATGTGCGCAGAGGGCCGTGAACTCGGGCTAGGCAAACCCTACAGGCATACCGACGACCTGTCACAGTTGCGAATACATGCTCGTGATCTAAAGGAATACAAACGGAAACCCGTGAAAACGAATATAAGTGCAAATGTAGAAGAAATGACAGGACGCAAACAAAAATTTTTTTTTACTTGATGAAAATTGTATGTGAACCTTGCGACTGTTGACGTTACATTATTTATTTCTTATTGTTTGTATGCTACTGCAAACCTTTTTATCACTTTTTCTTTTCCTTTAGCGCTGCAATGTTTTTTTTTGGGGGGGGGAGGGGGCTCTCATTAGAAAGTCAGCACGAGGCGTGTCGGTAGGGTCAGTTTAAGTCCATTTAGTATATCTTAAATTCCTGAAAACATGCTTTAATTATCTGCGCTATACGGGTTTTGATGATTGCGGCAGGTGGCACGGCATAGTATTTATCAATGGTTCTAACATCCTGGTTTCGGAGTCTTCCATATGCAAGCGACCATAAACGTGGCTAGATACACTATATATTTCCGGCGGTATCGAACAGCACTTAAAAGTAGTGTGGAAAAAAAAAAGAAAATTAGAAAATGAGAAAGCTTCAGGCTGACCGCGAATTCACTAGTCGCGGTGGTTAGACAGTGCTATTGCCAATGCAAAGACATGACAAATGAATGGACTAATTACAAGCACTGTCTTGTCAGGTCTTTTTTTTCATCCTTTTTTGCAAGCATCACTTTCTTCTGTTTTATTTAGGCTATGTTGCTGCTTAATTTGTCCTAACAGGGAGACTAATAGTAAGAATGCCTTCTAATGCAGGTACCTAGCAATATAGCAAGAACAAGTAAAACTCTTGCTTGGGCTAGTTGGTTCATGCTTGAAGTACGTAAAGGCAAGGCGCAGAAGACCAGGACTTAGGACTTGTCGTTTGTGTTTCTTCCTAAGTCCTGGTCTTCTGCGCCTTGCCTTTACGTACTTCATAGCAAGAACACTATCTGGTCTAGTGCACTTGTGACAGGCAGATCACTGGTTCCTTCATAATTGCTAAGAACTTTAAGGTGGCACAGACTGTGGCCGCCAGGCTCTATTTAGCATTTTTACTTCTTGCACAGTGCAGTAAAATGGCTTACAAGCTGCTTATGTGTGATATAATGCTGCTCTATCTTGCTTGGTCTGGAAAAGAAAAATCATATTTTAGCGTTCCTCGTTCTTCCTTCTTCTTTTCTTTATTTTAGAATGTGATACTACAGGTCAACTTGGGCTCAAGCAGAAGGGGTCAATGTACAAAACAAGAGAAAAAGTATATATGCATATTCAGAACACACTCTAAACGTGACATCAGTAAACAGCTGTTCTAATGAATCTGGGCATATCATGGTGACAAGTTCCATTAGATTTAGGCATCCTTGAAACCACAATTTTGCCCTGAAAAATTTTTCTAACTACACATAGAATGACCTCACTGTTAAAGTATGTCGTCGCACAAATTCCATGCTGCAGAATTTTTTCAACTATAAGTGCAGTTATCGCACGGATACCTACTCTTCTCCCTCTTTTCATCTGCGCTAGGAAGGTACATGGCAGCGCCAAGAAAATGTGCACTCGCCAAGAATAAAAGAAAAATAATTTATTTTTCTTTTATTGTTGGCGAGTGCACGTTTTCTTGGCACCAATATGTTTCTTCGCCAGACGTGTTTTTGTTGAACACTTGACTATGATTGTACATAGCGGAGACGCCCTGAGGGCAGAGCCCCTTGCCATAGTTGAGTGTCGTGGCAGCTGGAGGGCTGGTCGCAGCACCACACCATTGGCTGCTGTGACAGTGCGCCATGCTACGCAGCACGCCACTGCCATCTCGGACGTCAGCGGACGCAGCTACGCACCGTGCAGATGACAGAAATTTCATGTGTTTTTGAGATCAGGCATACATATTTTTAATTTATTGAACTCAAAATGAGGAATTATGTTTTACTTGGAATTTAAGCAAAAACTAAACAAAAGAAAAGAGACACACACAGGAAATATACAAGACAAGAAAGAGGCTGGACTACCAACTGTTTATTCGACAGAACGGGGCTCTAATTTAAAAGCGCACTCTGTCACATGACCATTACACAATCGGCTTATCGCAACCAACGGTCAAGAAAACAGCAGTAAATTCGATAGGCCACATGCACCTTCTATTGGTATTTTCTTACTTTCTTCTAGCATTGGCGGATCCAAGAGCAAGCGACTGTTCACTGCTTTGAGACCAGATTGTAAATTCTCTGCTGCATGCAGTGCAATAAAATTTCACTCACATTTTCACAGGAGCCTCGTTACCAGATTGGCAATATTTTTTTTATTATGTTCAAAAAGTGTTTCAGGGCCCCCTTAAGTGTTTTATCACATGGACTTTGATGTAAAGGCTTGATGGAACAGATTAAAGGCCTGTGCTGCCAGTCACTTATTGCAAGTCTAATGTGCAGAATGATGCTGAATTCATTGCTAGGCAAAAAAAGAATGAGTGCAGCAACACACCTCAACACTTGTTAGATCTACTTGATTGAAGAGGACCTTAGTGCTGAAACAATGAACGACAATCTTATGGGCATCGTTAAGGAGCGTGCAATAGAAGTCAGTGGTAACTCCGTTAGACATGATACCAGTAAGCTATCGCAGGATACGAAATATCTGATCAGGAAACGCCAATGTATGAAAGCTTCTAACCCTACAGCTAGAATAGAACTGGCAGAACTTTCGAAGTTAATCAACAAGCGTAAGACAGCTGACATAAAGAAGTATAATATGGATAGAATTGAACATGCTCTCAGGAACGGAGGAAGCCTAAAAACAGTGAAGAAGAAACTAGGAATTGGCAAGAATCAGATGTATGCGTTAAGAGACAAAGCCGGCAATATCATTACTAATATGGATGAGATAGTTCAAGTGGCTGAGGAGTTCTATAGAGATTTACACAGCACCAGTGGCACCCACGACGATAATGGAAGAAAGAATAGCCTAGAGGAATTCGAAATCCCACAGGTAACACCGGAAGAAGTAAAGAAAGCCTTGGGAGCTATGCAAAGGGGGAAGGCAGCTGGGGAGGATCAGGTAACAGCAGATTTGTTGAAGGATGGTGGGCAGATTGTTCTAGAGAAACTGGCCACCCTGTATACGCAATGCCTCATGACTTCGAGCGTACCGGAATCTTGGAAAAACGCTAACATAATCCTAATCCATAAGAAAGGGGACGCCAAAGACTTGAAAAATTATAGACCGATCAGTTTACTGTCCGTTGCCTACAAAGTATTTACTAAGGTAATTGCAAATCAGGAACACCTTAGACTTCCGTCAACCAAAGGACCAGGCAGGATTCCGTAAAGGCTACTCAACAATAGACCATATTCACACTAGCAATCAGGTGATAGAAAAATGTGCGGAATATAACCAACCTTTATATATAGCTTTCATTGATTAGGAGAAAGCGTTTGATTCAGTCGAAACCTCAGCAGTCATGGAGGCATTACGGAATCTGGGTGTAGACGAGCCGTATGTAAAAATACTGAAAGAGATCTATAGCGGCTCCACAGCCACCGTAGTCTTCCTTAAAGAAAGCAACAGACTCCCAATAAAGAAAGGCATCAGGCAGGGAGATACGATCTCTCCAATGCTATTCACCGCGTGTTTACAGGAGGTATTTAGAGACCTGGATTGGGAAGAATTGGGATAAGAGTTAATGGAGAATACCTTAGTAACTTGCGCTTCGCTGATTATATTGCCTCGCTTAGTAACTCAGGTGACTAACTGCAATGCATGCTCACTGACCTGGAGAGACAAAGCAGAAGGGTGGGACGAAAAATTAATCTGCAGAAAACTGAAGTAATGTTTAACAGTCTCGGAAGGGAACAGCAGTTTACGATAGGTAGCGAGGCACTGGAAGTGTTAAGGGAATACATCTACTTAGGAGAGGTAGTGACTGCTGATCCAGATCATGAGAGTGAAATAATCAGCAAAATAAGAATGGGCTGGGGTGCATTTGACAGGCATTCTTAAATCATGATCAGCAGGTTGCCATTATCCCTCAAGAGAAAAGTGTATAACAGCTGTGTCTTACCAGTACTCACGTAGGGGGCAGAAACCTGGAGGCTTACAAAAAGGGTTCTACTTAAATTGAGGACGACGCAACGAGCTATGGAAAGAATGATAGGTGTAACGTTAAGGGATAAGAAAAGACCAGATTGGGTGAGGGAACAAACGCCTGTTAATGACATCTTAGTTGAAATCAAGAAAAAGAAATGGGCATGGGCAGGACATGTAATGAGGAGGGAAGATAACTGATGGTCATTAAGGGTTACGGACTGGGTTCCAAGGGAAGGGAAGCATAGCAGGGGACGGCAGAAAGTTAGGTGGGCAGATGAGATTAGGAAGTTTTCAGGGACAACACGGCCACAATTAGTACATGACTGAGGTAGTTGGAGAAGTGTGGGAGAGGGCTTTGCCGTGCAGTGGGCGTAACCAGGCTGATGATGATGATTATGATGATGATGATTCTGCCAACGTACTCGGCACCTCATGGTGCGCTGCACCTAAACCCTCGATTCTCAGAGGTGCACCCCCTGTTTCAACTATCACTGTGCACCGTTTCAACTATCGCATTCTTTGCTTGTTTTTATGTCCCTGTGTTGCGTTGTTATACTTTTATGACCTTTGTTTTTATTATCTACCTTATATACGCTCCCCCCTTATGTAATACCCCGACAGGGTTCTTTAAGGGACAATAAATGATGGTGATGATGACTCAGAGGGGCCAATTGGCTTGAAGCGTGACGTTGATTGTAGTTCATCACTTGCCTGCCTTGTTCCACAAGTCCTTTCCCCTGAAACTCGTGTGGCATGGTAACGATGGTACCGGGAGACGAGTTTGTAATTTCCTTCTCATCGGGGCTTGAGCTGGGGAAATGCCGTTGGGACCGGGCTTGTCACGGTACAACAGTAAGGCAAGGTAGGGATCACGACCGTTGAATAGCAAGTCTTTCACTGTGTACACCATGCGCTCTGGATCTCCATTGCTCGGGGGGTACCTCGAGCTACTGGTCTCGTGCCGGAATCGTATGACTGCGCAAACTCAACGAACTCATTGGACACAAACTGCGGTCCGTTGTCGGTCTGGACGATGTCCGGTATGCCAAAATGGGCAATACAGCTCTTGATCGCCGAGATGACTGCTGGTGCCTTGGTGGACCCCACGGAGACTATTTCGGGAAACCTGGAATTATAATCAACAATCGGGACGTAATTGCTCCCTCTAAGTTGAAACAGATCGATGCCAAGGTGCTGCTATGGTCTGTCGGGTGTCACTGTGGGCAACATAGGCTTGGAACGCTGAACTCGAGTCTCGGCGCATATGGCACATTGGGTCACCTTATGTTCAACATGCATATTACAGTTAGGCCACCAAACAGTCTCCCTGGCCCTTTCTTGGCAGCGGCGCACTCCCTGATGCCCTTCGTGTAATAGGGCGAGAATGTCCTGGTGCAAGGCTGAAGGAATGACAAGGCGTCGGTCCAGCAGAAGGATGCCGTTATATATGCTCAATCTCTCTCCTTGCAATGTGGAGCGATCTGCAGCGGCACCTTGTTTTTGTCTGGCCATCCTTTTGTCCAATACGTCATGACCGCAGAGCAGACTCCATCTTGGGCTTGGTGTATGTTGAGACTCCTTCTTAGTTGAAATCAAAAAAAGAAATGGGTCTGGCTAGAACATGTAATGAGGAGGGAAGATAACCAATGGTGATTAAGGGTTATGGACTGGATTCCAAGGGAAGGGAAGCGTAGCATGGGGCGGCGGGAAGTTAGGCTGGCGGATGAGATTAAGAAGTTTGCAGGGACAACATGGCCACAATTAGTACATGACTGGGGTAGTTGGAGAAGTATGGGAGAGGCCTTTGCCCTGCAGTGGGCGTAAACAGGCTGATGAGGATGATAAGCCCGAAGCACCACTCGGAGTCTCTACTTTATGACGTCCTGTGACTCCAGGTCGTCTAGCTCTTTCTTGACAACGTCGTTTAAAGGAATTGGAATCTGTCTTGGGGCACTCAAGGAAAATGGACGGGTGCCAGGTTTAACGTGAATGCGATATTCGACTTGCTGAAACTTTCCCAACTCTTGAAAAATCTTGGCTCACAATGCAGCTCAGCCTCCTCCAAACAGGGAACATTAGGTCGGATGCTCCTATCTAAATACATGTAGAAGAAGAATTCGTTTTTCTTGGCAACCACTGCACTAAATTTGATGAGGTTTGTTGGATTTAAAAGAAAAACTCAAATTCTAGTGATTGTTTGATTCGAATCTTCGATTTAGGTCGTCAATATTTTTTGAAAAGTGGCAAAAATAGAAAATTTTCAGGACACGAAACAATTAAGTTTACGACTCTGTAAATCAGCAATGAAAATTGATATCACAATTATGTTAATTGCACATATTAGTACATCTACAGCGGACAAAATTGATATGTTACACATGAGTCTAAAAAAAATAAGTATTATGGAAATACGGCTTTTGCAGAACCCTTGTACATAACACAACCAATTCACGTAAGATACAAATTGACCTATCGAATTTGTCCGCTTTGAATGGTGTAATGGATGCCGATTACAGAACCACGATATCTGTTCTTCATGCAGAGCTATTAATTTGTAAACTTCGTGCTCGTATTTTTTTTTGCGAACTTTGGAATTTTTAAAAATATCTTAAACAAAGTTCAGGCCCTAAATCGAAATTCCGCTTCCAACAGACACTAGAATGTAACTTACTCTCTCAAATGCAACAAAATTCATTAAAAGCAGTTCAGGAGTTATCTCAGGAAAGCGTTTCTGCATTTTGCATGTATCTGAATAGGCCGCGTCGGAGTTGCGCCCGAGCTAAAGCTTCCTCTTAAACAATTTGCTTAGGGAATAAATACACGAATAATAACTGCATTGTCATTGCCAAAGATGCTGCAAACGAATTCTTGAACGCTACGCACTGTCAATACTAGTAAAATATGTATTTTTTCATAAAAGAATATACTCGTATGTGCGAAAAATTGTGCCCAACATAATTGATGTTAATGCTTCCATGTTTTTTGTCTATTTAATAAGTAAAAGTATCACACGAACATTAGAACTACATCAGTTCGAAACCAGCAAAGCAGTGCATGCCGCTGATATGAAAAATGTAAAAGCCATGAAATGAACAAGTTGAGGACAAATATGCTAGTGGAACTTTGTCATTCAAGATCCTTGTTTACATTCTTGTGCATATGCTACGGCCAGTGAACAATCTCAATGACTCTGTTATTTGTTGCAATGTATTACGCAGGAGCAGCTGTCACCAGTCGTGTATCGTAATTGCACCGAAATTATAGTCGCAACAGAGTGCACATATAAAAAGCAGGAGTTCTGCAGAGTATACTAGGGCGAGTCAAATGAAAGTGAGCCAATGCGAATATATGATAAACAGGGTACTTTATTTAAAAGTAGCCTCCATGAGCATTTAGACATTTGTCCCATTTACTAACGAGTCGCGTAATTCTCGTCTCATAAAGCTCCTTGGGTTGTTGCTTCAAAACGTCTGCAACTGACTTTCACGTCATTGTCTAGACGAATCTGGTTTCCTTGAGCTGTTTTTTCAGTAACCCCAAAATGTGGAAGTCGCAAGGTGACAGGTCTGGGCTGTATGGTGGATTTCGCAGCATTTCCCACTTGAACTTTGCCAGTTTTGTATAAACCACATCATTGACGTGGGGACGGGCATTGTCGTGGAACAAGATGACCCCATTCGTCAATTTTTCACGTAGTTTGTTCTTGATTGCGACATGCAGCCGATCCGGCGTTTCACAATATCAAAGAATTGATAGTCTCTCAAGATTTAGCAAATTCTATCAGTAATGGCATCCCCTGACGATCGAAAAATAAAAGTCAACACCTTTCCGGCGGAAATGATGGCCTTTGCTTTCTTTGGGGGTGGTGAATTTGAATGTTTCCATTGTAAGCTTTGCCATCGTGTTTCAGGCTCGTAGTAGTGGCATGATGGTTCGTCTCCGATCACAATTGCAGAGAAGAAATCGTCACCCTTATTGCGATACCGGATCAGATGAGTAAAGGCAGTGCTGAACTTCTCCGTATTCTGGCGGTGGTTCAAAATCTTGGGCATCCATTGCGCACACAAGAGGCGATAAACGAGATGTTCATGAATTATGGCGTGAACGGTGACGGTGAACCGAACCGTGACTGATGCTCACCTGCTCTGCCAGTTCATCGATGCTTATCCTCCGTTTTTGTGTCATCATCTCATCAACCTTTGCAATTTTGTTAGTGGTGATTGCACGATGCCTTTGGTCTGTTCTGGGATTGTCTTTACAACTTTCACGTTCTTCTTTGAACCGTTTGTTCTAACGCTTCACAGTGGCCATTGCAATGCAATGTTCAATGTACACAAGAAATACGCATGCGCTCTGGCTGACTCTGGCAGCCCGCGGGTAGGGGAGCGAGAACAAAAACATTGAAGAGGCTCAATGTGTCCTCGCGATTAAATGTCAAAGTAGAAAGAATAACTAAGAATGTAGTTACCTTGACTGGTATTAGTCTTCACTGGATGGTTTGGCACAGGTGAAAAAAGATGTTGCTATTTTTTTATGTGACATGACGGCATGAATGAACCACCACAACGCTTCGTCTCATCAGGCCTCGCTGCGGGCTTTGTCAACTTGTCTGATAGTGTGATTGGGGCATTGTAGTAGCCGGGTTATTTCACTATGGAAAACATACGAAAGTCAACGGTACATCAGCTTCTCATATTTATAACTGATACATTGTTAAAACCGGTATCGTCATAAGTGGGTTTGACTGTATCCACCGTGTAACCCACAAACTAAAGAAGGTTGCAGACAGACGCGGGGTGCCAGTCGTATTCTCTGTGCCTCGCTAGCTTGCCCAGCTATGTCCTTGCATTCATTCTGATGGGAGTAAGAAATGTGGTTGTCGCAAAGCACATGCCAAGCCGTACACAACATGTGCTATAGGAGTCGTGTATGAGTTTCCGCTGTCTTGCGGTAAGACATATGTTGGCCAGACTGGGCGATGCATAAATGAGCATGCGCGGGAACATGAACTGTCACTGAAAGGTAAAGACGGCACATCTGCCTAAGCACTGCAATTCACACTTTTGTAAGCCATGACTGGACAAGATACGGATTCTTGGAAGAAGCAGGGACACCATGGCACGTGAATTGTTGGAGGCATTTCATATTGCCGCGTTGCTATTTGTGCCAACTACACCCTGACAACAGAGGCAACGACCGGGCCACTTGAGAGTACGAGCATAATAAAGAAAACAAACATTCTTTTGCGCTGGCCTGCATCCTGCACATCCTTTTAGAGTACAACGCTGTACTGCTACTTGCCACAATAAAGCCCCTGTGCTTTGTGATCTGCGACACTAGTGGAGGTGCTGGATACCATCGCCTCGTGATTGGTACTCCTTCTAGCAGCCCTGCATCCAGCCCCACAAGGCACCCACGCATCGAGACGCCCGTATAGCGCATGAGCCGCCACCTGCAAGGTTTGAGCCCAGAATTTGGTCTCTTACAGGATCAGCTTTGTCAACGGTCACCCCAACTCCTGAAATGGCACTTTCAAGCAGCCCAACATAGGTAATGGTCTAGAACCTTCCGATTCCCTACCCCTTTCACAGTGACGTGCACGAAGATGGGGAAGACTGGCTTGAGCAGCATGAACGGGTAGCTATATGTAATCACTGGCGCCCCGACAAGAAGCTTTTCAACGTCTATTTCACCCTTGAAGGCAGTGCAAGGATGTGGTTTCAAAACCACGAGGGAAGTTTGACAATGGAGGACAAGTTTTCCCATCGATTACTCAATACATTCAGGAACAGAAATTGACGTGAAAACATGCAACGCCTGTGAGTCACGTATCCAACAGCCAAATGGAGGTGTCGCCATATTTGCCGAAGATGTGGCGCATTTGTTTCGCTGCGCAGATCCCAACATGTCCGAGGCAAAGAAGCTGAGCCATCTCATGCGGGGTGTCAAAGAACAGCTGTTCGCTGGCCGTGTGCACAAGCCGCCGACAACCGTGGACGAGTTTATTAAGGAGGCCACAGCAATCGAGCAGGCATTGCAGCAACGGTGCCAACAGTAAGATCGCTTGGTCGCTGAGGCACTGACAAGAGCCACAGCACTCGCCATGGCCAATGAGACCTGCTTATGCCAACTGATCCGTAAGATTGTGTGCGAGGAAATTGCAAAGGAAAACGCTAGGCACTCACCATCAGCACATGCACCGCCGCCGCCGCAGGAGTTCACGGTTGCCTCCTTCGCTGAAATGGTGCGCCAGGAACTCTGACAGGCATTTGTCCCTTCTGAGCAATGTCCCTGAGATGTCATACCAGCGGACCACCTACAGCTACGCAGACGCGGTTCGTCATCAGTCACCTCCAGGGAGTTTCTCCACTGTATCATCCTGCACTGACTTGTACAGCCTTTGCAGGATGTTGTCTTGTTGTGTCAGACGTGCTATCTCTGTGGCTGTAAATAGCTGTCTCGACAATGCTTCAAACAATCGCATGTCACCTGGTGGCCATGGCTTGTCGATGCGTTTTGGTAATGGCAATCGGCTCAATGCGTCTGCATTTTGATGGCTCTTGCCGTGCCTATAGATAATGTTGTAGTCACACGCAGATAACTTGATGCACCATCTGGTCATTCGTGGTGAAAGGACTTCAGCCGTTGGTTTCTCTGGGCCCAGTATGCTGAGCAGGGGCTGATGGTCAGTGACGAAAGTTGCCTTTCTTCCCACAGTGTACCGCAGTGTGCCATCTTTTTTTTTTCACCAGAGCCACAGGCTATGCCCATGGACTGGTGGAAGGTTGTATGATATCGTCGGTAAGCATTTGTTGGACTTGATTTCGGATGGCGTCTTGCTCTTTACGAGAAACATGGTAGGCACGTTGGCGCACGGGTCTTTCATTGGGATTTGTAATAATTCTGTGTTTCGCAATAGGTGTTTGATTGACCTTCGATGTTGAAGCGAAACAGTCCGCAAAAGACTGTAAAAGGCTTCAAATGCTAGCCTGTTCACCTGATAATCTAGAATTCACATCAATATTGCTGTTGGCTGGTACCTCACAGTTAAGATCTCCATCATTGTGTCCTACAGTTAAACAAGCGGGAAAGTCACTGACTGGCTCCAAATAGGCGACGGCAGTTCGTGGCGCGACGTGCTGGTATTCACGACTGAAATTGGTCGCTAAAATCTGAGCATTCTGTGATGACAACTGCAAGATGCCGCGGGCTACACAAACCTGTCGAGCGAACAAGACTGACAGATTGCCTTCAGCGATTCCGAGATGGGGAGGATCGTCTGTTTCTACGGTGATCAATGCAGTACTCCGGGGTGGTAAAGTAGCACAGTCACCCGAAACGCGTAACACCGTGGACTGTGGATGGCAGTCGTCTGAATGAGTTGCGCGTTCGCTGGAAAAAGTGACAAGCAACTCGCTGAAGGTTTATGATCGCGCCATACTCCCGAAGAAAGTGCATGCCGAGTATGACCTGCCTAGAGCACTCTGCCAGTATAATAAATGAACTGACAAATGTGACCTCACAAATTTGTACCCTCACAGTGCATTTGCCGATCGGCATGAGAACATGACCACCGGCTGTACGGAACTTAGGTCCTGGCCACGGTGTCATCACCTTGCGAAGTGCAGTAACCAGTTGTCCGCTCATGACGGAATAATCGGCACCAGTATCGACAAGAGCTGTTACCAGGTGGTTATCTACAGAAACGAGTATGTCGGCTGAAACAGGTTCACGGTTTTCGAAGGGAGGTGTCGAAGGTACGCAGTCGTCGTCGGGGTGTCGCAGCGGAGGATCTTTCGAAGTGCGTTAGACAGCGGCCCCACCCTCGGAGGTCGCTGTTCTTAGTTTCCCCGACTTGGGCTCGTGGGCTGGTTGCCCATGGAAGCGGAGAGCGTAGTGTAGCGGCTAGGTGACGCCGATCGTCGAGGAGGTGGTGATCGTGACTGGTGCCTCTGTGGAGACGGAGATCGGGTCGTTGGCAGGGACTGTTCAACCGGTGGGAATTGCGCGTACGGCGATGAAGGTTGACTGGCCAGATATTGCTGGATTTCTCTCGGGCGCTCTCCCTCACGTGAGCGACGAGCGCCGGGGTGATAGCCCTGGAGTCCAATTCTTCGGTAGTAGCAGGCACGGTGCAAGTGGCCCGCTTCGCCACAGTGGAAGCAGAGTGGCTGATAGTCAGGCGTGCGCCACACGTCTGACTTTCGCATATTGATTCGGGGGCTTGTGGACCTGTACATATTTGTACGTGAATCTTGGCCCTGGAGGTGACACAGCGGTTCTTCGGAAGAAGGTGGGTTACGATGGTTCCCGGGTTGCGCAGGTAGCCTCGCTGCTTGCGCATAAGTCAGTACGGGGGTGGCTTCTGGTCTAGTTTGCACGAATGGCTGTGCCGCCTGGCGGACTTCTTCGCGGACGATATCTGTGAGGGATGTTACGGTCGGTTGAAATCGCACTCCATGTAGTCGATCGAGCTCCTCACACACGACACTACATACAAGCTCTCGAAGCACATCGGTGTCATAGGGCAACGAGAGAGAAGATGCTGATCCCAGGCTGATTTGGCGATCGTAGACCGAGGAGCGTTGCTGAAGGGCTCGCTCCATTGTTGTCACCTCACTGACGAACTCAGCTACTGCAGCTGGAGGCCTTCGCATCAGTCCAGCAAACAGCTGTTCTTTCACTGCACGCATCAGCAGGCGTACTTTCTTCGCCTTTGTCATCCCAGGATCAGCACGCTTGAAAAGCCGCGACATGTCGTCTACGAACATGGCTACGCTTTCGTTCGGCCTTTGAACCCTATTCTGAAGGGCTTGCTCTGCTCGCTCTTTTCTTGCGGGGCTGCTGTACGTATCGCGTATCTGCCTTTGAAATTCTTGCCAGGTGGTGATGGATGGCTCGTGGTTAGCGAACCATGTTCGGGCAGAGTCGTCTAGGGCGAAGTACACGTTCCTTAACTTTTTCTCCTCGTCCCAATGATTGACGTCAGCTACACAATCGAAGTCGTCGAGCCAGTCTTCCACGTCCTCAAAAGGCTCACCATGAAACTGCTGCGGCCAGCGTGGGGTGTGGAGAACCAGCGACGCAGTAGGCTGTCCCATACCATATGTCTCCTGTGTTTGGCTTGCGGTTGTGGTGGACATCCTCGGCTGATCTTGCAGGCAGTATTCCGGAGGCAGTCTTTGAAGCTGTCGACTTTTGCGTAGGCTGTCCGCTTCCAGTTACTGGGGGTCAGAGTGCATTGACGCGTACCCAGCACCTCCACCAGTTTGTCACAGACAAAACCACAAAAGACTTCGGTCGACGCTATAGATCTGTTTATATATTGCTGTCCTCGCACCTTCGTCGTTCTCTTCTGGGAGCCACCCAACATGCCTAGCATGTGGCACCGAATCGCTCCGAGTGGCTGTCAGCTGTGTCGAGATCGTGGCATTATATTTGTGGAACTTATGAGCTGCAAACACTACAGCAAGGCCTTCTCTGTCCACCTGTGCATAGTTTTGTTTGGTCGGCCCAAGAGTCCTAGATGCAAATGCGATCGATGCTGCTATGCTCTATTCTGGTCATCACGTTGAGCGTCACATGAGACAAGAAGCTCCTTTTGTTCGTCGTAGTGTGCCAGTATAGTCCGATCGAGAAGCAATCTCTTAAATTTGTCAAACGCTTCTTGATGCTGAGTTTCCCATCTTCACGTGGCATCTTGCTGAAGGAGCTGATAGACAGTTGGCAATTGTTGCCCTTTTCTTCAAGAATCTGTCGTAGAAAGCCAGCATTCCAAGAAATCACTGCAGCACTTGCTTGCAGTTTGGTGCAGGAAACTTCAATGATAGCTCAAACTTTCTCTTCGCTGGTGTGAACTCCTGTTTCATCGTTTTGGTGTCCTAGAAAAGAAACTTGTCTCACTGCGAAATGGCACTTGTCTTTTCTGAGGCACAGATTGTACTTGTGCAGCCTCTTGAGGACTTCTTACAATCTGACGGCATGTTCCATGGCATCCTTTCCACTGATGATCCAACCATCTAAGTATGCACAAACGCCTGTGATGCCAGACAGCGTAGTCTCCATGAAGCATTGAAAAATGGCTGGTGCTGCAGAGATTCCAAAAGGCAACCGTTTGACCTTGTAGAGCCCTTTCAGCATGTTGAAGGTCAATAGCTCTGCTGTCTGTGGTGTCACGTGAAGTTGCTGGTAAGCATGTGCTAAATCCAGGGTGCTGAAGACCTTGCCGCCCCTCAAGTGGCTGAGGACCTCACCTGTTGTGGGAGGAGGGTAATCTGCCTTCTTCGATATCTAATTGACTCCACAACGGTAGACACCTCATATTCGTAACGAACCGTTCTGTCGAATGAGTATGAGAGGCGTTGCCCAATATGAATGCTGCGCAGGCTCGATTATGCCTTGATCTTGCAGTCGATCCAGTTCAACCTCTACAGCTGACCGCAGCGCGTAGGGAACCGGATGTGCTTTTAGAAACTTTCGTGTTGCTCCTTCCACAAGTTCGATTTATACGCAGGACCGACGTCTCGGGAGATGTCCTCGTCGAACACAAACTGGCACTTGTCCAAAAGCTTGGAAACAAGTTCGTCTGATACATCATGGATGCCTGCTATCTGTATACCCAGATGAGGAAACCAATTTTGTCCGAGGAGGTTACACCCAGCTCACTTGATGACAAGCGGCAATGTGAATGTCTTGTCCTTGTATGTTACTTCCACTGTTGCATAACTGAGAACTCGGAAGGGCTGACCTGACCATGTGTGTAGGAGAATGTTGTTTGTCTAAAGCCGCGGTGGGTCATGTGTCCACGTGGCTTTGAACGTGGCCTCACCGACGAGAGTGCAGGCTGCACCTGAGTCCACCTCAAAATCCAAGGACTTGCCATTTATGCGTACTAGCTGCATCATGACCTGTGTGCTGTTCACATCCCCCAAGGAGTTGAGTTAGTAAAGCGCCACGCTGACATTGTTGTCGAAATTTCTTCTTGTGTATTTTTGATATTGATATTCGTTTTAGTTCTTGCCTCATTCCGCTTCTTTATGCATGCTTTTTCAATGTGTCTGCGTTTCTTGCAGTAGTTGCAGGAAGCTGACCGAAACTTACAAGTGTCCAGACTATGTTGCGCGTTGCAACGCTAATGGCATTGATTCTTCTTTTGGGTATATGTAGTACTGGAGTTACCCGGCTTTTCTGTCTTGTAGATGCTTGTGCTGGCTTCGTGAATGTCCTTAAATTCCGCCTTCACGTTTTTCTGATCTTCGGCAGCGTTTTCAGCTCACAGTGCAAAGTCGGACGTCAAGTTCTTTTCTGCGAAGAACCGTTGCTGGACCTGCTTGTTCCGAAGACCACAAACGAAACGGTCACGCAACATTACGTCAAGGGGCAGCATTGTCAGATAGCAAGCCATGTCTGCGCTGGTTCCAAAATTACAATCGGCTGCTAGTTGAGTACTGTCGCATAATGGCTGACTGTTTCGCCATGCAGTTGGTCATGTCGTTAGAAGCGTGCCCTGCTAAAGACTTCAGAAGGTTGTGGATCAAAATGCGCCATGAGCATCTCGACTGTAACCTCGTAATTCACTTGGCTGGGCTGCTTGGGTTGTATGAGAGCGCACATGTCATAAGTCTGTTCCTCGCACGTTTCTTGGAAGCGTCCGTAATGTTGTTAGCTTCGAAAAAGATTTGAAGCCGCCCATGCTAGGATCTAGCTTATATAGTATATAGCTTTCATTGATTATGAAAAAGCATTTGATTCTGTCGAAACCTCAGCAGTCATGGAGGCATTACGGAACCAGGGTGTAGACGAGCCGTATGTAAAAATACTGAAAGATATCTATAGCGGCTCCACAGCCACCGTAGTCCTCCATAACGAAAGCAACAAAATCCCAATAAAGAAAGGCGTCAGGCTGGGAGGTACGATCTCTCCAATGCTATTCACAGCGTGTTTACAGGAGGTATTCAGAGACCTGCATTAGGAAGAATTAGAGATAAGAGTTAATGGAGAATACCTTACTAACTTGCTATTCGCTGATGATATTGCCTTGCTTAGTAGCTCAGAGGAACAACTGCAATGCACGCTCACTGACCTGGAAAGGCAAAGTAGAAGAGCGGGTCTAAAAATTTATCTGCAAAAAACTAAAGTAATGTTTAACAGCCTCGGAAGAGAACAGCAATTTACGATAGGTAGCGAAGCACTGTTAGTGGTAAGGGAATACATCTACTTAGGGCAGGTAGTGACCGCTGATCCGGATCATGAGACGGAAATCATCAGAAGAATAAGAATGGGATGGGGTGCGTTTGGCAGACATTCTCAGATCATGAACTGCAGGTTGCCATTATCCCGGAAGAGAAAAGTGTTTAATAGCTGTGTCTTACCAGTACTCACTTACGGGGCAGAAACCTGGAGGCTTAAGAAAAGGGTTCTACTTAAATTGAGGACGACGCAACGAGCTATGGAAAGAAGAATGATAGGTGTAACGTTAAGGGATAAGAAAAGAGCAGATTGGGTGAGGGAACAGACGCGAGTTAATGACATCTTGGTTGAAATCAAGAAAAAGAAATGGGCATGGGAGGACATGTAATGAGGAGGGAAGATAACCGATGGTCATTAAGGGTTACGGACTGCATTCCGAGGGAAGGGAAGCGTAGCAGGGGACGACAGAAAGTTAGGTGGGCAGATGAGAGTAAGAAGTTTGCAGGGACGACATGGCCACAATTAGTACATGACCGGGGTAGTTGGAGAAGTATGGGAGAGGCCTTTGCCCTGCAGTGGCCGTAACCAGGCTGATGATGATGATGATGATGCTAGGATCTAGGAGTCTGATCTGCCACTGAACTCAGGTAGCCGACGAAAGTCGGGCTTCGCCATGTTGATCCATGATGTCGGTGAAGTGCCGGCGAGTCCAGAGTCTTCTTCGTCACCAATTGTTACGTCTCTGCAGCCGTGGTTGGCTGCTGATGATTTATTAAGTCAAGAAAACAGGTACATGGTAGTTCAGGCTTAGGAGCCAGCACTAGCAAGGCATTCATTCCATGAGGCGCGCTCGTGCCAAAGCCATGCCTTCGCATGCGCACTTCATTGTTGTTGTCTTCTGGCGACATATCAGCAGCGCCCTCTGGGGGGAAGGTTGCAAGTCCTCAAGTTGCCGGAAATACCCCACTGTTGCCGAGACCGGACGATGCCGACAAAACTATCACTGCCGACATCGCTATAATGATCGACGGGCACGAAGTGATGGCCGTAGTCAACACCGGCGTAAACTTTTCTATAATGAGCGAGCCACTGGTGGACCAACTCAAGAAAGTCGGAATGGAATGGACGGGACATTCGAAATGCTGGAAGCCAGATAACACCTACAGGCAAGTGTACTGCAAGACTCATGATTGGGAATGTAGCTTTTGTTGCCACATTAGTGATTCTACCATCATCATCATCAGCCTGGTTATGCCCACTGCAGGGCAAAGGCCTCTCCCATACTTCTCCAACTACCCCGGTCATGTACTAATTGTGGCCATGTTGTCCCTGCAAACTTCTTAATCTCATCCACCCACCTAACTTTCTGCCGCCCTCTATTACGCTTTCCTTCCCTTAGAATCCATTCCGTAACTCTTAATGACCATCGGTTATCTTCCCTCCTCATTACGTGTCCTGCCCATGCCCATTTCTTTTTCTTGATTTCAATTAAGATATCATTAACTTGTGTTTGTTCCCTCACCTAATCTGCTCTTTTCTTATCGCTTAACGCTACACCTATCATTCTTCTTTCCATAGCTCGTTGCGTCGTCCTCAAATTAAGTAGAACCCTTTTCGTAAGCCTCCAGGTTTCTGCCCCGTACGTGAGTACTGGTAAGACACAGCTGTTATAAACTTTTCTCTTGAGGGATAATGGCAACTTGCTGTTCATGATCTGAGAATGCCTGCCAAACGCACCCCAGCCCATTCTTATTCTGATTATTTCAGTCTCATGATCCGGATCCGCAGTCACTACCTGTCCTAAGTATATGATTCCTTTACCACTTCCAGTGCCTCACTACCTATTGTAAACTGCTGTTCCCTTCCGAGACTGTTAAACATTACTTTAGTTTTCTGTAGATTAATTTTTAGACCCACCCTTCGGCTTTGCCTCTCCAGGTCAGTGAGCATGCATTGCAGTTGGTCCCCTGAGTTACTAAGCGAGGCAATATCATCAGCGAATCGCAAGTTACTAAGGTATTCTCCATTAACTCTTATCCCCAATTCTTCCCAATCCAGGTCTGTGAATACCTCCTGTAAACGCACTGTGAATAGCATCGGAGAGATTGTATCTCCCTGCCTGACGCCTTTCTTTATTGGGATTTTGTTGCTTTCTTTATGGAGGACTACGGTGGCTGTGGAGCCGCTATAGATATCTTTCAGTATTTTTACATACGGCTCGTCTACACCCTGATTACGCTATGCCTCCATGACTGCTGAGGTATCGACTGAATCAAACACTTTCTCGTAATCAATGAAAGCTATATATAAAGGTTGGTTATATTCCGCACATTTTTCTATCACCTGATTGATAGTGTGAATATGGTCTATTGTTGAGTAGCCTTTACGGAATCCTGCCTGGTCCTTTGGTTGACGGCAGTCTAAGGTGTTCCTGATTCTATTTGCAATTACCTTAGTAAATACTTTGTAGGCAATGGACAGTAAACTGATCGGTCTATAACTTTTCAAGTCTTTGGCGTCCCCTTTCTTTGGATTAGGATTATGTTAGTTTTTCCAAGATTCTGGTACGCTCGAAGTCATGAGGCATTGCGTATACAGGGTGGCCAGTTTCTCTAGAACAATCTGCCCACCATCCTTCAACAAATCTGCTGTTACCTGATCCTCCCCAGCTGCCTTCCCCCTTTGCATAGCTCCCAAGGCTTTCTTTACTTCATCCGGTGTTACCTGTGGGATTTCGAATTCCTCTAGACTATTCTCTCTTCCAGTATCGTCGTGGGTGCCACTGGTACTGTATAAATCTCTATAGAACTCCTCAGCCACTTGAACTATCTCATCCATATTAGTAATGATATTGGCGGCTTTGTCTCTTAACGCATACATCTGATTCTTGCCAATTCCTAGTTTTATCTTCATTGTTTTTAGGCTTCCTCCGTTCTTGAGAGCATGTTCAATTCTATCCATATTATACTTCCTTATGTCAGCTGGCTTATGCTTGTTGATTAACTTGGAAAGTTCTGCCAGTTCTATTCTAGCTGTAGGGTTAGAGGCTTTCATACATTGGCGTTTCTTGATCAGGTCTTTCGTCTCCTGCGATAGCTTACTGGTATCCTGTCTAACGGAGTTACCACCGACTTCTATTGCACACTCCTTAATGATGCCCACAAGATTGCCGTTCATTGCTTCAACACTAAGGTCCTCCTCCTGAGTTAAAGCCGAATACCTGTTCTGTAGCTTGATCTGGAATTCCTCTATTTTCCCTCTTACCGCTAACTCATTGATCGACTTCTTATGTACCAGTTTCTTCCGTTCCCTCCTCAGGTCTAGGCTAATTCGAGTTCTTACAATCCTATGATCACTGCAGCGTACCTTGCTGAGCACGTCCACATCTTGTATGATGCCAGGGTTAGCGCAGAGTATGAAGTCTATTTCATTTCTAGTCTCGCCGTTCGGGCTCCTCCACGTGCACTTTCGGCTATCTCGCTTGCGGAAGAACGTATTCATTATCCGCATGTTATTCTGTTCCGCAAACTCTACTAATAGCTCTCCCCTGCTATTCCTAGTGCCTACGCCATTTTCCCCCACTGCCTTGTCTCCAGCCTGCTTCTTGCCTACCTTGGCATCGAAGTCGCCCATCAGTATACTGTATTTTCGTTTTGACTTTACCCAACGCCTATTCCACGTCTTCATAGAAGCTTTCGACTTCCTGGTCATCATGACTGGATGTAGGGGCGTAGACCTGTACAACCTTCATTTTGTACCTCTTATTAAGTTTCACAAGGCCGGCCACTCTCTCGTTAATGCTATAGAATTCCTGTATGTTACCAGCTATGTTCTTATTAATCAGGAATCCAACTCTTAGTTCTCGTCTCTCTGCTAAGCCCCGGTAGCAGAGGACGTGCCCGCTTTTTAGCTCTGTATATGCTTCTTTTGGCCTCCTAACTTCACTGAGCCCTGTTATATCCCATTTACTGCCCTCTAATCCCTCCAATAAGACTGCTAGACTCGCCTCACTAGATAACGTTCTAGCGTTAAACGTTGCCAGGTTCATATTCCAATGGTGGCCTGTCCGGAGCCAGGGATTCTTAGCACCCTCTGCAGCGTCGCAGGTCTGACCGCCGCCGTGGTCAGTTGCTTCGCAGCTGCTGGGGACTGAGGGCCGGGGTTTGATTGTTGTTTTCATATAGGAGGTTGTGGCCAAGTACTGCACCAGGGTGGCCAATCCTGCACTGGTGAGGGAGTGCGTTACCGGTTCTGGTCACCGGGATCAGGCCACACTCCAGGCCTGTTTATGCAATTTTATCAACACGCGGATTTTTTTTTTTTTAATCCGGTGGAAAATTGCGCGGCACCGGGATTCGAACCACGGACCTCTTCCACGCGAGGCAGGTGTTCTACCTCTACGCCACCGCTGCCTTGCCCTTGCTGCCTTGCCCGTGATTCTACCAGAGTGCTGCAAACCACTCATATTAGGAATGAACGAGAAGAAAGGGGGGTTAACCGAGGGGCCCGTTTTTTATTAGTAATATCATAAGGAGCCAACAAACACTGACACTTGTCCTTAATAAATGAAATGAAGAAACGATAAGTGAACGGAAATGAAAGTCGGTGAAAAGACAACTTGCCGCAGGTGGGGAATGATCCCACAACCTTCGCATTTTGCGTGTGATGCTCTACCAATTCGCTACCGCAGTGCCGTTTCCCCATTCACTGTCGTGGGTATTTGTTTCCTAGTAGAAGTCCGGAAGTGTTAACCAGCGCCACCACTCATAGACCTTGGTGGTGGACGTGGAACATCCTTTCTGCCTTAGGCGTCACGAGAATGTGATCTGTTTGGGTGAAGGCAACCGGTCTATAAACCCACACATGGTACCTGAAGGCATGCGAAATGCGAAGGCTACGGCATACATGTTACTTCTCTATGGATTTTAAAAGTGGATACTGGCAAATAGAGGTGGATGAGCGTGGTCTAGAGAAGACTGATTTTTTGTCGCCTGATGGGCTGTACGAATTTGAGGTTCTGCCTTTCGGCTTTTGCTTGGCCTGATCCACTTTTCAAAGGCTCATGGACACTTTCCTATCTGGTCTAACATATATGACTTGCCTGCTGTACCTCGACGACGTAACTTTTTTTTTTTTCTGTCAATGTTGAAGAACATCTAAAATGTCTGCTGTTAGTTCTTTAAGCCATACGGTCCGCGGAGCTTAGACTGAGACCAGAAAAATGCCACTTTGGGTTTGAAGAACTTTAGTTTCTAGGTCATGTCATCAGTGAAGACAGTGTTAGGCCTGACCCGGAAAAAATTGCAGCCGTCGCAAGGTTCCTCATGGACACGATTTCTCGAGGTTCAGTTTCATTTCCCATCGCTCACACCACTTGTGTATGGCATATGTCCTTTTGAATTACGCAGCAGTCACTTTCAGATGGAACTTTACGGTATAATATACAGTCATCTGCAAATAACCTAATATGGGACTGTACATTTTCATTAATGTCATTGATATAAAGTAGGAAAAGAAGGGGCCCAAGAACAGATCCTTGAGGTACCCCTGACATAACGTTAGTTATTGCAGATTGTTTGCCATTTATGACTACATATTGTCGCCTCTCGCGTAAATATTTGGCGATCCATGCAATAACCTGGGGATTTATTTAAACTAGTTAGTTTTTGCAGTAACAGGTGAAACGGTGGTGAATGTTTTATGAAAGTCAAGAAAAATACAGTCGACCAAAGATTTGTCATCCAGGGCTGCCGCTAAGACGTGTGAACTCTATTAGTTGTGTGACGCATGATAATCCTCGTCTAAATCCATGCTGGTTTGAGTTAAATAAACAATTACTATCTATATGTTTGACTACTGCAGGATATAAAACATGCTCTAGAACTTTACTGCACACAGAAGTGAGTGAAATGGGACGGGACGGGACTTATTAATAATGTTGCTTGGGCCAGTTTTATGTATATGTTGTCAGTGTCTTGTTCATTCTGTCTTCACTGTACAAAGTTTATTCTCTGTTAAATTTGATAATTGAAGACAAATAATTTTAAGCATTCATATTGACACATGAACTCTTTTATCATTGTGCGTGAGCGCTTTTCACCACCTTACAAATGTTATCGCACAGTGCAGGACGCGCCTGCATGTATCGGAAGTTTCTCGAAAGTTATCGATGGTTATATCCGCTGTCTGTTGTCACCGAACCGTGTGTAATCTGATTTCATCGCGCAACGTGAATGGTGTAGAACTTTCTGAAAGACACGCAGGCACCAGCGATTACTCTGGAAGGTTTGATGGCTCATGTATAAAAGCTGATGCGCTCTTCCTGCTGATAAAATTTTCGACTATCGCCGACTGTGTTCGCCGCTGTCGTTGTTCCTTGAGTGTAGCCTATTTTTGAGGGCACAGGTTCGCCCAATAAGATGCTAGTTTCGTTACTCACAGCTTCGCTGCTTTTTTCACCGTCGCTACCACGTGACAATATTTACTTCATGAATGTTGTTCTGCTGTAACCGCAATGCCAATAGGATGTGAGAGTCTCAAGCAGAAGGCACACATTGTGCACAATTTGCTGTAGAAGCTCTGTGAAACTTTCTTACCTCTTTAGTTAAAAACATGATTTGTCTCATACCAGGGACTTCGCGATATGCTGGCAGGTTCATGTCTGGCCTCATATTAAGCTTCAATAAGATCAGGTGTGTGTGTGATTGAACCTGACTCTGACATCTGCACTACAGCCCAATGCTCTGCTCATTATACCATACTCGCATGCAAGCTTTTCTTGTGGCAATGCCAACTTGCTCTTTGAGATGATCCGCACCAAGTAGCAGAGCAACAATTTCCTTAGATGAGCGAGCATGTGTGCCAGTTTCACTAATGAAATGGAATGTGCACCTGTCCTACCATTGCCTTTTGCATGCATCATTTTGCATATGGAAATGTTGCTTATAAAATTGAATGTGGGCCAGTTTTTCCCATTCATCCCACGAGGCTGCAACTGTTCTGAGGCACTATGTTAGACTGTTTGGGGTCAGCCCACATTCCACAGTTCCTTCCTTGTAGCAACTAGCGCTATGTAGATGCTGTGGCCATTGTACTGTTTTCATGATCAGCCCAGGATCATAAAGGAACTGGTTGCTAAGTTTTTTGGGCTAGTACACCACCAACACACACTGAAATGTGAGAGAGAGAGAGAGAGAGAGAGAGAGAGAGAAGAAACTTTATTAATGAATGGCCGGCAGTTTCGTTGTGGTGGCCTCAGGTGGCGGCTCGAAGTCCTTGGACTCGGGCGGCACCTTTGGCTTGCCGGACGTCCCAGAGCTGGTCTGCCAACTCTGAACTTTTGAGAGCCGCCTCCCAGCGGCGGCGATGCCGATGGAGAAGGTCCCCGGCGGCCCCCGCAGCTGGGGCGATGTCGGGGAGAAGCGAGCTCGAGGCTTCCCATACTGTGGTAACTACTGCGATTACGGACGCGTCGCGAACGGATGTGGTCCCATTACCGTGGTTGCTGGCACATTCCCAGAGCATGTGTCGCAGTGTTGCTCGTTGTCCGCAAGCTTTACAGGCATCTGTTGGATATAAACCTGGGTAGAAGTGATGTAGGACCGCGGGACTAGGGTAGCTGTGTGTCTGGAGCAAGCGTAAAGTTACGGCCTCATTCCTGTTTAACTTGTCGTGTGGTGGTGGGAATGTGCGTCTTTGGAGTCTGTAGTGTTGGGTGAGGTCTCTGAACGTGGTCAGGCGATCACCCCACGAACATTGTGATTCTTGTTGCCGCATTTCTGTTGTAGTGTCCCGATCAAGCAGATCTGATGCCCCGCTCTTGGGGGTGGGGGCGGCGGCCACATAATCTGCGGTGGCTCGGCGCGTGAGACCTCGAGCCGTGGCGTGGGCCGCCTCATTGCCTGCGAGCGGGACATCGGTGTGTGCCGGGGTCCAGAGGAGGAAGACTGTAGAATTTTGGGGTTGCGAGGGCGATGACGAGTCACCGTCGTCACAAATTTGGAGTATGCGGACCGCTTCCTGCGAGACGCGACTGCGTGCGAAGCCGCGGATTGCCGCCTGCGAGTCGCTGATCACGATCACAGCGCTAGGCACCGTGGCCAGTGCTAGGGCTATTGCAGCTTCTTCGGCCGCCTCCGTGTGTCCCGTGGTCACTGTAGCGCTCGCGAGGCACTTACTCGTGCGGTCTACAACCGCTATCGCGTGTGCGCTTCTCCCTCCTCCATATCGCGTCGCGTCTACGTACATCGCCTCGTTGCTCATACCAAACTTCTTCTGAAGGTCGCTTGCTCTTTTGTTGCATCTCCCGGCGTGGTGCATCGGGTGCATGTTCTTGGGAAGCGGCGGGATGATCAGGCAGTCGCGAACAGAGGCTGCAACCGCTGTATTTTCTCCATGCTGAGTGTGGTACGCGATGCCGAGCGACTCGAGGATGCATCGACCTGCCTTTGACCTCGATAATCGTTCGTACTGCGCAATGTCGTGCGCCTCGATTAACTCGTCAAGTGAGTTGTGAAGCCCGAGCTCCAGAAACTTGTCGGTGCTCGCGTTGAGTGGAACGGCGACCGCCCTCTTAAAAGCCTTTCGTATCATGCATTCAACCTTGTTTTTTTCGCACCCTATCCACTTAAGGTAGGGGGCAACATACACTATGCGGCTTATCGCGTACGCCTGCACGAGACGGATCGCGCAGTCTTCATGCATACCATTGCGTCTATTCGTGATGCGACGCAAGAGTCGGATCGTGTCGTCTACCGAACGACGAAGTCTTCGCACCGTCTCTCCGTTATGGCCATTTGCCTGCAGGTGTAACCCCAGGATTCTAATTTTGTCTATGTGTGGTACGGGAGTACCATCTGCCAATATAATACGTATTTTGGAGTATTCCCGTTCTTCGTCGCGCAGGATTTTACGACCTCTCCTTGTGGGTTTGTAGATTAACAGTTCGGACTTGGTAGCCGAGCACTCGAGGCCCGTTCCACGCAATTCTGGACCGCATCTACTCCTGCCTGTAGCATTCGCTTGACGTGACCGTCACATCCTCCCCCGGGGACCCGGAGGGTGATGTCATCCGCGTATAGACTATGATGCAATCCTTCTACTTCTGTTAATTTCTCAGGTAGACCGAGTAGAACTAAATTAAAGAGTAATGGGGATATGACGGATCCTTGCGGACGGACCCGTCTCAAATTCCGGCGATTCCTCGTCGCCAACGACGATGCAGGCACGCCTGCACGCGAAGAAATCTCTAACATAATTATACGTTCTTTGGCCAAGTCCTAATGTTCTAATTGTTTTTAAGATTGCTTCGTGTTTAACGTTATCAAATGCCTTTTTAATATCTAGGCCGAGGATTGCCTTAGTGGAGCTGGTAGTGTCGTCTACGATCTGGTGTTTAAGCTGAAGCAATACGTCCTGTGAGAAGAGGTTGCGGCGGAATCCTAGCACGGTGTGCGGGAACGCGTCACGATCTTCGAGGAAGTCGGTCACGCGGGTGAGAACTGCGTGTTCCATGACTTTGCCGACGCAAGACGTAAGCGAAATCGGTCTTAGAGTATCGAGCGTAACTTGCTTGCCGGGTTTTGGAATCATAACGCGGGCCCGTTTCCACGCTTCGGGAAGGGAGCCCCCTTGCCAGCACTCGTTGACGTAGGTCACGAGGCGGGAGATCGACTCGTCGTCTAGGTTACGGAGAGTCTTGTTGGTAACCCGGTCCGGGCCGGGCGCCGATCGGGTGTTTAGTTCGAACAGGGCTATCCGAATTTCTGCTTCGCTAAATTCTGCGTCCAATTTCTCGTTTGCGACGCCGTCATATTCGGCATGTTGGATGCTTTCGGCCTGCTGAAAGTAACGATCACGTATTGCGTCGAAGAAGTGATCACCTTTGTAATCTCTTACTAGTCTGCGAGTCTTGTGGCCTTGAGCGGCCCTAGTCTCCTCCGGATCTAGTAGGTGTCGAAAGAGGCGCCAAGCGCTCGCCCGGCCATCTGCCTCTCGAGGCCGTTGCACGTGTCTTCCCACTGTGCCCTGGATACCTGGAGTACTGAATTGTGAACTAGAAACAACTGATCAGAACACCTATTGCACGTAATTACATGGAAGTGCGTTTGAAAGTCAAGAGAAATACAGTCAACCAAAGATTTGTCTTCTAGGGCTGCCGCTCTGTAGCCATTTTTTAAGCATGGAGTAGTCGCAGGTGTATGTTTTGGAATCTGAATTATGCCACCATTGCAAATGCAGGTAAGCCTGGAAACCAAGTCATTTTGGAATGGTTCGCACTTGAATTCATGCCTATAGCGCATATAAAAATGAATTTTTGTGCTGTTGCCATCATACCATTGTCATTGCTCTTGTTTGCTGCCATCATCACTCGCACTTGTCATGCATATGACTGCTTGCCTTTCACAAGCACATTGGTCCATCTGGTAACGGTTCGCAGAATCCTAAATAATGTTGGATTGTGAGCTACCTAGAAACTACTGGCCACAAGATTGAGCAGAGTCATCACCTTGTGGCCACTGGCTGAACCACAAATAGTGTGGATTGCATCACATGTAGTCTGCTAGACCCTACCAGTTTACATGTGAGTGTATGGCATGCATATCTTCAAGGACCATTTCTTCTGTGGTTGTAGCACATTTGCAAATGCTGGCCACCATTTTTTTTACAATGTACAGAAGCATTTAGCTCGGTGCACAATGTACAATGTCAAGTGCACAATGTATAACCATCGCATGCTCTGCTCGCCACAATCGTACCAATTTTACAGGTGCATTCTGTTTAAAGCACACTGTGGAAACAATTTTGCCTTGTGAACTCGTCAAGTAGGCACAGCAATACGTGAATGCCATACTTTAGGGATTTGTCGCAATGTGTTTATCACTCCATAGCCTCTATGATACTACGCAACATGAATGAAGGGCTGCAAATATAACCCCGTATTAAAAAAAATTCTTAGCATGCAATCATCATTTTACGCCATACACTTGATGTTATGATAGCTGCATTATATGATACATCATTGCGCTAATTACATAACTTTTGCTTAGTGGTTAAGTGATGGCCTGAAGTATTATTTTATTATGTGGTTCTGATCCCATGAGGGTGAATTTATCTTGCCTTGCAAGTAAATCGTGGGCTTTTGTGCTCTGACTTGGCACTACAAAAGGAAATCTTGTTATGTTAGGATTGCGAAAAGGTTTATTGGTGGCGCCTAATGCGAAGGCACAGCGACCGGGAACGGCAAGGCAGCCCGAAGCACTGTCCAAACGGACGCCAGCAATCACCAGCACGAGCGGAGACGAGCCGCGTGTTGGCGATGCGGCTGTGCCGCGAGGCGCGTCTTCTTCTTCACAATCTCCCCCCGGACAAGAAGAGCCATCCTGGCGCCTTAAGAATCGGGAGGTAGAGGGTCGTGGTAGGGCTTGAGACGCAAGACATGGACAATGTCACGTCCACGCCGGCGCAAGTCTTCAGGTGGTGACGGGCTCAATGAGAAAATTCACCGGGGACGTTTGTTCCAAGACTCGGTAAGGCCCTTCGAATTTTGGGACGAGTTTCGAGGAAAGCCCCGGCGTTTGGAAAGGGACTGACAACCACACAAGAACGCCTGGAGCGTAGGTGGTGTGTGGACGCGTGTCGATGCGGTTTTCTTTCTGGCGCTGCTGTTGCTCTGCCGTAAAGGAGCGCGCTAGCTGGCGGCATTCTGCGGCTTGTCGGGCGACGTCGGACACAGGTAGACGCTCGGAGGCGTCAGGACGGTATGGAAGGAGCGTGTCGATAGTATGCGTAGGCTCGCGGCCATACAGGAGGAAGAAAGGTGAAAATCCCGTAGTGGCCTGGATCGCGGTGTTGTACGCGAACGTGATGAATGGAAGGATGCGGTCCCAGTTACCATGATCAGATACCCGTACATAGAGAGCATATCACCAAGTGTGCGGTTAAATCGCTCTGTGAGCCCGTTAGTCTGTGGATGGTATGCCGTGCTTGTCCGATGAATAATGTGGCCTTCCGAAAGCAAACTTTCGATGACTTCGGAGAGGAAGGCGCGACCTCGATCGCTGAGGAGTTCTCGAGGTGCGCCGTGTCGAAGCACGAAGCGATGTAGGACGAAAGAGGCTACATCCCGCGCTGTAGCACTTGGTAAAGCAGCAGTTTCGGCGTAGCGTGTCAAATGGTCAACAGTAACTACGATCCACCGATTGCCGTCTGGCGTCATAGGTAGCGGGCCGTAAAGGTCGATGCCGACGCGATCGAAGGGTGCGGCAGGGCACAGGAGCGGCTGCAAGGCACCAGACGGGCGTAAAGGCGGCGATTTGCGGCGTTGACAGTCAAGACAGCACCGAACAAACTTGTGTACAAAATTGTACATGCCGCGCCAGTAGTAGCGATGGCGAATTCATTCGTACGCCTTGAAGACTCCGGCGTGGCCACACTGCGGATCGTTGTAGAAAGCGGCACCTATTTGAGACCTTAAGCTGCGGGGAACCACCAGAAGCCACCGACGACCTTCAGGAGTGTAATTGCGTCGGTGCAGCAGCTGGTCACGAATGGCAAAATGAACTGCTTGGCGTCGGAGGGTTCGGGATACAGGGATGGTCGATGATCCAGAAAGATAGTCGAAAAGAGAAGCGATCCACGGGTCACGACGTTGTGCGGCGACAAAGGAGTCCATGTCGAGAGATGACACGGAATGTGCGGAAGTTGTTCCGCAGGCCGAGTCTGGAGGTAAAGGTGGACGAGACAAGGCGTCTGCGTCGGAGTGTGTGCATCCGCTGCGGTATACGACGCGAATATCGTACTCCTGGATGCGTATTGCCCAACGGGCTAGGCGGCCAGTGGGATCTTTCAAGTCTGCGAGCCAACAAAGCGCATGGTGATCTGTGACCAAGTCGAATGGGCGCCCGTACAGATATGGTCGGAACTTGCCAAGTGCCCATACTAAAGCCAAGCACTCTTTTTCGGTCACGCTGTAATTGGCCTCAGGCTTCGTCAGCGTGCGACTCGCATAGGCGACTACGTATTCGGGGTAGCCCGGCTTTCGTTGGGCGAGGACGACGCCGAGACCGACCCCGCTGGCATCTGTATGTACTTCAGTTGCCGCTGACGGGTCGAAATGGCGAAGAAGACGACGCAGCGTCGCAAAGGCGGAGTCACATGCAGGGGACCAGCAGGAGAGGGCGGCGTCACCGCGTAGAAGCTGAGTCAATGGCACCATGATCGATGCGAAATTTCGAACGAAGCGCCGGAAATATGAGCATAGGCCCACGAAGCTTCGAAGTTCTTTGATGGTCTGAGGCTTCGGAAATTCAGCGACTGCTCGAAGTTTTGCAGGATCGGGTAGAACGCCATGCTTGGACACAACGTGGCCTAAAATGGTAAGCTCTCGCGCGGCGAAGCGGCACTTCTTGAGGTTGAGTTGAAGGTCAGCGTTCGTTAGACAGGTCAAAACTTGTCTGAGGCGGAGCAGGTGAGTAGGAAAATCAGGCGAGAAAACCACGACATCGTCGAGGTAACACAGACATATAGACCACTTGAGGCCACGCAGCGTGTTGTCCATGAGTCGTTCAAAGGTGGCAGGGGCGTTACAAAGCCCGAAAGGCATCACCTTAAATTCATATAAGCCGTCAGTTGTAATGAATGCTGTTTTCTGGCGATCGGCTGCAGCCATCGGGACCTGCCAGTACCCTGAACACAAGTCAAGGGACGAGAAGAATTCTGCTCCCTGAAGACTGTCGAGGGCGTCGTCGATGCGCGGCAAAGGATAGACGTCTTTGCGCGTTACCTTATTTAACCGACGGTAGTCGACGCAAAAGCGAATAGACCCGTCCTTCTTGCGAACGAGAACGACAGGAGATGCCCAGGGACTGTGCGAAGGTTGAATAACATCACGGCGCAGCATATCTTCGACTTGGGTGGTAATGACACGACGCTCTTCGGCAGAAACGCGGTACGGTCGTTGACGTAACGGCTGATGTGAACCGGTGTCAATGTAGTGCTGCACTTCCGACGTGCGGCCCAGGCGAGGTTGTGAAACGTCGAATGAATTTCTAAATTTGTGCAGGAGATCAAGAAGGTCTGCACGTTCGGCAGGTGTGAGGGTATCGGCGATGGCATTCGAGAACGCATCCCTGGACGTTTCCTCAAGCGCAGACGTCGAAGACGGTTGGCTGGAGTCGACATCAAAAGAGTCTCCGGGGACGGCAACCAAAGACGAAGAGTCGAGGAGTTCCACGAAGCCAAGGCATTCGCCAACGAGCAACGTAATAGGCGCACAGAGGGGATTGTAAAAGTATATGTTGCTGCAGCCGCCAGCCATGTCAAGCGTCGCGAAGGGTAGTGGGAGAGATTTACGGCTCATGAAGACATCGGACGGTGTGAAGATGACCGTTCCATCAGCGATGGCATCGCAAGAGACAGGTACGAGGGCGAAGGAGCCAGGTGGAATATCTGTGTCCTCGCGCACGGTAAGTTTAGAAGGGCAGTCGCAATCTTCGTCCAAGGGTGCGTCACAAGGGGAAAATTCAACTTCGGCGCGTGCGCAGTCGATCATGGCTTTATGGCTGGATAAGAAGTCCCATCCGAGGATGACGTCATGTGAGCAGGTGGGAAGAACAATACACTCGACGATGTAAACAAGGCCGTGCACACGTACAGTACAGGCTGCGTGCGGAGGGACGTGCTGCACGCTTGCCGTACGAAGCGACAGTCCAGAAAGCGGCGTGGTCATCTTGCGCAGCGAACGGCACAGTTTGGCGGCTATCACAGAAACGGCTGCGCCGGTATCCACAAGAGCGAATGCAGGAACACCTTCTACACAAATTTCGACCACGTTAGCAGGAGAGGCGCGAGGACTTAGACAGTTCGAATGGGGCGCAGTTCTTGCCTCTTGAACTGCGACGTTCAGTTTTCCTGGTGAGGTGGTGCGGGTCGCCGACGCATTGGGGAGAGCGAGCGTCGGCGAGGGGATGGCGAGCGACGTGAAGGAAATTCTGTGATGTCAGCACGAGCGTACGGTTGGGGGGAAGGAGCGGCGTATTGGCGAAATGGCTGGCTGCCGTACTGGAAGGGCCGCGAGGCGTCGCCGAACGCTTGAGAGCGACGGCGGCAATATCGGGCGACGTGTCCGGGAGTGCAGCAAGAATAACAGATAGGTCGATTGTCAGGTGTCCTCCAAGGATTAGCTCGCGGTGCGGTCCAAGATGCAGCATGGGTTTCCGGGGGCAGCAGTTGGGACTGGGTCGCGAAAGACGCCTGTGGAGGCCTGCGTACTGCCTGTGCGTACGTGAGAGGCGCGGCCACAGGCAGGACTGGCTGCGCATAGGTGAGAGGCATGGCGACAGGCTGCACTGCCAGCGCAGAGTTGAGATTCGCGGCTGCAGGCGGCTGATGGTGTGCAGAAGGGACAACTTGGGCGACCTCTTCTGAAATGAGGGTGCGGAGCGTGTTTGGAATACGGGAGGTGGGCTCCTGAGTGAAGGGGACTAAAGAAAGTTGGCGGGCAACCTCCTCACGCACAAAGTCCTTGACCCGCTGAAGGAATGAGGATGGGTCGTACATGTTGTCAAGGCTCGCCAACAAGTCGTCGCTTCCCAGAGGACGCCGAGTCGAAGCGCGTTGCTTCCTTAACTCATCGTAACTTTGGCATAGGCTGACAACTTCAGACACAGTGCACGGATTCCTGGCTAGGAGCATCTGGAATGCGCCGTCATCGATGCCTTTCACTATATGGCGAATTCGCTCAGCTTCGGGCATTGCGGCGTTGACTCGTTTACAAAGGTCCACAACGTCTTCTATGTAGCTTGTGAACGTTTCTGCCGTCTGCTGTGCTCGGGCGCGCAAGCGTTGTTCGGCGCGCAGCTTGCGAACAGCGGGTCGGCCGAACACTTTCGTAAAGGTTGTCTTGAAGAGTGACCATGTGGGTACGTCACTTTCGTGGTTGTGAAACCACAGTTGGGCAACACCAGCCAGATAAAAGATGACGTGCGTTAACTTGGCTGGATCATCCCACTTGTTGTGTGCGCTCACCCGTTCATATGACGCAAACCAGTCTTCTACGTCTTCGTCGTCTGCACCGCTGAAGATCTTGGGGTCCCATTGTCATGGAACACCGGTGCAGGTGACGGACTGTGGCGTCGGTGCCGTTTGGGATGAGCTGTCGGTCATGGTGGGCGGTAGCGTTCTTGATCTTAGCTCCAGGGTTTCAAGCGACGGGGTTGGAGTCCCAGCACCTCCACCAATTGTGAAAAGGTCTATTGGTGGCGCCTAATGCGAAGGCACAGCGACCGGGAACGGCGAGGCAGCCCGAAGCACTGTCCAAACGAACGCCAGCAATCAACAGCGCGAGCGGAGACGAGCCGCGAGGCGCATCTTCTTCTTCACAGGATCAATGTTGACAAGTCTCTAGGTGCAGGAGGTAACAACGCCGAGTTGAAAAGCATTTACTATATTTTTTTTTTTTGCTTCCTCAATGTAGAGTACGTAGCTGGACGGAAAACTAGCCATTCTTAGCTGAAATAAAACAATGTAATGATTTTCACCTCAAATAATTAGAATTTTTTTAGATAAAATAACTTTGCATGTAACCATGCAAAGGCAGCTTTGTGCTTAAATGATGCATCTTTAGTGTTACTGCAGTAAAAATAGCCTTGTCTGAAGCTTCCTAGTGATCCTACTAAGTGGCCTACCTCACAGTGTTCTTTAAAACTGATGGTAGTGCTAAAAGGGATGAACACACAGTGAAAAAATGACACGACGACGACGAGGGAATGCTTGTACAAGGGAACGTTTTATTGTACCTCACAGTGTTTAATAGAACTCGTTACCTGTTGGCATTTTGCAGTGAATTAAAAAAAAAAGAAACGGAGATGTATGTCTACAATTGGTAGAGTGCACATTAATTTGGCTAATTTAACTTAGTTGTACAGTTATGTTAACTTTTTCGTAACCAGTGCAAGACTTGCAAAACATAGAGTATTAATAGAGTTGTGCGACTTCTTTGGCAGAGTAGGCGGAACGCCAGCAAAATATGCACAAAAAGATAACGTCTCTGCGTGACACTGAACTAGCTCCTAAAAAATTTTGTGCATTGATTATAAATGCTGAATTGGCTAGCACAAAACATGTAAGTGCCAAAAATGTCAAATCTTCTAAAGCACCTTGGGTGACAGAGGGACTACTGAGAAGCATGCAAAAAAAAAAAACATACAGAAAGGAGAAATGCCAGCTGTTTAACATGTCTTTATCTTTACAATACAAAAATTAATGTTTTGACTAATCTGCGAACCAATGTAAAAAACATTATTACAAACATGAATTTGAAAAATATAGAAACAGTAAGAAGCAATAGGAATTGTTAAATTCCTTCTTAAACAAGGATGTTCACAATGTCCCCGTCACTAAAATTCGTTCTTATGGAGAAACTTATATTTCAAATGCTTTCTGTAATTATTTTCGCGAGGTGAATATTGACTAACTGATAGCTTCGCATTGTGAATTGAAACATGTTGGTTTCTCCTTTTATCTGTTTCCTCTCATACCACATGATGTGCTTGCTGTAGTCCGTGACCTCAGAAACACTGGCCCTGGATTAGGTCCGCCCATCGTTTTAAATTAGTGGCTCATTTTTTGTGTGACACACTAAGTTAGATCATAAACCTAATATTCGAAGGCAGTGTTTTTCCTAGCTTTTTAAACAAAGCAAAAATAATTCCTGCATTTAAGGGTGACAGGTATTGTCATATCTACGAGGGTTATATTTCTTTTCAAAGTCTGATCAGTCGCGAAATTAAAACCACAGTGAAAATATGACTCTGTGCGCAGATGTGTTGTGCAGTCTCTCTAGTAGGCCCGTCCATTGCGTAAGGTTGCAGTTCTGAGTATGCAGTGAGCATGCAAACATGTCTCGAACAGTAGAGCCTCCTGCTAAGTGTGAAAGTCCTGCTATTAGGTTTCTGCACACTGAGGGGTGCAATCAGCTGAAATTCATTGATGAATGAGTAATGTGTTTAGTGCAACTTTCACGAGGGACAGCAAAGTGTGGCAATGGTGCAGGAACTTGAAGCAGGACACACAGATGTTCAGGCAGGCAGGGAAGGAAGTGAGTGTCAACTGATGATCTTGTTCAGCAAGTGGATCAGGCGATTTAAGAAAATGGTTGGTTCACAGTTCTTGTGTTGAGTGATTTGTTTCTCAAAATTTCATGGTCAGCTCTGTCTACCATCGTGAGTGAGAGACTCCAGTACCGCAAACTCTGTGCGAGGTGGGTTCCCAAGATGCTGACCGACCCTCACAAAACACAGCGAATGGGCATAGCTTCAAGAGGGAGATTTAGCTTGGGTGCTCCTATCTAAATGCATGTAAAAGGAGAATGAGTTTTTCTCAGCAACCACTGCACCAAGTTTGATGAGGTTTGCCGCATTTAAAAGAAGCTTAAGATCTAGTGACTGTTGTGTTTCGAATTTTGGATTTAGGTAGTCAACTTTGTATTAAAAATTGGCAAAAATCGAAAATTTTTAGAAAACGAAACTATCAAGCTTACAACTCTAACTCAGCAATTACAAATTATATAATTCTGTGACCTGCATCTAATAGTACATTTTGTCTAAAGCGGACAAAATTGGTATGTTACGCATGAATCTCAAAAAATTTTGTAATATGAAAATACAGCTTTTGCAGGCGCCTTGTACACAACGTAAAAAATTTATGTAAGCTCTAAATTGACACATAGAATTTGTCCGCTTTGAATTATCGAATAAACGCCTTTTACAGAACTGCAATATCTGTTCTTGATGCAGAGCTATTAATTTGTAAACTTCGTGCTTCTATTTTTTTCACGCTTTTGAATATGTGAAAATCTTTTCTAGAGAACTCAGGCCGTAAATAGAAGTTCCATTTCCAACAGTCACTAGAATTTAACATTCTCTCTCCAATGCAACAAATTTCATTAAAATCGGTCCAGTGGTTCTCATAAAACGTTTTTGCGTTTTACATGTATTTGAATAGGCCGCATCAAAGAGTTGGGTCCGACCTAAAGCTTCCTCTTAACATTTCTGCAGTGCTACCATGTTGCAGAAGATTTTTCGAAGAAAATCGTCACAGATGAGATATGAGGGGGGGACTGCGCAAAGAGCGGTGGAATGAACGCTATGCATAACGTTAAGAGACAGAGAGAGAGCGGTTTGGATCAGAGAGCAAACATGTGTAGCCGATATTCTAATTAACATTAAGAGAAAAAAAATGGGGCTGGGCAGGTGATGTAATGCGCAGGTTTGAAACCGTTGGACCATTAGGGTTACAGAATAATGGGTACCAAGAGAAAGGAAACGCAATCAAGAACGACAGAAGACTAGGTAGAGCGATGAAATTAGGAAATTCGCAGGCGTTAGTTAGAATCAGCTGGCGCAGGACAGGGGTAATTGTAGATCGCAGGGAAAGGCCTTCGTCCTGCAGTGGACATAAAACAGGCTGTTGATGATGATGGTGGTGATGATTGATTGATTCATTCTGGATATCTTGTTGATTCTGTTCTTTAAATTTTATTAATGCTTTTGATACTTCTAACCATACTATCCTCTGTAACAGTCTTGGAGCTTTTGGTCTTTCTGGTCCTCCCATTAAAATTTGTAAAGTCGTATTTACTGAACAGGCAAGAAATAGCTGTGGAGGCTGTTCTTCTGGCACAATAACATTCAACTAAGGTGTGCCTCGGTGCTCTAATTCAAGCCCGCTACTCTTTATAATCAATGTTAGTGACCTGCCTAAACAACTAATAAATACTGTCAGTTCATATGTGGATAACACCACTGTTCAACATCTGATACTTGTATTGTTTCCTTAGCTCTGAAACTAAATATGGTTTCAAGACTGATTGTTCGCTTTTGTTCCAGTAATCAATTAGTCCTCAACCCACTTAAGGCTAAGTTTACGGTTTTCAGATTGCACAGAAACGTACACCTAACACTACTTTTATAATTCTTGGATCACTTCATATCACTATAACTGAATGTGTAGAATTCCTTGGTTTACAAATTGATTGTAACCTGAAGTTTCACAGCCATATTTATCACTTTAAATGTAAGGCTTTGCATTTGGCATTGGAGCGCTCTGGAAAGCCTGGTCATTTTTTTCTCAACACTTCCTTTTTACATTGTATTTTGCCTTGGTTCATAGGCACATCAACTATGGGATTGTTGCTTGGGGCAGCACCTACTAATGTCACCTTTTACCTAATCAGCACATTCAAAATGAAGCCATCCACATCATCACTAGGACATCTAACTTGGCGAATATAGGCTACTTACGCCTTGATAACAAGGTTTTGTCAGCTGAGCAATTGTTTTTTTAACCTGCTTCTTCTTTTCTATAGGCTTGTAACAAATCAGCTACAGTATAGCTTTATTGATGTTAATGTGCTCAAAAACAGTAATCATACGAGATTTGCTCTAAACAGTTTTGGCTCAATTAGAGCTCACACTAATTATGGACAAATGGTTTCAGCATACACAGCAATAAAACAATTGAATAATTTACTGAACTCTTTGAAGTCATCGTCTGCATCTATTAAATCATCACTTAGATTATTTATTTTACAATGAATCCAGACATATTTATATTGAGTTGTATGATGCATTGTGTGTAGTAATTGTACTGCTATATGTGAACTTTTGTTGTTTGTGTGTTTACCGACTGGATAACCATTTATGTTATTGAATTCTTATTACTACCTGTAGTGAAGGAAGCAGCACCGCGTGTCACCTACTCACAGACGGGAATGTCTGTTTGCTTTATTGCCGCGTATTTTATACCAGCCAACGGAATAACCGAATGGACAAATGATCAGCAGCATCAGTTGTTAGTGATGTCAGTAGGCCTAGAAGTGCCCTCTACACTACATTCCTCCTTGTCACAAAAGTGGACTAATCACAGGCTAAGTGCAGGTGCGGTCTTTTTGATGTAATAATGTACCGACCCAATCAAGTGTACCGAGAACAGCGACGTGGAGTCCCGGTGTGCACTGTTCTCATTCTGCGCCTGGTAAGGAAGGCACACTTTCCACGAGAGCCTCTGGAGAAACCACACCACCAGGCTCAGCACCCGAGAGTTCTCCGGCACTGTTAGTTGTCTCTGCTGCCTCTGGCACTGGTGATCGCACCCTCGAACCTGGTGACCCGCTATAACCAGCAAAGGGAACAAGCAGACGACGGTTCCGCTGAATCACACCATTCAGCGTTTCCACCACATAGCATCACAGATTCTGACCATGACTAAAAGCACCCGAGCAGCACACCTGGCATCTGTTGCCCAGATGCTCTGGCCAGGTTGTAGACCCAGTAGTGGTTGAGCATCATGGTGACAGTTGTAGTTCGTGGTCTGCCTGTGCCTAGCAGCTTTGTCACGCTCTTTGAAGGTCCCATGGTCAGGCTGTATTGGAGTTTTGGAAAACGGGTGTGCAGGCGCTGACCTATCAGAAGCTGAGCAGGGCTGTAGCCTGTTGAGCCGGGAGTGCCCCGTGCGTGCACTTGCCAACGGTTTCTGTGACCACTAGCATGTAGCTTTCAAGAGAAGCAATTGCATCAGTTGTGGCATCCAAAGAGGGAAGCGGAGCCTTTTGATAATGTATCGGCAGTAGTTAGCAGCTTGCCCGGAACGCACAATACCTTGAACTGATAGTGCATCAACTTGAATCGCGGGCGTTGTATCCTGGGTGGTAGCAAATCCACCTGCATATCACCCAAAAGTGTTCTTAGTGGCTGATGGTCTGTTTCAATGAGGAATAGGAGTCTTATTTTGTTGTAGCACAAGTTGAACAACAAAGACCGCAGAAAAGGCTCATCTGACACACACAGCGCTAACTTTCAACAGTAGATTTATTTCCATTTCTCGTCACTACATATTTTTTTTTTATTTACATTACCCCTAAGGGCCCTCACACGAGGGTATTACAAAGGAGGGGGGGGGGGGGGGCACAAACATGAAATATACACAAAAAATAAAACTACATCAAATAAACATACACACAAGGAACATAAAATAGATATGAACGAGGGGTATATGCACTTAGTCATGAAAACACAAGAACATTTTACATAATATGTTAATATGTGCATATAACCATAAGTAATATCTAATCTGCTACCTCTAACCGTTTTCTTGCAACAAAGTTTGGAAAGATGGTAAGTTAACTTCAGTAGCTATGCGTCATGGTAGGTTATTCCATTCTATTATTGTGCGAGGAATAAATGGTTTTGCGTAGAGCGATGAGCGGCACATTATGCGTTTTACTTTGTTAGCGTGGTCACGGCGCGAGAAAACTGCAGGGAGTGGTGAAAAGAAGTCATCGTGAAGCGTGGAATGGTGATAAAGTTTATGAAATAAGGTTAGGCGAGCAAACTGGCGTCGACGTGATAGTGATACCAACTCGGCACGTTGTTTTAACGATGCGACGCTGGTGAAGCGTGAATAATCAGAAAAGATGAAGCGAACAGCACGGTTTTGCAGAGATTCGATGTTGTTGATTATGTATGCTTGATCGGGATCCCATATGGCAGAAGCATATTCAGTTGTTGGCCGGATCAGCGTGATATAAGCAAGTTTTCTTAAGTGTGAAGGTGCGTGCTTGAGGTTACGCTTAAGAAGACCGAGTGCTCGGTTAGCTGATGCTAAGACGGTGTTAATATGGTAATGCCAAGTTAAGTCAGACTGAAGATGAAGGCCAAGATACTTGTAAGTTGGCGCAAGTTCTACTCTAGCATTATTGAAAAAGTAGGTGGTAGGAAGTCGAGTAGAATGGTTGGTAAATGACATTAGCTTGGTTTTAGACGTATTTAAAGACATTAACCACGAAGAGCACCAAGCGGTCACCGCATCAAGATCAGTTTGTAAGGAAAGTCGGTCAGCGTCATTACAAATATTACGATATATAACACAATCATCTGCGAATAATCGAATTCGAGATGAGACACATTTGGGTAGGTCATTAATAAAAATTAAGAAAAGTAGGGGACCGAGGACACTGCCCTGGGGGACTCCAGATGTTAAAGGAACAGAAGAAGAGTTACAGCCATTAGCACTGGTAAATTGTTGTCTGTTGGAGAGAAAATCTTTAATCCATGCAAGAATGTTTCGGTGAATATTTAAGTGTCTTAATTTGATTAGAAGCCTGTGATGAGGAACGCAATCAAAAGCTTTAGAAAAGTCAAGAAACACTGCGTCAACTTGGAATCCTTCGTTAAATGCGGAAAATATATAGCTAGTAAAACCGGCGAGCTGAGTGTCGCATGAATAACCCCTGCGAAAACCGTGCTGGTACTTGAAGATGATATCATGGTCTTCTAGGTAGTTGATGACTTGTGTGTGTATGACGTGCTCGAGAAGTTTACATATGTTGCTAGTTAATGAGATAGGACGATAGTTAAGTGGGACAGAGCGATCCCCTGATTTAAATATTGGTATTACTTCAGCTATTCGCCAGTCATGAGGAATAATGCCAGATGATAATGATTGTGAAAACAGGGCTGATAACACTTGAAAAATGTTTAAAGAAGCGTTTTTAGGTACCTTGTTATTGAAACCAAGGTGATCAGAGCTAGTAGTAGTTTTGAGGTTATTCAACAGGGCAAGAATACCAGAATCACGGGTGACAGTTTCTGGCATGGAAATGTTAGGCAATGGCTCTAATATAGGCGAAGAAGTTATATCTTCATTGGTGAATACTGATGAAAATGCATCGTTCAGAAGCTGCGAACACTCAGTTTCAGTGACTGGTTGTCCATCAGCGTTAATTAGTACTATATCAGGATAGGAACTCGGATTGATAATGCGCCAGAATCTATGAGAAATATTGGTTAACATAGTAAACAGGTCGTGAGTGAAGAAATTACGACGGGTTGTTCTAAGCTGGGACTGATACTCTTTATCACAATTTTTGTGCTTGTTCCATGATGACAGGAGACGTGTGGTCATTGCTTGGCGGTACAAACGTTTTTTCTTATTAAGACGACGAAGACGATGTGTGAACCAAGCTGAATTTTTATCATGTCGGATGGTGATGATTGGCACATACTTATCAACAAGGTGAGACAAGGTGGTTTTGAACGACAGCCAGTTTAGTTCGATTGAGCGTGATGAATACTGAGCCAGGAAGTTCTCAGAGAAGGTGTGTAGTTCCGATTTAATCATCTCAAAATTCGCGCAATTGCAGCAATGAATTCGCTTAATGGTAGTTTTCCTTTCAGTAAATGGATGCGTGATGCACCCAGTGATAACGTCGTGATCGGATAAACCATTTAAATACAGTATATCAGAAAGAACGTCTGGGTTATTTGTTAGGACAAGATCAAGGAGATTTGCCGAGGTAGCGGAGCGACGGGTAGGACTAGTAATAAGTTGAGCAAAAGAAAAATCTAAGCAGGAATGAAGAACGGTGTGGGCTTCTTTATCACTGGAATTAACACAGAGAGTGGGCCATTCAATGCTTGGAAAATTAAAATCGCCAAATACCCTCGAAACATCATACAACAAGTGTAAGAACGTTGTAAACTTTAACAAAAACAGGGGACCACACTGTGATAGGAGGATGTGGGCCCAGGCCTCAAGCACACAGGGATGGCACAATGAACACAGAGAGGCTTTAATGACACGGGGACGGGACTAGGATAACGTACACGATAACACACACACAGTTCCTTTCATAAATGTCTGTCGCGTAAGTATCGTCACGCTCAGCGACAATGTAGGAAGGCGTCCGATAGCGCGTCGGTATCACACACTCACGGCACGAAGAGGCGCAGAGATGAATCTCGAGCGGCGAGCGGCGCAGGTGCGGGAGGCCGGGGCGGATGCCCGGCACACGACGAGCCACTCGCGCGACAGCAGGGTCGGGACGTCTACCCGCCACAGAGTAGACCGTTCGGAAGGCTTAGCTGCACCGGAACATGCCGGCGTCGGATGCTCGCCCAGCAGTGGAGCAGGCCGGTTGACGACCAAGGACAGCCCGGCCTGTTCTGCCAGCACACCCAGGAACACCGGCCTTGGGTAGATGACTGCTCGGCTCGTTCGGAAGGCCAGCCCAGGCAGCTCAGGCAGATCGCACGGCTGCCGTCTCCGCCCAGACACCGGCTCTTCTCTTCCTCTTCGTCCGTCGCCGCCGCACAGCAATCACGCGCATTCGGCCGCGACATTCAAACAGTCCAAACTCCTATCACATTTCCCCCCAAGTTCAAGAAGTCGAGGAGGGTAGCACTACGGAGTATCACAAGTCACACAGTTCAAATTATTACTCTCATGACACATTAGTCAGTGTCCGTAGCTATTCTACTTAGATAGTCTGCACCAACGTTATCACATCCACGAATATACTCCACATGAAAGTCATAATCCATAAGGAGGAAACTCGAACGTAGTACGCGACTGTTGACGTGCTTCGCCGAATTTAGGTATCGCAGCGGTTGGTGGTCGGACTGCAGGGTGAATGGTTACCGTAAAGGTACACACGAAATTTCTGTACAGCCCACACTATAGCGAGGCACTCCCTCTCAATTGTGAAGTAGGCAGCTTCACGTGGCAGAAGCCTCCGGCTAGCGTAGGGCACGGGATGCAAACGCCCGTCGTGTTCTGCTCCGAGACTTCTCAGCTTCAACTTTGTGTTGCTGATCCATAGTCAGTTGGTTCGAAATGGCGATGTCTTTTGATGTCTGCGTTCCGACGAGTGATGGGTAAAGTGGCGTTCTCTCCAAGCTCTAGACCTGTCGCGTCATCTGTACCCAGTGGGGCGCGTCCGACTAAATGGCGCGGCACCGTTCGTTGACAGACGTCGCACGATTTAACAAACCGTTTCGTCTCCGACTGGACCCCTGGCCAGTAAAATTCAGCAACAATTCGATCCACCGTTCTCGTCACACCCTGGTGACCGGCGAGGATCCCTTCATGAGCGAACTTCATCACCATCTCCCTGAGGTCTTTTGGCACCACTAGCTGATCTAGTATTTTCCCACCTGACACTGTGTGCTTTCTGTATAAAATGTCATCCTTTAAGTAATATTCGCTTGCGCGGCCATCCGCGACCATCATCTTGCCGACCTTTTCGAAGCATCTCCTCAGAGACCCATCGTTCCTCTGTAAAGCTTTTAATTTGCCTTGCTCTATTCCAGTGACTGCGAATGGCGAGACAGGCAGTGTAGGCAGCGACTGTATCTTCATTTCCTTTGTCACAGCAACGAGCTCGGTATCAGACTCGTAGTCTTCTGTATGTCTCGAGGAGGCGGCTGTGTTTTTAGCTGTGGACAACGTTTGGCCCTCTACGTCTGGTAGCTCTACTTGAGCGGTGGATGACATCCGGTTGGCAGGATAATTTGTCTTGTCGCTGTTATGTTTCAGCGGAGACCATGAATTGGCCGGGTCATCAGGTGCACGGGCACCTTCAATGTTTCCCAATACCACATCATACAGGGGATCTCGCATACATTTAACTCTTGCAACGCCGGTAAAGAATGGACTCTCTAAGTATACTATCGCTTCCGGTAAGTAGTGGATTGTGCGGTCCAGCAAGAACACGGGACTTTTTGTTCCTGTCATTCTGTCCTCAGGTACCAAAGAGAGTCGTACGACCACGGTATTGCAGCCAGTGTCTCGTAAGACAGACACCGGTTGTAATTCGAGAAAGCCTCTTCCCACTGGAAGATTTCCACTGTCACATCTGGGGCCTTGTCGCATTAACGTCATGTTGACTATTGGGACCGTTTCGCCACCTCGAAGCACTACGTATCCGCCACCATCTGTCGGCTTTTCGGCTTGCGACGGAGCCAGAATACACGAAGCTTGTCCTTGATTTTCCCTTCTTGAGGCTTCACCTCCTTGTCTCTTTCTGCCGGACCATCCGCGACCTGTAGAGTTCTCTTTAGTCCGGGACCAGCACTCCGAAGCTCGATGTCCTGCTTTATCACAAAGGAAGCATCGATTAGTTGCGCGCGGCATCGCCCTTGGAGGTTCAGTCTTGCGAGCAGAGTCTAACACGACCTCATTGGATAACTTTTCTCTACCTAGATTGGTCAGGTTTTGCGCCTCTATAAAACAATCGGCATTCTTTGACAACGTAGCGAGGGTCTTACAGTTCCTTTCTTTCAGGAACACTCGCAGCGACGCAGAACATCTTCTCAAAAACTGTTCAGCAATCATGGTGTCCCTGAGGGAGTCGAAGGTCCTCTCAATATGGGACATTTCAAGCCAGTGGTCAAAGTAGCCCGATATTCTACCTGCATATTGTATGCCAGTCTCATTGTCTTCGGGCCTTGCGTTTCGAAACTTTTCTCGGTATCCCTCAGCAGTGCACCGAAAGCGCTGAAGGAGAGTAGCCTTCAGCTGGTCGTAGTCTAGGGCTGCATTAGAATCAAGCCGTCCTATGACCGTCAACGCTTCTCCTGTCAGGCAGAGGCTGAGGGAGAGCGTCCATTTTGCGCGGGGCCATTCTTGACTTGTTGCCACTCGCTCAAAACGTTGCAAGTAAGCGTCTAAATCATCCCGGGCTTCGTTAAAGGGCGGGATCAACTTATGAGGACTGAATAGCTCAGGAGCCGCCCTGGTAACCGACTGTTCCGTAGTGCTGTCACTCTGTGCGCTTTGTACGCCAGCAGTCTTTTCCTGGAGCTCGATCTTGAGCTTTAGCACTCGTTCTTCCGCTTCTAGTCGTAGACGCTCTTGTTCTGCCTGCGCTTCGGCCTCCAGCGCCTGCGCTTTCGCGTCTTCCCGATGTTGGGCGCGCTGGTTGCGTTCCCTCACGATTTCTGTATCAATCCAACGCTTTAACTCCGCTCCTGTCATTCCTAGCTCTTTCCCTATGGCGTACCACCTCTCGATCTCCATCGCTCCTCCTGTGCGTTTGAATATCCTGGCAGGCTCGCCAAAATTTGTGATAGGAGGATGTGGGCCCAGGCCTCAAGCACACAGGGATGGCACAATGAACACAGAGAGGCTTTAATGGCACGGGGACGGGACTAGGATAACGTACACGATAACACACACACAGTTCCTTTCATAAATGTCTGTCGCGTAAGTATCGTCACGCTCAGCGTCAATGTAGGAAGGCGTCCGATAGCGCGTCGGTATCACACACTCACGGCACGAAGAGGCGCAGAGATGAATCTTGAGCGGCGAGTGGCGCAGGTGCGGGAGGCCGGGGCGGATGCCCGGCACATGACGAGCCACTCGCGCGACAGCAGGGTCGGGACGTCTGCCCGCCACAGAGTAGACCGTTCGGAAGGCTTAGCTGCACCGGAACATGCCGGCGTCGGATGCTCGCCCAGCAGTGGAGCAGGCCGGTTGACGACCAAGGACAGCCCGGCCTGTTCTGCCAGCACACCCAGGAACACCGGCCTTGGGTAGATGACTGCTCGGCTCGTTCGGAAGGCCAGCCCAGGCAGCTCAGGCAGATCGCACGGCTGCCGTCTCCGCCCAGACACCGGCTCTTCTCTTCCTCTTCGTCCGTCGCCGCCGCACAGCAATCACGCGCATTCAGCCGCGACATTCAAACAGTCCAAACTCCTATCACACACACACAAGCACCTCTTTATCACACAGATTGATAGACATCTTCACATTCTATGCGAACAAAGATAATCGAGCTCTTTTGTGGATCATGAAATGGAAGGCTTACTAATGCATGTGTCACCAAATATTAATATGTGTCTAGCTTCTATTATTAAGCGCATCGTCTCACACCTGCTTCTTCTCATTAAGACTGTTTGCTTAAATTTTCGTTGGTCTCTGGCAATGGATCGCAAGAAAGCTCTCGGCAGCCACGTTATTTACTTTGTTCTTGTGTTCTCATATCCTGTCGTATTCAAAACAGTGGTACCCTGTACTAGTTGTCGAAACAGGGAGTGTGTATAGGTTCTTGTCTAGCACCAGTGCCAAGTAATCTGCTTTTAGCCAAACTGGCCAGAGACCTGTCAGATCACCTTCACGAATCTAAGGTTGTAAATGTTTTTAGATATGTTGATGACTTAGTTATTATTGACTGTACATTCACTTGTTTTACTAATCGATGTGCTTCCCTTTTTACCGCCATTCATGACAGTCTTAACCCACTAGAAGTAATCTTTGAAATGCCATGTGACGGGAGGATTAGATTTCTTGACATCAAGTTTGTGCTCGCCGATAACAAAACCTGCTGGTGTTACGAGCCTAGGGCAAGTAAGCCACTTTTACCATTTCATTCTGCGCATACGAAGCTTGTGAAAAGAACTGCGGAGCTGTGTTTCAGCGAAGCACTGAAGAAGTCGTGCCAGCAGCTAATGCATGATAGCTTCGGACAGCAAGCCTCACATTTAAGCGGCACTGGTTACCCGAGCCACCGATGCTTAAGGCAGGAACGGGCACCTAAGAGCTGCACTCTAAACAAACAGCTGAAGAAATGGGCCAGAAGGCCTTAAACAGAGTAAGGCTACATGCTTATAAACTTTCTTGACCCTGCACATGCATCCCTGAAGCGCCGAAAAGTGTGAGGCTGTGTTGAGAAGCATGTGAAGCCTTTTGTGTTGTGAGGTGTGCCCACTGTTCTAGCTTATATTGTTAATTTGTCAATATCTTCAGGAATTTTTCCAGATGTGCTAAAAACCGCTCGCATAACACCAATCCATGAACGTTGTGCGAAAGATCAAGTCTCAAATTACAGACCAATTTTGGTCTTAAATATATTTTCAAAGCTTTTCGAAAGCATCGTGGTTGACAGGCTGTGGTCTTTCGTGACTGAACACAATGTAATCTGAAAGTACCAATAAGGTTTCCAAAAGAATAAGTCAGCAGAGCAAGCCCTTCTAGATATCAGGGATAAAATAATTGAGAACACCGAAAAACAGAAGGTTACACTTGGCCTTTTTTCTAGATTAGCAGAAGGCTTTTGACTCGATCGATCATAAAATATTATTCCGTAAACTAGAAATCTACGGAATATGTGGCGTCGCTAATGATTTAATAAGGAGTTACCTAACGAATCGAAGCCAATTTGTTCAGATAAATTCTATTACCTCTGACATTTTGCCCATAAAACAGGGTGTACTTCAGGGCTCAAAACTTAGCCCGCTATTGTTCTTAATTTATGTAAATGATATTGTGCGAATACCCGACTCACCTGACTTGGCAATGTATACCGGTGATACGAACATGTTTCTTACGTCCACTGACACTCCTGAACTTTCTGTCAGTGTTAATGCGTATCTAAATCGCTTATCAGTTTGGTTGAGTGCAAATAGTCGAACTAAATACTGCAAAAACAACATACATTTTATTCAGGGCTCGTAACAAGAACATACCTAATGACATAAACATTACAATAGTACAGCAATTAACCATGTCCAAGAACAAACATTCCTAGGCATTTGGTTTGGCAAACATTTATCTTGGAGTTCGCATATAAGGATGCTATGCAGTGACCTTTCTAAATCTGTCGGTATCATTAACAGGATAACCCAGCTGATTCCGCTTTGGCTGAAACAGCAGTTATACAATACTCTCCTTTACTCTAAACTCTGCTATGGGGTCCTGGTTTGGGGTACAACTTCAATAACAAACTATAACAAGCTAATTCTTTTACAGAAATGAATCCTTCATATATACTGCAATTACCATGGCCGTGTTGTAGACCTTGAAACAGCTCCATTATTTCAACGCTACTCCCTTCTTCAAGCAGACAGAATATATTATAAGAAACTTCTGATTACCATACACAAACAAGAATTATTCACCAAAATAGACAACTATGAAATACCTCGTTATTCACTCCACCGGAATACCAGACACTTACTGAAAACAAGAACCAATTATGGTAAACAAACATTCATATATCAGTTGACAAAAATAGTAAACAAGGTAGGAGAACTGTTAAACTTTAGTGCTTCAGAAAGCTCCTACAAAAGATAGCTTAGTGCATTATTGCTTGCCGATGACATTTGCTTTCACTAATTAACATTTTCATTTTATTGCATATGTATGTAGGCATGTATGACCTAACAAGGAGTAGCATTTGTGCTAATGTTTATGCGGCTTACTGGTTCTAACGAACAAATATTGTAATCATTTTTGTTACTGAAATTATGCTCTCTTGTGCGGAATGTATCACTTCACTTTTTTTTCGTTAATGAACCCTCTTGGGGTGTTACATAAGGGGTGGGGTTTACAAGATGCAAGCGTTTACAGAAGTAGAAAATGTGGCTGGACAGGTTATGGCAGCGATGTGGTGGGGAAGGCCCTTCCAGTCATTTGCCGTACGTGAAAAAAAATGAGTTCATGAAGGTAGTAGTACGGGCTTGTGGACGCAAAGCTTGAAGAGGGTGACCGATGGGATTTGCATGGTGGGGGTGCGCAAATGTATGGTTCTTGTCTTAGGGGCGAATGAAAGGATTTGTGATACAAGACTGGCTGAGAGCAGCATTCCGGGCAAGTTGGTAATCTATTACTTAAATAATATAGCGCGACAAAAAAACGACACGGACGTGAGAGAAGACACACCAAGCGCAAACTTTCAACTAAGTTTATTGTGCCACTGCATCGGTTTTATACATGTCGGGCAGCGTAGATCGCGCATTCGCTTACAAGGAAATGAAGTGCGAATCCATGTAACATGGTTACGAGTCATGTGATGCCGCGTCCAAGAAACTTAATTCTTTTTCTGTGAGAGCGAGAGACGGGAAGCTAACACACGTGTCACCCAATTTCGTGATCATCTGCGCTTCAGATATTTCACGGATGAGCTGCGTGCTGCCACGGGAAACAATCATGCATTGATCCTCAAGAGGCTTGCATCCATGATCGCGACAGTGGATTGCCAAGAAACCACCAGAGCCGTTTTTTACATTGTTGCTGTGTTCGCGGAGCCGATCATTGAGGCAACGGCCAGTTTGTACGATATATTTCTTCCCACATGAAAGCGGGAGGTTGTACACCACCCGGTGGACACACTCGACAAACTTTTTGCGGTGATGCTTTCTGCAGTTATCAGAAGGGACGGCATTTGGATCCTTCAGCCTGCAAAGCTTGCCGAGCTTGTTGGGAGCCGAAAAAACAACTCTTACGTTCGCCCTTTGGGCAATCTTTTTCAAGTTGTGGGATAACCCGTGCATGTAAGGTATGACACTTACTTTAGGGCGTGTGCCGGGAGGGGCATCGGCAACTGACTTCTGCGTACTGGATCGCGCTTCTCTTAAAATGCATTCCGCGACAGACACTAGCACCACCCTGGGATATCCAGCCAAGGACAAACGTAATGTTTGCGTTTCAAAGCTTACGTCCACAACATGACAGCAAGACTTGCTAAGGGCATTCTTGAAGCACAAACTGATAATGGCCCGCTTAACAAGCTTAGAATGTGCGGACGCATACGGAAGAAGTGGCTTGTTGGCTCGCGGCTCATACGACCGACACGTGTGGTTGTCCTGAAAGTTCAGGTGAAGATCAAGAAAACGAAGAGACTTATCTACCGGCACCTCATGAGTGGTTTGAAGGGGGACTAAGCACTTCTGAAACGTTTCTAACACTTTCTTAGCTTCCAGAATGAAGGCATAAGAAGAGCAGTCAATAAAAATTAAAAAGTCATCAACGTATCTAAATGTTTTAAAAACTGCAGCGCCTTGCACTTGTGAAGAAATGTCAGTCTAACCAGGATAAAAACAAGTCACTAAGAATGGGAGCAATGCAAGAGCCAATACAAACTCCGCTCTTCTGCAAATAACATTGGTTATCCCAAGTGATAAAGGTGGAATTAAGATAAATCTGTAAAAGTTCTAAAAATTGACTGCAAGACATGCCGGCCTCATTCTGGAAGGAAACAGCACCATACTTATCAATACATTGCTCAACACAGGATAGTACGCTTCTATGCGGCAAGGAGTAATAAAGATCCTTTGCATCAATAGAAAATGCCTGAAGACCATGGTCAGAATGTGACTTCAAAAACTCAATCGCAGTATCTGAGCTCTTAACGAGGAAGGGGTCGCTGACAGGCAGAAGGCCCAACTTTTGTTGTAAAAACACCCCCAACGGCTTTTGCCAAGTATCAATTTCCGACACAATAACCCGTAACGGAACACCGGGTTTATCCGTTTTGGCACTGAAGAAAACTTGCAGATGATCTCGCTTGCTGTTTTCGAAGGCCTTGGTTAATTTTTGCAGATTAAGTCTTTTGCACATGCGCTTTGCCACTGCCTTTACCTTGGCCAGCGACACTTCCCTATGACAGTTAAACGTGGCAATGATGGCTTCTAGAGCCTTGGCATTAAAGTCTTCAGCAGGTAACACAGCAAAACCACCTTCTTTATTGGCAGGAATTGCACACAGCGAACTTTAAATTTTCATTGACTGCTCTTCTGATGCCTTCATTCTGGAAGCTAAGAAAGCATTAGAAACGTTTCGGAAGTGCTTAGTCCCCCTTCAAACCACTCATGAGATGCCGGTAGATAGGTCTCTTCGTTTTCTTGATCTTCGCCTGAACTTTCAGGACAACCACACGTGTTGGTCGTATGAGCCGCGAGCCAACAAGCCACTTCTGCCGTATGCGTCCGCACATTCTAAGCTTGTTAAGCGGGCCATTATCAGTTTGTGCTTCAAGAATGCCCTTAGCAAGTCTTGCTGTCATGTTGTGGACGTAAGCTTTGAAACGCAAACTTTACGCTTGTCCTTGGCTGGATATCCTAGGGTGGTGCTAGTGTCTGTCGCGGAACGCATTTTAAGAGAAGCGCGATCCAGTACGCAGAAGTCAGTTGCCGATGCCCCTCCCGGCACACGCCTTAAAGTAAGTGTCATACCTTACATGCACGGGTTATCCCACAACTTGAAAAAGATTGCCCAAAGGGCGAACGTAAGAGTTGTTTTTTCGGCCCCCAGCAAGCTCGGCAAGCTTTGCAGGCTGAAGGATCCAAATGCCATCCCTTCTGATAACTGCAGAAAGCATCACCGCAAAAAGTTTGTCGAGTGTGTCCACCGGGTGGTGTACAACCTCCCGCTTTCATGTGGGAAGAAATATATCGTACAAACTGGGCGTTGCCTCAATGATCGGCTCCGCGAACACAGCAACAATGTAAAAAATGGCTCTGGTGGTTTCTTGGCGATCCACTGTCGTGATCATGGATGCAAGCCTCTTGAGGATCAATGCACGATTGTTTCCCGTGGCAGCACGCAGCTCATCCGTGAAATATCTGAAGCGCAGATGATTGCGAAATTGGGTGACACGTGTGTTAGCTTCCCGTCTCTGGCTCTCACAGAAAAAGAATTAAGTTTCTTGGACACGGCCTCACATGACTCGTAACCATGTTACATGGATTCGCACTTCATTTCCTTGTAAGCGCATGCGCGATCTACGTTGCCTGCCATGTATAAAACCGATGCAGTGGCACAATAAACTTAGTTGAAAGTTGGCGCTTGGTGTGTCGTCTTCTCTCACGTCTGTGTCGTTTTTTTGTCGCACAATATCATTTAAGTAACAAGACTGGCAACGTGACGGCGAGCAGGAAGATCACACAAACCTGATTGCAATTTTAGAGATGATATGCTAACGTAGTATGAGTATGAAGAGTGAATAAACCTGGTAGCTCGGTTTTGTACAGTTTTGATGGCATTTGTTTGTATGTACGTTATATGTGTATTCATTTGTACTGATTTTATCCGCTGTTGTAACCGTGGGGTATGGAACCTCTGTCAGGCCTTCGTGCCTATAGTCCCAGTCTTCCCTCGCTCAGACGAAAAAGTACCTATGAGCATAACGATGATGACGTGCGCCCAATGTGATGCGTTGATTTTCTGGGAAGTTGCACTGCTGCTGAGCTTGAGGTCACGGGTTCAATCGTGGCCATGGTGGCCGCTGCACTACTCCAGTGGAATGCAGGAACACTCGTGTGCTTACACACTTGGGTGCACATAGAGGTTAATCTCAAGTCTCCCACTATGGTTGTGCCTCTTAACCATAATGACAAATCGTAGTGCAGAACACAGAGGTACAGAAAAGATGGCAGATGAGTGCTCTCTTTTGTTCTGTCTGTTTTTCCGCACTATGATTTTTAATAATGATGAACCAACAAGCCAAAACAGCCACAGCCCCTAACCGTGCAGTGGTTTTGGCGCGTAAAGCCACAGAATTTAATTTGATATAACTTAGCTAGGGTCTGTGCGCCTTGTAGGAGAAGCCATGGAGACTAGGGCAGGGCTCTGACTCTCATCGTCTGCTGCTGGGTTGTCCTGCTGCCACCACCACCACCATGGCAGTGGAAGGGGACACAGAGCCAACATTCAAGAGCCTGCAGGATGAGGCAGCCTTCTATCGAGAGCAAGCTGTCCAGTACGAGGCCAAGTGAGTGTGCCTGTTGTTGTGGTTCATGACTGTCTTTTTTTTTTTTGCTGGAGCCACATCGTCATTTAGGAATACACACTTGAGCCTAGCTTTGTTCTCTTGGGTGGTGAAGTCGAGGCAGAAGTGCAGTACAGAACCCATGGCCATAAACTGCTTGTGGGCACAAATGCAAGTTTGTAAAAATTATGCAGACATTAAGTTACTCGTTTAAGTGTATCTAGAATTACAGAAGGTAGAAAATTGCATGGCGCATCCCTTCTGTGCTCACACACTCAAATTAAAGGCATAAGAGGCAAGCATTCTACACTTATAGGGTATTCTTCGAAAACGAATTTTCTTTTAGGTTCAGTTTGTTCATTTCACTTCCCCTTTTCTTTACAAGTAATTGTTGGCGTTTTCTTTACAAGTAATTGTTGGAACACAAATGTGCTGCAAAAGAAACCAAGAGATAACCAGGGACTGAAGGTGTGCACCGGACTTGGTCCTCAATAGTCGGGCAGCAGCGAGGGCAGCACAATAGCATCATTACAAAATAAGAAAACTCAATGAGGAATATAAATTTTGATGCACTCTAGAAAAATCAACATAAATACCTCGACAAAGAACAACAGAAAATGCCTTTACCAAAAAGTAAAAGTAGTTCAAGATGTTGCATAATTAAACATATTCTATAAGCAATTTGGCAAAGAACACGAACTAGTAACTGTTTGCTGCATAAACCTATATGTACAAGTAAAATAGAGCCTGGCAACAAAAAAAAAGAAAGCCAAAGTGCCAAGTTTTCTATTACCTAAGCCCTGGAAGAAGAATGAATAGGAGGATTGGGGTGTTTATATATCTTTATTAAGTTGCTTTCTCAAGTGTCTCAGGGACTTTGCTTGTTAAATTTCAGTTTAAAAATTACCATTACCATCCATCCTTTCATTGCCAATGACAGCAGTATGTTCTCCACTCTGTCCAGTCAGATGTGTGCAGTAATGTACACATTTGGCAAACTTTGAGGTAGTTGCGCCATTTGTTCTATAATTCTGGAAGCATTTTTGCTCATCTCTCTGGGTTTGCTCAATTTGGGTATTTAGCACATTGTGGAACATGCCCGTTTGTGCGTGTGCTTGCACCAAGCAGAGTGCACGTCCGCAGATCGGAGGGTGGATGCCGGACTTTGTTGGCTGCTACCACAATGATTCTCCATTCAAATAGTTGCACTGTACTGCAAGGCCACCACTTTGCATGTTTCTGCCATACGTCGTATGTTTATGGAATGTCTTTTTTTTTTTTTGGTGTGCCACTTGCGCACTGTTGCAGAACCGTGTGTGCCAGAACAAAAGCAGATGGAAAACAGTGATGTGAAGACCACATTGGGAGTGCACTTGCAGTTGTCAGTGTCGTTTTCTCACGAGTAGATTTTGAGGTTGAGAACGAGATGCATTGCTATGATGTTTGTTACCCGCCTGCTCACGGAGGACAAAAAAAGCAAGAACATTTTCTTGATTTTGTACTAGGATTTGAAAAATCTTGTCAAAAGTTACCGGAATCTCCTTTTGAAGATGTCACGGGTGAGGTAAGCTGTTGCTCTGTTTTGTAAGCTGAAGCAAGTTTCGAGCCAGTTGAAGACGACTTCTTCACCAAGACTGAAATAATGCGAGAAGAGTGCTCGTGGGAAGACGGTGATTGCTTAATTTTTTTTCTTCTTTGGTATTTGTGGAATTGTGCAGCAGGAATTTGCTCCACCTGCACATTTCACTTCAATTACCAATTGGTCAATTACCAATTTTACTTGGAATTATTAAGGCAATTAAGGAAGAATAAGACAGGAATAATGCGGGGAACTGGTTTCCCCATCATGGCAGCACTGCAGCTCCAATTGCTTTCGCTATGATGGGGTAATTAGCCTATCAGGATGGACCAAGCTGCCTGTGCTCTCTCTCTTTTTTTTTTTTTTTTTCAAGGAAGAAAGTTCAAAAATGAAGGAAGTGGAGCAAGTGAACACAGCTTCGCAGGGGAGCACTCGACAGCATTAAGCTTGAGGAGCTTCAGTGTTGCTTCGAGCAGTGGGACAAATGTATTGGCTCTGTTGGAGGTTATATTGAAGGGAACTAAGGTGCAAGTTGGAATCAGCTAGCATGAGACAGGTGTAATTAGACATCACAGGGAGAGGTTTTTGTCCTACGTGAAAGCCTTTTTTTCTTTTGGAGACAGCTCAGTATTTTTTGGGGTCCCCTTCACATACAGATGAACAGATCATGAGCTCAAGGTGAGGGAATATAATTGCAGAACACATCTCTTCAAGAGCACTTTTACAGTGTAAGCTGTTATGGGTTCATTCCAATAGCCAATTTGATTGGTAATGGTGTCCACCACTGCCAGTGTCCATAGCAGCTTCATTAATTAAAGGACTAGCGCAAATAACAGGGACACAGACAGAGAAGACGACAGGACGAGCGCTAAACATCATCTGAGGTTTTACTGCGAGAGAAGGTACATATATACATTTCGGTGGTGCATGCACACACAGGGTTAAAACAGTACAGGCACAATCTAATCAAAATGTGGCAAACTATTCTGTAAGTACGTTCTTTTTTTTTTTGACAAGGCAAGTGATGTCGTGCTGACACAGTTATCACCTTCCCTGTCAAAGTGATATGCCTTGCAAATCTCGCGCCCCCACCCTGTGCCTCCCCTACCAAGCACACACGTGGTATCAAACGCAGGCACGCACCTGCACCGCTTACAATGCTTGGCCAAATGGCCGCCCTCCGCTGATGAATCTACCAGCGTTCGGTGCTCTCGTAGCCGTTCATTTAGGCAGTGGCCAGACTGCCCCATGTAGCATCTACCGCAAGAGAGAGGTATGCGGTATACGACCCCAACAATGCAGGGTACAAACTTGCATTCATGTTTTATGGTGCAGACCGGTTTTTTCTTTTCGTTTACCACTTTGCACATGCGCACCAGCTTTTCGGGGGCAGTGAACATCACGTCCACGCCGCACTTCTCTCCAACTTTTCTCAGCGGGTGCGATAGCTTGTGCACATACAGTATAGCTGTACGCTTCAGCTTCTTGCAGCCTTTTTCCGCTGCCATGCCAGGGTGTCCACCTGCCCTGATTTCTTTCAGGAGGCATTCCGCCACAGCCGTCCCGATATCTTTCGGAAAACCAGTGTTCTGCAACCGGAGCACTTGCATCTGCAAACTAACCTCAATTTTATGGTGGCAAGACTTTTCGAGAGCACCACGCATGCAATTTTTTGCAATGCCCCTTGTTGTGTCGGCAGCGGTAGGCAAGCGGGGGCCCGGCGCCCAGAGAACGCGCGGCGAGCGCCGACGCAGAGAGGGAGACGCGGAGCCAACTGCTCCTGATGAAAACCGGACAAAGGACTGGGCCGGCTCGCGGCCGTTTATTACCAAAAAGGACTTCACACGCCAGGTGGCACCTCCTGATTGGGTCCAAGCTCGTCACATGACAGAAGGGGGGTGCGCCATCTAGCTAGACTACTACGAAACATAAATGTATGATAACACGGAGATCTGGCAGGGGGAGACACTATACCACATCATCCCCCCCCCCCTGGAAAAAAAGTAAGCATACAGTGAAACGCGCACACAAGACGCGCAATTAAGTCCAAAGACAAACTCAGTTCATTCCCTCCCACATTCACACACGCGCGCACCAGTCGCACACAAGGCACGCACTTAAGTCCACAACAAATTCAGTCCGTCCCCACCCAAGTTCACACACGCGTACCAATCATGGGGCACCATAACACAGGCAGTCACTCAATACAAAATCCGACAACGAACACGGGCACAAGGCTCATTGCACCGCATCAAACGAAGACATCTAATACCTGCGTTAACGAAACATGTGAACTGTCTCCTAAATGTCACAGCGAGGCCCCTAGCCGTGGCATTTTGAAGACTGCAATACGCTCCACATTCAAGAAACATAATCATTGAGCCACGGAGGCCATTTTCTGTCACGATGAGGACGTGTGCGTACTTCAGAAGAACTTTGGGGGTTGCGACGCGTATCGGTCGACTTCGAAGACCCAGTCGTCCCACTATTATTTTCCTCCCCCTGGTTGGACAATTGAATGTGGGTGTCGCTCAAAGCTGGAGAGGGTTGCCCAGGAAGCTCCCCTCGACGTCCCAACAAGTCCTGGGAGGCTACTGGTTCCCCCACGGAATCAGAGACGACTGCTGACTGTGTGACTGTGTAAACTCGGAAGTGATACAGTCAGATAAACTACTTAGCTGATGCTTATAACTATGAGAAGACGATGTCACTACAGACGAGTCATCAGAATGACTATCCAAGTTTGAATATGAGTACAAAAGTCTCCATCACTTGTACACAATGTACTATCTGCTGAATCCTTTATCACTAGGGGTTAACTTAGACACATGCCACGTCTTCCCATCACTGAGTAGAAAAGTAGATGGTCCTATTTGGGCCTTAACTGTACGAGATTTACTGTACTTAAAAAATCCTTTCCTATTAAATCTAATTCTGACGGTGTCTCCCACCTTGACACGAGTTGCCTGAGCACCTCTATGTTTGTCTACGTACTGTTTAGTCTGTCACTGTTTCTGCAAGACCCTTTCTTGAACTTGAGGCACAAGACTGTCCTGTTCCCATAGATCTACACAGAGCCGCATGGTTCCATCCTTCTTGCGCACCACCACGAGTGGAGACACCCACTCAGAAGCCTCGACGCGCTCGATGACGTCGCAGTCCTCGAGACGTCGCAATTCATTTGTCACCTGGTCACAGAGAGCCAGGGGTAGTTGGCGCAACCTTGAAGATACTGGTTTCGCATCTTGCTGCTGATGAATTCGGTGCACAAAGTTGTTGACGAGACCCAACTCGTCACTGAAGAAGTGATCAAAACCCGGAGGCACAGCTGTGGGGCTCTGTACTCAAGGAAGCGATGGTAGACGACATGTTAGCGACGTACCGTCGATCTGTATGCCCAAGCGTTGGATGGCGTCTAAACCCAGCAGTGACGTTCCTGTAGTCGTTACGTGGAACGTGACGGAGCATGACCTTTGGAAAAACTGGACAGTGGCTTGAAACAGGCCTTGAATGTCGATGCGTTGCTTGGAGAAATTTCTCAAGTCCACTGTTTGTGACAGCCTGTGCTGTCGACCAAAGTGATTTCTAAAATCTTCGGTCGTCATGAATGACACAGACGCTCCCGTATCCACCAGCAGTCGCATAGAGACGCTGTTAACTACGACCGGAACTTCCAAATCTTATTTAGTATCAAAAGCACTTACCGTCAAGACAGACGCGGACGGCTGCCCTGCAGAAGTTGAAGACAGCGTCTCTGCTGAAGAGACGTGTTGCACCGCTGTTCAGGTCTTTCGACATACCGAAGCGAAATGGCCCAACGTGTGGCAGGCGTTGCATCGCCGATTTCTTGCTGGACAATTCCTGTAAGACACGATATTGTTCCTGCTGCCACACCGATCGCATGCACCACGGTTCCCGGACGAGCCATGTGCGAAATGTCGACCATCTTGGCGGTTTCTCAGAAAAAGTCGGCCCTCTGGGCGGCTTCTCGGAAGAAGTCTGGCATCTTCATGGCCTGCCGGACTAAGTCGGCCATCTTGGCAGCTTCCCGGAAGAAGTCTGTCATCTTGGCCCGTCGACGGAACGCCAAGTTGAGATGCCTCGATTCTTCGTACATTTTTAGAGCCGAACGCGCGGTTCGCTCGATGCAAGGCTTCTGAAGAGTGTCCAATTTCTTCTGCCTTGTCCAGGGACAGGGTTTCGCCATGAGCTAACTTTTCGCGAACGCTGGTGTTCGCTACCCCATGTATTATTTGGTCTCGGACGCGCTCATTGTAGGTTGTGCCGAAGTTGCACTGTACCGCCTTCTCCATCAGTGTGGTCACAAATTCCAGGAATCCTTCTCCCTCGAACTGCCTTCGACTGGTGAATTCGTGCCTCTCTGCCAGAACATTTGTTGACGCGGCGAAGAGCCGGTCAAGCCGCTGCAAGAGTTTCTGGAGTTCTAACGCTGGCGGGACCGCATCACTTGACGTTGACGCCGCGCCGGTCGACTGCCTTGCTGCTTCCTGCTCCTCGTCTGCAAAGTACTTTCGTTGTCCCTCACGCCCGAGAGCGCTGATGAGCACGGACGCTCGTCGCGCGTCCGTCCAGTCGCCTCCACCGGCCGCTTCGAGGTGGGCCTGAAAATTTTTTTTCCATCGATACCATGGAATTAATGGTGGCCCGGGCAATTCAAGAAAAATGGGAAGGTTCGCCTTAAAAGAAGCCATGCCGGGTAGCGTGCAGGAGGCAGTGCAGAAGACAAGCCGGAGCTCGCAGCAGGAATGGGGCAAGGAAGAACAAGGGGGGCGAGAAGGCCTAGGCTCGGAAGCCTCATGACGCCAAGTGCGTCGGCGATGTTTGCATGCCGTGCAGACACAGGAAGGGTCGCTTCACGTACGAAGCTCGTTGGTTTCCCGGGGCTTCGGTCGGAACCGCAGCGGGAGTCCCACCCTCGTCGCCATAAGATGTGTCGGCAGCGGCAGGCAAGCGGGGGCCCGCGACCAGCGTGCGCGCGGCGACCGCCTGACGCAGAGAGGGAGACGCGGAGCCAACTGCTCCAGATGAAAACCGGACAAAGGACTGGGCCAGCTCGCGGCCGTTTATTACCAAAAAGGACTTCACACGCCAGATGACACCTCCTGATTGGGTCCAAGCTCGTCACATGACAGAAGGGAGGTGTGCCATCTGGCTAGACTACTACGAAACATAAATGTATGATAACACGGAGATCTGGCAGGGGGAGACACTATACCACACCCCTCTTAACCAATTTTGAGTGAGCCGAATTATATGCTGAAATTGCCTTTTTCGTGCGTGGCTGGTACAACCAGCAGATGTGCCCTGTGCCAAAGTACAAGCACAGCTCGAGGAATTGGAGACACCCGTTCATCAGGCACTTCATGCGTGAGCCTTAGTTTGCCAGAACAATCACTGAAAATCCCTGAAACACTTTTTACCACCTGTGGTTTGTCGCTCTCGTTGTCAACATTCACAAACACAATAAAATCAACATATCTAAAACACCTCACAACACATTTTTCCTTTTTCATGCACGCTGCCACGCGTTTGTCAAATTGGCCTAAAAATATTTCGCTAAGTATGGGAGCTATGCAGGAGTTTATGCAAATACCATCTTTTTGCACGAACAACTTGTCGTTAACACAAATGTAGGTGGAAGAGAGGTAGCACTCAACTAATGCTACAAAGTCATTTACAGAAACCCCGCTACTATATTGGAACTGGACAGCCCCCCAGCTTTCAATCCGCTCTTTTACTGCATCTAACAACTCTGTTTGGGGAATGGAATAAAAGAGCTCCTCAATATCAACTGAAAAAGCAAAATTGGCTCGTGAAGCACCAGCTTGCTCACCCAAAAATTTAATCACATCCTTTGAGTTGCTTACACGAAAAGGATGCCTATTTGGCTAAGATGCTTTTGTAGGTATTTTGATACCAGACCTTGCCAGGCTTTTTTCTCGGATACAATTGCTCTGAGAGGCATGCCTTCTTTGTGGGTTTTTGCAGAAAAAGATATACGTTCAGCCCCGGCATATTCGCAGCTTTTACAGACTTGTGTAGTCCTGTCAAATTGATCTGTTCACACAGTTTTAATGCCTCTGCTTTTACTTTCCTGCCAGATTTTTCCAAGGGAATAAAATTCTTTTCAATAGCCTGCTTAGCCTTTTCATGATACATCGTTTTGGGCAACACGACGAAACCACCCTCCTTATCAGCAGTCAGCAAAGAGAGATTATTCTTCCTGAGGTAACGAATTGTTTTGCTCACTGCTAGCATTGCCCCAAGTGAACTGTTTTAACCCTGTGTGCGCATGCACCACCGCGTTGGTCAATATATTGCCGCCAGCATTGCGAGAAGAAACAGACGATCGACACATCCCAACTGCGTTTCAAAGAGCCGCCACACCACGAGCATCAAGCAAAGCACCGCAAGGCAACGGTGGGCCGGTGCTGACAGACCGGCGGCTCGTGCGTGAGAATCGGATGATTGGCACGCGACAGGAGGCGACGAAGAGAAGAACGACATTCCAAGAAGCGAAGCTCGAGGTACGTTTTTGTTGTTGTTGAGTATTCAGTCGGTTTTTGTTGACGGGCACAGGTTCGCCCAGAATAAATTAGTTTTCGTAGAAACGGTTCTCATAACTGTTGGTTACGTCGGTGTAGATGTCCGTTTCGGCATTTTCATCAAAATGGGCAAGTATAGGAGGACTCTGCAAATGCCGTCGTAGCTCGGAGGAGTCTTCTTGTTCTTTCTCCCACACAAAAGGGACATCTTCTTTTGTCAGTTGCATGAGTGGTTCAGCAATTTTAGAAAAATTTTCTACGGAACGCCTGTAGTAGGCACACAGTCCTAGGAAACGTCTAATAGCTTTTTTCTCTTGGCTTCGGAAACATTTCTACTGCAGTGATCTCAGGATCGGGGCGGACGCCTTCAGCACTGACAATGTGACCAAGAAAGCGGAGCTCGCGAAAGCCGAAGTGTCATTTTTCGGGTTTTATGGTCAATCCCGCCGTGTGAATAGCATCCAGAACTGCTCTCAGTTGCTGCACGTGCTGCTCGAATGTAGTGGAGAAGACCACCGTATCATCAAGGTAGACGAGGCACGACTGCCATTTCAGTCCAGAGAGAACAGTGTCCATCATCCGCTGGAATGTGGCAGGTGCTGAACACCAAATGGAAGCACCTTAAACTCGTATAGACCATCCGGTGTCACAAATGTCATTTTTTCGTGATCTCGCTTGTCCACTTCTATCTGCCAGTATCCGCTTTTGAGATCCAAAGAGGATAAGAAGTAAGCATTGCGTAGTTTGTCCAAGCTGTCGTCAATGCGTGGGAGTGGATAAGCATCCCGCTTCGTGACGAGGTTGTTTCCTGTAATCAACACAAAATCGTAGAGTGTTATCCTTCTTTTTGACCAGGACTACCGGAGATGCGCACAGGCTATTGGATGGCTGTATTACATTGTCCTTGAGCATTTCCTGTACTTGACTTCTTATTGCTTCTTTTTCGTTGGGAGCCACTCGGTACGGGTGTTGGTGCACTAGTCTTGCAGGTTCCTTGACCACAATGCGGTGTTTTGCGACAGGAGTACGACGAACTTTCGATGAAGTCGAAAAGGAATCTGCAAACTCTGTGACCAAGTTCACAATCTTATCTCTTTGTTGTGCTGACAGCTCTCGGTCAATGTTGATAGAGGTAAGGACACGGTCTAAAGTGACAGAAGCTGGTGATGCTGCATCGAGGGTTGACACATCCGCAAGTTGTGCATAGTCATGAAGAGATGCTATGGCTGTTCCCTTCGCCACGTGCTGTGCCTCATTGCCAAAGTTAGTCAATAGGACGTCCCCACATCCGTTACGCAGGTGAACTAGGCCTCTTGCCACTATTAAAGTCGTCGGACGATCCCACCGCTGTCAAACAGATGCAGGAGTTGGACGATCTCGCTGCTGCCACCATTTGAAGGAGTTGACGGTCGTAGAGAGGAACTCGGTGAACAGGATTTATTTGCAGGATTTACATTTAAAACAACACATACGTCGACAGTCTAGCGTGACTCCCAAATGGAGCCCACAAGACAACGCATACAGCCAACAGCTTACGAGCACACAGCTCACTAGTACATTTCGAGCACGACAACGAGCACGCAGCTCACTACGACAAGCACACACTCGCAGCCTACAAACGCTGCTTATAAGCACTTGTCCCCCCCCCTTGATTCCAAGCGAACGGAAACGTTCGTCCAGTCATCGTTCGACGTCACCGTAGGTGACTCGCCCTTTTGGAGGAGGGCTCACAAACACGTGTTGCACAGGTTTCAGTGCCGCACGCACACACAGGTGTAAAGGTCCGGAGCCGACGTCAGAGGGGCTTCGTAGAACTGTTTCTTCCCGGGTGGAGCGGCCGGGTACCACATTCCTGAGCTGACCCTGCGCCACGTGGCTGCCGGTTTATTCGCAGTTCTCTGAAGTGCACCCCGTCCGGTTGGATAGGAACACGTGCAGCGGGCTGAAATAGCTGGCACGTTGTCACCCCGTACGGCCATTCCTAACAGCTCCTCCATGGCCCGGAAAATCTCGCCTGGCCAGTGCTGGCAACCGCTGGGCAGGAAGAGAATGGCTGGCGAGCAAGACGATGGCTTTGCTCTCTGCACCCCCTGCGTACTTGGAATGCCTTCAACCATCTCGCAACAACTGGCACAGAAGAGTCAACTTGGCAACACAATGCTGCTCAGCGTTCAAACGCCCGGAATCAGCTGTTAATCCACCAGGCCTCCTATCACAATTTCAATGCAAGTCACTCAACTGGGAATTCCAAATTTTGCCTTAAAATTTTGTGCCGCCAAAGCGAGCGTTCACGTTCCCCCTGAGTTTGACCAAACCTGACCGTCGCACTGCATAAGAGCAAAGGTTTACGTAGAACTAAACCGAATGCTTCTCAACCACCAATACCCGAACATATCTTAAGCAGCCTAACTTCACGAGCAGCCTGTTCTTATCCTATCGCAGTGGCGTACTTATCTCACGTACTGTTGCCACTGAACAGTGTGGCCAACTCCATAGGTACGTAAATACAATCGCGCTTGCTTTGTGGTCCCTATTCCAAACACGTGCTTGCATCATACAAAGTTTTCATCCCGCTGACTCGCATTTGTTCCTTTAGCCCCTACAGGACATGTTCCTTAAGCGAACAACCAAACTTGCGTAACTTACGCAACACAGAGGAACCTTTAAACAAATGTGTCTTCTAACGACTAGTTCTACGCACGCTCACTAAAAGAAGTCAGAAAACTGCTGCCCTTAACACACATGAGCAACCCAGTCATTAACAATCTGCTTTCTTCCGTCCACACAGGACGCGCGCTAATGGAACTAAGAATGCTTCTCAGTGGAAATCATGCACTTACTGAAAATCTACGCGCTTAACCTTAGAAAATAAAAAAAAAAAACACATAAAAAAAGAAGGTTAACTAATACACACGTGCATTACCATAAGCCTCTCCACGATAACCTTGACACTCAGGTTACTCACTCACAAAAAACAAGAAAGCCTATCTACTTAACAATTAACACCTCGCGATTCTATGTGTTTACTTAAAATGAGTCTTTAAAATCTTGAGCTTCTCAAACAAGACATAAATAGAGCTCATACCTTACATATTGAAAGAAACTTAAATCGCGAAAATTATCCGAGTGCTCAAAAATAAAACATGCTTTACTTCCACGGAAGCTCTCTTGGCCTCCCGTTCTCGATTGCTTACGACTGACTCATACTTTGAGCCGTACCCGAGGTGGTCGCGGCCCGAAAGCTACTCTGGCTACCGGGGAACAACAAAAGGGCTGACTCACTATCAGCTGCCCCAAGACGTTGCAGTCCCCTGCCAATTTGCGTCCTGGCGCCCCGTTTTCATCACGAACTCGTTTAACCGCGTTGCTACTCCCCACCTGGTCTCGTCTGGCCACCTTGCGCTTCTTTGTACTACACGCTGAGCTTCGAAAAGAACGACGGAATGACAAGGAATTTAACTGCCCCGTGCCCTTTGTCCGCGTCCGTGCAGAACATGTTTCTCGGTCTCTTTTTGACCTGCTGCTCGAACATTTAGGATGCGTCAGTATCGTCCATGACGACCGCACCTTTCCTTTCTCCGCACCCTGCCTTTTCACCGTGATCTCGTGCCTCGTGCTGGCCGTTACACATCTCGTTGGCCCGGATCGGTCTCTTACGCACACAGTCTGAATGATCCTTAACTAAGTCATTCCTCTCTTGGCTACCTAGACTGGCGGAGAGTCGCACCGATCCCTGAACAATGCAGTTGTTCTCTCGTGAGCTACGGAGCTCGCCATCCCGAGAACTACTCTCAACTGCATCGTCCAGCTGGCACTTCTCTTCGGCGCGGAGATCTGACTCGACATGGGTGCTCGCGTCTGTCAAGTCTGCAGTATTCTGTACCTCGCTAACGACCTCAATACCATGAGATGCGACGCACACGCTCGGTAACTGTGCCAATTTGTTCGCAGCTGGCTTAGCTGTCTCTACAGTCCTCTGTTGGCACAGCACCTTGTCGCTCTCACTCTGGCCTTTAACAGCCTCTGTTGCCACTAAGGCATCGTTAGCTGCTAGCACTTCGAGTTCACCTGTGAACGTGCTGCTACTCTCACAGGTACTACTACTTCTCTCGGCTTTTGACTGAAATCTACTGTCTACTTCCTCCCACTTTCGCTGCGTCCAGCCTACAGATTTTTCCAGCCGCTGTTGACTTAGTTCGATTGCCTTCTCTAAACCTTGAATCTCTTCGTTCAATGCATCAATGTACTGCCTCGTTACTTCTGTTAGGCCTTCTTCCTCAGAAATACTTTTTAGTTCTTGCCTAGCTTTTTCCGGTTCTTGCCTAATTGCTTCCTGTTACCGTTTTTTACTTGGAATTCGTTTGCCCATTTGTTCTATGAATTTCAAATCATTGTTACTTTCTAGAATGATTTTACGAATCTCTGATTCCTTCAAGTCCTCCTCTATGTCTACCTCGATCTCCTCACACAACTACAACAGGTCAGCTCTCGTCAAACAAATTAGGACCATGGTCGCTACATTAAGCTTTGGCTCTGCTGTCACACAATACTTGTTGCGATACCCACGCAAATCAAAATACAAGTAAAAGATTCCAGCGAATCAAATCCAAAAACACGGAGAAATTGAAGCCTGGTAAATCTTACAGCCAAAACCAACCAAACCAGCCAGAAGTAGCACCATATCACCAGTCCTTCTCCGCCGTGCCCAGTCAGTTGCAAGAGGTGGTCAATCCCAAGTTGCCTCCAACTTGATCAGGATACCGGTCGGTCACCATGTGTCAACGTCCGTCAGCTGCCATTGCTGTCTCAGAGTCGTAGGCCGATCTAGAAGCTGTAGGCCGATCTAGGAGCCGTAGGCCGATCTCACCGCTGCCATTCAGTTATCGAGATTGGAGCCGTCGTAGTTGTCGGGAGGACCTTGGGACGATAGGGCTAGGCGAGCAGGATTCATTTGCAGGATTTACATTTAAAACAAGATATACATTGACAGTCTAGCGTGACTTCCAAATGGAGCCCGCAAGACGACGCATACAGCCAACAGCTTACGAGCACACAGCTCACTAGTACATTTCGAGCGCGACAACGAGCACGCAGCTCACTAGTACATTTCTAGCACGACAATGAGCACACAGCTCACTACGACGAGCACACACTGGCAGCCAACAAACGCTGCTTATAAGCACTGCCCCCCCCCCCCCCCCCCCCTTGCTTCCAAGCGAACGGAAACGTTTGTCCAGTCATCGTTCGACGTCACCGTTCTACGTTGTAGATGACCCGCCCTTTTGGAGGAGGGCTCACAAACATGTGTTGCACAGGTTTCAGTGCCGCACACACACACAGGTGTAAAGGTCCGGAGCCGACGTCAGAGGAGCTTCGTAGAACTCTGCTTCTTTCCGGGTGGCGCGGCCGGTACCACATTCCTGAGTTGACCCCGCGCCACGTGGCTGCTGGTTTATTCACAGTTCTCTGAAGTGCACCCCGTCCGGTTGGATAGGAACACGTGCAGCGGGCTGAAATAGCTGGCACGTTGTCACCCCGTACGGGCATTCCTAACACCACGCATATTTGCTTTTCCAGTAGAAGCCCGATATTTTCGTCTGCAAGTCCCTCATAGTCACGAAATACATCGCTCCTTACAACGACAGTCACACTGCACCGTGCCGGCACCGTCATGTGTTCATCCACAATACGGAGGGAGGAAATATGTGGCTCTTCTGTATCAAAAATGGTAAAAGCACTTTCTGTGGAAAACAACACGCGTGAGTTTTGCAAGTCGATAATTGCGCCATTCGTTTGCAAAAAGTCCATGCCCAGTATCAGATCACGGGAACACTCAGAGAGAACATTAAAGCTGCTGACGTATGTAAAGCCTCTAATTCCGATTCTTGCGGTGCACATTCCTACAGGGTTGACTAAGTGTACCCCCGCTGTATGTATTGGAGATCCGGTCCAATGGGTCAATACCTTTTTCAATTTTCTGGCGAGTACACTGCTAATAACTGAATAGTCCGCACCAGTGTCTATCAACGCAGTCACTTCAAAGTCGTCGATGATGACGCTCAACTCGGAAGTAACGGCGTCATCGCTGCACTTGTTTGTCGTTTCGTCACTGCTGTCGTCTTGTCGGATTGGCGATGGCGGGCCTTCGGTGTTCCGGGCGTCAGCGGCCTTGCCTCCACAGGTCGCTGGCTCTAGTTTTCCCGTCGCGGACTTAGTGACCGACGCCTCGGTGAAATGGAGGAGGGTCGCGGACTGCACGACCTATGATGCATAGGCGCTGCCGATCGAGGTTCATGTAGCTGGGGGTTCCGAATAGTTTGGCGCGTAGATAAAAAAGCTTCAATTTCATAGGGCCGCTCACCGTTTCGAGGGCAAGGCGCGTTCACAGAGAAGCCACGCAGTCCTACTCGGCGATACTGGCATTTCCGGTATAGGTGACCAGCCTCTCCACAGTGGTAGCAGAGGGGACGCCGGTCTGCAGTGCGCCATACATCGCTTTTACGTGGATTTCCTTCTGGCATGGGCGGCTCATTGCGAGGAAGTACCTGGGGTAATGCGGCCGTTCATCCAAAATTGGTGCGTCCTAGGTCCTGACGTAAAGCTTGGGCGTACGATATCCGCGGCTGACACTCTGGCTGTGCGCGGGGCCGTACCTGAGGCTCTGGCTCGCAAATTACTTGCCACACTTCTTCGTGTATGACATCAGCAAGTGAGGACACCCTAGGAGGGCTTTGGGCCAGCTGCAGTTTCTGCAGCTCTTCCCTTACGACAGACCTCACCATTTCGCATAGGATGTCCATGTTGTTGGGGAGTGCTCCTGACCCAACGTCAAATGATGCGACGCTTACATCTCTGTTGTACTGCCTCGCATGCTGCTGCAGCGTCTTCTCCATCGTCGTCGCCTCTGATCGAAATTCGGCTACAGTGCGGGGCGGATTACGAACCAGGCCGGCAAAGAGTTCCTGTTTCACACCGCGCATTAGGTGCCGCAATTTCTTGTCCTCAGCCATGTTTGGGTCGGCTCGGCGGAAGAGGTGGGTCGTGTCTTCATGTACATAGTCACACTTTCGTTGTTCCGCTGCTTCCTCGCCTGAAGAGCGGCTTCTGCCCGCTCTCTGCGGTCCGTGCTCGGGTACGTAGCAAGCAGCTCTCGTCGGAAGTCGTTCCACGATGATAATGACGCTTCATGGTTTTGAAACCACGTGCGTGCAGATTCCTCCAGCGCGAAGTACACATACCGGAGTTTCTTTGTCTCGTCCCAGCCGTTACACCTGGTGACACGCTTGAAGTTTTCGAGCCAGTCCTCGGCATCCTCGAATGTGTCTCCGTGAAAGGATTCTGGCATCCGGGGTGAGTCAACGACGACGTGCAGAGGGGTTACTTGAGTAGCCATCGCACTGGTACCTAGGCTGACTGCCACCGCTGCCCTTGGTGAATCGGCGAGAGGACCAAACTCGGGGGCCTCACCTTGTATGCGGCGGCTCATGCGTTGGTGGACAGGTGTCAGTTTCGTTGGCTCCAAACTTCAGGGATCCGGGCTATGTTCCCTGATGCGTGTGGGGGTGGGAATCATACCCCGCACCTCCATCAGACATGTAACCAACAGTTATGACAACCGTTTCTACGAAAACTTAATTTATTCTGGGCGAACCTGTGCCCGTCAACAAAAGCGGTTGAATACTCAACAACAACAAAAACGTCCCTCGAGCTTAGCTTCTTGGAACGTCGTTCTTCTCTTCGTCGCCTCCTGTCGTGTGCCAATCATCCGATTCTCGCGCACGAGCCACCGGTCTGTCAGCACCGGCCCAGCGTTGCCTTGCGGTGCTTTGCTTGACGCTCGTGGTGTGGCGGCTCATTGAAACGCAGTTGGGATGTGTCGACTGTCTGTTTCTTCTCGCAATGCTGGCGGCAATATGTACCTTCTCTTGTAGTAAAACCTCAGTTGATGTTTAGCGCTCGTCCTGTCATCTTCTCTGTCTGTGTCCCTGTTATTTGCGCTAGTCTTTTGATTAATGATGACACACCAACTAGCCCAGCTTTCTGCCTTGATTGCTTTGATTTCTCGTACATCGGCCCTGTGCTTCCTTCTTTTATGTGTCGAGATCCCTCAGTTACTATGTGAACCTAATAGCAGTAACTACCTATCGGGCAAGAATGCTATCCTTCGCCCTGAAGAATGGACTGGTACCGCCTGATGTGCAAGCCTTGTTCCATCCCTGCCAAGCGTCCGTGCGACATACTAGAAGAATCGCCAAGATCTTCCGTGCCGAACTCTGGAGACACATCCGGTATTTCCACTCGTGCCTACATGTGCATGCAGCGACCAGGACAAGCTGCTAGGTAACCTGTGACGCCTTGATGAGGACTTGGGCTAGGGAGGCAGCTAATGTTACAGAGTTTCTGTGGTTTTTTGGCCTGCCATCTTTGTGTGCTTGGAAAAAAGCAAATTAGAATTCCCAAGATGTTCATAAGAAGAAAAAAGTGTTGTGTTTAGCGGAATGTGGTCTCCCAGCTAAAGTTCAAAGGGTTTTGAGCTGCGGGCCTAAATTTTCTAAGGAGGTTAACGAGACACCGCTCGGACTCGTTATCATGGTTAGGAAAGTTGGGCAATGTGCAGAGGCGGAAGAGAAAGCTAGATGTATTTCTGAAGGTGTTGACTGCCTGTCAAGTAGAAAGCCGTGCTTACTTGGGGCGACGCTAGCGGTGAGCAAAACAATTCGTTACCTCAGGAAGAATAATCTCTCTTTGCTGACTGCTGATAAGGAGGGTGGTTTCGTCCTGTTGCCCAAAACGATGTATCATGAAAAGGCTAAGCAGGCTATTGAAAAGAATTTTGTTCCCTTGGAAAGATCTGGCAGGAAAGTGAAAGCCGAGGCATTAAAACTGTGTGAACAGATCAATTTGACAGGGCTACACAAGTCTGTAAAAGCTGCGAATATGCCGGGGCTGAACGTATATCTTTTTCTGCAAAAACCCACAAAGGCATGCCTCTCAGAGAAATTGTATCCGAGAAAGAAGCCTGGCAAGGTCTGGTATCAAAATACCTACAATAGCATCTTAGCCAAATAGACATAGAAGATCCTTTTCGTGTGAGCAAATCAAAGGATGTGGTTAAATTTTTGGGTGAGCAAGATGGTGCTTCATGAGCCCATTTTGTTTTTTCAGTTGATATTGAGGAGCTCTTTTATTCCATTCCCCAAACAGAGTTGTTAGATGCAGTAAAAGAGCGGATTGAAAGCTGGGGGGCTGTCCAGTTCCATTGAAAGCTGGGGGGCTGTCCAGTTCCAATATAGTAGCGGGGTTTCCGTAAATGACTTTGTAGCATTAGTTGAGTGCTACCTCTCTTCCACCTACATTTGTTTTAACGACAAGTTGTTCGTGCAAAAAGATGGTATTTGCATGGGCTCCTGCATAGCTCCAATACATAGCGAAATATTGTTAGGCCAATTTGACAAGTGTGTGGCAGCATGCATGAAAGAAGAAAAACGTGTTGTGAGGTGTTTTAGATATGTCGATGATTTTATTGTTTGTGAATGTTGACAACGAGAGCGACAAACCACAGGTGTAAAAAGTGTTTTAGAGGTTTTCGGTGATTGTTCTGGCAAACTAAGGTTCACGCATGAAGTGCCAATGAATGGGTGTCTCCAATTCCTCGAGCTGTGTTTGTACTTTGGCACAGGGCACATCTGCTGGTCATGCCAGCCACGCACAAAAAAGGAAATTTTAGCATATAATTCGGCTCACTCAACATTGGTTAAGATGGGCATTGGAAAAAATTGCCTGCGTGGTGCTCTCGAAAAGTCTTGCCACCATAAAATTGAGGTTAGTTTGCAGAAGCAAGTGCTCCGGTTGCAAAACGCCGGTTTTCCGAAAGATATCGTGACGGCTGTGGCGGAATGCCTCCTGAAAGAAATCAGGGCAGGTGGACGCCCTGGCGTGGCAGCGGAAAAAGGCTGCAAGAAGCTGAAGCGTACAGCTATACTGTATGTGCACAAGCTATCGCACCCGCTGAGAAAAGTTGGAGAGAAGTGCGGCGTGGACGTGATCTTCACTGCCCCCGAAAAGCTGGTGCGCATGTGCAAAGCCGTAAACGAAAAGAAAAAACCGGTCTGCGCCATAAAACATGAATACAAGTTTGTACCCTGCATTGTTGGGATCGTATACCGCATACCTCTCTCTTGCGGTAGATGCTTCGTGGGGCAGTCTGGCCGCTGCCTAAATGAACGTCTACGAGAGCACCGAACGCTGGTAGATTCATTAGCGGGAGGGGGGGGGGGGGGGGCGGCCATTTGGCCATGCATTGTAAGCGGTGCGGGTGCGTGCCTGCGTTTGATACCACCTGTGTGCTTGGTAGGGGAGGCACAGGGTGGGGGAGTGAGATTTGCAAGGCGTATCACATTGACAGGGAAGGTGATAACTGTGTTAGCGCGACATCACTTGCCTTGTCCAAAAAAGAAAAAAATGTACTTACAGAATAGTTTGCCACATTTTGATTAGATTGTGCCTGTACTGTTTTTAACCCTGTGTGTGCATGCGCCACCGAAATGTATATGTACCTTCTCTCGCAGTAAAACCTCAGTTGATGTTTAGCGCTCGTCCTGTTGTCTTCTCTGTCTATGTCCCTGTTATTTGCGCTAGTCCTTTAATTAATGATGACACACCAACTAGCCCAGCTTTCTGCCTTGATCCATAGCACCTCTTGCCGGGAATGAGAAAAAAAATAACCAGTTCTCTCCGAGATTGAACCCGGGCCTGCTGCTTGGGAGTCAGCTACTCTACCACTAAGCCATGCCAGCGCTTGCTAGCACGCAGTGGAAAAATGCCATATAAACACATCCTAGCGTGCGAGGAGACAGGCAATGGGACATGTGCATCACATAGTGTCCATACATGCACATTTTGTATTGCAGTTGAATATTATTACACCTGGGAGAACACCATTTAGCAGATGCACAGGTTACAAGGCAGTTAAAGAAGGCTTGAGGAAAAAAAAAGTTTAAGGAGATGTATACAAGAATGCTAGCAAAGATATGTATTGTGTACCTGATTAAATCTAGCTTGCTAGGGGACTGTCACCGCCGTGTTTCAAAGGGAATGCCGATAAATCGTCATCATCACCATCATTAGCATCGTGTCGTGTCAGTTGCCTTGCAATGTGAGATATGCGCTGTATAGCATCTATAGGCGTGCCCTTTCTATTGCAATTGCATATTATTACACCAGATGGCATGCCATGTAGCAGTTGCAGCTAGATAGAGATGTCTTGAGAGAGAAAAAGAAGATTATGGAGATGTATAGATATTGATGTAATAAAAAATATGAAGGCATAGCTGATTATTTGAAGCAGCCCTGGTGACTGTCACCATCCCGTTTCATAGGGAATGCTAATTAATCGTCGTTGTCAGCATCATATCGTGGCATTTGACACGCGATTTTACATGCGCACCGCGTAGCATTGATACAAACTTTGCATTGCAGTTGCGTTATCACCCAACATGTAGCAGTTGCATATAGCAATTGCATGACAGTTTAGTTCTTATTGACTGTTCATCCGCTTGTTTTACTAATGAATATGCTCCTGTTTTTACAGCTATTCGTGACTGTCTAAATCCACTAGAAGGGCTTTTGAAATGCCATGTGATGGGAGGATTAGATTCCTTGACATCAAGTTTGTGCTCACCGATAAGGAAACCTGCTGTTGTTACGAACCTAGGGCAAGTAAGCCACTTTTACCATTTCATTCCGCGCATACAAAGCTTGTGAAGAGGGGAATCGCGAAGATGTGTTTCAGCGAAGCACTGAAAAAGTCATGCCAACACCGAATGCCCGATAGCTTCGAACGGCAAGCCTCGTGTTTAAGCTGCGCTGGTTACCCGAGCCACGTGCTTGTGTCAGTCGCAGAAGGACTGCTTAAGAAGGCGCAGCAAAGCAGTTCGGAGCAGGTGCACGTTTTGAGCACTGACATGAACAAAAGAAAGGTTGCCGTAATCCCCTACATACACGGGTTCTCCCGTAGAATAAAGAAGATTGCTGGAAGGAGCGGCATCAACGTTGTATTTTTGGCACCTAATAAATTGGTCAGCCTCTGTAAAAACACAAGGCGAGAAAGAATCCCACGTAGCGCATGCGAAAAAGAACATAAAAACAAATTCATTGATTGCATTGCCGGTGTGGTATACCGTATTCCCCTCGGGTGCGGACGAACCTACATCGGTCAAACAGGCAGATGCATAAATGACCGGCTACGAGAACACAGTAACAAAGTTAACAACTTGGCCACTGACAGCTTTCTTGCCATCCATTGCCACAGATGCAAGTGCAAACCAAGATTTAAAGAAACAGTCATCATGAGTAGAAGCAGGTGTGAAATGACGCGCTTGATAATAGAAGCCAGACACATATCAACATTGACGACGCATGCATCAGTAAACCTTCCATTTCATTATTTTCAAAAGAGCTGAATTATCTTTGTTCGCGTTGAACGTGTACATGTCTGTGAATATGTGAGTCAAGAAACTGCCTACATGTGGTTCCCAGTTTATATATGTATTTTTTTTATTTTTCCAAAAATGTTACACGTGCTGTATGACGGGTCGAGGGTGTATATATAGCGACGAGAACGAGAAATAAATCTGTTGTTGAAAGTAGCGCTGTGTGGGTCAGATGTGCCTTCTGTTGTCTGTGTCAAGCTTGTATTATAACAAAATAAGATATGCCATACCAACAAGCCCCTATTGCTATCCTCATCCACTTGACTAGGCCTGAGCAGCTATCAAAATTGATGATGTAGCAGGGAGCTAGTAAAGGGCTTCGTTTTTATTTCCTTTTTGCATGCCTTGTGGCTTATAGGGCATTTAGCTGTGTTGGCAGCATTCCTCATGTCAGGTGGCCCTTGACCAATCCGTGCATGTGCAGGTGGCGAGAGGCCCAGCTGGAATTGGAAGAGTTCCAGGCCAGCAGCCGAGACCTGGAGGCAGAGCTCGAGACCCAGCTGAAGCAGTACGAGGCCTCCAACCGGGAGCTCAGGGCGATGATCACACGGCTGCAGGTTGACAACGAGGGACTGCAGGTGGGGGGTGGCATCATCACTCTGCTGGCTTTATAACTTTGAAACTTTGAGAATTCAGTTACTTGGAGTCTAGGGCACCCTCATAGCATGGCAAGTATAGCACGTGCACTCACACACGCTCAAAACATACACACACATATATATCTACACGCACGCACATTCACATGCGCGCTCACACGCGCACACACACACTGTCAGGTTTGAGGGCTCAATCCCATCGCTCGTGATCCGTGTTCAAGATTGGAGTCGGGCATGAATTAGAAGGTAGCTGGCCCTTACCGTCGTCCGACTTATCCACGCTGAGGACGTTGATGAAGGGAAGGACAGCTTCTCATCGAGAACGAAGAATATGGGTTGATTTACAGTATTTATATCAGTCTAACATGACTGTTTGAGAAAGTACATCAGTCTAACACGACTTCTTGAGAGAGAGTGACCTGAGCAGCCGCACAACAGCGGTTTTTAAAGGGACATTAAAGGTTACTATTAAGTCAACATGGACTGTTGAAATACCATCCCAGAAACCTCGAAACGCTTGTTTCGTGCCAAGGAGAGACTTATTTTAAGAGAAAATGCGTTCTGAAGCGTCTGCGTACCTCTAGCGCAGTTCAAATCGCCCGCCCTCCGATCGAGGAGTATGACATCATGGTCTCATAGTGACGTTGCGCCATCGGTGAGTAGAACGGCGTCCGCAGACGGCGCTACGGCTTTTCTGCGCAAAACGCAAACGCGCGGCCAGAAACAGAGCCAAGACAGAGCCGACAGCAGAGCAAACGCGGGAGTATGGTGGCTAGCGGAAGGAGAAACGCGCGACCGTGGGGCTCTTGCATTGCCCAGGGGGCGCTGCGAGAAAGGTGCTAAAAAGCGCCCTCTTTCTTAAAATGGGTCGTACCAAGCTCGATCGTCTGCCTTCAGAAAGCACGTTTACAATATGGACCCGCCACTTTCGGTTGTGTTGTAGCACGGCCGGCTGCGTATATCGGGCGCCGAAGATTTTTTCAGGGGTGGCACACTGCGTAAAGGCAAGAAATTATGCAGTTCCGAATACGTGTACGCCGTTCAAGAATTAGGCGGCGAAGTTTTAGCCCGGTGTCAATCGCAAGTGAAGCGAGTCGCGTACGAAGTGGAACTACAGGTAAGGTTTTCATGCTAGCTGCTAGATTCACGCGCACAAACGCAAGGAAATGCGTGCTATAAATGAATCCACAGCAGCGATAAGCAGACATCATGTGTACGGAACTGCTTGAGCACACGATGGTACGCGCCGCGATGTACGAACTGCTCGAGCGCACGATCGTACGCGCCGCGACGGCAGCAGTCTTTCGACATGCCGCCAAACGGCGGGCCTCCTGCAATTTTCGTTGACTGCATGCCGCTAAACTGATGCAATGGATATGAGCTCGCGCATACGTGCGAATCGCGCTGTAGCGCGAGCTTGTGCGCTGCTCGCTTGATGTAGCTTTTAATGACAGCGCTCGAACATCGATGTGCTGCAATCAATACTGCCTTGCTACGCTGCCTCAACGTGCTGGCTTGAGATCAAGGATGAGCGCATTTAACTCTCTTAACCTGTGCTGCTCGTAGTGGAGTAGTGAATTGTCATCGAATGAGCCCGACCATTTGTGCTCATTTGCACACACTTCACCACTTCACATTGGTCGAATTGTTAATTGTCGCTGTGGCCGGGTCTCGAATCGTGAATCACCAGCCATGCCTGCTGCTATGTCGGTCTGCTGTCGGGACTGTAGGTGCAAAAGACCGAAATTTCGAACGCAGATAATCAAGCAAGCTTCAAGATAGGCAAAGCAGCCAGCATGGCACGAAGTTTCGCTTACTCAGCGCGACGAACTGCAGCTATGCAGAGTACCCGACGCTCCACTTCGTGAGGCCTTGAAGGAAAACGGTAGAATCTGATGTTGGGATTCAGGCCTTCTTGTTCATGGCAGCCCACGACGCAGAAGTACTGACGGTGACGCCTTTTCGAGGCTGGGCTAGGTCTCTCCGGATCGGCATCACCGATTCCTTCTGCTCCCAGCATTACGTCCCATGGCACACGGAGAGTCCGTTTTCGTCAAACTATAGGCTGCGGCGAGCTCGCAGCGTGGTCGGCGTGGTCTGTGAGAAGCGACGAGCCTTTTCGCACTCACAACAGGGCATAAAAAAGTGCGAATCGACGCAAAACTCGGCCTAGGAACGTGCTTCGCCACAGCCAGGGCTCAATACGACCCAAGCTGGTACGACCCAGATGTCTTTTCTCGCACCGCCACCAGGCGCCGCTACTATACCTCAAACTCCAGCGCAAGACGCCCATAAGCTGGTACTTCATTCTATGACGCAAACTTCGATGCTCGTCGCAATGGACCCTGACACCGACAGATTGGCTCGCGATGGTGGGCTCAACTTCAGCGATTTGAGCACTGACGAGCGCGACCTGCTGCTGAGGGCTCGCGCTGATGGCGTCGTTGCATACTACGACGGTGGCCTCGACAGCGGGTCTTCGAAGCGGGAAAGCAACGAGGGCTTCCCAGGACATCACATGGACGTGGCATTCTCGCTGCTTGTTCCAAATGAAAGTTTCGCGAGCCAGCAGAACCTTCACAGCACGACGCGATAACCAAACTACTGAAACTCCAAAGAGTGCGCGGCGCAGAGTCGAGCGCGCAGAGTCGAGCGAGAACACCCATATTACTGAAGGGTAACGTCAAAATGTTATTTTTTCTTAGAATCGAATAGACGTAGACAAGTAGCATTTTTTTCCGTCTTATAATCGAATGAAAATATATTTTTAATACGAGTAGTTGAGTATTAGTAACACAAATTATGAGGAGTGCTTTCGTCATCGGGCTACTACCGGAATGTCGCTGGGGGGTCTCAAATCGCGTCATGCATTTACCTCAATTTCTCGGTTACTAAAGCTCTGTTCGCAATTATATTGACGCTTTAGACGTTCTAGAACATTGCTCTACCACTTTAGCTTGAGTTTCTGGTAACCTTTAGTGTCCCTTTAAACACTCGGTCCTCTCCCAATACAAGGTGATGCGAACGTTCGTTTCGTCATCGCAAACTAGCCGCCTCCCCGCAGGACGGTCTACGTGACACACAAATGCACACACGTTCGAATGTCCGGAGCCGACGTCAGAGAGGCCCCCTAGAACTCGGAGCCGTTCCAGGTAGCGCATTGGGGAGTTTGGAGACAATAGTTGGCCCGCCTAACTCATCCCGTCACAATGGCGATGAGGCTAAAGGTTGGTGGCGGTTTCAGCACAAAGCCTGCTTCATCGAACGCATCCTAGCTGAAGCGACGGAGAGTGGAGGATGCCCATATTGTTCCCAGACACAAAGTCGATTTAGTCACGCTGTGGCTAGAAGCTGGCGGCGACGCTCCCGGAATGTTGCCGCCATAGTTGTAACTGGGTGGCAAACTTGCACTGCAGCTGGCCGTTCTTAACAGCGCCTCCATGGCCCGAAAAATCTCGACTGTCTAGAGCTGACAACCGCTGGGCAGGAAGACAACGGCTGGTGGCCAGGGGGTAATTGATGCCTAGGCTCGCAGCGACCACTTGTGTATTGATGTCACCGCCCCAAAACATCCAACAAGGACAGGCAACTGCAAAATGAACCCCACAACACGGCTCTGCGCCGAGGTGACGTACCTTGGCTCCCACTTTAGACCCACTAGGCTTCAAAAAAAAACGTAAGTGCAGAAACAAAAAAAAATGCTGCATTTCGCTATGCCAATTTCTGAAGCAATTTTGTGCTGACAAATTCAGCAAACATGGAGGGAATCCTGCTAAATGAGAGGAGATCTTCTTGGCTTAAAGAAAAATTAACACTAGTAACCCTAAAATTTAGGCGGGACCCTGAAACGCAGAATTCAAATTAGCCTGCTCAAACCATCCGCATTGCTTTGCAACTTTTCCTTCTTATATCTAACGGAGAAGTTGTACTCATGGAGTGTGAGACTCCATCGGAGCAAGTGGCCATTTTTGTGTGACATTTGATTGAGCCACGTCAGAGGACAGTGGTCGGTCTCGAAGATGAATTTCGCTCCGTACAAGTAACACGACAACTTCTGGGCGGCCCAAACTAAACAAGCGCATTCCTTCTCTGAAGTGCTGTAGGCTTCCTCTCTTACATTTAGTTTACAGCTGGCATAGAGGATAGGATGCTCCTCGTTATCGTCGCCGACCTGACTAAGTACCACGCCCATACCTCTGTCGCTTGCGTCGCATTGAACTATGAATTCCTTTTTGTAGTCTGGCGCGCGAAGCACAGGACGAGAAACCAATAGCGTTTTCAAACTTTGGAAAGCGTTCTGTTTGTCCTTATCCCAGTGTACGTTACTCGGTGCTCCCTTTCGGAGGGTGTCCGTTATTGGACTTGCCATTTGCGAGTAATTCGGAATGTACCATTGATAGTACCCCGCAAGTCCCAAAAATGAACGGTCTGTTTTCGTGCGTGGCTGAGAAAATTCTCCAATTGTAGCTATTTTCAGCTCGGTAGTCCGTCTCGTGCCCAGACCGACAACATGGCCCAGATAGGTAACCTGCGAACAACCAAACCTACACTTTTCCGCTTTCATCGTTAAGCCGGCTTCCCTCAACCATGAGAACACCTGTTTGAGTTGCGATACGTGTTGTTCCGAGCTGTCCAAAAAAATTGCTACATCATCAAGATAGGGCAAGGCGAACTCCTGCAAGTCTTTTAGGACAATATCCATTAACTTAGAGAAGCTAAACGGCGCGTTCTTCAGCCCGAAGCTGAGTGCGAGAGGGCGAAAAGTGCCTACAGGTGAGATGAATGCGGCATAGCGGCTGGCACTTTCTGAAAGGGGAACTTGCCAGTACCCCCGCACGAGATCTATAGTTGAAATGTATTTAGCAGCGCTAACTCTTTCAATTCGTTCCTCAATGTTTGGTATCGGGTGCAGCTGATCCCTAGTGATGGCATTTAACTTCCTGTAGTCAACACACGGACAAGGGTCCTTGTTAGGGGTTTCTACCAGTATTAGCGGTGACGTGTAGTCACTCTCAGCGGGCTCAATAACTCCCAACTTTAGCATGCGCTGTATCTCTGCCTCCATAATATCTCTCTGTCTTGGAGACACCCTGTAAGGCTTTGATCTTACTGGTTCGGTTGATGTCAGCTCAATTTCATGCATTACTAGTTCGGTTCGACCCGGCCGATCACTGAATCTGTCGAGATATTCCCCTAACACTTCTTTTAGATCATCTAGCTGCTCGGGTCTTAGAGCGTGCGAGCTTACCGAGTGTTCTACTACTTCTTCTAGGCCGATTTCAGAGTTGGAGGTCGCCCTATACTCTTTAAACTTGGTACTAGTGCTATCCTGCTCTTTGGTGGTATAGTTAACGACTCTGCTCCGCTCTACATACGGCTTCATCAAATTACAGTGATATACCTCCACTTCCTTCCTGCGACCGGGCATTTTCAGAGCATAGTTAGTATCTGAAAGTTAGTGCAACACTTTAACGGGCCTGTCCCAGTGAACTTCAAGCTTGTTCTTTCTTGAAGGTTTGAGGATCATTACCTGGTCTCCGGCGTTAAACGTGCGAAGCCTCGCATTCTTGTTGTAATAGAATTTGGCATTCTTTTGAGCTATTCGCATGTTCTTTCCGACTAGTTCTTGGGTTGCGCTTAGCCGTTCCAGCAAATTTAGCACGTATTCAACCACTGTTGGACTCTCCCCTCTTTCCTCCCACATCTCTCTTAACATTCTCAGTGGAGAACGGAGTGTTCTCCCATACACTAGTTCTGCTGGCGAGAACCCTGTCGCTTCATGCGGAACCGTTCGCAAAGCAAACAAAGTTGCCACCAGACAGTTCTCCCAGTCCTCCTTGTGCTCGTAACAGAGCGCACACAAAACTCGCTTAAGCACCGAATGCCACCTCTCTACACTGTTTGACTGAGGGTGATAGAGAGAACTGTGTATTAACTTTACCCCGCACTTTTGCAAGAATGTGGAAGTCAGTGCACTGGTGAATACTGACCCTTGATCTGCCTGAATTTTGGCTGGAAACCCAACTCGTGCAAACACTGTCAAAAGTGCGTCTACTACTTGGTGGAACTGAGCTCTTTCAAAGGGATTGCTTCTGGAAACTTGGTAGCCGGACACAGCATGGTAAACAAGTACCTGTAGCCCGATTTTGTTTTTGGAAGAGGCCCTACCACGTCTATTACAAGTCGTCTGAAAGGCTCTGTTATTAAGGGCACTACCTTCAGTGGAGCTTTCCATGTCTCTCCTGGTTTACCAGAACGCTGGCAGGCGTCACATGATCTTACAAAGTTTTCTACGTCTTTGAAGCAGCCAGGCCAGTAGTATTCCATAAGCAATCTTTCCTTTGATTTGTTTATGCCTAGGTGGCCGGACCACCCATTTCCATGACAGAGACTCAAAAGGTCCTCCCTGTACTTAGTAGGTACGACTAACTGATCTAAAATCCTACCCTTTCGATCCTTGTAATGCCGATACAACAATCCTCCTCTCTAATGTATCGTCATGTTGCGCCTAGCAATGCCTTCTTTAGCTGTGTCATGTAATTTAGCTAAGCTCTCATCATTCTTTTGCTCGGCTGCCAGTGACTCTCTATCCACATGTAAGAGCTGATCAAAGTTCTTTGAGGCTGGTGATAACGACCCTGTCTCGCTTGTGAGTGCGTCAGCTTGCTCTTCCTGCAGGCTAGAACTTTGACACTCTAGTGCTACGCTCTCATTGAGCTGGTCAGCTGGCAGGCTCTCCTCCACTGTTCTTTTGTCCCTCGAGCCTAGCTCGGATTCGGGTATTGAAGTTATCCCCTTATCTGCTTCCGCTGGAGGAGCTTGTGCATTTTCAGCCGAAAGTGACTCGATCTTACGAGCTTGGCCTCGGGTCAATGCCTGTACTATGCCCTCTCCCAGTTTGAGCCCTTTGTCACGCGGTAACTGATTCGAACGATTCGAAAAATGTAAGGGTACTGCAGTGACAAAAATTTGGAAACTGCAGCCTCAGTCTCTAGCTCCCCGAATGGTCCACTGATTTTGACTTTGGCCATGGGCAGACACACGCTGTGTGCTTCTACAACCTGTTTTATCCATGCTACTTCTCCGGTGAAGTCATCAACCGTCACGTAAGACAGATGGACAATGTCCATCGTGGCGGCACTGTCTCTTAGCACTCGGCATGTTTCGCCATTAACTTACAGGTCGTGAAGATATGGACTTAAAAGTTCCATATTCTCGTCTTTTTCCTCCACGTAGAGAAAACTATGCTAGGCTTCCCGCAGTTTACAGCTATATGTCCCAGTTTGTGGCATTTGTAACAGCGAATTGGTCTAAAAGATTCGAATTTTCTTTTCTGTTCTTTTTGGGCGGTTTCTCCGTTAAGTTTCTCGTCGCTCTTTTCTGCTGGCTTTTCCGCCATGTCTACAGGCTCCGATCGTCTAGTCTGCGCACCCCTTTTGAACAGAAATGGTTTCCGCGGTCCATTTCGACCGTCCAAGTTTCCGTCCTCGGCGTTCAACTTTCTACGGGTTGCGTACTCTTCGGCTAATTCAGCCGCCCTTTCCACAGTGTTTACATTCCCTCTGTCTTGCACCCACAGTTTCACAGCTTGGGGGATGGTTTTGGAAAACTGCTCTAGACACATGCATTCAATGATCATGTCTCTGCTGTCGTACGCTTCCGCGCTTTTAAGCCACTCGACTAGGTTGGCCTTTAAGCTATATGCAAACGCCGGATATCCGTCGCTATCTTTCTTGCCTGTGCTCCGAAACCTTTGCCAAAAAGCTTCGGCTGAAAGGCGGTATTTCTTCAGGAGACTAGCCTTAACTTTTGCATAATCATATGCATCCTGTGCACTCAATCTGGCGATTACTTCCGCCGCCTCACACGGCAACACAGACAGCAACCGCTGTGGCCATTTACTCGGGCCGAAGTTCATCTTTTCGCAAGTCTTTTCAAAATTGCTTAGGAACGAGCCTATGTCGGTCCCGACCTCAAATGGCTTTAATAGCCTGTCTATGCGGTACGATTCTGCCTCACTTGATCGTCCCAGAGCGCCTTCACTTCCTTGAGACAACTCCAAACGTTTGCTTTCAAGTTCAAGTTGCATTTTCCTTAACTCCCGATCTTTATCGCGTTCCTCCCTCTCTCTATCCCGTACTTCTCTTTCACTTTATCGTTCTTCTCTGTCCCGTTCTTCTCTTTCTCTGTCCCGTTTCTCTCTTTTAAGAAGTTCAAACATCATTTCAATTTCTTCCTCACTTGCCTTTTCAGAAATTAGCTCCAGTAATTCCGATTTTAGCATTTCCTTGCATACATCAAGGCCAAGTTCCTCAGCAACAATCAACAATTCGTCCCTCAGCAGTGTTCTTAACTCCATGATTACTGCTTTACTCCTTTGGTCCTGCTTGCTAAATCTAGCTAGGAAAACACAACCTAGCTAACACTCAACAATCTAGCTTCCCTACTGTTCTAAACAGAACAACCACAAAATGAAGCCTAGAGAGTCAAAGCAAGAACCAAGCACTCACCGCAGTCACAGCACCACGTCGCAAAGTCCATCTCACCGCTGTCAGCCAGTTGTCAGGATTGGGGGCTCAATCCCATCGCTCGTGATCCGTTGTCAAGATTGGAGTCAGGCATGAATTAGAAGGTAGCTGGCCCATGCCGTCGTCCAACTTATCCACGCTGAGGACATTGATGAAGGGAAGAACTGCTTCTCATCGAAAACGAGGAATATGGGTTTATTTACAGTATTTATATCAGTCTTACATGACTGTTTGAGAAAGTACATTAGTCTAACACGACTGCTTGAGAGAGAGTGACCTGAGCAGCCGCACAACAGCGGTTTTTAAACACTCGGTCCTCTCCCAATACAAGGTGATACGAATGTTCGTTTCGTCATTGCAAACCACCCGCTTCCCCGCAGGACAGTCTACACACACAAATGCACACACGTCCGAATGTCCAGAGCCGACGTCAGAGGGGCCCCGTAGAACTTGGAGCCATTCCGGGTAGCGCGCTGGGGAGTTTGGGGACAATAGTTGGCCCGCCTAACTCATCCAGTCACAACGGCGATGAGGCTAGATGGTGATGGCGGTGTCAGCACTAAGCCTGCTTCATCGAACGCATCCTAGCTGAAGCGACGGAGAGTGGAGGATGCCCATATTGTTCCCCAACACAAAGTTGATTTAGTCACGCTGTGGCTGGAAGTTGGCGGCTACGCTCCCGGAATGTTGCCGCCATAGTTGTAACTGGGTGGCAAACTTGCACTGCAGCTGGCCGTTCTTAACAACGCACACACATACACATGCACTGAACGAGAACAAAGGGAGTTAACCAAGGGGCCCGATTTTTATTAATCATATGATAAGACAACAAACAAAAACACCAAGGACAACACAGGGGAAATTACTTCTACTGACTAATTGAAATAAAGAAATTATAAATTAATTGCAGGACAGCGATTGTAGTTCATCGCTTGCCGTAGCCTAGGGACGAGACAGACTACCGGCAAGGCAGAAACCAAAACAATGTTTATTCCCACTCCCCAAAGCCCCTTATATACAAGGTCCTTTCAGATTGTAGCGCCACCTTATACACACAGGTGGCAACTTCTACGTCCCTCCTTTTCACCTCTTATGGGACAGGGCCCTACAAGCCCAACCGTCGCGATGGTCTCACTATGTGACCACTGCGAGTCTGTGTCACTATGTGACCACTGCGAGTCTGTGTCACTATTTCCTGCGGCGTTACTTCTGGTTGTGTTGGATCTTCTTGAGGTGCTGCAGGCTGCATGACCTCGGAAGGGACAGGCGAAGAAGCTGCCAGTTGAGTTGGGGTCGCTTCCGATGAATGAAGTACCAGGTGTCGATGATTACGTTAAAGGATGCCTCCGGGGATCTCAACAAGGTAGGACCGCGGACCCTGAGCCTGTGAGAGTACTTACCATTGCAGCGTGTGTCCGTGACCCATACATAGTCTCCAGGACTAAGAATTATCGTCCTATTTCATTAACTTGCATTCCATGTAAATTTCTTGCATATTGCACTTGCATATTGCATCCCACCTGAATTCCAACTCCTTCAAAAATCAGCATGGCTTTCGTCATGGCTATTCATGCGAATCAGTTATTTGAGTTTACCATGAACCTTCACTTAAATCTTGATTCTTTGTTCCAAACCGATGTCATCTATCTTGATTTTTCCAAAGCATTCGACCGTGTCCCACATCGTCTTATGTCCAAACTTTCAGGTCTTCACCTTCACCCACTTGTTTTAGACTGGATTCACAACTTTCTCACAGCTCGCTCTCAGTTCACCATAATAGGCAGACTTCCTTGAAATTCTACTTGCATCACCTCCGGAGTACCACAGGGGTCTGTGTTGGGTCCGCTTCTCTCCTTAATTTTTATTAACGACCTCCCACTCAACATCTCATCCACCATCTGCCTTTTTGCAGATGATTGCATTATCTACCGGCGTATAAATACTAAAGAATCAGATAGAATCAGGAACACCTTAGACTTCTGTCAAGCAAGAAACCAGGCAGCATTCCGTAAAGGCTACTCAACAATAGACGGTATTCACACTATCAATCAGGTGATAGAGAAATGTGCGGAATATAACCAACCCTTATATATAGAAGAACTTCACTTTGGCCTAGTTGGTATTTACTGCATGTCATATTGACCGCAAATAAAGACGGGGACAGAGGGAGAGACGCCTGACGGCTTTCTTTATTGGTATTTTGTTGCTTTCTTTATGGAGAACTACGGTGGCTGTGGAGCCGCTATAGATATCTTTCAGTATTTTTACATACAGCTCGTCTACACAGATTCTGTAATGCCTCCATGACTGCTGAGATTTCAACAGAATCAAAAGCTTTCTCATAATCAATGAAATCTATATATAAGGCATACCATATTGACCGCAAATAAAGATGGGGACAGAGGGAGAGAACACAAACAGCACGGGCAGTAACTTTTAACTGTTTTATTCACAGCAGCTCGTGGGCATATATAGGCAAATACAGTCAAACCCGGCTATATCGAACTCGCAAGAAAACGCCTATCAGTTCGATATAGAGCATAATTCGATATAAGCCTGCTAAATAATTGGATGTCATAAAAGCACATACCATTTATAATATCACTTTATTAACGAAACTAGCTTAGTTTGGCATAAATTAGTCCTGCATTTTCTTCTGCTTGGACAATTTCGCTGCCTGCGATGCACGCACTTCCCCACGTTGTCTAAGGAGTCGGAGCAGCTGAGGCCGCAACCTTCCGCATTCGCGCAGAATCACCGGACTAATGCGAGTGCACCAATCACTTCAGAGGATGTGGGCAAAGGACCGTAGTTGCTTTCTTCAATGTGCCTACTTTCATTTGTGCTCGGTACGATGTCGGCGATGTCTTCATTTCCGGGCTCTACCGTGGTCGTGACACCATCATCTGCACTCACAAACTCGTCTACCGTTGATTCGAATGTCCCGAAAATTTTGACAGCTCGCTCAAAACTTCGGCAACACCGGCAATGGCTTCGTCGCATTCATCAGAATTTACAGTCCTTACCGAACACACGGAAACCGGCACGTATTAAGAACCCCTCGTACACGGCCGTGCGTACGCGTCGGGCACCATGGGCACCGGGTTGCGAGTCTGGCCACTTTAGCCCTAATCGTGCCGAGAGTGCTCCTCGGAATCTTGCACGCTGCGGGGACATCCAACTTCTCATCGCGTTCGACGCGATTTATGATTTCGAGCTTCACGACGAAAGGCGAATTCTGCCGCTTCATCACGGCAACACTGCGGGAGAAGGCCCACAAGGCGCAAACACGATAAACCAGAGAAGCAGCCAGAGAACTCGCACTTTCGCCATCTTACACGAAGAGAGCACAAGAGCCTCTGATTGGCTGTCTGAGCAAGCGCTGTAGGCGGGCCAGGATCATTTTTTGCTGGGGAGTGTCCTAGATAGTGATCTAAAGAAAGGAAGGACGCTTGATCCTGCAACCCGTGAGGGAGCACGGCGAAGCCTCGTCAGGGGAGAGGGGGTGGCAGGTGAAAGATGATAGAGAAAGAGGGAGGATGTGGCCTAATAGACTCCACTATGCGCGACAGGGGGAGTGTCGACGGCTCGCCCGAACAACCCGAGGCAGCGCGGTCACAGTAGGGAGAGCGGTTGGATGGAGCCGCGCCGCCGGCTTACCCCGCTACCGCGAGGGAAAGCCAACTTCTGGGGGCACTTTTCCGCCGCTTGACGTTCGATATATCGGGAGTCACTGCAATATTTGTTCGATGTAAGCGTAATTTTTGCTATATATACTCGTTGTAACTATACCGTGACCAGAAATTGTTCGATGTATAGAATAATTCGATGTAAACGGGTTCGATATAGTCGGGTTCAACTGTAGAACATGCGCAGATCGCAGCAAACAAGAATACACATCAGCATAGCGTAGCAACCAAATTATCAAAGGGGGGGGGGGTTCAACATTTTAAAAGCTTTTAGGTATATGGATGACTTTTTAATTGATTTTAACGGGCAAGGAAGTTTAACTTCTTGTGACAGCATTTTAGCCGTTTTTAAACAACTTAGTAAAGGGCTTTCTTTTACTCACGAACTTCCACTCTTCAATTCCCTGCGTTTTTTAGACCTACGCATTTCCTTTGCTAAAGGCCACGCGTGCTGGCAGTACTTCCCTCGGGCACAGAAGGGCTTGGTGCCATATGGTTCCTCCCAGTCAAAGATTGTTAAGGGGGGAAGCGGGGATCAGATCGCGATTTTCGCGAAAAAAATCGATTTTTGAAAAGTACGCTTTTCAGAATCTACAGCATCATTTCTATCTTGTACTGAAATATTTCACCGAAAAACAAACTCTAAGCACTTAAAATAAATATATTTGTCGGTGCCGGCGTCCACAAATCCGCCCGAAATCGCGAAAAAGCCGCGAAGTTCAACGCGCGACTGCTCGGCTTTCCCGCCACGGAGCGCCGCCATTTTGGTATCGTTGGAAAGCCCGACTCTTTGACTCTTTGTCCCAGCCCTTCCCTTCCTTCCCTGCCAGCCAGCAAGCGCACAAAAAAAGAAAAACAGGAGAGTGGCAGCACGGAGCAGCCAATGGCTGCCGCGCCCCGATTGGCTCTGCGCCGCGGCTCGTTGTAAGGCGCCTCCTCATTGGTCGACGCCGCGCCATAATGGCGGCCGAGGCAAGGAGCGCAAGGAGCGTCTGCTTTTGTCCGCTGCTGGGAAGCCTTTCTGGACTTTCCTTCTCTTGTGTTTCGAGGACGTCGGCCACGTGCAATGGATCCGCGCACGTTCGAAAAGAAGTACCGGACGAAGCATGCCTACAGGAAGCGGAAACGCAAGCCCGTCACAGCAAGGAAGAAGCGGCGATTGTCAGCAGGTGGTTCGGCCGAGCCGAGCGTCCGTTCAGAATCGGCGGAGTACGCGCCCAACGTGCTGCGGGATCTTGCGCCGAGTCGAGCACCAGCCAGCGATAGTGAGACGAACCATGATCTTTTGCCGTCGAAGCGCGGGCGCAGTGTTACTTCACCGGTGACGATCGACATGCCAGTGAGTCTCGCCGTACGCGAGCGTCCCGTCGCAAGTTCGTCCAGCACAGATTACGGAATGAGCTTGCAGCGGTCATCGCCGCCCGACTGCAGAGCATCGGAGACGCGCTTCCGCGGTGTGTCGTTCAACGCCGAGATGTCTCCGCAGCCAACAACCGCCAGTGAAGGCAGTCCCATGCCATCGACGAGTTCCGGCGCTTCGACGGAGCTGCAACGCGGGCGCACGCTCGCTGCCGCGGATGCGCCGGCGGCCGACCTTGCCGCTCATCGCAGTGTTGACTGTTCGCCCAGTGAACGTCGCACTATTCAAGCTCACCTGGAAACACGATTTGTGTCCGCGGAAACTGCAGAACTGCAAGCGTCGAGAGTTCGCGAATCGCTTCGCGCGGTTTCAGCAACGGAGCGCAAGTTCGGGCTGACTGGCTCACAGGAAAATGCCATTCCCGCACCTCCAGAAGAGGAGTTTATGCTTGTTCAAGTTGCTGCTTTGAACTCGCTGATTGGTTCCCCGCTTTGCCCAACTTGTCAGCAGCCCGGCCTAGCAGTGCACCGCGAGACTGAACTGGGACTAGCTGTGAAGATGGTACTTTCATGCATTTCCTGTGGTAGTACCCTACAGTCTGAGTGGTCCTCACAAAGGAAGAGCGGCTCTAGAGCTTTCGAGGTCAACATCAGAGCTATGCAAGCAATAAAGAGCATTGGGAAAGGACCAACTGCTCTTAATGACTTCTGGGCCACCATGAATGTCTCGCATCGTGGGTTACACCACAAAACATATGATGGGCACCTCAAAAAGACTTTCAAGCCTGCCGCAGCGGCAGCTGCACACAACATCTTCACAGATGCTGTAGAGGCAGTGAAAAAGGTGTACACTGAAATGGAGACAACATTTTCAAAGAACATTACAGTAGTGTATGATGGCACATGGTTGACACGCGGCCACAGCTCCCATACCGGCGTAGGCTGTATAATTGATTTCCATACAGGGCTTGTGTTGGACTGCATAGTTCTGTCCAACTTCTGCCTTGGGTGCAGCCGACAGCCAGCAGAAAGTGACCCCAACTATGCTGAATGGAAGCAGCAACACCAGTGCCAGAAAAACACTGATGTGAATTCTGGAAGAATGGAGGTTGAGGCTGCACTACAGCTCTTCAGGCGCTCCTTGAGCAGAAATGATCTACGTTACACAAACATAGTTTGTGACGGGGACAGCCGCATGTTTCGCACTCTATGTGATGAAGAAGTTTATGGTTTTGTGCAGCTATCTAAAGAGGACTGCATAAATCATGTTAAAAAACGAATGGGGGCTGCACTTCGCTCTTTGGTGGCCAAGGCAAAGAAAGGAGAGCCACTAGGTGGAAAGGGGGGCCTGACACAGCAGCTCATCAAAAAACTGACAAACTACTATGGCCTTGCTCTGCGGAACCACTCGGAAGTCGAGGAAATGCAAAGGGCAGTAATGGCAACGTACTACCACATCACATCAACAGATGATGAGCCCCATCATGAGCTGTGTCCCCCTGGCCCCCTTAGCTGGTGCAACCACCGGTCAGCTGAGGCAGAAGGGCAGCCAGCACCAGCTCACAAGTACAAGCTTTCAGCTAAAGTTGCTGAAGCACTCCTGCCTGTGTACCAGCGCCTCTCAGACCCTCAGTTGCTGGCCCGGTGCAGAGGAGGCAAAACTCAAAACGCGGCTGAGAGTCTCCATTCAGTGATATGGTCACTAGTATCAAAAGACCAGCATGCCTCACTGTTTGCTGTGGAAACAGCAGTGCACGAGGCAATTTCAAAGTACAACTCGGGCAGTCTGAAAGCTTATTCAGACCTGTGCACAACATTGGGCCTGCGCCCTGGTGCCCTCTCTCTTCAGCGGGCTGTCGAGAAAGACTCCCAGCGAATGAAGAAGGCACACAAAGTCCATCTCCTGAAAGGACAGAGGGCTAAGAAGTCACCTGCTGCCAAGGACACCAAATTCTACAATGCAGGAGCATTCTAGACAGTGTGTGCCAGTATGGAACTTTGAGGCTTGTTTTCTCAAAAGTTTGTTTTGAGCTTATCACCTCGCTCGTGGAAAGCATAGCACGGCAATGGGAGCACGGATTTTAATCCTGTTTGTTTTGCTGCAATTGGTGAAGTGTGCCTTATGTCAAGACAGTCTCAGATTTACCATTTAGGCTCACCATTTTTTTATTACACAATAATTGGAGCATGATACATTCTAAACATAAAGAGAAGGTGCATACTATATCGTTTAGAAGAGCAGAGAAATTTAAAAAGAAATTAAGAGAATCTTGACTTAGACTATACTTCTTAGTAACTATTAAAAACATTTACAGACCCATAACCCATTTTGCTGTCACGCTAGGCTTTCCACGAGCAAGCAACATGTGAGCAATATATAAATAATGATAAAATAAAAACTACTGAAGATATGATTGTGAAACTTTGCAGCTGTCTGTTTGATGCTATTTCGAACCTGTATGCCAAATTTCATCACTCTAAGATAAAAAATGAAAAAGTTAGTTCCGATCCCCTCATCCCCCCTTAAATGAGGAGTAGCGATGCTCTGCTTAGAATCGGCTCTCCGCAAATCGTGTGTGCACAAGAAGCAGCTTGCCTTTGACAATCAGATTTCCCGTCTTAAAGGGAAGCTGAAACACTTTTCGAAAAAAATGAGTTCTCTACGGCATTCTACAGTTTTGAGTGCCCTGAACACGAATATCAGGTTCAAAAAGGGCGGAAACAAACGCAAGCGGCTGTTTTTCCAAGAAAATGCGCACCAGCGCCTCAGGGCATCGCGCGAACGCCGCTGTTGCCCGTGATTGGTCGGGGCCACTGTGACGTCATTCGCGGCAGTCGCCGGTCGGCGCCGCCGTTTCAGAGCATAGCACGCTGTTCTGTTCTGGCTTCATAGCTGAGTCAAAGTTGTTCTTTATTCTATGGCTGAGTTGTAAGCATTATGGAACGTTCTCGCTGTCTTGGACAGCTTGTGTTTTCGCCGTACATGTTCGAACCGACAGCCGATACAGAAAACGATGGCGGCAACGACAATGTTGAGTGTGCCAACAGCGAGAGCGATGTGTGCACCGTCTCGCGCTTTGGAAATCTTAGCTGGTACGTATGTTTTTTTTTGTTGTTTTCATGTAGCTGCACGTTCCAATGACGGGAGAAAAAATGCGCTAAAGTGTCACCGTGAACTTGCTGCTGGAAGAATGCCGAAGCACTAACTTCTCATTAGATTGTAAACACGGGTGCAATTACGCGATGTCAAGCACCTTGCCGCTGCTTGTCAAAAGTCCCGTGGTTTTTTGCGTGTTTATACACGATCGCGAACGTAAGTGCCGCGTTTGGCTACTTCAAGCTCTTCAACATTATCTGCCTGTGTCACACTGGCTGCTTCGAACTCTTCGATTGGTGATGGTAGTGGAACAGGTTCATCAGGGGCTCTAGGTTCATCAGGGTTCATAGGTGCTCTGCTAAAACCTGAAAGAGTGCAAGGCATGGATGTCATGAATTTCAGCATATCATGCATATCAGCAAACATGACAAATGTTGGATTACTTCGAGTAGTTGAAATACTTTTTCAGTAATTTATGTGATGGATTAGTTGTCTAGTGATTTAGCAATGTGAATTATTTGGTGTCTGTAATTTCATGGCTGAAGTAATTTATTAATTGCGTTAAATATGCACCAGTAAGTTGTGTACAGTGCCAGAACGTTCGTAGTGTCGTAAGGTGTCATGGAGGAACATGGGGGGGGAAGGCATGAAATGTTGGCAAGTGTATGTTACCTTGAAGTTGGGTTGGCGTCCCTTTAAACTTTGCTTTTTGCTTCTTGTATGCATGAAAACTTTTTGGAAGCAATCGTAAAGTAATAACATTATTGAAAGTAGTAATCGGTAATGTTATTCGAATCGATTATTGTAATAAGAAAGTAATGAGTAATGTAATATAATTACTTTCGAATAATTTTGTCATGCCTGATACATAGCTAGGTCTCCAAGTACAAAGGCAAGAAAACATTTTTTGTGCAGCAGCGATGCCTGTATTGGGCTAGACGACGTCGAACGCTGACAAGTTCAATACCTCACAACGTTACTTCATTATTTGAGCCCGTTCGCCTTGCCACGGGTGCGGCTGTGCCGACGCTTGTTTTTGTGGCATTTCGCTGCTGGTAGCAAGCTGTGAGTGCGACATCTACGGAACGAAGTTTTTACACGCCGAGTTCAACTAGTGTATCGCGAGCATGAAAATATTACCGTAACACCTCATGTCGTGCGATTTGAACACGAATGCTGAACAGCTAAACCTGCGGGCACCGCGTGGTAGGACGAATAGCAAATATCACGTAATGCACAAGCGTACCCCTGGTCGGTTATTTCACCGTATCAAAACAGCACCGAACAAACAGCCGAAGTACAGTGTTCCGTGACACAGAGGAGGGGAAAAACAGGTTGAAAATGGCAAGCTGTTTGCACGCATGTGCATATTCCTGGCTGTGCCTCCAATTCGCTTCGTCAAACGCCGCTGTAAGGCCGTTTGTTCGACACTCAGGTGATCATCCGTTTAAAACATTGCCCGTGTGCACATTAAAACCCTTACCTCACCCTTTCTCCTCTTGGCGAAGGCCGCTCTTGGAGGTGGCGAGGTGTTTGTCTTGTGGGAGAATATAGGCGGAACAATGCTGGGCTTCAGTCGCGCCGATTTAATTGGAATACCGATTGCTCCCATCATTGTCAAGCTCCGATGATAACCACTGTCGCGGAAATGCTCCGAGCACAGCACAGTTGATTTCGTCGGCACGAAATTAACTCTCCTCACCGCACGGACCCACTGCGCTGCAAGTTTCTTGTCCTTCGGGAACATGTGAAACACCACATCGTCGCAGCCGCCTGTGTTCGCACAGCCGAATGTGCACAGGACGAGGGCAGGTTAGGCGCCTTTGGCTGTAGGCACTCACGCAGCACAGAAAGGAAGCACAGTTCAGGAAAATCGCAAAAGAAAACAAATGTCAGCGGCAGCATATTTCTCGTAGCGTCGTTCAGTAAAGCGCAGGACGGGAAGAAACATGCCAGCACATGCGAGCACGCCGGTCCGGCAGTACGGTCCCCGCGAGTGACGTCGCCCTCGCCGGTTCTCTCCTCTGGCAACCACCTCACCCGGTGCTCCGGGAAGCGACGGGAGCGTGTCCGCGGGGGGGGATTTAGAAAGCTATTTCTGCCCCTTATATTAACAAAACAAAGAAAAAAATTTCAGAACCGTAAATGAATAGGTCTGTTCTTCCCAACCCCAGCAATTCATGGAAATTGAAAACCGCTTCAGCTTCCCTTTAAGATGCCAGGGTTCCCTGACTTGATGGTAACGCCAGTGGTGGAAACCCTCCTGGAGAAGGTAAAAGGATCTAGGGGCAAAGCAAGGGTGAGGACGACTACTATGGCCGTAAGACCTGAAGTGGTGCCGTATATTCACAGGGTAGCTCACAACCTTAGGAAGGTGGCAGGCAGGTTTGGAGTCCTCCTTGTCTTTTCAGCCCCTTTTAAGCTGGCGCGGCTCTGCCCCCGTACCTCCTGTGATCCTAAAGGAAGGCAAGGTTATGGCAAGAACCACACCAAGCCGTATGCAAAATGCAATGTAGGAAATCCCCCTGGCGTGTGGCAAGTCCTACATAGGGCAGACTGGACGGTGCCTGAATGATCGAGCCAGGGAACATAAACAAAAGTTAACGAAAGATGAATTGGCGCACTTACCTGCGCACTGCAATGCCTGTCACTGTGCACCTCTTTTTGAGGAGATAAAGATTCTGGGGAGAAGCCATGACCAGACTGCACGTGAACTGATGGAAGCTTATCACATAAAAAAGAAAGGCCAATACTGTGTTAGCGATACCTCCATTAGGTTGTTTCAATGGGAAATAGATTTTTTTAATAATTGGTTGCCACGCTAAGCTGATGTGTATTCTTGTTTGCTGTGATCTGCGAGTGTTCTATTTACCTATATATGCCCACGGGCTGCTGTGAATAAAACAGTTAAGTTACCGCCCGTGCTGTTTGTGTTCTCTCCCTCTGTCCCTGTGTTTATTTGCAGTCAATATGATATGCCTTATATATAGCTTTCATTGATTACAAGAAAGTGTCTGATTCTGTCGAAACCTCAGCAGTCATGGAGGCATTACAGAATCTGTGTAGACGAGCCGTATGTAAAAATACTGAAAGATATCTATAGCGGCTCCACAGTCACCGTAGTTCTCCATAAAGAAAGCAACAAAATACCAATAAAGAAAGGCGTCAGGCAGGGAGATACGATCTCTCCAATGCTATTCCCAGCGTGTTTACAGGAGGTATTCAGAGGCCTGGATTGGGAAGAATTGAGGATAAAAGTTAATGGAGAATACCTTAGTAACTTGTGATTCGCTGATGATATTTCCTTGCTTAGTAACTCAGGGGACCAATTGCAATGCATGCTCACTAACCTGGAGAGGCAAAGCAGAAGAGTGGGTCTAAAGATTAATCTGCAGAAAACTAAAGTAATGTTTAACAGTCTCGAAAGAGAACAGCAATTTACAGTAGGTAGCGAGGCACTGGAAGAGGTAAGGGAATACATCTACTTAGGGCAGGTAGTGATGGCAGATCCGGATCATGAGACTGAAGTAATCAGAAGAATAAGAATGGGTTGGGGTGCGTTTGGCAGGCATTCTCAGATCATGAACAGCAGGTTGCCATTATCTCTCAAGAGAAAAGTGTATAATAACTGTGTCTTACCAGTACTCGCCTACGGGGCAGAAACCTGGAGGCTTACGAAAAGGGTTCTACTGAAATTGAGGATGACGCAACGAGCTATGGAAAGAAAAATGATGGGTGTAACGTTAAGGGATAAGAAAAGAGCAGATTGGGTGAGGAAACAAACGCGAGTTAATGACATCTTAGTTGAAATCAAGAAAAAGAAATGGGCATGGGCAGGACATGTAATGAGGAGGGAAGATAACCGATGGTCATTAAGGGTTATGGACTGGATCCCAAGGGAAGGGAAGTGTAGCAGGGAGCGACAGAAAGTTAGGTGGGCGGATGAGATTAAGAAGTTTGCAGGAACGACATGGCTGCAATTAGTACATGACCGGGGTTGTTGAAGTATGGTAGAGGCCTTTGCGCAGCAGTGGGCGTAACCAGGCTGATGATGATGATGGTGATGATGAAATACTAAAGACTATCAAGCTGCCCTCCAGAACGATCTGAAGCTTATTGAAAATTGGTGCACATTGTGGATGATGGACTAAATACTAAGAAGTGCAGTTTTATGCAAATTTCTCGGAAGCGCTCTAATTTAACTTATCCTTACTCTTTATTTTCTGAGGACCTATTACAGGTAGAATCTTATCGTTACCGTGGCATCACAATCAATGGCAAATTAACTTGGGTTGATTTTATTACAAAAATCAAGGCGGACGCTTCATGTACACTTGGTTTTATCAGAAGATCACTTCCCACTTCCCCCGCTAACATACGAAAACTGGCATATGAAACTTTCGTCCGCAGTAGGCTTGAATATGCATCCGCGATTTGGAGTCCTCATCAGTCCTACCTAATTAACATGCTTGAATCTGTCCAGAACAGTGCAGCACGCTTCATATCGTCGACATAAAACTTTCATTCCAGCGTAAGCTCCATTAAATCATCACTTGGCCTCCCTTCGTTAGCTCTCAGACGAAAAGTTGCGCGCCTGTGTTTATTCCATAACTTATATTTCAGCATTGCCATTTGTTGGGCGTATTGGTAAACTGAAAGCATATTTAGCGCCAGCGAACAAGGACGGAAGGCAGACGACACCACAATGCGCTAACTTCAACAACTTGATTTTCAGGAAATACACCTATATAACCCATGCACAGTGGCGCCACCTCATCCAAATCTTAATTATCCAAAAAAGCCGTCTCCTTATCTAACAAGTCGACCGAAGGGACTATAACACACTTATCACTATTCCGCCTGATAGCCTGAGCCTCAATAATCTCTCGCACATCCTTATCTTTGTGCTTCGCAAGAACGCGGCAGGATCCATACACCGGCGCACAGCCGCATTCCTGACAGTGGGTTGACAGATGACCATATCGCTTAGTTTTCACATTTAGGCTATGTTCCCGTAATCGGTCATTAAGACATCTCCCTGTCTGTCCGATGTACTTTTTCCCACAGGACTGCGGAAGCTCGTATACAACAGCTTCTACGCAACCCACTGGCGCTTTTCGATGATTCGTAGAGCATCCAGCCGCTGGCTTACGATACGGCTCCGTTAATCGACATATTTTTGCCAGCTTTTCTGGTGCTGAAAAGGTCACTTTTGTGTCCACCCGACTAGCCATTTTCTGAAGATTATGTGCCGTTCTATGCAGGTAGGGCACTACCGCTACCTTCCTTCTGCATTCCGTCCATTGATTTGCCGCGTTGCGAATTGTGCTATCTGACCTGCACCTTTTTAGCAGCCCCTCTACGACCGAAACTTGCACTGATTCCGGAAACCCTGCTGCTGATAACCTTCCCGACTGATCCATAAGACTCGTATGGATCTTATGGTGGCAAGACTTCTTTAAAGCATTTCCAAAGCATAAGTTGGCAATGCTCCTCTTAACGAGCTTCGAATAGGCTGACCGATATGATAACAGGGGCTTATTAGCTCTAGGTTTATATTCCCAACACGTGTGCCGTTCCATGAACTCGAGCTGAATATCTAGGAAACGCAGTACTTTATCGGTGGGCTCTTCAATTGTGAGAGTAAGTGGGCTAAGGCCTGCATAAAAAACTTCGTAAAGCTTGCCTACTGTAATATGTACGTCTGGTTCAAAAAGAACGAGATAGTCATCAACGTATCGGACAACTTTAACCACCCTGTGCTCCGACAAGCTATGGGACAGGATTCTGTTATGGTGATCTAGAAAAAATGTCACTTAGTATGGGCGCCAAACATGAAGCGATGCAAACGCCCTTGCTTTTGAATGAATATGTCGTCATTCCATGCTGCATATGTAGAGTGAAGGTAGCGACTAAGCATATCTAAAAAGCCCTGAACGGACACACCGGCTGAATTTTGGAACGAAACCACACCATACTCGTCTATGCACTCTTCTACGCAAGTTATTAGTTTCTTTTGAGGCAAGGAGTAGTACAAGTCCTTTATGTCAAAGGAGCAAGCTGATAAGTTTTTGTCAGAATTTTCTTTCAGGAAATCTACGACCCGCCGCGGTTGCTCAGTGGCTATGGTGTTAGGCTGCTCAGCACAAGGTCGCGGGATCGAATCTCGGCCACGGCGGCCAAATGCGAAAACACCCACGTAGTTAGATTTAGGTGCACATTAAAGATCCCCAGGTGGTCGAAATTTCCGGAGTCCCCCACTACGGCGTGCCTCATAATCAGAAAGTGGTTTTGGCACGTAAAGCCCCATAATTAAATTTTTTTATTTTAGGAAATCTACGATTTCTGCAGAGCTCCTAACCAAAAATGGGTCGTGAATATTGAGAATTCTGAGCTTTTCTTGCAAGAAAAGAGCGACCGTATGGATGGTGCCGCGTTCTTGCGAAGCACAAAGATAAGGACGTGCAAGAGATTATTGAGGCTCAGGCTGTCAGGCGGAATAGTGATACGTGTGTTTGTGCCCCTTCGGTCGACTTGTTAGATAAGGAGACGGCTTTTTTTGATGGTTAAGATTTGGATGAGGTGGCGCCACTGTGCATGGGTTATATAGGTGTATTTCCTGAAAATCAAGTTGTCGAAGTTAGCGCATTGTGGTGTCGTCTCCCTTCCGTCCTTGTTTGCTGGCGCTAAATATGCTTTTATATTTCAATTTCCCCTATCTGCGTGTTTCCCTCATATCTGCTCCCAATCGTACATCGCGCCGCCTATTCAATTCAAATAGCGTCCAATGACTTCATGGCTCCACTATGGCTTTTAACAAGTCCTTCTTCCCGATTGCTATTGAAGAACGGTACCTGCTGCCCGATTCACTAACTAATGAGCACGACGCGACAAGGTTTAAGGTGATGTTGTGAAATCATCTGGGTTGACGTGTTCTTTTTGCTCCGATTTGTGTTCATATGAAATTTTATCCTTTTTCCTGTATTGAGTTTTTTATTTCTTCCCCTGTAACCATTGTGTACTTGCCCTGCTGCCCTAACCATTCGCCGACGTTTGTGGCGCTTGTGGCATAAAGACAATATTGACAAGCAGCGTTTCAACTACCGCATTCTTTGCTTCTTTTTATGTCCCTTTGTTGCGTTGTTATATTTTTATGACCTTTGTTTTTATTATCTACCTTGTATACGCTCCCCCCTTATGTAATGCCCCGACAGGGGCCTTTAAGGGACAATGATGGTGATGATGACTCAGAGGGGCCAATTGGCTTGAAGCGTGATGGCGATTGTAGTTCATCGCTTGCCATGCTTTGTTCCACGAGTCCTTTTCCCTGAAACTCGTGTGGCATGGTAACGATGGTACCGGGAGACGAGTTTGTAATTTCCTTCTCATCAGGGCTTGAGCCGGGGAAATGCCGTTGGGACCGTGCATGTCACGGTACGACAGTAAGGCAAGGTAGGTATCGGGACCGTTGAAAAGCAAGTCTTTCACTGTGCGCACCATGCGCTCTGGATCTTCATTGCTCTGGGGGTACCTCGAGCTGCTGGTCTCGTGCCGGAATCATACGACTGCGCAAACTCAGCGAACTCATTGGACACAAACTGCGGTCTGTTGTCGGTCTGGACGATGTCCGGTATGCCAAAATGGGCAATACAGCTCTTGATCGCCGAGATGACTGCTGGTGCCTTGATGGACCCCACGGAGACTATTTCGGGAAACCTGGAATTATAATCAACAATCGGGACGTAATTGCTCCCTCTAAGTTGAAACAGATCGATGCCAAGGTGCTGCTATGGTCTGTCGGGTGTCACTGTGGGCAACATAGGCTTGGAACGCTGAACTCGAGTCTCGGCGCATATGGCACATTGGGTCACCTTATGTTCAACATGCATATTACAGTTAGGCCACCAAACAGTCTCCCTGGCCCTTTCTTGGCAGCGGCGCACTCCCTGATGCCCTTCGTGTAATAGGGCGAGAATGTCCTGGCGCAAGGCTGAAGGAATGACAAGGCGTCGGTCCAGCAGAAGGATGCCGTTATATATGCTCAATCTCTCTCCTTGCAATGTGGAGCGATCTGCAGCGGCACCTTGTTTTTGTCTGGCCATCCTTTTGTCCAATACGTCATGACCGCAGAGCAGACTCCATCTTGGGCTTGGTGTATGTTGAGACTCCTTCTTAGTTGAAATCAAAAAAAGAAATGGGTCTGGCTAGAACATGTAATGAGGAGGGAAGATAACCAATGGTGATTAAGGGTTACGGACTGGATTCCAAGGGAAGGAAAGCGTAGCATGGGGCGGCGGGAAGTTAGGCTGGCGGATGAGATTAAGAAGTTTGCAGGGACAACATGGCCACAATTAGTACATGACTGGGGTAGTTGGAGAAGTATGGGAGAGGCCTTTGCCCTGCAGTGGGCGTAAACAGGCTGATGAGGATAAGTCCGAAGCACCACTCGGAGTCTCTACTTTGTGACGTCCTGTGACTCCAGGTCGTCTAGCTCTTTCTTGACAACGTCGTTTAAAGGAATTGGAATCTGTCTTGGGGCACTCAAGGAAAATGGACGGGTGCCAGGTTTAACGTGAATGCGATATTCGACTTGCTGAAACTTTCCCAACTCTTGAAAAATCTTGGCTCACAATGCAGCTCAATCATATTTTGCCATGCACGTGTTGGAGCTGGAGCTGAACAGAACAGCTTGAGGCGTGAGAAGGCCTTTTGTTGACTGGGACCCCAAGTTCAGGTGCTGTTCTCATTTAGGAGGGAACGAATGGGCTTCATAACGTCGGATAAGCGAGGTATGAACCGTGCGACGTGATTGGTCATTCCCAGCAATCGTCGTACTCCGCTTACGTCGGTCGGTGGCGGCAGATCTCGGACAGCCTTCACCTTGTCCGGCTCTGGCGAGAGGCCGTCCGCCCCAATCGCTACTCAAAGGAACTTGACCGAGCTGACCCGAAACGCACACTTATTTTCATTAAGGGTGACACCCTCCTCCTCAAGGCGAGCTAGGACTGCAGCCAGACGCTCGTCGTGCTCTTGACGATATTTCCCAAAGATTAGAATGTCGTCAATCAGGTTCACGACTCTAATCTAGCACTCAAGAACCCTAGACATTAACTGCTGAAAATACTCTGGTGCCGTGGCTATAGCAAAAGAGAGTCTCGTGTAACAGCACTGGCCGAACGGCATTATAGATGTTGCGAGTTCCTGGCTGTCGGCTCTCAGCTGCACCTGATTGAAACGAGATCGTGCATCCAACTTGGAGAATACTCGCGCTCCACCAAGGATCTGTTCCACCGTTGGCAAGATGAAGCGCTCCCTTTCGATGACTTTGTACAGCTTCGTCAGATCGATGCAGATTCTGTAGCCGCCCAATGATTTGGGTACGACTACAAGCCCGAAGCTCCACTCAGTTGGCGTCTCTACTTTCCTTATGACGTCCTACGACTCCAGATCGTCTAGCTCTTTGTTGACAACGTTTGAAGGAATTGGAATCTGCCTTGGGGCGCTCAAGGAAAATGCACGAGCACCGGGTTTAGTGTGAATGCAATATTCAGCTTGCTGAAATTTTCCCAACCCTTGGAAAATCTTGGCTGGGGGTGAATGAATGCACTCAGCAGAATGCGGGAAGGGAACAACACCAAGGTCTTAAATAGCAGGGAGCCCAAGCCGGTGAGTGCGCTGATGTTGAACCACGTACAAGGTCTGCACTGTGTACTTATCACCCCACTGTAAGGTTGCTTTAAAGGTACCAAGAACGTGCAGACTCTGTTTGCCAGGGCCTAAGACTTCCCCTTCAACATCATCTAGCAACTGCAGTTGGCCTGGGAAAGACTGCGAGACAACAGAGACAGGGCGCCCATTCACTAGTATGTCTATGTACCCTGCTCGTTGTGAATCCACATTGTGAAGTTTGATGGAACCCAGTAGCTCATTTCTGTTCTTCATGCATACTTCAGCAAAATGTCCTAGCTTTCTACAGTAGTGGCAAACTGATTCTCTGGCTGGGCAGTCTTTTCGAGAGTGACGCTGTCTACAAAAGCGACGCGATAACGTAGGCGGGTGCTCAGACTGGTCGCAGAAATGTGGCGAAGGTTTTGCAGAACCGAGTCAATATTTAGCGTTTCGGCAAGATAGTTATCCATAGTCAATCTAGCACGTGGTAACCGCTCTTTTTCTGCGTCGTTGTGTATGCGGGCTTGGCGTAGTGCTTCCTCAGCGGTAAGTTTTGTGCACGGGCACAATTGATCAGACAGTTTCTCGTCACGTATGCCTACGATGAATCTGTTGCGAACAAGGCGGTCCTCTACGAGCGGGCTGTTATAGCTACAGTGCTTTACCAGGTTGCATAATGCCGAAAAAATGTCAGCCACAGATTCGCCTGGCTGCTTAGTGTGGCAGTGGAAACGACGACTTTGTATATCTCTTTTACTGGATGCATGAAGTGCTAATCCAACTTTTCTTTGATGGCAGTGAAAGAAAGTGCTTCCGGTGTTGATACTCCCAAGGACAAAAGAATGCTCCAGGCTTGCGGTCCCATACAGTAAGGAAGTGTCCGTACTCAGGCCTCATCGCTGGTACTGTTGAGGCCGGCCATGAAAGTGTAATTCTTGAATGTTGAAATCCACGTTGGCCGAAACATGAAGTTCTCCGGTGGGCGCACACCAGATGCGCCAGTGTGAGTGATGTGCACTTTGGTTCGGTAGTCTCGGCGGGGGTGGATTGTGTGTCAGGCATGTCAGTGTTAACGGCGGGATCCCACTTCTGACGCCATGTTAAGCACAGGAGCCGAGAGACGAGGCAGACTACCGGCAAGCGAACTTTATTCCCTCTCCCCAGAGCCCCTTATATACCGTATTTATTCGAATCTAGGCCAACAGTATTTCTTTTCCTTTTTTTTTTTTTTTTCAAATAATCATATTCCAAACCTTAGGGTCAGCTTAGGTTCGAGGATTTTAAGAAAGGTGCCAGTTTTTCATTAAAACTGCTAAATATGGTGCATAGCTAGCACCATCTTCAAAAGTCAGTATCACAGCCGCTACTAGCCGTGCCAGTAGCCAACCGTACACAAGCAAGGTGGCCATTTTGACCAGTGTCGTGTCGACCGTATTGGTGCACGGCGTGGTGTTATCGCGATGGCACCAAACAGGAGATGCCACTACAGTGCCGCTTTAAAGCGAAAAGTTTTGATAGTCACAGAGGCATCGTCGAACCTTCAAACCAGACGGGACTTCGGCGTCAACGCGAAAAATGTCAGTCGTTGGAGAGGACAATGACAGCAGCTTTTTGCGTGTGCCGCAACGAGGATGGCATTTAGCGGACCAAAGAAAGGCTGTCCCCACGAAGTGGAGACAGTTTTGGCCGACTTTGTTCGGATGCAGAGAGCAGCTGCCCTTCCAGTGACAGCAGAAGTGCTCCAAGCGAAAGCTAGGGAACTTTCGAGGGGGCGAGGCCTAACGCCAAAGAATTTCAAAAGCCAGCCGGGGCTGGCTTCAGAAATTCATGAAGCGCTTCGGCCTCAGCCTCCGACGTCGCACTTCAGTCACCCAGAAGCTGCCAAGCGATTTCAAAGAAAAGCTGGTAGCTTTTCAGCGCTACATGCTGCGAAAGAGAGAAGCGGCAAGCTACAACCTTGGGCAAATCGGCAACGCCAACCAGACGGCCGTGCATTTTGATATGGCAGTGGTGTACACTGTGAATGGAAAGGGTGCCAAGGAGGTGAAGGTGTGCTCTGCGGGCTACGAGAAGCAGCGCGCAACTGTGATGCTGTGCTGCACAGCTGATGGACATAAACCCCCTCCTTATATATTTAAAAGGAAGACACTGCCTGCTCGAGAAACTTTCCCAAGAAGTGTCACTGTGCGGGCAAATGAGAATGGGTGGATGACAGGTGCGATGGTGGAAGAGTGGGTTAAGATTGTGTGGTGACAGCATCTAGGAAGCCTTTTGACAAAGAACTCACTCCTTGTGGTCGACTCTTACCATGGGCACTTGACCGACAATGGGAAGGCTGCGCTCGCCCAAGCGAACACGGACCTCGCTGTCATACCGGGCAGCATGACGGGCCAGTTGCAGCCACTCGATGTCTGCATCAACAAACCTTTCAAAGATCATCTGCAGAAATATTACATGGACTGGTTGACTGACAAAGACCACATGCAACGGGCCGAGGCAACGGGCCGCATCAAACGTGCATCGTTATTGCAGCTGGCGGGCTGGGTAGCTGCAGCGTGGGACGACATCCCAGGTACTTTGATCATGCGCGCCTTTAGCCTTTTGATGGTCGATTTTTTTCACCATGTGCCGTTGGGTCGATTTTTTTATTGCAGATTCCGATTCTTCTTAGGGACTTATTTTGAAAAAAAAAAATCGCTAATTTTTCGAGAATGACCGTAAAGTGAGAAAAAAAAATATTTTGTGTTGTTATATATGCACTCTTCATTCATGACTAACAGTAACTAAAATGAAAATAAAATTATCAGAACTAAAAATTTGATGCATCTTTATGCACATAGTTCATGGCTTTGAAAATCCGCATACGAGAATATTTTGCAAGCCTCAAATGTTCCTCCTCTTACACTAACACGTACGTCCATAGCGTAATCGAACTGCGTAGTTGCGCGCACTCAAAAAAACTGTTTGGTTCTGTGCCCATCAAAAAAACAACACGTGTAAAAAACTTCCACTAATCTTTATCTTATCACCAATCAGCTAGGGCAATTAGTTTTTGTGAGTCTTAAAACAAAGAAAAGGAACGGAAACGCATACACGGTGGCATCCTTCCTATGCGCACCCCTTGGAGCACTAAACGAGCAAGAAACAAGCGGTCGACCTTTGAGCGATTAGGAATGAGATAGCCAGCAGTTTCGCAAGCGCAAGAAAACGAAACCGTCCGCGAAACAAAATCCAAACGGCCGCCCGCCCGCACGTGCGCCAATACGCGAGCGGTAGTATATAGACGCGCGGGAGCAAACTAGCGCTAAAACAAACCATGCAACGAAAACCGAGAGAGGGAGGCGCATGAAAAATATTCTCTGTATCCCCACATAGTGGCAGCACATGATAGAAAACAAAAAGTTAAAAAATTCGCACACTTTTTAAACATACAAACGGCACTGTAAAATTACGGCATCGACCATTTCCGAACTTGTTCGCAGCGCCGTGTATTTACGTCATTGACCATCAAAGGGTTAAAAAGTGCAGCATATCTAATGCACTTGACGGTACCAAAGATAGTGCACTGTTTGAAGGCGACAGTGACAAGGAACACAGCGACGAGTCTAGCAGCGACGACAGCATTGAATGAGCTCTGCACGTTCAGATTAAATAAATGCTGTTTGCATTTTTTGAACGCTGTCCTCGCTTTTTTTGTTCAGCCCACATTCGAGGTAATATTTTTTTTTTTTTTGGCTTCGGACTTCAGGGGGTCGGCTTAGAATTGGGGTCGGCCCCGATTCGAGTAACTATGGTGCAAGGTCCTTTCAGATTGTAGCGCTACCTTATGGCAACTGGCTACCAGGCACACAGGTGGCGACCTCCACAGTAGCTGCGAATGCCTAGATGACCCCAGAGGTTTGCTGGTATCGAAAAAAGAAAGAGTGCGTGCCTGCGTTTTCACGTGAGACAGGCGGGCGAATATTGCGGTGAAGCTGTTCCATGGCGGGCAGCTACATACTGTTCTCGATCGCGTGCGACTCTCACATTCTCTTGTTTACATGGCATCTAGCGGCCATAAAACGTATACGATCAGTCTGCAGCAGGGAACAGCGGCGCATTTCGCTTGTCGCCTGTTAAAATCTTGCACTATGCTTCCGACGGCACCACGCGCTGAGAAATGGATAAGCGAAGATGCTTATCGCAAGAGTATTGGCAGTGGTAGCTGTGAATGCCATGTTAGACGACCCGGAGGAAGATTTGCTGGTACCGAAATAATAAACTGAGTGCGTGCCTGCGTTTTCAAGTGAGACGGGCGTGCAAGTGTTGTGGTGAAGCTGCTGTGGCGGGTGGCTATGTGCTGTTCTCGATCGCACGCGCCTTGCGCATTCTCTTGTTTACACGGGATCTAGTGGCCGGAAAACGTATGATGTGGTCGCAGTTTGGCGACGTACTGAACGTTGGTGCCGAAAAATGGTGCTTTCCGGGAATGTATGAACTGCTAAAAAATGAGCGTAACTCTATTGGGTCGTGTTTTGGGTTCTCGATTGCAAACGTTGGCTCTGGGAAAACGTACTTGACGGGAACGTATCAGTGAGGTTCCACTGTATGTCTTGAAAGAGTCTTGACGGAACATATATTCATACACACGCCACTTCACGACGGTGCCTCTGGGTGGTGCAGCATGTCCACAGGGAAGTAGGAGCTTGGCTGTAGTAAGTGCGTCTTACATGACGCATCTCGGTGGTAGTGACACGCGCAATGTGTCGCTACAATGCTTAAAGGGAAGCTGAAAGGTTTTCCAGAAAAAATGAGTGAACATCTGTACATAATGGTTTTCAACCCTCCGAATTCGAATATCGTATCGAAATTGAGCGAAAGAAAGCGCAAATATATTTTATTTCGACGAAAAGTGCAGCAGCAGACACGCCCAGCTCACGCGTCTCGTTTCCGCCTGTGATTGGTCGGGCGCCTCGTGACGTCAACACTAGTAACCGACCGCTGCCGCTACACATGAAGCGCGGTGCCAGATAGTTTGGTGCTGTTTTTCTGAGATGGTAATGGAAAATTTAGAGAGACTGCGTTTTTCTGAGGAGTTCGGCGTTACTCCCTATATGTACGAGCCTATTGCGAAGAGCCGGCCTCTCGAAGAAGCAAACGATGCTGGTGCGAGCAGTGCTTTCGACGCGAACGAAAGCAAAGTCTTGGGATCTCCTCGTGTTGGAAATGCTCTTTGGTGAGTATGTTTTTTGCAAAGCGATCTAGTGATCTCGCCGATCTTTCACCGATCTAGTGAGCTCGTTTCCGGTCAAACAACTGTAGTGTTGTGTTCCTGCATGCCTCCTCGTGGAACGTAAGCGGGGATGCGATCGTCGGCATTTATGCGCTGTCCAAAGCTGTCGGCAATCTACTAAGACGGTTTAAATGCGTGAAAAGCTTCCCGGTTCATGCAGTACGTGTAGTGACCTTCATCTGTTGACTACCACGTTGACTACCACTCACGTTGATTACCACTCACGTTGGACTACCACGCACGTTGACTACCACTCTACATACACGCAGACGCACCAACAAAGGAATGTAAGGTCGATCGAAGCAGATTACGATGGCACGCATGCGGAAACAAGCGCGGTCAGTCACGGTCGCGGACGCTGCGAAGGAATGAAACACTAGAGTTGACGTCACAACACCGCGGTTTCCGGTCTCCGCTCGCATCGTCAGCGTCAGCAGCAGCGCGTGGTATTCGACGGGGGGTGGAGCTACAGCGCAATTTCAACCGACAATTACGCCGCTCCTAATTGAAAAAAAAACCCCAAATTTTACCTACATGGTTTATAAGGTTCCCGCATCCGTATATGAGCGTCTTATTGAATTCGACAGACTCTTCAGCTTCCCTTTAAGTGCTAATCACATTAACATTGACAGTCATTCTAAGATGGTGCCTGACGAAGTTTTTTAAATGTACCAAAATGACCTGAAATGTTTAAATTATGTTTAAAATGATAAAAGATTGCCGGAAGCTTCGTATGGCACGAAATAATTGTTTATTTACTATTATGAACCACCCACTTCACTCCTCGGAATTTTGTGCAAAAGATTGCTTGGATGGGATGTTTTCCCTCACTCATGCTGTGCAAACTACTGTGAACTCAAAACACAATACTCCACACTCTACCTTCTCATGCCGCCTACACCAGATATCGGTTTCCCATCACTGTCCAATTTTTAGGGGCCATGACACCAAATTTTCAAGCTTGAATTACAGACTGTGGTAAACCACACGTGCATCACAGCCAGTGCTGGGCAGTATGGACGATACATGTATCTTAGATACTATCTTAGATACTCTTTGGGTATCTTGTATCTGTAACATAATATGTCTGGCAAGACGTGTATCAGTATCGGTATTGCCGATACATGAAAGAATGTATCTTGTGTCTTAAGATACAAGATATAGTAGAATCTCGATGCTATGATTACAGTTGATTCGAATTTTGCGATGATACAAATTTTTAAGATGTTTTGGACGGACTACGCTTTATAGAATACGCTATGATTTGGGATTACACAAACAGTTTCTCAAGACTTTGTGGATGATACGAATGCGCCAATGACCGGTACATGCGAGCGGGGCGACTCGACTGATCTCGGAGTTAGAGCGTAGCCACCGTGGCTAACGTGTGGCTGCTGTCCCTTTTCACACCTGCTTCCCTTTACTTCCAGCCTCTGTTGGCCGAGCGGCAGCTGCCACTGGCCCTCCACTCCACACCCACCTTCCTTCACCTCCACATCTCTGCCGCCAGTTGTGTAGTGCCGTGTAGCATACATAGTGCACTCTGCACGGAACCTGACAAGCCTGAGCCAGGGCGAGTCGCGTGGTTGACAATGCTACGTCACCCATTTCCTGGCAGCTCATTGGCGTATGCTAGCCTTTTTTTTTTTTTAACCTTTTTTATTGCTACGCCGCACTTTCGTGCAGGGCAACCTAGTCTGAAAGGGAAAGTATAAACGCCATGGCCATAACAAGCTGGGCTGTGTGCTGCTGCATTTGTGTGTTTAGTGCTCACTGCTGTCGCCACGTTGCGCGTTTCGTGTTACTGCTAGAGCGCTTCAACGTGGACTACCCAAACGTCACGGATGCAAGTTGAGTGCGCACAGGATGACCAAAGCGTTCACTGTTTACCATGTTGCAGAAACAGAAGGCCCTTTCTCTTAAGGGGGGACGCAGCCTTTGAAAACCGAGAAATTGCGAAAAATTCGATTTTTGGAAAACCACATATTTGGGCAGTATGTCTTATAAACTGAAATTTCTGTAAATATCAATGTCTAATTCATCGGGAAACTATTTCAAAGGAAGTTTATAACGAGCCACCGTAGCCCTCGAGCGGCGAGTGAGTGCTCAAAATACCCCTACTTGGCGCGAATGCAATCTCTCCACTGCTCCCCCGAGCGCCGCCATTTTGGTGTCTTTTTGTTAGTGCATTCTTGTGCTTTTCCTTCCCCGCCGCCCGAGATGGCGACGGCAGTGCGGGAGAGGCGTAAATCGCTCATGATTGGAGGGCTTGCGAGAGCTTTCAAGTTTCCCACTGCTGAGACATGAAGCTGAGATTGGGCGAAGTGCGCGGGCTCCTCAAGGTCGCGGGGGAGCCCGTGACTCCCATTGGCTGCTGCATGCGATGACGTAGTGGTCTCCTGCATAATGCGTCCGGCCGTCGTCTGCTTCGGCTCCTCCATCGTCGGTGGCCTTTGTGTGTTCCGCTTTCCATCGTCTATCTTTGCAGCTGTTCGCATATTCTCCATGTTTCTACAGTCTTTACGAGACCGTTGTTGCGTTTAGCCTGCTGATGGTTGTGCGGTCGGCCACGATGCGCCTGAAGAAACTTGAGACTCTATACGCGTTTGGTGCAAGGAAGCGTTCTATGAAGCTTGCCGCTCGCCTGAGCACCGACAATGATCGCACCGATGGTTCCTGTGAGGCAGCTTCTGCTTCATCTATGCAAGAGCGTGGTTGCGTCAACGCTTCTAGCAATGTGACTTCTGCTCCACCGGCACAAGAATTTGTCGTGACGAGTGCACCTGGTTGTCTCGTGCTCATCGACAGTGGCTACCATGTCCTCTCTTTCATCTGCCTCACACAGTGCGATCCCATCGTCCACTCTACACTTTAAAACATGTTTCCTGACGTGTGAGAAGAAAGAGGCGGCGGTTAAAAAACACGCTGCTGTGCAATGAGCACTTGGTGCTGTGTCAGCGACGGACTGAAAAGTTCAAGCAATGGAGTGTGATCATGAAGCTGCCACCGCTACAAGTGAAGGCGAAAAATTTCTCCTTGTGCAAATGGATGCCCTAGGCGACCTGCTATCCGGGACCCCATGCCAGCAGTGCTTCGCGAATGGGATGACAGTTTAAGTACGCATCCAACTTGGACTTGCAACACAGCTTGAGCTGCTATGTTTACATTGTGGAGTAGTTGCAAGCTCATGGAGTTCTGCTCGTCGGGATGACTCAATGGCCTTTGACGTGAATATAAGAGCCATTATGGCAACAAAACAGACAGGGAAGGGACAAACAAATGACTGTTGGGCAGTGATGAACATGTCCATCGTGGAATATCATCGTGGCCTGCATCATAAGACTTTTCAGAAGCACTTGAAGAAATTCAAGGAACTGCAGACACAGTGCATAGACAATTCTATGCAGAATCTGCTTCTGCTGAGACAACCACCTTTAAGAAAATGGATCCGTATTTCAGCAGGGATATTACAGTAAACTTTGATGGAACATGGCACAAGCATGGCAATATTGGAGTTGGTGCAATAATTGAATATCATGCGGGCCTCATCTTGGATGCTATTGTTTTAGCGAACCAGTGCCTTGGTTGCCAAGTAGGACCAAAGCCTGGACACCCAGGCTACGCAAGCTGGTAGGAGGATCATGTGTGCCAGAAAAACACTGACTCTAAGTCTGGGAGGGTAGAGGTTGAGGCAGCTGTGATCCTTTTCTCACATTCGGTGCCAAAGTACAACCTTCATTACACAACGCTCATGTCTGACGGAGATAGTGCCACCTTCTCTGTTCTTGTGCAAGACAATGTTTACGGACTGGTCGCCATTTCGAAAGAGGAATGCCTGAACCACGTCCAGAAGAGGATGGGGACAGCACTGCGCAACCTTGTGCAGGAAAGTGACAAGTCTTTAAGAAGGAAGGGCAGGCTGACAAAGGCCCTTATCGACAAGTTGACTGACTAATATGGCTGGGCCCTACGGAACAATTTCAATGATGTGGCTGCAATACAGCATGCAGTGATGGCACCGTACCACCATGTGACATCGACGGACGAGGATCCTCGCCACGACTTCTGCCCTGAAGGGGCAGACTCATGGTGTCGTCATAACGCCAGCAAGAGCGATGGTGTGCCACCTCCAAAGCATTAGTACAATCTTCCAAGCTATGTTGCAGAAGCACTGCTACCTGTTTATGAGCGCCTCTCACAGGCTTCTCTTCTGCAATGCTGCCTGGGAGCAAAGACTCAGAATGCATCAGAATCATTTCGCTTGGTGCTGTGGTACCTGATGCCCAAAGAGAGCAGCATGTGTCACTGATTGCTGTGGAGACAGCACTGCATGAGACAGTTCTAAGATATAATGCTGGCTGCCACAGGTCCACCCAAGAGCTATGTTCATCAGTGGGGCTTACACCTGGCCACCTGGCCATTCAACGGACAGCCGAGAAAGATTCTCTGCGCTTGAAAAAGTCCAAGAAGCGATCGCAAGAGAAGGTGGAAAGGCAGTAAAAGAAGCGAGTGCCTAAGGACATCTCCAGTTACGCTGCAGGGTTATTTTAGACCAATATAGTGTTGCAGCACTGCGCGACTGAGGCAGAGAAAGAAGCAGAGTGCACGCGCTCTGCTTCTCACTCTGTGAAGCAGAGTGAGCTTGCGGTATTCTGCACCAGCTGAGCCTGGCCTGTGGCTTCCTGTTGAACCTCGTTTCACCCTCTAAATAAACATCTTTCGTAACATCTTTGGTGGACGTACGGGGCAAATCTTGGACAATCTTGGACGACCCAGCTCTACCAACTGTCCAATGTAGTAGACGCTTGGCCGGTTTACGACCACAAGCAGCGGACATGGCTGATTCCGGAGGCGGCAACGACGACCCCATCTGCGGCGAACCAGACAGCAATCACGCAGGTCAGGTTAGCTACTGGACACCGCTGTGAGAGCCACCCACCTTTTGGGGAAGGCGAATGAAGACGTTGATGACTGGCTTAAACACTACAACAAAGTGAGTCGCCACAACTACTGGAGCACTACGAAGCAGCTCGATAACACGTTTTTTTTTTTTTTTTTTTCTCGCTGGAACCGCGCTCCTCTGGTTTGAAAACTACGAGAACGTTCTGACAAGCTGGAATAATTTTGTAGAAGAATTCACCAAGTGCTTCGGGGACCCGATCTCTAAGAAAAAGAAGGTGGAGCGGACGCTTTCCCAATAAGCTCAATTACCTGGCGAAATTTGTGCAACGTACATAGAGGCTGTGTTGAAATTATTTGGAATCGTCAGCGCCACCATGACAGACTAAAACAAAGTAGGACATCTGCTTAAAGGAATTGCTGAAGATGTTTATAATTGTCTTATAACGAAGGAAGATCTTAGTACTCCGTCTGATCTGAAGAAACACTGCTGGGCGTTTGAAGCGCTGAAAATGAGAAGGATTGGACCAAAGGTCCGATGCTTGACAATGTCACTACTATTGCAAGCGTATCCGTCCCAACCCACGACGATATCTCCTCTGTGATTCAACAAGTGGTTAAAAAAGCTTTAATGCCTTAAAGTTGTTGACGATGCTCATGTGTGCCATCAGTGTGCATTTGACGATCGCTCTCGTGTGCCACCAGTCACCTGGGCACGTCAGAGTTACTGAGAGCCTTGCAGGACCTATGCTGTTCGTCCGGAGAGCAGCAACTTTTCACCACAACCGACAAGTCTGGGACGCCGGCAAGATGCACGATTTGTTCCGCAGGCTCTTCCCTCCTACAACCAACCTGAGAGTTCGTTTGTACCCCTGACACCCATGTCACCGGTGTCACCTGTGACAAGTCGCGACTCCCGCATTTGCTACAGCTGCGTTGTGCCCGGACACATTGCTAGGTATTGGCACCGCTGCCGGCAGCGTGCTCCACAGCTTAATTCCTGTACACCCCGCGTCCCTGCTGACGAGCCCTGGCCATATCCCAGTTCCTTCCAACGGCTGCAGCAGATACGCAGTAACTCCCCCGTTTCCGAGCACAGCTGTACACCACCACCGACACGACAACGGTGCTCTCCATCACCTCGTCGTCGCTTGTTGTCGCCGCCGCCGCCGCCGCCGCCGCCGCCGCTGCTGGTGCGACTACCGGGGCTGAGGCCGCAAAATCTTCATCATCGTCATCTTCGTCTCATCAAGACCCCCTTGTGCAAAATTGCTTGAAAACAAAGTGTATGTTTTAGTTGACAATCTGAGGGCTTTTGTGTTAGTTGATACCGGGGTGACAGTTTCTGTTATGAGCCTGTCCTTCAAAAATCGTCTTGGAGAAGTTATGTTTTCTTAAGATCGGAACGGTACGTTTCGGGGAGTTGGCGGGGAAATGTTGTGCCCACTTGGGGTCTGTTCTGTTTCAGTTATGATAGGGGACCGGACATTTAGAAGTGTATTTACTGTGTTTGCACGTACAACGCATGACATTATTTTAGGAATTGATTTCTTGTGTGAGTGAGGGGCAACTTTGGATTGTAGAAGTGGCGCAATTTCTCTTCGCCGCGACGCGCAAACTTCAATGACAGATAACACCAGTGATGCCACCAACATTCTCTCCGTGTCGCAAGATATGTGTTTGCCCCCTCAGACTGCAGTGTTTGTACCTGTCAATACTTCTTGCCCTCATACGGGTTCTTGTTGGGGTTTAGCCGAGCCCGATTATAACAACTCGCTCCCTCGTTGTCACTGATGGTTGTACTTGTTTGTGGACAGTGAACATTTCAACCTAATCCATAACATTGCCGCTAGGACTTAAACTGGCAAGTTTTGACGAACAAGACATTGTCAGCGTCGGAACGGTCGAAATGTCAACTGCCGAGAAAAAATCCAACCTCGATTCCAGCCATGATAATTCTGCTGTCTTTAAGCGCATGATTAACAAGTCGCTGTCTTCTAGTGAGCAGTGTCTGCTTCAAGAAATGCTCGCTCACTGCGCCACAGTGTTTGATTTTGCTCAAGGCCAACGATCGTCCCATACACCACCGGCGTCTCGTATGCAACACCGCATCCATACAGGGCAAGTAACGCCAATTCGTATAAGCCTTATCGCGTTTCACCTTCAGAGAAAAATGTCATCGACGAAGAAATGTTACAGAAAGGAGTGATCCAGGAATCGCGTAGCCCCTGGGCTGCTCCTGTGATCTTAGTCAAGAAGAAAGACAACTGATGGAGATTCTGTGTGGACTATTGCCGCCTAGACAACGTCATAATAAAAGACATGTACCCCATACCACGAATAGACGATGCCATCGACTGCCTCCACTCCGCGTCGTATTTCTCTTCTTTTGATTTACGGTCAGGATATTGGCAAATTCCCAGCACACCTCAAACAAGAAGAAGACAGCCTTCGTGACACCTGATGGTCTCCGAGTTCAATGTTATGCCCTTTGGCTTATGCAACGCTCCAGCGACATTCGAGCAATTTATGGATACCGTGCTTTGCGGACTCAAATGGGAAATTTGCATGTGCTATTTAGACGACGTCATTATCTACGGTCGGGCATTTCACAAGCACAATCAGGGCCTGTCGGTCGTTCTTGGCTGTATCCAACAAGCTGACCTTATTTTAAACTCGAAGAAATGTCATTTCGGTGAGCGTCAAGCCCTTATACTAGGCTTTCTGGTCGACAGAGATGGCATACGACCAGACCCTGAAAAGATAGGAGCGGTTTGCGACTTCCAACAGCCACACACGGTGAAAGATCTGCGAACATTTTTAGGCCTTTGCTCATATTTCTGGCGCTTTATCAAGAATTTCGCACAGCTTGCCTCTTCCTTCACGTCTCTCCTTCACAAAGACACCCCATACTTGTGGACTGCTCACTGTGAATCGGCGTTCCAACAGCTGAAATTTTTGTTGACTTCTGAACTAGTTCTGTGGCATTTCGATCCGGAGGCGTCAACTGAGCTGCATACTGACGCCAGCGGTGTAGGCGTTGGTGCTGTGCTTGTTCAGCTCTGTGGTGACTGTTAGCATGTTATTGCCTACACTAGTCAGACACTTACAAAAGCGGAGAAAGACTACACCGTTACTGAACTTGAGTGTCTAGCAGTCGTCTTCGCCATTCAGAAGTTCCGTCCGTATCTACACGGCTGCGCATTCACAATAGTGACTGACCATCATTCACTCTGTTGGCTTGTTGGGCTGCGTGACCCATCTGGCCGGTTGACCCGCTGGGCTTTGCGCCTTCAAGAGTACAGCTTTTCTGTTAACTACAAGAGTGGATGCTGTCACACAGATGCTGATTGCCTATCCTGTCTCCCTTTGCCGCACACTAAAGCTGACGATGATGACTTCGATGACTACCTAGTTTCCATCTCTTCCGACTTTCCAGACCTGAGTACCTTCGAGAGCGAGCAACGTTGCGACCTTGAAATTCCTACGGGCAGCTGCACATGAGTCAGCGGGAACAACACCGTTTACTTTTCATAATGGTTGGCTGTACAAAAAAGATTACTCGGCTGATGGTTCTCCATAGCTTCTAGTTGTGCCCGAAGACCTGCGCCCTGCTGTCCTTCGTTCCATGCATGACAATATCACATCCGGGCACCTTGGCTTTGCACGCACACTATACTGACTTCGCCAGAGATTTTTCTAGCCCAAGCTCTGGAAAACAACGAAACAGTATGTCGCCAGCTGTACGGTTCGCCAGTGCCACAAGCAAACGACAACGACTCCAGCAGGCTATTTGCACCCAGGTAGGCCCCTGATGTTGCCCTTTTAAAAAGTCGGCATCGACTTGCTCGGCCCGCTCCAAAAGACGTCAGCTGGCTACCGCTGAATCATAGTATGCGTAGATTACCTTCCATCTTGCCACTGCAGCAGATGTCTCTTCATTTTTATTGCATTACGTCATACTCTGTCACGACGCGCCCCGGGTTGTCATCAGTGACCGTGGACGGCCCTTCACTGCCGACGTCGTTGAAGAACTTATACGGCTTTGTGGTTCTGCATATCGTCATTCCAGTCCTTACCACCCGCAAACCAATGGCCTCACGGAGCGGACAAATAGAACCCTTACCAACATGATATCAATGTATGTCACTGCTGACCACAAAAATTGGGACGACGTCTTACCTTTTGTAACGTACGCGTACAACTGTGCCAAGCATGAAGTTACTGGATATATACCGCTCTTTTTGCTGTACACACGCGCTCCCCACAGCTTTCTGGACGCTATTCTACCTTTATCGTGCCAAGAAGATCCTTCTATTGAAGCACGTCGACTGGCGCATTTTAGGACGTTGTCCTCACAAGGCAACAGCAAGATTCACTATGATGTGCGGTATGACTGTCAGCTTTACTTCTGGTAATTATGTTTGGTTGTGGACACCTCTTCGCAAAAAGGGATTGTACCGCAAGTTTCTCGCCACACACACGGGACCATTCATTATACTCAGCCGCTTGAGTGATGTGAACTATGTCGTTGCCAAAGTGACGGCAAGTAATCGGCGTTCACATGCGACGCAAGTTGTTCACGTGACCAGACTCAAGCATTACCATCACAGGTCCCTTTAACTCGCTCGGCGAGCTTCGTTTGCCCCCGGTGAAAATGACGCAGCACTGTGCGACTGATGCATAGAAAGAAGCAGAGTACGCGCGCGTGATCTCGGGGTACTCTGCACCAGCTGGGCCTGGCCTGTGGCTTCCTCTTGGACCTCGTTTCACCCTGTAAATAAACATCTTTCGTAACAATATGTGCTCAAAACTTTCAAAGCTCATTTTCTCAAAATGATTTTTTTTGGCTGGAGAGGCTGCTTGTTCCAGCCATATCTCTGTAACCGCTCATCAGATTTCCAGAAGTATTTTTATATTGTGTGTCTGAATAAATTTCTTAGGGTGAGACAAGCCCATATATTATATATATATTGTGTCTGTTATTTGTGATAATCTAATCAAAATTTCATTGATAAAATCTTAATCTGACTTAGTAGTTCTGCGGAAACACGCAAGTTGGAGAGAAGTAATGAATTTAATGAGAGCAGCATTCCAGGCAAGTTGGTAATCCATTGCTTAAATGATATTGCGCGACATAAAAAACGACACGGACGTGAGAGAAGACGACACACCAAGTGCAAGGTGTGTTGTCTTCTCTCACGTCCGTGTCGTTTATTTATGTCGCGCAATATCATTTAAGTAATGAATAAAGGGAAAATCAGGCATCCACTCGTTTGTAGCAATTGCTACAAAGGAAACCCATATGGGTTCCTCGAAAGAAAAGCCTCATAGTTGAAGGAAAATTCGTCCTGGACCGACTGGAATCTGCACGGCAAGAATTACCATTCATGACCGGACTTACCCAGCACCTCCACCAGATGTCACGTGGTGGTGACGATGAATAACATAGTAGCAATATTGTGAAAGACAAAACTAACTTTTATGCGGCGAACCTGTGCCCACAAGACAGCCTACACTTATAGCACAACGATAGCGGGGAACAATGCTAGCAATGTACGTCGACGTCGAGCACAAGACGTGGGACGCGGTCCTGCCGTATGTAACCTTCGCTTACAACACGGCGGTGCAAGAAACAACACAGATCACGCCGTTCAAATTGGTTTACGGCAGGAACCCGACAACGCCGCTCGACGCCATGCTACCGCACGTCACTGACGAAGAGAATGTTGACGTCGCTAGCTATCTCCAGCGCGCTAAAGAAGCCCAACAGCTCGCCCACCTACGGATCGAGAACCAGCAGCATACCGACAGCAGACACTACAACCTCCGACGACGCTTCGTCGACTACCAGCCTGGTGACCGTGTTTGGGTTTGGACACCGATATGCCAACGAGGACTTGGTGAGAAACTACTTCAACACTATTTCGGACCCTACAAGGTCATTCGACGTATTGACGCACTGGACTATGAGGTCGTGCCAGACGGCATTTCGCATTCACAGCGGCACCGCGCACGATCTGAAGTGGTCCACGTGGTGCGTCTTAAACCCTTTTTCGGACGCTGACGAACTTCTTATGTTGTTTTCTTTGCTACGAGTGCTTCTTTATTACTTTCGTTTGCAGCATTGGGTCGATGCTTTTCTTTAAGAGGGGGGTATTGACACGTGTACTTGTTTGTCTTTATCGCGCGACACGTTTTACCGCCTAACAAATGTTATCGCACAGCGCAGGACGCGCCTGCATCTATCGGAAGTTTCTGGAATGTTATCGATGCTTCCATCCGCTGTCTGTAACCGAACCTTGTGTGACCTCATGCATGTGTGGGTGACGCAAATAATGTAGAACTTTGTGGAAGGCGCGCGGGTCCCAGCGATTACTCTGGAACATTCGATGACTGATGTATAAAAGCCGACGCGCTTGACCCGCAATCAGATTTTCGACGATCGCCGACCGTGTTCACCGCTATCGTTGTGCTATAAGTGTAGCCTGTCTTGTGGGCACAGGTTTGCCCAATAAAAGTTAGTTTTGTCGTTCACAGTATTGCTACTGTGTTAATTCAACGTCACCACCACGTGACAATATGCACCCTCGACCTGTCATCGGCACGTGTAAAATTTTTGGAAAAATAAACAAAAAATATAAACTGGGAACCACACGTAGGAAGTTTCCTTACTCACATATTCACAGACATGTACATGTTCAACGCGAACAAAGATAATTCAGCTCTCTTGAAGATAATGAAATGGAAGGTTTACTGATGCATGCGTTGCCGAATGTTGATATGTATCTGGCTTTTATTATCAAGCGCGTCATTTCACACCTGCTTCTACTCGTGATGACTGTTTCTTTAAATCTTGGTTTGCACTTGCATCTGTGGCAATGGATGGCAAGAAAGCTGTCAGCGGCCACGTTGTTAACTTTGTTACTGTGTTCTCGTAGCTGGTCATTTATGCATCTACTTGTTTGACCGATGTAGGATCGTCCGCACCCGAGAGGAATGCGGTACACCACACTGGCGATGCAATCAATGAATTGGTTTTTATGTTCTTTTTCGCATGCACTACGTGGGATTCTTTCTGGCCTTGTGTTTTTACAGAGGCTGACCAATTTATTGGGTGCCGAAAATACAATGTTGATGCCGCTCATTCCAGCAATCTTTATTCTATGGGAGAACCCGTCTATCTAGGCGATGACGGCAACCTTTCTTTTGTTCATGTCAGTGCTCAAAACGTGCACCTGCTCCGAACTGCTTTGCTGCGCCTTCTTAAGCAGTCCTTCTGCGACTGACACAAGCACGTGGCTCGGATAACCAGCGCAGCTTAAACACGAGGCTTGCCGTTCGAAGCTATCGGGCATTCGGTGTTGGCATGACTTTTTCAGTGCTTCGCTGAAACACATCTTCGCGATTCCCCTCTTCACAAGCTTTGTATGCGCTGAATGAAATGGTAAAAGTGGCTTACTTGCCCTAGGTTCGTAACACCAGCAGGTTTCGTTATCGGTGAGCACAAACTTGATGTCAAGGAATCTAATCCTCCCGTCACATGGCATTTCAAAGTTTACTTCTAGTGGATTTAGACAGTCACGAATAGTGGTAAAAACAGGAGCACATTCATTAGTAAAACAAGCGGATTAACAATCAATAAGAATTAAAAAGTCGAAAACATATCTATAAACCTTTACAACCTTAGATTCGTGGACGCGCTGTGACAGGTCTCTGTCAAGTTTGGCTAAAAACAGATTACTTAGCACTGGTGCTAGGCAAGAACCTAAACACAGTCCTTGTTTCTGCAGATACAGCGTACCTTTGATCTCGATAAACGTAGATGACAAATGAAACCTAAGTAATTCTAAAAAATTGTCAATGGATGTACCTGCTTCCGTACTAAACCTAACGACACCATATGTATCTATGCAGCTGTCAATACAGGTTGATAATTATGATTGTGGCAGAAAAATAAAGGTCGTTAACATCGGCAGAGAAGGCCTTTTAAGGTTGATTTTCATGAGCTCTTACAAGATTTAAAACCTCCTCAGAACTTTTTGTCAGGAAAGGGTCACTGATGTCTAGCAAGTTTAGTTTTTCTTGAAGGTACATGGCGACAGATTTCTGCCACGTGCCCCTCTCAGATACTATCACCCTGAACGGTACACCTTCTTTGTGAGTCTTAGCGCTGAAAAATACTTCCAGAAAATCCTTCTTGCTTTTTTTGATGCTGTTCATCACACCTTGCACATTCATCTTTTTACACAATTGTTGTGCTTTCGCTCTGACCTTATTGCAAGAGACGTCATTTCTTTCATTAAAAACTGCAGAAATAGCGTTTATAGCTTTCTCATTGAATTCTTCATGCGAAAGAACTGCGAAGCCGCCTTCTTTATCAGCTGGCAGCACACACACGAACTGGAGGAGTGGGGCATCTGGCTTTTCACTGCAGAAAGCATGGGTGCAGTCCCATTTATAAACAGTGCACGGTGATAGGAAGAAGCCCAGCGCAAACAACACGTGAGATTATTGAAGCGGCAAAGATTGCTAGTTTAGGGAGCGCGTGTGTTAGCGCGCCTTCAATAGATCTTACAAGTAAAGAAGTCGATTTTTTAAACGTGACACAGAGGGTGGCCTGATGGAGATTACATTTTAATCTTTTAGACTTGCAGTTACAAAAACTTTTTTTGGCTATGCATGGTCGTTCTTTCATCTTTGATATCATCTTAACATTCCATTACACATGTCTCGTTGCTGTCTCATTTGACTAAGAATCAGTACATATGCGCATGCATACGGTTGTGGGTGTTACCTATATATATATGTGTCTACCGCTTTGTGGAATAAAACCATTGTTGGAAGTTAGCGCTGTGTCCTCGTTTCGCCACTGTCTTTCGTCCCTTTTCGTGCGCTAAAAACCTCAGTTATGGAATACCAACACGCCCTAACCTACACTCTTTCAAGTTTTTAGATATGTTGACGACTTTTTAGTTCTTATTGATTGTTCATCCGCTTGTTTTACTAATGAATGTACTCCTGTTTTTACCGCTATTCGTGACTGTGTAAATCCACTAGAAGTGACCTTTGAAATGCCATGTGACGGGAGGATTAGATTCCTTGACATGAAGTTTGTGCTCACCGATAACAAAACCTGCTGTTACGAACCTAGGGCAAGTAAGCCACTTTTACCATTTTATTCCGGGCATACAAAGCTTGTGAAGGGGGTAATCGCAAAGATTTGTTTCAGCGAAGCACTGAAAAAATCATGCCAACACCTAATGCTCGATAGCTTCGAACGGCAAGCCTCGTGTTTAAGCTGCGCTGGTTACCCAAGCCACGTGCTTGTGTCAGTCGCAGAAGGACTGCTTAAGAAGGCGCAGCAAAGCAGTTCGGAGCAGGTGCACGTTTTGAGCACTGACATGAACAAAAGAAAGGTTGCCGTCATCGCCTAGATAGACGGGTTCTCCCATAGAATAAAGAAGATTGCTGGAATGAGCGGCATCAACATTGTATTTTCGGCACCCAATAAATTGGTCAGCCTCTGTAAAAACACAAGGCCAGAAAGAATCCCACGTAGTGCATGCGAAAAAGAACATAAAAACCAATTCATTGATTGCATCGCCAGTGTGGTGTACCGCATTCCTCTCGGGTGCGGACGATCCTACATCGGTCAAACAAGTAGATGCATAAATGACCAGCTACGAGAACACAGTAACAAAGTTAACAACGTGGCCGCTGACGGCTTTCTTGCCATCCATTGCCAGAGATGCAAGTGCAAACCAAGATTTATAGGAACAGTCATCACGAGTAGAAGCAGGTGTGAAATGACGCACTTGATAATAAAAGCCAGACACTTATCAACATTTGGCGACGCATGCATCAGTAAACGTTCCATTTCATTATCTTCAAAAGAGCTGAATTATCTTTGTTCGCATTGAATGTGTACATATCTGTGAATATGTGAGTCAAGAAACTGCCTACGTGTAGTTCCCAGTTTATATTTTTTTTTTATTTTTCCAAAAATTTTAAACATGCTGATGACGGGTCGGGGGTGTATATTAGCGACGAGAACGAGAAATAAATCTGTTGTTGAAGGTACTGCCGTGTGTGTCAGATGTGTCTTCTGTTGTCAGTGTCAAGCTTGAGCTATAACAAAATAAGATATGCCGTACCAACAAGCCCCCATTGCTATCCTCAAGGAATCAGCCATAAGAGAGAGTCATTTAAGCATTCATGCCAACCACCCACCGTGGAATCCTACTAGGAGACGCTACAGGACCTATGAAACATGGCCTGCAAACGCCAGCTTTACATTACCACTATACCAAATATGAAATAACCTAGGTTGGCTTTTGACACAACGTTAACCCTTGCTGCCTCGAAAAATTGGAAGTAAAGGTGTCACGAGCCGCCCGGGTTCTTGAACGAGGGAGGGCTCGAGGCACCCTCCATTAGACATGTGCTCCGCAGCGTGGTGGCAAATGATGACTGACCGCCGATCAGCTGTGCTCGTTAGTGTTTATTGGGTACGGCGACCAATGTTGCCTACTGAGCCTGGCAGGCCACAGTCTGGCAAGCCAATGAAGATCATGCCCCAGGGGGCATCACATGCTTGTTACACCCCCTTACCCGCAGTTTGTTTGTCGACAACAAAAAAAACATACATGTTCAAGGTACGAGGCTCTGCCTCCGTCCTAGCCAGGTCGACTGTGCCTGCTACCCAGGCAAATAATGGTCCGGTGGCCGAGTACTCCGCCTGGGCACCGGTGTTGATGGGACGCGGTGTTGATGGGCGCACCACTGGCAAAGCTTGCCACCGCCGAGGTGGGCGGTGCTTCGCTGGTAGTGACTGGTGTTGCGGCTAGTCCTCCTGCGGGCTGGTACTTGAAGTGTCACTCGAGGGGAGACACCAGGTCCCGAGGCGAGGCCCGACATGGTTGGAGTGTCTGTGCTACATTGTCCTGTATGGCATGCGGACAAGCAGTGATGAGGCGCTGGCAGGAGACACCACTTGTCTGGTGAACCAGGGTGGGCAAGGACGGAAGTTCCTGGCAAGAACTGGAGCTCCCGACTCTGGCAAAGGCTCGGGACAGCACCCTCGGTCAGCAGTCATCTTCTGCTTCAGCTGTTTCAGGAGCACTGTGGATTGGAGGTCCGGATGCAAGACGTCCAAAGGTGTCTTGACCATCTGACCCAGCAGGAGCTCACAGAGGGCACGGCCAGTGACATCGTGGGGTGTGGTCGGGTACGAGAACAGTATCCGGGCAATCTGTGTCCGGAAATCCCCAGTCTGGCTCTTCTTGAGCTTGTCCTTGATGGTTTGCACCACCCGCACAGCCGCACCATTTGATGCAAGGTGGTATGGCGGAACCATCATCCGGCAGATTCCGTTCTTCATCAGCTAGACCAGGTACTCTGCGCTGGTGAGAGCAGGATCATTGTCGGACACGATGACATCTGGCAACCACTGGGTGGCGAAGACTTGTCGTAGCATTGCAATGGTCGCACCTGCTGATGGCGTGGTGACAGGTAGAACCTCCACCCACTTCGAAAAGGTGTCCACCACCACCAGGAAGTAATGGTCCCTGAAGGGCCCCCCAAAATCCACATGCAGGCGGGACCAGTGTCTCTGTGGGAACGGCCAGGGGCGATTTCCACATGACGTGAGACCCGCTGATGCTCCTGGCAGATTTGGCAGCTCTGCACCATGTGAGTGATGTCTTGGTCCAGGCCAGGCCACCAAACATGGCATCGGGCCAGCATCTTGGTCTTTTCCATGCCAGGATGGCCCGTATGCAGCCACTGCAGGACCCTGGACCGGAGACTTTGTGGGATCACCATCTTAGAACCCCACAGTAGGCATCCATGCTGCAAGCTCAGCTCGGCAGCCTTGTGGCTATAGGCGTGCTGAACCAATTCCTCCCCACGGGACACCGCCTTGACCACGTGAGATAGGACTGGGTCCCGGCTAGTCACTTGCAATGTCGCACATCTGGAGAGTACCTCCGGGTATACATGCTCCAGCATGAACACTTCAGCAGGTTGCAGCAGGTTCAGCAGCATGAACAGCATGAGGCACCTCAGGCAGGGGCAGGCGGCTCAGGGCATCAGCAGGTCCCAGGTCCTTTCCCAGACGGTAAACCAGCTGGTAACTGTAAGCTGCCAGCCTCAAGGACCAGCATACCACTCAAGGTGATGCCTGCACGGGAACGACCTTGTCAGGCCCCAGCAGTAATTGAGCAATACTTTAATGAACCCTCGGGGTTAACCCACTGATAAACACAGGGGCCGCAAGTTTCACCTTCGCTGGTAAACCATCTTTACGGAGTGGAAAAGCTGACGATTCTTTTTTTTTTTGTGTGTGTGTGTGGCTTGTGTGTACAAACACTGACCTCATCTTTCTTTTTGTAGCCCTTCCTTAGCGTACTGAGAAGCTTCGGTGGGGATGAAGATCATCCTACAATCACGCACTTTGGCCGGATCTGCAGGCTCCTGAGCCTAATTGCGCGATACGTTAAGACAACAGGAAGAAACACACGACATTTAGAAACGCAGCTTCTGTGCTTCGCTGTATGCATTTCTTCCTTTTGTGCAGTTTACCCTTCTTTCAGTATGAACCAACTGGCCCGATAAATCTTATTGCTATAGGTCGATACCGCTTTCTCATTGTATCACTAATTCGGACGAGGGAGAATGCCAGCAAGCGTAAAACACGCGCAAACTGCCCGTCCGCACGAACCCAAGGCTGCGGCGAGGCGTCTGCAGTGGAGCTCGATGGAACGGCGCTGCCATCTAGCGGCTGTCAAAGAAGTGGCAACAGCGGCTGTAGGCGCGCGGGCGGAGAATTTTACAACTGAAGCTAGTCTAGTAACGTTGGTGAAAACTACCAAGGACAAGCTCAAGAGCCAGACTAGGGATTTCCGGGCCCAGATTGCCCGGATACTGTTCCAGTAGCGGACCACGCCCGACGATGTCACTGGCCATGGCCCCTGCAAGCTCCTGCTGGGTCGGATGGTCAAGACACCCTTGGACGTCTTGCATCCGGACCTCCGATTCACAGTGTTCCTGAAGCAGCTGAAGTAAAACCTGGCTGCTGACCAAGGGTGCCAATCCGTATCTTTGCCTTAGTTGGGAGCTCCAGTTTCCGCCAGGAACTTCTGTCCTGGCTCACCCTGGTCCACCGGACAGGGGGTGTCTCCTGCCAGCTCCTCAGGGCCTCATCGCTGCTCGTCCACATGCCAGACGGAGCCACGTGGCACAGACACACCGACCATGTTAGGCTTTGCTTTGGGAGCTGGCCAGCACCCTGGACTGCCACTTCAGAGTTCCAGCCCGCAGGAGGACTAGCGGCAGCACCAGTTGCTCCCAGCGGAGCACTGCCCACTTCTGAGGCAGCAAGCGTTGCCATTGGTGTGGCGCCCATTGGGTCGTTGTCGAGCCTGTCACCACTCACAAGGCCGACCACTGCGGACCCTCCGGATGAAGCGAGGCTGGCTCAGGCAGCACCCGCTGTCACTACGCCTGACCCGTCAGCACTGGTGCCCAGGCAGAGTACTTGACAGCGGAGGCCACCGGACCGTTACTCGCCCGGGTAGCAGCCACCGTCGACCCGGCTAGGGTGGAGGCAGAGCCTCGTACTTTGAACTTGGATGTCTTTTTGTTGTCGATAAACTAAGTGGGGGTAAGGTGGTGTAACAAGCATGTCATGCCCCCTTCGGCATAATCTTCGTTGGCTTGCCAGACTCTGTGGCCTGCCAAGCTCGGTAGGCAACATTGGTCGCCGCACCCAATAAACACCGACGAGCACAGCTGCTCGGCGGTCAGTCATCATTCGTCACCACCACGCTGTGGAGTATCTGTTTAACGGATGGTGCCTCAAGCCCTCCCTCATTCACGATCCCGGGCGGATTGTAACAGATCTATAATGAGAAATTTGTGAATTTATCGAAGTATCTGGATATACAAGTGGAAAGTATCGTATCGGATACAATAATTGCATGAGGATCTTGTATATGTATCTCAAATACTTGTTACTTTAGTATCTTGTATCATATCGTGATACAATTGCATAGTATCTTTGCCCTGCCCTCGCCACAGCAAGCTGGTAAAATTTGAGCGGAAGCGGTGTGTAGAAATTTTGTATTCGTATTTCTTTATATTGGGCCAACTCGATCGTTTACTATGCTGCTGCTAAATGAAAATAAGTGTTTGTGCATTTATATTATACATAGGGCCTCCCAAGCAGTCGTGGAACAGCTGTGCCAATTGTGCCAAACTGCATCATAAGCGGTCCTTTGCGCCATCCTGCACCAAAATGGCATTTTAGCGGGAAATTGCTCAGAGTCTGTGCGAAAGCATGTATAAGAGCGAAACCCTCCTTTCATCAGTGCTTCACAGCCAGCAAAGCTGAAATCAAATCCAACAGCACGCTGTCATCACAGGAGGTAGCATAGGCCCATCCATAGTTTCTCACTATACAGTGAGAAACTCTCTGGGCTCGTCTGAGTCATCCGGTTCGTCATTCGCACATATTTCTCTAACAGACGTACAATATAGTGCCACTGTACCATCTTGCTGGCACTTTAGTTTGGTGTTCATCGAACCCACCCGCATGGTATCGCAGAGTTTGCCAAAGGAGGATGTCACATTTTAGGAATAAAGGTAGGCCTTTTTCGATGTTTATGGGTGATAGCGGGGCTTTGCAAAAGAGCCGCTGCGATCAGAATCACACGTGGTGCATAGTTAGGAATGGTACTAGTGAATGAGGTTGAATGGGGTACGTCGCGAGAGCCGGCATTTCGATAGGTGCTGCCGTGTTTGTTAATGAAAAACTTTTTTCAGCAAGCTTTGGTTGCTGTGCTATTTCAGTGAACTAGCGTCATCGACGCAAAGGTGAAACCTTATTTACGTCCCGCGTATGTGAAGTGGCACTGACGCTTTTTCTTTCCTTTCTTTCTTTTTTCTTTTTGCAGCCACAAAACTTTTGTGGCCCCTATTCGAAAACTCCCTGATGTGCATGGCATGAGTATATTGCATGATGTCATGGTCAGTGCAGGCCATGCAGTGCAGGCACACATGCTCGATCAGTCTTGCAGTGAGCCTTCACCCCCATGCCGCAACTCTCGCACTGTGTAGTATCCTGGGTTAATAAGCAAGCATTTGTTGGTGATCTGTCCGTGGTGCCTTCTCTGCGCTGTATCGACATACCTGGTCACAGCACCCTTTGTGCGTCGTGGTATGGAGATGTATTGCATACTTTCCTGACTCTGGCTGCAGTGTAACCCTTGCACAAATCCGTTCGTTTCCACAACGTATAGACTATATCAGTTAAAATTTGCATTGTATATGGTAAACACATGTGCGTTGGACCCTGTGCCAAATTGGCTTTTTGTGTGCACCAGTACCTGCACCACGAAGTAAAATGGCTGTTTCACCATTGCCCAAGGAGAAGCACAGTAAGCATCCCAGCTAGCAAGAGCAAGTGCCAAAAAAATAAAAACAGGAACAGTGCAACACAAGACGAGCAAGTAAAGAGCACAGGACAGAGCGCTGACTAGCAACCAAATGCTTCATTTGCAGAAGCAGCATATAAAAACATTTGGTAGAGTAGTTTGCTGGGCCAGTTGGTGCATGGTGAACATATAACAGTTTCCAGCAAGTACGGACGCGAGCACAAGAAGTAGAAATGGGCAGGACAACGCTGGACTTACAACTGAAGTTTATTGTGAATACATTCCACAAATCTCTGCCACGCATGCATATACACCCATGAACAATAACAAGGCTTGTGGTCAAAAGATATACACATACACAAAAGCCAAGTCACACCCCTTCCTGACAAAGGCAACAACACTTGGATTAACATCATAAATTTAGAAATTGAAGTTCTTTATCATTGATATGAACCGAAGGTTCACTCATACATGTATGCGCGTCCAACTTTTTCATGTGGAACGCTTCGCTAATTTCTCTTTCCAGTTTACTGCGCTCTCTTCCCACTATCGATACACTTTCAGAAACTGGTCGGCAATCGTGCTTCTACAATGCAATGACAAGTTCCCTCCTGTACCTGTAGCAGCAAATAGCGATGCTCACGCATGCGGTCATTAACGCAACGACCTGTCTGGCCAATATAGGGCAATCTGCATGACAGATGTATGCGATGCACAACCCATGATGCACACTTTTTGTGAACAAAAAGTGGTGTGCTTTTTTCCACTGCCACTAGTCGCATCTTTCTTCTCTCCTGTAATGCTTTTGCATAACCTAACCAGATTGCTCAGCGCCGAAAACACTAGTGTGACGCCATTCCTAGTGGCCACCCTCTTAAGATTATGTGACAAGCCATGCAAATACAGCATCACTACGACCTTTTTTCATTTTGAAGATTCATTGTCGTCCACGGTTTTCTTTTTTGTCAACTTTCTAACCAAGGATTCTGACAGCCATCAAAAGTGAGACCGAGTACTCTGCCGACATTAATCTCGCCTTCTGGGCTTCAAAACTCCTGCAATGAATGGGTGCAACTCTTGTTAAGACCATTTGTCAAGCACAAGGAAGCTATGCCACGTTTTAATTTGGAGTGGGACGATTCATATGGGAGGAGCGATTTTCTTCTATCTCGGACAATACCGCCAACATACATGACTCTCACTTTTAAATTTAATTTCCAAATCAAGAAATCTGATCAAGTTTTCTTTGCAAAGTTCGAATGTGAACCTGAGATCTCGGGAGGACTCCTCGAAACACGTTAAAATCCTTCTTGCGTTTGATTCAAGGCTATCATCGCAATTCAACTTTGAAAGCACTAAAAAATCATCCACATACCTAAAAATTCGCACAATACGTTTGTCCTGCAGCTTGTGAATTACATTACTGTGAAACTTTGATAAAGAAATGTGACACAATGCGGGAGCAACCTTAGATCCGATGCAAATACCCTTTTTCTGTACAAAGACATCCTTGTTAAAGGACACTGCAGTGGTTGACAGGTAAAACGTGAGAAGTTCCATAAAAGATTCAAGTGACGAAGCGCAGGAATGCATAAAAGCTACTTCCCCACTTTCTTCAATCAGATCACGTACAGCTGTAAACAGGTTATCGTGTGGGATAGAATAGAACAGTTCCTCAATATCTACAGACATCGCAGCATTGGCACAAATCCCACTTGACTTTAACCAGTCCACAACTTTCAAGGAGCTCGGGACGCCAAAAGGATATTTGTGGAATGTATTCACAATATAAAGACATCATTCAATGTGACATAAAGAACGGGAAAAGAATCGTAAGAGGATAAGCATCAGCCAAGAAGATAGTCCAGTTCTTTTGTTGATCCCACTTGATTGTAAACGTTGCTATATCGGGCAAACGGGGAGGTGCATTAATGATCGCCTGCGCGAGCATGCCACTTCACTAAAAGGCAACCCGTACAGTAATCTGGCTGCCCACTGTAACACCTTTGGTTGCAACCTGATCTTTAAGAAGGGCGAAATAATTGGCAGATATAGTGAAAAGCATGCGCGGGAAATCGGAGGCATTTTGCATATTAAAAAGTGGTGACGCATGCATCAGTTTCTGCGTCCCTCATGCTCTCAACAAAAGAACTGGATTATCTTCGTGGCTGACGCTTTTCGTTGTTATCCTTCATTTTCTGTTCTTTTTGTCACATTCAATGTTGTCTTTGTATGCTGCTTCTGCCAATAAAGCATTTGGTAGCCAGTCAGCACTTTGTCCAGTGCTCTTTACTCGCTCGTCCTGTGTTGCGCTGTTCCTGTATTTATTCTAAAGATGAACCAACGAGCCCATGGGACACACTGCTAAGTGCCAAAACATTGCAGTGTCTTTCTCCGACATGACCACTTTCTGCATCGTGATGTCGCGACACAGTATTCATCTCCTAGGAAGTGGTTGTGGGAAAAAAGCTATTATAATAAATTATTTAGGGTTCTCCGAGGCTTGCCAGTATTCTTTCTGGGACTTCATGTCCCACACCTTCATTTAACGAAAAAAATCGTGAGTAAGAAATACAATGTCAGTATAGGTAGCAGACTACTGTGGGATGTCGTGTCTGCCGAAGGACGAATCCCAACATAAAAATGTAACGACTCTTTATACGACTAACGATGGCATCGGACAGACATACCAATTCTACGTTCGTCCCAGTAGCGGACGGTAGGAAGCGGTACTTCTCAGCCAGGCAGCCTGTTTTTATAGCCACCGTCGGTGATGTATACCTCGGGTGACGCGGCGGTGGCACTATGTTTTATCGGCCACGCAGTCTAGCGTGCAGCTGTGTTATGCTGGGCCGGATGATACGAAGACGGAGGGTGCGCAGATATATGCGCGGAGTGTGTCGCCACACTACAAAACAGTGTCTGCGTAGAGATCACCAGCGGCTATCTAGCATGAAAGTTATTAATAAAAGCTCATACGGTAGCAAAGCTATTGCCGTCTTTATTGTGAAAACAAAGCACCCTTTGATGGCTTCTTTTTGTCAAGAGCCATTCAGAAAATGAAGTGATAAAATACCCGTGATGGACGAGGTAAGCTTGTCATAAGCCAAAAAAGTGGCACTTGCCCATCATGAGCTGGGTTAAACAGTGCCTCAGCAGCTCTCAAAAGGGGCAGCAAACGATGGTCACCCTTCTGGGTTTTGTGTGCGGGGTCATTGCTGGGATATGATATGTAGAAGAGTTGTCATCTGATCTTGTGTGTCTTGTGTGCAGGAGAAGCTTCAACAGAGCAAGCAGGAGGGTGCACGGCAGGTGCACGACTTGCAGGCTCAGCTGGAGGAGGTCACTGCCTCCCGCGAGGAGATGCACAGCTACATCCGCGAGCTGGAGCAGTCCAATGATGACCTGGAGCGCGCCAAGCGGTACGCATCTCTCTCTCAGTACTACCGCACTGGCCTAGCCCCCCAAACCTGAGCGGTGCTCTCCAATGGTAGCATTGCTCTGAGGGCGGGTCGACTGTCGTGCTACCAACGCTACTAGGACGCTCATTAGGCCTGAATTACTCTATTCTGGACACCATCAAATTCCGCCATATTGTCAGAGAGGCTGTAGCCGCAGTCCCGTGGTCTAAATAGAGCTTGACAAGATGGAGAGCTTTATGACATGGCAAAGCTTTAAATGTCCAGAATAGTGCCCCTGTTTACCACATTGAAGTTAAATTTACAAGGGGGAAGCAGAAAGTCTTTGCCCCTATTTTTTTTAGCCAAATTACATCTGTAACTGCAGAGTGAACATATCCGTTCCCAGCGGTGGACTTTTCTTGGATCGGCCTGACTTTATCTGCCGGTAGCTTCACGGTGCGGCACTGCTGTCGGTTGTTCGAGATGACGGCTGTGCTTTAAACGTATATGGCGTACAAGCAACAAAGTGGAATTCATTAATAAAGGGAAAATGAGACATCCACCTAAACGTAGCTAAGTGCTACAAAGGAGACCCATACGGGTTTCTCGAAAGGAAAGCTTCATAGTTGAAAAAAAATTCGTCCTGGTCCGGGACTCAAACCCGGCACCACTGCCTTTCCCGGGGCAGCCGCTCTACTATCTGAGCTAACCAAGCAGCTAGCAGATGGCAGGCGAAGTCGAATTTATCAACAACTCGGATGCAAAGGCAAGAGTTTGACATAATAGTTCAGCGGCAACCCGCAAGGTGGAGAGAAGTAATTAATAAAGGGAAAATGAGACATCCACCTTAATGTAGAAACATTCGCAGAACTATTACGTCGAAGTGGAATTCGTTCTCTATGGAGCTAGGGATGAATGCCCATCGAAATCAATGGGAAATGCAGCCCACGTATGGGGAAAGGTGTCTTGCTTTGAGAAGTGCGACGCTATTCACATGCAACGATGCCCACTGTAACACCTTTGGTTGAAACCTGATCTTTAAGAAGTGCGAAATAATTTGCAGATATAGTGTAAAGCGTGCGAGGGAAATCGGAGGCATTTTGCATATTAAAAAGTGGTGACGCATGCGTCAGTTTCTGCGTCCCTCATGCTCTCAACAAAAGAACTGGATTATCTCCGTGGCTGATACTTATCGTTGTTATCCTTCATTTTCTGTTCTTTTTGTTCTTATTGCATGTTAATATTCTTAGTGCAAAGTGCTGTGTCCTGTGTGCCTTTTCTCGTGTTGTGCGCTTCCTTGCAATAAAAATATTAACAAAAAGATGTAGCACCGAATGAAAAGGTCACAAAACAAAGGCTACAAACAGTACAGTGGAACATCATTATACAGTGTTATTAATTCTTTCTCTACCATGGAGAAAATAGGTGCTTTTTGTAGGTTACGCCAGATTTTCTTTTTAAGGAACTACTGCACTCAATATTTCGTGTAATACATAAACAAAAAGCACAATGAATGCACTTTTCACGCATAATAGGTTTATTAATGAGATGTATATCATAAAAAAGATATAAATTGCCAGAATCAAGATTGTGGGATAAATTGAACTTTGTAAAGACATGCTTGTACATACATGTACTAAGAAAAAAAATGTAAAGAAGGAATTAAGATATACAAAGCGTATTGCTGTCTCATAGGCACTATGTCCGAAGAAATCAAAAATTTTTTTTTGAACATGTATTCCACTACAACAATTTAAGCTTAAGCACTATAGTTTAGTGTGTCGAGCTGCGACCGCCGATGTTCCGGGCTGGCTTACCTCGTCGTCGCTCTGAGAGTCAAGTCTGACAGACTTGCTACTGCTCGGTATGACCAGCTGCAAATGCAGCAGAATCGCTTTCGAAGCGTGCACGCCGCTCCTTGAGGCGGCCATTTTTGCTTTCTGCTTGGTTCACTAAACCAGTTTGTTTAGTGTGCTTCATTGAAGAGTGCTACAATATGTTAGATATGCTCATTTCTGTATGTTAGAAGGTGTGTTGCGCAAGTTTCTACACAGGTAACACAGGACCTCAGAAACTTTAGGGCTGCTATAAGTGTAGCCCAGGTAAGATCAGGTGCAAAGTCGATGCCAAGACATTTGTACGATGAAGTATTGCAAATAATGGTATTAGGTAATTGAATAGTGAAACACTGAGTTAGGGCGTTATCAGGTAAATGAAATTATCTTGCATTTAGTGGCTTAATGGACATCTGCCACGTTTCGCACCAATTATAAATAAGATCAAGGTCATTTTAGAGTATAGATTCGTCATTGAAACAATTATTAGTGTGGTAGACAATGCAGTCGTTAGCACTGCCTTGAGGGACACCGGACATGACGTCATCAAGGTTAAATAAAAAGTTATTCACTATTGTTAATTGCTGATGCATAGACAGGAAATTACGAAGCCAAGATAGTGTTAATGAATCTATCAAAGGGCAGAGAACTTGGAAATCAAACTGCAGTGAGGTACAATGTCGAAAGCTTTACAGAAATCAAGAAAGAGGTAGTCAGTTTGGTCATTACTGTTCATGTTAAAGTGAAGGTCAGTTGTGAATTCAGATAACTGCGTGTCACATGACAAGCCTCTTCTGAAACCATGCTGATTAAAGAAGAAAAAGTTATTGGATTGAACGTAAGAGTAGATACGAGAGGCCATAACATGCTCAAGTAGTTTGGAGCATACGCATGTTAGTGAAATAGGTTATTAATTACCAGGTGAGTGCCTGTCACCAGATTTGAAAAGGGGAATGACCTCGCGAGAGCTAGGGCTTTGTTGCGAGAGGCAAAGGATCAGGAGGAGGAGTTTGCGTTTGTTGACGCCGCATGGATTAATGGGAAAGGTGCTTATTCGGTGGTGGTGGTAGATGGCAAAGGGAGCGTTAGAAATGCTGCTTCCATTTATACCAAAGATCCGGGGGTCGCCGAGCAGGTGGCTATTGCTCTAGCACTAATTAATTCAAGAAGAGTTTTGGTGTTCAGTGACTCGCGATTAGCGATTAAAGCCTTCTCGAGGGGACTTGTTGTGGAACTGGCTAACAGACTACTGCAGGGTAGGGATATCACTTCACATACAGTTACTTGGTTCCCAGTGCACGTGGGGACAGTGGAGGGCGGCATGAGGATTAGTGTGCCGTGTACTCGCTGAAGGGGCTGGATCTCTCGCTCCTGAGTTCAGGGACCAGCGGTTAACCTGCAACGAGATCACCAAGCACTTTGGGTGCAGAGCATTCCCTCTGCCACATTTCAAATTAAATAGACCACAGGTGGTTACGTTGAGGAGGGAGGCTACCCTCGGATACCAACTTTATTGTTTATTGACATATCTTAATTTATAGGCAATGACTTTTGCAGAGTTGTATCACATGAACAGGAAAAACGATCTATCCCTTGTTAACGGGCCCCTGAAACGGTTTGGACAAATTTTGTAGATGCGTAGGGTTCAGCTAAAGTTAATCATTCGCACCACAATTTGTGTGAAACGTCTCATATTAAGAGAGCTACGGACGATTACAAGTTACCCTCCTCTATAGTCATGCATTTTCTCCAACTTGTTCGCCGAGTGATCGGGGCTAAGCTCTGCCTTCACTGGCTCTGCGTCATGATGGCACGTCGTGTCGTCGACTTATGGTTCTCTAGATGCGAGTGCGCGAAGCCTCTCCAAACTCTCCACCAGCTGCTTGGCAGTCGACCCCAAGCGAGAGCTATCGAAGCAGCGCCGAACGTGTCAGGTATTCCGGTAACCACAGGCGAGCTGGGCGTTTCGACGGAACGTTGGAGGCATAAACTCAAGCTGATGAAGGAACTTTAGCATAGACGTATTTGAGCTGCCTGATCGGTCTCCACAGTCCAGCCACCCGTTGGCGCAGAGTTTAACCAGCCAAACAAAGAGCTAATATTGCTCTAACCAATTGTAAAACATTTTCAACATTTACAAAAACGTGTTAACATCATTGTTCCCTAAAGGGTTAATCAGCAGGACTAATATTCATGTTCATATGGTCAGCTATGTCAGGAGTGCAGATTAGTTGAGTTTAGAGCTTCTTGTTTACACGCACGCACACATACACACTGCTTCTGTGATGTGTGAAACGTGTAATTTCTCTATGCACAACTACTCACTTTTCACTTAGTGCTTTTCATGCATTCTTGCAGAACTGTGTATTTTTGTATTGCCAAAAACACACAGCAGCTCGGCATTGCCCATGTCTTATGCTCATAGGGGGCAGGGTGTTTCACTTGCAGCTTTTTTTTCCTGCCTCCACCAATCTGTTGGAAATAAACGTGTATTGAAAATTTTCATTTAGACTCATAGCAAAAGCATTAGTAGAACTACAAAATTTAATGCAGTTATGTTCACTGATTCTCTAGTTACAGCAATATGTCAGAATGGTGCACATGATTTTTGCATTCCAGGCCTGGAGAACTTTCAAAAGGTGCTGCAACTATGAAATTCACTATGATGATTCCCAGATGGATACCTCAGGGCAAGACAGCGCCCTTTCTTTAAACTTCCTCGCTGAAAAATTTTACCAGACGACCGAATTGTATAATACTAATAATAATTGACCAAAGTGTATAATAGCTGTGTCTTACCAGTACTCACCTACGGGGCAGAAACCTGGAGGCTTACGAAAAGGGTTCTACTTAAATTGAGGACGACGCAACGAGCTATGAAAAGAAGAATGATGGGTGTAACGTTACGGGATAAGAAAAGAACAGATTGGGTGAGGGAACAAACGCGAATTAATGACATCTTAGTTGAAATCAAGAAAAAGAAATGGGCATGGGCAGGACATGTAATGAGGAGGGAAGATAACCGATGGTCATTAAGGGTTACGGACTGGATTCCAGGGAAGGGAAGCGTAGCAGGGGGCGGCAGAAAGTTAGGTTGGCGGATGAGATTTAGAAGTTTGCAGGGACGACATGGCCACAATTAGTACTTGACCGGGGTTGTTGGAGAAGTATGGGAGACGTCTTTGCCCTGCAGTGGGCGTAACCAGGCTCCTGCTGCTGATGATGACTTTAGTGCTGGTGATTACGATTTCATCAATCAAATTTTGATTAAAAATCACAAATCAGACACAATATATAAAAAATGGGCTTGTCTTACCCTCAGAAATTTATTCAGATATACCACAAAAAGAAAACTGCAAATCTGATGAGTGGTTACAGAGATATGGCTGGAACAAGCAGCCTCACCAGCAAAAAAAGTTATTTTGAGAAAATGAGCTTTGAAGTTTTGAGCACATATATCGGTCTAAATTGACCCTGCAGCGTAACTGAAGATGTCCTTAGGCACTCTCTTCTTTTGCCGCCTTTCCGCTTCCTCTTGCGATCGCTGCTTGGTCTTTTTCAAGCGTAGAGAATCTACTCGGCTGCCCGTTGAATGGCCAGGTGGCCAGGTGTTAGCCCCACTGATGAACATAGCTCTTGGGTGGACCTGTGGCAGCCAGCATTATATCTTAGAACTGTCTCCACAGCAATCAGTGACACATGCTGCTCTCTTTGGGCATCAGGTACCACAGCACCAAGCGAAATGATTCTGATGCATTCTGAGTCTTTGCTCCCAGGCAGCATTGCAGAAGAGGAGCCTGTGAGAGGCGCTCATAAACAGGTAGCAGTGCTTCTGCAACATAGCTTGGAAGATTGTACCAATGCTTCGGAGGTGGCACACCGTCGCTCTTGCTGGCGTTATGACGACACCATGAGTCTGCACCCTCAGGGCACAAGTGTGGCGAGGATCCTCGTCCGTCGATGTCACGTGGTAGTACGATGCCATCACTGCACGCTGCATTGCAGCCACATCATTGGATGTTCCATAGGGCCCAGCCCTAATAGCGGTCAACTTGTCGATGAGGGCCTTTGTCAGCCTGCCCTTCCCTCCTAAAAGTAAAACTCTTGCTTGGGCTGGTTGGTTCATGCTTGAATGAGTAAAGGCAAGGCGCAAAAGACAAGGACTGAAGGCGCCGGTCCTGTCGTTTGTGTCCTTCAGTCCTTGTCTTTTGCGCCTTGCCTTTACTCATTCCCTCCTAACGCCTTGTTACTTTTCTGCACAAGCTTGCACAGTGCTGTCCCCATCCTCTTCTGGATGTGGTTCAGAGATCCCTTTTTCGAAACGGGGACCAGTCCATAAACATTTTTTTGCACAAGGGCAGAGAAGGTGGCACTATCTCTGTCAGACACGAGCATTGTGTAACGGTGGTTGTGCTTTGGCACGGAACGTGAGAAAAAGGATGACAGCTGTCTCAACCTCCATCCTCCCAGACTTTAGAGTCAGTGTTTTTCTGGCACACACGATCCTCCTGACAGCCGACAGCACAGTTTCACCGCTGCAAGCGTCTACGCGGTCGGCACTCGCTGCGGAAGATCGAAAGTCCGATGCTCATACAAGTATCCTTAACATGAGTCATTTCTTATCAAGATGATGAAGTAGTTGCTGCTGATCATAAACATGTTAGTGTGCTCCCTTGTGTCGTCACCGCGTTCAGAATACAAGAGAATGAGGTACTGAGTGTCACCTTTGCGTCCTTGTATTCAGGCTCTTTCTTGTCGTACAGAATCGGATATGGCGCACTGTCTTGAACAACCTTTCCATTGTTTAGGCGCATCACTGTAAAAAAACAAGAGTGAATGAGGCCAACCAAGCCAACCAAAATAAGCATGAGCGAGAGTTGACGCGAGCAGACGATAGTGCGAAACAAGTGGTCCGGTTGAACCAGACGCGAGTACGAATAGAGCTGTCGGGCAGTTCTGCATGATACCAGTTTCCTATGCATACGTCACTGTAGGGGCCGCTCTCATAGGTCTCAGCTCACGGCCCACTTGCCGCCGCGTCAAGCCTGGAAAAAGTGGCTCCGATCTCTCCTGCGGTGCGCATTTTGCTGTTAGTGTGGCTGGGGCATTACGGCACGACGCAGAAATGGCGACCTTGCCGTTTGAGAGAGGGTGAAATTTTGCCTTTTCTTTTTCGCGCGAGGCATTGAGGGGTTTCTCCTAAGCCTTCCTCTATGGCGGGGTCAGAGCAATGCTGTTTGGAGGCGCTGCCACATTATTTGGTGCGCTGCTGAGAGCGTTGTCGGAGTGCGGTGTGTTCAACTTAACTATCTTCCTTAACCAACCACCTCCCTGTCTCTTTGTCTGTCTGCCTCTCGATTTTTTGTACTGTCAAGTTTGCTGGCATCCTCCTAGTATAACCATGTACCAACTAGCCCAACAAGCCACTCTCATGAACTCGTCTTGCAAGTACTTGCGCGTTCGAATTACTGGCTGTTTTTGCCCATTGGAATACATATAACTTTGGCGGGACCACAGCCTCAGTTCAAATAAAGCAGAAGTTTGAATTAAGCGTGTTTGAATTAACAAGATTCGACTCTATTACGTCACGCAGTATTGTACAAGCGTTTCTTTTTATTTCTTAGTAATTGAAGTTGTTTAGTAAACCATGGGCTACTTTTATCATTTGCTATAGAGATTAATAGCAGATACTTGTCAACTAACTCTAATATATTGCGTTTAAAATGTGTCCAGTTCTAAGTCGCGGAACGCGAAGCAAACAACGGTAGAAAAAGGTAATTGAAAAACACTTCTAATTTGGTGTTTATTCTGTTGTAATTGACTCGGTTATAATCCCGGCTAGTTTTAGCCATTGCACCAGAAAATGTCAACAGTATGTTGATTATGAAGTTAATTAGCTTATTGTTACTAAGGCATTCTATGTAAAGAACTGGTCCAGTTATTCAAACCAAGTCCGATATGTTAGTACCACGAGTGCTTTGGACAAAAACTTGTGATGAGTTGCAGGTAAGTATTATTAGCTGTTGCACCAGGAAATGTTAAGAACAGGTTAATTGTGAAGTTAATGAGTTTATGGTCATTAAAGGTTTTTATGTAAGAAAGCAGTCTAGCAGTGACCGGTGCAGTCGGGTAAACCAAGTCCGACATGTTAATACCACGAGTGCTTTGGACAACTTGTGATAAGTTGCAGCCAAACGTTATTAGCCATTACACCAGAAAATCTGCTGAGGCACGAAACATAGTAAACATAGCAGACCAATTATTGAGAGGATTATTGAAGTTGCCAAAAAGATATATGTTGTTCCCTAGCCAAAGAAGAATCGGCATCTGGTGGGCGATAACATGGATCCTAGAAGTAATTTATTAGAACATTTTACGCCTGCTGCTCAAGTTATTTCTATCCTAGGGTTGTATCAATTGGGAAGCATGAGACTATCTTCTTGACTGCTATTAACACTTTGAAGGTTTTTGTCGTACGGGTACAGTTCCAACCCTCCGTTTGAAATTTCATGCTATAATAATGATGCGTGCTCACCGAGAGGTGCTGCCACCTCTTAGCACTTACAAGAAGCGTTTGAAATTTGTGCTACTTTCTTGGGGCGATAAACAGAACTGATTGCTAGCTTCAGCGCGTCGCTCAGACTGTGGCAACGCCCCTTTGGCGGTTTTGGTTTCGCCGCGTGATCGCAACGGAGGTGCGCGAAACGTCATTTTCTTTGTCGGCACTCTCATGCAGGGCGGTGAAACTTGATTTCTATCTTGATTGGCGCTGCTCTTAGCTTATTTATCAGCGCCGTTCGCGAGGTATTCTTGCTCTCAGTGGCAACGCAATGTACATTTTGTACATTCAAGATCCGCAATAAAGTAATTTGACCACCTGGGAAAGTTTTTTTTTCGAAATAATTCGACCCTGAAGGGGTTAACATGCCGCCTGCTCTTTTTTTCTACCCAGTCACACACATATATGTTATAGCTACTATAGCTACTATGTGCATCAGCACCTCAGGCTGCATGACTAAGCACATTGACTGTCCACTCCTCGGACCTGCCGTGAGGCATTTCGCTCCTTGACAACTTGGACTGCGCGACTAGCCATATGAAGCGTCGACTTCTCGGACCCGCGGCTAGGCATTTCACGCATTGGCAACTCAGTGTGCTTGACTAAGCGCATTGAGCGTCGATTTCTCGAACCCACAGCTAGGAATCTCCTAAGCACGTCATGTGTAGACTCTTTGGACCCACGGCGACACATTTTGCGCGTCGGCACCTCGGACTGCACAACTAAACACATTGCACGCTGACTCTCTTATTATATTGTCACCATATCTTCATTACACTGTCATCCCAACCCTTCATAAAGAGAACCTCATCATGAGCTCTTTTCTTTAGGCCCCTTGAGCTAGCATAGACACCGGGCTGCAGAAGTGTGGCATCACACTAAAGTACTAGCCGAAAAGCACCTAGCAGCTGCATTGCTGCCTATCTGTGGCTCTCTGGTCCTAAGCTTGTCAAGGGAAGATAACTCGAGAGACTGCCGAGAGCCTTCATTCAGATAAGGTCATTCTGCCAAAAGAAAAAGAATGCTTCACTGATTGCACTGGAGACTGCTATCAACTTCAACTTTATTAATTCTTCTAGTTACACTAGAAATGTGAAGCAGTGCACAGGTACGGCACTAGAACTATATTCTTGTCCACTCAGAGTTGTAGGCCTCAGTGGGTTGGAAGCCAGGTAACATGCTCTATACAGTCAAACCCACTTATAATGACACCGGTTTTAACAATACAGCGCAGTCCACTTATAGCGATATCAAGAATAACGAAAAATCCGATCATTATAACCTATTATAGCTATATCTGGACTGCCGTTAAAAAAAAAAAAGCTGTTAAACGTACCTGCATACCTCCGAAACCAAATTTGCCACTTACGATAAACAATTGACGTAGAAAGAAGGCTCTGAAAAATGAAACCTTTATTCATACCTCTAAACAGCGTGTCAAGCATTAAGCGGGCTGAAATAGTCAGAAATCTGCGCTTGCTTTTGTAGAAGTTTCAGGTTCACAACCGCGGTGTGCATCGTGTCCAGTGGCTGTGCGAACACTGGTGACTATAGTTTAGCGTGCATGAAATCAGTGAGCGACCCTGTCGACGACAGTGCACTTTGCGTGAACGTTGGGGTCGCTGTCAAAGGTGGGGCACTGTCAATCTCATTGTCATTGCTGCTGCTGTCGTCGCTCCTGTTGCACCACGCTGCTGCCTGTGTCATGAGAATCGCCCCCTCGGAGATTCTTCGCAAAACGAGGGAGTGCCATCTCCACACAGAAACTCCTCCATCGAAGCACCGCCTACTTTATCACCAGTAGTGACGTGCTCCCAGAGTTCGGTAATGTCAGCAGCTGCCACTGTGTTGGTTTCACACGTGGGGGGTTTCACCTTGGCATGCAAATCCCGCCGTTTTCGTTGATCAGCGACATGATCAATGGTTCTAGCCTTCATGATCGTGGCGCTCGTGGTTTTCAGAATTGTCGATATCATCGACTTCGCGAATCATGCAAAATTTACAGCTTCGTCCCAAGCGTCACATCCTTGCGCTGTGTTGGCACACCAACCGCTGCTTCCGCGGCGCATTTCCACGCTCGGTGAGGAAGAGAGGGAGATAGTAGAAAGGAGGCGAAGGCGTGGTTTGCTTCTGCTTCTCGCTTCTTTTTTTTTCTCTGGATGCTTGTTGGCAAAGCGGATGCGAAGCAGCTGGCGCCATATTGTGGGACGCTGCACCAACTTGCGATGCTCTCCACGGCTTTCGCTAGCAGGACGCACTGTGCGGTAATTGCGGCAGATGCGAACTCTTGTAGGCCCCCTCTCGGTTAAGGGGAACTGAGCAGCACAAATTTCATGACTATTCTGCATGGAAAACACCCCCCAAAAGGCAGAATTTCGATCGTTATATCCGATATGCGGTGAATAACATTTGTTGTATACATTTTTTTTCTCATAGCCGTAATGCACAAGTTGATACTCTGAAGTCAACTCATTGTTAAAACCAATATAGTGTATGTGGTAGTGACGTTAAAGAACGCAATAGCAATACTATGAAAGACAAAACTAGATTTTATTGGGCTTTTAGCGACAAGTTATTGCTGCATTAGTATTTAGTATTTGTTTGTGGTTTTTATGTTGCCATGCGAAAAAGTGTTTCTGTTTCTTCTATTTTGTACTCCGGGGAGCTGGGAACTAGTCCAGCTGACTGGTCAGCTTTTTTTCCCGCACTCCCTCACTTCATGAGTGAAATTATATTATAACCTGTGCCCACAAAACATACACTTAAAGCACAACGAGAGCGGCGAACACAGTCGGCTTGTTGAAAATCTGATCAGCGGGTCATGCGCGTCGGCTGTTGTAGATAAGTCGTCGAATGTTCCAAAGTAATCGCTGGGACCCGCATGCCTTCGATAAAGTTCCACGCAATTTGCGTTGCGCATACAGTCGAAACCCGCAATAACGAAATCGGCAGGGAAAGCAAAACATTTCGCTTTTGCGGGAATTTCGTTAGCGCGAGAATGAGGCAGAGAAGACAGGGAAGGGAATTGGCTTGCAAAAAAAATTAATAAATACAATTGCCAAAAGTCTGTCAGCTTACTTTCCCGATGCTTTGCAGCAATTTTACTGCTCTCGACTCGCACAGCAAAAAGTGGTCCATTGCCACGTCGTCATCATGCTCACCGAAAAATGAACGAATTATGTCGAAGGCATTATACACATCTCGCGGGTTCGCAGTCCTCTCATGATTAGGTGTCTGGTGGTCGTCATCGGCACCTCGGCAAACGCTACTTATGATGACCTCATCAGTCAGCTCTTCATGCATCACAGCACCTTCATCGATGCTGAGCCCATCCGGAACACCATCAGTCACGGCAGAAAGTTCACCCCATGCGTGGGCCAGCGATGGCGGCACTGCGCCATCAGGGGACGTATTCTGAAACGTTCGCCGCGGCGAAAGTTTCGCACTGGCCACGCCTCCGCCGTTGCGGCGCGCTCTGAATGGCTGCTTTGACAAAACCGGAAATTCAGGTGGCGCAAGTGAATTTCCGGTTTTGTCAAAGCAGCCATTCAGCGCGCGCCGCAACGGCGGAGGTGTGGCCAGTGCGAAACTTTCGCCGCGGCGAACGTTTCAGAATACGTCCCCAGCACTGTCAACTAGTGCACCTTCGGGCGAATCTTCTTGCGATGCCACTGGATCAGCGCATGATGCTTGCCGAGTGGCAATGAAGCCGGCATGTTTAAAACAATTAGCTATCACGGCTGGCGACGTCGCAACCCACGCGGCAGCCACCATCTCAAGCGCTATGAACATGTCCACTACAGTGGGAGGCTTCAATTGGAGGTTCAGCAGCAGACACTGAATCAGCCTCTCCCTCTAGTCGTACTTGACGCTACGAATGACGCCTTGATCAAGCAGCTGCAGCACGGAAGTTCAGTTTGGTGAAAAAAAAAAAACCAAGTGCACGTTTTCCATTTACACGTCATCGACATGATGGGCACTGCAATTGTCCAAAAAAGGCAGACCGATCTGCCTGCCTTCCGCATGTCCGTATCGAAGGCCTCGAGCCAGCTGCCAAATATGACCCGGGTCATCCATGCCTTCAGGTTCGCGGTATATTGTACGGGCAGCCGGAGATTTCCCTTGAAGTAACCGGGCTTCTTACTTCTGCCGATTACAAGCAGTGGCCGTTTATCTGTGCCGTCCATGTTAGTGCACAACAAAATTGTTACACGCCGCTTGCTGTGTTTCCCCCCGCGGCATTTCTGGTCTTTTAAGTCCAAAGTCTTCGGTGGCAGCATCTCGTAGAATAAGGCCGTCTCGTCTGCGTTATATATGTCCAAGGGCTTGTACTGGTGCAATACTTCTTTGTTGGTCAGCAGCCACAATGACGTTGTCACAGGGCCGACGGCTGCTGCCTCCCCGGAAATGACTTTGGCCACAATGTCGTAGCGGGCTTTGAAACGGCTCAACCAGCCAGGGCTATGGTTATGTTGCGCTCAGTTTTACACAGACGATATTAAGGAAGAACAGGACGTTGACGGACGTAGCGCAAAAGCCAGGGCTAGCCTTAATATCGGCGTGCCCGAGAATGCACGCGAAGTCCAGCGCTTTCTGCTGAAGAACTCTGCCAGACAGCGGCACTTTGTTGGCACGCTCTTCACAAAACCATGCAAACACCGCCTTGTCTACGTCTGGAAATGTCACAGCGCTCACCGTTTTGTTCTTCGCACTCACACCATTTCCGAGCGCGCCGAGAATGGAGGCCTTGTTTTTCAGAATCGTAGATATCGAACTGCACGCAATTCCAAATTCTTCGGCGATATCCATTTTCTTCCTACCCATTTCAGCTTGGGCAATAATTGCAGCTTTATCCTGCAGTATAATAAATTTCCTCTTTCTGGCTGGAGGCGGCATCTTAGCATTCCGTCAAAGCAAATGGTCCGATTGGCACACAGACGTTGACGAACTGTAGCGCCAGCCACACTGAGCACACGACCATGTGCGGCGGTACACAAAGCCCACTGATAAAGTGTCATCCGGGGTATCGGAGCCGGGGTATCGGAGCCTTCACGTGTATTAGATGTCGATTTGGCTGCCACGCACGCAGGCGTTTCGCTTCGCATTTAGCACATGCTGTGATGGCACACAGGATTAAATTAAATGTGCTCACTGCGAGATTGCCTACGGTTCTTGTCCTTTATTTGTATCATTTAAATACTGACACGTGTACTTATCTTTATCGGGCGACCACATTTCGCCGCCTAACAAATGTTATCGCACAGCGCGGGACGCGCCTGCATGTATCCGAAGTTTCTGGAAAGTTATCGATGCTTCTATCCGCTGTCTGTTGTCGCCGAACCTTATGTTATCTGATTTTATCACCTGATGCGAATGGTGTAGAACTTTCTGGAAGGCACGCGGGTCCCAACGATTAGTCTGGAACATTCGACGATTGATGTATAAAAGCCGACATGCTTGACCCGTTGATCAGATTTTCGCCGATCGCCGACCGTGTTCGCCGCTATCGTTGTGCTATAAGTGTAGCCTGTTTTTCTGGGCACAGGTTCGCCCAATAAAAGTTAGTTTTGTCTTTCACAGTATTTCTACTCTGTTCTTCAATGTCACCACCGCGTGACAATACTAATAATTACATTTTTGGCCCGGACACTGCACTGTCACCCGTTGCGACGGGTGAACGACCACCACCATCATCATCATCGCTGTCGCCTGTCACGAGGTGGTGCGAGGCTTTTTTTTTATTGTAAACAGTGATGGCGGTGGCCACGCAAGTGTGCTGTGGCGGTACTTAATGCAATTTAAGCGCACAACGAATGCATTTAAGCAGTTTCCGGTGTGGGGATGCGCGACCCTCACGCGTCCCCTGATATGTTGGTTTTCCCGCACGGCTCGTGTGGCCTGGCGCCCGCGGCGGTCGGAGTGGTTGAAGAGTGTTGTGTCGGCAGCGGCAGGCAAGCGGGGGGCCCCGACGGGCGAACGCGCAGCTGGCGCCGGCGCAGTGAAGGAGACACGGAGCTAACTGCTCCCGATGAAAACCGGAACGAAGACTCGACCGACCCACGGCCGTTTATTACTTATAAAGGCTTCACATGCTAGATGACACCTCCCGATTGGTCCAAGCTTGTCACATGACAGAAGGGGGGTACGCCATCTAGCTAAGCAATTACAAAACATACATGTGCGATGACACAGAGATCTGACAGGGGGCGACACTATACTACATCATCCCCCCCTGGAAACAAAGCAAGCATACAGTGAAACGCGCACACAAGACGCGCACTTAAGTCCAAAGGCAATTTCAGTTCATTCCCCCCCATGTTCACACACGCGCACCAGTTGCACACAAAGCACGCACTTAAGTCCACAACAAATTCAATCCATCCCCGCCCAAGTTCACATACACGCGCACCAGTCTTGGGCACCAAAATATGGGCAGTCACTCAAATAAAGTCGAACAAGAAACACGGCACAAAACTCACTGCACCGCAACAAGGAGCACATTTTATACCTGTGTTAATGAAACATGTGGACTGTCTGCTAAATGTCACAACGAGGCCCTTAGCCGTGGCATTTCGAAGACTTAAATACGCTCTACACTACAGAAACAAAATCATCGAGCCACGGAGGCAGTTTTCTGTCACGATGAGGACGCGTGCGTACTTCAGAAGAACTTAGGGGGTTGCGACGCGTATCGGTCGACTTTAAAGACCCAGTCGTCCCACTATTATTTACCTCCCCCTGGTTGGAAAACTGAATGTGGTTGTCGCTCAAAGCTGGAGAGGGTTGCCCAGAAAGCTCCTCTCGACGTCCCAACAAGTCCTGGGAGGCTACCAATTCCCCAACGGAATCAGAGACGACTGCTGACTGTGCAGACTCGGAAGTGATACAGCCAGACGAACTACTTAACTGATGCCTATGAAAGGACGATGTCACTACAGACGAGTCATCGGAATGACTATCCAAGTTTGAATATGAGTACAAAAAGTTTCTATCACTTGTACACAATGTACTACTTGCTGGATCCTTCATCACTACGGTTAACTTAGACACATGCCACGTTTGCCCATCACTGAGTAGAAAAGTAGATGGTCCTATCTGGGCCTTGACTTTACGAGGTTTACTGTACTTAAAAAATCCCTTCCTGTTAAATCTTATTCTGACGGTGTCTCCCACCTTGATACGAGTTGCCTGAGCACCTCTACGTTTGTCTACGTACTGTTTAGTCTGCCACTGTTTCTGCAAGACCTTTTCTTGAACTTGAGACACAAGACTGTCCTGTTCCCGCAGATCTACACAGAGCCGCATGGTTCCATCCCTCTTGCGCACCACCACGAGTGGAGACACCCACTCAGTAGCCTCGACGCGCTCGATGACGTCGCAGTCCTCGAGACGTCGCAATTCATGTGTGACCTGGTCACGGAGGGCCAGGGGTAGTCGGCGCAACTTTGAAGATACTGGTTTCGCATCTTGCTGCCGATGAATTCGGTGCACAAAGTTGTTGACGAGGCCCAACTCGTCACTGGAAAGGTGATCAAAACCCGGAGGCACACCTGTGGGGCTCTGTACTGAAGGAAGCGATGGTAGACGACATGCCAACGACGTACCGTCGATCTGTATGCCCAAGCGTTGGATGGCGTCTAAACCCAGCAGTGATGTTCCTGTAGTCGTTACGTGGAACGTGACGGAGCATGACCTTTGGAAAAACTGGACAGTGGCTTGAAACAGGCCTTGAATGTCGATGCGTTGCTTGGAGAAATTTTTCAAGTCCACTGTTTGTGACAGTCTGTGCTGTCGACCAAAGTGCTTTCCAAAATCTTCGGCCGTCATCAATGAGACAGACGCTCCCGTATCCACCGGCAGTCGCATGGAGACGCCGTTCACTACGACTGGAACTTCCAAATCTTTTTTAGTTTCAAAAGCGCTTACCGTCAAGACAGACGCGGACGGCTGCCCTGCGGAAGTTGAAGACAGCGTCTCTGCGGAAGAGACGTGTTGAACAGTACGGGTTTTTCGGCATACTGATGCAAAATGGCCCAACGTGTGGCAGGCGTTGCACCGCCGATTCCTTGCTGGACAATTCCTGTACGTTGCAATATGCTTCGTGCTGCCACACCGATCGCAAGCACCACGGTTCCCGGAGGAGCCATGTGCGAAATGTCGGTCGTCTCGGCGGCTTCTCGGAAGAAGTCGGCCATCTTCATGGCCTCCCGGACTACGTCGGCCATCTTGGCGGCTCCCCGGAAGAAGTCTGCCTTGCTGCTTCGCTTGAAGCTGACGCTGCGCTGGTTAACTGCCTTGCTGCTTCCTGCTCCTCGTCTGCAAAGTACTTCCGTTGTCCCTCACGCCCGAGAGCGCTGACGAGCGCGGACGCTCGTCGCGCGTCCGTCCAGTCGCCACCGCCGGCCGCTTCGAGGTGGGCCTGAAAAATTTTTTTCCAGCGATACCAAGGGATTAACGGTGGGCCGGGCACTTCAAGAAAAACGGGAAGGTTCGCAGTAAAAGCCATGCCGGGTAGCGTGCAGGAGGCAAGCCGGAGCTCGCCGCAGGAATGGGGCAAGAACAAAGGGGCGAGTAGGCCTAGGCTCGGAAGCCTCGCGACGCCGAGTGCGTCGGCGGCGTTTGCCTGCCATGCGGACACGGGAAGGGACGCTTCACTTACGAAGCTCGTTGGTGTCCCGGGGCTTCGGTCGGAACCGCTGCGGGAATCCCATCCTCGTCGCCAAAAGATGTTGTGTCGGCAGCGGCAGGCAAGCGGGGGGCCCCGACGGGCGAACGCGCAGCTGGCGCCGGCGCAGTGAAGGAGACACGGAGCTAACTGCTCCCGATGAAAACCGGAACGAAGACTCGACCGACCCACGGCCGTTTATTACTTATAAAGACTTCACATGCTAGATGACACCTCCCGATTGGTCCAAGCTTGTCACATGACAGAAGGGGGGTACGCCATCTAGCTAAGCAATTACAAAACATACATGTGCGATGACACAGAGATCTGACAGGGGGCGACACTATACTACAAAGCGCAGCGCGATAGATGGCACGAGTGTTGCGCTGCTACTAGAGTTACTGTATATGCTACCACAGGTATATGCTACCTGTGGTAGCATGTACAGTAACTCTAGCTGCTACCGGCGGGGTTACTTGGGTGCGGGAGCGGAAGGCGCTTCCTCTTTGGGTCGGGACAGGAAGCAGTACGGACGTGCCGCGCGTGCGCCGATCCATGCTTCTGCGAGGCCGTCTCGCGTGGCCGCCTTGGAACGCGCCACGGTTCGCGTGACCGTACATGCGAACGACCAGGCGTTGGGATCCAGCATGGGGCGAACTTATTCGCTTGCTATCCGGTCGCGGTGAGTCGGACTTCTAGATTTGTCGCGCACCCATCGGCATGTTTTGGGGATAGCAACTCGGCTAGCAGGCATTGATCTATGAAAGGTGCAATAAATGCCCTTGTGATTGTTTGCACTACTGTGTTGTCGTTCCTTTGTCCCAAGAGCATGGGAGGAGAACCCCACACCGGACACAATTAGTTATTACAATTTGAACAATTAGTTTCTGGATAAATAAGATTATTTGTGGACTGTCGTTTCAGAAAATTTCGTTAATGGGGGATTGCTATAGAAAAAAGTTTCGTTGTCGCGAGATAGGAAATGCATTGACTCCTATGGCTGTTCGCCAGGGATCCGAAAATATTTCGTTACCGCGGGTTTCGACTGTACATGCAATCAGATTGCACAAGGTTCATTGACAGCAGACAGCGGCTAGAAGCATCGATAACATTCTAGAAACTTCCGATGCATTTAGGTGCGTCCTGCACTGAGCGATAACATTTCGTGGACGGTAAAAGTGCTCACTCAAAAAAGATAAATGAGTTCACGTGTCAATATTGGTATATGTGGCATCGTTATAAGTGGACTTCCCTGTATATTGGTTATAACAATGAAAAGCTGCTGCATTGTCAATATTTGTATGCTTTCTATTAGGAAATAACCAGCTTACTACAATGTCTCCATGCCGCATTATCAGTTATAAGGATCAAGTCTGGCTGCTGCGTGTCCATGCCAAAAGGTAATGGAATGCGAAACCTTTGAGAAGAAAAAAAGAAGTGAAATGTGAGCCACTGCACGATTGCCTGCTACCACAAGTGCTGCCGTGCACTTCTCTCCATTAGAGATGCATGCCAGCCTCGCGCACATCTCTCCCGTCGCCCTTCTACCCCTCTGAACGCGAATGTGCTGCGCCCATAGCTCTGTGCCACACCACCCTCCGAAACACGAATGAACTGCGCTGCTTACAGATTGCTCGTTGGGCCATCTCTATGGCTGGGCCCTCACAGTTAATTCTTTATTCTATGGCCCTCATTCTGCGCAATTCTGCTAACGGAATAAGTCATTCGTGCTTGTCTTTGTTCATTGCATCGAAGTCGTTCCTGGCCTCGTTCTGCTTGCCACCGAAATTGAAGATGGCTGATCCGCCCGCTGATCATTGGCAATGCACGACGTTGCTGGTGAAAAGAAAGTGTTTTGCTATATATTTAGAAATGAAATGCTTCTAACTGTTCAGGCAATGGTCACAAATGTGCTTGCATCGGATAGTGACAGTGATGGCCATGATGGCAGCACTGATGCTGTAGACTAGGCTGCCTCAACATTGTCCCCGCGGAAAGCCCTGTAAATGATGCAGTCCCTCATGGGCTTGTTTTCGTGAGGGACCTTCCGCTTCACTTCGTGGAGCACGGATGCCTTGGAGAAGGATGTCGGCAAGCTTCACGTAAAGCAAGCAAGGCTGACGGACATGCAGTTTTCTCGTGCAAGCCAATGGGAGGTACGTGGCGAGATGCTTGTGGCCGTTCCTTGGGCCATAGTGCTAGTCATGACGTTCTCACTTTCTTAGCGTGACTTTTTCTAAATTTTGATGTGGCTATTAATTCACCTGAAAAGTGTTGCTAATGTGGAGGTAATGTAATAAATAACAATCCAAACTTGCTCTGCTGCAAAAAGAGAAAAGCAACAATGCCACGTCCTTCAGCACACATTTAGCTTTGCAGTCACTGTTCAACTCTTGCATTTTTTAAGCTCCCCTGGCCCTCCAGGAAGTGGAAAGAAAAAAATTCTGCTGGATAAATGTTCTGAGAATATCACTCTGAAACTTTTATGAAAGCATCGAGGAGGCATTCTAGATATATCTGCCAATTTTCTTCAACATCCGTTAAGGAATTCAAAAGTTGGGTCTCAAAGCAATGTCCCACCTTAAGCCTTAAAGGTCCCTAAAATGGATTGCAGGAAAGTATACATTGGGCAAACTGGACGTTGTCTAAATGATAGGTTACGGGAGAACAAATACATGTGCCAGCTTCTGACAGCACCTAGCAACTTGGCTGCACATTGCAAACAATGCAAATGCCCTCCGCTACTAGAAAGCACCACAGTCATTGGCACCTCAAAACCAAAAACGGAGTGAGAAATATAAGAGGCGCATGTGATAGTTAAAGAAAAAGAGATGTGTGTAAGCACTCCGTCCATCGCGCTTATCGAAGCTGAGGTCGAGTTTACGAGGGCGAATGGGTGCAAGTGAAAGATTTATGCCTGGCCCAGACTATGGTCACATGTCGTCACCTTGTCATATCTTTTTATATCTTCCCCCATGCGCCATATCTCCTTGTATATAAGCGCATTCTTTTATTTGTGACGAAGAAGATCGGCAGGCTGAAAAGCCCCATTGCCATCGCGTGGCTCGTACCCTGTTCGCTCGCTGGCTGCGCCCTACCTGCTGTTGCCGCGTTGGTCGCTGCTTCTCTACGACCCGAATAAACCCCCTTTACAATTGGTGGAGGTGCTGGGTACAACTGGAATTCTGGAACTTCGCAACCGGACACTGCAGCCTGTCTTCATTATGCCGGAAGAAGGATCACCGCAACCACAACCCGCTGCCCCGGTGACTACCGTGGTCTGCCCCGGCCCGCTGCGTCAACGCGACCCACCCATCTTCAGCGGTACCGAAGACCATGACGTAGAAGACTGGCTCGCTGACTACGACCGGGTGAGCATCCACAACCACTGGGACGACACCAAAAAACTGAATTACGTATCGTTTTATTTGAGCGGTGTCGCCAGCGTATGGCACCGCAACCATGAACGTGATCTCACGACGTGGCCAGCCTTCAAAACTAACGTGACGGAGGTATTCGGGCGCCCCGCGGTTCGCAAGCTTCGCGCCGAGCAACGTTTGCGCAGTCGTGCGCAACAGTGCGGGGAGACATTTACAAGTTATATAGAAGATGTTGTCGACCTCTGCAACCGCGTTGACGTCACAATGGCTGATGCCGAGAAGATCCGCCATATTTTAAAAGGCATTGAAGACGACGCCTTCCAGATGCTGTTGGCGAAAAATCCGGCGACAGTCTCTGAACTCGTCAGTCTCTGCCAAAGTTTCGACGAACTCCGCAAACAACGCCTAGCCACCCGCCAATCTCCTCCTCAGGCGACTTCAATGTCGAGCTTGGCGGTTTCCCCGGATAATACGTCGCTACTGCTACAGATCAAGGAGTTCGTCCGTGAAGAGGTGGCTCGTCAGCTTTCTCTGATTCCCCTCACACACGGCCAGTCGAATTCTCCGTTGGCGCCCGCTCTCCAATTTGTCATCAAGGCGCAGGTAGCCGACCACATTCCACCTTCTCTCCAGCAGGCTCCGGTTGCCGCTCTCCTGACGTACGCCGAAGTCGCTTCGAGGCCTGCACCACAGACCTACGGTCCCCTTCGCCCGCCTTTGCGCCAGCCCGTATCCGCTCCGGTCCGGCCACTGGTGCCGTATGCACGACCTCAAGATCATTGGCGCACGGAAGATAATCGGCCGATTTGTTTTTATTGTGGCCGTGCTGGACACGTAGCACGTCACTGTCGCCTCCTTACCCCCAACGTCCCCAACAATGTGCGTCCATATGCGCCACGTTTCCACCAACGCCGCAACTATTCGGACACCTTTGACTCTCCTCCTGTTGTCGACACCGCATTCTCCGCTGCTCGCCGTTCACCTTCTCCTCGCCGCCGCTCGCTTTCACCCATGCACCAGCGTCGGAGCCCTTTGCGCCAGGAAAACTAAATATCGCAGTTCATGAGGCGAGAACTGCGGTGCCAGCGAAATGTATAAGGCCTCACACTTCCCCGAAGAACGTTATTGAAGTCGCCATAGAAGGAACATTGACGCTAGCACTTGTCGACACCGGCGCTGCACTTTCAGCGATAGATGCCCGTATTTGCCGCAAGATCGGAAAAGTGACGACACCGCTTTCTGGACTGTCTCTTCGAACTGCCAACGCGCAGCACGTCGAGCCATCCGGCGCCTGCACTGCTCGTGTCGTCATTCAGGACGTCCTCTATTTCATAGAATTCGTCGTGTTGCCATCATGTTCACACGACGTCATATTAGGTTGGGACTTTCTCTCCACACATCATGCGATCATTGACTGCGCCCGCGCCGAAATCGAGCTGTTTCAGTTTTCGACTGATATTATCACTGACCATAAGGACCATTGCCGCAAAATCTGTTTCAGAAGACACCATTATACCTGCCTGGTCTTCCACCCTTGTCAGTATCTCTTGTGACTATGTAGATGACGGCACAGTACTCTTCGCTCCGTCTGAACTCTTAGTTCGCCGCCGTTCACTACCACTGCCGTTCGCCGTCCTCGAGTTCAAAGCTGGCGCCTCTTTCATGTGCGTCTCCAACCCATCGGCTGAACCAATTACTTTACGCTGCCGTGAAAGCCTTGGCAGAGCAGAGCCACTGACTTCATCTTCAATATTTGACACGATGGACGACTCCACTTATATTGCTGCTCTCGAGGAATCGCGTCCACAGTCCCTACCGGGTTCTTTTACGCCAGCTATTGCCAGTGACCTTACGACGACGCAGCGCGACGAACTTCTTCGCTTGCTCCAAGGCTTCTCTTCCTCCTTTGATTGCCAAGCAACATCACTCGGCCGCACAACGACTGTTTCGCACACTATCGACACTGGGAGCCACGCACCAATTCGACAGCGTCCCTACCGAGTATCGGCGACTGAAAGACAAGTTATCAATGACCAGGTGAACGATATGCTCAATCGCGGTGTCATCCAGCCTTCTAGTAGTCCTTGGGCATCACCAGTCGTCCTAGTTAAAAAGAAAGACGGCTCCATACGATTTTGCGTCGACTATCGAAGGCTTAACAAGATTACCCGAAAGGATGTATACCCGTTGCCACGTATTGACGACGCACTTGACTGTTTGCAAGGAGCGGAGTTCTTTTCCTCCTTAGATCTCCGCTCTGGCTACTGGCAGGTGCCCATGGCGGACGCTGACTGTTCTAAAACCGCATTTGTAACACCAGATGGCTTGTATGAATTCACTGTGATGCCGTTCGGTCTGTGCAATGCACCCGCCAGCTTCGAACGCATGATGGACGGCATCCTACGTGGCCTAAAGTGGCATACTTGCCTCTCCTACCTCGACGACGTTGTCGTCTTTTCCCCTGATTTTCCGACCCATCTTCGGCGTTTACATCAAGTTTTGACCTGTCTCCGGAATGCTGGTCTCCAGCTTAACTTAAGAAAGTGCCGATTTGCAGCTCGAAAACTGACTATATTAGGCCACGTTGTCTCCAAAGAAGGCATTCTTCCTGATCCTGATAAACTTCGCGCCGTATCCGAATTTCCGAAGCCCACTAATTTGAAAGCACTGCGCAGCTTCATTGGCCTATGCTCCTATTTTCGACGTTTCGTTCGCAATTTCGCTACAGTGATCGCACCACTTAACCAACTTCTTCAAGGCGACAATGAACTTTCTGGTTGGTCGGAAGCCTCTGATGATGCCTTTACGACTCTTCGTCACCTCCTCACGTCTCCGCCAGTCTTGCGCCATTTTGATCCAAGCGCACCTACAGAACTTCACACTGACGCCAGTGGTGTCGGCCTTGGTGCCGTGCTCGCACAACGCAAGAACACTAATGCCGAATACGTCGTCGCTTATGCTAGTCGTGCCCTCACGAAACCTGAGGCCAATTACTCAGTCACAGAAAAAGAGTGCCTAGCTATCGTATGGGCTCTTCAAAAATTTCGTCCATATCTCTACGGTCGACGCTTTGACGTGGTGACGGATCATCACGCTCTTTGCTGGTTGTCCAACCTAAAAGACCCGTCGGGCCGCCTCGCTCGGTGGGCCCTCCGAATCCAGGAATACGATATCCGGGTCGTCTATCGTTCTGGACGCAAACACTCTGACGCCGATGCCCTCTCGCGCTCCCCAGTTACTTCAGACAGCAGCACTTCTACTTATAGACATGACATCTCACCACTTGCCATCCTGGACATGGCATCGGAGCAACGAAAAGACCGATGGATCGTCATGATATTCGACTTTTTATCAAATCCTCCGGCAACTTCGGCACCTCGAGCGTTACGCCGACAGGCACAGCATTTCACAGTCCGCGACGGACTTTTATACCGCCGCAACTACCAAAATGACGGCCGCAAATGGCTCTTAGTAGTGCCTCGCCACCTACGACAAGATTTATGCTCCGCTTTTCATTCTGACCCGCAGTGTGGTCACGGCGGAGTGTCAAAAACTTACACACGGCTTCGCCTACGATATTATTGGCGAGGGATGTACACCTTCGTCCACAAATACGTGCGCTCCTGCATTGCCTGCCAGCGACGCAAATGTGTCCCGCATCTCTCCACCGCACCTCTCCAACCACTTCCCTGCCCAGCTCAACCATTCAACCGCGTCGGCATTGATATATACGGGCCTCTTCCATCTACTGGCGCTGGCAACCGATGGATTGTTGTGGCCGTAGATCATCTGACACGGTATGCCGAAACCGCCGCCTTGCCTGCTGCATCAGCAAAAGACATCGCCTCGTTCATACTAAACAACTTCGTTCTCCGCCATGGCGCCCCTCGCGAACTGTTGAGCGATCGGGGCCGCGTATTCCTCTCAGACGTCCTGCAGTCACTCCTATCTGAATGCCAAATTATTCACCGCACTACTACTGCTTATCATCCACAGACCAATGGCTTAACAGAACGATTCAACAGAACTCTTGGTGACATGCTATCAATGTATGTTGCATCTGACCACTCCAACTGGGATCTTGTACTTCCGTTCGTCACTTACGCATATAACACTGCCTCTCAAGCCACTACTGGATTCTCGCCATTCTTCCTGCTTTACGGCCGCCATCCCTCCAGCACCATTGATACTGTTCTCCCGTACCGGCCGGACCCTGCTGAATGCTCACCTGTTTCTACGATTGCTCAGCACGCCGAGAAATGCCGACAACTGGCCCGTTCTTTGACGTCTGCTCAACAGTGCCGCCAAAAAGAGCGCCATGACCTCAATCCTCCCCCTCACCCTTTCCCCGTCGACTCACTCGTGTGGCTTTGGGTCCCGCCTGTTGCTGCTCCTGGCCTTTCGTCCAAGCTCCTCCCGAAGTACCACGGGCCCTACCGCGTGGTTGCACAAACATCACCAGTGAACTACGTGGTCGAACCCGTATCGCCATCTCCCGATCTCCGTCGACGAGGGCGAGAGACTGTACACATTGACCGGCTGAAGCAGTACTACGATCCGCCCACCTCTTCCTAGGTCGCCAGGATGGCTACTCTTCAATTCCGGGGGTGATTGTGACGAAGAAGATCGGCAGGCTGAAAAGCCCCATTGCCATCGCGTGGCTCGTACCCTGTTCGCTCGCTGGCTGCGCCCTACCTGCTGTTGCCGCGTTGGTCGCTGCTTCTCTACGACCCGAATAAACCCCCTTTACATATTAAACAGTTGGTAGTTTGCGCTACATCTGTCCACGTGTTGTCCTTCACTTAATATCCTCAGTGTAAAACTAAGCGCAATATAACCATGGACTTATCACATGCGGTTTTTGCAGTGTGTAATGAGGATTAGTTGCGGTAGTCTCGGATGTAGCATTCACACCTGCCGACGGCGTTGTCCTCGCAGATAAAGGCTCAAACTCAGGCCAATCCCTCGATTCTCCGGCTGGCACAGCGCATTGGCGTGATCTCCATTGTTGGTGTAGCGTTCCTGCTGCTGGGAGGAGTCTGTTGCTTGGCTCGAGAATACACTGCACCTCCACTGGAAAAATGTCACGTTTAATTGACAGGCGACTTCTAAAAGAAGCCGTTAAGGTTCGAGTCGTCGAAGGGGGCAGCACAGCACCGACAAAAGACCAAAATGCGAGCTCGTGAGCTACTGCGTCCTCGTCTTCTTCTGGGAGCAAGTGGCCCAAGCATGTGGCACAAGTGCGGGACAATATAACCTTTCCTTGTATCTAAATAGCTGACTGACCCCATTGGGTGAGGGAACTGTCACGATCCACCCCAGGCTCGTGAACAAGGGAGGGCTCGAGGCACCCTCCAATAGACGGACGCTCCGTAGCGTGGCGGTGCGGAATGATGACTGACCGGCGAGCAGCCGTGCTCGTCGGTGTTTATTGTGGTGCGGTGACCAATGTTGCCTGCCGAGCTTTGGCAGGCCACCGAGCTTGGTGGGCGAACCAAGATTATGCCCGAGGGGGCATAATCGCGTCACATACTTCATATACATACTGCGCGTCACATACTTGCTACACCCCCTTACCCCCAGTTTGTTTGTTAAATGAAAAACAAACGTCCATGTTCACAATATGAGGCTCTGCCTCCATCCTAGCTGGGTCGACGCTGCCCGCTATCCAGGCGAGTAACGGTCCGGTGGCCTCCTCCGTCGAGTACTCCGCCTGGGCACCGGTGTTGACGGGTAAAGTGTGGCAACGCCGGGTGCTGCCTGAGCCAGCCTTGCTCCATCCGGAGGGTCTGTAGTGGTCGGCCTCGTGAGTGGTGCCGAGCTCAACACCGGTCCAACGGGTGCCGCACCACTGGCTATGGTTGCTGCCTCCGAGTAGGTGGTGCTCTGCTGGGAGCGACTGGTGCTGCCGCTAGTCCTCCTGTGGGCTGGAACTCAGAAGTAGCAGTCGGGGGTGCTGGCCAGGTCCCGAGGCGAGGTCTGACATGGTCGGCGTGTCTGTGCCACATGGCCCCGTCTGGCATGCGCACGAGCAGCGATGAGGCGCTGGCAGGAGACACCACCTGTCCTGCAGACCAGGGTGGGCCAGGACAGAAGTTCCTGGCGAAAACTGGAGCTCCCAACTCTGGCAAAGGCCCGGGATGGCACCCTTGGTCAGCAGCCAGCTTCTGCTTCAGCTTCTGCGTCTCTGATTGAGCCTTGCGCTTGCTGCGGGAGACCTCGCTCTTGAGCGGCCTGTTGTGGCTCTGCAGGCTCGTTATAATGTGCCGCATCTCCCGGTTGATTGGCTGAGCCTGCTCGCTGGACACCGATGACGCCTCAAACTCAATGCGTAGATTCTCGTACTCTCGACGAATCTACGCGATGTTGTCCTCGAGGCGGATGACCTCCGAGCGAAGCTTCTTCTGGCCAACCAGCTCCTCGCTTTCCATCTGCTCAATGTGGCGAAGGTGTGAGTTTTTGGCTGTCGACAGCAAAGAGCGACACTCGTCCAGCTGAGTCTTGAGTTGCATGCTCCCGTTGTACAGCACGGAGAACTGGCTCTGCAGGCACTTGTACTCGGCCGTGCTCATCACCAGGCTCTCGGGCAGCGACCGCAGCTCTATCCGCAGCCGCTCCACCATCTTCAGGGCCTCCTTGTGGTGAAGCTGAAGCTGCTCCAGCTCCAGCAGCCGTGCCAATGCCAGCTCCCGCTCTTCTTCGAGCTGGCTCTGCAGGTCCTCCAAGCGCAGGGAGGCTGCTCCGCCACCACCTCCAGAGCCCCCAACATCCACATGTAGGCGGGACCAGGGTCTCTGTGGGAACGGCCAGGGGGTGCTTTCCACATTACGCAAGGCTCGCTGATGCCTCTGGCAGATTTGGCAGCTCTGCACCACATGCAGGCTGGCTTCTGGGTACTCTGGCAGACGAATGCCCAGTACATGAATTCAGTTTCGGCCCAGCAGCGTCGGCGACGACCCCTTCGTTAGGTAAAGGGGAAGGGTTGCCTCCCGGTCGCCAAAACGAACGCTGACCTGTGCCTGACCCTGGACCTGGGAGAGTTGCCCGGAGGAGCTGCGCAGCATCACGCCCAAAGCCTCGACGGACACGCCGGGGAAGGTACGCATAAAGAGCTTCCTGGCTATTACAGACACGCTGGACCCTGTGTCCAGCTGGCAAATGGGGTGCCAGCAGATTTCGACGGTCAGCATGTATGGCGGCACAGACGACGGTACAAAGCCTGTGTGCCACATGTCGAAAATCGGCGGGTCCTCGGCCACGACGTGGAGCCTGGCTGAGGAAGAACTTGAGCTTGCTGCCGCATGCCTCCACCCTTGCGATGGCTACCCTGGCCGCGGGCTTGTGTTGTACCTGGGCTTGAATCAGGCTGCTGCTTGCTGTTCATCCTCCCCCTTCGGCATACACGTGCCAGGTGCCCAGTTTTCCCGCACGTAAGGCATTGTGCTTGAGAGAACTGGCACTGTGAAGGGGAGTGGGCACCACCACAGCGACCGTAGGTACTGCCCTTTGTCGCGAACTTGTTGACCGCCGCTTCCGCCGACGGTGAGCCAGTCGCACGGGAAATCTCGCCGGCGTCCTTGGCGGCAGCTTCCATTACTAGCGCTGCCTTCACGGCGTCGTCCAGCGCCGGGTCGGGAAGCTCCAGGAGTCGCGTCTGCATGGCGGGGTTGTTGATGCCGCAGATGAAACGGTCCCGGAGCAGCGAGTTCAGTTGGTCCCCGAAGGCGCAGGCACTCGCTAACCCTCGTAGCGCAGCAACGAATTGCCCGAGGGTCTCTCCGTCCCGGCTGCTCCGGTCATCAGTCATCGGTTAGTCATCAGTCAGCACCACCACATTAGGGAACATCCTATGGGAGAGTGCCTCGAGCCCTCCCTTGTTCATGAGCCCGGGGTGGATTGTGACACTGGCGACGAGGATGGGATCCTCGTGACACTGGTGAAGAAGCTGGCGACGAGTACCTACGGAGCGTCCCACGCCGCCGCGAGCGGCGTAACACCACCCCTCGTTGCTGCCGCCATGCCGCTGTACGGAAGGCTCGAGCCGTTCGAGGGAGATGGGTCCGCCTGGCAAATTTATGAGGAGCAAGTCCACGTGTTCTTCCGGGCAAACGACACACCCGAGGCCAAACAGCGGGACATTTTCCTGGCCAGCTGCAGGACCCGTGTCTTCAGCCTCTTGCTCGACCTTGTTGACAAAGGAGATCTTTCATACCAAAAACAACTTCGTACCAAGCTTAAATGCAATACTTTTAGGTGGTACTTGGAGAATATTTATCCCGAGTCACACATGCCCCTTGATTATTATCATCTTGGTGAGATCAAGCACGCCGAGTCCTCAGACTGCCTGGACACTTTTGGGCGCAAGAGCGGCGAGAATTTGGCCGTGAGCAAGTGCCATGGCATGGGCGGCAACTAGGTGTTTGCCTACACCAAGCAGCAGCAGATCATGTCTGACGACAACTGCCTGGACGCCTCTTCTCCCCGAGGTCCTGTCAAGCTCCTGCGTTGCCACGGCATGAGCGGCAACCAGCTCTGGATCTACAATAAGGAGGAGCAGTCGTTCAAGCACGTCAACACGGCACGCTGCCTTGACCAGCCAGAGTCCAAGGATCCCTCTCTCCCCGTGCTGAGGGAATGCGATGGTGGGCGAACCAAGATTATGCCCGAGGGGGCGTCGCATACTTGCTACAGGAACAAACGCTAGTTAGTGACATCGTAGCTGAAATCAAGAAAAAGGAATTGGCATGGGCAGGACATGTAATGAGGAGGGAAGATAACCGATAGTCATTAAGGGTTTCAGACTGGATTCCAAGGGAAGGGAAGCGTAGCAGAGGGCGGCAGAAAGTTAGGTGGGCTGATGAGATTAGGAAGTTTGCAGGGACAACATGGCCACAATGAGTACATGACTGGGGTAGTTGGAGAAGTATGGGAGAGGCCTTTGCCCTGCAGTGGGCGTAACCAGGCTGCTGCTTTTGCTGCTGATGATGATCTATCTAAATCGCTGACTGACCCCATTAGACCAGGATATAAAGCTAGCAAGATGGCAAGCAGTGACCTTCTCCTTGAGGTTTGTGATGATCTGCGACGTGAAAAGCTTGCAAATCTCGCAGCCTTTGCTGACATCCCAATAACAGTAACCCCACATCCTTCCCTGAACTGTCTTAGGCATGGTCTCAGATGCAGACTTGTTAGAACTATCGAAGTATAACTATTGGAAGGCTGGCAAGACCAGACTGTTATTAAAGTAAAAAGAATGTAAATGAGGCGAGACAGCAGTGAAAGTCCAACAAAACATCTGATCATTACATTTGCCTCTACTGTGCTACCAGAAACCTTTGACACAGGTTATACGCCTCGTGCACCGCCTATAGAGGCACCACTGAAAGCCACCTAGCGGACGCTTCCAACAGTACACGCGGGAGCAGTAGCAGACGACAACCCTTTGCAGCAAGGATGGCTGAAGTTCGTGGCTGCGTTTTCTCCTTTGTTCGGGTTCCAGGCTGCTTCTTCTGCGGTGACAGCTGTAGTGAAGATGCTGAGCTCATGTTCACTAGCCGATAAATTTTGTTGAGTGATGCGATCTCTCGATGGCTTTTTTTATTCTACCGTGGCCGCAATGTTGCTTCTGTACCTGAATAATAAGCACCCGTCGTTAGTGCAGACTTATATCAAACAAATCCGCACGGTGCAATCTCTGCATATGCCGTTGTGATCTTTCTGCCGATGAATACAAGTGACATCGCCGAATAAGTGCAGTCGAAGTTGCCTCAAGAAGAGTAATTGCCAATTTATTGATGGAAACGCGTACTCTAACCAACGAAGTCACCAAACACACGGGTTAATAAAAGCGCGTGTTTGTGCTGTACCGCCGATCCACGTCTGCTGCATACGCCGATGAACTACCGTTCCCGCTGCAGTTTGTGCAATTTTAAATTCCCCAAGGGAGCTGCTTGGAAACGTTCAAAGCTAAAGATTGACTAACTTTTCAGTACTTTTTTATATTACTAGAGAGAGGTGCTACATGATATATTTAAAGGCAGAGCAGCGCCAGTCAAAGTAGATGAGCGCTGGTGGCAAGGGCCGGTTTAGTCGTCTGCAGCGTAAGTATAAGAAAGAATGCAGTTGAGTACAAAACTCACATGCAAAAAGGGACTACGTTGTGAAACAAAGAAATCACTCGGCGTGTTAAGTTTGCTCAGGCAGCATCGAGTTGTGATGACTTCCCAAACGGGTCGCGAACTTTTCAGCGAGAAATGGAACAAAAATACCATATGCAGCAGCTATTAGCAATTCTCGCCCTGAACTACCTATTTTCTAAACACATTTCCAAAACGCAAACAATATCTAAGATGCCCTCGGGTGAAAAGAATGAAGCTGTTAAAGAAGCACTTCCTTGGTATCATTCCGATAAAACACAGCGTGATTTATACCCTTTACAAACAAGGCAGGGTGAAAACTTCGCAGCTCAAAAGAATCGAAAAGAGTTATGCATGGAGCAACTAGCAACAGTTAAACATTTGCGATGCCACGCATAAAATAGATGTAAAAACATGAAGTGCGTGACAGCTGGTGCGAGGATTCACCGTGCCACATGAAACCAACGATTTCAGTTCTTGCAAACTTCAGTAGCTTTAACATACAACGCAGTGCGCTCGTGCAGTCGTGCTGCCTAGCTAGCGCAACGCGGTAAAGAAGCGGAAAACAATATAAGCGGCAAACAGCATTCCGAACTTTAGCGAAATGCCTTTAAACCTCATGCTGCACTGCAGACGAACTTCGTTGCTCACGCGTCTAACTATGATCGAGTGGTAAAAAACACCGACGAGACAAAGGAAAGGATGAGAACAAGAAATTTCCCTTCGAAGCGACGATCCATTTTTGCTACCGTTGCTCCCGCTGATGAGGCTTTGCCGGGAATGATTAGAACCGTATCGCCGGCACGTTTTCACCGGATTTGAGCCCCCCACCATGCAACAATTCTTCTTCGACATTCCCTGAAGCTTTTGCCACCCCACACGTGCGAATGGTGTTGCCTATCTTGCTCTGAAAACGTGAATAAGACAGAGAAGCACAATCAACGACACGACAAACTGCGGCGCGCGCCAGGCTCCTCTCCCGCGTGTTCTGCGCAAGGCCGCCACCAGTGGCGCGTCCGTCGGCGTGCACGGCGCGTATACTAAAATCCGTGTAAAACCTTACGTTCCTAACCTTCGTTGGTGTTTCAAGTGTCGGAACTATGGCTACGGCTTGCAACGCTGCCGAGGTCAACTCACCTGCACAAAATATGGTGACAAAGACCACATTTCCAATAACTGTTCTGGCATACCCCACTGCGGGAACTGCAAAGGGGACCACCCGGCACATTCCCGATCCTGTGAAAACTGGAAAAAGAAGAAAGAAATAATTACCTTGAAAAATCGTAGAAAACACCTCGTTTCAAAAAAACCACAGGAACTTGCTTCTGTTTTCCATACTGCAAGGTATGCTGACGTGCCGCAGAAGGCGGTAATGCCGCAGCAGAATCCGGCATTGGCACGGCCCACAAAGAATGTGGCTCTGCCACCAGCCCCCTTGGCAAAAGCAGCGAGCGCTGCTTCGCCGTCCGTGAAGGAGGGCCCGCCGACCTCTGGGGTGATGTCCACCGGGGTCTCGTCTCTCGAGGCAAGGCTCACAGAGTGAACACATTGCTCACAAGAGCACGTGTCCAGTACCCCACATGAGGTGATGGACGTAACTCCCATCCAGATGGCGCAGTCAGCACCCAAGGAGCGGCGGGATTTTCTTGAGCACCCCAAGAAAGACAAACGTTGCGTTATGGCACTTGGAAAGGGCCCTGTGAGCTTGCCTTGTCTCTTAAACACACAGCACAAATGCTTTTCTCAGGAGACACAAATACTACAATGGAATGTTAGAGGACTTCTTCATAACTCTGACGACATTAGAGAGCTCCTACATAAACATAATTTAAAGTTGCTGTGTGTTCAAGAAACACATCTGAATACTACTTGCAATAACTTTCTTCGGCAATATAGTCATCTTCCGAAAAGACAATGACAAGACTCGTGCCTCATCTGGTGGTGTAGCGATCACTGCCGACAAATTTATTTATTTATTTATTTAAAGATACCTTACAGGCCTCTAGAGGCATTGTGTAATGGGGGGAAGTACACTCAAAGATTATACAATAATCAGAATACATATGTGAATACATATACAAAAATACAGTGTAAGAAATCGTTAGCTTGTCAACATGTGACCCTTCGGATGCCACTTGAAGCAGTCCGAGTCCTGGCAGTTCTTTTTAATAAGTTGGTTACTGTCTGTTCTATATATATACCACCTAACTAACAACTTGAAAAAACAGATTTCTTTAACCTCATAAATCAGCCACCAGAACCCAACACAGTCGTGCTCATGGGTGATTTTAACGCTCAGCACTTTGTCGCGAGACCCCACTGTGACACGAGAGGTCAACTCATTGAAAGTTTTCCCATGACCTCTGGTGTGTGTCTGTTTAATAAGAAGGAGCCGACCTATTGCAAAGTCCAACGCAACTCCGTGTTCCGTGGCTGGGGTGCGCACGGACCATCCTGAACACGCCAGCTTCGCGCAGGCCCACCAGACCAGCGTGCGAGATATCATGGTCAAAAATATGCACATGCAAGGTGGTTTTCGCGATTCACCATGGGACAGCAGGATACGTCACTCGACAGCGCCTGTGCAGCTGCACGGCCAACAAGCAGCGCCTCATCACAGCACCTGCATAAAAGGCCTCCCTCGACACTACGGCTTCATTGGGCACGGCAGCGCAGTTGCGATGGTGGCATCTAATCCTATCGTCTTCGTTGTGCAGGTGAGACGATATGGTTTATGCTTTCGATCAAACGACCAATTTCTGCTATTGCTGCCATGCCCACAGACTCGCCTTGCCGCTGATTCGGTCGGTTGTGTTTTGATTTGCATCGACATCACATTGTATTTGAGAGAACTGCTATTGTTGTGCGGTGATGTAGAATCTAACCTGGGACCTGACATAAACCAGATCGCCAAACAACTTAAGGACATAGCCGCTGATATTAAAGAGGGACGCCTCGTTCAGATGGATCAAAAGTTAGACGTGTTAACAGCAATCGAGGCAAAGGTGTCATTCTTTGAATGTGAGATAACAAATATGAAGGTGCGCTTGCAAAGGCTTGAAGAGCGAGCCGAAGACTTAGAACATCGGAGCAGACGAGCAAACCTATTAGTATATGGCCTCCCTGAAACAGAGGGAGAAAACAGTCAAAGCCTAGAAATGGCTGTGAACGACAACATAATTAAGAACACTCTTGGTCTGGAACCCGTTGGTATTGAGCGCATCCACCATTTAGGTAGATATTCAAGAAATAAAACCAGACCAATCATATTCAGGCTTCTCGACACTAGACATAAGACTCAAATATTGCGAAAAGGCTACAAGCTCAAAGGCTCCAACTTGTCTATCGGAGAGGATTTCAGCCGCAAAATGCGGGAGACTAGAAAGAAACTCTGGAATAGTGCAAAACCCAATTGGGAAAAACACGAAAAAGTCTCTATCATATGATAAGCTCTACATAAATGATCGCGTATTTGTTTGAGATCACGAAAAAAATGAAAGGGTGTCACTACAAAAAAACAAAGAAATCGTCCATCAGCCCGAAGTCAAGCAAGCGTGAGACCCTAGCAAAGAAACTTGAGACCCTAACAGTGCTTAACGTAAATGCGAGAAGCATAGTAAACAAGGTAGAACTCCTGGAACGACTGTTACTTGAACACAATCCGGATATGGTGGCCATCACTGAAACCTGGCTATCCCCAGATATCTTCAGTCACGAGATATCTCCACCAGGTTACTCTGTTATTCGTAAAGATAGGCCGTCTCGTGGTGGTGGCGTGGCCCTGCTTCTTAAGAATGATATTCCATTCGTTCCACTCCCCGAAGTCTCCAACGCAGAGGCTGTATTTTGTAAAATATTGCACAATGATACCGGTATATTTACTGGTTGCGTCTATCGAAGCCCTACTAGTGGATCCGAAGGCATGCTTGCCTTGCAGGAGTGTATGCAATTCCACGTTCGTACCAGTAGAGTGATCCTCATGGGGGACTTCACTTTACCAGATCTGAACTGGAGTACCATGCACTACACTTCAGCCACATCCGCAGCACTTACGGATCTAATGCTAAACTTCAACCTCAACCAGGTAGTCGACCAGCCAACTCGCTCACAAGGCTCTACGAATAGCATTCTTGATCTCATACTCATAAGTAACCATTTCCCACTTCACGCAATTGAGATGGCAATAGTCGGTGGTATATCGGACCACAACATACCTAAATGTAAGCTCTCGCTTGAAGGCAACATAAAGAAGCTAAACCTGGAGCGTGCTGTACTTGATTTTCATAGAGCAGCTCATGACTGCATTCTCACTCACCTGGCACACGAGTTTGATGCTTTTCTCCAAGCAGCTTCAGAAACATGTTGTGACGTCAACACTTTGTGGCATCAATTTAAGACAATCGTGCTACACTACACAACAAACGTTGTCCCGATGAGAGGTTGCAAACCACAAAAGAAAAACTCATGGAAATCGCGTGAGGTCCTTCAAGCGAAGCGTAAAGTAAAAAGACTTGGACATACTATTAAAAGAAAAGGGCCGAATCAATCTTTGGCAGACAAACTGACCTCCGCTCTCGCTGACTTCAAAGGAAAGTTAAAAATGCAAAACATCACTATTTCAGCACAACATACCCCGACTTCATTACCAACAATCCACACAGGTTTTGGAAATACTTTCGCCCGTGTTTAGGTGTGTCACCCGAACGGTCTCTAGAAGAGAAAACGGCTTGAGCGAACACATTCAATAACTTTTTCTTTTCGGTTTTCACTTCAGATAATGGCTTACTTCCCTCCCTACCCTGCCCACCTAAAACCATCGATTCATTAAGCATTACCAATGCCGGAGTTCTTAATCTATTTATTTATTTACAGTACACCCTGCAGCGCCGAAGCATTATAGCAGGGGAGTGGGGACAACATAAAGTGACTAGCACGAGAATATAATCACACAAAAGGGAGGGATGACAAAGGAGCAATGCATCAAGATAAAAATAAGTACATGAAAAAAGTAAATGAGAAACAGTACAAGAAAAACAGTATAAGAAAAAAGTTCATTCAGCCTGCAGTCATTGGTTTGGAAGACGATTGCAATTACAAATCATTGCTTAAAAATGCATCCCGGGGAGCACTCACAACTTCGACTGGCAACTTATTCCATTCAGAAATACTGCGGGGAAAGAAAGAAAACTTCATATAGTTTGTTTTGCAGGAAATTTCACGTATTTTGAAACTGTGGTCTCTTCTGTTTGAGATATAGTGTAGTGCTTTAAGGTATTTTAGCTTGTCAATGCCTGTCGCGTCAGTGTATATTGCGTGCAGAAGTTTCAGTCGGTGCTTCTGGCGTCTTATCTGTAGCGGCTCTAGTCCGATGCGTTTCTTTATTGCTGTTATGCTTGCGTGTCTGGAGTACTTCTTTGATATAAACCTGGCAGCGCGGTTTTGTATGCCTTCTAACTTATCCATCAGGTACCACTGGTGGGGATCCCACAAGGCGGTGGCATATTCTAATTGCGGCCTTACCAGCGACTTATATGCTATGGTTTTAAGAATCTGAGGGGCAGTTCTAAGGGTTCGTATAAGTAGGCTAAGCATTTTCCTGGCTTTCCTGACGGTCATATCAATATGGCTGGAAAAGGACAGATCAGCAGTTAGATGAACACCTAAGTATTTAATTTCGTTAACCTTCCTGAGCATGGAATCTCCCAGTTTGTAAGTAGGTTCATTAGTGATTTTAGATTTAGTGAATGTTACCTGGTAACATTTATCAGTATTCAGGCCAAGTTCCCAGTTTTGACACCAGGAGGCTATGCTGTTGAGGTCCTGCTGGAGTACGTCTATATCATGTTGATTGCGAATGGATCTGTAAACAACGCAGTCATCTGCGAAAATTCTAATTTGTGAGGAAATGCATGAAGCGATGTCATTGATGTAAATTAAGAACAGCAGCGGCGCCAGCACCGAGCCTTGCGGCACTCCAGAAGTGACTTGGGCAAAACTAGAATTCTTGCCTCCTATAACTACGCATTGTATTCTGTCGTTCAGGTAGTCTTCAATAACCTTTATGACTTTCGCATCCAAATTAAGAGTGCTCATTTTATGTATTAACAGATCATGTGATACGGAGTCAAAGGCTTTGCGATAATCGAGAAAGACTGCATCTGTACGTATTCTTCTTTCAGCACTATCTGCAAGCTCATGAAATAGGTCTATCAGCTGAGTGGTACAGCTCACGCCTTTTCGAAAACCGTGCTGATTTGGAAAGAAAAAATTGTTTCCTTCTAAGTGCCTTATGATATTGCTATAAAGAATGTGCTCAAAGATTTTACAACATATGGAACAAAGTGAAATTGGCCTGTAGTTAGATACAGATGACTTGGAACCGCTTTTAAACACTGGAACTATATGGGCTTTTTTCCAATCTTTAGGGAGCATGCCACTTTCGAGGGTTTTGCAGAATATTATTTTTAAGTATTGAGATATAATGAATGAACAGGCTTTGTTCATAATGAATGAACAAGCTATTGCTTAATATCGACATCAAAAAAGCTAACGGGCCAGATGATATCCCGAATGAATTTTTGAAAATGTATGCAGAATGGTGTAGCCAATACCTTGCCAATATATACCGCAAATCACTTGCATCCGCATAACTACCAGATGACTGGAAAAAAGCGAAGGTGATTCCTATACATAAATCCGGCGACAGCAACGAACCTTCTAACTACAGGCCAATCTCACTTATCAGCACATCTTGTAAAATATTGGAACATATTATCTTCAAACACATCACTATATTTCTCGAGCAAGAACATATATTAATACCTCAACAACACGGCTTTAGAAGTGGCCTCTCAACGGTCACACAACTAACCAAAGTGGTGCATGACCTAAACAACTGAAGCCAGACAGACATGATCTTCCTCGACTTCAGTAAAGCATTTGATTGTGTAAGCCATGTAAAATTAGTTGCAAAACTGGAGGCTGCAATCGGAGGTGGTCAGATTACTCCATGGATAAAAGACTTATCACATCGAACACAATATGTTATTGTAGATAACACCCCTTCCAGGTCTGTAGCTGTCACCTCCGGTGCTCCCCAAGGGTCAGTATTGGGCCCATTGCTATTTTTTATCTTTATTAACGACATTGCTGCTAACATTGAATGTGACATCAAGCTCTTCGCGGATGATTGTATTATTCATAAAGAAATTGTCAGTTACGCAGACCACTTATTATTAAACAGGGCACTCGATTTGGTGTCCAATTGGTGTAAAGAATGGCAAATGTCAGTTAACACCACTAAATCTGTATGCATGTCCTTTACAACAAAAAAGAAGCCTTCAGAATTTTCTTATGCCCTCGGTGGCACTTGCCTGAATAAAGTTAATAAACACAAATACCTAGGTTTCACATTCTCTTCTGGCCTTTCATGAAACTTACATATTGATATATTACCTCAGTAGCATTACGCAAGCTTTTTTTTTCTTAGACGAGTTTACGCCTTGCACCGAAACACACCAGACTACTAGCCTATACAACTTTTGTTCGCCCCGTCTTAGAATATGCTATCATCATCTGGTTTCCACACACATCAACTAACATATCAAAACTAGAAAAGGTGCAAAGAAAAGCTGTGAGGTTAATTTTTAACAAATACAGGCCCTATGACTCCCCTACAAACCTCTTAGCTGATGCAGGTCATGAAACACTATCTGTTAGGGCCAGACACGCCCGCTTAAAATTTATCTACCAACTAATGCACGACAGTTATAAGATAGACCGAACTAAGTACGTTACTTTGTCTACGTCACGTCTATCACGAAAAAATCGCCCATTTACACTAAACCAGCACAGTGTTTGCAATGACATGTTCAAGTTTTCACTTTTCCCACGTGCGATCAGAGAATGGAATCTCCTCCACGCAGACACAGTTTCCTCTTCGTCACTTTCATCGTTCCTCAACCTACTAGAGACATCAAACAAAGAAGACGCCACTTAACACACCCACATATCTTAAACTGTAATACTTATTTCTTTGCGTGGAGTTTCTGCATTTCAACCCCCAAACTGGCCGCTTCTGCACGGTTATCTGTTAGTTGTATAATTTCTCTAATCTTACAGGGGTCATTCATTCGCTATTCTTTATATAAATTCTAGTAATACAATATTGTTATATTGTTATACCAACTACATTGTTATATTGTTATAGCCATATTGTGATACCAACCAAAAGTATTGTATCATTGGTGATTTCTGCACTAGTTAAGGAAGCCTTTTCCTTTTTCTTTCTTTCTATGAATGTACCATGTAACATGACCTGTTTGTTTCTTTCTGTAAAAGCGTGCCCCTCTGCTTTGGTCTCACTGAGACTGGCAGTATTGCAAATAAATAAATAAGCTCGTATTTGTCAATAGATCTCTCTGTGGCAGCTGCTGTGAGTTGTGCCCACAAGTCACACATGCGCTGCCTCTCGCGACCTCCCAATTAGCGAGGCAGATGCGCCACACTTCACTCCGTTTGGAACGTGCCGCACAAGACAGATTGTTTGCGCCAGCCAATGTACTATCACAAAATGAAAACACACATAGAGCTGTGCTCAAATTTCGCATAGGGAGTGTCATAATCATTGGTGAATTTTTTCTCAGCATAGACCTGCTCTGTCACGAGAAATTAGTTATAGATTTTTAAATGATGTTCGTGTACTAGATGTTAGACAGCGGAGCAATTCGTATCATGGCCTTTTAACAGAGGCCTATGTTGTGACATCTATAGCACACTCCTCCAGGCCTTTTCGCATAAGGGTCTGGTTGAGGCAGTAGTGCTGCTTGGAAATTATCATTAATTGAATGTTTTAAGTTTATATGTCACCTACCGTATATAACCATGTAATGAACGCACTTTTTTTCCCCAATATACCTAAGCAAAGTTGGGGGGTGCGTTCATTATATGGGGTAAATTTCATCGAGACATTTTCGAAACGGCAAAAATTGAAAAGTAAGACGCAATGAGTTGGAACATGTATAAGATAGTAGAACGGCAGATTGGGCAAGCTGGTGGTTTTCCATAATGTTTAAAAACAGCTCTAAAGACGTGCACCGGACAACAGAATAGATGATGGGACACACGCAGCACTGACTTGCAACTGCATTATAGGAAAAAACAAGATGGCTTCTTGAAGCCTTACATCGAATGTGCACGCATGCTTGATGTGAGTAAAGGCTCTTGCCATTCCCAAAACAATGCCTCGTGGTCGCAGTTGAGATCAACACCGTTGTTCACCCTTGTTCAACAAGCCCATTTTCTTCAAAGATGAGGCTATGGAAGGCTGACTAACACACCTGCTGCCTTTTCCCATGATGTAAAATGCTTCCGCCACTTCCCTTGTAATGCGGTCAGTTTGCACAAACAGGATTTTTGTGTCATCAAATAATGGTTCACTTGCATTCAAAACAGTGCTTTGCCAGGTTTGTAGATTTCTTGTCTAAAGAATTCTGGTGAATTATGTGCATAGCCTATCTGGGCTATGCACATAAGGCTGCAGGACAAAGGGATTTATTTTATTTTTATTTACTTTATTACCCACAGCGCCTTAACAGGCATTATAGTGGGGGAGGGTATACACAAAAAAGATAAAGAAATACATTCAGTGTCAGTCACACAACTAATAAAAATAACCACTAATCACAATAAGTCACAAAATACACATGTCATTGGAACAAACTTAAATGCGGTTATGATAACGTAGAAAAGAAAACATCTTTAGACATAAGAGGCAATGTTTGACGGCAACTGGTTCCATTCGCGGATTGTTCTAGGAAAGAAAGACAATTGAGATAAATCAATCTTGCATGCGATTTCCCATACCTTGAACATATGATCAACTCAGTCTGAGATATAGTGAGGTGCAAGCAAATATGAATAAAGGGAAAATCAGACATCCACCCATTTGTAGCGATTGCAACAAAGGAAACCTATACGGGTGTTGTGTCGGCAGCGGCAGGCAAGCGGGGGGCCCCGACGGGCGAACGCGCGGCTAGCGCCGGCGCAGTAAAGGAGACACGGAGCTAACTGCTCCCGATGAAAACCGGAACGAAGACTCGACCGACCCACGGCCGTTTATTACTTATAAAGGCTTCACATGCTAGATGACACCTCCCGATTGGTCCAAGCTTGTCACATGACAGAAGGGGGGTACGCCATCTAGCTAAGCAATTACAAAACATACATGTGCGATGACACAGAGATCTGACAGGGGGCGACACTATACTACATCATCCCCCCCTGGAAACAAAGCAAGCATACAGTGAAACGCGCACACAAGACGCGCACTTAAGTCCAAAGGCAATTTCAGTTCATTCCCCCCCATGTTCACACACGCGCACCAGTTGCACACAAAGCACGCACTTAAGTCCACAACAAATTCAATCCATCCCCGCCCAAGTTCACATACATGCGCACCAGTCTTGGGCACCAAAAAATGGGCAGTCACTCAAAGTCCAACACGGAACACGGCACAAAACTCACTGCACCACAACAAGGAACACATTTTACCTGTGTGAACGAAAAAATGTGAAGTGCCTCCCAAATGTCACAGCGAGGCCCCTAGCCGTGGCATTTCGAAGACGGCAAAACGCTCTACATTCAAGAAACACAATCGTCAAGCCAAGGAGGCCGTTTTTTGACACGATGAGGACGCGTGCGTACCTCAGAAGAACTTTGGGGGTTGCGACGCGTTTCGGTCGACTTTAAAGACCCAGTCGTCCCACTACTATTTCCCTCCCCCTGGTTGGAAAATTGAATGTGGTTGTCGCGCAAAGCTGGAGAGGGTTGCCCAGGAAGCTCCTCTCGAAGTCCCAACAAGTCCTGGGATGCTACCGATTCCCCCACGGAATCAGAAATGATTGCCGACTGTGTACACTCTGAAGTGATACCGTCAGATGCACTACTTAAGTGATGCCTATGAAAGGACGATGTCACGCCAGACGAGTCATCGGAATGACTGTCCAGGTTTGAATACGAGTACAAAAAATCTTTATCCGTTGAGGACAATGTACTATGTTTTGAATCATCTACTACTGTGGTTAACTTAGACGCATTCCACGTCTTCCCATCACTGAGTACAAAAGAGGATGGTCCTACCTGGGCTTTAACTGTACGAGGCGTACTGTACTTAAAAAATCTTTTCTTGGCAAGTTTTACTTTGACGGTGTCTCCCACCTTGATACGAGTTGCCTGAGCACCTCTCCGTTTGTCTACATACTGTTTAGTTTGCTGCTGTTTCTGCGAGACTCTCTCGCGAACTTTACTGTTCTGAACCGCTGTGTGCTTAGGCAACCTGAAGTTGCTAATATCTACCTTTGAACGGGGTTGACGACCATGAAGTAGGAAAGCTGGGGAGAGACCCGTTGTAGCATGTGGCGTAATCCTATAAGAACCCAAGAATTCTGAAATGCATTTCGAAGCATCTCGACCTTCAAGCCTTGCTACCTGCAGGTGTTCCTTAATGACTCTGTTGAACCTTTCTATTTGACCATTTCCCTGAGGATAATAGTTGGAGGAGAAAAAATGAGCGATTCCTTTTTCCTTTAGGTAATCTTTGAATTGTTTTGAAACAAACTGTGGACCATTGTCTGTAACTATAGAGTCTGGCAATCCTTCACGGCTGAAAGCCCAATCAAGAAGCTTAATGACATCATCTGTGGAGATGGAATTAGTACCAAGTACTTCTGGCCACTTTGAATAGTAATCAACAAGGGTGACTAGATACCTAGGGTAGGACATGTTTAATGGGCCAATAATGTCCATTCCCAATTTCTGCCAAGGCCCGTTCGGCCATTCGACTGGCTGCAGTGGAGCTACATGAGGCTTTGCAGACTTGTCTGCCAGCTTACATACATGACAATGCTTTACATACTGTTCAACAGTGCTATCCATCTGGGGCCACCAATAGCGTTCACGAAGAAGCTGCTTAGTACGTACTATGCCCTGATGATTTTCATGTGCCAGCTGTAGAAATGTAGGTATTAGGACACTGGGTATTACCACACGATCACCACGCATGAGTAATCCGTCTACAAAGGACAATTCTTCATTTACATGAAAGTAAGCTATTAAAGCATTGTCTATGGTTTTCTTAGAAGGCCAACCTTCTGCTAGGCATTTACTGACCTTCTGAAGCGTCTCATCTGTACTCGTTGCAAGTTGCACTGTTTCCTTGTCAACAACCGGTGTGACTAAGGATACTATTTCTTCCTCCTGTACTACATTCTGCGAATCCTTTACTGGAAGTCTAGACAAGGCATCAGCTACTAGGTTTTCTGATCCTTTGCAATATTCAATCTGAAAGTTGTAATACAGGAGCCTGGCTGACCATCTTGAAATGCGAAGAGGTCGACGACCTGAGTCGCCAGCGGACAGTAATGCAACTACTGCTTGATGGTCAGTTCGAAGAGTGAACCGTCTACCCCAGAGGTAAACATGCCATTTTTCACATGCGAACAGACATGCTAGCGCTTCACGCTCTCCTACAGAATACTTTCGTTCAGCTACAGACAAAGTTCTAGATGCAAAAGCTACAGTTTCTAGCTTGGAACCATACGGTTGCTGTAACACAGCACCAACACCAACATCAGATGCATCAGTCGTGACTACCACAGGCAATTCAGGGTTGAAAATCTTAATGACAGGGGAACATGTAAGATGAGCTTTCAACTGATTGAAGCTACGTTGTGCGTCATCAGACCAAGCAAAATTTTGCCCTTGCCTGAGCATGAGGCGAAGCGGTTCTACAAGTTCTGCATAATGATCAATGAACTTGGCATAGTAACCAGCTAATCCTAAGAAGGATTGCAATGACTTAATATCTGTAGGAGCAGGCGCATTCAGGATTGCTTTTACCTTGCTTTCTGTAGGCGAAATGCCTTCAGCTGAAATTTTATGGCCCAGAAAAGTCAGTTCTCTCACAGAGAAGACACATTTTTCATTCAGTTTCATACCACTGTTTGAAATGCAAAGCAAGACTTCTCTTAAATTAGCATCATGCTCAGGTTTCGTCTGACCCCATACCAAAATGTCATCAAGGTAACAGACAACATTCTTACAATTCTGCAAGATTTGTGACATCATTTTCTGAAACACTGCTGGCGCGGATGCCAAGCCAAAACAGACACGCTTGAACCTGAATAAGCCTTCATGAGTTATGAATGTAGTGAGATCTCTACTACCTTCTTCCAGTAACAGCTGGTGGTAAGCAGATGCTAGATCCAGCTTAGAAAAATATGTGGCACCATGAAACATTTGCAATAACTCTTCTACGTGCGGCAAAGGATACCCATCAATGACAATTGCCTTATTCGGTTCCCGGAGGTCAACACAGAGCCGGATGGCTCCATCCTTTTTGCGCACCACGACGAGTGGAGACACCCATTCAGAAGCCTCGACGCGCTCGATGACGTCGCAGTCCTCGAGACGCCGCAGTTCATTTGTCACCTGGTCACGGAGAGCCAGGGGTAGCCTGCGCAACTTGGAAGATACAGGTTTCATACCTTGCCGCCGATGTATTCGGTGCACGAAGTTTTTGACGAGTCCCAACTCGCCACTGAAGAGGTGATCAAAACCCGGAGGCACACCTGTGGGGCTCTGTACTGGAGGAAGCGTAGCCAGGCAGCATGTCAGCGAAGTACCGTCGATTTGTATCCCCAAGCGCTGGATGGCGTCAAGACCCAGCAGTGATGTTCCTGTGGACGTTACATGGAACGTGACTGAGCACGACCTTTGAAGAAACTGGACAGTGGCTTGGAAAAGGCCTTGAATGTCGATGCGTTGCTTGGAGAAATTCCTCAAGTCCACTGCTGCTTTTGACAGTCTGTGCTGTCGACCAAAGTGCTTTCCAAAATCCTCGGCCGTCATCAATGAGACAGACGCTCCTGTGTCCACGAGCAGCCGCATGGCGACGTCGTTAACCACTACCGGGACTTGCAAATCCCTTTTAGCTTCCAAGGTGCTCACCGTCAAGACAGATGCGGACGGCTGTCCTGCGGAAGTTGACGAAGACCGCGTCTCTGCGGAAGAGACGTGCTGGACAGTACGGGTTTTTCGGCATACTGATGCAAAATGACCCAACGTGTGGCAGGCGTTGCACCGCCGGTTCCTTGCGGGGCAATTCCTGTACGTTGCAATATGCTTCGTGCTGCCACACCGGTCGCATGAACTATGCTCGAAATTAGGGTCCTTCGCATCATGTGCTTCATTGCGGGTCCCGGAGGAGCCTCGCGGAAAATGTCGATCATCTGGGCGGCCTCTTGGAAGACGTCGGCCATCTTGGCGGCTCCTCGGAAGAAGTCTGCCATCTTCATGGCCTCCTGCACTATGTCGGCCATCTTGGCGGTTCCCCGGAAGAAGTCGGCCATCGTCCTGGCCTCCCGGACTACGTCGGCCATCTTGGCTCGTCGATGGAGCGCCAAGTTGAGCTGCCTCAATTCTTTGTATTTTCTCCGAGTCGAACGCGCGGTTCGCTCGATGTAGGGCTTCTAACGAGCGTCCACTTTCTTCTGCCTTGTCCAAGGTCAGGGTTTCGCCATGAGCCAGCAACTTTTCGCGAACGCTGACGTTCGCTACCCCATGTATGATTTGGTCTCGGACGCGCTCGCCATAGGTTGTGCCGAAGTTGCACTGTACCGCCTTCTCCTTCAATGCGGTCACGAATTCCAGGAATCCTTCTCCGTCGAACTGCTTCCAACTGGTGAATTCGTGCCGTTCCGCCAGGACATTTGTTGACGCGGCGAACAGCCGGTCAAGCCGGTTGACTGCCTTGCTGCTTCGCTTGAAGCTGACGCTGCGCTGGTTGACTGCCTTGCTGCTTCGCTTGAAGCTGACGCTGCGCTGGTTAACTGCCTTGCTGCTTCCTGCTCCTCGTCTGCAAAGTACTTCCGTTGTCCCTCACGCCCGAGAGCGCTGACGAGCGCGGACGCTCGTCGCGCGTCCGTCCAGTCGCCACCGCCGGCCGCTTCGAGGTGGGCATGAAAATTTTTTTTCCATCGATGCCATGGAATTAACGGTGGCCCGGGCAATTCCAGAAAAACGGGAAGGTTCGCCGTGAAAGACGCCATGCCCGGTAGCGTGCAGGAGACAGTGCAGAAAACAAGCCGGAGCTCGCAGCAGGAATGGGGCAAGGAAGAACAAAGGGGGCGAGAAGGCCTAGGCTCGGAAGCCTCGCGACGCCAAGTGCGTCGGCGGCGTTTGCCTGCCGTGCGGACATGGGAAGGGTCGCTTCACTTACGAAGCTCGTTGGTTTCCCGGGGCTTCGGTCGGAACCGCTGCGGGAATCCCATCCTCGTCGCCAAAAGATGTTGTGTCGGCAGCGGCAGGCAAGCGGGGGGCCCCGACGGGCGAACGCGCAGCTAGCGCCGGCGCAGTGAAGGAGACACGGAGCTAACTGCTCCCGATGAAAACCGGAACGAAGACTCGACCAACCCACGGCCGTTTATTACTTATAAAGGCTTCACATGCTAGATGACACCTCCCGATTGGTCCAAGCTTGTCACATGACAGAAGGGGGGTACGCCATCTAGCTAAGCAATTACAAAACATACATGTGCGATGACACAGAGATCTGACAGGGGGCGACACTATACTACAACGGGTTCCTCGATAGAAAAGCCTCGCAGTTGAAGAAAAATTCGTCCTGGTCCGGGACGGGAACCACCACCTCTCCGGGGCAGCCGCTCTACCATCTGAGCTAACCAGGCAGCTAGCAGATGGTAGGGCGAAGTCGAATGTGTCAACAACTTGAAGCAAAGGCAAGAGTTTGACGTAATAGTTCTGCGGAAACCCGCAAGGTGGAGAGAAGTAATTAATAAAGGGAAAATCAGACATCCACCCATTCATAGCAATTGCTACAAAGGAAACCCATACAGGTTCCTCGATAGAAAAGCCTTGCAGTTGAAGAAAAATTTGTCGGTCTGAGACATAGGGAGGTGCAACCAAATATGTTGTATTTTCAATCCCGACGGGACCATGGTAAACAGCACGAAAGAATTTCAATCGCAACTTAGGTCAACGATTATCTAAATGCTCCCAATTCAGTGTTTCTTTTATACTTTCCGCCACAATAGCCCTGCGTGATAGGCCTGACACAAACCAGGCAGCCAAATTTTGAATCCTTTCCAATTTATCATTGTCTCGCTTTGCTGGAGGGTCCCAGACTGTGCAGGCTTATTCAAGAAGTGGTCTAACATTGGTTTTGTACAATAATTCTTTAGTAGGTACAGGAAAAGTTCTGGCATTCCGACGCAAAAAGTCCAACACTTTCCCAGCTTTGGTTGCAACATAATCAACGTGTCTCTGCCACCTTAGCAAAGATGCAAAATAAACATTTAGGTATTTGTAATCTGATACTTGTTTTAAAGCTATGCTGTTCGGATTATTATTGTTCATGTGTTGATACCTTTTTCTGGTAAATGTCATGCACACATTTTTTTTTTAAATTTGACTTCATATGCCACTTTACACACCACTTGTTGATTCTGTCTAGATCTCGTTGAAGAGCAGCCACATCATCAATGCATTTAACTTCCCTGTATAGCACACAATCGTCGGCAAATAAACGCATCTGAGACTGGATACCATCAGGTATATCATTTATGTACAATAGAAGTAACAGTGGACCCAACACAGATCCTTGAGGTACACCGGACGTGACACTCGTCATCTGAGATTGAGCTCCGTTAACAGTGACAAACTGCTTTAGTGATGCGAGATATGATCTTATCCAAGAAATAACCTGCAGATGTATATTATAAGGTCCAAGTTCTTCAATTAAGGAAGCATGGGGTACAGTGTCAAATGTCTGGAAGTCCAAGAAAGCACAGTCTACTGATAGTCAATGATCGAGGGATTCTGCTATGTCGTGTGTAACTTTTGTTAATTGTGTAACGCAGGAAAAGCCTTTCCGAAACCCGTGCTGAGCTGAATTAAACAGATAATGTTCATTAATATGTGCTACAACTTTAGTATGCAAAATATGCTCTAAAACCTTGCAAGAAACACATGTAGAGGACACTGGCTGGTAATTCGCTACTTGACTGCATGCGCCCGACTTAGATAGGCACAACACTCCCAACTTTCCACTCGTCCAGAAGACACGACTGTTCTAGAGATTTGTCATAAATTATATGTAAATATGGTGCGACTGATATTGCACAGAGTTGGAGAAGTCTGTTTGGCAAGCCGTCAGGGCCACAGGCCTTTGACGCATTTAATCCCAGCAACAACACCTTAATACCACGTGCGGAAAAGTTAATGTTATCCATCTAGCCTATTTGCTTCGAGGGTCCTGTGCCTTCTCATCAAAAGCGTGGCAGTTTGGGCGAGTTGGTATGTCATGACTGTTTTAGGCTTGTAGCGCAGCTCAGAAAGAGCAAAAAAGGAAGGAGGTAGGGGTAATCAAAGGGAACGGCGAGTGAGCGCTCAGTCTGTTTTCCGTTCCCTTTGATTACCCCTACCTCCTTTCTTTTTTGCTCTTTCTGAGCTGCACTACAAGCCTAAAACAGCCTTCCCATCAGTTCTGATCACTGGGGTGAAGACAGAGCTGAAGTATTGATTAAAATTTTCGGCCTTGGCAATGTCGCCATGTACCATGTTACCGCCAATGACCAGTGATGGAACAGCTACCTTGTCCTTACCATTTCTTTTAACATGCTTCCAAAATTCTTTGGGATTTTGTTTTAATCTAAAGTGCATGGAGCATGAATAGCAATCCTTTGCATTACAAGTAGCAACTTTCACTTCACATGCTATATCCTGCAATGTTCTTTTCTCTTCTGTAGGTACCTCTCGAAAATTGCGATAGCATCTCTGCCTTTTCTGGGTTAGTCTGCACAACAGTTTTGTAAACCAGGGTTTACATTTAGTGCGCCTTGGGGTTAACACCCAGGAAGGAACAAACTGATGCTTTAGTTCCACCATTTTTTGTTTAAATAATGTCCACAGATGAGCTACACTTTCAATCTCAGCTTGTGTTTCACAAACTGTTAGATAGGAATCTAAGGCCCTGTTAATCTCAGCCACATTAGCCTTCTCAAAGTTGAAAACCTGCCTATTAGGACCAGTTACTATTTTTACCTAACTGATATGCATCTTGCACACCACAGCGCTGTTATCGCTTATACTAGGTACAACACTGGAGAAAACTAGTTCAGGTTGATTTGTCAGAATTAAATCTAAAATATTTTCTATGCGTGTTGGTGCCAACACCATTTGGTGAAGCGCAAAAAAGGGCGATTAAGTTGTTGGTGCCAATCGCGGGAAGGCAAGTTAAAGTCGCCACTGGTTACTAACATGTCTGCCCTGCAGCGTTTCAAGTACTTTCGTAGGCTGTAACAGTGTGCTCACAGGGAGCCCGGTGGCCCGTAAAAACTGCCCACAAGCAACACTTTGTTATTAAGTAGTGTCAGCCTGCAGAACACCGCCTCACAAGCACCTACATCAACGTTGACCGTGCTTGACGAAAGACTGCTATCTACCAAAATGAACAAGCCTCCACCGTGATAATTTCTGTCCTTTCTATGGGTGGTGAAACCGTCAGGAAATACTTCGTTGTCAGCAATGTCGTCATCTAACCACGACTCGGTCCCCAAGATAACAGTTGGCTTGGAATTCAAGTCATCTACCTTATATTTAATACCTCTGCAGTTGACCAGAAGAAAGCAAAGCCCTGCGTCATTTACTTGGGATGGTCAAGTCAGTGGTACTAATTGTTTCACGCCATTGTCATACATATACTTCTGCCCATTCATGAACAGAGTATCATATCGAAGGCTCACTTTGTCGCCTTCTTCCTTTCGGGACTTGGCGTACTCCCATAAAAATTTTCGTTTCATCCTTACTGTTTTGGAAAACTCCTTTGAAACGCTGATGTTATTTCCTTTAACTTTCTAGCGTTGCTCAGAATCTGTTACATTTCTTTAAACAGGATGAAATTAGTAATCAAAGGATGGCATTTTCCTGGCTGAAACTTTGCAAGTCTATGAGCCCATTCGATAGAGACAGACTGTACAGTCGCCGACCGTTTATTCGGACCTCACGGGGACTGCGAAAATGTCCGAATAAACAGGTGCCCGGAAAAGCAGATTAAGGGAAAAAATGAAATCCTTTATTTCCACGCACTTATTCGGGCTCGGCAGTAGGCTTGAAGAAATCGTGAATGCGCCGTCGCACACTGTTCCGTTTACGCGCAATCAGATAAGCCTGAATCTCGGAGAGGGTCGTACGGTCACTATAGGCGGCTTAAAGCACAGTCACTGCTTGTACACGCTCCGCATGCGACAGCAGCTTAGCACATGGTGCGTCATCTTCCAGCTCGGAGTCATCGTCCGGCGGTGCAGCAGAAACCTGACGAATGATCTTGCTGTCGTCGAGTTCTGCGCATGTCAGTACAGCAGCGTCAGCTCCTGTGAAACTGTCAAATGAGACGGTGTCTGGAATTGCAATGCAACCACTGCGCAAGTCTCGGCAGACCATTTTTCGTGTTGGTAGGGAGCACATCGGAAGGCGACAAATCTTAGGCCTCCCGGCACCTGCTTGCCGGCATTCCCCAGCGCAGTCTGCACGGGCACTGTCGGCGCCATTAGACACTTGATGCAATGTTTCCGTATGCCACGTTGGATCACCGGAACCTCGACACAGCACACAAAGCAAACACTACAATGCCGACACCAGTCGCACAAACGAAAAACATGGCCTACTCGCAGCATCGTTACAGTGTACTAAAATAGGGGCAGTGTGTTCAGGCAGTGCTCGCCGCTGAGGCGCTTCATGTAGATAGCATGAGATGGCGCTGTAGGAACATAGGCTGTACGGAATGGACGGCGCAGCGTCAGCGATGCATGTTGATATTTTGATAATCATTTTCTGTCGCAGTCAAGTAGACGTGCAAATGCTCGGCGGAAGTGAGTTCATCTATTATATGAACTCACTTCGTATAATAGTTGAATTATATGTGCACTCCTAGCGCATCTCAACGCCCATTAGACGGATTTATTAACCTGACAGTAAATGTTTTGCAGACACCGAAGTACTGGCGTAACGCCGTTAAATTTGTTTTGAGCCATGCTGCCACGTAACCAGAAATTATTCGGACGGAAAACTTGGCTAGAAATAACGCCGTAGTAAAGGACATCGAATTGATTATAACCAACCTGGATTCCAGGTGCACACATTTTCTTTTGCGGTTCGCATTCATAAAAAAGCGGCCGCAGCATCCGCGACCCAATGTCAAGCGCTTAGTTCCTCAGCCGCTGTTGTAGAAGAGAAGGCAAAACAATATGTATGTACATAGCCCAAAGCCAGAGAGCTTACCTGCTTGGCATTTACCTTTTTTCGCGATAAACATTTGTCCCTCGTTCTTTCATTCTGTTTGGCGAACCCCCCGTAACTACATTTGCACAGTTTATTCGTGAATTTTTTTTTATTTACATGATGAAGTGCTCCTGAACCTCGGACTCATGTGCGAGTATGAGACACAACGACATCCTACATTTCTATGAAAGGAATAAAGCAGGTAGGAAAGACGCCAAGTAAAAGGGATCTCTGCAAAACTACACACAGTATGCCAAAACACAGAAAAACAGTGCGAGTACATTCCATCCCAAACAGTGGAGACCTACAGCGGTATTAATATGCGCAAATGAATTCCTTAATTCATTTCTTAATTATATCCACACAATTAGCTTTTTGAATGCACCAGAAAAAGTTGTGCATTCAGATAAAACAAAGATCAGCATACACGTGTTGCACAATTGCAGCCAACTTTAAAGTGCAACTTCTTTTTTCGTCGTGCTTCTCTTCTCTGATTAAGCCCTTTAACATAAAAGTGCAGCCTTGTTAGGACATAAAAACGCACAACTGCTGATGTGAAATTATCAGCGTGTATTTTGCAGCATATGGCATAGCCAATTAAATTTAAAGCTTTCACTAGCTAGAATCATGACATCAACTATGCTGTCACTGCAAGGCACCTCTTTGTTGGAGAAGGTTGTAAATATATTCCGTCAAGTTTCTTTAGTACATCAAAAAGCAACCTGGAGGGATACAGCAATCCTCCCCCAGGTGTAACAAATTTGTGAATTTTGAGACTGCTACTGACACTAGAGTTCTGCAAAAGAAGAGAGCGGCATTCCTCACATTTGTTGTGAGTAAAAATGTCTGCGCGACATACCCTGCCATATATAATGGATGAGGCGGTCATCGCTCCTTTTCTCCACATAAGCCCGGTGCTCTAGCTCTGCCGGATCACTGTTTAGCTCTGCTCTACCAGCGTTAGATTTCCAGCTTCAACCAACTCAAGTGACGCAACGTCACCTTCCTTGTCATAATTACGAGGTGAGTGAAGTAACGATACCAAATCTTTACTGACCTCTTGTCTTCCCTATTTGCATTGCCTTCGCCAAGTTATAAAAAGACAGGAAATTCACAACAATAAAAAATTGAGGCGGCGCTGGGTGACCGTTGGATCCTCACGACTACCTCACAAGAAGTTCTACAACTTATATTGGCTTAGTCTAGATATCAATAGGTATTGAAAACCCTCTCTTTCCAAGTATTCTAACAGAGCCAAAGTGCTGCACAATGTCACATGGAGCCCATCTGCCATCGACTGGCTCAAGAAGCCGCAAAGTCCTTATACATTGGAATGAATATTTAGCGCCAGCAAACAAAGACAGAAGAGAGACGACACCACAATGCGCTAACTTCAACAACTTGATTTTCAGGAAGCACCCACCTATTTATCCCATACACAGTTAAATAGGCGGGTGTTTCCTGAAAATCAAGTTGCTGAAGTTAGCGCATTGTGGTGTCGTCTCCCTTCTGTCCTCATTCGCTGGCGCTAAATATACTTTCCAAGTCAGTTTACTAACATGCCCAACAAATGGCAATCCTTTTGCATTTGACTCCCAACGAGACAGAAACTCGAGGAATCCCTTCGGAGTCCTTCAGAGCAAGCATGCTGCAACCGGTCGCAACACGCGGTGAACGCGTCCGCATGCGTCCGTACAGCCCGTGCGACTGCAGCGCCGCCGCATACATCCGGGACCTGTCTACGCTCCCGGCTTCAAAACAGTGCATGGCACGCTCCGCTGTCTGAACACACTGCCCCTATTCTAGTACACTGTAGCGTCGTGCGCAAAGAAACAAATCAGCTGCTGGATTGTCTTGACATGGCTTACTAAGCTGAAACCGGAACTGCTGTAGAACCACTCTATCGAACCGGGCAGAAATGATGATGATGAGCGGGAATTTGCAGTAGTGCCACTTCATGGGGCAGCAAGGACGCTCCATTCAAAACGAAAATGGCGTTCAGCAAGTCGAACCATGCACCGGTCAGAGTCGGTGCTACTGCTCTCGATCGAGTTGGCTTAAGGAGTGTCCGAAAAATCAGACGAGAGGTTGCAAGGTGTCCGAACTTTCAGCAGTTGTTATACATTATGGTCTATGGGGAGAATGGCGGTGCCGCGAAGCAGACCGAATAATCGAGCATGTCCGAATTTTTGGAGTCCGGAAAATCAGTTGACGACTGTATTCCCAGTTTATTTTGACAAACATTGCGGACATGACCTTCGGCTTCTTCACTAGACTTCTGAGCCTTCTTGTCGTCGATACCATATGAGAGTAAATTGCAGTGTCGGCTGCGGTTCTCGAGGGCATCAATTTTTTACAGAAGTGACTGCAGTACCTGTTATTGTCTCATTTTCATTTTTGCTTTCTCAGACTGAGGCCATTAATTCATCAAGGCATTGAAACCTTCATTCTAAAGACTGCATTCGGGAGGCCGAGGGCGCCGTGAGCGAACTAGATGTTAGGGGAGCATGTGCTGCAGCGCATTCAGCAGGCGGGCGTGTCTGTCCCGAGGGCCAGTATAATATAAAACTATTCCAATCTGTTTTTATGCCCACATGGGTGAGGTCCGAGCTATTTTGACGTAATGGCAGATTTGGAATAAAAAGTCGCAGTGTTGCCTGAAAGGTGAAGCATCTTTTGCGATAGAACATTATAGTAGGCAGCTATAGGAAGTAAGGATAGCAGTTCTGTCGGCCATGTAGACTTGTAACCATTTGCTTAATGACTAAATTAACAAGCATGGCGTTACGCAGGCATAAGTAGACGTGAACATGTCTCACCCGATGACCGCGGAAACTCGCTGTCAAAACGCTGGAGTGAGGAAGCGTGGCAGCAGCAGCGAGTGAATTGACCTTCGTGCTGCCTTTGACTGCAACGCGAAGTGAGCGCTGTAAACAGTGCACACGAAGCTATCGGCACTCGCTCCCATCGCAGATCGCTTTCAAGATGGGGCGGCTGTGCCTTACCCAGTAGCCGCAGGAGAAGAACGCCGGCTCCCCCCCTTGCGCCTCACAGAAGATGTTGCACCTCCTCTCTGCTTTGCTCCTCTGCGGGATGGAACCGCCGTCTTTGGCTCACCCTCGCATGCTTTCACTCGCACGTACTGAACAGCATAAGGCGCGCGACGACAGTGTTGTCGCCCTGCATCTTATACATCATGGCAACACTGATGGCAGAAATGTGCCTGGAGTGTGCATATAATTGCTATCGCAATAAAAACAGATTGGAATAGCTTTGTTATCCAGCCCAGTGTAGATCACGGCTCTCCGAGTCTGCAGTGACATATGGCGACCCAGAAATTACGTTACTGCGTTGATTGGACTGCACAATTTGAGAACATTTAAGTTATCATCATGAGTGTCGACGTGGGAATATGTAGTTCGATTGCAGTGTCACCGATGTTCTCGCCTTTGTACGTTGAAAAACATACACCGTGCTGCCTTTCGACAAACTCTTTCATATTCTCAACATGTTAGTTTATTCTGTTTCATCGTGATCTCGAATTGCCCTGCCAAATTCCATTATTTCACCAAAATTCAGACTGGCCTGCTCCAAATTGCTTCAAAATGAAATTTAGTCTGCTCCAAATTGCTCCGAAATGCAATTTTGTCTGCTTCTGACTGTTCTAAAACGCAGTTTCACTTGCTCCAAAAATTGCTCCAAAATGACTTTGGGCAGTCCCACCCCTGCATATGCAATGCGGTCCTGTACAAAACGCTGCGGGCTGGAGACTGCATTTTCTGAAGTTTTGACTGGTTGCCCGGATGATCTCGTTTGAGTCCCCGGATAATGGCTCTGGCTGCTGGCTCAAGGTCACTTCAAGGTTGCCGACAACAAGAGCTAAAAGCATTTCACACTTAAAGTGCAGGTCAGCTGTTCTTTTTTCTCACGAGGTTCAACATGGCCTGTTCATGTATTGTGAAGAAATTCAGCAAAGGCATGGTTCGGCCACCGCAACAAATGTTTTCATCAAACGGTTCCAGGAGCTAATATCGATCATGATATCAAGGTTTCCAGCAGCTACAATGCGAAGAATGCACTGCAAGTATCTGAATTGCTCAACTACTTAGACGAGTGGGAGTGCACATCCAAGAAAAATGGCTTTATCAGCACAAGCATGGCTGAAGGCCTTCGGGTAACTCTGTACGGCACTCTCAATCTCCTGGAGTATGTGACGTTCAAACTCTGCTTCAGCTACCTGCTGAATTCAAGATTGAGTCAAGACACGCTGGAACCATTGTTCAGAATTCTGAGGCAAATATCTGGCAACAATGATTACCTCCACACCTGTACAGTTTCTATTATTTATCAACCTACTGAAATTTATGTATTCGGCAAGGTCTGCTGACAGTGGAAATGTCTCCCCTGGGCTTGCTCAGTATTGGCAATGTTAACGAGCAAGCGGTTCACCGAAAGATCTACGTCAATGAGCTCCTCCATGTTGGAAATTTGCGAGCAACACATGAGGTACTCGGCACCTATGACATTGAGCACCGCCGCGCTGCTTCAGGGAAAAGTGACTCTAGACTGATATTCTTTGCGGCAGGCTATGTAACAAGGAAGTTCCTGCATAGAACCAGGTGCTCCGATTGCTCAGGGACATTACTAAATTCAGCAGAATCAGTTCCCCCTCCTGAGCGGTCAGCTACACTGCACATGAGTAGGTCAGGGCTGTTGCTCCATTCTGAAGAACTAAACGAACTGGTAGCTTCACTAGATGACGCATTTACACTCTGCTTCAGTTTCAATTAGTTACAAAGAAATGGTATCGCAGACTTTGAATCCTTTCTGCAACTGAATCCTCCAAACTTGATCTGCTGTGAGTGACACAAGAAAGAGCTAACAAACGATGTTTTATTCAATTATACGCCTTTACTTTCTTGTCAAGGGCAAGAGCATGGCACACGAAAGCAACAGGTAGAAGAGAAAGCACCTGAAGCTGAGATGTGGGCTGTGATTAATGTGATGTGCTGGACCAACGTTGTGCAGCCTTGCTGGCACTAGACTCTTTATGTTAGTGTGTCTGCTGACGCAAGTTACCAGAGCTGTTGTTATATTTTAAATATATTCATATTTCAGTTTTATTTTATTGTAACCAAATAGTGAACCATATGCACTTAACAAAACAATTATTCTTGTAACAATTTAAATGCAGTAACTGAGGCACCAATAAAAGACAATAGCTGTATTTCTCAAAATTTAAACATCAGAACTCGTTAAGTCTTGTGTAAACACATTTCCATATACTGTATAAAACCATTGCAATACTGTTTTATGCGTGCAAAAATCGCATCTATGGCTTTAATGCAATGGGCTGGAGCACCAGGTTTATACGAGTAAATGTGACCAATCTCCAAGCTAGAAAATTTACTTCAGCATTTCATGTTCTCTGACTAGACAACAATAACAAATTCCCCATTCTGGCTTTGCCTACGCTGCCCAGAACAGTATTGTAACTTGCACATAAAGCTGAAATCAGCAACAGCGATACCACCAGACACTCTACTCGTCTGCATAGCGCAGCTGACGTTATGCACAGCAGAACCGTTCTATGGTCCGCAGCACCACTTCTGCATCATGATGCGGATAAGTGGTGAACTATGGTCGATCAGCACACCTACTCCTCTAGGCACAGTACGCTCGTCACAACAACGTTCCTGCAAATACATGGCTGTAACAGATGGTAGCATAGCCAGTGAGCTTTCATCCAGGCTCTTCAGCAGGCTGCCGCTGGGGACACGTGACTTTTTGAAAGAAATGACCGTTGGCATTGCTGACCTAACATTGCTAAATAAAAAGTTAGGTAGCAAATCTTAGTTAATTGGGTTGTAAATGATTTGATGGGAGTTTTCCTTTTTCCTTCTTTGCTGCAGACTTTTTCCTGCAAAGAGCGTTATTGTCTTGAATCGTTTATTTTTAATAAAGACGGTAAGAGATTAATAGAGACAACAGATTACTAGAGGCAGTTGTCACTGGAAGTCATGTTATAAGTTCACAGCTTGTGAAATTGTTACAATACTTATGAGGGTGTTGCAAAAATCCTATGAACAAATAATGATATGTTTTGGAGGGGTGTATAAGGTACCACTTTAGTTAAATATATTAGTAGATGCAGTTTATAGAAAAGCTCGTGAGGCTTATAGCGCGTGAAAATTAGAAAATAGAAAAGCAATGCTGCACAGTGCCAGTTTGGGCAACAGATTAACAGCACAAGTAAAGGAAAAGACAGTCATAAGTGAGTACTGCTTCTTGTTGCTGAGGTGCATTTTGTGATATTCAAGATTATTTGTAAAACACACAGCAAGAATTATGGCCAAAATAAAGAAACCTAGTCTCTTTAGTCAGTAGAGTTAAACTTTTACTTTTAAATGCAACAAACCTCATCCAGATTGGTGTAATAGACGCCAAGCAATATTTCTGTTTTCACGTACAATTAGAGAGGAGAGGTAGATATCACGTGCAAGTTTTGTCTACGTTGTAATAAGGAAAATTTGCAGAATAACGCTTTTTATTGCTAAATTAACCCTGTCACTATCCAGCAGCTTCTGCAAGAACGACGTAAATATACCAATTGTTTTTATTAATCTAAACAATGTATATGCAAAGAAATGACCATAATACATTATGGTCTTGTTTTAAAACATTTCTTTTCTGAAATACACTTCAGAAAATGTTGGTTTTTGAAGAAGGCTTCGAAAAAGAAATATTCTGACAAGCTGAATGCCAGTTTAGCTTACGCACAGTACCTTTAGAAACTAGTTCACGCCAACAGCAACTGCCAGATGATGAGGCCAATTAGGTAAACTGCTTGACAATACAATAACATAATGCTTTCAGAATTAAGTATATTTATGTCGGTATTATGTCGGTAAATAAGTAATGTTTAACAGTCTCGGAAGAGAACAGCAGTTTACGATAGGTAGCAAGGCACTGGAAGTGGTAAGGGAATGCATCTACTTGGAGCAGGTAGTCACCGCAGATCCGGATCATGAGACTGAAATAATCAGAAGAATAAGAATGGCCTGGGGTGCGTTTGGCAAGCATTCTCAGATCATGAACAGCAGGTTGCCATTATCCATCAAAAGGAAAGTGTATAACAGCTGTGTCTTACCAGTACTCACGTACGGGCAGAAACCTGGAGGCTTACAAGAAGAATTCTACTTAAATTGAGGACGACGCAACGAGCTATGGAAAGAAGAATGATGGGTGTAACGTTAAGGGATAAGAAAAGAGCAGATTGGGTGAGGGAACAAACGTGAGTTAATGACATCTTAGTTGAAATCAAGAAAAAGAAATGGACATGGGCAGCGCATGTAATGAGGAGGGAAGATAACCGATAGTCATTTAAGAGTTACGGACTGGATTCCAAGGGAAGGGAGGCGTAGCAGGGGGCGGCAGAAAAAAGTTAGGTGGGTTTTTTGCCTCTTCCAGTAATACCGACAATAGTCAAAACCACCGGTGTTGCAATGTGTGAGCATCTGGGGTTGGCTAGCCTTGCGAAAGAAACTAACAAAAGCGAAAGTAACGTGCTGAAGGTGTTCTCAGTAAAAACGCACAAGCAAGACCTGCCTTTCAGAACAATAGTGATGGAAAAAGGGTCATGGCAGAAAGAACTTAGCTCTTACCTGTTAAAGAATTTGCGTAAACTAGATGTACAAGATCTGTTTTTAACGAAAAGATCGGATGAAGTATGTGAATTCCTGAAAACTGAAGGTAGTTTAGGCTTTGCTTTTCCTGTGGATATTGTTGATTTATTTTATTCTCTTCCCCATGATACTGTGTTCTTTGCAGTTAGGGAGTCCATTGAAAGGAATGATGCTACTTCTTTTCAGAAGTCTGCCGGTGTGTCCATTGATGACTTTTTAACCCGTTTATAGTTTTACCTCGAGTCTACTTTTATAATGTTTGATCAGTGCTTTATTTCTGCAGAAAGCTGGTATATGCATACAATCCTGTCACCCTTGTGTTATGTAACATTTTTCTTTCACAAGTGGACCAAGTATTCACGAGGTTTTATCAGCTGACAAGGTTCTTAAAGTTTTTAGGTATGTAGATGATTTTTTAATTATATTACTCCGCAGAAGTTGTGGCTAATGCTTTATCCGCTTTTAGACAACATGGAAAAGGCTTGGATTTTACACATGAACTGCCGTAAGGAAATGTCTTACAGTTTCTAGATCTTAGCATTGAGTTCGGTAAGGATCATGTCTGTTCATGCAAAGAAAGGGCTTCTGCCACTTGACTCGGTGCATTTGAAATTAGTGATGAGAGGAATTGCGTCACTCTCCTTTCAGTCCGCACTCAGGAAGTCATGTGTTCACAAGATGGCACTGAGTTTCAACAATCAGTTGGCTAGGCTGGCTTCAGCTGGGTTCCCTGGTTCACTTGTAACAGGAGTAGTCGAAAGCCTCTTACAAAAAATGAAGAGAAAGGCGATGAGAGCAGAGACCCCTCAGCAAGAGGTGAGACCAGGGGCCGTGTAGTATGTGCACAATGTGGCCCACAGTCTGAAGAAGGTAGCAAGCAGACATGGCGTCGCGCTTGTGTTTTCAGCCCCAAGGAAGCTCGGAAGCCTTTGCTGTCAAATCGCAAAAAAAAAAAAAAAAAAAGGTACGTGCAAAGCTCTGTGGGACCGAACATGGGCGACTTTTCATGAAGTGTGTCGAAGGGGTTGTCTACGAGATTCCCCTCTCGTGCGGTCGTTCCTATATAGGTCAGACCAGGCGCTGTGTTAATGAGCGTGTCGGGGAGCATGAAAGAAATGTTGAGCAAATAAGAGGGCCCAAATTTGCCTAAGCACATCGGGACCTGTCCCTCACGCTCTTGTGAACCATGTTTTTTAGATGTGCATATTCTTGCCCGAAGTACTGATACTGGAGCAAGGGAACTGGTTGAAGCCTATCACATAGGCAAAAAAGGTAGCTTGTGCGTTAGCGAAACTTCGTTATCATTATACATAAGGCCGAAAAGAAGTGTCTTGAGCATTGTGTGTCATGAATGTTTGATTAGATGCATGAATGAAAGTTTGCTCTGTGTGCATGTGTTAACCGTCGGTATATATGTGCCTGTGTTCTGTGAATAAAGCAGTTGTGAGTGGCGCCCTCTCCCATTCTCTTCTCTTGTGTGTGATTGTTTATTTGGTGTCTTCATATTTTATAATGAACTTCTACACTCTACCAACTAGCCATGGTAGAGTGTAGAAGCGTGACTGGACATGGACGTAGAAAGAAACAGAAACGTCCTTGTCCAGTCGCGCTTATACACTCTACCATGGATTCTAACCAACTAGCCCGCCAACGTGCTTTACCAACTAGCCCAACAGGAAGTGCCTTTATTACTGTAGAGATGCAGTGAATGCTTTTTCTTGTGAAATTTGCTAAATTTTCTGCCGGTGATAATTAAAGCAAGACAGCCTTGACACCTCTCAGTTTCATGATCACTTCTGTTGCATGCGAAAGCATAGCCTTCGAGATCCATTTCTGTTACTGAGGGGCATCTTGGAGGGAACCATCGCTACTTGTGCCCGATCTATGGACAACAACCGCGCAACTGTGCGACGTCAGCGCAGAGGCGCAGCCAGCCATGTTGGCCAGGCTGACCAGTGCGCATCGTTGCCTGTTATGAGATGATCATTGCTTAAAACTTCGTAACTTTTAAGGCAAAACTTCTTACGCCTCAGGTGGCGTATACCACCAATGGCCTTGAAAGAAACGTGTTGTCCAGTCCAGGGATAAAAAACTATCATCAGCAATGGCTCATATCCCGCTAAGTAAGCAAAAAATAAATGGCTCATCCCTCTTGTAATGTAGAGGCTACAAGCACTCGGCAAAGTGAAGCGTGCAGTGCATACATTCATTGAAATCATGCATACAATGTACAGAAACACGGCGTCTAGTCGAATGGTGCAAAAGAAACCAGGTGACCTTCTCAATGGCTCATACCCTGTATGAGGCTACAAGCACTCGTCAAAGTGAAGCGTACAGTGCAGAAATTAATTGAAATCATGCAAACAATTTACAGAAACGCAGGTGTCTGGTCGAGTGGTACAAAAGAGCATGTGACCTCTCAGTGGCTTATACCCCCGTAAGGCTGAGGCTACAAGCACTCGGCAGAGTGAAGTGTACAGTGCATACATTCATTGAAGTCATGCATACAATGTAGAGAAACGCGGCGTCTAGTCGAGTAGTACAAAAGAATATGCGACCTTCTCAATGGCTCATACCCCCGTAAGGCTGAAGCTACAAGCACTCGGCAAAGTGAAGCGTACAGTGCAGAAATTAATTAAAATCATGCAAGCAATGTAAAGAAACGCTGGTGTCTGGTCGAGTGGTACAAAAGAGCATGTGACCTTCTCAATGGCTCATACCCCCGTAAGGCTGAGGCTACAAGCACTCAGCAAAGTGAAGCGAACAGTGCATACGTTCATTGAAATCACCCATATAACACACAGAACAGCACGTTTCTGGCCCCTGCTGAGACGGTGCAACAGAAAGTTGAAGAGAAACGTCGTCTGTGCGAGTGTGACCCTGCTATATGTGTGCGCGAATCCGCAGATAAGCGTAGAAATCGAGCCGAAGAAGCCAAACTGCAAAAGCAGCAATGCGATGATGCGAGACTGCACATTGCCAAGTGTGCAGCAGGCTTTCGCCTTCACGTATTACAGGAGTGTAACATGCTGCTGAACTTTATTTTTATGGAAAGATAAGTGTAGTTCGAATGAAGTGAGGTGTAAAGTGGATATCTTGTGACAAGCGACAGCTGCTCTATCCTTTCAGCATTTATTAATACAGCATTTCAAATGAGCTGAATCCTGTAAATTTTATTGAGAGATTAACACGGTTTTGCAGGGCTTAATAATGACACGTTTCGCTGCCAAGCGTCGCCCCCTATCATTCTTGCATGAGTTTCAGTTACTTTTTATTTATTTATTTATTAATACTGCAATTGCCCAATTGCCTTAACTCTGTTGTTGCTGATTGTTTTCATGTCATTTTTTCTCTGCTACTCCTACATTCCGGTGATGTAGAAACTGACCCCAGTCCGGATACTACAGCTATCCTCGCTGAGCTGAAAATATCTACTGTCCAGTCCAAGCTTATTTCTGAAGTTCAAGATCTAAAATCTCAGTTATTAGCGACAGACAGAAATGTATCTGACCTCGGCAAGCGTATGGCCGAACTTGAGAGCTATTACGAAAGCCTTCTAAGACTTAAAACATACAGAAGCTATCCACGCCGACGCAATTAAAGCTAGTACTCGCTTAATTTCAAAACTAGAGGCACATTATGATGTTGCCGAAAACCGAACGTGGCAGAACAACTTGGTATTCTACAGACCCCTGAAACTACATCTGAATCATACACACAATCAGAACAACTTATCATTAGGCATTGCTGCAAGCATTTAGATATACATATTGACGCAGAGGAGATAGAGCGCGCCCATCGTGTGGGACGTCATTTGAATGACAGACCCTGTCAAATAATAGCAAAATTAACATTTTCCGAAACAAAAAAAAACTGTCCTGTCGAGCGCCCGGAAACTAAAAAGTACAAATTATAGTATTGGCAAAGATTTTTGTCGTGCAGTTCGAATTGCTCGCAGCCACCTCATTGCATTTGCCAGAAAGCAATCTGCCCAATTTAATCTGTCCTACAAAACCCTGCACATTGGACCGAAGCGATATGTGTTTAATAGTGTATCTCAAACTGTAAGAGAAATCCCATAACAATTGTCCGCCTGGGAAAATGTGATTACCTGCCCCCAAACAATGCCAAGAAATAATCTTTCATCTGTCACATTGTAGCACTCTTCAATGAAGCACACTAAACAAACTGGTTTATTGTGGGCGAACTTGTGCCCGGAAGCTCAATATTAAGCATTCACACAATTTAAAAGAAGAGTTAACAGGAGCCTATTCCACTGTCAACAGCGTTTCCACGCTGAATGCACTTTTCATCACACCCTGAAGGCCAGGAGCCACGCCGTGGTAAGGAGTAATGCCTAGGGGCTTTAGCGGTGAGTCGCTTGGAAGGGTACCTCACGAGAGTGCTCATAACTGGCATGTGGAGAGCTCTCTGTGGCATTTGTCCCCTCTGAAAACGCGTCGTCCCGATGCATATGAAACAAATTGATCTATAGATGTATTTTCATTTCCTGTCATAGTAAGGCTTCATGCGGACTACGTGTACGACCTCCGCATGGTTGTGTAGCTTTGATCGCTCTTGTTCATGAGGGATGACATTGTAATTCAGGTCACCTGCTCGGCGAATAACTTCGTAAGGTCAAAAGTATCGGCGAAGGAGTTTTTCACATAGTCCACGACGACGCACTGGTGCCCGTACTCGCACATTGGCGCCTGGGGGGTACTTCTCTGCGGCGCAGGTTGTGGTAGCTTGCGTCCCTACGTTGTTGCTGGCGTATACGGAACCGTGCCAACTGCCGGGCTTCTTCAGCTCGTTATAGGAAGTCATCGACGTCATACTGGTTGTTGTTGTCATCATCTACTGGCAACATAGCATCCAGTGTGGTTGTTAGAGTTGTCTCCTGTACTGCCGTATTATAGGCTAAGGTGGTGTAAGGCAAGATTGCGTCCCATGTCTTATGTTCGAGGTCGACATACATGGACAGCATATCGGCCAGGGTACGGTTTAGACGTTCTGTCAGGCCGTTTGTTTGGCGATGGTATGCAGTGGTTGTTCTGTGACTGGTGCGAGTCATCTTCATCAAACACTGCATCAAATCAGCTGTGAAGGCCGCTCCTCGATCGGTAATCATGACCATTGGTGCACCATGTCGAAGTACTATGCTACAAACGAAGAAATTTGCTACTTCAACTGCCATTCCTCGCTCAAGGCAGCCAGTTTCAGCATATCGTGTTAAATAGTCCGTCGCTACTACAATCCATCTCTTCCCTGACGATGATGTTCTGAATAGGCCAAGAAGATCCATTCCAACTTGTTCAAATGGAGTCTTCGGTGGGTCTATGGGTTGGAGGAGGCCGGCCAGTTTCATCTGTGGTGTTTTGCGCCTTCGACATTCGTGACATGTCTTCATGTAATGCTGCACCGACGCTAACAATTTAGGCCAGAAGTATCTGAGACGAATTCTGGCGAACGTCTGGCTGACACCTAAGTGACCCGACGATGGTTCATCATGGCAAGCTTCCAAAATTTCTGGTCGCATGGCTGACGGTACGACGAGCAAGAATTTTTCCTGGTTGCGTTCAAAGTTTCTCTTGTAGAGCGCATTATCTCGGAGGCAAAATGACGATAAACCTCTCGTAAACATACATGGGACTTGTACGTCGTATCCTTCGAGGTGCTTGATGAGTGGGAGCAATCCTGTGTCAGCCTGTTGATGCTCGGCGACTTCCGAAGTTGTGATTGCTGTAAGAAAGGGGAAATCTTCTGAAGTAGACTCCACTGGTGAGCGGGACAAGCAGTCAGCATTATTATGTTTTCTTCCAGACCTGTATACAACGGTAATGTTGTATTCTTGGAGCCTGAGGCTCCACCTCGCAAGTCATCCAGATGGGTCCTTCAAGTTTGCCAACCAACAAAGAGAATGGTGATCGCTGACTGCATGGAACGGCCTGCCGTAGAGGTATGGTCGGAACTTGCTGATGGCCCATATGACAGCCAAACACTCCTTTTATGTCGCAGAGTAATTCGTTTCAGCTTTCGAGACAGTGCGGCTAGCATACGCTATGACTTTCTCTTCCCCATTTTGCCACTGAACTAAAACCATGCCGAGACCGAGATCGCTTGCATCTGTGTAGACTTCTGTGTCCGCTGTCTCGTCGAAGTGGGCGAGGATCGGTGGGGCTTGCAATTGTTCCTTTAATTCATTGAATGCAACCGCTTGTTCAGTATGCCACATGAAGGGTATGTCTTCTTTAGTAAGTTTCGTTAGAGGTTCGGCAATTTTTGAGAAGTTTTCTACAAATCGCCTGTAATATGTGCTAGTCCCAAAAATCGCTGTATTGTCTTCTTGTTTGTCGGCTTCGGAAATCGTGCAACGGCAGCAGTCTTGTCGGGATCCAGACCATTACCTTGCGTGCTAATTACGTGACCCAGGAAACAAAGTTCTTGTAATCCAAACTGGCACTTTTCTGGTTTAATGGTTAGGCCTGCCGAGCGGATGGCTTGGAGCACTAAATGCAGCCTCTGGACATGCTGGTCGATTTTTGTGGAAAATACCACTATGTTGTCTAGGTAAACTAAGCATGACTGCCATTTGAGGCCCGAGAGGACACTCCATCATGCGCTGGAATGTCGCCGCCGCGCAGCAGAGGCCGAATGGAAGCACTTTGAACTCATACAGGCCATCTGGGGTTACGAAAGCAGTTTTTTTCACGGTCTCTTTCATCCACTTCAATTTGCCAATACCTGCTCTTGAGATCTAATGAAGAGAAACAATTTGCATGTCATAGGCGATCCGTGTCATCAATGCAGGGAAGGGGGTATACATCACGCTTGGTCACACTGTTTCATTTCCAGTAGTCAACATAGTAGTCAATGTATTGTCCTTTTTTCTCACAAGAACTACGGGCGACGCCCACGGGCTGTTTGATGGCTGAATGGCATTGTCCTCAAGCATCTCTCGCACCTGACTCTTTATGACCTTTATGACTCATATGTTGGTATACTGTCCTGGTCGCTTCATCTGTTATTATATGGTTTTTAACAATTGGTGTGCGCCGTACCTTTGATGAGGTGGAGAAACATCGAATTCATTTATAAGGTCTTCCATCATTTCTTTCTCTGCTGGCGACAGGCTTTGGTTGATCGCAACTGATGTTATGGCGTCATGCATAGTTTGGACAGCAGGCGGCCTTGACGCTAAGCTGCATACATCTGTGACTGCAGTAGCGCTGTGCAGGAAGGCGATGGCTGTGTTCTTTGCAACGTGCTGAAATTCACTTCCGAAGTTTGTCAGCAATACATCAGCACACCCATCGCGCAGTTGAACAATTCCTCGTGCTATGCAAATACCCTTTTTCAACAGTAGCTCGACGTTGACGTCCGCTATACCTTCAGAGTCATTGAATGCTTCGTTTCTTATGTGAACCAGCATGCTGCATTGTGGTGGCACGGTTATATCATCGTCGGTAACTCGCAAGGCAACTTGTTCCACCTCCTCTGACTCTTGCATGTCTATAGCCTGCTTCGTAGAAAATGACACACTAAAATTCTGCAGGTTGATTATGACACCATTTGTTAGAAGAAACTCCATTCCGAGTATTACATCATTCGAACATTCTGGTAGCACGACTAAATCAGCGATGCAAGAAAAACCTCGAATTCTGATTCTCGCTGTACATCTACCCAGGGGCGTAATGAGGTGCCCACCAGCTGTATGTATCTGGGGTCCACACCACGGCATCAAAACCTTTTTCAATTCCTTGGTGAGTGCATATCTTACGACGGAATAATGAGCACCTTTGTCAACTAATGCACTCAATTCATGACAGTCTATCGTGATGCGCAAGTCTGAAGAAATCCTCTGTTCACTTATCTTATTCGTCCGCATCTGTTCGTCGCGGCTACTTTACGGAGGATCTTGGCTTTTTCGAACGTCAGCGGCCTTGCCTCCACAGGTCGCTTGCTTCAATTTTCCTGATGTGGGCTCAGTGAACGACGCCTTGGTGAAATCGAGGATGGCCGTGGGCTTGGTGATTGGTAACATGTAGACGCTGATGATCGTGACTGGTGTTGGTATCTAGCAGCCGGGTCCTGTTGTCTGGTCAAGTAGTCCTGAATTTCGATGGGTCTTTCGCCATTACGGGGACAAGGGGCATTTATTGTAAAGCTGCGAAGACCTGCTCTGTGATACGGGCACATTCTGTAAAGGTGTCCAGCTTCTCCGCAGTGGAAACAGAGTGGCGTCCTATCGGGTGCACGCCACACGTCACTTTTTCGTGGCCTCAGCTCTGCTAGAAGGGGTCCACTGCGCAGAGTTGGCTGGCAGCTGCTGGGGGTCGCAAATGGAGCACTATGCCCGGTCGGTTGGCATAACACATCAGCGTACGTCGGCACGTGATGCACTGGTGGTGGTTGTTCATGATGCACAGGCGGTTCCTCACATCCTGGCTGCAGAGTGGCTTGGCGAACTTCATCTCGAATGACGGCAGCGGGAGTTGAAACTGTCGGCGTGGCTTCTGGTAGCTGCAGCTTTCGAAGCTCCTCCTTTACGATGGATCACACCAGTTCTCTTAGTGCTGCCGTGTTACTGCCTGGGCCTGCTGACAGGAGATCGGCTGGTGCGCTGGTGACATCACAATTATAGTGATGGGCTTTAGCGATGAGGCGCTTGGAAGGGTACTTCATGAGTGTGCTCGTAACTGGCATGTGTTGAGCTCTCTGCGGCAATATTCACAAACATTCACAGTTTCCTACCTAAGCGTGAACTTGTCTCTAACATCATTTCGTCAAACAGCAACATACTGATACTAACCGACACGTGGCTTACCCGTGATGTCACTGACACAGAAGTACTTGCTGACTTGGCAGGTTTTCAGAAATGACCCCAGATGCACTCGAGGGGGTGGTGTCTTGATTGCTGTGGGCCCTAACTTATCATGCGTACCAATAGACATTGTCTCTGATCTAGACGTGTTATGATGAATTTTTCACTCATCGGCGCAATCCATTTTACTTGGTGTTTGCTACAGGGCTCCCATACTTCACCTAACCTTTCAAGTGAGCTGAACAATATTCTGAGGCATCTCGGTACTGCACATCCAAATCCACATATATTGCTCTCGGTATCGACTTGCAGAAACTAGCTCCCTCAGGTGCGAACCACAGAGAATTAAAGGATTTTATAGAAGTATGTTTGAATGACAATCTCACTCAGTTAGTAGGGGAACCAACACGTGTTGCTGGCAACAGTGCTAATATTTTCGATCTTATACTAACTACGAACTCTGAGAGCTTATCACATATCACTTACCTTCAAGAAATTAGTGATCACAAAGTTATTGATGCCGTGTTTTCGTTTTGCCTCGAACACCGCAAAATATGTAAGGAAACAGTCCTTCTATATGAAAAAGGCAACTACGACGCAGTTCACGAGCTTAGAAATTTTTCCCCTTTAAAGCATGCCTCTCCAGGAAAGCTGGAGGGTATTCGAATGCAAAATGCAGGACTTGGTCAACAATTTCATTCCTAAAATTACTTTCCGTGAAAACCACCAAAAGCCATGGTTCACTAAGGCACTAAAAACATTAGAAGGCAGAAAAACACTTTTTTTGTGCTGCTAAGGCGACAGGCTTGTCTAACGTGTGGCAACGGTATTATACTGCCGAGAATGCCTACCTGATTCCTGTGCAAAATGCTAAGTACAAATTTTTCAACAACGATTTGACAAAATTGTTAAATGATAACCCAAGAAAATTTTGGAAGGTCATCAACCCTATCGAATCAGCGCTATCACTCTGGCCAACAAATTGGGAGAAACCGTCAAGGACCTCGAATGCACTAACACCTTTAACATAGCTTTTAGCACAGTTTTCACCAAAGAACCGAGCACATTGACTACGACACCGGCTAGAACTCTGTGTACTATACCTGCTATCACAATAACTCATTATGGAATTTTATTTTTGTTAGATAACGTTTAGCTTTCTTCATTAACAAGCGTCGATGAAATTCCAAGCCGTTAAAGAACACCAGACATACTATTACTGCGTATCTTTGTATTTTCTTTTCTCATTCATTCTCTGTAGGTCACATGCCAAGTGATTGGAGAGTGGGGAAGGTTGTTCCTGTCTACAAATCTGGTAAAAAAGATTCCCCACTAAATTACCGCCCCATATCATTAACAAGTGTCCCGTGCAAAATCACAAAGCATGTCATTTATTCTCATATGGCATTTCTCGTTAAAATCACTTTTTTTCATCCATCTCAGCATGGCTTTCGAAAGGGCTCCTCATGCAAGACCCAACTTTCATTTCATGACTTGCATGTTAACCTTGACAACAACATACAAACTTATGCCATTTTCTTAGATTACTGATAAAGTGCCACATCAACAATTGCTATTAAAACTAAACCTGTTAAGCCTGGACCACAACGTTCTGATTTGGATCAAGGAATTCTTGTCTAACCGATCTCAACACATCCTTGTTAATAATAGTACCTCTGACCCTGTTCCTATAACATCTGGTGTACCCCAAGGTTCTGTTCTCGGTCCTCTCCTATTTATAATATATATTACCGACTTGCCTCAACACTTATCTTGCCAAATCCGAATGTTCGCTGACGACTGTAATTTACTGATCAGTTTCTAAACATTGCGATGGAGCAAAACTTCAGCGTGATCTAGACTGTGTCCAGGAATGGTGCGACCGGTGGCTAATGACCCTTAACCCGACTTAATGTAAAATTCTTTTCATTACCCGCCAAAAGCGTCCGATTACATTCCCATACACAATTGCTAACAAACCTAACAAGCAGTAACATGGTTCAAATACTTAAATGTTACTTTGTCCAGTGATCTGTCATGGCATGCACATACTACAAACATCATATCGGCAAATAGAGTTCTCGGTTTTCTGAAATGTCACCTTCGTAATGCACCCCAACATGTTAAATTACTAGGATAAGTGACTTATAAGTCACTTATCCTTTCAAAACTGGAGTATGCGTCAGCCATATGGTCCCCGCATCAAGTATGCCTCATAGATGACCTTGAAGCGGTACAAAATCGTACCGTCAGATTCGTTCACTCATCTTATTCTCGTGAAGTCAGTGTTACCGCCCTCAAAGTGGAATATGGGCTGCAAGCTTTATCCCTCCGCTGACGCGTAACAACACTTTGTCTATTCCATAAGCTTTACTATTCATCACTTAACAGTGCTTCTTACATCACACCGTCTGCATACATATCTCTTCGCACTGGTTACCAACTGCAAGTTTCCCGTACACGTGTGAGAACTGTTAATTTTTGAGCATCTTTTTTTCCTCGTGCAGCCAAAGAATGGAACAGCCTTCCTCGCAATATCGTCGCTTTTCCCTGTCCATCATCTTTTTCTGCCAATGTGACTGAGTACCTGTTGTCGCAAATTTGAGTGTTTTATTTATTCTTTATCTACACCCACTCCTTATGTAATACCCACTAGTGGAATCTTTAAGGTAAATAAATGAAATGAAAAAAAAAAAAAAAGAAATTCCAGGGTGGGAAGTACATAAGCTGCAGTATGTTACATATAGCACATTACTATGCAAGTACAAATTACAGCAAGTTGAAAAATGTTAACACAAACAAAACACTCCTCAGGATCATGTACAAAAAGGAAAAGCATTCATTATGCTAAATGAAACAGAAATAATGTTATTGTAGGTTGTAGGACTTGAATGTTTGTTAGACCATTCGAATCAATGACAGCTGACAAAAATATTTGAAACAGTTGCTCTTGGTTTGAAAAGGCATTATAGTGAGCTTGTGTCTTTGCCTTGTGGTGTATCCAGAAGAAGAGGAGATCATTTTCATGTCAGTTTTATAGTGTCTTTTAGTTGATGGCTTTAGGAATTTTTGTTGGGGTTTACGAATTCTCCGTGCTAAGGGTTCGAGTTTTGACCTAATAACGATGTTGTTGAGGTAAATCCGAAAGTATTATAAATAAAGTTAAGAGCTTTCTTTTGTACGTGTTCAAGTTTGTCTATGTTAGTTTTAGTGTATTGGTCCTAGGTAGAATTAGATTTATCGGCAAGAGGTCTCCTGGAGGAAGTAGAATGCTTAAAGGGGCCGGACCACTTTTATAGAAGTCAAGAAATGCATTTGAAGTTAAACTAGGCTATTTCAGAAATACTTTGCCGCAGATGTTACTTCAATGCGTTCAGCAGAAGTGGAGTTGTTGGAACACCCTCAGCCCAGTGCCTCCGCTCTTCTTCAATGACTGTGAAAGCTACGGTGGAGTTAGGCGTGCGCGCAATACTCCTCCTGCTGAACGATCAAATTTGACGTTGGATGTTCACGTCGATGCCACTGCTTCAGATTTTGGCACGTGCCACACATTAGTGCTGTGCCGCAGGGCTCTGTAGACTCGTCACGGCAGCCGCGGTATCTACGCTACGTGGCAGACGGCAGCTACACGTAACTGTAGTGCATATGCACAGCGTTTGCTTTGTGCACGGCAGGGCTTGAGGTCATGCTCGTGCTCATATGCTCCAGTATGGCCATGCTACGTGATGTGGGACCGGCTTTGTCCTGCACCCAGTTTGACCGACGAATAGTAGCCACATCTACCTTGCACATTTTGAAGCGCTCAGTACGAAGCAAAGTCTGCCAAGGTGTCTAACCACTAGCAGCCAGGAGTGAGCACACACTGGCAAGCGTGCATGTTGTTTGACCTAAGTTTCCTGTGAGTTTTAGTTGAGTGTTCAAAACTAGCAGAAATTAGCTAGACCTGAAGGCTATGATACGGATAAGAAGGGTGGCCAAAGCTTAATTCCTATGCGCGCGGCGATGGCCGAGCACGAGCAGATGATAGTCGGCTTTTTCCGGAAGTATGTAATTAGTATCGAAATTCAAGAGCACATTTTTGCTTACTTCAGCCTGTTTATTAAACTGCCAACAAATATACACACTTAACAGTAGGAAGAAGCATACTGATTCAAACACCCTTCTTGATTGAGGTCATCTATTGGCCAATAGCATCCGCATATCGGAATCTGCTGTAAAGCATCCAAAAAAGTGAGGAGCAGGCTTCTGTTGAAAACAGAGCATTTGAGAAAAAGGTGACTTCGTACTGCACTTGTGAGCTTCATATGCCGCGCACGACTGCAGAATTTGGCTGAGACGCTCACAGCAGCGTATGCTATCTGTGGACTGGGCCTTTCCCTGAAGCCCAAAAAGTGGCTCGGACCCCTTTATGCCCTCTCTGAAAAAAAAAAAATAGTTTAGAATTAGCATTTGCTTGGCTCTGTCAATGTGTTTAGTCCATGAGATCGTTAGTGGTTACCTCTGAAAGTGATGTATTGCAGATACAATACAGGAAAAATATAATTCCTTATTTAAGGGTTAAAATTATGCTTGTTCCTATCATTGTGAGCCACAATGTTTAGATTGGCATAGTAATCTCGGGACACATTCCAGACGGTTATCAGTCATTTTAATACATTCCCAAAACCTGCTCTTTCAGCACCTATGGCATCACGAAACTGTTACCGTGGGATAAGCTTTTTGGATGCTAGATGGAGGCACGCTACGCTCAAGAGCAATAGGCAGTCTGCCCACGGCAGCCTGCCCTTGTCACAGTGGCACACGGCGTTTCATCTTCCAGTACTTCCAGGTTGTCACACATAGTCCTCTGCTGTCGCTACCAACCTTAGTGCAATAGGCATCTTCATTCATCTAGCTGTTTGACCACACATGTGATGTGGCACCAGTAGCCCAAGCTTTACAAGATGCCTGCTGCATGAGCGGAAAACCAGCTGCCAAACCCTCTCCGTTTTCTCCTCTCCACTAGGGTCAGTCGCGAGCACATGTCGCTGGTGGAACCACTGGGCACTACCTCACGTGGCTTTTGAAATTTTCTCCAGGCATGCGCGCTTATTTCGAAGGCCACTAACCTTCATGATAGCTCAGCGTATGTTTGCAAGAATTACAGGCGACAGCTATTCTTGTGCCCAACAAACAACCTTTAAAGTGCACACCCAAAGGATTGTGCCGACCATAGTTTCAACGCGGTGCCGACCATGTAAACACCATGCGCTGGGTCATCAGCCGTCGCCACTGCCCGCCGCCCGTGATAAGAGTGTTGATCATGAACGCCACCTCGCGATGCTCGTTTACAACTGAAAACAGGCCCATTCTGCTGGGAGCGCGAGCCATTCCGCAGGCATCTAGTAAAGGAGGCCCAAGCGCACTGCTGCTCTCTGCTGCAGGTCGCGCAAAGTGAGCGTCATGTTTCGCTCTGGCGGTATCGTATTCCGACGTTGCCCACTAGCTTAGTGTCGTTTTGGTTTGCCATCACCCACTATGCAAGAGGAAAATGACATAGTGCACCTTGTGCTGTTTGGGCCTCACTAGGTTGTCTCTTGCGAAGTGGGCACGTTTCCATCGAAAGAGATCTTTGACAAGAGCCAAATTTGAAGAGCGCAAGCTTACCAAAACTACAATAACAGTGTTGGCTGCACGGGCTCTACCGGATTTGCTTGTGTTGGCAGCTCATGCTGCGGTGCTTTACATCACCTAAATTTTGACTGTAATTGAGTCTGCCAAATTTGTGAGTGACTTCGATTGTATGTTTTCCCGGTTAGTGTGTTTCTTCTCGCATTTTTTTCCAGAACCTATGAAAAAGGTTTTACTGTACTTATTTTTGTAGGGTCACCTTTCATGCGACGCAGCAAGAAAATAAAATAAAGATAAATGTGTAGCGAAGCTAAACTGTGTGCGTTAGAGATGAACTTGTGCTTCAACAAGGTTTTCCTTTGGACAATCCCACCACGTCCTCAATAGCCGAACAATTCAGTCTCGTCCTCAGTAGAGAAAGTGTTAACGTGGCTATTCATTTTTCTAATTTTCCCCAGTTTTCTGGGACCTCTTGACGCTATAATTGCATGCAAAATAAAGTGCCAATGTTTTGTAGAGTTCTTATTAAGCGTGGCTGCCTTTTTTCTTTCCAGGGCAACTGTGGCATCCTTGGAGGAATTTGAGTCCAAGCTGAACCAGGTGAAGCACCTTCCTCTCCGTGAGCCGATGCTTTCGTCATCAGCTTTGTCCTTTGAATGTCCTTTTATCTAGTTAAACATCATGGTTTTGTTTCCAAGGCTATGCATCACATTGTATCAGTTATTTTTCTTTTCTTTCGTCCTCATTGCGAGGTTAAATGCATTTTATGCAACTCTTTTTCATCGCATCACCACACTAGTGTGCATCAACAAATGGGGCGATTGCCGAATCAGTGGCATTCATGCATTTTATTGTACCAAGCAGTTATGAGGCTCATCGTTTTCGTGAGTTTATTGCACTTGGCTGTATTCACACGTGGTTAGACTGACATGAAGTGAGACATCAAACTCACACCCACCTTGCACTCCCAGGTAGGCAGCAGTGGTGATGTCTCTACATTGGAGATTGGTGGGGCCAAATAAAATGACTCGCTGCTTTGTCGTGGCTCACTTTGAAAGTGAAAATTTATTTCTTTTCAACGAAAAGAGGGTGCCAAGACAGAAGGCAAGAGCCTGACAAGGTCCTGGTCACCCGTGGAACAGCTGGCATTGGGCATGAGCACTTCACAACAAATTCACAATAAATTTCTGAAGCCTTGTACAAAGCATGACGCAGTAAGTTAACATGCATGAAATTTGTACCAGAAAACAATAACTAAATCGCATACACAACTTATCATATAAGTGGTATAAAGATACATAATTTTTTTTTACAAACATAAAGATGTCAGTCCTAAAACACACAAACAATATCACAGAGTTTGCAACATGTGCGTTGTAGAAAAACATATTAAAGGTAGTAAAATAAATACAAAGTCTGTCATATAAATAGATATCTCATTCCATTTGTTCCAATAGGCGTTGTTAGATATGTATCCTTTTCCTGGCATCCTTCGAGTTCACCAGACCGCATCATATCACTGTTGCACCCAATTCAGGTGCGCAGAAGCGCCTCTAACACATTCCCGGACCTGTCAGACAAGTGGGCGACCCCAACCTGAGGTGTCGCACGTCAAGACAAATTGGCGACCCCCACCTCGTGCGCCGCACGTGGAGCTATTGTCCCATTGCTTGACTTTTCCCGAAAGTGCAACGGGAGCCTGGCACGGTTCCAGGTAACCTGGGTCCCGAGTGAAGTTGTTTTGCAGCTCTGAAAGGTCACTTGAAAACAACCCCCATCCGCCGATTGTGACGGCGCTTGCAAGCCATCAGGCAACGCCGGTGGCAAGTAACCTGTCCTACAGTGGAGCCCTTGGAGCAAAAGGATTGACAGTTCGGCGAGTTGGTACGGTAACATGATTTTGGCTTCTAGAGCAAAGTGAAACACGGACACAGGTCACTGTCCGCTCCTTTCTGTATCCGTGTTTCACTTCGCGCTAGAAGCCAAAATCATGTTACCCTTGGAGCAACCCTCATCCACGAATTGTGACGGCACTTGCACAAGCACCTACCACTGGAGAAAAATGACGACACCTGAGCAGGCTCGACGATTGGCCAAAAATGACATGACCCCGAGACGGCAAAGGGGTTAAAGCCAGAGACAGGGAGCAGAGGATTCCCTCATTCATTCATCTCTTTCGGGCTTCTTGCCATGGGCCGCAGCGTCCGATTTGCTGCAGCCATCAATGACTTTATGACTGTTAATTACTTCACGTTATTACTGTAAATAATGTAAGTAAACCTCCAGTTTGCATCGTAAAATGCTCCTCGACATCAGCCAACTCCCGCACTCAACGGCAAGATCCAATAACTGGGGGACAGCGGTGGGATTGTCCTCCAGATCCAATAACTGGTGGCAGCGATAAGGAGTAACCTTCGTCCAAAGAAGTCCTGAGGAACTGGGAACAGCGAAGAAGAAAGCCTTCGACCCAGGGTGTCCTGAGGAACCGGGAACAGTGAAGAAGAAAGGGCCTTCGTCCAAAGAAGTCCTGAGGAACTGGGAACAGCGGATTGATGAACCAGATGGCGGGTTGCTGCATCCATAAGTGAGCAAGTGGTTTTTTTTTCCTTTTGAATCGCCAGACTTCAAATGTTGCGTGGTTATTTTGATAGTTCTAAGAATCGGGAATTTGTTGCATATTGTGTGTTTGTACAAATTATTTAAGAAAAATAGCTCTAACCACCAGTCCGGGCAGCTGCCATGTATCTTAGAAGGTTGACGAGGTCAGACTTGTGAGACGAGTTGGGCGTTGAGGCGGATGAACAGATGAAAAAGCCAGCTATCATAAAGGCAATTCAAGATAGGAGCAATGATTGTGAAAGCATTAAGATTGCTTGGGAGGGGATACAAGAAACACGTGAGCGTCAAGAACTTGAGAGTGAGTGTGAGCGTCAAGAACGTGAGAATGAACGGGAGCGTGAGCGTCAAGAACCTGAGAGTGAATGTGAGCATCAAGAACGTGAGCGTGAGCGTGAGCAAAAGCACGAGAAAGAGATGGCAGCATTGAAAAAAACAGATACAAGATAGCAGAAAGAGAACGGCTGTCTAAAAATTCTGTAGGTAGTACAGAGCAAAAGAATGAGGAAGCATCTAGCGGATTTTCGCCAAAAGCCAATGAAAGAAGTATTGCCTGTGAGATTAGCAGCACATTCATAGGTGAATGGAAAGGGCTAGCTGCTAACGACGCCTTAATGGCAACAGAGGCTGTCAAAAGCTGTAGTGAGAGTGACGAGGTGCTGTGCCAACAGAGCATTGTAGAGACAGCTAGGCCAGCTGTAAATGAATTGGCACAGTCACTGTGCGTGTGTATCGCAGGAAATGATAATGAGGTTGTTAACAAAGTAGAGAGCACTAGTGATCCGACAGACACGAGCACCCATGTCGATTCAGATCTGCGTGCCAAAGTGAAGTGCCAGCTGGACGATGCACTTGAGGGCAATTCGCAGAATTGCGAGCTACGTAGCTCAAGGGAAGACAACTGCATGGTTCAGGGATCGGTGCAGCTGTCCACCAGTCTAGGTAGCCAAGAGAAGGATGATTTAGTTAGGAATAATTTGGACTGTGCGCGTGAAACAGCGATTGAGACCGACGAGTTGTGTGCCGATGCACAGCACAAGCTGGGCAGTGCAGTAGAGGGCAGTTCGCAAGAGTGCGAGTTGCATAGCTCGAGTAAAAACTACTGCATTGTTCCAGAGTCGGTTGAGCGGTCTGCCAGTTGAGGCAAAGAGAGAGTTGATTTAAAGGAAAATCACTTAGACTGTGCGGGTAGGAGAGCGATCCGGGCCAACGTTATGTGTAAGAGCCAGCTTGAGGCGCGAGAAGGCGGCATGAAAGGGAGTTCAAGGAAAAGTGTTGTAGAAAGAAGTGTTGTAAAGATCGGAATATGGTGAATAATGTAGTGAAGCCATAGACGGCGAACGAAGCAAAACAGCTGGGCACGAAGAAAGGAAAGGTGCAGTTGTCTTTGACGACCTGTGCATATCAAGAACGTTCGAGCCACCGGTCAAAAAGAGACCGAGAAGCATTTTCTGCGCGGACGTGGACAAAGGGTCGGGGCAGTTATGTTCCTCGTCGTTCCGTCATTCTTTTCAGGGTGCAGCATGTAGTGCAAAGGAGCGCAAGGTGGGAAGATGAAACAAGGTGATAGGGAGTCGCGACGCGGTCAGTCGAGTTCATGATGAAAGCCTGGCGCCAGGACGCAAATTGGCAGGAGGCTGTAGCATCTTAAAGGAGCTCATAGTGTGTTGGTCCTTTTGTTGTTTTTGGGTAGCCACAATAGCTTTCGAACCGCGACCACCTAGAGTATGGCTCAAAAGTATGAGTCAGTCGTAAACGTGTGGAACGGGAAACGAAAACAACTTCCGTAGAAGTGAAATGTTTTGTTTTATTTTTTAGCCCTTGAAAATTTTCGCAATTTAAGCCTAGTTTCTTTCAATATGTAATGTATGCGCTCTATGTTTTCGTTTGAAAAGCTCGGAGATTTGAATGAGGTGTTTTATGTAAACCTTTTATTTCACGAGGTGTTAATTAATGTGTAAATTGGCTTTGTTTTTGTGAGTAAACTGAAGCGCTCAGGTTATCAGTGAGAGGCCTATGGTAATGTGCGTGTGTATTATTAGTTAACCTTCTTTCTTTAGAAGTGTTTTCGAAATTTCTAAGGTTAAGCGCGTAGATTTTCAGTAAGTGCATAATTTGCACTGAGAAACGTTCTTATTTCCATAAGCGCATGTCCTGGGCAGATGGAAGGAAGCAGAATGTTTATGACTGGGTAACCCGTGTGTGTTGAGGACGGCCGCATTCATACTTCTCTAGTAAGCGTGCGTGGAACTAGTTATTAGAAGACGAATTTTTTTAAGGGTTCTGCGGAGTGCGTAAGCTATACAAGTTTTGTTGTTCGTTTAAGGTACATGTCATGTATGGACTAGAGGAAGAAACATGAGTAAGCATGATGAAACGTTTACCTACGACGCAAGTACGCATTCTGAATAGGGAACACAAAGCTTGCACAATTGTGATTACGTACCTGTGGAGTTGACCAGACTTTTCGGTGGCACTAGCACGTGCGATAAGTACGCCACTGCGATAGGGTAGGAACAGGCTGTTTGTGAAGTTAGGCCGCTTAAGTTATGTTCGGTTGTTTTCATTAATTCTTTAACTTTCTCCCCTTCGTTTTGCAATGACAGTATCACTCTGGCCTCGTAGGCATTCGAGGAGATATGGAAAGCAGTTTACAAAGGTGGTTGAAACTGCTTTATCAAAATTGGGGAATGAAAAGATCAGGATTCATTTTGACCTAGTAATAGCCTGGCGAGTCAGGGGTAAAGAGCCTGCGCTTGCACGTGGTGCAGCGCTATGTTGTTTTGTTTGTTTGTTTGTTAAAGCGTAAAACAGCTGACATAAGGAAGTATAATATGGATAGAATTGAACATGCTCTCAGGAACGGAGGAAGCCTAAAAGCAGTGAAGAAGAAACTAGGAATTGGCAAGAACCAGATGTATGCGTTAAGAGACAAAGCCGACAATATCGTTACTAATATGGATGAGATAGTTCAAGTGGCTGAGGAGTTCTATAGAGATTTATACAGTACCAGTGGCACCCACGACGATAATGGGAGACAATAGTCTAGAGGAATTCGAAATCCCACAGGTAACACTGGAAGAAGTAAAGAAAGCCTTGGGAGCTATGCAAAGGGGCAAGGCAGCTGGGGAGGATCAGGTAACAGCAGATTTGTTGAAGGATGGTGGGCAGATTGTTCTAGAGGAACTGGCCACTCTGTATACGTAATGCCTCATGACTTCGAGCGCACCGGAGTCTTGGAAGAACGCTAACATAATCCTAATCCATAAGAAAGGGGACGCCAAAGACTTGAAAAATTATAGACCGATCAGCTTACTGTCCGTTGCCTACAAAGTATTTACTAAGGTAATTGCAAATAGAATCCGGAACACCTTAGACTTCCATCAACCAAAGGACCAGGCAGGATTCCGTAAAGGCTACTCAACAATAGATCATATTCACACTATCAATCACATGATAGAGAAATGTGCGGAATATAACCAACCATTATATTTAGCTTTCATTGATTACGAGAAAGCGTTTGATTCAGTCGAAACCTCAGCAGTCATGGAGGCATTGCGGAATCAGGGTGTAGACGAGCCGTATGTAAAAATACTGAAAGATATCTATAGCGGCTCCACAGCCACTGTACTCCTCCATAAAGAAAGCAACAAAATCCCAATAAAGAAAGGCGTCAGGCAGGGAGATACAATCTCTCCAATGCTATTCACAACGTGTTTACAGGAGGTATTCAGAGACCTGGATTGGGAAGAATTGGGGATAAGAGTAAATGGAGAATACCTTAGTAACTTGCGCTTCGCTGATGATATTGCCTTGCTTAGTAACTCAGGGGACCAATTGCAATGCATGCTCACTGACCTGGAGAGGCAAAGGAGAGGAGTGGGTCTAAAAATTAATCTGCAGGAAACTAATGTAATGTTTAACAGTCTTGGAAGAGAACAGTAATTTACAATAGGTAGTGAGGCACTGTAAGTGGTAAGGGAAGACATCTACTTAGGGCAGGTAGTGACGGCGGATCCGGATCATGAGACGGGAATAATCAGAAGAATAAGAATGGGCTGGGGTGCGTTTGGCAGGCATCCCCAGGTCATGAACAGCACGTTGCCATTATCCCTCAAGAGAAAAGTTTATAACAGCTGTGTCTTACCAGTACTCACCTACTGGACAGAAACCTGGAGGCTTACGAAAAGGGTTCTACTTAAATTGAGGACGACGCAACGAGCAATGGAAAGAAGAATCATAGGTGTAACGTTAAGGGATAAGAAAAGAGCAGATTGGGTGAGGGAACAAACGCGAGTTAATGATATCTTAGTTGAAATCAAGAAAAAGAAATGGGCATGGGCAGGTCACGTAATGAGGAGGGAAGATAACCGATGGTCTTTAAGAGTTACGGAATGGATTCCAAGGGAAGGAAAGCGTAGCAGAGGGCGGCAGAAAGTTAGGTGGGCGGATGACATTAAGAAGTTTGCAGGGACAACATTGCCACAATTAGTACATGACCGGGGTAGTTGAAGTATGGAAGAGGCCTTTGCCCTGCAGTGGGCATAACCAGGCTGATGATGATGACAGGCAATGCGGATATAGCTTGCCTATTTTCATTGTAGAGTACTTCAAGAACAGAGGGTAGGAAGGTTACCTCATGGGGATGTTTCAATATTTCCTAACATTTTTTTTCTGCGATATCATGATTCTTTGCAAGTTACCTTTTGTTGTGTTCCCCCAAACTAATTGGCAATATTTCATACGTAAGTAGAATAGTGCATTGTACAATAGGAGCAGGGTGTCTACCAACCGTGAAATCCGGGAATTCTCAGTGATGTTGAATAGTCTGGATATACTCAGGGAAAACTCGGGGAATTTGTGCTTCTGTAAGGGAAAATTAGCTGGAATTTTGTGTAAAGGGAGCGATAGTCGCAGTAATGCTGGCTTGAATCACACAGAGAAATCGTAATGAATCGTGTTTGACGCCATCTCGTCGGCTGGAGGAGTTGCCAGTGTGCAGTCAATGACAGACTTTCCGGATGGCCGATAATTCGGATGGCTTTACGGCAGTGCCACGTGCCACATAGAGTGAATATATAGGAACTTGTGAAATTTCGGACGCAAGAACCCTTCGCCGTCCGATTTTTCGTACTTTTTGCCATGACCAAAGGTCCGAAATGGCATTAACCAAAACCACCACCGCCGCAATTTTGCTGCCACCGCCGTTATCGCACGCACATCCGCTGGCAGCCGCAGCCACTAACGACATAACGCTATGCCTAGCAGTTTTGACGTTCGCTATGAAGCTTCTTGCTTTTGGGTGCCGTGTTTTTTATTGAAAGAATTCACCGCTGTCAGCAATGGCATGGACTCCGCCTTTGTGGTCCTCGCGATCGGCTTAGAAGCTTGGAAAGCACGTAGCGTTGCATAATGCCGGTTCCCAAAAGTTAGCTTCGCCTCAGTACAGAAGTGTTACGTGGTGAAGCATACTCAAAGATATTGCGGTGAAGCATAAGCGTAGAAAGGGGCAATTGTCACGGCACACACTATTATTCCTTAATTATACACGCGTTCACCCGCCATCTCCTGTGACAGTACGAGCACCGATATGCCTAATATGTCTACTGGCAGGCCTTCAGAGCTGTTTCGGATGTGCCTGTGGCGACTTGAGCTCTTAAGGGCAGTGAATGACATGCATTCATTTTTTTTAACTGTCCAATTTTTCGAACATCTTTGCGGCCCCTATGCAGTCCAAGTGGATGCTTCAAATGGTCCGTGGGGCGAACGTGCGCCGCAAGCAGGATGCGAACAGGAAGGAGCTACACATTGAGGAATGTGTGGGAAAGGAAGTGCGCTTTTTTGAAGGAGCTTGTTTTCAAAAAACAAAGTTTTGGCTGAAGTCAAGACACAGGTGTCCCTCTATCCAAACTAATATAAACTATTTAAAGCAGTGAAACGCAACACTGAGGCATTGTGCACAGGCTGAGAGTATGCCAGGGCACGTCATTCTCCTGGTAACAGTGCAAAGGGACACGGCCAAAAGGAAGAAACACAGAACAGGTGCCCGTGTTGTTGTGTTTCTCCCTTTTCTCCGTGTCCCTTTGTGCTGTTACCGAGAGTATGATGAATCCTAACCAACTTGCCCACCTTGCTATCTTGCTTCAGCATGTGTCAGGACAGTTAAGGTTGACTTACCAGCTGTTGAGAGACAATCTCACTTGTGACAAAGTTTGGCCTTATGCCAATGAGCTTGCTGTTATTTAAATATAGCTCATGTTTGAAAATATTGGTTTCTGTGTGCCTATCCATTTTATTCGTATTTGAGAATGTCCGACTCTATTTGCAATGGGTTTTACCTTTTCTTTTTTCTAAGATATTTTATTTGCTGTGCATTTTACTAACCCCTTCCTTCTGTTTTCTTTTTGAATAAAATAAACACTACTTCTTAACATTCAAACTGGGTTAAGTCGTTTCTTTATTTTTTAACATGCTTACTAGAGAGTGAAAGCACTGGGAGACATGGTGTCAGCCCGTCTTGACATAAAACAAAGTTCTGTGTCACTCAGGGAATATTGCAACAGCAACCAGGGATAATCTGGAAAACTCAGGGAATTTTGCGATGTCACCTTGGTAGGCACCCTGAGAAGCTTAACCTTTGGCGGTAGAATATATCTGTTGGCGTACGTCAGTCCAACGATGCGAGACAGTTTTGACACAACGTGGTCGACGTGAATATCTCAGGTCATATTTTCATTGAAGTAGACCTTAAGTATTTTAAATGTGCTTACTATTTCTATATTTGAGTTCTGCAGCTTAATGTCTGAGGTAATGTTATTCTTCTTTTTTGCCCGATATATGACAGCCTTCATTTTACTAACGTTTACTAGCGTTAATTGCGCCCATGAGAGAATTAGCTCATCCGTACTTCCTGCAGAGAATAACGTCACATCATCAGCATAAATGTCAAATTTCACCATCGGATCGACGTTAACAATGTCATTCAAATATAAGTTAAACAAAAATGGGCCCAGTATACTCCTTTGAAGTACGCTGGCAGAAATTGATAATATATTAGAAGAGCAGATAATTAAGGGTTCTACGAAAGTTCGTCTTGTCAGGCATGGAAATGAAGGGAATTACAGTCACTGACCAAGTCTGATGAATAATCTGATGTTTCGGAACCGCGTACGGGTTCCTTGTTCACTGAGTTGGACAGGAAATAGTCGTCACTTATATAGCCAGCACGTGACGTAATGAACGTGCATAAACGGCAGGCATAGTCCCTGGTGTCCGGTTCATCGTAGCTGGCGTTGATTGAATGATTAGAGATTCTAGCAGCCGTTGGGATGACACGTTCTTTTCTTTGGCAACAACAGTGGCATTGTCCCAGTCAATCTTGTGATTATGTATGTTCCTGGGCATGCTCGGCGATGGCGTTCGTCGTGTGACTATTATTTCTTGCATCACGTTTATGTTCCTTGAGGCGTCCGGAGAACTTCCCTGTTTCACCAATATATACTCTCTGGCAATCAGCGCATGGTATCTTATACACAACTCCTGGGAATGATTCAACAGGTAACCTGTCTTTCACATTCATGAGCTGGTTCCGGAGCTTGCTGGTCGGGATGTGGGCAATGCGCAAATCTTATTTTGAAAATATGCGCGACAGTGCCTCGCTGATTCCTTGGACGTAAAGGATGGCTGCACGTGCACAGATTGTCATGTTGTTCTCCGAGCTTAACTCTAATATCCGCTTCTCGGTCCTGCATATGAAACGACTAGGGTAGCCGTTGCGGGTTAGTTCACGGTGGATCGTCCGTAATTCCTTTTTCAGTGCATCGTCGCATGAGCAGACGCGTACGGCGCATGTTATCAGGGACAACACTACGGATGTCTTGTGGCCGACAGGATGACAAGAATTAAACTTGAGGTAACAACCTGTGTGTGTAGGCTTCCTGTATACCGAGAAGGTGAGAGCACCCCCATCCTGACGAACCAGTACGTCCAAGAAAGGCTACGAGTTGTCCCTCTCGTGTTCCACGGTGAATTGTATGTGCGCATTTTGGGCGTTCAGGCAGTCCAGGAAGCATTGGATGTCTTGTTTCTTCAAAATACAGAAACAGTGATCTACGTAGTGGTACAAAAGTTTAGGTGCCGGGTTGAATGTGGCCAGCACTTTCCCTTCCAAGGCTTCCATTACTAGATTGACCGTGGTGACCGATATTGATGCTCCCATTGCCGCGCCATGCGTTTGCTGATAAAAGCTGCCACCATAAGAAAAATACGTGTTGCTTAGACAAAACCGCAGCAGCTTGCTAAGTTAGGGGACGTCGAAGGGCGTGCGACCAGGAAGACCACTGTCTGCTTCCAGGGCTTCTTTGCACGTCACTACTGCCAAATCCACTGGGACACTAGTGAAAAGCGATGCGACATCAAACGAGACCAAGGCGTCGTCTTCACCCAACATGATGTCCTTTATCTTTGCTACAAATGCGGATGAGTTTTCGACGTGCGTCGAGGTCTTACCGGCAAGAGGGCTCAACACCTGGTGAAGGTAGCCCGATAGTCAGTAGAGCGGTGATCTGGTGAAGTCGACGATAGGACCAAGTGGGACGTCAGGCTTGTGGACTTTTGGCAGGCTGTAGATTGCAGGGGCTGATCCGTTTGTGCAGAGCAAACGGTGATAGAGACCCAAGTGGTGCGGAGGGACCAACTTGAACAGCCTGGTCAGCAATTTTTGGAGTTTGGTCTGTAGTCTGCTTGTAGAGTCATAAGTCAGAGGAGCGTACGTATGATGGTCTTCGAGAAGGGCCAACATCTTCTTGTGGTAGTCATTTCCCAGGTCATTTCCCATGTCATTTCCCAGGCTGGCCTATGCAAAGTTTATGCTGTGCTCAAGGTACCGAAGTCCCAGAACAAGAAGGAGCTTTAGAGCTACCTCGGCCTCATCAACTTCTACAGGGGTTTCTTGCCAAACCTGTCGGAGCATTTACAGCCGCTCCATCTTCTGCTTCAAGATGGTCAGCAATGGGTCTTGAAGAAGGAGCAGGACTGGGCCTTCCAGCACAGCAAGAAGCTAATCACCAAGGCTCCAGTGCTGGTACACTTCTATCCTGCCAAGCCTGTTGTCCTTACCGTAGATGCGTCGCCGTACAGCCTGGTAGCCGTCCTGGTGCACCGGGATGACGATGGCCAGGACTGCCCTATGTCATTTGCTTCTCGTCGGCTTCATGCTGCAGAGCAGTGCTACAGCCTGCTGGACAAGGAAGGCCTGGCCCGCATGTTCGGTTTCAAACGTTTCCACCAATATCTGTGGGGCCGGAGGCAGTCACGGACCACAAGCCGATGTTGGGTCTGCTGGGGCCTGACGAGGCAGTTCCTGTGCAGGCATCACCTTGAGTGGTACGCTGGGCCTTGAGACTGGCAGCTTACAGTTACCAGCTGGTTTACCATCCGGCAAAGGGGACCTGGGATTTGCTGATGCCCTGAGCCGGCTGCCCCTGCCTGAGGTGCCTGATGCCGTTCCAGAACCTGCAGAAGTGTTCATGCTGGAGCATGCGTACGCAGAGGTGTTCTCCACATCTGCGGTATCGCAAGCAACCAGCCGGGACCCAGTCCTGTCTCAGGTAGGCAAGGCAGTGTCCCGTGGGGAAGAATTGGTTAAGCAGGCCTATAGCCTCAAGGCCGCCGAGCTGAGCATGCAATTGGGCTGCCTGCTGCGGCGTTCCATGGTGGTGATCCCACAGTCTCCGGTCCAGGGTCTTGCAGTTGTACCATGCGGGTCATTCTGGCGTGGAAAAGACCAAGAAGGTCACCCAGTTTCATGTTTGGTGGCCTGGCCTGGACCAGGACATCGCTCACATGGTGTAGAGCTGCCAAATCTGCCAGGAGCATCAGCGGGCCTTATGTCATGTGGAAATCACCCCCTGGCCGTTCCCACAGAGACCCATTTTGAGGGCCCTTCACGGGCCATTACTTCCTGGTGGTGGTGGACGCCTTTTCGAAGTGGGTGGAGGTTCTACCTGTCACCACTAAGTCAACAGGCGCAACCATTGCAGTGCTATGACAGGTCTTCGCCGCCCAAGGGTTGCCAGACATTGTCGTGTCCGACAATAGTCCTGCTTTGTCCAGCACAGTGTACCTGGCCTGGCTGATGAAGAATGGAATCCGCCGAATGATGGTTCCACCGTACCACCCTGCTTCAAATGGTGCAACCGAATGGGTGGTGCAAACCATCTGGGACAAGCTCAAGAAGAGCCAGACTGAGGATTTCCGGATGCAGATAGCACAGACACTGTTTCAGTACTGGACCACGCCCCACGATGTCATTGGCCGTGCCCCCTGTGAGCTCCTGCTGGGTCGGATGGTCAAGACGCCCTTGGGTGTCTTGCATCTAGACCTCCGATCCACAGTGCTCCTGAAGCAGCTGAAGCAGAAGTTGGCTGCTGACCAAGGGTGCCGTCCCGGGCCTTTGCCAGAGTCGGGAGCTCCAGTTTTCACCAGGAACTTCCGTCCTGGCCCACCCTAGTCCGCCGGACAGGTGGTGTCTCCTGCCAGTGCCTCGTCGCTGCTCGTCCACATGCCAGACGGGGCCACGTGCCACTAACATGTCCACCATGTTAGGCCTCGCCTCCGGACCTGGCCAGCACCCTCAACTGCCACTTCAGAGTTCCAGCCTGCAGGAGGACTAGCGGCAACACCAGTCGCTTCCAGAGGAGCACTGCCCACCTCGGAGGCGGCAAGCATTGCCAGTGGTGTGGCACCCATTGGGCCACTGTCGCGCCTGTCACCACTCACAAGGCCGACCACTGCGGACCCTCCGGACGGAGCGAGGCTGGCTCAGGCAGCACCCGGCGTTACCAGGCCCAGCCTGTCAATAGTGATGCCCAGGTGGACTACTCGACGGCAGAAGCCACTGGACCGTTACACACCTGGGTAGCAGGCACCGTAGTCCCGGCTAGACGGAGGCAGAGCCTCGTACTTTGAACTTGGACGTTTTTTTGCAAGGGGGTGTAACAAGCATGGGATGCCCCCTCGGGCATAATCTTTGTTGGCCCACCTTGCTCGGTGGCCTGCCATGCTCGGTAGGCAACATTGGGCATTGCACCCAATAAACAGCAACTAGCACAGCTGCTTAGTGGTCAGTCATCGTTCGTCACCACCACACTGCGGAGCATCTAACGGAGGGTGCCTCGAGCCCTCCCTCGTTCCTGAACCCGGGCGGATCATGATACCTTTACTTCCAATTTTTCCAGGCAGCAAGGGTTAACCTTGTTTGAAAAGCCGACCTAGGTTATTTCATATTTGGTTATAGTGGTAATGTAAAGCTGGCATTTGCAGGACGTGTTTCATAGGTCTTGCAGCGTCCCCTACTCCACGATGGGTGGTGAGCGTTAATGCTTAAATGGCACTCTTTTATGGCTACTTCCTTCCCCCCCTACCTGATCGCTCCCTGAAGAGGGGGCACACCGATGATGTCTTTGTTCTTTGCCCGTCAAAAAGAAACTTCCCCTCGTTTCCATGTAATCCACTCTGAACAACCAGACGAACCCGTGCGAACAATCTCACCATTCCTCGTGTCCAAGTCTCTCAAAGGGGATCACGGTCACTGAACAAGTCTGATGTATGTATAATCCGACGTTTCTGAACCGCGTATGGGTTTCTTGTTGACTGAGTTGGACAGGGAATCATTGTCACTTATGTAGCCAGCACGTGACGTAACGAATGTGCGTAAATGGCAGGACGGTCCCTGGTGTCCGGTTCATTGTAGCTGGTGTCGATTGAATGATTAGCGATTATAGCAGCCGTCGGGATGACATGTTCTTTTCTTTGGCAGCAACAGTGACATTGTCCCAGTGAATTTTGTGATGTTCCTGCGCATGCTCGGCAATGGCGTTCGTCATGTGACGTATTATTTCTTACGTCACGTTTATGGTCCTTGAGGTGTCGGGAGAACTTTCCTGTCTCACCAATGTATACTTTTTGGCAATCAGTGCATGGTACCTTATACACGACTCCTGGGAATGATTCAGCAGGTTACCTGTCTTTCCTATTCATTAGATGGTTCCGGAGCAGGCTGGTCAGAATGTGGGCAATGCGCAAGGCGTATTTTGAGAATATGCGCGACATTGCCTCGCTGATTCCTTCGACGTAAGGGATGGCTGCACGTGCACAGACTGTCGTGTTGTTCTCCAAGCTTGGCTATGATGTCTGCTTCTCGCTCCTGCATATGAAACGACTAGGGTAGCTGTTGCGGGCTAAATCATGGCTCTGCTACGGCTACCCTAGTCGTTTCAGACAGTGCCACCAGCCCCTAAGGAGCGGCAAGCCTCTCGCGACCACTCCAAGAAAGACAAAACTGGCATCACGACGCCTTCCAAGGGCTCGTGAAGTAATCTCTGTCAAGATCCACCTGGGTTTGTGAACAAGGGAGGGCTTGAGGCACCCTCCGATAGACAGACGCTCTGCGGCGTAGTGGTGTTGAACGATGACTGACCCCCGAGCAGCCGTGCTCGTCTGTGTTTATTGCAGTGCAGCGACCAATGTTGCCTGCCGAGCATGGCAGGCCACCGAGCCTAGCGGCGAACGAACATTATGCGTCGGGGGGCGTCACATGCTTGCTACACCCCCTTACCCCCAGTTTGTTTGTTAAATAAAAAAGAAACGTCCATGTTCAAAATATGAGGCTCTGCCTGCTGGGTCTACGGTGCCTGCTATCCAGGCGAGTAACACTCCGATGGCCTCCGCTGTCGAGCACTCCACCTGGGCACCGGTGTTGAGCACTCCACCTGGGCACCGGTGCTAGCCCTCCTGCGGGCTGGAACTCAGAAGTGGCAGTCGAGGGTGCTGGCCAGGTCTCGAGGCGAGGCCTGACATGGTTCGCATGTCTCTGCCACATGGCCTCATCTGGCATGCGGACGAGCAGTGATGAGGCGCTGGCAGGAGACACCACCTGTCCGGCAGACCAGGGTGGGCCAGGACGAAAGTTCCTGGCGAAAACTGGAGCTCTGGACTCTTGCAAAGGCCCTGGACAGCACCCTTGGTCAGCAGCCAGCTCCTGCTTCAGCTGCTTCAAGAGCACTGTGGATCGGAGGTCCAGATACAAGACGTCCAAGGCTGTCTGGACCATCCGACCCAGCAGGAGTTCACAGGGTGCATGGCCAGTGACATCGTGGAGCGTGGTCCGGTATTGAAATAGTATCCGGGCAATCTGAGTCCGGAAATCCCCAGTCTGGCTCTTCTTGAGCTTGTCTTTGATAGTTTGCACCACCTGCTCGGCTGCACCATTTGAAGCAGGGTGGTACGACGAAACATCATCCGGCGGATTCCATTCGTCAGCCAGGCCAGGTACTTAGTGCTGGCAAAAACAGGACCATTGTGTCTCACACGATGACATCCGGCAACCCCTGGGCGGCGAAGACCTGTCGTAGCGCTGCAATGGTCATGCCTGCTGATAGAGTGGTGACAGGTAGAACCTCCACCCACTTTCAAAAGGCGTCCACAACCACCAGAAAGTAATGGCCCGTGAAGCGCCCCCAAAATCCACATGCAGGCGGGACCAGGGTCACCGTGGGAATGGCCAGGGGGTGATTTCCACATTACATGAGGCCCGCTGATGCTCCTGGCAGATTTGGCAGCTCTGCACCATATGCAGGCTGGCTTCTGGGCACTCTGGCAGATGAATGCCCAGTGCATGAATCCAGTTTCGGCCCAGGAGCGTCGACGACGACCCCTTCGTTAAGTAAAGGGGAAGGGTTGCCTCCCTGTCGCCAAAACGAACGCTGAACTGTGCCTGACCCTGGACCTGGGAGAGTTGCCCGGAGGAGCTGCGCAGCATCACTCCCGAAGCCTCGACGGACACGCCGGGGAAAGTACGCTTGAAGAGTTTCCCGGCCATTACTGACACGCTGGCCCCTGTGTCTAGCTCAATGGAAATGGGGTGCCCGCAGATTTCGACTGTCAGCATGTACGGTGGCACAGACGACGGTAGAAAGCCTGTGTGCCACATGTCGAAAATCGGCGGGTTCTCGGCCACGACGTGGAGCCTGGCCGCAGAAGAGCTTGAGCCTGCTGCCGCACGCCCCCGCCGCATACCCTTGCAACGGCTACCCTGGCCGCGGTCTTGTGTGGTACCTGGGCTTCAATGAGGCTGCTGCTTGCTGTTCATCCTCCCCTTCAGCATACATGTGCCAGGTGCCCAGTTTTCCCGCACGTAAAGCATTGTGCTTGAGAGAACTGGCACTGTGAGGGGGAGTGGGCACCACCACAGCGACCGCAGGTACTGCCCTCTGTCGCCAACTCGTTGACCGCCGCTTCTGCTGACGGTGAGCCAGTCGCACGTGCAATCTCGCCGGCGTCCTTGGCGGCAGCTTCCATTGCCAGCACTGAGTCGCGTCTGCATGGCGGGGTTGTTGATGCCGCAGACGAAACAGCCCCGCAGCAGCGAGTCCAGCTGGTCCCCAAAAACGCAGGCACTCGCTAACCCTCGTAGCGCAGCAACAAACTGCCCGAGGGTCTCTCCTTCCCGGCGGCTCCGGTGTTTGAAGCGGAAACGCTCCATTAGTGTGGACGGTGCTGGGTTGAAATGCGAGCGCAGTATGGCGAGCAGCTCATCCAGCATCTTAACGTGCGGTGTGGCTGGCTTTAGAAGGTCGAGCAATAGGCTGAAGACGCGGGTCCTACAGCTGGCCTGGAAAATGTCCCACTGTTTGGCCTCGGGTGTGTTCGGAAGAACACGTGGACTTGCTTCACGTAAATTTGCCAGAAGGACCCAGACCCATCCCCCTCAAATGGCTTGAGCCTTCCGTACACGGCATGGCGGCAGCAACGGGGGGTGGTGTTTCGCCGCTCGCGGCACCGTGGGTGGATCCGTGGCTACTTGTCGCCCTTGTTCACGAACCCGGGTGGATCGTGACATAGGCCATCCTCGTCGCCAGTGTCACGAGGATTCCATCCTCATCGCCAGTGTCACGATCCACCCGGGTTCGTGAACAAGGGAGGGCTCGAGGCACCCTCGAATAGACGGATGCTCCGCAGCGTGGTGGCTTCACTTCACTTCACTTTATCACCTTAAAGGCCCCCAGGGTTGGGGGTGTTACATAAGGGGTGGGTTACATGTATAAATCATATAATAAACAAAGAAAACACATAATGAACATAAATGATTCGCTGTTAAATACAGTACCTATACAATTCAGAAATTTAGATGTACAGGTGATTGCGGTGAGGTCGTGTGGAAGGCCGTTCCAGTCCGGGGCTGAGCGTGGAAAGAATGAAGATGCGAATGTAGCAGTGCACGTACGAGGCCGTGCAACTTGAAAGGGATGACCAACGCGGGGGAAATACTGGAGTGCTGAACGATGACTGACCCTCGAGCAGCCGTGCTCGTCGGTGTTTATTGCAGTGCGGTGACCAATGTTGCCTGCCCAGCTTGGCAGGCCACCGAACCTAGCGGCGAACAAACATTATGCCTGTGGGGGCGTCACATGCTTGCTACAATCTGTCTCTCAAACACACAGCACCAAACACATTTATCATAATGGAAACACAAATACTACAGTGGAATGTATGAAAACTTCTTCTCGACATTAGAAAACTACTACACAAAACAATTACAAGTTGCTGTGTTTTCAAGAGACACATCTGAAACCTACAAACACAAACTTTCTTCGCAATTACTTAATCGTCCGAAAGGACTGCGACGAGGCTAACGCCTCTGGCGGGGTAGCAATAATGGCAGACAATTCTATAGCTTGCCGACACATCGCCCTTCAGACGCCCTTTGAGGTAGTGTCAGTTTGGGCCATTCTTTTTAATAAATTAATCACTGTATGTTCTATTTATACACCCCTTATAAAACAGACTTTATAACCTTATTATCCAGCTTCCCGAGCCTTACATACTCATAGGAGATTTTAATCCTCACCACACGATGTGGGAAGACTCACTATGCAACGCGAGAGGTCAATTGGTAGAGAACTTTTTAGTAAACACGGATGCATGTTTGTTCAATAAAAACGAACCGGCTTACTATAATATGTATCACAATTCACATTCTTCTATAGACCTATCTATTGGCTTGGCAGCTTTTATGACTTACTTAAAATGGAGCGTTATTAAAGATCCTTATGGAAGTGACCATTTTCCTGTACTTTTAAACTTAATTCTACCGCATGAATGGCCTCCACATGCGCCTCGGTGGAAGCTAGCTTCGGCCGACTGGAACCATTTTAAGGAATCGACTTACCTATCACGAGATTTTATCACTGATTTTAGTTTTGATGACGTGGTAGCATATTTTACGGCTTTTATCATCAAAGCAGCGAATAACTTCATTTCACAATCAAGCGGTAGCTCATCCAAAAGACGTGTTCCATGGTGTAATGCAAGTGCAAGAAGGCATGGAAAAAACAGAATAAAGTGTGGGCCCAACTGCGCCGATCCCCAACTGCAGAAAATTTGATGAATTTAAATATATTATATCACATGGTAGGCGAACGCAACGGCAAGCTAAGAAGACAAGCTGGGAGAGGTTCCTTTCTGGCATTAACTCATACCTGCAGTAGGCAAAAGTATGGAATGGGCTAAGGAGACTTAAGGGACAACAAATTCGTCCATTGCCTGTTGATATAGATGAAAACAAGTTGGAAGACCAGGCCAACGCTCTTGGTGAACACTTCGAGCGCATGTCTAGCTCCATTCACTATTCGCAGACCTTTTTGAAGCATCGAAGAGCTTAAGTAGCTGAATCGGATATGTATCCCAAACGATCCTTATAACCGTCCTTTTACCATGGCCGAACTTAAAGCTTCCTTATCAGAATGTCAGAGCTCTGCACCGGGCCCCGATAGAATCATGTACGATATTGTTGCAGGAACAAAGCAGGCCCACGAGTGTAAAATAATGTATATTTACAACTGATGTAATGGCTTTCATGCAAACATCACCCTCCTGGCGGAGGAGCTCCGTCCCGGTGCAAGTTATAGAGCCTCACTTAATGGGGGGACATAGGGCTTGAGCCTGACGACGTGAACAAAATCGCTGGTGGCGTTGGGAGGTACTGAAGGCTGACCGACTGGGGCGATCTCGTATGTCATGCCGGACAGTTGGCGTAAGATCTGGTATGGACCAGAGTAACGGGAAAGTAGTTTTTCCGACAAGCCGACGCGAGGTGAAAGCATCCAGAGAAGGACAAGGGAACCAGGTGAAAAATGGTAGTCTCGGTGCCGAAGGTCGTAGCGTCACTTTTGAGAAGCTTGCAAGACTGTGAGGCGATGACAGGCGACATCTCGGGCCTGGGCGCCTAACTAAATAGCATCGCAAGCGTAACCAGTGCTGGGTGATTGTACTGCGGAAGGTAGCAACGTGTCAAAGGGCAAGGTGGGGTTGCGGCCATACGAAAGGTAAAATGGTGAAAATCCGGCAGTGTCGTGATGGGACGAGTTGTATGCGAAAGTGATGTATGGTAAAGTGACGTCCCAGTCGCGGTGATCATCGGAAATGTCCATGGCCAGCATTTCAGTTAGCGTGTGGTTGAGGTGCTAGGTGAGGCCGTTCGTTTGAGGGTGGTACGCGGTAGCAATCTGGTGTTCTGTAGAACAGGAGCGGAGCAGATCATCGACGACCTTCGATAGAAAGTAGCGCCGTGATCTGTCAGCAACTGGCGACAGGTGCCGTGGTGCAGGATGACGTCGTATAGTAAGTTAGCGACAACTACAGCACAGCTGGTTGGCAGCGCTCGGGCGATGGCATATCTCGTGGCATAATCGGTTGCTACAGCAATCTATTTGTTTCCTTTGATGGAAATTGGAAAGGGGCCAAGGTGGTCTAGGCGCACACGGAAGAAGGGTTCTGTAGGGATATCAATTGGTTGAAGCAAACCAGCTGGAGGCATAGCAGGCGTCTTCCGGCACTGACACAGGTCGCAAGAAGTGACATAACGGCGCACAGAGCGATAAATGCCAGGCCAGAAGAAGCGGCACCGCAGGCGGTCGTATGTACAAGTGATGCCCAGATGTCCAGCAGTAGGAGCGTCGTGAAGTTGCTGGAGCATTGCGAGCCGAAGGTGCTTGTTAATGACTAGGAGTAGCTCCGGGTCGTCAGGACGAACGCTACGACGGTATAATGTTCCATCGCGCAAGGTGAACATCCGGAGGGATGGGTCATTGGGCGAGGAGTTTAGGCGTTTCATAAGTGTTCAAAGAACAGGATCTTTGCCCTGCTCGTCGCCAATATGGAGGAAGCCGGAAAGGGATAGAACACTGATGTCCAAGTCTGCATCGGTATCGTCCGTTGATCCATGGGATTGCGGGACAGGCAGCCAGCGTCTTTATGCAGGCGCCCTGACTTATACATAACAGAAGATATATGTTCTTGTAGATGCAATGCCCAACGTGCAAGTCCTCCAGTTGGGTCCTTCAAAGAGGACAGCCAACAGAGGGCGTGGTGATCGGTTACGACGCAGAAGCTCGGACAGAAAAGGTACGGCCGAAATTTAGCGACCGTCCATCCGAGCGCAAGACATTCTCTCTCAGTAATGGAGTAATTTCGCTCGGGCGTGGATAGAAGGCGGCTAGCATAAGCAATGACACGGTCTTGGCCCTGTTGACGCTGAGCGAGGACAGCGCCGATGCCATGACCACTCGCGTCAGTTCGTACTTAGTGGGCACAGAAGGGTCAAAGTGTGACAGAGTTGGGGAAGTTGTAAGCCGTTCAATCAGGGTAGAGAAGGCTTTCTTCTGCAGTGGTCCCCAAGAGAAAGAGATGTCTTTCTTAAGAAGGTCAGTGAGAGGGTGAGCGATGTCGGCAAAATTTTTCACAAATCGCCAGAAATAAGAGCATAAGCCCAGAAAACTACGGACATCGTTTCTTGAACAAGGTACAGGAAAATTTCGCACGGCGTGAATCAGGTTGGATTCCGGCGGCGTTTACGAGATGGCCGAGCATGTGCTGCCACACGGTATTGCCATAGCGCACATCACTCCTTTGGAAGAATTTGAGATTTTAGATTAATTTCACGGCGATCGAAATGGCACTTGGAGGAGTTTTAGCTGAAGGCCAGCCAGCCTTGCGAAACACGGAGAGTATGGTTGTGAGGCGCCGCAGGGGGCTCTCAAAGTTCAGCGAAAACACAATCACATCGTCGAGGTAACAGAGGCATGTAGACCATTTCAAGCCGCGCAAGAGAAAGCCCATCATGCGCTCAAATGTAGCTGGAGCATTGCATAATCCAAAGGGCATGACATTAAATTGGTAAGACCGTCCGGTGTGACGAAGGCGGTTTTCTCGTGGTCCAGCTCATCGACGCTAATCTGCCAATAGCCGGAGTGGAGGTCAATTGATGAAAAGTATTGGGATTCGTGAAGGCAGTCAAGAGCGTCATCAATGCGAGGCAGGGGATAAACATCCTTTCTTATCCTGCTGAGGTGACGGTAGTCAACGCAGAAGTGCCACGAGTTGTCTTTTTTCTCTGCTAAGACAACCGGTGATGCCCACGCGCTACTGGAAGGTTCAATGACGTCCTTGTCCATCATCCTGTCTACCTCTTTTGTATGATGGCCCTTTCTGTTGCGGAGACACAATAGGGCCGCCTATGAATGGGGCTGGCGTCAACGGTGTTGATGCGATGCGTGACAACAGATGTCTGACCAAGTGGATGGTCATCCAAATCAAAGATGTCCCAATAAGATGACAGGAGGTGACGAAGAGCTGCTGTTTGCTCGGAAGGTCAGGAACGATCATCTTAGACGCATCATCTGCAGGCGTCGAGTATGGAGGAGTGGGTGACAAAGGTCCGTTGCTACTGAGGAAGGATTCACAGGTCAAAGAAGAAATCTCAAATTCTTACAAAGGAGTGATATGCGCTATGACAATACCCTGTGGCAGCACATGCGATGAAAATCGAACATTGAGGATAGGCACGCCAGCGCAGTTCTCGCGGATCCGGATTAAGGTGTTCGGTAGGGCAATATTGCGCAGCGACACGACATACTCGCCATCAGGTACGGGAGGACAAGGGCGTCAGAAGGACATTTGTAGCCGCCTGTGGAAACAGCCTTGCAAACTCGGCAGAACATAAGCGGTGTGAAGCACAGGTTGTTGCGTCGGCAGGAAGCGGCAGATTCAACTGTACAACACCCGCAGAGCAGTCAATTTAGCCAGAGTGTTTCAATAGGAAGTCAAGGCCGAGAATTAGGTCATGCGGACAATGTTCAAGGACGATAAATAGAACAACGGTATAATGGCCCCAATGGTCACACGTGCTGTGCACATTCCAAGGACAGGTGAAGTATTCCCATCGGCGACTCGCACAGTGCACGGTACGGCGGGTGTCAGAACCTTTTTGAGCCTTCGGCGCAGAGCAGTGCTCATAACAAAGCTGTGCTCCTGTATCAACAAGAGATTTAACAGGAACGCCATCAACTTCAATGTCCAGTAGGTTTCCACATGTAGGCAGGGTCAACAGAGGACTTGTGGGCCAGGTTGGAGTTGCAGCTTCACCTCCGGGAGCGGCACCGCCTAGGTTCCCGAAACGAAGCGACCGGTTGCAGAAATGGACGAAGAGTGGTGAACGAGAGGCGAACGGGACCTACGACCTTGCGGAGACGAGGAGCAGCTAGATCTTGGTAGAGCACTGTCGGCGTTGATGTTCCTAGTCAGCGTATAGGGCGACAAAGTACGATTGTCTGGTACTTGGCGGTAGTGACTCGGAGACGACCACTGAGGAGGTGACGACCAGCGGTAGCGGCAATGACAGGTGATGTGTCCAATACCGGAACAATGAAAATGAATGGGTTTATCATCCGCTGTGCGCCAGTCAGCTGGGTTTCGACGGAGTGGCGGAAAGCTTTGCATCTGGGAGCGAGCGGCTGGAGAAATCTGGCAGGTGTTTGTATGTCGGACCGAGCAGAGAGATCGAATGCCCAAACTTGCTTTTTTTTCCTGAACGACCGCTTGTATAAGGGAGACAGCGGGCACGTTTTCCCAACTGTAGGAACGAACTGGAGCCGGGGCCATGGCCTCAAGCTCACGGCGAACGATGCGCCTGATATCTTCCGGTCCTGTAGGCTGAACGAACTGCGGTGGGTCTTCGCAAGATGTCATGGCGGTATTGGGCAATCGGTCGAAAGATTGAGCGACGTGGCAGCCCTTCGCTTGTTTGAAGCGCCAGCACTCCTTTATAATTGCGTCCATAGTGACACAATCCTTACACATCAGGAGGTTGAAGACATCGTCTGCAATTCCTTTCAGTATGTGACCAATATTGTCTGCCTCGGTCATGTTATCAGCCTTGCAACAGAGGGCCATCACATCCTGTATGTACATGACATAGGATTCTGTGGACGTCTGAGCGCGGCACGCAAGTTCTTTTTTTTTGCTGCCAGCTGACGACTGACAGGTCTGCCAAACAGGTCTCGAATTTTTTCTTTGCAGACACCCAGCTCGTTAGGTCAGCTTTGTGTATGTCGTGCCATTGCTTCGCAGTTCCTCTTAGATAAAATGTCACGTTTGCTAGCATCATTGTTGGATCCCACCTGTTGTTGTCGCATACTCGCTCGTACAATGTAAGCCAGTCCTCGACGTCGGCGTTGTCCGTGCCACAAAATGTCCCTGGGTCCCGCGGATGAGTGAGGATGGCTGTTGGCACGGGCTGCTGAGGTGTTGTCGCTTGGGGCGGTTGATTTGCCATTGTGGCGGCAGGTAGATGACGTCCGCTGCTAAGTTCCATGATTGTACCTCGTACCTTCCACCAAAATGTTTCAGGAAGAAAGCAGGCCCACGAGTGTAAAATAATGTATATTTACAGCTGATGTATATGGCATTCAGGCAACTGCCAGACTGCGTCTTCCTCTAGTCCAATTCAACTTCGTCCTTCCCTTCACCGAAACAATATGCTTATGCACCTGCACTCCGACACACAAATCACGTTACTCACACTTTTCTATACCATCTGGGCTGCTGGTTATCTCCCATCTAAGTGGAAAGTAGCTATTGTGATCCCTGTTTTTAGGCAGGGTAAAGATACTTCATTGCTGACTAGCTGCCGTCCTATAGCGCTTACGAGCAGCCTTTGTAAGCTCTTTGAAAAAATGATCAATCGCCGTCTCATACATTTCCTAGAGTCCAGCAAAATGCTTCACCCATTTCAATATGGCTTTAGGGAAGGGCGATCTACAACCAACCATCTTGTGCACGTCAAAACAAGTATTCGCGATGCCTTTGTGCAGAAACAATCCTTCTTATCAGTATTTCTTTATATGGAAAAAGCGGACAACACAACTTGTAGTCCGGAATCCTGCACGACCTTTCGGCGCTGGGCATCCACGGCAGTATGCTAAACATTATAGAGAGATACCTAGAGAACCGTATATTTTGGGTGAAAATAGGTCATGCACTGTTGTGTACATTCATACAGGAAACTGGGGTACCACAGAGTGGCGTACTTAGCTGCAGCCTCTTTGTCGTAAAGATGAACAGGCTTCGTGCATCATTATCACCAGCTATTTCTTATTCCATCTACTTAGACGATATATAAATAGGTTTCAAATCCTGCAACCTCACAGTGTGTGAGACAGGTACATGAGGGCCTAAACAAGGTGTGCAAGTGGGCAGACTAAAATGGATTTAAAATCAACCCCCACAAAAGTTCTTGTGTTCTCTTCACAAGACAGAGAGGCCTGGTCCCACATCCTTTTGTAGAACTGGGGAGACAACAAATTCCTCTTAACAAAGAGCACAAATTTCTAGGTGTTATACGTGATTCCAGGCTTACTTTCATTTCACACATAAGATTTCTTAAAGCAAAATGTCTAAAAACAATGAACTTACTTAAAATCCTATCCCACACAACATGGGGTAGCGACAGGAAGTGCCTGTTGAATCATGACAGGAGCCTAGTTCGATCACGAATAGACTATATATAGTGCCGTTGCATATCACCCTGCTGCCCCGAGCGCGCTAAAGATGTTAGACCCCGTTCACTATCCGGGAATCCGCCTGGCCACTGGCACATTTAGAACAAGCCCTGTCGAAAGTCTACACATCGAGTCAGATAAGTGGTCGCTCCATTTTCAGAGAACATACATCAGCTTCACCTATTTTCTCTAAGTTTGCTCTAATAAGGAACATCCGTGTTTCACAACCGCTAACGACATTACATGTGAAAAACTTTTTTGTAATTGACCCCACAAAAGGTAACCCTCTATGAGGGTACCTTTGTCATTGCGTTATAAAGTTTGTAAACAGGGATAAGGTGCCTCAGAAAGGCGAGCCAATGTTTCAATAGGAGGACCTAACTTCGTCAGAGGCAGCCTCGGCATGTTAGTTTTAAAGGGTCAATGCAGTGATGTCACGTGCGTTCGTCGTCGGTGGCGGCTGGTTATAAAGGCTCCCTTTACTTCAGAGGTAATGAGCGCTGTTGCCCGACATCTGTGAGCGGCGTTCCCAAGACAAGGGGACAAGAGCGGGGGAGTGGGAAAGCGGGGAGAAAAGAGGGGGCACCAAGAGGGAAAAAGGGGGGACATGGGAGAGCATTGGGGAAGAAGCGAGAGGTTAGGGAGCATTCAGAGGTGTCGTTGGCGGCATGTTTTTGTGGCATTAAAAGAGCTGGTGGTGGTCAGTGCGCGAGTGACACAACAGGCAAAAAAAAACCCCGATTTGAAAGCATGACTTTAGTAGCATAGCAGCAATGCGTCGAGTAATTTTGAAGTAAAGATGGCAACAAGGCGTCTGGGATGCAATGTATGGCATATCTGGAAGGCAACGGCATGGTCTTTCATTGGCCGTTAGCCCCAGTAGCTCAACGTAGGTGTCATTACGACAGTACTAGTATACAGAAATGGCGATACCCTGTATGGCTCAGGCGCTGAAAAAGGTATAATGACGTCTGGGACTTCTGAATGTGTTGGTAAGGGTGTTTAAAAAAAACATATAATAAAACACACAAAAATAGGAGGGGGAACTGAAACCGGGATAACAATAAGAGGGTGACGTGCGCAGAAGCGGGTGGGGGCCTGTTTACATGAGACAAGGGGGTCGTACAGTTGATATAAATGTAAAAACATGAATGAGTATATTAAATTGAGTAGTAGGGAGGAAAAAATTTTTGAAATGGAGGAATAGGTAAGGTTAAGAATTAAGGTTAGCTGGTGGCATAATGTGTTTTGTGTCTTGGTTGATGATATGAGAATTTCAGATTTAAATTACCGCTTTTAAAGATTCTATGTTGCCACGTGCCAAATTAATTCCCGTCGGGTGTAGGCAGTTAAACTTATGTATGAGGTATGATTCCGTATATTTCCTTTCGCGAGGTGAACGGAAATTTGTTTGTAGTATATAGAGCCTTGCTTTGTCAAATATATGACCATGTTCATTAAAGTGGCTGGCTACTGCTATAAATTGTTTTGTGTCCGCGCGGTAACCATTCAATCTTGTATGAATTTGTTGTCGAGTCTCACCTATGTATTGTTTGCTACAAGTGGCACATTCTAGACAGTAGACTACGTTGCTTGATGTGCAGGTGAAAGCTGAAGTTACCTTGTGTGTGATTTGACGCTGTAATTTTTATTCTAGTAGCAGATTTAATATGTTTGCATGTAGAGCACCTGGGGCGGCCACAGGGACCGGTTCCCAGCTTCGTCTTTGTTCTTAGTTTAGCATGCACAAGAATATCTTTAAAATTAGTGTTGCATCTGTACGCTACTCTGGGCAGGTCGGTAAAAATCCTATTAAGTTTCTGGTTTCTGGTGAGAATTTGGTAGTATTTGCTGAGGATGTTATTCACGTTTGGGAGTGCATTTGAGAATTTAGTACAGTAGTAAGAAGAGGCATTGTTGTTCTTGTGATCCTGGGGCGGGGCTTGAGGACGTCGGCTCGATCAAGTTTGGTTGCAGCGGTGTAGGCTTTTTGAAGGTCACTGTGTGGGTGGTTTCTGTTTGATGGGGTTTCTTTAAGGTGATAGAGTCTATCTATGTAATCTTGGTTTTCAACGGAAATGCGACGTAGTCGTGTGGCTTGGCCTTTAAAGATGCCTTGTTTGTAATGTCTGGGATGGTGGCTCGTATATTCTAGGTACTGTTGTTTACCGAAAGCTTTCCTATACAGCGTTGTCTTTAGCACCCCATTGTCAATGTATATTGTTGTGTCCAGAAAGTTTATGCGCTCAGTTGAGGATTCTGATGTGAATTTTATTGTTGGATGAAAAGAGTTTAGAAATGCTACATATTTATCTAGGCTGTCTTGACCATGTCCCCAAAATATTGTGAATATGTTGTCTATGTATCGTAGCCATGTGTGGGGCATGTGTATGAGGTGTCAGTGCAGCACGATGGGAAACCTGTTTCTAGAATCCCCACAAATATGTTCATGTAGGTTGGTGCAAAAGGCGTACCCATGCTTGTACCATATCTGTAGGTAGTAACTCCTCAAGTTCGAAGTAGTTATGTGTTAGAACTAATTAAGGAGAGACAAGTAGACTTCAATAGAGTGTTGTGCATTGTGTTCAGAGAGCATTTGTTTTATCGAAAATAAACCATCAGGGATTGGAATGTTAGTGTACTGGGCCGTGACATCTAGTGTTGCGAGAATTATGTTGTGGGTAGTGTGCCTTTAGTATTAATGTCCTCTATAATTCTCAGCAGGTGGGGCGTATCTTGTACAAATGACAGAAGTGCTTTTGGCAAGTCACCAAGGAAGTGGTTAAGAAATGTGGAGATGCTCTCTGTCGGGGTGTTGTTGTTTGATACTATTGGGCGACCTGGGATAATAGTTCAGTGGATGGAACTTCATGAATTTTTTTGGAGGAGGTAGGAACGTCTGGCAGTTTTGTTGCTTGGTTTAAGAAATTGGTATTATGACGGTGTTATCAATTCATCAGCCAAAAGGGATTTCAGCCTGTTGGTAATAGTCACTGTGTAGGGTAATGTCGGATAATTATCTAGCTTATGGTAATTGCGTGTAAGAGAGCTTAGTGAAGAAATGGATGTCCCAATTTCCGAACATTGCCTAGTGCCTCCAGCTAAGCTACTACTGCCCTGTGAGTGGCAGGTGATAGACTGTGATGTATTTTTTTAGAGGTCACAATGCATGCTCCTGACCTCGAAATCGCTATGCATTTCCGTGAACTTCAATCGAAGTACTCCTGCTCTGAATTCTGCACAGACACGTCAAAATCACATGCTGGCGTATCTTGTGCTGCTGTTGGTCCCTCTTTTTCTAAATCTGACTTATTGAACCTCTTAACAAGTATCTTCACTTCAGAAGCCTATGCTGCACTGCCTGCAGTAAAACATATAAAGAAATTAAAACTTGATAAAGCAATAATATTCAGACTCGTTAAGTCTTATAAAAGTGCTGATTTCTTTAGAAATTCTGTTTTCATTGAACTTACTCACTCTTATGCAGCATTTATTTATCGTATAAACATGTAGTAATATGCTGGGTAGCTGGCCATAGAGACATTTATGGTAATGTACTAGCTGACAAAATGGCCACATCACTCACATCACTAGCTATTACTCCTAAGGCTTTTATCCCTGCCACAGATATGAAGCCTTTCTTATGCAAGAAACTGAGAAACTACTGGCAGTGCATGTGGGATGCAGAAATATATAAATAAACTGCACTGTATAAAGCCACAGTTAAGTTTTTGGCCCTGCGCAGCAAAATCACGGCGAACAGATGTCCTCTTTTGTCGTCTTAGAATAGGACATACATTTGGCACTCATAATTTTCTACTTACGGTACTAGAAATGAACCTCCAACCTGTGGTAGATGTGGTGAGCGGCTGACCGCCCTTCACGTCCTCCTGGAGTATCGGTTAGCCAAAGCTGAGAGAAAGAAATATTTTCCTCTGGCATACCGTTATTACATCCCTCTTCACCCGGTTATGTTTCTTGGCCAAGAATCGCTATTTAACACAAAAGCAGACCTCGGCTTCTTAAATGATGTTATCTTACATGCTATAAGTCCATTAAATTCGTAGAGCATCATCGTTCCAGAGGATGCCGTTGCAATAATTGTTTTGCATAGCACATGCCTCCAGGCCCTTGTGTTTCAAGGGCTCTAAGGAGGCAGTAGTGCTCTAGGCAATTGTAGAATCAGGTATATTTTGTACATTGTATCATTATTTTGAAATGCATCTTAATGTTCATAGTACACGTCATATGTCATCGCTATAATCTTATTATGCAGATTTTACACACTTTAGAGTGACTATATTTAAGGCGCCTTTACACCCACATCACACCAACTTCATAGAACTCATAACTACACATCGAACTCATTACCACAGGCATGGCGCTCTTTGGCCACACTTGGCCCTTGCGCCATTAAACATAAAACTTTCATTCATTCATTCAAGACGGGCTGTGCGGCCATGCCATACGTAGCAGCGACCGGAGTAGACAGCTTTTCCTGTTTGTGCCAGTCCCACATGCAAGTTTCGGGAACTCGGAACGCCCAAGATGTGGCCCAATTTCTGGCCCGTCTCCGCACACGTGATCACTTTTCTTTTGATTGCAGCATCATGATGAACTCTGCATGTCATTACAGTTCCATGCCGGCAGTTCCATGCCGATAGAATCAAATGTGGAAAACGGGAAACCTGGGAAGACACGGTGCACTAACCTAAGCACACGTACTACACCACACGGAGGAAGCTACAGCAGCTAGCCTCAAAGCGCATGCAAGGCAGCCATTTTGAAATGCCAATGATGATATGGTTACGCAGATTTAGGGTAGTTCTTGATTCTAACACACACAGTATTTGGACCTATTTTATCGGCAGAACAGTGCGCGTTAGATTCGAGTAAATATAGTAATTGAACTCACAGGAAATGCTAGAATAGGATGCCACGATGCTTCCAGAGTGAAACATGACACTCACTTGGCACAGCCTGCAGAAGGGAACGGTGGTGCGTTTGGATTATTGTCTAATAACAGCGTACAGTGCATGCCTCATAATCAGATTACGGTTTTGGCACGTAAAAACCATATAATCTAAAAGCGTGCAGTACACGTGCAACAGCATTACGTGCACTGAAATGAAGGGGTGCTCATCTCAGTGGGTTGCCACTTATAGCTGGCAGTGGTGACATGCGACGACCCCTGAGAATAGGAAGCTGAGCACGTGGTGGCATTTTCACGACATGAGTGGGCAGTACTGTGGGGATGCTGGCGTTACAGGCACCTTCTGCTCTTGATTGCGTGTGCCTCGCACCTTTTCTTGTTTGCATGGGAGCTAGCGGCCAGGAAACATATCATGCGATCACATTTTGGCGATGTGCCGGAGGATGGTACTGAAAGATTGTGCTTATTCAGTAAAATGAAGCGTAACTGAATTAGATCACTTTTTCTCCATTCTCCATCACAAATATTGGCCCCGGGAAATCTTGCGAAACAGGATCGTATCGACGAGGCCCTACTGTAAAAACAATGCCACCATATACGAATACTGCCATGCCTACATTTCATTTTTTGAGACTCATGAAAACTGATTGCCTCCTCGTTGGATGGGACGAAAATTACTAGTTTTTGATTCATTTGGTTTTTGCTAATAAGTGCACAACCATTGAATTTTCTTGCATATACTCACAGACACAGTTCGATTACGCTATGGACGTGCGTGCCGGTTGCTCTTCTGCAAATGAGGCAAGCGGCAATTCCTTCAATGCAAACTACTGCCTTAGTGCCAAATCTGAATATATTTGTTCTAGTGTATCTACTTTTAATGCGAAGCATCCTTTGCCTTATTCTTGCTACTTTGTGATAGGCAGATAGGCATGTTCCTGTCTCACCTTGTTTTAATAAACAGAAAATAATGTGGAACCAATAGTGGAATCAAACCGCTACCATTGAGCACAGCATCCTGGTGCTCCAACCATTAGGCCACGACTGCACGCTTGCTTATTTGTTTCCAAAGCAAGTGAGCTCTCTGAAACGCTCGGTGCGTGCGCCGTGTGCCACTTCTTCGTCTTCTTTCATTGTGACAGCTCGCACTCTGAAGTGCCGTATTTAACTGCACTATCTCCACAGCTGGCCCACTTTCCTCAACACTTTTCTCGTAGCACGTTACATAGAAATTGTGAAACTTCATACTGACTTTGTGGATGCCCAAGTTAATCGTGCTTAAACATTTCTTGACCGGGGTAGTTGGAGAAGTGTGTGAGAGGCCTTTGTCCGGCAGTGGGCGTTACCAGGCTGATGATGACGATGATGAAACATTTTTGGGGGGAGCACAGATGTCATTGTTGCTTTGCATACACCGCATCACATAGCAATAGATACGTATGCTTGCATAAGATGTAGTCACTAATGATGTCAGGATCTGTGTTTCTCTCATTTATGCTCGTCCACTACCTATGTAGAAACAAACAATTACCATGTTGTAAGCTTGCATCAAACAGCCGGCATAGAAATCAAGCCATTGGTGCCATACGATCCTGTTTAATGCGGTCGTCACGCTGCTGTCATCACAAGCACGTAGGCTCGCAACCCGCACACAACTACTCAATTTACACTAACTTCTTGGTCCACCTGGTATCGCTTTGCAGAAACCCAAAATAGTGATAGATAGCCAGGTACCTGCAAAATGCTTCAAATAACATTGATTTCCACAGTGCGTGGGTTCTGCACAATGTTTTTATTCTTATTAGTATTACTACCATTTATGCAATCCCATCTGTATTCATGAATATTCATGAATGCATGTTTATCTAAGGAGGATATATCTTGTCACTATATATATATATATATATATATATATATATATATATATATATATATATATATTTTGTCGACGCAGATTCTCCTTGAGATCTCCTTCTTTTTGACCAGCGCAACAGGGGATGCCCAGGGACTTGACAATGGCTCTATGATGTCTTTCGCTAGCATCTTCTACTTCCGTCTTGATGACGTGACGCTCCGAAGCTGAAACTTGGTAGGGTCTCTGATGGATGGGTGGATTATCACCTGTATGTATACGATGTTTGACAAGTGACATCTGGCCTAAGCATTGGTTGTTCAGGTCGAACATATTCTTGTAGGAAAGCAATAGACTGCACAGCTGTTCAGTCTCCGCAGGAGTGAGATTCAGGGCGATCATTTTCCTAATGTCGTTGCCAGTACATTTGGCAGACAGGAAAGGCTCACAGGAAGTGTCGACGGCAAAAGTCTCAATGCAACTAAGTTCTAAAGCAGTGATTGCAGCCAGGATCACATCTTTAGGCAGAATTTGGTTAGCGAGCCTGAAATTAGCGAGCCGAAGCCGGGACAGTAATGCTGTGGATGAGAACGATGGCAATTATGGGAGCAGAGATATAGTCACCATCGAGAACTGACGTAGAAGGCGACATTTCAATGTATTGTGTATGTCAAGACCTGTGATGGAACATGAACAAAATCGGTCGGTCTGAGGCGAATTTTGTGTGGTGTTGGAGGAACATCCAGTAGAGGCTGATCAAGATGCACAGTACTTGAGGAACAATCGATAAGCACTGAATGCAAAGAGAAGTCTAGGCCGAGTATGAGGTCATGGGGGCATTGGTCAAGCACAGTGAAAAGGACGACAGTATGGCGGCTGGAAATGCTCACACGTGCAGTACACATTCTGACCACGGTCACCGTGCTACCGTCAGCGATTCGTATAAACCGAGTAATGGCAGACATCACAATTTTCTTTAAATGGCGGCATAGGCAGCTGGTCATAATCTATATGTGTGCTCTGGTATCTATGAGGGCTGTGACAGGTGTGCCATCAACTTGGACGTCAAGAAGGTTACGTCTCGTAAACAGCGCTGAAGGAGGATTTTGCAGCGAATGCGACATTGCAGCACCACCTTGAGGTGCTGCATTGCCTTGTTTTCCTGCTGGGATGGTCCTGGGTAGGTTGGCGATGGCGAGCGGGGAAGCTGGGGCGGACGTAGCTGACAACGTTGAGGCGAGGGCAAGTGAGCGTAGCGGCAAGTCGAGGTAGTGGTGTTGGAAGCATTGTAGAAGCGACGGGGTGAGGAACTTCGGGGCGAACTTGAATTTTGGAAGGTGTTTCGAAAAGGGGACGACCAACAGTTCTGGCAGTGATGGGAAATGTGACCGATTTGGCCACAGCAGAAACAGATCGGCCCGTCGTCAGGCGTACGCCAGTCCGATGGATTTTTGGTAGTGTAGCGATAACGGACACTGTGAGGTGGACTGCGATAGCACAAGAGCATGGCGGGTGTCAGGGCAACTAAAGGAGCAGGCGCTGGGAAAACCTAGATTAGCGATTTCCTGGCGAAACACAGACTGGATCAGCGATATTGTCTCAGCAGTGTTGTTTCACAACGTCTGTTGAGGCGAGGCAGGAAACGCTGCTTCGAGTTCGCGGTGTACAATTCGGGTCACATTTTCACGGACGATGCAGTCACCCTCCTGATCTTTAGAAACTTATCGACTGTCGATGCCATCATGAAGGAATGCCGCCGTTTCGAGTAGGCGAAGAGTCGCCATATATACAATCAGTTTACACGGCTTCCACAGTCACTGCAGTGACTTCTTCCTGTACCATCCCCACTGACCAATCTAGTTCGCCACCATCAAGCACAAACTGGCTACCTCCTATCATCCCCAAACCAACAGCCTTACTGAGCGACTTAATCAGACCGTTACTGACATGCTATCGGAATACATTTTACCCGACCACAAGGACTGGGATGTGGCGCTGCCCTACGTCACGTTCGCCTATAATTCATCACGCCACGATACTGCTGGGAATTCCCCCTTTTACTTTTCGGTCATGACCTTGTATTACCATTGGACGCTTCACTCCCCTTGGTACAGGATTCAAGGATCGAGTATGCCCGCGATGACATCACCCACGCTGACTATGCGTGCCAGCTTGCCCGTACTCATCTGTTGGCATCGCAGGAATCTCAACGGCATGCTTACCAATAGCCACCATCGTGACACATATATTTCACCAGGCTCTCTCATGCTACTTTGGTCCCCTTGCCACCAAGTGGGGCTCTCCAAGAAACTTCTTCCATGCTACAAAGGCCCTTACCATGTTCTACGTCAAGTGACCAATGTCACTTACGAGATAATGCCAGAGACCCCCGTCATGCCACCCAGTTCCACATCGCCTGACGTCACAAACGTCTCTCGGCTTAAGCCTTACTGTGCCCTTACCAACGGCCCCGTCTGAAACACCAGGACGCTGCTGGTGGGGGTCGTGTTACAGTGGGAACTGAGGACAAGGTCGTCAATGGTGAAGACGACGAAGTGGCAACAACATTCACTCTAAAAAAGTTATGGTAAATTTTTTAATACGTCAATTTAAGGATTTGAAATCTGTGATAAGAAAAATTAACCCTGGCGAAAAAAAATTTACTCTAAAAGGGGTAAACAGTCACTAAACCACCTTTGACATTATTTTAGAAATTTGGAATAAACACGCCTGTTGTGTACAGAATGCCGTGACAATCGTCTTTCACGAACGCGGCAGCACTGTGCACCACGAGGACATGACAAACTTAAAAATACAATAACGAGCTCCTCTACGGGCCCCTTCTGATGCCTCTCCACTCATTGTGATGTCGACAGGGTAAATGCTGTCAATTGGTTGACCAGCGAGAACCTACAACTTCCGGTTTGTCTGCTAGCATGCACACCTGCTTTTCTTATAGAGCTGCTTGGTTATTGTGTGCACACGTGTTTCATGCTGCACTGTTTTACACACCAGGGTACTCTGACTGTATTCTGAAAGGACCGGTCATATATGCCATTAATACCCACTGCAAAGAACAGAGGTGGTGGTCCATTGCAAGATGTGTGCAAAATTTGTAACTGAGAAGACGTCGGTTATACTGCAGCATACCCTCACTTCCTGCCACGAACACTGTGGGAACTGGAATTGTTGTAAACATAAAATTATCTAGTCCCAATAACAATTACAAACATCACTTCGTACATAGACAGGGACCAAAAGAATGACGAAGACAAGCACTCTATTCGTCCTTGTCTATGTACATGCTCTAAGTGATGTTTGCAATGGAATACCAACTATCCCGTACCCAAACCCTGCTTCAGCAGTTACAAACCTTATAGAGTTGGGTACAAAAATCTGCATTCATGTCTACTCTGTCATTACATTGCTGTCACTTGGCTTTGTCAGTTTACCTGTGTGGGCTATGCTACCTTTTATGTTCTGTTGTTAGCTATAAGCATTCCCCTTCACTCGCAATTTTAGTTGTGGGTGCAGAGCATGTCTTTACGACCATTTTCTTCCTTCTGTGTTGTTGGCGTTCTGCCCAGCTACAAAATACCTTCTGAAGGGTCACATATTGCACCTGTGGAAGATTACTACAGATGTGTTCAACAGGAAATAATGGTCCTCGTACATCCTTACTGGATTGACATTTCTATTTTTAGCGGCTTTGGATTGTACATTTTTCTTGATAGTCTGTCTTGCATGTTGTTTAGTGTATCGGCAAGCTTCTACTGCATACTGTTACAAGGTGCATCATTGTGACGATGGTGCAGCGGTGCCTCAAAGCACAAAGACGGGGTTGAAAAGTAAGCACAGCACATAGAGCTGGTTAGCCATACTCTTTTGACAACCCTGCACAGAGATTGTAAATATAAAATTTAGAAGCATTGGGCCAGTTAGTTTTCCATAGTGATAAGTGGTGTTACACAAAACGAGACAGGAGTTTGTTTTTACTTCTCCTTCTGTCTTGTTTCACACGCCACTGCTTGCCAGTACTTACTTATTCTTTAAATTTGCACGTGATCCCCGTGATACTTTGGTAGAGGTGTGGGGTACAAGACGCTGGACAGTGGAGCTCCACTCTGGTTGTTGCTTTGGTGATTCCACCATGGCTATCTCACTAGCAACAATGACATCAGCAATGGTGCTTTCACAACTGCGAGACCCAGAAACATTCTGCAGTACAGTAGGTGTCCATGTCGAAGATCAGCTGGCCTATTAAATGGATGGGACGTGACACTCGTGATGGTAAATGTGCTATTTTTATCTAAATAGCAAGGCAAATGTACGGTTTGAGAACCATGAGAAGGTGCTGCAAGGGAAAAACTAAACATGTGCAGGAAGGGCGTGGGTCGAAAGGTAGCCGCATTGACAGAACTGGCCATCCACACTTAGATGTCCAAAAAAGTCTTGTGCATTCTACATTCAGTACGTGTTGGCACTTGGTTGGAAGGTCAACAGTGACATGTCAGAGTCGGACAAGGTTGGGCACATGTTGAAGTGCATAGCAAGGGGTTTGACCTGTCAAAATGCCAAAATTGTGTGACGGTCAAAGACATCATTGAGGAATGGCAGTATTTTGAGCTGGCTAAGAGCCTCCATATTGGAAAGCCATGCTACCAAACATCGCTACAAAGACAAATTGGCCTTCTACCTCCGCCAGAGCTTTCGTGGATTGTCCACCAAGAAATTGAAGCGATGGCTTCTTCGGCTCTCAAAAGTGGTCTTGCTGATTCCCTGTATTTTGTTTATCTACAGAATCCTCCAGGCCTGAAAGAGTACCCTAGCAGGAGGGGCAAAAGTAGTATATCCAAGCAACACGTGCAAATTTAATAGATAACAAGATCACATACCTAGCAACAAAGAGCAGTAATAGATGTAAAAGCAGAAAAAGGAAAAGGAAAAAGGCACAAACCATACCATTATTAGCAAATAGCAACATCAAGTGCAAGGGCAGTTAAGCATAGCAATGATCACAATGATATATAATGTTGTTTACGCACTTGAAACTCGACCAAATTGTCAAAAGTGTGTTGCACTCACAGATATGGAGAAAAAAAAAAACACATATTTTAAGAAGCCGTTACTACAGCTGACGACGCACAGGGTAACCAAATCCAAGAAAACTGATAAGTGTAAGTATAAATTCACGGAAAATTAATGCCAGTGGTGTCAGAGACTTACATGTTCTAAAAAAACAAAATCGGCATTAGATAACTATGAAAACCATAGGTTGTTCCAATCTGTTATGGTGCATGGAAAGAACGAATATTTGAAATGGTCACTTCGAGTGTGATAAGGTAATAGTCAATGTGACGATGCAGTGTTCTACTGCTGTAAGTGGTGTCAAATAAAGTACCGTATTTACTCGCATAATGATTGCACTTCTTTGTCAGAAAAATTGACACAAATTCATGGGTGCGATCATTACGCGGGTTAAATTTCCCGCGAAACGAAAAAAAACATTCTTTTCGTCCCACATTTGCTGCGGGTGCGGGACACCAATACAAAAATGGCGGCCGGCGAAGCAAGCCAAACACGCCGAACGCAATTTTTTTTTTCTTCTCATGAGTACATTACGTGCATTGCAACAGTTTCTTCCGTATCAGTAATGAATAATATAGTTAATATCGGCAAGTTTGCGGCAATAACGTAGACATCTTCACTTTGAGGAGACAGAAATGAAGATGGGCGCGCTTAGCTGCCAGTGACATAGAAACGCATGGCCGGTGTACTGCAGAAACTGCGGCATCTGTCTTCGCTACTATCCTAATACGACACGTTTCAGCTGAGGGTAGGCGAATATCTTAGCTGTTTTATAAGCATCAACGTATGAATAGGGTACGCTTGTAACATATCAGCGTAAACGTGGCTACTATCATTGCCGCTCGCGATTTGTTGCGTGCCCACGAGTGCAGATGAGAATCGAAAGGTGCCTTTTTTGTTTTTCTTGACCACAACCATTGTTGACCTACCCATAATAAAGGCAAATTTGGTTGTGCCTATTTTTGTCATGGAAGTGCAGAAAGTGATGAAAGTAATAAAATGAGGCATCTACTAAAGAATGTTTGGTGCATGCAGACCGCTGGGCTTGTCTTGAAGAGTCGTTCGCATAGCATTCAACAGATGGTAAGCACGATCATTATTAGCTAGACTTGGCACACGACATAACGCTGCAGCAAGTTCGGGGTGCGATCATACACGGGAAAGTTAAAGAAATCTAATTTTGACGACAAAATTAAGGGGAGCGATCATTTCGCGAGTGCGATCATTATGCGAGTAAATATGGTAATCTCTTTCCTCTTGTTCAGTGGCGTGTGCACTGCAGGAGCTCTCTGCAGTTGTAGGACAAAGATTGGGACCAGTGCATGCCCAGCTTAGCAGAGGACTGCAGGCAATCATGCAATTCAATGATAATTTTATTGTTCCCCTTTCGATGGATACATAATATGATTGAAAAAGCATGTTGGTCATTAGCCATCTAGGCTAATGAGAGACCCATTAGAAAAAGACAATTACAAAGTGCTTATAAAGAGAAAAGGCACACAGGAAAAGGAAAAAAAATTAACTAAACACATAAGCAAATGACATAATGTGTAGTGTGTAAAAGAGAGAAAAGAGACTACACCCTTTCACTTGGCCGGCTGTTGTATTCTCTGCCTCATCGTCCTTTTCTTGCGCTTGCCGTGCGAGCACCCTAGGCCAAGTGCACTTCATCTTCACGCTCGCCCACGCCGCAAGTTTTTGGCACGGCTTTCAACCACACAACTTAGCATGCAGGCCACTTGTCCAGAGATTAGAGTCATCGTTGGTGAGCCGTCCAGCCCCTCTGATGTGTAACACTGGCTGTTGCGCGCGGGTCATGGGCCTCACCGACGATTATCCCACCGCAGTTGTGAATGTACGGCAAGAGATGCTGTTCAGTTAGCAGCCGCTTTGCATAGCCATCACATGTAGGGCGGCGGGCTCTGCTTGAGTGTGCTGCTTGGGTAGCTGCTCTTCGTAATAATGTTCTTTGTCAGCTGACACATATCGTATTTACTTGATTCTAACGCGCCCTCGATTGTAACGCGCACTCGTTCTCCGTGACAAAAAAAACCTCGATTGTAACGCACACGTTTTCCATGGCCAAAAAAAATACCGCACACCTCGTGCTTTCATTCAGAAATAGTATTTTCTCTCATTCTGAAAAAACAGATTTATTCCCAATACACTAAAGTTGCGATGAACAAAAACACAAATGGAAGCGGCGTACCTTGCCACCAAGATTTTCGCTGCACCGGTACGTGTCGCGTGGGGCAATAGATATGACTCTTCGTCGCTATCAGACAACTCCTTATTGCTATCAACAAACCAAAGCATTTCATCTTCGGTGCCGTCCATGGCATTCGAAATCCCGCACTTTTTAAAGGCCTTGTTGACCATGGCAGACGGGATCGTGCACCATGCATCTTTCACCCATCCAGCGAAGTCCTGCAGCAAGGCACGCTTCATTTTATTGGTGGGCTTGAATTTGTGGCAGCCACTAACAAGCCATTCAGTGTAGAGCAACCGTCATCTATCTTTCACTGGCTTGTTCAAACAAACATTGAGCAGCTGGTGCTGCGATGTCATGCCACCAGGTATCACGACAAAGTCAGTGTTGCATGCAGCCAGCTTGTCCTTGATGCTCTGGTCAAGGTGGCACTTGAACGCGTCAAGCACAAGCATGCCACGTAGACCCAAACTGCCGCCAGGTCTCTTCTGCCAAACATCATCAATCCAGTCAGCGACCAAGTCTGTGGTCATCCAAACTTTTTCATTTGTGCGCACAATCACGCCACTCGGAAACACGATTCCTTTTGGGAGCGTTTTCCATCTGAAGATAAGATACGGGGGCAGCTTGTGCCCATCCACAGTGCAACAAAGCATTGCGGTGACACTAGTTTTTTCGTGGCCGGAAGACAAAACACACACTTTCTTTGCCCCCTTCTTTTCAGCGGTTGTGGTGGCAGGCATGTCAAAGTAGAGCGCCGTCTGATTGGCATTTCCAATCTGTCCAAACTGGTAGTCGTTTCTATGGCGCTACTTCATCACATCACATCACTTTATTTTCCTTAAAGACCCCTTTTCGGGTGTTACATAAGGGTTGGGGTTTACAAGATGCAGGCGTTCACAGAAGTAAAAAATGTGGATGGACAGGTTATGGCAGCGACATGGTGGGGAAGTTGCTGTACGTGAAAAAAATGAGTTTATGAAGGTAGTAGTACGGGCTCGTGGACGCGAAACTTGAAGAGGGTGACCGATGCGATGGGATCTGCGTGGTGGGGGTGTGCAGATGTATGGTTCTTGTCTTAGGGGCGAATAAAAAAACTTGTGATACAAAACAAGACTGGCAATGCGACGGCGAGCAGAAAGATCTCACAAACCTGATTGTAATTTTAGAGATGATATGCTAACGTCGAATGAGTATGAAGAGTGAATAAATCTGGTAGCTCGGTTTTGTACAGCTTCGATGGCATTTGTTAAATATGCTTGATGAGGGTTCCAGATGGGCGATGCGTATTCCAGTTTAGTTCTGATAAGTGAGATGTATGCTTGTAGTCTGATGTGTTGACGGGCTTCCCTCAGGTGGCGTTTTAAGAAACCTAATGTTTTATTAGCTGATGATATTAGGTTAGTTACGTGCAGTCGCCAAGATAAGTCATCAGAAATGGTGATACCTAAGTGTTTGTAAGACTGGATGAGGTCAACAGGGGAGTTAGAAACGGTATATTCAAAAACAAAAGGGTTGCGACGGCGGTGAAAAGACATGTACTTACATTTGTTAGGGTTGAGTGTCATCATCCACTGCGAACACCAGTTTAGCCCGAGGTTTAGGTTTGCCTGAAGGGATTCTTGGTCAGAAGGGTTAGTTACCGAACGATAAATAACGCAATCATCAGCGAACAAGTGGATATGACAAGATACGCGCTGGGGTAAGTCGTTAATGTAAATGAGGAATAACAAAGGACCGAGGACGGAACCCTGCGGGACGCCAGAGGTGACTGGGAGCGGGTTGGAGGATTGGTTATTAATGAAGACAGACTGAGAGCGATGCGTGAGGAATTCGTTAATCTACGCGATGATGTTTGGATGTAGGTTTAACTGGAAAAGTTTAAGAAGCAAGCGTTGGTGAGGTACTTTATCGAACGCCTTAGCGAAGTCTAAAAAGATGGCGTCAGTTTGTAGATTAATATCAAGGTTGGCGTGAATGTCAAGAAGAAAAATGGCTAGTTGAGTCTCGCACGAAAAATCCTTACGAAAACCATGCTGTGACGGATGAAAGAAGTTATTGGAATCTAAGAATTGCATGATTTGGGAGTAAATGACGTGTTCCATGATTTTGCAGGAAATACTTGTTAATGAAATGGGCCGATAATTAAGAGGTGAATCAGTATTACCTGTTTTGTGCACGGGAACAACCTTCCCCACTTTCCAGTCGTCTGGAATGGTTCCTTCGGAGAGTGATTGTGAAAACAATAAACAGAAAATACTGGAACAGGCTGGGTTAGCGTTCTTTAAAACTTTTGGATTGATGTCATCTATGCCGCGGCAGATGAATTCTTTATTTTATCTATTATGCACGAAATTTTACTACTGCTGAAAGTTATGACGTCCATGGCTATAGTAATAAGTGGTAATGTAAAACATGGTGCTTCGGATTTGTCGGTAAAAACAGATGAAAATGCAGTGTTAAAGATGTCTGCACAGTCGGCATCAGCCATGATTTCACCAGCATTGTTAGTGAGGGTGATAGCGGGCGCTTCCTTCGGGTTTATCACCTTCCAGAATTTCTTGGGGTTATCAACTATCATTTTTGGTAGTACTACTTCGTAAAATGAGTGCTTAGCACTTCCAATGTCGGCCAAGTATGCATTCTCAGCTTCATAATATTTTTCCCGTGCGGGGGGGTTTGCGTGGCGTTTAGCTGTAGGAAATGCGCGTTTTTTCTTGTTTTCGAGCCTTTTCAGTGTCTTTGTGAACCAGGGTTTCTGATTACTCTTTCGTAAACTGCATGACGGAATGTATTTATTTGTTAGTTCGATAATTTTATGTTTGAAAAGGGTCTAGTTCTCATTTACACTTCTGGAAAGATAGGACGTTTCAAAGACCGACAGAAAGTTCGTTATTTCAGAGTTGATTGCTTCATAGTTTCCCTTATCATAGAGCCTAATAGTTTTCTGGGAAGTTTGTTTTAATTCAGGTGAGAAGTTAAAGTTGGCATGGATTACTTTATGGTCGCTGATTTCTCGGAGGCCTGTAATGAAATTAAGACTGTCTGGATGAGTGGTCAGTATGAGATCCAGAGTGTTCGCTGCTTCCCCTGCGACGAGTGTCGGTTCGGATACAACTTGGGTCAAGTTAAAATTAAGGCAAACGTCAATGAAGTCATTCGGCTCTTCTTGACTAACTATGGGCTGAGGTTGGTTACTCCAGTCGATATTGGGGTAATTGAAGTCTCCAAATAGTAGGATATGTGCTTTAGGATGGTTTGAAACTAGTTTATTTAGAGCATTGAGAAGCTTGCGGGGAAAGTCGGGACTCTTGAGAGGTGGCCTATAACACACACCAATTAATAGTGTCAGAGGTGAGGCGCGGCACATAATCCACAACATTTCTAAGTGTGACGCGACATTAATGGCAGAACAAGACAATTGTTCGCTAACAGCAATTAGGACTCCTCCCCCACGAGGATACTTGCGATCAGCGCGAAAAAGATTAAAGTTGGGCAGGTCAAACAGAATTTCTGAGTCAGTGATATCGTTGTTCAGCCACGTTTTGGTTAATATAAGTAGATTGCTGCCTGACGAAGTTACAATGTTCAATACGATATCGCGTTTCGGCAGGAAGCTGCGAATGTTAGTAAAGATTACTGATAGTGAAACGGCACATGGCGTAGGTGGGGGATAGCGCGATGACCGGCAAGGATGAGTTGATTGTTAAGATATTTCTTTTACAGATTCTGAAAGTTCATCAAAAACGTAACATTTGGGGCCAATATGCAAATTTTTAAATCTCGGGGAAAAAGGCACGGACTTCGCCCTGGCAAAAGCGACAAGATGTTTCCGGCAGTTGTGAACGCGGCGCGAAAAGTCTTCACCTACGCTGTAGTCTGTACCTTTGAATTTTGAACCTTTAGAAAGAATTGATTCTTTAGTTTTAAAGGATGTAAACTTGACGGTAATTGGGCATTTCCTGTCCTTAGAGTGTCGTCCGAGGCGATGGGCGCGTTCAATATCGTTAAGGCTCAACTGGGTATCCAAGTGGTCAGAGCAGTGGAGAATGATCAAGTCTTCTGTAAGCGAATAAGTTTCAGTGGGGTTGGTATCTGGTAAACCATAGAAAAGTAGGTTATTGCGCCGAGAGCGATTCTCTGCGTCATCTAGACGAGCTTCCAGCACACCAACTAAATGAGACGTTGCAGCCTAAGTGGCCTGAATCCCCTCCAGATCATTGCGGAGTGTAGATAGACTTTCGCAGTGAGTTTCTAATGCGCTGAGACTCGTAGTTAGATTAGTCATTTTCTGGTCCATTGAGAGCAGTTGGCCCTTAAGCTCTTGCACTTCCTTAACCAATTCTGTCTGGCCAGTAGACATCCTTTTTAGTTCGCCAAGGATTACGTCTAGCTTGTCGGGGCCGGGGTTTCTCTAAATGTCACCGCACCTCAGTAATAGGGACCGAACAACATGAAAGCACTCGATACAGGTAGCAAGGCAACACTGGGGGCTCGGAAGCTGTACCAAAGAGTAGTTGCTGGTTTTTTTTTTGTGAATAGAGTTCGATGGTTACCAACCTGCATGGCAAAGACAAGTGGATTATGCAACCGGATTATGCACCCACAGGGTGCGGTAGACGGTCGCTGCTCCTTTATAGTTGGCACGGTGAGTGTAGTTGCTGACGATGGGGCCTCCCAGTCTGCGCTGAGTGTCAAGTTGACGTGAGTCGGCATGTTGGGAGTTGCTGCGCACAATGTCCTTCCATCAGCCGCGCCGCGCAACGGCGCACGCTCAATCGCGGTCGCCCAGGTAGCGCAAAAGACAGCAGGGAGCATGACGCAGATGATCGAGGGCGAGTACACCTGCATGGTCAAGACAAGTGGATTATGCAACCGTGTTGTGGCACAGCCACCGAGCCCACCTGTGACTACTGAAAACTACTGCTGAAAACTGTGTAATTTCTCTTCATATTCTTCGGGCAATTTTTTGCATATCCCTCTTCGCCTTCGAAGACAAAAGCCTTTTCTTTTCATAAAATTTGATAGGCAGCTCTTGCTCGCTTTGAAGTCATTCCGCATTAGCCCTTTCTGTAGGGCTAACTGCATCGCCCCTACTTTGAGCAGATCGGTTGTCACAGGCCGCTCGCTGCTCTTGCACGTATTTCGCGAGCAACTCTTCTATATCGGCAAAGCAGCCCTGCTTTGGTCCACTGAAACCCTTACTTGTTGCTTTGCTGGCGAAAATATTCTCCTTCTGTATGCGCCAGTCCCACACGCAAGTTTCGGGAACTCCGAGCACCTGTGATGTGACCTGATTTCCGTCAGTCTCCGCGCACATAACTTTCCTTTTAAATGTGGCATCATGGTGGACTCTGTGTGTCTTTGCAGTCGACGCTTCCATGCTGATTGAATAAACACAGAAAACGGGTCGACAGGTGGTAGACTAGGTTACACCAGCGCCTGGTTACACGGACAACATGGAGGTATGCAAATGGAGGAAGGTACGGCAGCTAGGCTAGAAGCGCATACGAGGTGGCTATTTTTCGAATGCCGATTGCGATATGGTAACGCGGATTTAGGGTCGTACTCTATTGTAACATGCATGCACTTTTTGGACCCGTTTTACCGGTAAAAAGGTGTACGTTAGATTCAAGTAAATACGGTATATCTTGACTGTAGAAGAAAGTTCAGATATTTCCTGCTGGAGAGCACTTACGTCTTTAGAATTGTATTCTTCATTTTTTAAACGCGTTAGTCGTCTTTGCAACTGCAATGCCGCCCGAGAAATCTGCGGGTTCTTTCCTTTCAATTTCTTCACAATCCGTGGAACAAATCGTTCAGTGCACTCATTTGTGATGTCCTTCAAACAATTCCATAAACAATAAATATCAGCAGTAAAAAAGAATCATATTCAAATGCAAAGAAGTCCAGTATTGAAGTATCATATGTACCAGCACGTGAAAAATTGGAATAGGATACTGTCTGGCAATTTTTACTTAAAGGAACTGACAACCAATTTAATGGTATCCATTTTCTTTAGTGCACTAAAAAGCTTGCCATTCAGAGTGTCCAATCGTGAAGTGCTAAGGCGGAAAACGCTGTGGAACATTTTTTATCAGAATTTATCTGCAGTGAGGATGTAGTCATTCACTGGAAGCGTCCTGAAAGCAGTGATAAGTGAGAGCACTATAGTAATTATACTTTGGGATTAGTGCGAGGCAGACGACAAGCGTGGCCGTAGCTGTAACGAAGTATGGTTTTATCAAGTAGATGTTCCTGCGATTCATGTTTTCTGAATTGTTAAATTATTTCTGCAATTATAGCTACGTGTTTTCGTGATTTCCTGTCCAACTGCTTTGGTATTTAACCAGTCAAAATAAACCCAATCGGATCGAAAACAAAGATGGCGACGAAGATGGGATCCTCGTGACTCTAGCGACGAAGCTGGCGACGAGTACCTACGGAGCCTCCCACGCCGCCGCGGGCGGCGAAACACCGCCCCCCGTTGCTGTCGCCATGCCGCTGTACGGAAGGCTCGAGCCGTTCGAGGGAGATGGGTTCGCCTGGCAAATTTACGAGGAGCAAGTCCACGTGTTCTTCCGGGCAAACGACACACCCGAGGCCAAACAGCGGGACATTTTCCTGGCCAGCTGCGGGACCCGCATCTTCAGCCTCCTGCTCGACCTTCTCGAGCCAGCCACGCCGCACTTTAAGACGCTGGGTGAGCTGCTTGCCATACTGCGCTCGCATTTTAACCCAGCACCGTCCACGCTAATGGAGCGTTTCCACTTCAACAACCGGAGCCGCCGGTAAGGAGAGACCCTCGGGCAATTCGTTGCTGCGCTACGAGGGTTAGCGAGTGCCTGCGCCTTCGAAGACCAACTGGACTCGCTGCTCCGGGACAGTTTCGTCTGCGGAATCAACAACCCCGCCATGCAGACGCGACTCCTGGAACTTCCCGACCCGTCGCTGGACGACGCCGTGAAGGCAGCGCTGGCAATGGAAGCTGCCGCCAAGGACGCCGGCGAGATTTCCCAGGCGACTGGTTCACCGTCGGCAGAAGCGGCGGTCAACAAGTTCGCGACAAAGGGCAGTACCTCCGGTCGCTGTGGTGGTGCCCACTCCCCTTCACAGTGCCAGTTTTCTCAAGCACAATGCTTTACGTGCGGGAAAACTGGGCACCTGGCACGTGTATGCCGAAGTGGGAGGACGAACAGCAAGCAGCAGCCGGATTCAAGCCCAGGTACAACACAAGCCCGCGGCCATGGTAGCCGTCGCAAAGGTACGCGGCGGAGGCATGCGGCAGCAAGCTCAAGTTCTTCCTCGGCCAGGCTCCACGTCGTGGCCGAGGACCCGCCGATTTTCGACATGTGGCACACAGGCTTTGTACCGTCGTCTGTGCCGCCATACATGCTGACCGTCGAAATCTGCGGGCACCCCATTTCCATGGAGCTGGACACGGGGGCCAGCGTGTCTGTAATGGCCGGGAAGCTCTTCAAGCAGACTTTCCCCGGCGTGTCCGTCGAGGCTTCGGGCGTGATGCTGCGCAGCTCCTCCGGGCAACTCTCCCAGGTCCAGGGTCAGGCACAGATCAGCGTTCGTTTTGGCGACAGGGAGGCAACTCTTCCCCTTTACTTAACGAAGGGGTCGTCGCCGACGCTGCTGGGCCGAAACTGGATTCATGTACTGGGCATTCGTCTGCCAGAGTACCCGCAAGCCAGCTTGCATGTGATGCAGAGCTGCCAAATCTGCCAGGAGCATCAGCGAGCCTCGCGTAATGTGGAAAGCACCCCCTGGCTGTTCCCACAGAGACCCTGGTCCCGCCTACATGTGGATTTTGGGGGCTGTGGCGGTGGTGGCGGAGCAGCCTCCCTGCGCTTGGAGGACCTGCAGAGCCAGCTCGAGGAACAGCGGGAGCTGGCATCGGCACGGCTGCTGGAGCAGCTTCAGCTTGACCACAAGGAGGCCCTGAAGACGGTGGAGCGGCTGCGGATAAAGCTGCGGTCACTGCCCGAGAGCCTGGTGGTGAGCACGGCAGAGTACAAGTGCCTGCAGAGCCAGTTCTCCGTGCTGTACAACGAGAGCATGCAACTCAAGACTCAGCTGGACGAGTGTCGCTCCTTGCTGTCGACAGCCAAAAACTCACACCTTCGCCACATTCAGCAGATGGAAAGCGAGGAGCTCGTTGTCCAGAAGAAGCTTCGCTCGGAGGTCATCCGCCTCGAGGACAACATCACGCAGATTCGTCGAGAGTACGAGAATCTACGCACTGAGTTTGAGGCGTCGTCGGTGTCCAGCGAACAGGCTCAGCCAATCAACCGGGAGATGCGGCACATTATAACAAGCCTGCAGAGCCTCAACAGGCAGCTCAAGAGCGAGGTCTCCTGCAGTAAGCGCAAGCTGCGCAAGGCTCAATCAGAGAAGCAGAAGCTGGCTGCTGACCAAGGGTGCCGTCCCGGGCCTTTGCCAGAGTCGGGAGCTCCAGTTGTCACCAGGAACTTCCGTCCTGGCCCACCCTGGTCTGCCGGACAGGTGGTGTCTCCTGCCAGCGCCTCATCGCTGCTCGTCCGCATGCCAGATGGGGCCATGTGGCACAGACACGCCCATCATGTCAGACCTCGCCTCAGGGCCTGGCCAGCACCCTCGACTGCCACTGAGTTCCAGCCCGCAGGAGGACTAGTGGCAGCACCAGTCGCTTCTAGCGGAGTACCACCTACCTCGAAGGCGGCAACCGTAGCCAGTGGTGCGGCACCCGTTGAACCGGTGTCGAGCTCGGCACCACTCACGAGGCCGACCACTACGGACCCTCCGGATGGAGCGAAGCTGGCCCAGGCAGCACCCGGCGTTGCCACACCCAACCCGTCAACACCGGTGCCCAGGCGGAGTACTCGACGGCGGAGGCCACCAGACCGTTACTCGCCTGGGTTGCAGGCACCGTCGACCTAGCTAGGGTGGAGGCAGAGCCTCATAGTGTGAACTTGGACGTTTGTTTTTTATTTAACAAACTGGTGGTAAGGGGTTGTAGCAAGTATGTGACGCCCCCTCGGACATAATCTTGGTTCGCCCGCCAAGCTCGGCGGCCTGCTATAGCTCGGCAGGCAACACTGGTCACCGCACCACAATAAACACCGACGAGCACGGCAGCTCGCCGGTCAGTAATCATTCAGCACCACCACGCTGCGGAGCGTCTGGCTATCGGAGGGTGCCAGAAGCCCTCCCTTGTTCACGACCCGGGGTGGATCGTGACAGACTCCTTTCCATGTGATCTTAAAATTTTTGTGAGCGAACAAACAGGGACAAAGAATAGGAGCAACATAAGGACGAGCACTTTCTAACAACTGGTTTTATTTTTGAAGAACCCCCTGCTTAAATACCCACAGATCTGCGCAATCAAGTCAAGAAAGCACGTCTATAGTACATATAACAATTCTAATAAAAAGACGTGGACCAAAGCCACCAGGTCAACATAAAAACAGCAAGGTGCATGAAACAACCACTTACGAAAAAATGCGTTAAAGATGTGATGATAGAAGTGAATTTTCTTTATCCAACAATGAAACAGAAGGATGGCTGATGCATTTTTCCTTTTGTTTTTCAATCCAGTGTGCTTCCACAATTTCCCTCGCGATTTCCCCTTCACAATTTCCCTCGCGATAAAACCAGTTGTTAGAAAGCGCACGTCCTTGTGTTGCTCCTATTCTTCGTCCATGTTTGTTCGTGCAAAAAAATTTTAAGATGAATTTGTTCCAACTAGGTCGACTCGCAGTTATGTTTCCATGTGATACGCAGTTCAGCGGGTTGCCTTAGCCACGCATGCGTTTTGGTTTCCGAAGCATAGAATAATGCGCAAGTGTCTAATAATATACCAACTGCAATTTTAAGCAATAAATATGCTGCACTTAACAACAGTCGACTTACGTACAGTTTTCTCGTAGAATGCATCTGAAGTACCAATATTTCATCGCCAGGTCTTGCCACTTACTGGTTTTTGAGACTTTCTTTTCCAATTTAAAATTATTGTTCCTACGTAAACTGTGAACAGCGTGCTGGTTTGTGTCACTATAAATCATGGTAATTTCATTTCCATCACCGTCTCGCAACACATTCTGGCTAGTTGCCAGTCTGTTTAAAACATCAGAAAGTGCAAGTACCACACCGTGATGATTAAATATTCCGAGGAGAACCTCGCAGCTAGCTTGAGCAGCAATTTCCCCACTTGTAAAAAAGAGATCAAGTATTGAGCTAGGGTTTCCCTGAATTCTAGTGAATTCATTGACAATTTACAATAAGTCAGAAGAAAATGCAATATCGACAATTTTTTCACCAATTTTGTCATTATAAGCAGTTTCAAAGAGAAAGAGGGCCAATTAATATGCAGCAAATTAAGATATCCTGCCAAAATAATCTGATTTTCAGGCTTTACATGTGCGACAAGTTAGTTACTTAATTCATGAAGAACACCAGTTGAAGTGCTGCATGGCCGATATATAGCCCCAACGACGTACCTCGCCTTTCCGTAATATGCTTTGGAAAATATACCTTGGATGTTATGTACGCCCAGCGTTTTTAATATTTGTAGCGATTGTCTAAAAATAATTGCCATTACACCACCTCTACTGCCACGGTCATTCCTGTACATGCGGTAGCTCTGTGGAACAATTTTTGTTTTGTTTATTGTTTCACGGATTCTCTCCATGTAGGGGGCAGAGGTAAAGGCAAAATGCCTTACAGAGCCTCTGCGCCCCTACAGTTCAAAGCAGCATGACATATAATTCACATACATATTTGCCAAACATATCTTTAACACACAGCACACAGCAACAAAAAATGCAATTATTCAGAACGCATGTCTCCAAAGCATTACTTTTGCTTCAACGTGATAGATTTTGAAAAAGCTGAAGATACATAAGCAATAAGTATTATATAACAATAAAATTGGCTTACATCAGAAGTCAACAAAGAAAAGAAAAACCATAGAATCACTGGCACGAAAATAAGTAGCATATACAGTAAATAGATCAGTACATAGAAATATTTCAGAAAAGAATGAAGGTTTAGACTGATTACAGCGTAAATGCCAAAACAATGGCAAATATAATTTACAAGCGCTGAGAAAAATCTAACATAACTGAGGTTACATGTGTTATCAGAGATGAGCACAAGTTACTCAAAATGAAAATGCAATGTCACTGCCCACTAATAGGTTCTTACAGTCATTGTTGAAGTTGTGGAAGGATTGTGTGTATTGTACGTTAAAGGGATCACTGTTTAATGTATTAATCGTTTGATAATTCAATGTTTCCCTTCCGTAATTCTTGGGGTGGGCTTTAGATGGTGTGGTCTACGTATTGGGTATGAGGTGCAACTGTCGACAGGTATTGTGTGCAACCTGTTTTAATAAATCCACTGGAGTAGTTTGAAATAATAAACTTGATCTGCTTTAAGCATGCCACCGTATTTACTCGCATAATGATCGCACCCCTGAATTTTGTCATCAAAATACGATTTTTCTTTATTTCCCATGTAATGATCGCACCCCGAACTTGCCGCAGCGGTATGTTGTGTGCCAAGTCTAGCTAATAATGATCGCGCTTACCATCTGTCGAATGCTATGCGAACAACTCAAGACAAGCCAAGTGGTCTGCGTGCACCAAGCATTCTTTAGTAGATGCCTCATTTTATTACTTTAATCACTTTCCGCACTTCTATGACAAAAATAGGCACAACCAAATTTGCCTTTATTATGGGTAGGCTTTGTAATGGTTGTGGTCAACAAAAACAAAAAAGGCACCTTTCGATTCTTTTCATCTGCACTCGTGGGCACGCAACAAATCGCGAGCAGCAATGATAGTAGCCACGTTTACGCTGATATGTTACACGTGTACCCTATTCATACACCAACGCTTATAACACAGCTAAGATATTCGCCCACCCTTAGCTGAAACGTGACGTATTAGGATAGTAGCGAAGACAGATGTAGCAGTTTCCGCAGCACACCGGCCATGCGTTTCTATGTCACTGGCAGCTAAGCGCGCCCATCTTCATTTCTGTCCTCTCAAAGGGAAGATGTGTACGTTATTGCCGCAAACTTGCTGATATTAACGATATTATTCATTACTGATATGGAAGAAACTGTTGCAATGCACGTAATGTACTCGCGAGAAGAAAAAAAAAGTGCGTTCGGCGTGTTCGGCACCCGCAAAAATTTTTTTTTCTTTTGGGAAATTTAACCCGCCTAATGATCACACCCATGAATTTGGGTCAAATTTTCTGACAAAAATGTGTGATCATTATGCGAGTAAATACGGTATATTTAATGAAGAGCGATTTTGTTCGGAGTCCTCGTTTGTCACCAACATAGTTTTCACACATTCTCAATATTTTCTTTTGTACAATGATTAGTTTGTTGTAGTTTGAAGCTGTCATAGTTCCCCATACTAAAATGCCGTAACTGAGTTTTGCATAGGAAAGTGAGTAGTATAGTGTTTGTTTCAACCAGGTGGGTAGTATATACCCAGGCAAGATCCATGCTGTTGCGCACTTCCCTGTTCCGATGTGTGTCAAGGATGTGCGCAGCTTCATTGGCCTTTGTTCGTACTTCCGCCGTTTCGTGAAAAATTTCGCCACCATAGCACGACCACTAACCGAGCTATTGAAAAAAGACGCCCCCTTCCAGTGCCATAAGAAGCCAACAAACACTGACACCAAGGACAACATAGGGGAAATTACTTCTGCTTAATAAATTAAATAAACGATAAATTAATGGAAATTAAAGTGTATGAAAAAAGAACTTGCCGCAGGTGGGAACCGAACCCACAACCTTCGCATTTCGCGTGCGATGCTCTACCAATTGAGCTACCGTGGCGCCGTTTCCCCATCCACTTTCTTGGGTATTTATGTGTCCTAGTAGAACCCTTGGAGTGTTAGCCAGCGCCACCGCTCGCAAACCTTGGCAGCGGACGTGGCGTCATGAGAACGTTATCTTTTTGGGTGAAGGCAACTGGTCAATAATCCCACACATGCTACCTGAAGGAATCAATGTTGCCGGATTCGAGATCCTCGTTATGTAATAAACGGGAAGAACGGGGTTAACCGAGGGGCCCGATTTTCATTAGTCATATTGCTACGGAACAGTATTTGCGATCACGAAGAGGCGAGCAGTGCGAAGACGACGACGACGATTAGAGGCTAGTGCGGGCTGTTGCCTCTTCGCCAAGCGCGGCGTATTTGCTTGTAAATATACTTGTACACAGCTTTTCATCTACGTCTTCCTACGCAACATATCTGGTGGAGTTGGACGTTCCCTGTACCTCATCGCGGAGCTTCGCAGTGGTCGGTACGTCGAGCCTTCCTTCATGGCTCCCGGTGACGACAACTTGACTCCGCCGGCTCCGACACCTGCTGCCACTTTGACGACCTACATCACTCTCCCCGCTCCCCGTGATCCTGGCGTATTCTCGGGCAAAGATGGGGAAGACATCGATGACTGAATCAGCCTGTACGAACAGGTCAGCCGCAATAACCTGTGGGACCCTACTACCATGCTCGCCAACGTAGTCTTTTACCTCGGTGGCACACCTCGAGTTTGGTTTCGGACGCACGAAGATGAGCTCCTCAGTTGGGATTTACGCTCCTACAGTTTACATTTAAGATGTTCAGTGATTGAGGGCTGCAATTGTTTAGTCATTCTTCATTCTTCTTTAGTTTAACACATGCATCTTTTGTTTCATTCCCACCAAACAAGTTGCCATCCACTCTCAGTCGATTGTAAAGAAGTTTTACTTTAACACTATTCTCTCTCTCTTTTTCACAACTTTTCCCAAGGTTCTATCATGTTTCATGAACCCTGAATCAAAAGGCTTCAGGTGTGGACTATGCAGAGCTATTTAACTTGTATGATGATCAATCAACTTAGGTATAACGGATTTGTCTTTGTTTTCAATTGCCTAGCCAAGCCTGTGGCATCTATCAACAGCGGTCATTGTTAAACCTAACTTATTTTCAAGAATTTATTTGACACTTTCTTGGAACATCTGAGGATGTTTGGCTCTTTCATGCTGTAAATGATCAAGTTATTTCTATGGCTACAATTTTTGATATCGTCTATACTATGTCCTCGAGGGACGCTAAATTGGGCTGCATTTGAGTCATCACCTCCTCTATTTCTTTTCCTTGCTTAGGCAGTGGGCTGAATTGATTAATGTGACACTCAATGACATCAACACGTTCAGTTAGTGTGCCGAATTTCTCTACAGTGTCTCTATGATTGGCCTGTATGTCGTGTAGCAAACAATGACACGGGTTAGACTCGTACTTGGACGTCTGACTCGTTCGTCACCTGGCAGCAGCTGCACAAGCAGTGGCCACTGCTGATGCTCGGTGCACCTTCTTCTTCTTTATTTGTAGTACACTCCCACAGCCGACAAAATTGCTGAAGGGTACCAGCTTCAAGAAAGTAAACTTTTTACATGGAGCCAGGCACCAACTTCAGATAGCATGCAACCAGGAAGCAGTTCCGGCACCCAGCCCAGCTTCCACACCATCATCATCATCATCAGCCTGATTACGCCCACTGCAGGGCAAAGGCCTCTCCCATACTTCTCCAACTACCCCGGTCAGGTACTAATTGCGGCCATGTTGACCCTCCAAACTTCCTAATCTCATCTGCCCGCCTAACTTTCTGTCGCCCCCTGCTACGTTTCCCATCCCTCGGAATCCAGTCCGTAAACCTTAATGACCATCGGTTATCTTCCCTCCTCATTACATCTCCTGCCCATGCCCATTTCTTTTTCTTGATTTCAACTAAGATGTCATTAACGTGCGTTTGTTCCCTCACCCAATCTGCTCTTTTCTTATCCCTTAACGTTACACTTATCATTCTTCTTTCCATAGCTCGTTGCGTCGTCCTCAATTTAAGTAGAACCCTTTTCGTAGGCCTCCAGGTTTCTGCCCCGTACGTGAGTACTGGTAAGGCACAGCTGTTATACACTTTTCTCTTGAGGAATAATGGCAACCTGCTGTTCATGATCTGCAAATGCCTGCCAAACGCACCCCAGCCCATTCTTATTCTTCTGATTAAATTCACTCTCATGATCTGGATCAGCAGTCACTACCTGTCCTAAGTAGATGTATTCTCTTACCACTTCCAGTGCCTCGCTACCTATCGTAAACTGCTGTTCCCTTCGGAGACTGTTAAACATTACTTTAGTTTTCTGCAGATTCATTTTTAGTCCCACCCTTCTGCTCTGCCTCTCCAGATCAGTGAGCATGCATTGCAGTTGGTCCCCTGAGTTACTAAGCAAGGCAATATCATCAGCGAAGCGCAAGTTACTAAGGTATTCTCCATTTACTCTTATCCCCAATTCTTCCCAATCCAGGTCTCTGAATACCTCCTGTAAACACGCTGTGAATAGCATTGGAGAGATTGTATCTCCCTGCCTGACGCCTTTCTTTATTGGGATTTTGTTGCTTTCTTTATGGAGGAGTACAGTGGCTGTGGAGCCGCTATAGATATCTTTCAGTATTTTTACATACGGCTCGTCTACACCCTGATTCTGCAATGCCTCCATGACTGCTGAGGTTTCGACTGAATCAAACGCTTTCTCGTAATCAATGAAAGCTAAATATAATGGTTGGTTATATTCCGCACATTTCTCTATCATGTGATTGATAGTGTGAATATGATCTATTGTTGAGTAGCCTTTACGGAATCCTGCCTGGTCCTTTGGTTGATGGAAGTCTAAGGTGTTCCGGATTCTATTTGCAATTACCTTAGTAAATACTTCGTAGGCAACGGACAGTAAGCTGATCGGTCTATAATTTTTCAAGTCTTTGGCGTCGCCTTTCTTATGGATTAGGATTATGTTAGCGTTCTTCCAAGATTCCGGTACGCTCGAGGTCTTGAGGCATTGTGTATACAGGGTGGCCAGTTTTTCTAGAACAATCTGCCCACCATCCTTCAGCAAGTCTGCTGTTACCTGATCCTCCCCAGCTGCCTTCCCCCTTTGCATAGCTCCCAAGGCTTTCTTTACTTCTTCCGGCGATACTTCTGGGATATCGAATTCATCTAGATTATTCTCTCTTCCATTATCATCGTGGGTGCCACTCGTACTGTATAAATCTCTATAGAACTCCTCAGCCACTTGAACTATCTCATCCATATTAGTAATGATATTGCCGGCTTTGTCTCTTAACGCATACATCTGATTCTTGCCAATTCCTAGTTTCTTCTTCACTGCTTTTAGGCTTCCTCCGTTCCTGAGAGCTTGTTCAATTCTATCCATGTTATACTTCCTTATGTCAGCTGTCTTACGCTTGTTGATTAACTTCGAAAGTTCTACCAGTTCTATTCTAGCTGTAGGGTTAGAGGCTTTCATACATTGGCGTTTCTTGATCAGATCTTTCGTCTCCTGCGATAGCTTACTGGTATCCTGTCTAACGGAGTTACCACAGACTTCTATTGCACACTCCTTAATGATGCCCACAAGATTGTCGTTCATTGCTTCAACACTAAGGTCCTCGTCGTTGTCACAATCCACCCCGTGTCGTGAACAAGGGAGAGCTTCTCAGCGTGGTGGTGCTCAAAGATTACTGACCGGCGAGCTGCCGTGCTCGTCGGTGTTTATTGTGGCTCGGCGACCAATGTTGCCTGCCGAGCTTTAGCAGGCCACCGAGCTTGGCGGGCTAACCAAGACCATGTCCGAGGGGGCGTCACATACTTGCTACAACCCCTCACCCCCAGTTTGTTTGTTAAATAAAAAACAAACGTCCAAGTTCACACTACGAGGCTCTGCCTCCACCCTAGCTGGGTCGACGGTGCCTGCTACCCAGGCGAGTAACGGTCTGGTGGCCTCCGCCGTCGAGTACTCCGCCTGGGCACCGGTGTCGACGGGTCGGGTGTGGCAACGCCGGGTGCTGCCTGGGCCAGCCTCGCTCCATCCGGAGGGTCCGTAGTGGTCGGCCTCGTGAGTGGTGCCGAGCTAGACACCGGTCCAACGGGTGCCGCACCACTGGCTACGGTTGCCGCCTCCGAGGTAGGTGGTACTCCGCTAGAAGCGACTGGTGCTGCCGCTAGTCCTCCTGCGGGCTGGAACTCAGTGGCAGTCGAGGGTGCTGGCCAGGTCCCGAGGCGAGGTCTGACATGGTGGGCGTGTCTGTGCCACATGGCCCCATCTGGCATGCGGACAAGCAGCGATGAGGCGCTGGCAGGAGACACCACCTGTCCGGCAGACCAGGGTGGGCCAGGACGGAAGTTCCTGGCGACAACTGGAGCTCCCGGCTCTGGCAAATGCCCGGGACGGCACCCTTGGTCAGCGGCCAGCTTCTGCTTCAGCTTCTGCGTCTCTGATTGAGCCTTGTGCAGCTTGCGCTTGCTGCGGGAGACCTCGCTCTTGAGCTGCCTGTTGCGGCTCTGCAGGCTCGTTATAATGTGCCGCATCTCCCGGTTGATTGGCTGAGCCTGCTCGCTGGACACCGACGACGCCTCAAACTCAGTGCGTAGATTCTCGTACTCTCGACGAATCTGCACGATGTTGTCCTCGAGGCGAATGACCTCCGAGCGAAGCTTCTTCTGGACAACGAGCTCCTCGCTTTCCATCTGCTCAATGTGGCGAAGGTGTGAGTTTTTGGCTGTCGACAGCAAGGAGCGACACTCGTCCAGCTGAGTCTTGAGTTGCATGCTCTCGTTGTACAGCACGGAGAACTGGCTCTGCAGGCCCTTGTACTCTGCCGTGCTCACCACCAGGCTCTTGGGCAGCGACCGCAGCTCTATCCGCAGCCGCTCCACCGTCTTCAGGGCCTCCTTGTGGTCAAGCTGGAGCTGCTCTAGCTCCAACAGCCGTGCCGATGCCAGCTCCCTCTGTTCCTCGAGCTGGCTCTGCAGGTCCTCCAAGCGCAGGGAGGCTGCTCCGCCACCACCGCCACAGCCCCCAAAATCCACATGTAGGCGGGACCAGGGTCTCTGTGGGAACGGCCAGGGGGTGCTTTCCACATTACGCGAGGCTCGCTGATGCACCTGGCAGATTTGGCAGCTCTGCATCACATGCAAGCTGGCTTCCGGGTACTCTGACAGACGAATGCCCAGTACATGAATCCAGTTTCGGCCCAGCAGCGTCGGCGACGACCCCTTCGTTAAGTAAAGGGGAAGGGTTGCTTCCCTGTCGCCAAAACGAACGCTGACCTGTGCCTGACCCTGGACCTGGGAGAGTTGCCCGGATGAGCTGCGCAGCATCACGGCCGAAGCCTCGACGGACACGCCGGGAAAAGTCCGCTTGAAGAGCTTCCCGGCCATTACAGACACGCTGGCCCCCGTGTCCAGCTCCATGGAAATGGGGTGCCCGCATATTTCGACGGTCAGCATGTATGGCGGCACAGACGACGGTACAAAGCCTGTGTGCCACATGTCGAAAATCGGCGGGTCCTCGGCCACGACGTGGAGCCTGGCCGCGGAAGAGCTTGAGCTTGCTGCCGCATGCCTCCGCCGCGTACCCTTGCGACGGCTACCCTGGCCGCGGGCTTGTGTTGTACCTGGGCTTGAATCCGGCTGCTGCTTGCTGTTCGTCCTCCCACTTCGGCATACACGTGCCAGGTGCCCAGTTTTCCCGCACGTAAAGCATTGTGCTTGAGAGAACTGGCACTGTGAAGGGGAGTGGGCACCACCACAGCGACCGCAGGTACTGCCCTTTGTCGCGAATTTGTTGACCGCCGCTTCCGCCGACGGTGAGCCAGTCGCACGGGAAATCTCGCCGGCGTCCTTGGCGGCAGCTTCCATTGCCAGCGCTGCCTTCACGGCGTCGTCCAGCGACGGGTCGGGAAGCTCCAGGAGTCGCGTCTGCATGGCGGGGTTGTTGATTCCGCAGACGAAACGGTCCCGGAGCAGCGAGTCCAGTTGGTCCCCGAAGGCGCAGGCACTCGCTAACCCTCGTAGCGCAGCAACGAATTGTCCGAGGGTCTCTCCTTCCCGGCGGCTCCGGTTGTTGAAGCGGAAACGCTCCATGAGTGTGGACGGTGCTGGGTTAAAATGCGAGCGCAGTATGGCAAGCAGCTCACCCAGCGTCTTAACGTGCGGCGTGGCTGGCTTCAGAAGGTCGAGCAAGAGGCTGAAGACGCGGGCCCCGCAGCTGGCCAGGAAAATGTCCCGCTGTTTGGCCTCGGGTGTGTCGTTTGCCCGGAAGAACACGTGGACTTGCTCCTCGTAAATTTGCCAGGCGGACCCATCTCCCTCGAACGGCTCGAGCCTTCCGTACAGCGGCATGGCGACAGCAACGGGGGGCGGTGTTTCGCCGCTCGCGGCGGCGTGGAACGCTCCGTAGGTACTCGTCGCCAGCTTCTTCGCCAGAGTCACGAGGATCCCATCCTCGTCGCCAGTGTCACAATCCACCCCGTGTCGTGAACAAGGGAGAGCTTCTCAGCGTGGTGGTGCTCAAAGATTACTGACCGGCGAGCTGCCGTGCTCGTCGGTGTTTATTGTGGCTCGGCGACCAATGTTGCCTGCCGAGCTTTAGCAGGCCACCGAGCTTGGCGGGCTAACCAAGACCATGTCCGAGGGGGCGTCACATACTTGCTACAGTCGTAGTTGTGTACACTGTCACGCTTGTACTCGTCGTTCAATTGCCATCCGGAGTACTTGAAACCATTGGTGGCAATGGACACTTGGGCAGCCTTGTAGGAGGTGGATATTTCTTGCCTTTGGGAAACTTTGCGATGCTGCTATTGGACTTTGCTTCCTTAGGCGTGTCTGTGGTGGCTGATTTAGGTGGCGTTCCATGATCAGCAACCTTGACACTCTTGTGTCTCTTGAAGCCTCCTTTGTTCTTTGCCTTTCCCTTGTTTTCCTTGTCCTTGCAGCCTTCTTGCCATCCTTCTGAGGCATAGTGACGGCTTGTTCCCTGGACAGGAGCACTCTTGCATGGAAGCTTGGTAAACGATGAAAGAACTGTGGCACTGTCCCAGTCCCATCCATGACAAGGGGAGCTTTGTGCTTGTATTGGTTAGCTTCCTCGGTAATGTTGATATGTCAACTGTATTGAGGTGCAACAACAAAGAACTGACTACTTTCAATGGCACATCGTCTCTGGGAGGCTCTTCAATACCAAAGACCAGAGACGTGCTTTGTACAGTTGAACCTTGGGAGAAGTCGTCAATGGTTCCCTGGATTGTCCAACCAAAGTGGGTTTCCTCTGGAATAACTTGAGGTGGTAATCAAGATATCTAGCCAGTTACAACGTCCCAGTAAATATTGGAGCCAATGTGAATGTTGATCTCATTTTCTTGGAAAGTAGCTGTTTCAGGAGTCGTATCAGCTAGAACAACACTGAGGTTTGTCATCATGGTGATGATCGTGCCATCTACTGGTGGACTGGTAACTGCTGAGATTTTCGGCACTTCGAGGGCATCTGTAGTGGTCTTGTTGGTACTATGCTGGCTCCAGGGTGTGACGAACACTTCAATACTTAGAAGCGTCGCAGGGCAATGCGTTTCCCCGAAGGTGAATAGCTTGAGGTGCTAAGTGCCTTGAACAGGACAATTAAATGCTCAAGCAACATCTTGCTGAATGAAAGTGTGCCGACTGCCCGTGTCTAGCAGGAACTGCAGCAAAATTGACCTTGTTGGTGCGACAGCACAAGCTCTTCCCGTCTGTAGGAATACAGGCATGAGCCTGGTAGCACTCGTAGACACGGATTGTTGCTCAAGGTGGTGTGTTGATGGATTACACCCCGCTTGCACGTTGCACGGACGGCGCAGACGCATTGCTCAGACACTCTGATTGGTTTTTACTCTGAGTACATATGTTACACAGCGTTGGTAAGTCAGCACAGTGGGCGCACTGCAAATTTCTGGCACTTCGGCATTCACTGGTGATGCGGTTGTGTTTGGCACAACGAAAGCAACGTCTGCATGCCTGAAGCTTCTTGCATTTTTCTTCTGAAGTGAGTGATGGGGAATATTCCTGAACTGTATGGACTGACGCATTGCACGCGTGTACAGCGAGCCTACTTCAGTTGATAGAGCCACGGCAGAGTTAGCAATTCAAGTTGATGATGCCACTGGCTTGCATATGAGTTGGCTTGGTCGAGGCAGCCCTTCTCCCTTCCTTCGACTTGAATTTGCAGGACGGTCATAAGATGTTTAACTTGCTGGGACTTGTCTTCTGCAACTGCTGGCATGTTGGCGAGGTTCAAGGAAGAAGCCTCCTTCAGCTGCTGACGGTACAGGATACCAAGGTCAGGGGGTAGGGCCTTCATGATGACGCGTCGCAACACAGCAGCATGCACGTTTCGTGGAACGCCAAGACCCTCCAGTGCGCTAGTGCTTAAAGTGATCTCATCATAGGGATGTTGAAGCTTATCGAGATCTGCTGAACTGTGAATGGGTGCTATTGCAAGTAGGTAGTCCAGGTGGTCATCGACCAGCATGTTATGACGGCCGAACTGGTTAGACAGCACCTTGATGGCGACATCGTAGTTGGCGTCGGCGAGGTGGATACCCTGAATTGCCATCTTAGGTAACTCGGATAGGTACGTCAGCAGATATTTAAAGTTGTCTATCTTGGACAGCGAGTCGTTGCCGTGAATGCTTGCCTGGTACTAGTCCCAAAAGCCTTGGTAGTTGCGCTGCTCTTTAGAAAGCTTTAGGAGTACATACAGTGCGAGAGTACGATGCCACGGGGGACACTCCGGGCAACATGGAAGGTGAAGCTGGATGCGTTGCTAAGGCAAGTTGCGCTGTAGGGCTCACTGTGGGTTCGACGGAGACGGGCAGGACAGGTGGCCGCAGTTTGGTAACGAGACGCACGCTTGTGTTGGTAAAGCTGACGTTTTGTTCATGCTTGAAAGCTTGGGTCAGGCCCGTTTCCAGGTCAGCATCCGTGAGCGTATCTTGGATGGCGCAGTCAAACTCGATGAGCTCCGCCTGCTTCGCTAAAACGAGCTCAAGGTGTTGGTGCAGCACCCGCGTAAGGGTGGCCTCATCTGTCGGCAGGGCGTCGATTGTAGCAATGGCCATGTAGCATGTAGCCATGCTAGCAGCACCCATGGCCGCTGCTCTTGCTCAGCGCGCCTTTTTTATTTGCAACATGTCCTAAATATCTGCTTTCATTGTTTTTGGCCAGTGAGTAACTCGGATAGCATTTCTTTCCCAGTAAGAGGTCCAGGATTAGCTTCAACATTGCTGCAAGCCAACAGGCAAAAAGCTCTTTATGTTTTTGCATAAGTGAAGTCAATGAGTTGCATGTGATTCTATATTCTTTACAGTATTTATTATCTTTGTGTTGCTTTGTTTCATTGGCCAATGCTCTTTCAGTTTGATAACATTTAGTGTATTTTGTCATCTATGGGCAAATGGGAGTGGATAGGTATGCATTTCTCCAAGATTCATATATCTTTCAACACAGCTGGATTGCAGAGTTGCAATAAACTTTGTGTACATTTATTTTTATTTATTTATTTAGACACATCTCATTTGTGTCTTTGTTATCAGCTTTCAAGAATTCTTTTTGCTGTGCCAATCTTTTTGTCTTGTTGCTGCCCCACCCTATCTGATAGTTGTTTGTTTTCTGTATATTCTGAGAAAGTTCCACAGTGACAAAGCAGTGTGTTTGGAAGCGGTAAGAAATAGCTTCGGAAATTACGCCTGCTTTTACAGTCTCGGGCTTCAAATTGGAAGTGTGGTTTATGATGGTGTTGCTGTTACTCTTGTGGGATTAGAAATAGTTCTGAAGCCTTATGAAGATAAATTTATATTTCGAATGGGAGCCATCTTTTCTGTTGATCGTCGCATGTGCATGTGCTATGTTTATGTTAAAACTGTCGCTTACTGCTGCCCTTTTCTGTCATTCTATTGACGATTTTATATATTGTCACATTGTAGTGACAGTAAAGAACACAGTAGCAAAAACTCAATGGCGAAACTAAATCATGATTGGGCAAAGTTGTGCCCACCAAGCAGCACAACGATAGCAGCGAGTACAGGCAGCGATCATCAAAATCTGATCTGCGGGTCAAGTGCGTCGGTTTTCATGCATGACTTATGGAACGTTCCAGTGTAAGTCGAGTGTAATTGCTGGTGCCCGCATGCCTTTCAAAAAATACTACATAATTCGTATTGTGCATACTATCTGACTGCATAAAGTTTGACGAGAATATGCACAACAGATGGAATCAGCTATAACATTCGAGTAAGTTCCAAATCATGCAGGCGCGCGCTGAGCGATAACTTTATGTTGCTAGCGGGTGAAATGCAGTCCTCGGAAAAAGGATAACCAAGTACACGTGTTATTATATCCTCGAGCCTCTTCCAGAAAATTTGAGTGTGAGAGTTTGGTGACTTGTAACTTACTCCGATAATGATATTCTCAAGCTCCGCGAATATTTCATATGAGTCTTTATTTTAATTTGTTAAGTTGTCAAGAACTTTGTAATTCAGTTTCCACGGTATATACAGTACTACACTACCATCTCTCTCTCTTTCCTGCCCTTGTATGAGACTCAAGTACATAATTGTGCAGCATTGTAGAACTGATCTCTTGCAAGCCAGGTTTCACTTAGTGCAATGATGTTATTTATACTTCAAACGAACTAGTAGTGTTATTAGTGCATTGTAATTGCTCAATCTAATAACATTACAACATGTAATGTGTAAAGTACTGTCATTGACATTTGTTTGGCTTGTTGGTTGATTTATTCCAAGTGCTATTGTATCAGTCACATTGCCCAGTGTCATAGCAACCCGCCGTTAAAGTATGCCACTTCTAGCTTCTCTAATGAAACGACCCCTAATATGGTCCATCCAACAAAGCTCTCGTCTTCTTGCAACCTATAGACACACCTTCGAGTCAATGACAGTCCCTGAGGCCGAACGTTGCTTGTGGCTCACCGTGTACATATACTGGTCATGCATTGGTGATATTGCGTGTCCCATTCTGAATGCCAAGTCAAACAGGAAGTGCTCACCAAAGGCATCATCGAAGCATCCTCCCGCCTGTGGGCATTGCCTGCTGTCTTCCTGCTACAGACAGCGAACAAGGCGTTTGCTGCATTCGGTCTATACTGTCAGGTCCGCTGCCCATTGTGTACATAGGAGAAATCGCCATGGCTTTGGCTGAACGGAAAGGTTGTCTGTCGTGTGGAAAGTGTGCTGTGGCCCAAAAATTGAACACAGTGCCCTTTGTAGTTTTAAATATTTTGGTTGCCAATATACATGCCTTTGAAGTCCAGCTTACAGTAGGACCTCTACATACCTTTTTGAAAAAAAAAAAGTGCATGCCTTTGAAGTTCAGCTTACAGTAGGACCTCTACATACCTTTTTGAAAAAAAAATGTACTAACCAGGAAAACATAATACGAAGTCACTAAAGAATTTGGCAGACTCCAGCTGTAATTGACATTCGCATAATATGAAGTGTTGCATGAATTGTTGCTGCACAGCACCAAACTGATGGAGCTCGAGACACGGATTGCCAGGTGTTCTTCTCTTTTCCTTTTTTTAATCTTTGGCAAGCATACATTTACACTCCTTTAATTTGGCCTGGATCAGCTGCTTGTTAAGGTTAGAGCGGGGCATTTTGGTGGGAAGGTTTGATGTGCCCATTTAGCTTGAATCGTTACGGTACTATACGCCTACGTGCGTCAACCTGATGGGGCCCGACCAACCGTGCGTGCGTGTTGGTGTTTTCATATTGCGTAGTGTTTTAAAGTAATGATGGAAAACCAAAACAAAATCAAGCTGGTGGGTACCACTGAAATACAATGCCTACAATGCCGCCAGAGCAAAACGTGACACTCACTTTGCGCCACCTACAGCAGGAAACAGCAGCACGTTTAGGTTGTCTCCTATTAAAAGTATGCTGTACACTTCCAATGGCACCACATGTTGTGAATCAGATACTAGGTAATGCTTAGCGCATCACGGTTGACAGCTATAGCTGTGAATGCAGCATGCGACAACCTGGTATATTTGCTGGTACTGGAATGAGAAACTGAATGCACAGCGGTGTTTTCACGTCAGATGGGTGGGTGAGTATTGCGGGGAAGCTGTCATGGCAGGCAGCTACTGCTTGTCACGCCTTGCGCCTTTCAATGTTTACGTGGGATCTAGCAGCCGTAAAACGTGTCGTATCATCACAATGTAGTTACTTACTGAACATTGGTTCCGAAAGATAGTGTTTTCCGGGAACATATTAACTAGCATGAAAGAATTTAACTGTGTTGGGTCATTTTCTGCATTCTTGATCGCAAACATTGGCTGCCGAAAATCGTACATAATGGGGCCATATCAACAAGGTTCTACTATGGTGGTTGCTTGAGCTAGTTGGTAATTCATTATCAAAAATAATGCACAGCGCGAAGGACAAGGACTGTGAAGTCTGTATATGTGGCTGCAAAGTAGTAATAATGGTTATGATTAAACATTGGGAGACTCATTGAAGATTACAAGATGCATTCTGTTTTGGCTGGTTGGTAATTCTTCTGCTCCTTGAATAAGCGCGGCCAATCAAGCCACAGAAGAGATTTGTATGAATGAAAAGCAGATGACAAAAATGTATGTGGTGGGGTTTTTGTGCACACAGATTTCCTTGTTTGCCTTGCTCCATTGCATTCAACTGCAGTAGCGGCAGCTTGTATCCTACATGACTCTCGTGTTAGTGTTGGTGAGAAAATTGCAAAATTTGTCAAGCAACAACATTGCCTTTAAAAGCGACATTTCCAGTCTTTTTTTTTTAATGTAAATAGCTAGTAAATTGTGTTGCCAAAATTCATGGGACTTTGACTATGCTGAACACCACTTCACCTCCAATTTTATTGCCTCGTTTGTCACTACTCTAGAAGACATACCAAGTAGCTTATTACCGTATTTACTCGCATAATGATCGCACTCGCGTAATGATTGCATCCCTGAATTTTGTCGGCAAAATTCAATTTTTTTTTATTTCCCGTGTAATGATCACACCCCGAACTTGCTGCAGTGATATGTTGTGTGCCAAGTCTAGCTAATAGTGATCGCGCTTACCATCTGTCGAATGCCATGCGAACAACTCTTAAAGACAAACCAAGCGGTCTGCACGCACCAAACAATCTTAAGCAGATGCCTCATTTGATTCCTTTCATCACTTTTCCGCACTTCCATGACAAAAAAAAAAAAAAGCTACAACCAAACTTGCCCTAATTATGTGTAGGCTTTATAATGGTTGTGGTCAACAACAACAACAAAAAAGATGCTTTTCGATTCTCGTCTGCACTCGTGAACATGCAACAAATCGTAAGCGGCAATAATAGTAGCCACATTTACACTGATTGGTTAGAAGTGTACCCTATTCTACGTAGACGCTTGTAACACAGCTAAGATATTCACCCACCCTTAGTGGAAGCATGCCGCTATATTAGGATAGTAGTGAAGGCAAATGCCGCAGTTTCCGCAGCATGCCCGCCATGTGTTTCTATGTCACTGGCAGCTAAGCGCACCCATCTGTTTCTGTCCACTCAAAGTGGACATGGCTATGTTATTGCTGCATACTTGCCGATATTAACGATATTATTCATTGCTGATACGGAAGCAACTGTTTCAATGCATGTAATCTACTCGCGAGAAGAAAAAAATCGCGTTCGGCTTGCTCTGCCGGCCGCTGTTTTTGTTTTGGTGTCCCACACTACGTAAAGCGGCAGCCGCCTATTTGTTGACCTGTTGTCATCCCACAGCAAACATGGGATGAAAAAACAGTTTTTTTTCTTTTTGCGGGAAATTTAACTCGCGTAATGATTGCACCCCTGAATTTGCGTCAATTTTATTGACAAAAAAGTGCGATCATTATGCGAGTAAGTACGGTAGTTAGCTATCAAAGCCACTTTTCAAGGCAAAGCACCATTTTGAGATTAACAGCTTATTTTGCCTTTTTTACATTCTAATGGGGGATTCGCCACTGCAGGAGATTACTCAAAGTTAGAATTAATGCATTCAGGAACAATTAAGATGTAAAATGAGATGAAATTTTGAGAAATCGTCACTTAGCAGCATTTTTCTTAAGGTTGAGTGTTCTGTGCAACAATGTGGCATACTAGTCCAATGAAAAAAAGTCTTTAATGCTGCTTCTTTTTGAGAACGCATTGTTTTTCCGATGCAGGCTATTGAGCGCAACGCCTTCCTCGAGAGTGAGTTGGACGAGAAGGAGGCTATGAGCTTCATGGTGCAGCGGCTCAAAGACGAGGCACGAGGTGAGATGTGTGGTGTATTTTGACTGACAGGTGCCTAGGTATCATTTCTGCTTGGCTTACTGATGGTGTTATCGAAATTTGGCAGACAACCCTGCACTCTGCTATGAGGTTATGAGGTTAAGTAATCAGTTTTCACATTAAAACCTAAAAAGAAAGGCTAAGTTATGTTGACAGAGTGCATGTTTCTTGCTACAACGAGTAATTTTTAAAGGTGGTCATTTAAGTTGTCGGTTAATGTGCTGACGGCACGGTGCGCTTTGCTCACAGTTCCGATAGTTCTCAGAGTTCCCATAATTTGCATAGAAGATTAAGAAGCGAAGTGATTACTGTGGGGGATGTTTGTGAATGAGAAGCTTTTTAGGCTTCGAGACAGACTGACAGTGTTCCTACACAGAAGAAGACTAGCCATAGGGCCACACCTTACCTTCCGTTGAATCGTAAGTTCGGCTACAAACACGCAAGCCACAGACTAAATATCACTTATTTTTATGCCACGAGACCCAGAACTTTCGGAGAAACGTGAGTTTGCACATCACTTTGCTAAGAAAATGTTTCAACTGCATTACCTGTGTGAGAGAGCCACTTCGAGGAGCATTTCATCGGGCGCAGATCCTAAGGCCCATCTGCTGCCAATGATGAGTGATGCTCCAGCTGAAGAAAACTCCTGCAGAAAGAATAAGCAAGACTACGACAGGATGCCAGTCCAAGTTGCCAAAATAATCCTGAAGAATCAGCGAGCCAAATGTGAACACACACTTCAAGCAAAGAGGATGCGAATGAAAATGACGCGTGTTGAGCAAGTGAATAATGAGTATTTTTACACAAGCAAGAAAGTGAACCTGTTGCAAGACGGTCAACAAAATGATTCAGTGTGAGAAGCTTGAAAACGTTTTGGCAAGTACAGTGACAAACATCAACAGCCACACAGCAGAATAAAATTCATCTTCAAGTGTAGTGGCCACAGTTCACAAGAACATGGCTGCTGCATGCACTGTTCCTCTTTCCAGCTGAGGCCTTCTGGAATGGTTCTTTGTGAGCAGCACAAAGATGAACTTGCAAGCAGGTATTATCAAGCGACATAACTGTCCTGCACTTCCTTGTGACAAGCAAGAACTTGGCTCCTAATAAGAAAGCACCTTATGCTACACTACATGTATTCGAGCGCTGTGACTCATTGCTGCGTTTCATTTTGAGTTCATTTAGTTTATTAAGCTGTAAATACAGTGAATGGGTTAGATATAATATACAGACGAGGGTCCCATAGTTTGTTGTAAAAGCTTGGAGTTGCTGGTTTATGTGTGTGACCGAATATTACCCTAATTAAATTCAAATACAGTCATACCTGCTTATAACGATACTGGTTTTAACAATACATCAGTTATAACAATGTGAAGCTGCTGCACTGTCAACTTTTGTATCTTTTCCATGGGGAAATAACCCGCTTACTACAATGCCCCGATGCCGCATTATTGGTTATGACGATCAAGTCTGGCTGCTGGGTGCCTGTGCTGAAAGGTAGTGAAATGCGAAATCCTTGAAAAGAAAACGAAAAATTTGAGCCACAGCACAATGGCCCGCTGCCCCAACTGCCACCACGTGCTCATTTTCCAGCCTTCTCCGTGTGCCTCTCTCCCGTTGCTCTTCCACCTCTCGGAACACGAATGGGCTGGGCCCATGCCACCCTTAGAAACATGATGGACTGCGCCAACTACACTGCTCCAAGATTGCTCGCTGGCCCCTCATTCTGTGGAGTTCTGTCAACAGATTAAGCCACTCGTGCTCATCTTTGTTCGTTGCATTGAAGTTGTTTCTGGCCACATGGTTTCTCAGCCTCATTTGACTTGCCGCTGAAACGGAAGATGACTGATCCACCCGCTGATCACTGGCAGTGCATGACGTTGCCGGTGAAAAGAAAGTGCACTGCTATAGATATGGAAATGAAGTGCTTCTAACCAATGAAGTGATGATCGCAAACATGCTTGCATTGGATAGTGACAGCGACGATGGCAGTGATTATGCGGTAGAGCAGGCTGCCTCAACGTTGTCCTCGCAAGAGGCCCGGCAGATGATTCAGTTCCTCTGGGGCTTCGTTCTCACAAGGAATCTTCTGCTCCACTACGTGGAGCACCTGGATGCCTTGTCCTGTTGTCTTTCTTGTCTCTGTTGGTTTGCGCTAAACAAAGTACACCTGGATGCCTTGGAGAAGTTTCGCACCCGGCAAGCATGGCTGTCGAGCATAGAGTTTTCTCTTGCAAGCCAGTGAGATGTACCCGGCGAGATGCCTGTGGCCATCTCGCCCCAGTGTTTCTTCTGGATTTCTCAAGGTGACAGGCTGGTGCGGCAGCCGTATCGCATTTTCTAAAAAGGCTCCTTTTGGGGCCACCAAAGCGATGTGCGAGCTCCACCAAGGCATCGCTTGCCCCCCGTGACCCCTCTTTGCGGTTTTTATAGCAGTGCCATTCTGAATGCGGTAGGGAGGGGCACTGGCATCCCCACCAATATAATTTCCTCAGTACAGCTCTGCTGTCCCTCTATATTGGTTTTTTTTTCATGCTACCTGGTTGTAATGATCATCGGTTATAACAATGGAATTTTCATAGCACTTGAATATTGTTATAAGTAGGTTTGACTGTATACATGTACGACCATCAAGAGCACAAACTTATTTTCCATGCTACAAGCTGCTATTTGCATCATAGATCATAGTTGATCATAGATCATTGAAAAAGGTAAGAAATGTTGTTTTTTTTTTAGAAAAACAAGTTTATTTCTATTGGCAAAAAAGTTGTTCATTTATATTGCAAATGTCTACAGCTCCGCACAAATTACCATACATCTTGTTTATAATAGCACCCATACAGGCAATGAAATAAAGCCAGGGAGTTTAGGTGTGCAAATATCAATACTTATTCGATTGTATTTTACCTTCTTTCAGACCAAGTCAATTTCACTACACATTTTGGGGTATAACAATACACCCTGCATGAATTACGTTCCCGTACACCTCCTGCTGATTCGTAAAATGAATTTCAACTCTAGCTCTCCTTTTAGAAGAACTGATGAAGGAATATTTTGTTTGTCCATAATTTGTGCTGCTCTTTGTAGACTCAATTTTAATGTGTTTACCGAACAAAACAGTGTTAAGAGCTGTATATTTTTGCTTCTCAAACTGGGAAACAAATAACTGATGGACAAGGCAACTTGATTACCTTCGCAAGTTACTGTGCTCCGCTGCATTCAGAAATCTGTAACTGTTTATGGTATTGCTGTGAAGATTGCTTCCTGTTTATATACAGTGATAAATATTCCACATTTCCACTGTAATACGGCTGCAGCAGTGCACGACATGCACCGCTTGTGACAGGCCTCTGATTGCAGCGCAGTGTTTGTCGTAACTAAGTGGAGAAGCACTGAACTACGCTTCACACCCGGCAGGTGGCACACCTAACCCGTCTAGCCACTGTACTGCTCGTCTGATGCAGCAGCTGAAAACTACCGGTCAGTGTGCTAGCCCACTGGCTGTGCTGCCGAGTCCTACCAGCCACTGGTGGTGCTGTGCCTTGGTTGAGGGTCATGTACTGCCAAGCATGGCTTGCAATTGTGCACAAGCAGGGTGCAATGGACGTCTCAACTACTTTTTTTACTGAAAGGCATGGTAACTTATACACCTCTTACAAGCACCACCTGGTTGTGAAATGGAAATAAACAAAAAATTACCACACAGGCTCACTGAAACCATGTAAGCAAACAGCTTACTGATAGGAAATATTGTTCAATCCTGCAACATGGGGTGCACAGGTGCACATATTTCTTTTCGGTCAAATGACGGCTAAATTTGTGCAGCATGTGCCGCCGTATTGATTGAATAACATTTTTTATCGGTCACTTGCTTGCTTGCATGGTTTTGTCAAGTCTGTTTGATATCATTTTGCATTTGTTTTTCCCCAGAAGGTGGGGCTTGTAAAGATGTAGCACAGTAAAAGCTCGTTAATTCGAATTCTTAGGGGGTGCTATGGAAATTCGGATTATACAAAATTTAACTAATCAGTAAGAAAAGATTGCTCAGTTAAGATGCATATATAGCCTGATGTAGCGTCGGCGCGCACACACGCTATGTCACGTTGGTGAGAACAACAACGTCTATAGTTTGACGCACTGGCACAGCCAACGTAATCAGACGCAGCCAACACGGTGTGATGTGCCTAACATCGAGATGGCTGTTGCTCCATCCATGTGTTCGTTGCAATGACTGTGCCATCCCACCATGCATGGCATGGAGAGAAAAGGTGCCCAGGCCACTTTGCTGACGGTCGCAGACAGCCGTTCGAAGCAGTGCATGGGTTGAGTATCGCTCCGTGCATGCTCCAGAGGGAGCAGCTGACAGTGCGCACGTCCAAGTGTAGAGGGGATGGCATTTCAGCAGGCGTGACTGGCTGCAAGCGAGGCATGCCGAAAAGTCCGACGTCTCGGTGGCGCAAAGGCACCGCCAAGAGAAAAGTGGCTCATGTTGAGAAAGAAAGGTTAGCGCTACCTTCCGCAGCCCTTGAGGGAGCATGGCTCAGAGCCAGTAGGGAGAGGAAAGCGGGAGAAAAACAGGTAGGAAAGGACAAGCGCCACCGATGCTCATCGCAGGAACAGGGGCTGTGCTTAAAAATGCACTCACAAAATGCGTAACCTGCTGCATAACCAGGCAACCCTACAAAATTACTTACAAATAATCGCAAACTGGTGTTCAGATTGGTTGATTGAACTTAACATCACAAAGTGCAAGTTTATGCATATCTCACGTAAGAGTTCCAATATTACCTACCTTTGTGCACTAAAGTTATCCATAATATCCAAGGTTGAATCATATAAGTATTTAGAGGAGTCCTAATCAGCAGCAAACTAACATGGGATAAGCACATCACTCAACTTGCCGTTGACGGATCAAAAATAATGGGTTTCATTAAATGATTGCTTTCCTTGCCTCCATCATCGATTCGTAAACTAGCATATGAGACCTTCGTACGTACCAAACTTGAGTATGCATCTGCAATTTGGTCCCCTCATCAAACTTAATGAATAGCATAGAATCCATCCAGAATCACGCAGCATGTTTTATTATTTTGCAGTATTTTTGTAGCGCAAAGAGCAAGAGGACGTAGAAGAGAAAACAGACACACGCTGGCACTAACTTCCAACAATTTATTTCCCAGATGGACGGCACTTTTATACCCTCACTTTTTTTCTCTCGCTTTTTTTTTTTTTTAATGTGTGGGCCTACTGACAAAGGAACAGAGCAAAGAATAGTACAACTCACTTGCAGACTAGGCAAAAACTATTATGTTTAATGCATGCACAGGAACTCCAACTCTTTCTTTCATAGGGACATGGATTATTGGCTAACACAAGCGTCGCCAAACTCTTCAATGCGAGCACTTGCAATGGAGAGACAAGTTAATTTGCATTTGCTTCTCCCGATAGCAACTGTATCTTCAGATCGCAGAAGGCATCCGCACTTATGACAGGGAATTGTGAGGAAGCCATCCGGCGAAGGCTTGTTAACTTTATTGGAGTGCTCCCTAAGCCTATCATTAATGCATCTGCCAGTTTGTCTGATATGTTTCCACAGGGCAATAAGATTAAGTAAATAACACAGGTCCTACAGTTAGCACACCCTTTTCTGTGCTGCCTTTTGCACGCATCCTTTGTTTTACTATATGGTCTTCTTTTTGCACACAAGCTGATAAGCTTGTTTGGAGCAATGAATACTATGTCATCCTTTCCACATAGTCCTATCTCCTTCAGATTATGCGATAAGCGGTGGATGTAAGGAATTATGGCGATCTTTTTTTTTTTTTAGCAGACTCTGCATTGGTTGACGTTGAGAAATCACCCTCTCCTGACTGCGTTTCTCTGAGCAGTGCTTCAGCGATTGAAATGATTGCTTGGAAAAGCAGCCTCGCTCAACCGCACTACAAGTTGTTGAAAACTGGAAAAAATTTAATGAGTGCACGACTTCCTTAGTGCATTGTTCAAACACATTTTTGCTGTGCCCCTTTTGAAAGCTTGGAATGAGCAGAACTGTACGATAAAAGAGGCTGTAACTCCAGCAGATGTGATAATCAGACAGCACAAATTGTAGATCGAGAAAGTGGATACTCCTATCTAATGGCATTTTGAAGATCACATCAAGGGGACCAAGACATTCTAAAATTATGCTTGTAACACCTTCACATTCTTTTTGAAAACAATGAGAAGTGTAGTCAAGAAACAAAAGAAAATCAACATATTGGAATGCTCTGTAGACTGAGGTTCCCTTGAGCCTCTATGCCAAGACTGTCTACTTCTGCAAGATGCAGGTTGCTGAGGACCGGCGCCAAACTAGACAGGATACTGCAATGGTTGGAGTCGGGCATGAAATAGATGGTTGTCCAACTTATCCCCGCTGGGGACGTTGTCGAAGGGAGAAACTTGTTCATATCGAGCACGAGGAATATGGGATTTATTTTCAGTATCTACATGAGAACGTTACAGTTCATCAGTCTAGCATGACTGAAAGAGAATGCACACTCAGCAGCCGCGCCACGGCTGCTTATAAACGCTCTGGCCTTCCTAGATCCCTAGGTGAGGGAAAAATGGCCGTTAAGCCTGCTACCGATTCGGCACGTCCAAAGTCATCGTAGCCGACCTGCCTTTGAGGGGTAGGGTTTACACACTCACTTCCACACAGATTTCACTGACCACACCAAGGTGAGAGGGTTTTCGCAGGCACGGGTCTTGCCCTGAGCCCTCTTGGTCCCAGAGTTGACCCCACAGACAGTGGCCGCCGCGTCTGTCCATTGACTGACCACTTCTGGGACCCATGAGACCACACCGCAAAACACCTTCCAGGAGTTCCACCGCTTCAAACAAACCGTGACGGTGACGGCAAATCCACCAACAATACTTGGTCCATCGACTGTGTGTCGATATACCGGCACCTCTTGCTTGGGGACGCGCCGTATTTTCGTCCTTACATAGCGAGTCGCCGCAGCAGACATGCCAGCGCCAACGGGTTGTTGACGAGGCGCATTCTTGTTTGCACAAAGCGAGTCATTGCAGCGAGCCGGGCGCGTTCCAAGGTCTGGTTCTCCGAATATCACCACCCCCGCAGCTGCGGCTGGCTGGGAAAATTTTGTAGGTAGGTACCCTTGCAGGCCGTTCGTAACAATACATATGCCTTGCTTCTGTAGAAATGGAGTGTTATTCCACTGGATAAACGCTGAGGTCAGATATTGCTTGAGTAATGCTTAAAGACTCTGAACAGAAGTTGCGGCTTCATTGCAAAACTGCACTGCACCAAATTTGTCTATACTTTCTTCAACGCAGGTTAACAGGGTGAGATTGAGGAATAGAGTAATAACAGGTCTTTTATGTCAGGAGAGAATGCGTTCAGCCCCTTGTCAGAGTGCACTTTAACAAATTCTAAAACTTGGTCTGAACTCTTCACAAATAAGGGGGGATTAATATCAAGAAGATTTGGTGCTTTTAGCAGGTAGGCCGGTATTTTCTTCTGCCAGGTCCCTTTCTCAGACACAATTACCCTGAAGGGGATGTTATTCTTGCGTGTTTTTGCACTAAAAAAATACCTCTAAACACTTCCCACTGTTCTTCTTAATGCCTTTTACAACCTTATTTTTTACTTGGGCAAAATGCAAAATCTTGCACCAACAAGTCCACATGTCTACACTGATGGACGTTTTATTAGTTCAGATTACGATTTTCACCACAGCATTAGTAATATTAAGTCATCTCTTGGTATCAGCTCACTAGCCCTTAGATGTAAATTCTCTTGCTTATGCCTATTCTACAAATTATACTACACATTTCCTAACTCCTTACCTGCATGGTTCGCTTCTAGTTTCACCTGTCCGCACTTCATCCCATCTATTCAACTCCATGAGCATCCAACATTTACATGGATCAACTAACGCGTTTAACCAATCTTTCTTGCCCGCCGTGATTTAGGATTGGAATCGGCTTTCCAATTTTATTGTCATTGAGCGTGATCCTGTAAAATTTAAAGAAAACCTGGTGCTTTATCTTGATGTATAAATTGCTACATTTTCGTGTACATTTCCTTCTGACTTTCACTATAGTTGCCTGTGTGCTTGTTAATTTTTGTTTCGTTCTATGCATAAATTGCTACTTTATTATGTACATTTCCTTTTTATTTTTACTATAATTGTCTGTGTGCTGTTATTTGTTTAGATTGCCCACTTATACGTGTTATATTTTGTGTGCAACATCCCCCCCCCCTCATGTAAAGCCCCACGAGGGCCTTTAGAAGTCCAATAAATGATGATGGTGATGAAGATATAGCTTTTTTAGTGTTGGAAAAACAAGTCGTGCCCCACACCAGAAAACAATAGTTAGTAATGGAGCAAAACAATGAGTAATGTAATAGTTTTTTGACTAGGTTATCAGCTACCCCCATTTGCTTTCTAATCCACATCACTGTCTTCCTGTCTCGTAAAAAGGCCCTGAAATTTCTTTGGAGGCTCCTTTGGATGGCTATGGTACCTCACAGTAATATATTACCTAAAGAATTTTTCAAAAAGCCCTAGTATGAGTGTTCCATTCACCCTCAATGTCCTCCACACTGAAGGAGCGTCGGTGGTGATAGAGTGGCGCAATGCCTCGCCTATGGCATTACAGCGAGCGAGCTCATTGCTGCACCCTGTGGCTACGTGCAAGAGGGCGACAGTGCACGCTTGCATGCCTGGTGTGCGTGTAATGGACAGGCGGTAGGCAAACACAGATGGCGCACTTTGTAGCATCCAATGTGAAGCACTTCTAGCCACTGCCACTTATCCTTGGTAGGTGTGAACTGCTGCTATTCATCACAAGGTGTAACGTGGGTCTAAAGGAAAGCATTAAGTCGTGGTAGATCGACAGAGTATTTGTCTAGAACTCTATCGTTGTTTTATGAATGCGAATATATCATTCTTTTGCCTAGGAAATGGCCCTCGAAGGTCCTGCTGCTGCTTCTTAACTTGAACCGCCCGCACGAAAGTGGACGACTTGACGTTTCCACATGATCACCCTTTGTGCCGTTGCTGTGTCTTTTCTGGAGTCATTATTTAGCCCTATACACGAACTGGTGCAGGTGTTCAGCTTGCCCGACTCGTTCTCTTACTCTGCTTGGTTTCGGGTTACCAGTTACGATCACTTGAGCCTCTGCTGCCAGAGTCGGCAGGGCCACAGGTTGCCACAGGTTGCTGCTTCGGCCGTTATCAACAGAGAAACATAATGCCATTTGCAATGGTGGGTCACAGCCACTCTCTGTGAATCGGAGGGGCTGACGCCACACATAAGAGGTACCATAGTCGACAAGAGATGGTGACACTCCGATTTTATATTCTCGTCATTTTTTCGCTTACAAAAAGCTGTTTTCATTACGAATTTAGAATTCATTTTTGCACAAGCATGATCTTTCAATCTAGCTCTGCTTAATATTTGCCATAAGTGTGCCTTTAAGTTTCGAATAGTTCGAGGCTAGTTGAGTGTGCCACAGTAATTGAAATTAGCAAGAGCCAACGGCTACGGCACCCTGATATGCAGTGTGGCCAAAGTTTCATTCCTATGGTGGGCAGGCGCAGTCCAGCGTGAGCAGACGATAGTCGACTGATGCTCACCGATTGATGTCTGCTATTGGCCATGTATGGGAATCTGCTATGTGACGAAATATGGGAGCCCGGAAAAGGGTGAGAAGAAGGCTTCTGTTGAAAAGAGAGTGTTTGAGAAAAAGATGACTTCGCATTCCACTTCTGAGCCCCACACACTGCACACAAGCGCAAAATTGTGTGCCCAGATGTTCACACCAGTGTATGCTATCCATGGAATCTGTTTTTTCAGCCATCTTGAGGGGTTGTTCGGGAACCTTTTAACCTTTTTCATTCCATTGCTCATTGCAAGTTCTTTTAACTTCTTCTCAAGCTTCTTTGTTTTGTTAACCTACAAACTTCGGCTCCCTGTGTTAAGTACGAGTAGAATGTAGTGATTGTACACTTTAATTTTCAAGGATAGCGATAAGCTGCCGGTCATGACTTGGTCGTATGCACTCCAACCCATTTCCTTTTTTCTTCTACCGCTGGTAACCCACTACACCTCATCGATATGGCCAGGTGGGCAGTGTTCATCACGAAGGCATACATTTGTTGCACTAAGTACAATAAATATAATGAAGTGATTTCAGCTCCCTTTTGGTTAATTAACATATTTCTGTGCATGAGAGTAGGTAGTTTTGGGTAGTCGTGAAAAAAATTTTTACTGCTACAGCAAATGCTTGATATTAGAATGTATGATATGGATTTGTAGAAAAACGAATGTACTTTCTGATGGTATTATTTTCAAGCAAACATTTATTAACTGTCACGATCCACCCCGGGTCGTGAACAAGGAAGGGCTTCTGGCACCCTCCGTTAGACGGACGCTCCGCAGCGTGGTGGTGCTGAACGATGACTGACCGGCGAGCAGCCGTGCTCGTCGCTGTTCCTTGTGGTGCGGTGACCAATGTTGCCTGCCGAGCTTTAGCAGGCCACCGAGCTTGGCGGGCGAACCAAGATTATGCCCGAGGGGGCGTCACATACTTGCTACATTAACCATTCCTTAAAAAAAAAATATTTATTAAATAGCGCTAGCGAAAACTCCGTAAAAACATTGATGTTGCTTTGCACCAAAAGAACATAAAAAAATTTCACATCTACATTTTTAACAAAAAGGCTATATACAACAATCTTGTAAATATAACTTTCTGTTCTTTATATACAAAGGAAAATGTTAGCCCTAGTGGCTGTTGTGCTTGCATGGCCACTCTTAGGAACCCCCGCGCAACGCTGCAGAATGCAGTAGTTGCGCAATGCCGAGGTCCACTCCCGGCCGCCTTCTTGTGCAAAACTACAACCTCTGCACCTCCACTGGCAGGTGGTCCTGCTCAAACGACGTTGACACCCTGCAGATAAGAACTGTGACCTTCAAAACACACCAGATACCTTTAAACCTGAGCACGGCAGCGACGAAAACGCTCCGAGTAGAAAATGAAACGTGCCAGCAGATATCTGTTGACGTTCCAGGGCTATTTGATGCACTTTCGCCATCTGTGCTGAAGTCCAATGAATCAAAATCATCTTCAGAGTCTGTGTTGCTACCACCATCAAAAAATTGTAACGCAGACTCATCGGAATCCATTGAAATTTGCCATTTCCGAAGGGCATCATTATGCGACATTGACGTCGTGTCGGAATCTACGAGTGCTTGTGATGCCCAACTACAAAGCGCTTTAAAAATCCCCCGCAGTGAAAAAAATATACACAAGAGCGAAAATAGAAAAATAGTTCTTTTATGTGCTGGATGACTCTAGCTGTCCGAAAGTGCCCCGAGCGCAACAAAATTTGGAATTGAAACCATCAATAACAAGCTATCGATGGGAATAGGTTCGGACAGGAAATTGCTAATGGGTGGGAAACTATTCAGTGTTACTAGCATCGTGTGTCGTTGTTGCCTATATCAGTGAGCCAAGTGCAAAGGCCCTGCAGAACTACTGTGAATCGCCTGGCCTCTTTCACCTCGCATCTCTCCTCATGCGCTCTTTCAGCTCATTACAGTGCAGTCCACTAATAATGTTACCACATATAATTATATTATATGATTATATTATATCATTGTATTGTCTCATTATGTCAATGGAAACTGACCCTGGCAACCTTTAACACCCGAACTCTGTCGAGTGAAACTAGCATAGCAGGACTCTTTGAGTAACTATCAGGCATATTTGGGATAACTATCAGGCAATGATATTTGGGATATCATTGGCCTTAGTGAGATTAGAACTCGTGAGGCTTATACAGTACTGTCTTCTGTACTTATACTTCAGTACTTATACAGGCCATGTCTTCTGCTATAGAGGTCTCCCGGACAAGAAGCAATACGGGGTAGGATTCCTAATTCATAAGGACTGTGGGGATGCGCGACTCTCACGCATCCCCTGATATGCTGTTTTCCCGCACGGCTCGCGTGGCCTGGCGTCCGCGGCGGTCGGAGTGGTACAAGCGCGGTGCGAGAGATGGCGCGAGTGTCGCGCCGCGGCGGGGTTACTCGGGCGCCGAGAGACAAGGCGCGGGCTCTTGGGTTCGAGATCGTCGGCGGGCGCGGACGTCCGCGCGGGCGCCGTCCCATGCTTTTGCGAGACTGTCTCGCGTGGCCGCCTTCGAACGTGCCACCATTCGCGTGACCGTACACGCGAACGACCAGGCGTTGGGATCCAGCATGGGGCGAATATATTCGCTCGCTATCCGGTCGCTCGGTGAGTCGGACTTCTAGATTTGTCGCGCGCCCATCGGCATGTTTTGTGGATAGCAACTCGGCTAGCTGGCATTGATCTATGAAAGGTGCAATAAATGCCCTTGTGATTGTTTGCACTACTGTGTTGTCGTTCCTTTGTCCCAAGAGTACGGAGGAGAACCCCCGTATCACCCACAGGACATAGTGGGCAACATTGACAAATTCCACAGCATTAATGAGAGTAGCAGCTTGGGCTTGTTGGTTTTCCATCCTGCTAGTAACAGTGCAAAATGTAGACAAGAGACGAGACATGAAGACCTTCTTGTGTCCGTTGCAGAAAAAATGAGCAAGAACCTAAAAGTCGAGTGTGCCCATGGCGAGCCAGGTGGCGAGAAGCCAAAAATGAAAGAAAAGCGACGGACCGTGGCCCTGCCATACGCGCACAACTTATCTCACCGCTTGAACAAGATTGGGCGCAAAGTTGGAGTTAATGTAGTGCTTACTGCCCCGAAAAAACTAAAAAGCCTCTGCCAACACGTCAATGCTGAAGAGCCGATAAACCAGGAAGGGTGCACGATAAATCACCAGAATCGTTTTGTGGAGTGCACAGAAGCCGTGGTGTATTCAATACCTCTGAAATGTGGAAAAAGGTATATAGGGCAAACTTCGAGATGCACAAATGAAAGACTAAAGGAACACAAACTTAGCGTCGAGCAGGCTAACAGGAATCTAGGCATCCATATCAGGGATTGCCCCTCAAAAGATTGCGCCACAGAATTCAGAAGCTATAAAGTGCTGAAAAAACACAATGACCAGATGATCCGGGAGATAATTGAGGCAGCCGAGATTACCAGACTTCGTGACCAATGCGTTAGCACGCCGTCCTTGTTACTGATAAATAAAGAACTTGAGCTGTTGCATATGCAACCACTATCTTGAGTGCAAAAAAGAAAATGCATATTTCACATGATGTGCGATCATGTGACTGCGACACGTGTGGGCAATGGTTATAAGAAGCCGTGGTTCTTTCGTAATAAACGTTGTTGAAAGTCAGCGCTTGTGGTGTCTTCTTGTCTCGTGTCTACATTTTGCGCTGTTACTAGCAGGATTAATGAGAGGGTAGCAGTAGTCATAATCAAACTTAATAGGAGGTATAGATTAAAGGCAGTACAAGCCTACGCTCCATCCAGTCACGATGATGATGAAGTGGATCAGTTTTATGAAGATGTTGAATTAGCAATGAGAAAGTTGCAAACTCAGTATACCGTAGTAATGGGTGATTTTAATGCGAAAGTGCAGAAAAAGCTGGCTGGTGAACAAGCAATTGGCAACTACGGCGTCGATTCTAGGAACACTAGAGGAGAGATGCTGGTAGAATTTGCGGAAAGGAATAAGCTGGGAACAATGAACTCCTTCATCAGGGAGCGTAGCAACAAAAAGTGGACCTGGAAAAGCCCTAATGGTAAAACAAGTGAAATTGATTTCATACTTTCTGCCGATCCCAGCATAGATAGGTAGAGTAAAGTGCAGTGATCATAGGCTAATGAGGGCTAGGATTCTCTTCAGTTTGAAAAGAGAAAGAGTAAAATTGGTCAAGAAGAAACAGGCCAACCTGAATGCATTAAGGGTAAAAGCAGACAAATTCAGGCTGTTACTTGCAAACACATATGCAGCCTTAGAACAGAGAGCTGAAGATGACATAGAGGTAATGAATGAAACTAACTAGGCTGGCTTCGGAGGCAGTAATTGTAGTGGGAGGTAAAGCACCAAGGCAACCAGTAGGCAAGCTCTCCCAAGGAACCAAGGACCTAATAAAGAAACGACAAAGAATGAAAGAGTCCAACTCAAGAGATAAGATATAATTTGCGGAAGTGTCAAGACTGGCCAACAAGGAGAAAGTAAGTGATATTTGAAATTATAACGTGAGAAAGGCTGACGAAACCGTAAAGAATGGACGCAGCCTGAAAACAGTGAGGACAAAACTTGGCAAAGGACAAACCAAGCTGTTGAAAAGGAAGATGTACAATCGGGGCATTTTATTGGTGCTTACATATGTCGCAGAAGCTTGAGAAGTTGAGAAGCTTGAGAAGACCGTGCAAAGAGCAATGGAATGAAGAATGCTAGGCATAACGTTAGGAGACAGAAAGAGAGCGGTTTGGATCAGAGTGTGAAAGGGCATAACAGATATTCTAATTGACATTAAGAGGAAAAAATGGAGCTGACCAGGTCATGTAATGCGCAGGTTAGATAACCGGCGCACCATTAGGGTTACAGAATGGATGCCAAGAGAAGGGAAGTGCAGTCGAGGATGGCAGAAGACTAGGTGGGGCGATGAAATGAGGAAATTCGTGGGCACTAGTTGGAATTGGTTGTCACAGGAGAGGGGTGATTGGAGATAGCAGGGAGAGGCCTTCATCCTTTAGTGGACATAAAACAGGCTGATGATAACGACGTATGATGTATATTTTAACGATGAGGTGACTCGAAAGTATCTAATTATGCATTAGATCTAGGAGAAAAAGGACATGTATACCGCTATGTTATGACTGCATATGGGATACAATAATAAAAATGTTGCCTTCTGGACGGCATTTTTAATGCAGACTGAGCTTGACATTTGCATTAAGTTCCCCCTAAACGTGCGTGCATGCGTGCGTGCATGCATGCCTACATACATACATACATACATCTTTATTTCAGCAGCTCACAACTTATTGCACATATTGTGCTTGCATAAGTGCAAGTTGCTTGTGGGCAGGTCACGGCAGACATGAGGTGCTGCTAGCTTGCTGCTAGCTCGCTGCTAAGGAAAGAAGTACAACCTATACTGTATATATCACAACAGCTTGAAAAGAATACTAAGCATGAATATTTTACTGTGTTAGTAGCGTGAGAAAAACTAACCTGATAAAACCTGCTATTTCTTTGGGAAAATGGTAAAGAAATACATATATAAAAATAACACAATCTTATTGTTTACAAGACAATTGTGAAAATAATGATAGGAGCTGTTTACTTAAAAAAAGAAACATACGCACACAATAGCTGTCAATTATTTTGATAACGAACGATGCCAAGACGGGGGTGAAAAGTTTGCCTACGCCAGTTCGTATCTGCCACCATTGCACGCAGTGCATCCCACCCGCGCACCAATGGAGAAAGCCACAGAGGTGGTGTGATTTGACGCAGCGCTCCAAAAGATGATGCCAGCTGCTTTGCGTCGTCCGTGATCGTGCATCCAGAGAAGAGAAAAAGAAGAAAGGCAAGGAGTGGAAGTGGTGTCCGTTCTTTCTACATTCTCTGTCTATCTCTCTCACTCAGAGTGAAAATGTGCCACGGAAGCAGCCCCCAAGAAGCGGTTGCAGTGGACAGCCCAGTTAGTCGATGATGGTATTGACAAAGCACAAATCTGTGTCACTCGAGACGAAGCTGCAAATTTTGCACGACTCAAAGGAATGAAAGCTCATGCAGTCAATGATATTGACAGTTCTGAAAACCAGTAACGCCACGATCATGAAGGTTGGAACCAGTGGCCATGCCAATCAACAGAAAAGGTTGGCTTTGTGTGCTAAGGCGAAACCCCCATGGGTGACAACGCGGTGGAAGCCGCTGACATTACTGAGCTCTCGGAGCATGTCGCTATTGATTATGAGACAGGTGGTGCTTCAGTGGAGGAGTTTCTGAGTTCAGATAGTGGGTACCTTGTTCTACAAAGTGATCTTCGGTGGGCCAATCGATGGCAGCATTGTACAATGGAGGAACGACAGCAGCGGCAGTGATGACAAGATTGACAGTCTTTGACATCGACTCATATGTTCACATAAAGTGCACTGTCATTGATGGAGTTGCTCATTGATTTCATGCACGCTAAATTATTGCTGTCAGAGTTCACGCAGCAGCTGGGCTTGATGCACGGCATGATTGTGAACCTGAAACTCCCATGAAAGCAAGTGTAGATCTCTGACTATTTCAGCACGCGACAGGCACAACCTGTTGCGCTGTCGTGTCACGGCCTGGAACAACCACATAGACGTGATATAGTGACAAAAGTAGCGACAAATTTACATAGTTGTTTGAATAGATACTATCGTGCAGTTAGAAAGAAATCTCAAACATACCTCTAGGTCAATGTTTTAACCACGGTGTAATACATCTAGCTTTAATAGGCTGTCATCGTCTGAAAATCTGTTCCATGCCGCCAGCATGAAATGCCGTGGCACCATCCGGTGAGCAAAACTTAAAGCACTTTTTCAGCTCTGGGTGGGATCTCATGCCTAACGACATCAAAACAAACAACCGGTCTCAATATTAACGACAAGACAGCATTGATACTATGTCCTCGGCATAAGATGAGCCTGATAAGCCACATGGACTTCCCAGTGACAAGCGAAATTTTCTGGTTGAGCAAAAATTGCCGATGCGACAAGTGACAGTTATGGATCGCCCTCCGCGATGGCAAAATACGTCGCTCGTCGCCATCGTTTGAAAATGGCGTGCATGCAGTCACACCTTGACACTTGACATGTTGCTCAGAGGTATAAGTAAGCATTTTATTTTTCACAGCTTACTATCTGCTTTAGCCCAAGTTGCAAATTTGGACTCGGAGCTACAAAGGTACCTTCAGCAGCTTTTCTTTACGGTAGTCCAGATACAGTCACGATTGGTTATGACAATCATTTTTTTTCGTATTTAAAACAGCGCCAAAAAAGCTGTTCCTGTGTCCAGCGCTCGTCCTGTGTCCTCCCTTGTCCGTGTTTTTTTGCCGCTGTGTTAAATATGAATGATCCGTACCAACTACCCAAGCCCTTCTGAGAAAACTTTTTTTTTTTTCATTCTTAATGTTATAAGTAAACTGTGCTGTAAAATTTTATTTTTCATGGGCTACTTTGTGCAGCATCTATGTTTTATTGCAAGTGGCAAATTTGGTCTTGGAGCTACAAAGTTTGGCAGCTTTCTTTTATGGCAATCTAGATATAGCGCTGATCGGTTATAGCGATAGGATTTTCGTTCGTTTTCATTTCGTCACAAGGGAACTGCACTGTAGTTGCTGCTCTAACTTGGTGTCCAATGCTCTAGAGCTTGCTGTGTTTCGCATTCATGACCCAAGGGCTTCATTTTGTCCATTAGTGTTATGTGTCAATGAATCGGATTAGTTTCCCCAAATCATTCTCAGTTTAACTAATCCTAATACTGCTTGATGTTAACCTGTTGCTTTCATTGAAGGGACACTGAGGAGAAACCTAAACTGATTAAGTATTCCTTCTGTTTTTGTTAATTTCACATTGACAGTTTGATCATTAGAAGAGAAAAACCTTGAAGCTTCATTTTGTGAATTCTGCGCTAAAACCCTGTCACAGGTATTTAGTGTGATGTCATTGGTTTCAAAATATTTTTTCGTATTTATGCCTGTGTGGCTCAATTCCTTAAGCTTGCTAAGTTCACTCTTTGGCCGTTTTAGAATCGAATGTAGTTTGCCTTTATTGTAAACCTTTTACTAGATGACGTCGCAATCCCTGACATCACAGTGAGCTGGTGCGGAAAGTTCAAGGCAGTGTTGTCACCAATTTATTGTTTGTGCATCTTACCAAGCCTCCTCCTCCCTCGGCAGAGGTGGCATTTTGTTATATTGTGGAAGGGTAATTTTCTCCTTCGAGTCCCCTTAATTTGGAGCCTTGCAATGCAGCCATCTGTCAGTGTTTTCTTTTCTACTTGTTTTTTTGTGTCTTCTATCGTGACCATTGTGCATTTTTGTGCCATTATCACATGCTGCATGCAGTTTTGTGTCCACTCGTGTTCCTCATAGCTATAAGTGGCTGCTATTGCCGCAGACCTGAAGCAAGAGCTGATGATCCAGCAGAGCGTGCACAAGGAGCAGACGACATCCTTTGTTCCCGACGCTCCATCGCCACTGGTGCAGCGCCGGGAGTCCATGGGATGCGCCCCTCTGATCCCACCCAGGGCCCAAGCAAGCAGCTGCATCCCAGGGATAGCTGACTCCAACCGGCTTGCCACGGATGGGGCAGCCAGAGGTGAGAAAGCGTGCTGGCTTTCTTGAGCTCTTGAGTTGAGCACGTGACCATCTGCCTTGACGTCCATTTAGTCCTCCCCAATGGTGGGCAAACATATAAATGACTCAGTAGTGTGGTTTGTTGGGCCAGTTGATGGCATGGTGAATGTACACGGGATTCCAGCAAGTACGGACGCGTGCACAAGTAAAAGAAGCGGACAGGACAGCACTGGACTTACAACTGAAGTTTATTGCAAGTATATTCCACAAATCTCTGCCACGCGTGCGTAGAAAACCAATAACAATAACAAGGTTTATCGTCGAAGATTGACAAAGACACACACAAAAAGCCTAGTCGCATCCCTTCCTAACAAGGCCAGCTACAACTGGATTAACATGATAGATTTAAAAATTGAAGTTCTTTATCATTGATATGGACCGAAGGTTCACTCACACATATATGCGTACCCAACTTTTTGATGTGAAATGCTTCGCACATTTCTCTTTCCAGTTTACTGCACTCTCTCCCCACAATCAGTACGCTATATAAAAAATTGGTTGGCATTTGTGCCTCTTGCAGTGCAATGGCACAAAGCATAAACAACATTCTGCTGGAATTCCATCCAGTTCAGTACAGTCTGCTCTTACTAAAAGGCTTCTAACCAGGCCACATAGCAAATTTCAGTTTTTTTCGGAAAACGCGGAACATGAACTATTAAAGGCAATAGAATGCCTACCAAAACTACTAGAGGGCCAAGAGAAGATACTCGCAGAGCTTGAAGTTTTGAGGTCGCAGCAGAAAACACTGCATGAGCAAGTTGAGCAGATGACAAAAAAGGTTGAAGTTCTGACCAAGGGCAATGGAAGGGAAGGTTTGCGGGCACACAACACTAATCTGGCTGATACTGTGCACAATGTATTAGCAAAACAAGATGATATTGAAAACAGGTCACGTAGAAATAATTTAGTTTTCTTTGGTTTGGGTGACACCGAAAAAGAAACATGGAACGAGTCCGAGTCCAAGGTGATTTCGCTTTGTGCAGACAATCTCGAACTAGAAATTAACCCCTCCGCTATTCGGAGAGCACACAGAATTGGTAGACATGCAGTTAACAAAAAAATGCCTGTAATTGGGAAGTTCACTGCTTTCAAAGATAACCAAAGGGTCTTGACCGCTGCCTCTAAGCTTAAGGGAACTAACTTGTCAATAAGCGAAGATTATTCTAAACATGTTCGTCAGGCAAGAAATTCTCTGCTCGCATATGCACGGGAACGGAAAACGAAGTACACGCTTAGGTATAACAAGCTGGTCACGGGTGGGAAAACATACATTTTTGATGGCTCTAGTGGTTCTGTTCGAGAATGTGCGCCATAGCAAGCAACACAGCCTTCTTCCCGATTTACTAGAAATAGAGCCGAACAACTTTCTTTTATTGTCGTAAACTATCGAAGCCTGAAGAATAAAACTAATGATTTTGCAGGCCTTCTATCAATATCAGAGCCTGACATTGTTATCGCCACTGAATCCTGGCTAGACTCTGACATTGCGGATTCTGAGGTATTTCCATCAGAATATGCTACATATAGAAAGGACCAAAATGCGCGGGGAGGGGGGGCGTTTGTTCTAGTTCAGGACACAATTGAAAGTGCACCATTTCTTCCAGCTGACGATACCTCAGAGTCTGTATGGTGCAAGCTTGCTTTTCAGATGGAAACACCCTTATTGTCAGTTCTTTCTACATACCACCAAATTTGAACACTGTTGAACCATTTGTCAGCCTTTCAAGGTCACTCTCAGTCCTGTCATCTGAAACAATAATTCTTGGTGGTGATTTTAACATGCGAGATGTTGAATGGCGTGACCTATGTCCTGTACAGAATAATAGGTCATTGCTTCAGTCTGCATTTTGCGAGCTAATAATAACCTATGGGCTCTTCCAGTTCGTTGATCTTCCTACTCGTTTTGGATGTACAGACGGAAATGTGTTAGACTTGGTTTTTAGTAAACAGAAAGATATCATAGACTTCATTGCACCTCTACCAGGGATTAGTGATCATGAAGTAGTTGCAGGCACTATTCGTTGCAGAAAAATAGAATTTACCAAAATGCGGCCGAGAAACGTATTCTTTTATTAAAGGGGTAATTATGAGGCTATTTCTAATGAGTTAAATGATTTTCTGCCTATAGTATTTGTGCGTTACAGTTCATTTAGTAGCATCGACAGTTTGTGGGTCATATTCAGAGATAAACTGCTTTCATTGACCTCAGATTTTGTTCCGTCTAAAGTGGTTTCGACTAAGCGCCACAAGGATAAACCCTGGATTAGGGTTTACATTCATCAATTCAGAAAAAATCCCAAACTTACAAAATATATTGCAAAACAAAAAATCCAAGCATGTACAAAAAGCTAAAGGATATCAGCACAAGACTTAAAAACGATATGCATCCTTCGCAACCTTCAATTCTACAAGCCTTAGCAGATAAACTAAAAACGAATCCGAAAGAGGTCTGGCAGTATATCAAGAGCAACAAGAAGGATGACACTGGCATCCCGGCCGTCACAAATGATGGTAACCTAATTAAAGAACACAGAAGAAAAGCCGAAGTATTTAACAAGTATTTTCATTCAGTTTTTACAAAGCCATGTAGCATTGCTATTTCTTACACACCGACACGATTACCGGAAATGGAAAACATTGCCTTGAGCAAGAAAGGAGTGGAGGCTTTGTTGTTTAATCTAAACCTGCATTCAGCTCATGGACCCGATGGAATTTCTAATCATGTTTTGAAACACTGTTCGAGACAGATACCGCCTTTCTTAGTAATATTATTCAATAAGTCACTAGATAATCAAAAGCTGCCCGAAGATTGGAACACAGTCAACGTGACTCCGATATTTAAAGAGGGTGAACACGTAGGCAATTACAGGCCGATATCTTTAACTTCCGTTTGCTGTAAGACTCTCGAACATGTCTTGTACTCTAATCTGATGAAGCATTTTCAAACAAATAACTTTTTCACTTCGGCTCAGCATGGGTTCCACTCTGGTTTTTCATGCGTGACACAACTAGCCGAATTCACTCGCAACATTGCACTGGGCCTGGACCATGGTGAACAAATAGATGCACTCTTTCTTGATCTGCGGAAAGCATTTGATGTCGTCCCGCACAATCTACTTTGCTTAAAATTATCATTCCTAGGCATTCCTGAACATATTCTCGGCTGGATAAAGGATTATTTACACCTGCGCAAACAGCAAGTTGTTCTTAATGGGGTAACATCGGCTCCAATGCACGTGCTATCGGGAGTGCCTCAAGGCTCTGTGCTTGGGCCACTTTTGTTACTTGTTTATATTAATGATTTACTAGTAGGCCTTAAATCAACAGTTAGACTGTATGCCGACGACTGCGTCGGCATCGTACAGTGAAATGTTATGCCGATATGTCCGTCTTACAGGACGACCTTGAAAAAGTATCTATCTGGTGCAAGCGGTGGCAGATGACTGAATACTGGTAAATGCTACCATGTGCAGTTTACAAAGAAAAAGAAAAAATTCCCCAGTTTCTATTGCGTAAATAATATTGCACTCAGTACCGCTAAGGATGTTAAGTACCTCGGAGTTACGTTTTCCGAAACGCTTGACTGGACTGATCATGTTAACTCAGTTAGCGCGAAAGCTTACCGTCTTCTTCACTTTTTCTGACGAAATGTTAAGCATTCTCCTTCATCACTGAAGGCAACCTTGTATTTAACAAACGTCAGGCCTATTCTAGAATATGCATGCATTATCTGGGATCCATACACTAAAACCTCACAGAAAAAATAGAACGCGTCCAAAAGCAAGCAGCACGCTTCGCAACAGGAAATTATAATTTTACTATCAGAGGATCCGGAATACTGGAAGGGTTGGGTTGGAAAACTTTCTTCACACAGCAAAATCCTAAGATTGAAATTCCTTTATAATATATATAAAAGTAAAACTGGTATCGACAAAACACTGTTCATCAAGGAGCCGCATTACGTTTCATCTAGGAGAGACCACGCTAACAAAATTAGAGCTTATCAGTGCCGTACCAATGTGTTTAAGTATTCATTTTTTCCTAACATGATTAACGATTGGAATGAGCTTCCTAATGAAGTGATGGCAGCTTCTAGTTTTGGAAATGCTGTTGAGAGCCATATTCTTTGATTGTTCTGTTATTCATCTCTGCACATACGCTACTGTTTTTGTTAGTTAGTTACTTTGTTACTCACTTTGTTTTTTACTTTGTTAGTTTTTCTTCCGCTTTTGCGAATTTCAGTGCTTAAACTATGTTGTATTTACTGATGTATTCTTTTGATGTTGCTGAATATGTTTCCATTGTGACCACCAGTATTTTAACCCCCTACGATAATGCTGTACAGGCGATGTAGGTATACCGAATAAATAAATAAATAAATTATACGCTGGAAGCTGTTACATACCCTCTAGGGAGCGTTCTGCCACAAGAATTTATCAAATTGGTTAATAATGGCCGAGATAGAAATATTTGAGTGCTGCGAACCCATGATTTCAGGAGGTGAGCACCACTGCCAAGTGAGACAGTCTCTTCACTTGCCCCGTCTAGCCTTCGTAAGCGAAATTCCTTCCCTGTGTTCTCCCATACCTTAAAAAAATGTTAGGCTAGTTGGTATTTTGAAATGAGAACCATCTTGAATTAGCACGCAATGGAACAGCACAACAGAAAGCACCTGTGTTCGTCGTCTTTTCTGTTGTACCGTCCCTTTGCAGGCTACCGTAAGAACCCGCATATAATACGAGGTTTTTTTTCCTATTATTAGTGTATCTCAGATTTTCACCTCGTACTATATGCAGTTCCGAACGAAAATTTCAGTCAGGAATTTAGGCTAGAAGTTTTGGTTTCGTGATTGCTGCGTGACTACAGCATCGTTTCTTTATTGTTGAGTGCCCACCGTGACAGCACATATGCGAATCACGCTTCGCGAAGTGCATCTTTTTTATTCGACATTGAAGGACCAAGATGTCTGGACCACGAAAACAGTACTCGGCTGCTTTCAAGAGAAAGGTTATTTTAGCCGCAAAGGACATCGGCAACAGTGTGGCTAGTAGGCAGCTTGGCGTGAATGAGGGAAGCATTCGCAGATGGTGTTGACAGAAGGAAGCCCTTTTCGCGTGCAGCGGAACGCGAAGAAGCTTTTGCAGCCCGTAAAGTGGGACATTTCCAGAAATCGAACTCGCCCTGACAGAGTTTGTACGCCAAGAGCGAGCCGCGCATCTAGCTGTGAATGTGGAGCTCATGCAGGCAAAAGCTAAGGAGCTTGCACGAGAAACAGGGCTACCGAGCTCCGTCTTGAAAGCGAGCAAGCACTGGATTTATCGCTACATGGGCCGTGCTGGTTTTTCCTTACGCCACCCAACTTGGATTTCGTAAAAACTGCCCGAATCGTTCGAAGAGCTGGTTGTGGCTTTCCAGTGCCACATTATTTCGCTGTGCAAGTCCAAGAACTTCCAGCCAAGACAAATCGGCAATGCTGACTAAACGCCGGTTTATCTAGACATGCCATCGCCCTTCACCGTGCACGAAAAGGGCTCTAAACAAGTTTATGTCCAGTCCATTGGCAACGAGAAAATGCAAGTTACCGTCATGTTGGTTGTGCACGGCAGACGGACGCAAGCTTCTGCCCTATGTTGTGTTCAAACACAAGACAACGTTGGGAGGTGAGACAGAGGTGAGGAGCTGTGTGCTCATGAGATGCCATGAGAAAGGCTGGATGAATGAGAATCTTGTGCTCGACTGGATAAAGTCCGCCTGGTGCAGGCGGCCCGGCGCACTGTTGTCGTTCCCTTCCATCCTCGTGCTGGACGCATTTTGTTGCCATTTGGCCAACTCGGTGAAGAGGTCGTTATCCCAGGTGGGATGACGTCTCAGCTGCAGCCTTTGGACGTTTGCGGGAACGAGCCGTTCAAGGAGGCAGGCAAGCAGTGTTGCGCAGATTGGATGCACTTAGGTGAGCCTGCAGTGACGCCGACCGGGCGGCTGAAGCGGGCTTCGCCAGCCGCGCTATGCAAGGGGATCGTGGACGCATGGGCCAGCATACCAGAGGACCTTGTGTGTTGCGCATTCAAGAAGCGTGGCATCTCGAACACGCTCGATGGCACAGAGGATGAGTACCTCTGAGAAGATAGGCCCAACAAAGAACTATCCGAAGAGAGCACAACTGAGGAAGACGGTGACTAAAATGCCGAGTGAAATTTAAATAAATGTTTTCGTCGAGTTTTCCTAACTCGTATTATACGTGGATAAAACATTTTTTTTCCATTTCGCATCCCAAAAATTTCACCTCATACTATATGCGAGTTCGTATTATGCGCAGGTGTTTATGGTATTTCAAGATGGTTCTTGTGTCCATACTGGAGCTCGAGCATCGCTTGACGCATACGTCACGGGCCCTGCCTTAATTTTTTTTCCCCTCGCTTTTTTGCTGCACTGCACACTTCCGCTGACGGCATCGCACGCAAGCTGCTGCGTTTGTCAGTGCTACACGAACACTGAGGTAGACACAAACGGATTACAGAGCATGACCGTGCACTGGAACATGGTAGAAAATGACAGTTTCGTTGTCTGCACATGCGACTGCACGATGAGGGGGGCAAGCACATGCAGTGGTAGTTCATCTCTCTTGCTGCGATGCGAAGTAAAACAAAAATGTGCAGCCATTTGGTTTGTATGTTTTATTAGTTCTCTAAACTTTAATTTGTCTATTTAAATGCCGGAGTTCCCATATTGTGTAATCTGTTGCTTCAACTTTAATTTGTCTATTGAAGCAACAGATTACACAAGATGAGAACTCCGGCATCAGAGCCAGCAGTCGAAGAAGTTGGGGACAAAGTGACTCGTGAGCGCAAGCGGTGGTTCGGGGCTTGGCAGGGCGCTCTTGGGCGTGGCCAGCCAGGACTTGGGCCTGCTAGCATGGACTGAGTGAGGGACCGCGCCGTTCGCATGACAAATAACAGATGTTGCCTTGAGTACTTCTCCAAATCACGTGCCACATGAGTGCAGCACTGCCATGTACGTTGGCACACTTGCGCGATATGTGTCGGCTCTCCGGCTGGGAGTGCGGTGCTCATGAGAAGGGCCAACAGAATTTTTTGGTTTGACATTTCAGCTCTTTTCGTGGCCCATAGCGATGTTAATACTTTGCAGACAGGATCGTTAGCGCGCATTGTGTGCACGGTGCTTCTCAGCTCAAAGTGGCCAGACCTGGCGAGGGGCCCTTTAAAAAAACTCTTTAAAGGGAACACCAAATTAATATGCCAGCTCTGTCTACAGCTCCCATCTAGTATAGGATAGTCTGGAAAATATTTATCAATAAAGTTTGTGTTGAATAAAATCGAGTGCTTTTTTTCCTCTGAAACTAATCATTTAGGGGAACTCTGTTGTACTGTATCCTATAAGGTTCGCAGTTTAATAGTAGCCCTGTGTTTTGGGGTCGTATAATATTTATTACATAGAAAGCTTTGCTTTCCAGTTTTTAACCAAAATGCAGAAGAGCTATCCGAACTTTACACCAGGTGGTTTATTGTAAGACCAAACTGAAGAAAGGACTGTGCATCATATGACTCGATCTCCACTCTGCGCATAGCTGGCACCAATGGTAAAAAGCAGGTGTCTGCGCTATTGGATTGTCAGGTTCAGCTTGATTTACCATCGGACAAAGATTCTGAAATCTCGAGTGTCACGGCAAGTTCACATTACACAGCTGCCCCCCTTCATTCATCCACTTTCAATGCAAATGCATGCAACTGGGTCACGACACTTTTGTGCCCACCACGTAGATACAAGGCTACTCTTGTGATGGCTTGCGCGAAGCAAGAAAAGGGGACCGACTTGCATCTATAAATGTGTTGGAAATGAGATAGCCATAAGGTGCGTTGCAATGACGGTGACCACGAAAGAAAGAAAACATTTATTTTCAATATAGGGCGAGCGGTCTTCAGGCTGGTTGGGGCCCCTATTCTAGGGCTCTGCTGCCTCGAGCTCTGCGGCTTGCCTGGAGTGTGGCAGCCCGCTGGGCTGCCTCCTCGAGCTGGAGAGCTAGGGCTCCCATCCCTCTCACGTTGTGGTTTCGTGAGTGCTGTCTTGAGGAGCCTTGGTGCATTCCCACATGATGTGGTCCAGCGTGGGCTCAGCCCCACACCACGGGCACTCATCTGGATATCGCTCTGTATCTATTTTATGTAGGAGATGTAGGTGCGGGTAAGTTTTGGTTTGCAACTTCCTCCAAGTGACTTGCTTTGCTTTACTTAATTTCCTCTGGGGTGGGGCGAATTTAATTTGAGCGCTTTTGTAATATTCAAGGATTGCTGATAGGCTCCAGCCTACCGGTTCGGGTTCGATGCTCACCTCGCTGTTGGGGCGCCACTGGTATGTTGCGTGTGCAGTGGCCACCACGTGGGCGAGTTCATTTCCCTCGATGCCAGTATGACCTGGTATACAGATGAGTTTGATTGCGCCAAGGTCCTTGGTTTTATTTATTATCTTGGCGGTTGCCATGCAGGTCCTACCATTTCGGTAGTTTCTTCACGCTTGCATGGAGTCTGTCAGGATGCGGGCTTCCTCACTTGTGTTGGCGTGCGCCGCAATAGCCGTAGCGATGGCTATCTCCTCGGCCTCGCAGATGTTGTAGGTCCACGCTGTGGTGCTCGTTACTTCTCTGTAAATGCCATCTATCACTGTGGTTGTAAACCATGGTGTACATGTTCTGTGTACGGTGGCGTCAGTGTAGTATGTGCTACTCCTGCCCTCATATGTTTTCTTGTAGTGTTTAGCCTTAGCCTCTCTGGGTTCCGGGTTTAGGACGGCGTTCATCCCTTTTGGGATTGGAGCATTAGTGATTTTGTCCCTCTGGGCAGTTGTAAGGTCCGCCTGCCTGTGTTGGAATTCTGTGCAGTCTCGGAAACCCAGTCTGCATAAAATGTCTCGTCCCGCTGTTGACTGGGTGAGCTTTAGCTTTTGTACATTGAGCTGTGCCTCCGTGAGTTCATCAAATGTATTCGAGACGCCAAGGGCCAAAAGGAGTTCCGTTGAGGTCGTTTGGTGGAGCTGCAAGGCTGTTTTATAAGCTCCCCGCAGACAGGCTTCAATGGAGCCTCTCTGTCTTTAGCAAGTTGTAGTAGGGAAGGCTGTGTAGAATTATACTTTCGACCAGACTTTTGACAAGCCGAATTGTGTCGTTTTCTCCTATGCCAATCTTTGTACTGCTGACCCTTCTGATCATTCTAGACGCCTGTTTTACGGATGTCTGAATACGGTTAAGGTTTAAGGTGCATCTTTGGTTTGATTGAAGTCACATGCCCAGGATGCGGATGGTGCTCCTCTCCTCTTTTTCCCAGCCATGTAGATGTCTAATTTGTGTTGCACGTCCGTCGGGACCGATCAGCTGCCCTGGCCTTTCCATGTCCTGATTAGCTCTGACTTCACTGGGGCACACTGCATGCCGTGTTTCAGTACGTATGCCCGGATGAGGCTTGTGGCTTCGTGCAGTCTCTTCTCCTTTCTCCCCAACGAGCCTGTGGTCGTCCAGACCGTGATGTCGTCTGCATACATGGCGGATCATACATGCTGCTCGATCTGGAGTGTCCTAGCTAGGCCTAGCATGGCTACATTGAAGAGGGTCAGAGAAATTACTGCTCCCCTGTGGTGTTCCGTGATGTGGCACTTGTAATAATTGTGACTCTAGAGTGGCGATCTTGATCTCAGCAGTGCGATGGTTAAAGAAGGCCCTAACGGATTTGTGGATTCTTTTCTCACACTTTGTGTCGGTGAGGCCGTCCAGGATCCCCTGATGGCTCACGTTGTCAAACGACTCATATCGACTGCCATGACAACGTGCTCGCATCCGGCTGTGGGTTGTATCAGCACCTCCTCTTTCACCTGGAGGGGGACGTCCTGAGCTCTGAGGTGGGGCCGGAAGCCAAAGGTGTTGTGTGCCACTAGATCATTGTTTTTGGGATGGTCCTGCATCTGTTGGTCTACCACCCTCTCGTATAATTTGCCTAGACATGACGTGAGGGAGATGGGCCGCAGGTTTGCTACCTCCAATTTCTTGCCGGGCTTCGAGATTAAGATTACCTGGGCATGTTTCCACTGTTGTGGGTTAGTGCCTCGTGCCCAGTGCTCGTTAATGAATTTTGTAAAGACCGTGATCAAGTAGTCGCTCATACTTCTGATCATTGCGTTGGTGACTTTGTCTGCTCCCGCTGCTGTATTCTTGGTCATACGCCCGATGACTGCACAGACCTCGAATTCGCTAATGGTGGCTTCCAACGTTTCCCTTGATATTATGATATCATCGAGCGATGCTCAAGAGACAGCCGCCACGAGAACGAAGATGAAGTTGGTTGCACCTCTTAACGCGAGCGAGGGTTGGCCTGGCTGCCTGGCTCCAGTGTAAATAACCCGTAAAGAGCCTCTTTCGTCTGTGTCTTTTCACACGTAACAATATTCTGCTGTAAACACCTAGCTGTAATGTTAACACACAGATTTTGAGCATGTCAGAACGATCGTATATGTGTCCATTCCTTTGTTTAGAGTGTCTAGAGGTGGGGGGGGGGGGGGGGGGGGGAGGACGCTCAAAAGGGATGGGAAATCAGTAGTGGGTTCTCTTTCTTTTTTGTAAAGCCTGGTGTATCTTAAGGGAGTGTGGCTGCAAATGTTGAAAACGTCACTGTAATCGCTCTAGGCAACACTGATGTACGCATGCGCATTTGTTCATTCTTCCTGCCCTGCTCTAAGAACAAAATCAGTTGAAGTTCAGCGCTCAATCTCGTTTCAAACTCTTCCTTCCCAAGTCTTCTTTTTTTCCTTTTTTTGGCGCTACAATGTATTCATTAGATTCCATTCCTTGCTGTTTCCACAACATTAGGAAAGGTTTCGGCACTTTAACACAACTAGTTGAATTCTCACACGACATTCTCTGTGCCCTTGTTATCAGCACCCAGGTCGACACTATATTTCTAGATTTTTCCAAGGCTTTCGATACTGTACTGCATTCGAATGTCTTAATAAAGCTTAATATGATCCTAAAAAATTCTTACTTGGTTAACTGGATTGCCAGTTTCCTTTCTCATCGGTGACAATTCGTATGTTATAATTCAATTAATTTTTCTGATGACGTGTCATCTGGTGCACCCCAAGGGTCGGTTCTTGGTCCTTTACTATGTCTACTATACATTAATGACTTACCTCGAAACGTCACTTCACACATGCGCCTTTATGCGGACGACTGTTTTGTATCGCGTGATTAACACACCAGAAGATCACCTTGAACTAAATTCGTCATTTGTCAGCTTCTGTACCTGGTGCTGCACTTGGCAAATGAAATAAGTTCTACTAAAACTGTGATAATGTCATCTTCTAATAGTGCCTCTCCTTCATTGATCAATTACTTTTGACTTATTCTTGCACAGGGTCTCGGAATACAAGTATCTTGGCGTCATATTTACCACTAACATGTCCTGGTCAAAACACATTAATTTCATTTGCAACCAGTAAGCTCGGGTATATGAGGCGCAATTTCAACAATTCTCCAAAGGAAACCAAGTTACTAATGTATAAAACTTTAATTCGCCCTATCCTAGATTATGTTTCTCCTGTCTGGAACCCTCATAAGCAGTGCAACGTTAACTTCATTGAGAGCAGACAACGAAAATCTATTCGATTCTTATATCATATATATTCGTATATCATCGCTATGATCACCATTTTTCACCCTCCCGTGCCTTATCTTCTCTGAACCTAACCCTTTTATCCATACGCCGTCACATTGAGTCATTGAAGTTTCTGCATGGCATGGTCAATTTTGTTATTGTGTCTCACATCCTATATATATTCCTTCAGATATTTTTCGGTCAAGTAGGAGTCACCATAGCCTTAATATTAAGCCTTACTTTGCTCGATGTAATAAATTTAAATACAGCTTTTTTCCCACGTACTGTTGAATTCTGGAACTTAATTCCCAGAAGAATTAGGTCGCTGCCATTAAATGATTTCCTGTTAAAAGTTAATTACACCTGATTTTATGTATTTTATTCTTGTTACAGTGTATTTACTCATTCTCGTTTTTGTACTAACTCTGTGTTGCTGTTATATTGAGTTTTATTTGTGTCATCTTCCTTATTTCTCGTGAATTTTTCAATGTTATTGTTTACTTGTTTTTTGTATGGCTTCTTGTCTAACCCACTCCTGCAATAGCCTCATAAAGGGGCTGCAATATGTGTAAATAAATAAATAAGTAAACATAGTTTCTGTAGCTGCCACCTTTGTGTCGCCCAGCTTATGGAACTAATGCAGTAGAATCTCGATGATACGATCATGCCTGATACGAATTTTTTCATGAGTCCTGCCCAAGTCTATTAGCTACAATGTGCTGAATTTCGATTGTTGTGAAAAATGCCCGTATCCTGTGCTTTTGTTTCTGCATGGAAAAATATACCAGTGCGTCTATCTGAATCTCTGATCTCTCATGTCTATAGCAATACCAAGACGGCAGCGCTGCATCAACTGAAAGGCGCTTGCGCAATCAGCAGTATTATAGCACCACCTCAAGTCAAATTTTCTTCCCAATTTCAAAGACAACACACTAAAAAAGTGTAATTTTCCCAAATTATATGGTGTGTTTCTTCCAAGTAATTTGCCATGAGATAAAGGAAGGTCTTGGGATTGTAGAAAAAAAAAAATTCAGAAATCTGAAATTTTGAGCAAGTCAGCCATTTCATTTCCACATCTCTCTTTAATCTACCGATTTTTAATGCTTTTGGGTGGTTTGAATTTTGGGTGATATGAATTTTTACGCCGTCCCAACAGATTCGTATCACCAAGATTCTATTGTACATGTATTAGCTAGTGCACTGGTAAGAGTTTCTTAGTGGATTCAGTTTTTTATAGATTTCACAAAGGAATTTGAGCTTGTTCCTCACTCTTTATTAATCTAAAAATTAGTGTCGTACAGCATAAACAGGTCAATTACTGCATGGATTAAAGAATACATAATTGCACATAGTCAGAGGGTCATTCTAAACAATATGCACACACATGAGGTTAGCGTGACGTCAGAGGTAAATCAGGGTTACGTGTGGAGTTCCTTGTTATTTTATTGCAGTAGCAATTATGTGGACACTCCAGGCACATTTCTACCATCGGCGTTGCTGTGAGGTTCCATGATACCATGCTTGTTAATTTAGTTAGTATGCTTATGTCTACAAGTTTATATGGCTGATAAAAGTAGTATCCTTACTTCGTATAGCTGTCTACTAATTTGCTATTGCAATCGATGGTTCGCCTTTCACGGGAAACTACGACTTGTTAATTCTGACGAGCAATATCAGCAATATGTACAAGCATCTAATCAGTATTTGATGCTTGTTGTTTGTCATTATATGATGCACTTTCTTTTTGCTCTGAATTCAGTAGTTGATACGTACCTTTTATTTGATGTGGTAGGTTTTTTTTTTAGGAGTCTAGTATTGATGCTTTTTTTTTATGTGGATGTGCTACCTGTATGTTTCCCATTTCCCATTTTGTAGTGTGTAACTGCCCTGTACAATACCTTATCCACCCGCCGTGGTTGCTCAGTGGCTATGGTGTTAGGCTGCTGAGCACGAGGTCGCGGGACCGAATCCCGGTCACGGCGGCCGCATTTCGATGGGGGCGAAATGCAAAAACACCCGTGTACTTAGATTTAGGTGCACATTAAAGAACCCCAGGTGGTCGAAATTTCCGGAGTCCTCCACTACGGTGTGCCTCATAATCAGAAAGTGGTTTTAATAATAATAATAAATAAATTTTTATTTCTGCCTCAAAGATACATGGACAGAGGAGCTGCAGGAAAAGCTGTAAAAATACAGCTTGACAAAGCCACAGCCCCCATTTGGCACGTAACACCCCATAATTTAATAATTTTTTTTTTAATGCCTTGTCGGCGTTGGGGGTATATATGGGCCTAGCCTACTGCAATGAAATTAATGTTGTCATTGGGGCTCCTGCTCATTAGGCCTGTGTCTCAGATCATCTATAGAAATAAAAACTGCCAACAGGTGAGGGATGTAGGAAGAGAGGCCCACTCCTTGGCTCGGGTGTAAGCCACCTCCATCTCTCCATCTTTTCAGCAGCAGCGGCCAGTAACGGGGCACCCCAGCAGCCACCGCCGGGTGTGTGCTCATCTGGCCAGACGCCACTGACGCCCTCGGCACGGGTCTCGGCCCTCAACATTGTCGGCGACCTCCTGCGCAAAGTTGGCGTGAGTGGTGCAGCATGCATTTTCACTTTTGGCTCTGGCCTCAGAGGAGGCAGGGATTTCCCATTTCGATTGGCAAGGCCCCCGCAGTTGTGCACTTGAGAAACTGCCTAGGGGAATGCAGTGTTCACCTTACATTCAGTAAAATACTCGCATTAATTCAGGATATCTCGACTGGCTCAGTGGCCAGGCATGCATATGTACAGTCGAATCTCGTTAATTCAAACTCCCAGTTTATTTGAACTGACGCTGTGGTCCCATCAAAGCTTATTTATTTATTTATTTATTTATTTATTTATTTATTTATTTATTTATTACCCTCAGGACCGAAGCACCATAGAAGGGAGTGGGTAGACAATAAGCATAGTGCACAATAATGTAACAAAGCATAGTAAGGCATGGTAACTCCTAATTATACAAGGTTAGTTAAAGCATATTTAAATCGGATGTTATCATAAATAAAAAGCAATGTCGGAAGGAAGGCATTTCCAACCTTGCGAAGCACGAGGTAAAAAGGAGTAAAGAAAGGTTTTAGTATAACATGGCTCGATACCAACCTTAAAGTGATGGTCAACACGGTCCGATATATAATGTGACTGAAGAATGAATTCGTCACGGAGGGTCGGGTGACAGTAAAGCCTATGAAAAAAAAAGTTAGAACTGAAGTTTTTTTGGCAGGATGCTAATGACGGAAGAAAGATTACAAATTTTGTAGAAGTTATACTGGTAGTGCAGTTATAACAGGAACAGATGAAGTCACTAGAGTGCAGCGGTGGCGTAGAGGTAGAGTATCCACCTCACATGCAAGAGGACCATCGTTTGAATCCTGGTGCCGCGCAATTTTTCACTGGATTAAAAAAAAAAAAAAAGATCCATGTGTGGGTGAAATTGCATAAACAGGCCTGGAGTGCAGCCTTAAAGCTGTTTCACATGTCGCGATTTTCAGTCAGCGACAGAGCGAATTCCGTCGCTCAGCGACCGCCGCGACGTCGTGGGCTCTCCGCAACTGGATTCCAACAAGTTGGTCGCGCCGTCGCTCAGTCGCAGCAATCGGCACGATGTGGGAGGGGCAATGTGTGTTTCACCGTGCATTGGTAGCTCTGTAGAGCAATGTCGCACGTCAGTTCCAGCTGTGTTTAGGGCGTACCCACCAGCTTTTGCGGCTTAGGAGCTTCATGAACATTTTTCTTTTCTTCCGCTTACACAATTCGTTTGAAAGGAGAAGCTGCACGCTATCCAGGTCGGGAGAAGGACGCCGCTTCAACATAAGGCACGTACCCACTTGATCGCCGCCGTCGTCAACCACTTCACCGCTACAAATTACGCCAGCTGCTTATATACGGGCACACTCAACGGTAGTTTGTTGTTCTGCAAAAGCAAATACTCATCCAGGGAAAAAAGTTGCGACGTACTTGCGGAGCAGGTCCAGAGCCGCGACGGCTTCTTCAAAGCTAGGATTTGGCAACTCCCCAGCATCATGCGGCTCGTGCTCCTCGTCGTCACCGCGCCATGGCAATGGCAATGGACGAAGGAATATCCGCGGGAAATTTTGCCCTCTTTGGTGGAATCATGCTAACGTGCTAACGATTGTTTAGTATTGCTGCGGAGCGCGCACCTCCGAGCAACCCGGTGGCGCGCAGCGCGGCGTGGGAGAAATTTAAGCAAGAGAGGAGAGCTGGCCCGATAGGCGGAGCAACGCCACGAGCAACGCCAACTTCCAGTTTCACTTTAGCTTCACAAAAAGTGACGTCAGGGCCTCTCCTGAGTTTCCTTCCTCCGTGAGTCGACCCGTCCAACAACCATGCGGTGACCGTAATCACAGTGCTGATAGTGAGAGCATTTTTCACGAATGGCCACTTAGTGGCAGCCTCTCGAACTGGCGTGCGGCTTCTTGCAGCCAGTTCCATAGCCAAGCCTGGCCAAGCCCAGCCAAAACTCGTCAAAAGCAAAAATGGCGGTTGGAGCATGTTGCTTACTTTATCCCAGGCTGGTTCGGGGTGCTAAGTTGCGACATATCACGCGGGAACGTTTTCACAGCTTCTACATAACAGTGGGGTTCCTTATACATTGGATCTTGTGGAAGCTACGCCGGGACCGGATGAAAACGACGTAGCAGCCGGGAAAATGCAGCAGTGAGGAACGTAACAGCGGGGTTCTACTGTACAACAATCAAACCCCAGCCCTCAGTCCCCAGCAGCTGCGAAGCAATTGACCATGGTGGCAGTCAGACCTGTGATGCAGCAGAGGGTGTTAAGAATACCTGGATCCGAACAGGCCGCCATTGGAATCTCAACCTGGCAACGTTTAACGCTAGAACGTCATTTAGTGAGGCGAGTCTAGCAGTGCTATTCGAGGAATCAGGGGGCAGCAAATGGAATATAATAGGGCTCAGTGAAGTTGGGAGGACAACAGAAGCATATACAGTGCTAAAAGGCAAGCACGTCCTGTGCCACCGGAGCTTAGCAGACAGACGAGAACTAGGAGTCAGATTCCTGATTAATAAGGATATAGCTGGTAACATACAGGAATTCTACAGCATTAACAAGAGGGTGGCAGGTCTTGTTGTGAAACTTAATAAGCGGTACAAATTGAAGGTCGTACATGTCTACGCCCCTACATCCAGTCATGATGACCAGCAAGTCAAAAGCTTCTAGGAAGATGTGGAATCGGCGATGGGTAAAGTCAAAACAAAATACACTATACTGATGGGCGACTTCAATGCCAGGGTAGGAAAGAAGCGGGCTGGAGAAAAGTCAGTGGGGGAATATGTCATAGGTTCTAGGAATAGTAGAAGAGAGTTATTAGTAGAGTTTGCAGAATGGAATAATTTGCGGATAATGAATACCTTCTTCCGCAAGCGGGATAAACGAAAGTGGACATGGAGGGGCCCGAATGGCGAGACTAGAAATGAAATAGACCTCATACCCTGCGCTAACCCTGGCATCATACAAGATGTGGACGTGCTCGACAAGGTGTGCTGCAGTGACCATAGGATGTTAAGGACTCGAATTAGCCTAGACTTGAGGAGGGGACGGAAGAAACTGGTACATAAAAAGCCAATCAATGAGTTAGTGGTAAGAGGGAAACTAGAGGAATTCCGAATCAAGCTACAGAATAGGTATTCAGGTTTAACTCAGGAAGAGGACCTTAGTGTTGAAGCAATGAACGACAATCTTATGGGCATCATTAAGGAGTGTGCAATAGAAGTCAGTGGTAACTCCCTTAGACAGGATACCAGTAAGCTTTCGCAGGAGACGAAAGATCTGATCAAGAAATGCCAATGTATGAAAGCCTCTAACCCTACAGCTAGAATAGAACTGGCAGAACTTTCCAAGTTAATCAACAAGCGTAAGACAGCTGACATAAGGAAGTATAATATGGATAGAATTGAACATGCCCTCAGGAACGGAGGAAGCCTAAAAGCAGTGAAGAAGAAACTAGGAATTGGCAAGAATCAGATGTATGCGTTAAGAAACAAAGCCGGCAATATCATTACCAGTATGGATGAGATAGTTCAAGTGGCTGAGGAGTTCTATAGAGATTTATACAGTACCAGTGGCACCCACGATGATAATGGAAGAGAGAATAGTCTAGAGGAATTTAAAATCCCGCAAGTAATGCCGGAAAAAGTAAAGAAAGCCTTGAAGCTATGCAAAGGGGGAAGGCTGCTGGGGAGGATCAGGTAACAGCAGATTTGCTGAAGGATGGTGGGCAGATTGTTCTAGAAAAACTGGCCACCCTGTATACGCAATGCCTCATGACTTCGAGCGTACCGGAATCTTGGAAGAACGCTAACATAATCCTAATCCATAAGAAAGGGGACGCCAAAGATTTGAAAAATTGTAGACCAATCAGCTTACTGTCCCTTGCCTACAAAGTATTTACTAAGGTAATCACAAATAAAATCAGGAACACCTTAGACTTCTGTCAACCAAAGGATCAGGAAGGATTCCGTAAAGGCTACTCAACAATAGACCATATTCACACTATCAATGAGGTGATAGAGAAATGTGCAGAATATAACCAATCCTTATATATAGCTTTCATTGATTGCGAGGAAGCGTTTGATTCAGTTGAAACCTCAGCAGTAATGGAGGCATTACGGAATCAGGGCGTAGATGAGCCTTATGTAAAAATACTGAAAGATATCTATAGCGGCTCCACAGCCACCATAGTCCTCCATAAAGAAAGCAACAAAATCCCAATAAAGAAAGGCTTCAGGCCGGGAGATACAATCTCTCCAATGCTATTCACAGCATGTTTACTGGCGGTATTCAGATACCTGGATTGGGAAGAATTGGGGATAAAGGTTAATGGAGAATACCTTAGTAACTTGGGATTCGCTGTTGGTATTGCCTTGCTTAGTAACTCAGGGAACCAATTGCAATGCATGCTCACTGGCCTGGACAGGCAAAGCAGAAGGGTGGGTCTAAAAATTATCTCCAGAAAACTAAAGTAATGTTTAATAGTCGCGGAAGAGAACAGCAGTTTATGATAGGTAGCGAGGCGCTGAAAATGGTAAGGGAATACATCTACTTAGGGCAGGTAGTGACCGCGGATCCAAATCGTGAGACTGAAATAACCAGAAGAATAAGAATGGGCTGGGGTGCATTTGGCAGATATTCTGAGATCATGAACAGCAGGTTGCCATTATCCCTCAAGAGAAAAGTGTATAATAGCTGTGTCTTACCAGTACTCACCTACGGGGTAGAAACCTGGAGGCTTACAAAAAGGGCTCTACTTAAATTGAGGACGACGCAACGGGCTATGGAAAGAAGAATAATGGGTGTAACGTTAAGGGATAAGAAAAGGGCAGATTGGGTGAGGGAACAAACGCGAGTTAATGACATCTTAGTTGAAATCAAGAAAAAGAAATGGGCATGGGCAGGACATGTAATGAGGAGGGAAGATAACTGATGGTCATTAACGGTTACGGACTGGATTCCAAGAAAAGGTAAGCGTAGCAGGGGATGGCAGAAAGTTAGGTGGCTGGATGAGATTAAGAAGTTTGCAGGGACAACATGACCACTATTAGTACATGACCGGGGTAGTTAGTGAAGTATGGGAGAGGCCTTTGCCCTACAGTGGTTGTAACCAGGCTGCTGCTGATGATGATACTGGCACTGCAGTTATAACAGGAACAGGTGAAGTTAGTAGAACGATTCTGTACTATTTCTAGTGAAGTAACCAAATTGTTAATGCTTGGATCCCAGACTGGAGTGGCGCACAGTTGAATTCCACTACAACGAAATTAATGGGGCATGTGCAAAATTTCGTTGTCGCGGAAATTTGTTGTCATGATATTATCAAATACATAGGCAGCACGTGACTCGCTGACACAAAAAGCAATCTTTAATTCCAAAAATCGGTCCGCGTAGCTTGTTTGTGCTTCATGCCGAGCGATGGCACAGCACAACTCTCGCATGCCGCCTGCAGAGCCATTGCCTCCGCCTCGTCTTGGGGCCCGATGCAACGGTTGATTGTATCGAATCTGTCCATGACCTGTGATGTAGTCGGTGGTCCGGGTTCACATTGCACGGCTGTTTCATCCTTATCCGACAAAACGGTCTTCCAGGACGCTCTTCAGAATTTCTTGGTCTGGCAATTATTTGTGCACCACTATGCACGAGTCGGATTGGATGTACTCGTTGGAATGTACATCAGCTTCGATGTACGATCCAACAGCTTCGAGAGACAATGACCAAGTGGCATGCAGTCGTTCATTGTCAAGCGTGCATCGCCCGAACGCCTCGTCGCAGCAAACCGGGATTTTACCTCGCAACCACTACTTCGTATAGTAATTGGTGTTGTACACCGAAGCCATTTTCATGAACCTTTGTAGGAAATGAGTAATTGCAAATGTTATAAAAATAAAATTATTGTGTGTATGTTATTTGTACGTGCACCATTTTCCTAACCAAAAAGATGGAGGACGCTTAAGCTTCACCTTTAACTCTTTCGTTATCATGCCTATTCAAATTGATCACCGGTGGACGATGCTTCAAAGCTGCCAGTTTCTACTTATTGGAGCCATTTCTTATCCATATAAGGCCATCCAGTAGTTAGTACAGGCACTGCTCTTTCAGAATCGGTTTAAATTTTGACGCTCCGGTGTTGTTGCAATTTTTGACAGACTTAGTTATGATTCCAAAGATAACAGTAAGGCAGATTCAAGCTCTGACGGCGACGAAATTTTTGCATGAGGACATCCGCAGTTGTTCACTGGCGAGTTTCTTTTTTGGCCTTGAGTGGTCTCCCTCCTTGTGCGCACTTATCTGCCGATCTTTTTTCATGACCTCACAGCTCTACTGATTATCTTCAGGGTGCATACTTCGCTTAGTTAGGATGTGCTGCCATCGGCAGCAAAGAAACTTCCATTCACGCCCAGCAGGCATACCATATCACATCTCGCCCCAACACTACGGATCAGCGCAAGACGGATTACAATGGCGTGATATTTCGTTCTACTGTTCTTCTCCGCAGAGGTAATAAAGAAAATGTGCAAAAATGCAAACAGACATTCGTGGATGCATAATCTTGTAGTTGCCCAGCTACGCTGAAAGCAATCGGTCTTGGAAGAGGTCTAAAGACTTAGGACAAACAGGTGAAGTACGTTCCTTGGACTTCTCATCGGACCATCCTCAGAAGATGCTGAAAGGTGGAACTGCAACATGTGTTACGAGGCCCACAAAGTTGAACAAAAACCATATGTTTTGCGGAAACATGTGGAGTGCACCGATGCTTCACAACATCCAGGAATGCTTCACCGCATGGCATGAGCGATGAACCGGTCTTAGTTACTTTTTTATATCCGAAGATCGGCGGTGTACTGAACATTTATTTTTGCAGACACTATACCTGGGTTATTAACCCTTTCGCTGTCACGGACGTACCGGTACGTCATCGCGCTTCCCGCCCACAGTGTCACTGACGTACCGGTACGTTCTCTATCGTGTGTTCAAAATTTCGAGCCTGAACGCAAAGCTGGCACTCTAAACGGGCCACGCCATCTGTTGACTCTTTCTACAAGTTCGTATTTTCACCCCGACCTGTGTTAGTGCATGTATTGAAGAGTACGGTGCGACTGCCACTGCCCCCTTTCTCTTTGCTGAGTGGCGCGGTGGCTCCGCGTTCGCTGGATCATGTGTCGCGCGCGTGTGGTTATAGGTTCAAGGGTTGTTTTGCCATCTCCGCTGGTTTGAAGGTTTTTATTTTTCTTCTGTTGGTGTGTCTGCTACGGCACGTCAAGTTAAGGCGCACGCGGCGCCGTTGCCTCTCCGAAAAGAGTGACTCGATTGCTGCTTTTGCTCTCTCGCCGCACCCTCGCTTCCGACTTGCAGCAGTAAACGTAAAGCCCTTCAAACTTTGTTTAGCCTTTTTCCATCTCCCTCTGTCTTGATCACACAATGTCCCATTTCTCTCCGTTGTGCTGGCCACTGAAAGCGCATCCTTCCTGCGCGCGGTTACTTTCGGATAGCTGAGGCACGCGGGACCTTCGTCTGCTCATTGGAGCGGTGGCTCTTCCGATTCAGAATATGAGCCGAGCTCGGATTTGGACTCGGACAGCGTCTCATGCGAGGAAGAGATGGGTTCCGCATCGTCAGATTCAGATGTTGAACGGATGTCATAGTCAGGCTGATGATGATGATGATGTTTACTAACAACAGCAGCAGAACACTGAAGTGTGCATATTGTATTGACTATGTTATTTGTATACGAATCATAATCAAAAATAAGTTGCTATGTTCATTCCCTGTTATGCTCGTTCCCTGAAACCAAGCAGACACTGGGGGTGCGTCACGGCCAGAAAGGTCCGCCAGTGAAAGGGTTAATCTTTGAAATTCTATATACAGTCCAGCCCACATATAACGAACTTGATCGTCACGTGGCATTTGTTCGTTGTATGCAAAGTTCGTACTAAGTGGACCACCTATAATACGGGAAAAAAGAGCAAGCGAGACGAAAGTTTTGTTTATTTTATTTTTTGAAAAAAGTCCGTGATGCATGTCTGCTTCTTCAAAGCTGATAGCATCACTGCCGTTTCTAATTTTTCCAGCGCGGTAATATGTTCATCGCCAAGGCCTCTGCTGCACACGAGTTCCTTAAGCGACGCGATGTAACCGATCGCGGTTGAAGCGTTCACAGCAACCGGCGGTAGAGCAGCATCCTCGTCATCGTCCTCGTCGGCCTCTGGGCAGTCAGGAAGGGCTCGCACTTCACACACAATAGCTTCGTCAGTGCATGGCTCTGCAATGTCGGCGTCGTCATCAGCAGAAACGAAATCGTCCCAGGCAACGTCAGGTCCGGCCAGCTGCGTGTCAACGACGCGTTGCCACAAGTCCTCGTGCGACCGGCCTTCCGGTGGGTGATCTATGGCGTCCTCGGTGCCTGGGCCCATAAAACCCGCCTTGCGGAAGCAATTTTCTATGCACTCCGCGGTGAGTTCCATCCACGCCGCTTTCAACATGTCCACGGCGGCAAGCAAGCTGATGCGAACTGGCATGGCAGCATCAATCGCGATCAACAAGCGTTGGATGACACGCCGCCGGTAGCACACCTTGAACGCATGAACGATGCCCATATCCAGCGGCTGAATTTCGCAGGTTGCATTGGGAAGCAAGAAGAGCACTGTCACCGCACTCAAGGAAGGCTGCACATGGTGCGCCGCACAGTTATCCAGCACGAGCAGGACCTTCCTGTTTTTTCGTGCCATGTTTTTTCGTGCCAACTCGACAAGCCACTCGGCAAATAAGTCACGACTCATCCAGGCTTTTGTATTGTTCCTGTAGCGTACGGGCATGTAGCTTCCAAAGCATCGCGGCTTACGTGACTTGCCAATGACAAAAGGCAGCCGCCGGTCACTGCCGTCCATATTGACACACAGAAGAACGGTTATGCGCAACTTGCTGTTCTTTGCTGTTCGCGCGCGCACTTTTTCGTTTTCATTTTTCAACGCGCGCTTTTTATTTTTTTACTTTATTTTACCCGCAAAGGAGCGCCGGGGGACGCTTTGTGCGCTCTGTGTTCGCGTCGTGTCAGGGGAACACAAAGTGCACGAAATTCGCCTGCCGCGGGTTCGCAGTCCAGCGAAACCGCACCAAACACAGCTGGCTCGGTCAACTACAGGGGCCCGACAGCTTCGCGTTCGCTCTAACCGAGTGTTGAGGCCACAACAGTTTGTTCTATGTGAGACACTGTGCCATTGCCCCAATATATATTTTGACGGTAGCACCGCCCTCGTTCGTACTAAGCGAGCGTTCGTTATATCTGCGGCTGTTATAAGTGGGCTGGACTGTATTCTATATTTTCTTTGATATTAATATTATTGTAGATAATCATGTTTCTTTTTTTCTTGTTTTTATCGACTGGCAGCAAAAATGGCACTTCCTGGAATTTTTGTTTTACCTAATAAATTTTTTGTTCAAGAACAGATGTTTTCGGAAAGAGCATTTCATTATGCACAATATGCTGTGTAGCACTGTGTACTGGAATATTATTTGTAGTGGTAAATAATTTTTTACCAAGACCTATAAAGAACTGCCATTTTCTCGTGGTAACAGTAGAGCTAAGAGTGGAATTTGATGGCATTCAAAGATCCCTGACTGCTTCGCACGCTCCCCGGCAACTGGAGCGTATGTAACCATAATGTTTAACGGGAAACGCTGGCCGCGAATGCTATGCGCAAAGGCAGGCTTTTTGGTAGAAACATGGCTTCTTGCATTGCCCGCGATGCGGGGGAGGCGAGTGCCATCTGGAGGTGTTGCAAGGAATCACTCCATGGCCCCCGAGACCGTCAGGTGCTGGCGCACGCAAAGGGTGGATGCTGTGGCCAGTCTATAAATGGTGAAATGCTGGAAAAGGCGTTTCTTTGAGTTTTCATCTAAGAGAATTATGTTTCCTTGTATAGTCAAATTTCAATCTGACGCAATCATATCTGTAGGTCGTAAGTCGTACTTTAGATTTTTCTTCGCATCTTATCTTGAAAGATTAAATTAGTTCATTAGCTTCCTTGCGCCACATGGAAAGCCTGGGTATGGGTGCGTCTAATTTTTTTTTTTTTTGCCAAAACGACGTCTGACACCGGACGGGGGGCGCTGCCACCTAATTTTCTGCGATGCGGGGCCCTTAACACTTTCGTATTAATGTGAAGACACACAAGAAAAGTGTGTCGTCTTTTCTTGTGTGTCTTCACTGTGTCTGTGTCATTGCACTGCTTCACAGCCACGTGTGATGATGAAAAAATAGTTTTAGGGTTTTTGATGAGCTACAGTCTAAATAATTTTGCTCACATCTGTTCAGTAAAAACTTCATTGAAGTGAAAATGTGTCCGCGAAGTAATTTGTTTTGGAAAGAATTTCAATGCATTCTGTTCTATGGGACATTGATGGGGAATGAAAGAGTATTTGTTGTGGCGAAAATTTCGTTGAGGTGGACTTCATTTAGCCGGGATTCGACTGTATTCTAATTTAGATCGAATGAGTGTTTTATACAACAAGAGCTTTAAAGTTGAAGGAGCTGCTGAAAAGCTATGCCGTAAGTAACTTTATATGCAATTAGTGTTGTTAATTATTTTCTCAACATACAAAGACAAACATAGATTAGATGTGATATGAAGACCTCAATATTTATAGAAGTTATGCTTATACCAATGGGTGAAAACGGCCAGTACATGCAAGCATTTTCAAACATACCATGCTCTGACAATGCTCTCAGCAGCGCGGCAAATCATGCAGCAATGCCTCTGACCAGCATTGCTCTCACCCCATCATAGAGGAAAAGCTTAGGAGAGATCAGTTAACGCCGCGTGCAAAAAAAGATAAAGATGTAGTGCAAATTTCATTCTCTCTGAAATGGCAAGGTCGCTGTTTCTGTGTCACGCTGTAATGCCCCAGCCACACTAGCGGTAAAACACGTGCCGTGCGAGAGATTGGTCCTGGGCCGATTTTTCGTGGCTCGCGGTGGCAACAAGCAAGCCGCGAGTGGAGAAGAGCAATGAGAGTAGCCCCCACAGTGACGTACATGCAGGAAACGTGTCATACGGACCCACCCGACTGCTCTTTTCGTACTCGCGTCTGATTCAGCTCTCGCTCGTGCTTGCTTTGGTTGACTTGGTTTGGTCTCATTTGCGCTCGTTTTTTTGCAACCACGAGTCTAAACCAAAGCATCCCAATGAAAAGGTTGTTGGAGACTGTGTGTCGTATCCAATTCTGTACGGCAAGACAGACTCTTAATAGGATGACACGAAGGCGACACTGAGTACCTCATTATCCTTGCCCCTTAAATGCGGCAACAACGCCTCAACGGAAGGGAGCACACCAACATGGTTATGATCAGTGGCAACAACTTCATCACCTTGATAAGACACATCAAGGACACAGGACGAAGAATGTAAACACAGTTGCCCGTCTGTCAGCAGACGAAGGAAACAGCACGTGGGCACACAGAGGGAAGGCAGCGGTAGAGGCCCAGTCCAGCCTCGACAACTCCGTTGCTTCGGTGGCAGTCTTCGGCAGCCGTCTCAGGTGGCAGTTTAGGGGGCAGAGGTCATTAGCGCCATCCATTGAGCGGGTGGGAAAGCAAATCCGGTTGGCTCCCACCCTTCCTCGCAACTATGCTCCCCTTGCCCTCTCTCATAACTCCCTCAGCTTCGGCTATTGTCGCGCTGGCGCCACCAGCCCCGCCGGCCCAGCACCAGCTTAGCCCGCTTCCTCAAGTTTAGCTTTCTCCCTCGCTCGCTGTGTGCTTGTGCGCCTCGATATTTCACACATCACACCATTTGTACATCGTTCTGTGGTGCACAAATACTTAAAGAGCAAGTTCAAATTATCGAGATTCGACTGTATCATCATCATCCCCATCAGCCTATTCATGTCCACTGCAGGACGAAGGCCTCTTCCTGCGATCTCCAATTACCCCTTTCCTGCGCCAACCGATTTCAAATAGCACCCGCAAATTTTCAAATTTCGTCACTCCATCTAGTCTTCTGCCATCCTCTACTGCACTTCCCTTCTCTTGGTACCCATTCTGTTACTCTAATGGTCCAACGGTTGTCTAGTCTGCGCATTACATGGCCTGCCCAGTGCCATTTTTTTTCTCTTAATGTCTATTAGAATATTGTCTGTGCCAGTTTCCTCTCTGATTCAAACTGCTCTCTGTCTGTCTCTTAAAGTTATGCCTAGCATTCTTCGTTCCATCGCTTTATGTGCGCTCCTTAATTTGTTCTCAAGCTTCTTTGTCAGCCGCCAAGTCTCTGCGCGGTATGTCAGCCCCGATAAAATGCACTGAATGTATTCTTTCCTTTTCAATGATAACAGTAAGCTCCCATTCAGGAGCTCACGATGTCTGCCGTACGCGATCCAACCCATTTTTATTCTTTTGTGAATTTCCCTCTCATGGTCTGGATTCCCTGTGATTAGTTGACCTAGGTAAACATAGAGGCTGACTTGCGATCTTGAACTCTTGTTCCCTTGTCAGGTTATTTATCATTATCTTGTCTTCTGCATATTAATCTTCAGTCCCACTCTTACACTCTCCCTGTTAAGGTCCTGAATCATTTGTTGTAACTCGTCTCCATTGTTGCTGAATAGAACAATGTCATCGGCAAACCGAAGGTTGTTGAGGTATTGACCGTCAATCTTTACTCTTAAGCCTGCTCAGTTTAATGGCTTGAATACTTCTTCTAAGCACGCAGTGAATAGCATTGGAGAGATTGTGTCTCCTAGTCTGACCCCTTTGTTTATAGGTATCTTTCGGCTTTTCTTGCGTAGAATTAAGGTGGCTGTGAAATCTGTGTAGATATTTTCTAGGGTATTTACGTAAGCGGTCTGTACTCCTTGATTATGCAATGCCTCTATGTCTGCTGGTATCTCTACTGAATCAAATGCTTTTTCGTAATCTATGGAAGCCATATAGAGAGGCTTATTGTACTCTGCGGATTTCTCGATAACCTGGTTAATGACATGGGTGTGATCCATTGTAGAGTATCTCTTTCTGAAGCCAGCCTGCTCCCTTGGTTGATTAAATTCCAGTGTTGTCCTTATTCTATTCGAGATTATTTTCGTAAATATTGACACGTGTACTTATCTTTATCGGGCGACCACGTTTCGCCACCTAACAAATCTAATCGCACAGCGCGGGACGCGCCTGCATGTATCCGAAGTTTCTGGAAAGTTATCGATGCTTCTGCCCGGCTGTCTGTTGTCGCCGAACGTTGTGTTATCTGATTTCATCGTGTGACGCGAATGGTGTAGAACATTGTGGAAGGCGCGCGGGTCCGAACGATTAGTCTGGAACATTCGACGACTGCTGTATAAAAGCCGACGCGCTTGCCTCGCTGATCAGATTTCCGACGATCGCCGACTGTGTTCGCTGCTTTCGTTGTGCTATAAGTGTAGCCTGTTTTGTGGGCACAGGTTCGCCCAATAAAGTCTAGTTTTGCCTTTCACAGTATTGCTACTGTGTTCTTAACGTCACCACCACGTGACATCTGGTGGAGGTGCTGGGTATCGATCCCAGTACCTCTCGCAGATGTCACGTGGTGGTTGTCCTCCTGTGGCTTGTCTGGCTGTACTGCAGAATGGCTTGGGTGAGCTCTACCAAAAGGCAGCGCAGCCGAAGTGGCGAAATTTTTCGTCGAAAACATCCTTCTGCGACATGGTGCCCCAGAAGTCCTCATCACCGACAGAGGAACGGCTTTTACAGCAGAGCTCACCCAAGCCATTCTGCAGTACAGCCAGACAAGCCACAGGAGGACAACTGCCTACCATCCGCAGACGAATGGTCTCACGGAGCGCCTGAACAAGACCCTCGCCGACATGCTAGTAATGTACGTCGACGTCGAACACAAGACGTGGGACGCGGTCCTGCCGTACGTAACCTTTCCGTACAACACGGCGGTGCAAGAAACAACACAGCTCACGCCGTTCAAGCTGGTCTACGGCAGGAACCCGACGACGACGCTTGACGCCATGCTGCCGCATGTCACTGACGAGGAAAATCTTGACGTCGCTAGCTATCTCCAGCGCGCCGAAGAAGCCCGACAGCTCGCCCGCCTGCGAATCAAGAGCCAGCAGAGGACCGACAGCCGACACTACAACCTCCGACGACGCTTCGTCGAGTACCAGCCTGGCGACCGTGTTTGGGTCTGGACTCCGATACGCCGACGAGGACTCAGTGAGAAGCTACTCCGACGCTATTTCGGACCCTACAAGGTCATCCGACGTATTGGCGCTCTGGATTATGAGGTCGTGCCAGACGGCATTTCGCATTCACAGCGGCGCCGCGCACGATCTGAAGTGGTCCACGTGGTGCGCCTTAAACCCTTTTACGGACGCTGACGAACTTCGTCATTTTTGTTCTTTTCTTTGCTGCGAGTGCTTTTGTTTATTAACTTCGTTTGTTTGCAGCATCGGGTCGATGCTTTTTAAGAGGGGGGTATTGACACGTGTACTTATCTTTATCGGGCGACCACGTTTCGCCACCTAACAAATCTAATCGCACAGCGCGGGACGCGCCTGCATGTATCCGAAGTTTCTGGAAAGTTATCGATGCTTCTACCCGGCTGTCTGTTGTCGCCGAACGTTGTGTTATCTGATTTCATCGTGTGACGCGAATGGTGTAGAACATTGTGGAAGGCGCGCGGGTCCGAACGATTAGTCTGGAACATTCGACGACTGCTGTATAAAAGCCGACGCGCTTTCCTCGCTGATCAGATTTCCGACGATCGCCGACTGTGTTCGCTGCTTTCGTTGTGCTATAAGTGTAGCCTGTTTTGTGGGCACAGGTTCGCCCAATAAAGTCTAGTTTTGCCTTTCACAGTATTGCTACTGTGTTCTTAACGTCACCACCACGTGACAATATTTTATATAATACTGAGAGTAAGCTAATGGGCCTATAATTTTATTTTTTCTTTAACATCGCCCTTTTTGTGGATTATCATAATGTTTGCATTGTTCCAGTTTTCTGGGACCCTTGCAGTCGATAGACACTTCGTATGGAGAGCCGCCAGTTTTTCTTGCATTATGTCGCCTCCAACTTTGGTTAATAAATTGACTGTTATTCCATCTTCTCCTGCCCCTTTTCCCCGTTTCATGTCTTGGGATGGTCTTCTGACCTCATCTCTAGCTATAGGAGGAGTTTCTGTATTCATTCATTATTGTTTCGAATGGAGTCCTCTGGGTAATGTACAGGTCAGTATAGAATTCTTCATCTGCTTTTATTATACCTTCAAGATTGCTGATGATATTACCCTGCTTATCTCTCCGTGCATACATCTTGGTTTGTCCTATGCCAGGTTCCTTTCTCACTGATTTCAGGCTGCGTCAATTTTTTACGGCTTCTTCAGTCTTTCTCACGTTATAGTTTCGAATATCCCTTACTTTCGCCTTGTTGATCAGTTTTGACAGTTCAGCGAATTCTATCTTATCTCTTGAGTTGGGCACTTTCATTCTTTGTCGTTTTTTTATTAGGTCCTTTGTTACTTGGGAGAGCTTGCCTACTGGTTGTTTTGGTGCCTTGCCTCCCACTTCAATTGCTGGCTCTGAAGCCAGCCTAGTTACGGTTTGCTTCATTACCTCTATGTCATCTTCATCTCTCTGTTCTAAGACTGCATCTGTGTTTGCCAGTACCAGGCTGAATTCGTCTGCTTTTACCCTTACTGCCTCTAAGTTGACCTGTTTCTTCTTGACCAATTTTACTCTTTCTCTCTTCAAATTGAGGTGAATCCTAGCCCTTACTAACCTATGATCACTGCACTTTACCTTACCTATCACTGCTACATCCTGCACTCTGCTGGGATCGGCAGAAAGTACGAAATCAATTTCATTTCTTGTTTCACCATTACGGCTGTTCCAAGTCCACTTTCTATTAATGCGCTTCCTGAAAAAGGTGTTCATTATTTGCAGCTTATTCCTTTCAGCGAATTCTACCAGCATCTTGCCTCTAGCGTTTCTAGAGTCGACACCGTAGTTGCCAATTGCCTGTTCACCCGCCTGCTTTTTCCCCACTTTTGCATTGAAGTCGCCCATTAGTACAGTTTACTGAGTTTGTACTTTTCTCATCGCTAATTCAACATCTTCACAAAACTGATCTACTTCCTCATCATAGTGACTGGATGTTGGAGTATAGGCTTGTACTACCTTTAATCTATACCTCTTATTAAGTTTGATTACGACTACTGCTACCCTCTTGTTGATGCTGTAGAATTCGTCAATGTTGCCCGCTATGTCTTTATGGATTAGGAATCCTACCCTGTATTGCTTCTTATCCGGGAGACCTCTATAGCAGAGGGCATGGCCATTATTCAGCAATGTGTAAGCCTCACCAAGTCTTCTAATCTCACTAAGGCTGATAATATCCCAACCAGTTTCTGATAGTTCTTCGAAGAGTCCTGCCAAGCTTGCCTCATTCAAGAGGGTTCAGGTGTTAAACGTTCGAAGGGTCAGTTTCCATTGGCGGCCTGTCCAGACCCCGATGTTCTTAGCACCCTCTGCTGCGTTGCAAGTCTGACCGCCACCTTGGTCAGGTGCTCCGCAGCCACTGGGGACTGAGGGCCATTTCATTGAAGAGATAATTTCATTTTCTTCTTTTTTCAACTGCATGTTCACAATTAAACCTTTATAAAACGAAGGCAGTTAAATTAGCAATTTGCTTCATTATATCGAAATTTTGTTATATTGAAATTAACCTTTCTGCAAATAAGTACAGTCGATCGATTTTTTTCACATGGAATGGGCTGTGAAATTTTTTGAATTAACAGGCAATAGGGAAAAAAAATTTGGAAGAAAAATAAATTAATTTTGTTCTAACAGAGATGTGGCAATGAAAGATGCGGTTTCGTGCCATGTTGACGATAGCTTCCCATCAATGGTAAGAAGCGAAGCCAGCCATACTTTGACGTCCACTCCACCCCAGCAGCCGATACTGTCCGCAGTGGTGCGACAATGTCGTGAGAAATGCCGGCAGTGAAGAGTGAATGGTTCATTTTTATCCCGCTTCATTGCGTCTACAAAACCCAATGCAAGCGTGAGAAGGAGCTGCACATGATGCTCCGCCATTTGGGCTCACCTGCTCTTTGCGCATCACCTCTGAAACAGGAAATCTCAGGCTGTGTATTCACCCAGCTGCTCTGATAGCCACGCATAGCCACGGCCGCACTAGGAAAGGAGACGTGCTCCCATTTGCATCACCACGCCCTCCTCTTTCCCCTTGCTCACGACAGAAGACTGCACTCATCAAGCCGGCTCTTCCTCACATGCTCTCGCCCACAGCCAAAGCATACAGCATGCGGGGCCCTATAAGATTTCATCAGGTTTTATACAGAGCACGAAGCTGCTCAGCTTTGGCGGTCGGTCTTGGTTTGGTTGTGCAGTGTGTGGTTTGAGAGATGTGTTCGCAAGCAGCCGCTTGGAATTAAGCAATGTGGCCATCTGCGTCTGTGGAACTTTATTGTCGCGGTGCTCTGTGGTGGCAGGGAAATGTTGGAATATTAAAATTGTGTGTAAACACACTACGTAAGGTTGAGGTTCTAAATAGATGGTTTTTTATGGACAAGATGTTATAAAAAGTTAAATACAGTCGCCGACCGTTTATTCGGACCTCACAGGGGCTGCGGAAATGTCCGAATAAATAGGTGTCCGAAGAAACAGATTAAGAAAAAAAAATGAAATCCTTTATTTCCACGCACTTGTTCGGGCTCGGCAGTAGGCTTGAAGAAATCGTGAATGCGCCATTGCACGCTGTTCCGTTTACGCGCAATCAGATAACCCTGAATCTCGGAGAGGGTCGTACGGTCACTATAGGCGGCTGAAAGCACGGTCACTGTTTGTGCTCGCTCCGCATGCGACGGCAGCGTAGCACATGGTGCGTCATATTCCGACTCTGAGTCATCGTCCGGCGGTGCAGCAGAAACCTGACGAATGATCTCGCCGTCGTCGAGTTCTGCGCATGTCAGTACAGCATTGTCAGCACCTGTGAAACTCAAATGAGACGGTGTCCGGCATCGCAATGCAACAACTGCGCAGGTCTCGGCAGAACATTTTCCGCGTCAGTAGGGAGCACATCGGAAGGCGACAAATCCTAGGCCTCCCAGCACCCGCTTGCCAGCATTCCCCAGCGCAGTCTGCGCGGGCACTGTCGGCACCATTAGACACTTGACGCGATGTTTCCGTACGCCGCGTTGGATCACCGAAACCTCGACACAGCACACAAAGCAAACACCACCGTGCCGACGCCAGTCGCACAAACGAAAAACGTGGCCTGCTCGCAGCGTCATGCGCGAAGAAACAAATCAGCTACTGGATTGTCTTGACATGGCTTACTAAGCTGAAACCGGAACTGCTGTAGAGCCACTCTATCAAACCAGGCAGAAACGATGATGCTGAGCAGGGATTTTCAGTAGCGCCACTTCGTGGGGCAGCAAGGAGGCTCTGTTTAAAACAAAAATGGCGTTCAGCAAGTCGAACTATGCGCCGGTCAGAGTCGCTGCATGATGCTCTCGATCGGGTTGGCTCAAGGAGTGTCCGAAAAATCGGACGAGAGGTTGCAACGTGTCCGAACTTTCGGCAGTTGTTATACATTATGGTCTATGGGGAGAATGGCGGTGCCGCGAAGCTGACCGAATAATCGGGCATGTCCGAATTTTTGGAGTCCGGAAAATCGGTCGGCAACTGTACTTCACTATATTGACACGTGTACTTATCTTTATCGGGCAACCACGTTTCGCCGCTTAACAACTGTAATCGCACAGCCAGGGACGCGCCTGCATGTATCCGACGTTTCTGGAAAGTTATCGACGCTTCTATCCGCGTGTCCGTTGTCGCCGAACCTTGTGTTATCAGATTTCATCGCGTGACACGAATGGTGTAGAACTTTGTGGAAGACACGCGGGTCCCATCAGTTAATCTGGAACATTCGACGACTGATCTATAAAAGCCGACGCGCTTGACCCGCTAATCAGTTTTTCCGACGATCGCCGACCGTGTTCGCCGCTATCGTTGTGCTATAAGTGTAGCCTGTTTTGTGGGCACAGGTTCGCCCAATAAAAGCTAGTTTTGTATTCCACCGTATTGCTTCTTTCTTCACCGTCACTACCACGTGACATCTGGTGGAGGTGCTTTTCGTCCATGTACAGGACGCCCCCGACAAGCCGTGATCCCAGCCCAGACAACAAACAGAGCACCAACGTAGTCCCGGACCACCGAGCAAGCCGCCGTCTTCAACAGCTGCCCCCGGAGCACGGACTTCTACCTGAGAAGACCAAGAAGATTGTGGCCAAGGCAACCGCAATGGCAGCCCCGGCGTCCCCCATCGTGCTGCAGCAGCCCAGGGAACCACCAACGTTCCGCGGTTCCACATTTGAGGACCCGGAAACCTGGCTGGAAACGTATGAGAGGGTCGCTACGTTTAACAACTGGGCAAGCGACGACAAGCTACGACATGTCTATTTCGCATTGGAGGACGCCGCCAAGACGTGGTTCGAGAATCGAGAAGCCACCTTGACGACGTGGGACCTCTTCCGAAGCGGCTTCCTGCAAACATTTCAAAGCGTCGTGCGAAAAGAGCGAGCCCAAGCTCTACTGGAGACAAGAGCGCAGCTGCCGAATGAGACGATCGCGATTTTCACTGAGGAAAGGAGCCGTCTGTTCCGCCACGCCGACCCAGAAATGTCCGAGGAGAAGAAAGTACGTCTACTGATGCGTGGTGTAAAGGAGGAACTTTTCGCCGGTATGGTAAGAAGCCCACCGAAGACCGTCGACGAGTTTCTTCGTGAGGCGACGAGCATCGAGAAGACACTGGAATTGCGGAACCGGCAATTTGACCGACGCACCAAGCCAACAAGCTACTCCGGAATCCAATCACTGGCCACGGACGATTTATGCGAGACCATCAGGGCCATCGTGCGCGAAGAACTGCGCAAGCTCTTGCCATCGTCGCAGCCTCAAGTGGCCTCGATCGCCGACATCGTGAAAGAAGAGGTGCACCGATCGCTAGGAGTTCCTGAGGTGCAACCACAATTACCGCAGCCCCAGCCAGAAGCGATGACTTACGCCGCCGTCGCACGCCGTCAAGCTCCCCCTCCGCGACAACGCCAGGGCCCTGTAACGCCACAATTCCGTCGTCCACCGCCGCCGCCGCCAGCACGCCCACCCGTCGCCCAGCGCACCTACGCGAGGAAGACGGACATTTGGCGCGCCCCCGACCACCGCCCGCTCTGCTACCACTGCGGCGAAGCCGGCCACGTGTACCGCCGATGCCCATACCGCGACCTGGGATTGCGAGGCTTCGCCGTGAACGCACAGCGCCCGAGGGAAGGTGAACGCCCTCGTGACATCGCCGACTACCTCGCCGCTACTCAGTGGAGCCCTCGACGACCGTCCCGTTCGCCGTCACCAGGCCGCTACCTGTCGCCGCAGCACCGACCATACACCGGCCCAGCCCGGGGCCGCTCTGCGAGCCCATATCCGGAAAACTAAAAGCAGCAACCGATGGAGGTGCGGTTGCTGTTCGTCGAACTGACGAAGATCCTCCGCCGCCGACGAAGACGACGAAGAAACCATCTCGACGACCTAATGACGACACGCCGCCATCCCGACGAAGTCCGGAAGCCAAGACTACACCGACGAAAGACGACTTGACGAAGCGACGTTCCAGCTTCAGTTCAACACGACGCAGCCGTGATCCGACGCCACGACCTAACTGCAACGCCAGACAAAGAACCACCGACCTTGACGTGCTTCTCGACGGCCACGCAGTCACTGCCTTAGTCGACACAGGGGCCGATTACTCCGTAATGAGTGGACACACCGCCGCCCAGTTGAAGAAGGTTAAGACTGTATGGGAGGGCCCCCAAATTCGGACCGCTGGAGGACACCTCATTACGCCGACTGGAGTCTGCACGGCAAGAATTACCATTCATGACCGGACTTACCCTGCCACCTTCGTTATCCTGCAACAGTGTTCACGAGACGTCATTCTCGGCATGGACTTCCTGAACCAACACGGCGCAATCATCGACCTGAAGTCGCAGTCAATAACGCTGTCGGAAGATCAAGCGATACCATCGGAGAGCCCTTGTAGTCACCACGCCTTGAGTGTGCTCGAAGATCAAGTGAGCATCCCGCCTCGCTCCAGCATCGTTATTTCGGTCGGCACCGAAGCACCCGCTGACGTAGAAGGCGTCATCGAAGGCGACCAACGTCTACTACTCGACCGTGAAATTTGCGTCGCAAGAGGGATCGCTCGACTGCATGGAGGAAACACGAGAGTGTTGCTGACAAACTTCAGCCAGGAGTTCAAGCACATCAACAAGGGCACGACGATCGCATTCATCGAGGAAATACAGGAAACCAGCGATGCCTTTGTCCTCTCGGATTCTGTTGCATCTACCCCGACGACCGCAGTTCCCGAGCCAGACTTCAACATAAATCCAAGTCTCCCCGTGATTAAGCAGCAACAGCTCAGAAGTCTGCTTCGACGATACAAAGACTGCTTTTCGACGTCATCAAGGATTCGACAAACACCAGTCGCAAAGCATCGCATAATCACCGAAGAGAGCGCTCGACCACTACGCCAGAGCCCTTACCGAGTTTCGACGCGAGAACGCGAAGCTATAAGACAACAAGTCGACGAAATGCTGCGCGACGACATCATCCAGCCGTCGAAAAGCCCGTGGGCGTCTCCAGTTGTTTTAGTGAAGAAAAAGGACGGAACCCTACGTTTCTGCGTCGATTATCGTCGACTGAACAAAATCACGAAGAAAGACGTATACCCCCTCCCACGGATAGACGACGCATTAGATCGGCTCTGCAATGCTAAATACTTCTCATCGATGGACCTCAAGTCTGGCTACTGGCAAATAGAAGTCGACGAAAGGGATCGCGAGAAGACCGCCTTCATCACGCCAGACGGCCTCTATGAATTCAAGGTTATGCCATTTGGACTGTGCTCGGCGCCTGCAACGTTCCAGCGCGTGATGGACACGGTTTTAGCAGGATTGAAGTGGCAGACCTGTCTTGTTTACTTGGATGACGTCGTCGTCTTCGCCGGAAATTTCGACGATCACCTTAAGCGCCTTGCGACAGTATTAGAGGCCATCAAGTCATCAGGGCTCACCCTGAAACCGGAAAAGTGTCGCTTCGCTTACGATGACCTTCTATTCCTAGGCCATGTCATCAGCAAATCTGGAGTGCGCCCCGACCCGCAGAAGACAGCTGCCATCGCAAAGTTCCCGCAGCCAATCGACAAGGAGGCAGTGCGCAGATTCCTTGGCATGTGTGCCTACTATAGGCGCTTTGTCAAGGACTTTTCGCGCATCGCGGAGCCGCTAACACATCTAACAAAATCTGATGTCGAGTTCAATTGGGAAACGCCGCAGGCCGACGCATTTCAAGAACTCAAACGACGCATGCAGTCGCCGCCGGTACTTGCACACTTCGACGAGGACGCCGATACTGAAATCCACACTGACGCCAGTAGCCTAGGCCTCGGTGCCGTCCTAGTCCAGAGGAAAGAAGGACTTGAACGGGTGATATCGTATGCTAGCCGGTCGCTGTCAAAAGCGGAAAGCAATTATTCTACGACTGAAAAGGAATGCCTCGCCATCATTTGGGCTACAGCTAAATTCCGCCCTTACCTCTATGGCAGGCCATTCAAAGTCGTCAGCGACCACCACGCATTGTGTTGGCTAGCTAACTTAAAGGACCCTTCAGGACGGCTGGCGCGGTGGAGCCTCAGACTACAAGAATATGACGTAACGGTAATATACAAGTCCGGAAGAAAACACTCCGACGCCGACTGCTTATCACGCGCCCCAATCGATCCCCCGCCGCAAGACGACGTGGACGACGACGCCTTCCTTGGGATAATAAGCGTGGAAGACTTCACTAAACAGCAACGAGCAGACCCGGAGCTAAAAGGCCTCGTCGAGTATTTGAAAGGGAACACCGACGTTGTCCCTAGGGCATTTAAGCGCGTGTTGTCTTCGTTCACGCTACGAAACAACCTGCTCGTGAAGAAGAACTTCTCACCAGTCCACGCCAGCTACCTTCTTGTGGTGCCGTCAGCGCTCCGTCCAGAAATACTGCACGCCCTACACGACGATCCAACCGCTGGGCACCTCGGATTCTCCCGGACGCTGTCGAGGATACAGGAAAAGTATTACTGGCCGCGTCTGACCGCCGACGTCGCCCGTTACGTCAAGACATGCAGAGACTGTCAACGACGCAAGACACCACCGACAAGGCCAGCAGGATTACTACAGCCGATCGAACCTCCTCGTCGACCATTCCAGCAGATTGGGATGGATTTGTTGGGGCCGTTTCCGATGTCAACATCCAGGAATAAGTGGATCATCGTGGCGACGGACTATCTCACCCGCTTTGCTGAAACCAAAGCTCTACCAAAAGGCAGCGCAGCCGAAGTGGCGAAATTTTTCGTCGAGAACATCCTGCTGCGACATGGTGCCCCAGAAGTCCTCATCACCGACAGAGGCACGGCTTTTACAGCAGAGCTCACCGAAGCCATTCTGCAGTACAGCCAGACGAGCCACAGGAGGACAACTGCCTACCATCCGCAGACGAATGGTCTCACGGAGCGCCTGAACAAGACCCTCGCCGACATGCTAGCAATGTACGTCGACGTCGAGCACAAGACGTGGGACGCGGTCCTGCCGTATGTCACCTTCGCCTACAACACGGCGGTGCAAGAAACAACACAGATCACGCCATTCAAGTTGGTTTACGGCAGGAACCCGACGACGACGCTCGACGCCATGCTGCCGCACGTCACTGACGAGGAGAATCTTGACGTCGCTACCTATCTCCAGCGCGCCGAAGAAGCCCGACAGCTCGCCCGCCTACGGATCAAGACCCAGCAGCGTACCGACAGCCGACACTACAACCTCCGACGACGCTTCGTCGAGTACCAGCCCGGCGACCGTGTTTGGGTATGGACCCCGATACGCCGGCGAGGACTCAGTGAGAAGCTGCTGCGACGCTATTTCGGACCCTACAAGGTCATCCGACGTATTGGCGCACTAGACTATGAGGTCGTGCCAGACGGCATTTCGCACTCACAGCGGCGCCGCGCACGATCTGAAGTGGTCCACGTGGTGCGCCTTAAACCATTTTACGGACGCTAATGAACTTCCTTAGTTTGTTGTTTTCTTTGCTACGAGTGCTTTTCTTTGTTACTTTCGTTTGTTAGCAGCATCGGGTCGATGCTTTTTAAGAGGGGGGTAATGACACGTGTACTTATCTTTATCGGGCAACCACGTTTCGCCGCTTAACAACTGTAATCGCACAGCCAGGGACGCGCCTGCATGTATCCGACGTTTCTGGAAAGTTATCGACGCTTCTATCCGCGTGTCCGTTGTCGCCGAACCTTGTGTTATCAGATTTCATCGCGTGACACGAATGGTGTAGAACTTTGTGGAAGACACGCGGGTCCCATCAGTTAATCTGGAACATTCGACGACTGATCTATAAAAGCCGACACGCTTGACCCGCTAATCAGTTTTTCCGACGATCGCCGACCGTGTTCGCCGCTATCGTTGTGCTATAAGTGTAGCCTGTTTTGTGGGCACAGGTTCGCCCAATAAAAGCTAGTTTTGTATTCCACCGTATTGCTTCTTTCTTCACCGTCACTACCACGTGACAATATCGAGAATATATTATCAAACAGTGAAGCCTCGTTACACCGTAACTGCTTAAACAGTAGTTTCGTTTTAAAAGTAGTAAAGTCAAATCCCAGACTCATCGGCCATTGAACAGAATTCGTTTTGTATTCGGATAAACCGTACCAGCTTATTGCGTACACATTGGTTAACAAGTAGCGCTTCCACTTTTCATAGCGCAGTCACGGTGGCACGTCGTCCCCGTTAGGCAGGCCGGCAGAACGAGCCTCGGAGATCGGAAGGACGGCCTCCAAGCGCTCACTGCGTTTGCGCTTGGGTGAAGGGTGAAGCCACATCAACATCACTTCAGCGCCACGCCAGAGAGCGCTCTTTACTCTATGAGAAAGCGATGTGGCGTTTGGTGGTGCGTGGCACTATGGTGTCTGGCATTTGGAATGCGAAGGAAGAGTTGCTCGGAAGTGCTGCTGAGACTGAAAAAATGTTGCCTATGAGTTTCGACTTTTCCTGATCGGGAGGAGGCACTGGTGAAGTGGTTAAAAGCAGCATGATCGAAAAACTTGCCTGTTAGCGGACCCCTACTTGTGAAAAAGGTCCTCCCCGGTTTTCTCTTCGCAGGTGAACCACGACGACTTTGTAAGCAGCAATGGCTGGCTGCCGAGGTTTAAGGCGAGGCACGACATAAACACGAGAACCATTTCAGGAGAAGGTGCCACTAGTGACATGGATGGCACAGAACAATGGCAAAATGGTCAGCTGAGGCACATCTTGACGGACTATGCGCCCGACGATATTGTTACACGAACGAAAGATTAAGCACTGGAGACTATTTACAGAGTATATTTACAAAAGATAACTGCAGCACTGGCCAGTTTAGCCGACAGCTTGAGAGCCAGAGAGCGTATGTCGTCTTCGTCAGGGCACCCGCGTGCATCGTCCACAAGAAACACGCATTATGTATCTATCATTAGCCCTGGCGGCAGAAGCACCATCCCGGTGCGTCTAAATATCGGTGATAACAGGAGAGTAGTATGGTTTGAAATTGGAAATTGGGGCAGTGAGGTGTGGAAATTGGGGCAGATGAGGCACTGGTACCGACAAAGGCGATTTCGTACATAACTGGAGTCGTGGCACGCAGCACTTGGGCCTGTGTACAGAGACAGGAGATTTTTTGACAGGCCAACAAAGACGAGTCGGGGACCAGAAGAGTACCTGAGATCCAGGCGAAAAGTGCACGTCTCTGTTTTGGCAATCATACAAGCGCTGTTGCTTCTCTTGGGAGGTCAGGAGGCAAGTGCGGGCAATTTCGCATGCTTGGGCTGCCCTGGTGATGGCGTCAAGTGCATACTCACTGCTCTCTGCTGCAGCAGACGGAAGGGATGCGTCCAGTGACAATGTGCGCTCTCGGCCGAACAACAGAAAGAACGAGGAATAACCGGCAGTGTCATGACGCAACGAGTTATATGCAAAAGTGACATAGAGTAGGGCAAGGTCCCAATCAGTATGGTCAGACAAGACATACTTTGCAAGCATGTCTGTTAGGGTGCGATTGAAACGCTCTGTGAGACCGTTAGTCTGTGGATGGTAAGATGTAGTCAACTTGTGCTTGGTTGAGCAGGACTGCAGTATGTTGGCGATGACTTTAGAAAGGAGGTAGAGCTAATTAAAGGTAACGGAAAACAGAGTGAGCGCTAACTTCCAACCGATGGTTTATTTCGTGACACAGAAGGCTACTTGTACACTCGGCAAACCATGTGACATCAAGAGATTACAAAAAACCAAGCTACAAAACCGATAGTAACCATGTGACAACATATTCAGACAGCCTGTGGCTGCAGTTGGAGATACGCCAATACGCATCAGCAGATACGCGTCAGCAGGCGTTTGGTGTGTTGCGACACCACGTACCCGAGCACACGAGGGTTGGACCCTCCCGCGTGTAGCCGTGCGCAGCTTAGCCGTGTCCGGGGAAAGGGGGATCCTGGGGGTTGAGCCAATGCCTTGTGTTTGGACCTTTAAGGCCCCCCGGCGGAGGCAACACACCTCTTTGGCCTCTGCTTCACGTAGACGGCACCCCCGGACTGACCCACCCGGGGAAATCGGTAGTTGCCTTTTCCTGTCTCTCTCTCCCTCCAGCCTTCATCTTTCTCTCACTTTCCATCTTTCCTGTCTTCTCCTCACTTCTCTTTACTTCCAATTTTTCCTGGCAGCGAGGGTTAACCTTGTGTGGGTGGCCAACCTTGGGTACTCCAGATTGGGTTATAGTAGCACCGTACAACTGGCGAGGGCTTGTCTTACTCGTAAGACTTGCTCCGTCCCCATGTTGGGCTCGGTGGTGGGCGGTTGGCGCTGCTGCCGAACTCGAGACTTCTATATGGCTTCTAGCAAACCACTTTCCCTTGATCGCCCTCTAAAAAGAGGGCGCACCGATGCACCGTTTCAATTCTTTTTGAAGAACAATCAAGAACACTTCCCTAAGTACCAAGTAATCCACAGTGAAGGCAACAAGAGCGTGCGTAAATTCTCCCCCTTCTTGGTGGCAAAATGCCTCTCAAACACTATAGGCCGCGTGCACCGCCTATAGAGGCGCCACTGATAGCCACCTAGCGATCGCTTCCAACAATACGCGTGGGAGCAGTAGCAGACGACAACGCTTTGCAGCAAGGGTGACTGAAGTTCGCGGCTGCGATTTGTCCTTGGTTCGGGCGCCAGACTGCTTCTTCTGCGGTGACAGCTGTAGGGAAGACGCAGACCTCTGTGGGAGCGGGTATGAACAAGATGTTACCGGTGTTTGGGGCAACATGGTCCGCATACGCGCCAGGTGCGTCCCGCAGACAAACGCCATGAAGACCATTTACATGAAGTGGAGCTCATGTAAACTAGCCGACAAATTTTGTTGACTAATGCGATGTCTCGACCGTTTTTTTTTCTTTAATTCTACCCTTGCCTTAATGCTGCTTCTGTACCTCAATAATAAGCACCCGTCGTTAGTGCAGACTTAGATAACAAATCCGCACGGTGCGATGTCTGCATATACCGTTGTGATTTTTCTGCCGATGAATACATGTGACGCCGCCGAATAAGTGTAGTGAAAGTCGCCTGAAGTAGAATAATTGCGAATTTATTGATAGAAACGCGTACACTATAGTCAACGAAGCCACCAAACGCACGGGTTAATAAAAGCGCGTGTTAGCGCTGTACCGCCGATGAACTGCCTTTCGCGCTGCAGTTTTTGCAATTTTAAATTCCCTAAGGGAACTGCTTGGAAACGTGCAAAGCTATAGTGTGACTAACATTGCAGTACTTTTTTTAAATGTTACTAGAGAGAAGGGCCACATGATATATTTAAAGGCAGAGCAGCGCCAGTCAAATTAGATACAGCGCTGGCGGCAAGGCCGGGTTTAGTCCTATGCGGCGTAAGCATAATAAGAAATAATTCAGCTGAGTGCAAAATTCACTTGCAAGAAGCGACTACGTTGTGAAACAAACAAATCACTCGGCGTGTTAAGTCTGCTCAGACAGCATCAAGGTATGATGACGTGACGCGAACTACTCAGGGAAAAATGGATCAGCGAAAAATAGAACAAAAATACCATATGCAGTAACTATTAGCAATTCTCGCCCTGAGCTACCTATTTTCTAAACACATTTCCCAAAAAACCACAATATCTAAGGTGCCCTCGGGCGAAATGAATAAAGCTGTTAAAGAAGCACTTGCTTGGTGTCATTCCGATAAGACACAGCGTGATTTATACCCTTTACAAACGGGGCAGGGTGAAAACTTCGCAGCTAAAAAGAATCAAGAGTTATGCATGAAGCAACTAGCAACAGTTAAACATGGGCGAAGCCACGCATAAGATAAATGTAAAAACATGAAGTGCGCGACAGCTGGTGCGAGGATTTACCGGGCCACATAAAACTAACAATTTCAGTTCTTGCAAACTTCTGTAGCTTTAACATGCAAAACAATGCGCTCATGCAGTCGTGCTGCCTAGCTAGCCCAACGCGGTAAAGAAGCGGAAAACAATATAAGCGGCAAACGGCATTCCGAACTTTAGCGAAATGCCTTTCAACCGCATGTTGCACTGCACACGAACTTCGTCGCTTACCCGTCTAACTACAGTTGAGTAAAAAAATAATAATAAAAAATAAAAAACACCGAAGCGACAAAGGAAAGGATGAGAACAAGAAATTTCGCGCCGAAGCTACGATCCATTGCCACCGTTGCTCCTGCTGATGAGGCTTTGCGGGGAATAATTAGAACCGTATCACCGGCACGTTTTCGCCGGTATTTGAGCCCCCCCACCCTGCAACAATTCTTCTTCGACATTCTTCGGAAGCTTTGGCCATCCCACACATGCGAAGGGTGTTGCTTATTTTGCTCTGAAAACATAAATAAGACGGAGAAGCACTATCAGCGACGCAACAAACTACGGCGTGCTACGGCGCGCGGCTCGCTCCTCTCCCATGCGTTCTGCGCAAGGCCGCCACCAGTGGCGCGGCCATCGGCGTGCACGCCGCGTATAGGATCTGGCTACAAAGCTACAAAGATGTCGAATGGAGACCTGCTCCTTGAATTGAAGGATAAAACACAACACAATAAAATTAATGACTTGAAATGCATTGGCGATGTAGCAGTCACTGTGTCGGCACATCGAACCATGAACACGAGCCGTGGAGTAATCTCTGAAGACGACTTCTTAGACCTTAGTAACGAAGAGCTGCTTGAAGGTTTCCAGGATCAAAATGTGATCAAAGTAGAAAGAATCCTAATCCGCAGGAACAATGAACAACTTCCAACAAAGCACATAGTATTAACCTTTGGTACCAGTCTACTGCCTAGTACATTGGATGCAGGCTATATCAAAGTACGTGTTAGGCCGTAAATCCCAAATCCTCGACGGTGCTTTAAGTGCCAGAGGTATGGGCATGGATCCCAGACATGCCGAGGAAGGCAGACTTGCGCAAAATGCAGCTCGAACGATCATCCATCAGACACTTGCGACTCATCTCCACATTGCGTGAACTGTGATGGAAGCTATCCAGCCTTCTCTAGAACATGCCCTAAATGGAAGAAGGACAAAGAAATCATTGCATTAAAGGTCAGAGAAAATATAACATTTCACGAAGCAAGAAAGCGTCTGTCATATTTAGATCACACAAGCTTTTCCGAGGTGGCGCGACTGGGGGCAGTGTCACAAATCTCTCGGGAGTCTACCGCGGTCACTGATAGTGGCCCGGTAATCACTCCGCCTGCCCCCCTGGTGGCTGCAGCAAGTGCTGCTCTATCAACATCGAAGGTGGACCTGCCGACTCCGGTCCCGCAGGTCCCAAAGCTAATCCGAACTCCACGGCCTGGGACGCGAGTTTCAGCGCCTAATTGACGATCCTCCATCGCTTCAGAGAAGGTTATGGAGGTCGATCAGAAATCCTCGGCGTCATCGATGCCGAAAGATCAGCGCTCTCAAGAGCGCGCTAGAAGAGATAAAATACCTGTAACTGCTCAAAGAAAGGGACCCGTAACCTAAACGGTTACCGCCCTTGTATACACATCCATCTATCTTTACCACGTGCTCTTGAACACAGACAATAAAAATCTTCCTCAATATGGCTACACAAATAATTCAGTGGAATGCCAGGGGCCTATTTCGCAATCTAGATGACGTCAAAGATCTCCTGGAGGAATATCAGCCACGACTGTTCTGTGTTCAAGAAACACATTTAAAGTCTACACGCCAGAACTTCTTAAAACAGTACATAATTTTCTGTAAAGATAGAAATAATGGCAATTCTTCTTCAGGTAGCGTGGCAATCATAGCCCAAAAGTCAGTTGCATACCAGCATGTATCACTCCAAAGTTCATTTGAAGCAGTGGCTGTTCGGGCTATGTTGTTCAACCAACTTATAACTATTTGCTCTATATATTTACCGCCTGATGAAAGGTTTGACATTGCAGAATTTGAAAAGCTGATTGACCAGCTTCCCGAACCCTATATAATAATCGGAGACTTCAATGCTCACAGCACATTCTGGGGGACTCAAGATGTGATGCGAGAGGACGGGCAATAGAGAACTTCCTTCTTTCTTCTAGAGCCTGCCTATTTAACAAGGCAGAGCCAACCTTTTACAGTTCCACACACAACACGTATTCATGTATAGATTTAGCAACAGGGTCAGCGTCACTTCTTCCATACCTGGAATGGAGAGTTATCAGTAATCCATATGGGAGCGATCATTTCCCTACACTCCTGGAAACAACAAAGTGGCACGATGGACCAGCTTACCCCAAAAAGTGGAAAATTCATAGTGCAGACTGGTCGAAGTTCAGAAAGATATGTAAACTGTGCCTGGAAGGTGTGGACCACCTAGATGTAGAGGAACTGGCCAGCTACATCACTGAACATATCCTCTGTTCTGCTGCATACCTCAGTCCTGCACAGATAAAGTCAATCCAAAGCCGTGGTGGAACAAAGACTGCGAAACTGCAAAGAAACGCCAGAACAAAGCATGGAGTAGATTTTCATGCTATCCAACCACAGAAAACTAATAGAATTTAAGTGGTGCAAAGCAAATGGACGCCGTATCCGCCGAATATCCAAAAGAGAAAGCTGGACGCGCTACATATCCTCAATAAACTCATACACGGATGTTAGCAAAGTATATAACAGGGTACGTAAACTAAAAGGACAACGTCCAAATCCTTTTCCTCTCGTCAATGGCTCTGGTGAGTCAATAGAAGACCAAGCAAACACTCTTGGCGAGCACTTTGAGAGAGTATCAAGTTCGGAAAACTATTCCGAAACTTTCTTAAAGCATAAAAGAATAGCTGAAAATATTCCTCTTCATCCAAAAAAGTCATCAGAAGGGTACAATTGACCGTTAACATTCCACGAACTCAAGCTTGTGCTAGGCTCTTGTGGTAGCTCGGCTCCAGGTTCTGACGCAATAACTTATGAAATAATCAACAATCTGCCTTATGAGACCCTAAACTGCCTTTTAGGCCTTTACAATAAGATATTTGGTACTGGTCATATACCTTCATCTTGGAAAGAAGCAATAGTCCTACCAATACTCAAACACGGCAAAGACCCTTCCTTAGTTAACAGTTACAGGCCAATTGCACTCACTAGCTGCTTACTTAAAGTATTTGAAAAGATGATTAACCAACGCCTTGTCTTCTTTTTGGAACATAATGGTATATTGGACCCTCGCCAATCTGGCTTCCGAAGAGCAAGGTCTACTACTGATAATCTAGTTCTCCTTGAATCATATATACATGATGCATTTGTACATAGCCAATACTGTCTATCAGTGTTCTTTGATCTTGAGAAGGCATATGATACTGCATGGCGACACGGTATTCTGCAAGACCTGTCTTCCTATGGAATTTGTGGTAGTATGCTGAGTATTTTGCAAAATTACTTATCTGAAAGAAAGTTCCGCGTTAGAATTGGCAATGTACTATCGTGCACTTTTATTCAAGAAAACGGTGTACCACAGGGAGGAGTGCTAAGTTGCACACTTTTTATAATCAAAATGAACTCTCTCCGCTCTGTTATACCATCAATGGTGTCTTATTCTGTCTATGTGGACGACATCCAAATCAGCTTTAAATCTTGCAACCTGTCCATATGTGAACGCCAGATACAGTTGAGTGTTAATCGGCTCACGAAATGGGCAGACGAAAACGGGTTTAGATTTAATGCAGAAAAGACTTCCTGTGTGCTGTTTTTCAGACGTAGAGGGCTATGTCCTGACCCTTGCATTACGATGCATGGGAGAAGCCTGGTAAATAGGAAAGAACAAAAATTTCTGGGTGTAACCTTCGATAGTAAGCTAACCTTCACGCAGCATATAAAACAGTTGAAGCTGAAATGCCTTAAAACCATGAACCTTTTAAAGATTTTATCTCATAAGTCGTGGGGAACAGATAGGTATTGCCTCCTATCTCTTTTTAAAAGCCTTGTGTTGTCACGCATAGACTACGTATGTGTTGTATACCAGTCGGCTTCAAAGACAACACTTAAGCAACTCGATCCTGTCTATCACTTAGGTATCCGCCTAGCACTTGGTGCCTTTCAGACGAGCCCCGTCCAAAGTCTATACGCAGAATCGGATCAGTGGCCGCTGGATTACCAACGTACATATCTGGCCTATGCAATAAGAATCATGTCACTAAAACAACATCCTTGCAAAGCACTCATAAGTGATCAGTCTACAAATCAGTTGTACTTAAACAGGCCTTCACACGCCCCGCCGTTCCCATTGGCAGTAAAATCTGTTGCAGAAAAACTCGGAGTACTTTTCACAGATCTACAGGAAAGCGACAATGCTGAACCTATCCCACCTTGGGAGCAATGTACAGTTACCTGTGACTTGTCCTTTAGAGAACTGATCAAAAAGAGTTGTCCAAGTGCCCACATCCAGCAACATTTTTTGGCCCTTGAAGGCAAGTATAGATCGATGGCATTTTTCACTGATGCTTCGAAGTCGGCAACTTCAGTATCATGTGCAGCCCATGGCCCAAACTTCTCCAACACTAAAACCTTACATAACCATAGCAGCATTTTTACAGCCGAAGCGTACGGTATCCTGATCACTGTTGAATACATAGTGCAGCACAAGATACAAAAGTCCATAATATACACAGATTCCTTAAGTGTTGTCACAGCCCTGTCCTGTGGCAAAACAAGCCGAAACCCTGTATTAAACATGCTCCTTAAACACATTCACGTAGCATATAAACAAAACCTCGCTCTTGTTGTATGCTGGGTGCCAGGACACTCCGGGATCGCAGGCAATGAAATTGCAGACAAGAATGCTGGACAAGCGGCTCATCAGGATATTATTGATGTAAGCTGGGTACCTGGTGTAGATATGAAACCTGCGGTACGAAAGGTGCTTCATAACCATTGGCAAGCTGAGTGGGACAAGCAAGTGGAAAATAGGCTGCACCTGCTTAAACTGCGATTAACCAAACCTTTCCCACTGAAGCTGGATAGGCACACCGAAGTCACCCTAGCACGACTCAGAATAGGACACACTTATGGCACACACAAACACCTATTGACTGCAAATGACCCACCGACGTGCACACGCTGCGGTGAGAACTTAACCGTCCTACATGTCCTCATTCAATGTCCCGAACTTCACCGAGAGCGAGTAGCTCATTTTAAGGAACTCTACACACACCATATACCACCCCATCCCTCGATGTTCTTATCAGAAGATGCACTTTTTAACTTTAAAAGAGTGCTTAATTATCTTGCACAAGCTAACTTACTAGATATGATCTCATTCCATGCTAACCATCAGATTGTGCCGCACAGGTGAAGTACAATCTGATGCACAAAAGTATGTCTGAGCTCTCTTGCACTTCTTGCGTGAGCAAAAATTGTACAGCAAGGGACTCGGTCAATCCGCAACAATTTACCATGTGTGCCTATAACCAATGCATTTAAGACTTTATATTTCTCCTCATAATTTTAGAATTCATTCACTAGTATTTATAGATTTGTCTTATGTGTAGGCCTCTATACAGCCTCTATTTTAAGTCACAGCACCAAACCCACAATTTTACTAAACAAAAAGACATGTCCTGGCGCTCTTTGGCCTTAGATGCCCTTGCGCCAATAAACTCCAATCATCATCATCATCAATCAGTATGGTCAGACAAGACATACTTTGCAAGCATGTCTGTTAGGGTGCGATTGAAACGCTCCGTGAGACCGTTAGTCTGTGGATGGTAAGATGTAGTCAACTTGTGCTTGGTTGAGCAGGACTGCAGTATGTTGGCGATGACTTTAGAAAGGAGGTAGAGCTAATGAAAGGGAACGGAAAACAGAGTGAGCGCTAACTTCCAACCGATGGTTTATTTCGTGACACAGAAGGCTACTTGTACACCCGGCAAACCATGTGACATCAAGAGATTACAAAAAACCAAGCTACAAAACCGATAGTAACCATGTGACAACATATTCAGACAGCCTGTGGCTGCAGTTGGAGATATGCCAATTCATTGCTTGATAATGATAATGAAGGTGAGCTTACACATGCATGGCCCAGACGAATGATAGGCTTTGCTTCGATGATTTCTCTTGTGAGCTGATTACGACTACGACCTAGAATGACGCATTCCTCTAAGACAGGTTCGCAACCACACGTTTTGCAGTGCTGCGCAAGAAACCCCCCAGCTGTAATACAATTGTTAGCATTGTAACCATGTTCGTGCAGCCTGTCATTCAGACATTGGCCAATTTGACCAACGTAACGTTTTCCACACTTGAGTGGAAAACAATAAACAACACAATGTGTGCAATTAACGAACTTATTTTTGTGATTCTTATCACAGCTAGGAGGAGCCTCCTTATTCGGATTAGTGAGCTTGCAAATCTTCATAAGCTTGTTAGGGGCAGAAATCACTGCACGAACATTCGCTCGCTTGGCAATTTTCTTGAGATTTTGTGAGACGGTGTGGATATAAGGAATCATGCTTATCCTACCCCGAGTAGTTGCAGGATTATCTGCTTGCTGGTTGTTTTTTCTAAACCCTCTTGGAATTCATTCTGCTACTGACACTTGTAGGGACACGGGATAACCAGCCTGCGATAGCCGTTCGCACTGAGAGGCAAAGCTAGACGAAACACTATGGTGGCACGACTTTTTCGAAGCATTGTTAAGGCAAAGGTTAGCAATGCCTCTCTTGACCAACTTAGAATAAGCGGAATGAAATGGAAGAAGTGGTTTGTTAGCACGAGGTTCATAGTGCCAACACGTGTGAATATCCAAACAAGCTAAGCACAGATCCAAAAACCGGATCGTGTGATCCTGTGGGAGCTCATAGGTAACGTCAAGGGGCGCAAGGCATTCTTTGATTATTGGAACTACTGTGGCAACCTCAGTCTCAAGGTCAGCTGGAGAACACTGAATACAAAACAAAAAATTGTCCACATAACGAAATATTTTAATAACATTAGTCTGATTAAGGTTCACTGACATGGCGACATCTAGGCGAGCTAAAAATAAATCACTGAGGAGCGGGGCAATGCACGAACCGATGCATACTCCATTTTTCTGCAAATAGATGGTGTCATTCCATGAACGTTGATGACAAATAAAAGCTCAAAAGTTCTAAAAAGTTATTACTAGACAGCCCAGCATTATTTTGAAAACGGGTGACGCCAAATTCATCAATTCTTTTTGAAATAGCTGACAGCAGGTCATTGTGAGGAATAGAATGGTAGAGGTCCTTCACATCGACGGAGAAGACTTGAAAGCCTCGATCAGAGTTGTCCTTTAAAAATTCAATTACTTCATCGGAGTTGCGTATTAAAAACGGGTCACTCACAGGTAAAATTGCTAGCTTGGCTTGCAGAAACTGCTCTTCAAATCATTTCCCTGTTACTGCTTTTGCAATTACGCTATTACAACTCTTCATACTGTCACGTGGTAGTGACAGTGAAGAAAGCAGCCAAACTGGGAAAGACTAAACTAGCGTTTTATTGTGTGGACTTGTGCCCTCAAAAACAGGGTACACTTAAAGAATAGTGACAATGGTGAACACAGTCGGCGATCGTCAAAATCTGATCAGCGGGTCAAGCGCGTCGGCTCTTATACATCAGTCGTCGAATGTTCCAGAGTAATCGCTGGGACCCACATGCCTTCCACAAAGTTCTACACCATTCGCGTCGCGCGCACACATGCAATCAGATTGCACAAGGTTCGGTCACAGACAGCGGATGGAAGCATCGATAATATTCCAGAAACTTCCGATACATGCAGGCGCGTCCTGCGCTGTGTGATAACATTTGTTAGACGGTGAAACGTGTCGCCCGATAAAGACAAACAAGTACACGTGTCAATACTATTATATTACTTTAGCACTTAGGCGAGGGGTGTCTCTTTGTACTTGCGCATTTCTTTTATGCTGTGTGCCCATGAATGCACCTGTTTGTATGTATATACATATATTCGCATGCTGAATGACCTCATAGGACCAAATGATACGATCAAGGTAAATGCATGCGCACCAGCAGGAAAATAATAGCACAGGCAATGGGCCAGATCACTGATGTTCCCATGGGAGAAACAAAGATTTCAGTCTTTCGTTAGTTATGCACTGCAGCTGATTAGATCCAGAGAAGATGAGGCTGACACATACGCTACAATCTGTGAGTAAAGAAACATACGTTTTTACTTACAGGCCAGGCCTGGTCATGCACACAGGGGCCCTGGCTAAGCTTAAGGATAAACACCCGGTCCCGGGCTTATTAACACGGGCCCGGGGCCAGCCTGTGCTTGGAACTACGGGCTGAGCTCAATCATTGCTTATTGATCGGTCTACCATGTCTACCACATGTTGTGCCTAATAAATTTTTCTCGATTTAACTCTTGACTACAACTTAACACAAGTTGTTAACCAATGCACCTGCGGTACTAACATATTAGACCTGGTTTTAACGACTGCACCAGAGACTACTGGTCTGATTTCTTACATAGGAGGATTTAGTGACCACAAGCTCCTTAATTTCCAAATTTATCTGCCTTTAACTTTCACAGGTTCAGCGACTAAAACTATGCGAGATTATAACCGTGATAATTGCAATAGATTCAACCCAGAATTAGAAGTTTTTATAGCAAACCTTTTCTGCCGTCGTTTGCCTCACAGACCGTTAATGAGAATGGAGTTATTTTTAGCAAAGAATGTTATAATTAGTTTACAAGTATGTGCCGCTAATCTCTATATCTAACAATAAAACTAACTCTTGGTTTAACAAACAACTTTGAACATTACGAAATAAAAGGAAACGTTTCTACAAAACTGAAACGCACGAATTCTGCGGCCTACTGGAATAAATACAAGGATTGCTTACACACTTATGTAAAGCATTAAACGCCGCCAAGAAGAAACATTATTCGCAAGACTTGCCATCACTTATCAGAAATAATCCTAAAAAATTCTGGCAAATAGTTTCTCCCTATAATAAGTCTACTAATTGTATTACAATACACGATACAAAACAATCTCTGCTTTCTGATGATGATTGTGTGGAATGCATATTTTGTGTCTGTTTTTACATAGGAAGATTGTTTGCCTATAATTCCTGAACAACCCTTCCCTTTCATAGCTCCAATCACCATCACTGCTGAAGGTATCATGAACCTCATCACGAATCTTAGTTTCTACTTCATCTGGCTTTGATCACATCAACCCTAAAATATTGAAGAATACTACTGATATTTCCAGTCTCTTTCTATGTCTCCTCTTTAACCAGTCTTTGTCATCAGGTGAGCGGCCTAAGGACTGGAAGATTGGTAAGGTAGTTCCCGTATTTAAATCCAGTGACAAGCACTTACCCTGTAATTATCTACCCATTTCACTAACATGCATATGCTGCAAATCACTTGAAAATATTATAGCTTCTCATATCTACGGTCACCTTGAGTCAAATAACTTTTTTTTCACTAATCAGCGTGGCTTCAAAAAAGGCTACTCATGTGACACTCAGTTATTTTAATTCACAACTGACCTTCACTTCAACATGAACACTAACAATCAAACTGGTTGCCTCTTTCTTTATTTCCCTAAGGCGTTTGATACTGTACCTCATTGCCGTTTGATTTCCAAATCGTCTGCCCTTTGTATTGATTCATTAACTCTCTCTTGGCTACGTAACTTCTTGTCTTCGCGTCAGCAATTTGCAGTGGTCAACAACATTTCCACTAACATTTGCGACGTCATATCTGGTGTCCCTAAAGCAATGTGCCAGGTTCATTGCTTTTTTTAATATACATTGACTTGCCCGCTAACCTTTCATCCTCACTTAGGTTGTTTGCTGATGACTGCGTCATCTACCAGAATATTAAATGTTTCGATGATCATTCTACTTTCCAAAATGACCTTAAACTAAGCTATAGACGTTGCGTAACTTGGCAGATGTTCCTTAAGAGGAAGCTTTAGCTCGTGTACTCCTATCTAAATACATGTAAAAGGAGAATTCGTTTTTCTCAGCAACCAATGCACCAAATTTCATAAGGTTTGTTGCATTTAAAAGAAAAATTTTAAATCTAGTGACTTTGGTGACAAATTTTCGTTTTAGGTCCTCAATTTTTTATAAAAAATTTGGCACAAATTGAAAATTTTCAAAAACAAAACTATAAAGTTTACAACACTAACTCAGCAATGAAAAAAGATAATACAATTCTGTGAGTTGCAACTGGTAGTACATCTAAAACGGACATTTATGTGTTACACAGAAACTCGAAAAATTTAGTAATATGGAAATACAGCTTTTGCAGAACCCTGGTAAACAATGTAACAAATTCACGTAAGATATAAAATGATGTATCGAATTTGTCCACTTTGAATGATCTATTGGATGCCCTTTACAGAACCGCGATATCTGCTTTTGATGCAGAGCTGTGAATTTGTAAACTTCGTGCTTCTATTTATTTCAAACTTACGAATTTTTGAAAATCCTTTTAACGAAATTCAGGACCTCAATCGAAATTCCGCTTTAACTTTCTCTCTGAAATGCAACAAATTTCATTAAAATCGGTCCAGGGGTTATCTCAGAAAAACTTTTTTGCATTTTACATGTATTTGAATAGGCGGCGTCAGAGTTGCGCTCGATCTAAAGCTTCCTCTTAACACCTCCAAATGCTAGTTAATCTTGTTAGGTAAAAGCACACTAACTCAATGTTTGGCTATTCGATTAATAATACAGCAGCTTTGACTGCCCCATTGTGCAAATATCTCGGCGTTCATCTTTAATCAGACTTATCCTGGACAATGCATATAGCAACTGTCTCATCCAAAGCTTCTTAATCTCTCGCCTACCTGCGTAGAAACTTGCGCAACATACCTTCTAATGTACGAAAATTAGCATATCTTACTTATGTTCACCCACAACTTGAATACGGTTCGTCCACATGGTCACCATATCATTTCATTTCATTTCATTTATTTACTCTCAAGGCCATACAGGCATAACAGAGAGGAGTGGCATTAGAAAAAGAAAGAAAAATAGCTAATGAGGCAGCACATGGTCACAGATAGCAGACTTGAACGTATCATGGTCTGTGATAGTGACGATGGATGTGGGAAGGCGATTCCAGTCTTGACTTGTTTTCGGGATGAAGGCTTCGAGGTATGCATTGCTTTTACACTGACGCACCCCAACCTTCATTCGATGATCAATACAGAATGACAAATGGCTCGGTGGTGAGAAAAGTGTCATTTTTAGCTCATTATTAGTGTAGTATATTTTGTGAAACAGGCATAAGCAGGAAATTCAACGTCTAGTAGAAAGGAGAGGTAGTTCAAGCATTTGCTTCATGCGAGAAACGTTGGCTAAGCGATAGTAGTTAGAGAGGATAAACCTAACTGAGCGGTCCTGAACCGATTCTATGGACTGTGTTAACGAGCTAGTGTACGGGTCCCATATTGATGAAGCGTACTCGAGTTTAGAACGCACGAGTTTTTTATATAGTAGTTTCAGCGGAACGGGAGCGAGGCGGAAATTCTGCCTAAGAAAACCAAGGGAACTGTTAGCTTTGTTAATAACATGGTGGATTTGCTTCTGCCATGACAGATTATGAGTGATATGGACGCCTAGATACTTGTAGCTGTCGACGAACTGAAGAGGGCAACCGTTCAGATCATAGACCTGAGAAATGGACTGGTTAATCTTTCGAGACACCCTCATTGCTTTAGATTTGTTAATGTTTAGTTTCATAAGCCATGCATCACACCAAGAAAAAATTTTATTTAAGTCAGATTGAAGAACGAAGAAGTCAGACTCATTAGAAACTACGCGGTACAGAACGCAGTTGTCTGCAAAGAGCCTTATGTTAGAAGTAACAGAATCAGGCAGGTCAATAATATAAATTAGAAAAAGAAGAGGCCCTAGGACTGACCCCTGGGGAACACCGGATGTTACATTGCATGATTTAGAGTCATGATCATTAACAGAAACGTATTCTGTTCTATTCTGCAAGAAACATTCAATCCACTTAAGCAGGTTGCAATTAAGATGGAGTGTGCTAAGTTTCAGTAATAGTAGTCGATGTGAGACAGTATCGAAAGCTTTCGCGAAGTCAAGGAAGATGCAGTCAATAACTGAAGCTCGATCTAATGCGGAAGACAAATCATTAGTAAAGGTTAATAATTGAGTCTCACAAGAATAATTTTTTGCGAAATCCATGCTGCTGTGACGCAAAAAAATTATTATACTCGAGAAAGCTAATCAGGTTGCAGTAGATTATGTGCTCTAATAATTTGCATGGAATAGAAGTTAAGGAGATCGGCCGGTAGTTTAAGAGGTTATGTGTATCACTGGATTTGTGGACTGGAATCACCTTCGCCGTCCTCCAGTCGTCCGGAAGTGTTGAACTCTGCAAATACTGCTTAAAAATATATGACAAGAAAGCAGATGAATACGCTACAGTACTCTTAAGGAATTTGTAATTTATGGTATCAACACCTGCTGATGAAGAAAGTTTAGCTTTCTTTATCAAATTGTATATGCCATCTAAATCGATCGAAATCGGCTCCATCTCAGGGTATAAAGGCACGGGGGGACGGTGAAGTATCTATTAGAGCGTCAGAAAAAGATAGCGAGAATGTGTTGTTAAAAACCGTTAAGCAAAGCCCACAAGGGACAGGAAATCCATCATCAGTTTTCAGAACGATTTTTGTGGGTTTGCGTACGTTAATAATGTTCCAAAACTTTTAGGATTAGTTGTGAGTGGATGAGGTAGTGTTTCAGAAAAAAAGTAATTCTTGGCTGAGCGAATGGCCATTTTATATTCAGATGCGATGGCTAGGTACGCAGCTTTTGCTTTGGTTTCCCCAGATAGCTTGAAGCGTCGAAAAATGTGTTTTTTCTTGTTAAGAAGCTGTTTTAAAACTCAAGTTAAACCAAGGAGCCCGATTGCATGGAGATAATAGGCGAGTCAGAACATATATTTCAGTTAGCGTTTTAACTTTGTTTTTGAAAAGGAGCCAGTTTTCTGCAATAGTTCTTTCCCAGAACTGAGGAAAAAAGAAATCGGCAAAACTTTGTAATTCGTTATTGATTGAGGAAAAATCTGCTCGGCTGTATTCACGAATTTTCTTAGTGTTTTAGACGTTGTGGCGAGCGTAAGGGTATTGCAAAATGAATCACGCAGTGATCGCTTAAACCAGGTATAATTGATAATGATGAAATTGAATCAGGGGATGGGGTGAAGACGAGGTCAAGGATGTTGGCAGAAATTGCAGTGACACGGGTAGGCTCTTTAACAAACTGGGTGAGGCCAAATGTCAAACATATATGTATCAAGAAAGGTTGAACATTGGGATGAGGATAAAGTCACTGATGGGAAGTCAACAGCCCAGTCAATGCCAGGGAAATTGAAATCACCGGGCAAGAATATTGGTGCTGCTGGATATTTAACAACGATTTGGTTAAGACAGTCAAATAGCTCATTGCAAAATGTGGATGTACTATCGGGTGGTCGATAGCAAGCGGCAAATATCACGTCTTTGTTATTTATGTGAATACAACAGCACAAGAACTCAATTTGCAAAGGCACGTGTATATCAAAAGAGGTGATATCAGATAAAACAGCGATCAAGGTGCCACTGCCACATTGTCCTATTCTGTCATTTCTATAAATATTGTAAGCCTTACTGCACGCGAAAAAACAATATCTGCATTGCACGTGTCGATCAGCGCAGACAGAGCATCGCGCTTATTCATAATGGAGCGGATGTTAGTGAACAGCACAGAGTAATCGTCATGCTTATTCTGTACGGCCGCGCGATGCTAACTCGAATCGGGTGACGGGGGATTCGCAGGGAAATTTATTCCGCTGCTGCCTACATTACCGCTGGCAGTAGAAATACTGTTCTGCTGGAGTTCATAAATAGTATCGGTTTGAGAGCAATACGCGTAGCACGTTTTGTTGGTGAACAATTTGTTGTACCTGAGATGATACAATTGACCAAAAGACTTCCCAAATGCAATTAACTTATTCCTGGTCATTCTACTTGCCTGACAGAAGTCTTGAATGGATACCCCGGATTCTTTCAGTTTCTTTTGTGTTAATATGTTTTCCTTTGCTTTAAATGATGCTAATTTCACTACCACTGGTCGACATTTGTTATTTATAAAGGAACCTAAGCGATGCACACGCTCAATTCCTTCTTCAGGTAATTGCAACGTGAAAAACCCTACGAGGAGTGCACGAACTTTTTTTCTGTTTCCGCCCAAGTTTCAGAGTCGCCATCGGCGATACCATAGAAAATCAAGTTATCTCTTCTTGACCTGTCCTCGAAATCGTCCAGATGAGATTGCACCGATGCATTCTCACTTTTCATGGCTTCGGTAATAATGCCTCTGATATGAGCAGGTTCTTGCTGAGTTTCAAGTGCAGCGACTTTCTGCTCTACGTACGCTAATCTGGCATTCATGCTTGTAATACGCTCCTCAAGTAATCCTTGGTTGGCTTTCACTTCATTAAGAGTTGAGATTAGCTCAGCGTGACTCGCATCCATTTTAGTAGCAAGAGAGTTCATGGCCTCGAGAACCAGGTTAGTGCTACAACTGGGATCAGGCCCAGGGTTAAGCTCAATGTCTCCGGACATCACAAGCAACTTCGTAACATGTACACAGTCGGCAAATAAACACCACCAAATGTCCGGGCATGGGACGAGCAGCAAAGCGCGATTGCTAGAGCACTTACAGTAAAGGGAAGTCGAGTTACCAACCTGGATGTAAAAGAAGAACGGTCTCAGCAAAGACTGTGCCATTGCTGCTATCCCATGCCCACTGACAAGGGTCATGAAGTTCAGTGTTTGACGGAAGCCCGTCTGGTCGGGATGAAACATGGTTAAAAGGTAAACAAAAACCCGGGGCACTTCGCCAGGGGCACTACGCCGGGGCACTTCGGGGCACGCCGGAGCACCCGGGGCACTTCGCCGAAACGTCTTCGTTTCTTTTAATTCTTTATTTGGTCGGCGAAGTGCCCCGGGTATTTGTTTACCTTTTAACCATGACAAGGGTCATCATCGTTGGCCTATTTATATGCGCACCACAGGGTGACGCATGCGTTGATGTCGTTGGTTTCGTGAAAAGATCTGATGCGATGATTCCGCTGACGTTTCTGGCATGCGCAGACGAAGAGAACAGCAAATCGCCGCATGATGCAAAGGCCGAGTTTTCAGCAAGGAAGGGCATAGTACAGGCTCCGTCGGAGGGGTTCCAGGCACGGACAGGAAACAGCCCAATTAGTGGAAGAATCTGGATGTAAAAGAAGAACGGTCTCAGCAAAGACTGCGCCATTGGTGCTATCCCATGCCCACTAACAAGGGTCGTCATCGTTGGCCTATTTATATGCACACCACAGGGTGACGCATGTGTTGATGCCGTTGGTTTGGTTATCAAGATTATTGTTGGTTATATCAAGATTATCTAATCCATACGTTGAAAGCCGTTCGGAACAGGGCAGCCAGATTCATCTCTGGCAACTGCGACTATCATTCAAGCATTACCCGAATAAAACAAGACCTTCCATTTCAGTCATTGGAAGATTGGCACGTCATTGCTCTTTAGGTCTGTTTCGCAGATACATTTATAGCAATAACTTTCACTGTTTGCCACTTCATGCTCCTGTGCGCACATCTCGATGCATTCACAACGCACTTAGTTTCATGCGCATTCATGGTCAAACGCTGGCTTTTAACTCATCACCACTACCTATAGCTATTGCACACTGGAACGATCTCCCGGATCACACTGCATCCATCTCCATTCGTAAAACATTCCATGTTGAACTGAATTTCTTGCGTGTTAATATTGTATAACGATGTTGCACTTTGCTATTTTTCTGTAATGTAGTAACTGTTGCCCCCCTTCCTCAAAGCTCTTCAGTGGGCCTGTAAGGTATTGTGAATAAATAAACAAATTTACACCTGGGCCTGGGCCAAAAAAATCATGCCCGTGCAGTGCTCTAATTTGTGCCACGAAGGAGCACTTGTGCCACTGGGGCACAAGCTGGAATGCCTAATCAGGCAAGTCGACATTCCTGTTTACATTTACATTTCCATTTATTTCACCTTAAAGGCCCGAAGGCATTACATAAGGGGATGGGGCGTACAAGATGTACCATACAATTAGAGAAAAACTCAAAGAAAAAAAATAGAAAACGCAGTACGGAAGGTAAACAATCCAAGAGCAATGACAATGTTACAAAGTGAGACATAAAAGAGCATTATAAAACGGCATTAAGACGACGACTATATTCGGTTAGATTGCCACATGGGATTGTTTAGTATATTGCGGAAAGTTTGTAGGTTACTGCACGTGACTGTATTATCGGATAGGTTGTTCTATAGTGTTATACCATTAATAAAGAGTGAGTTATTCATGGCAGAACTTCGGCCGTTGATTGGTGCTATAGGGTGGCTGTGGTTTATGCGGAATGAAGTTCGATGTGACCGTTGCAGGAGGACGGTGTGGTGATCAAGGGCGATAAAAAAAAACATGGATAAGGATAGTTGGAAAACAATACGACGAGATTCAAGTGATGGCTGATTCAGTGATTCTTTCAGTGCGGTGATGCTGGTATCGTTGTGAGTACTGGGAGCATATAAAATGGGCGGCGTGGTTTTGGAGCCTTTCTAAATCGTTAGTAAGATAAGTTTGTGATGCGTGCCAAATTGAACAAGCATACTTGAGTTTTGGTCGCACGAAGGTTTGGTAAGCTAGCTTTTTTATGTCCGGTAATGCTAATTTCAAATTGCAGCAGCTGTATCCGAGTGTGCACGAGGCTTCTGCACAGATGGATTGAATATGGGTTGACCATGTTAGCGATGGTGACATATGCACTCCGAGATATTTGTATAACGATGTACGGCTAACCGAAAATGACTTGATACTGTAGTGTAATGTGCTGTGCTGATTTGGCAGGTGAAAGACATCATTTTACATTTAGTAAGGTTTAATGGCATGAGTGATTTGTCGCACCAAGTTGCAGTTAATCCTAGGTTATGTTGAAGTGCAGTGCTGTCATCTGGATTACGGATGGGAGAGTATAAAATGCAGCCATTGGCAAAAGTCTTAACTTGGTTAGTATGTTAGTGGGCAAGTCATTTATGTATATTAGGAAAAGAAGCAGGGAGAGACAGGCACCCTGGAGTACGCCTGATGTTGCGTCAGAGAGAGGTGAGTCGTAGTTATTAGCGGTTGTGAACTGCGTCCATTTTTTTTTTTCTAGCCAGGAAATTATGTTAGGAAGGATCCAAAGTTGCACAGTTTAGAGAGTAATTGGTTATGAGGGACACAGTCGAATGCCTTAGAAAAATCTAAAATATGGCGTCAGCTTGAAGATTTTCGTCTATGTAATGTAGTATATCGTGTGTGAATTCTGCCAGTTAAGTTTCACACAACTGTTTCCGGAAACCGTGTTTGTGATGAAAGAAAAAATTTATGGATTCCAGATAAGTCATTAGGTGTGAACCTAGGATGTGTTCGAGCATTTTCGAGGGGATGCTGGTTAAGGATATAGGACGTAGTTTGCACGATTACCTATTTTAAAAATTGAGATAACCTGAGCTTTCTTCTAATCGTCAGGGACGGTTCCTGTTTGTAGTGATTGCATGAAGATCAAGTGTATAATCTGGCTTAAGACTGATATGGTACCTTTTAGTAATTTGCTGTTAATATTGTCACAGCCGGCTGAGGATGAAGATTTGAGATCGTTAATCAGTTTCTGTTCCTTCTGGGCAGATTTCAATTCCTGGCATTGCTGTAGAGGCAGAATCGGGCAATGTTCCGGTATCGCTGGTATTATTAGCAGTGGAGAACACAGACGAAAAATGGTCGTTTAAAGCAGAAGCGCAATGCGCGGCATCGATAGGGTCTCCGTTAGCGTCTGTGAGGTCTATTTGATTAGGTTGGGAGGATGTAGGGGAAAGCATGCACCAAAATTTGTCGGGGCTTGTTTGAAGTACTGATAGTTGGTCATCAGAAAAGAACTTGCGACGCCTCCACGAATCGTCTCCACCCACTGGGCACCGCTCAGTGCTGGTCCCACAAACAGCCCAATTCATTTGAACAGCAGGGCTGCCTCCAGGATCTGCCTGGGTATGGTCTCCCGTCGTTCCAAGAGCCAGCACTGCCTTGTTGCAGCCAACCTTCTGAGCCCTTGTTCGCCTCTGCGCATGCCTCACACTTTCTTTCATCTGCTTTGCGGCGCCTTTTATCATTTTCCTGCCATCTGTCCTTCGTTTGGGCTGCTGTTCATTTCTTGTTGTTTAGTGTGGCAGCTATCGAGCACATCTTCCAGCACAAGTATATTGTTGCACGCACATCTCGGTCATCTCCCGTCTAAAACGGCTATTTTTGGCCTGCCTCAGAAAGCTTTTGAAACAAAAATGGCAGGAGGAGGAGGAGAAGGAAAGAACTTTATTGTGTGCCCTGCGAGTTGGTGGGGCTCATAATAAATTTATACAATCATTACACAATTCTAATTGCGCCTTTTTTTTTACCAGGAAAATTCGTCAACAACACTTCTTGGGTGGTGTAATCTGATAGAAAAGCAAAACTGTGTTCACAACAGGCTACCATCAGAGCCAGGCTAGCCAGCATCATCGCCATCACAAAATGGTGACCATGGATAGTGACAGAACGAGTTTGCAGATAGCATAATGACCACGACTTGCACTCCCAGTCTGATGAAGAAAGCACATTCAAACGATAAGCTATTGTACATGTTAAGCTAGCAGCAACCAGTCACCTCACATGCTATTACTGCATGGATCACTGGACGAACTAGGCATGGGCCACCATTGCATTTGTGATTATGTAAGACTTATTAGATAAATGCAGAATAGCAAACACACTATGGATCATACAGACCATTGCATGTTGTGGTTCATCACAGATAGCGATAAAGTGCTGTCTGAGAGTGGTGAAGGTGGACATTAGGTAATTAAAATTCTATTCTGCGAAGCCAAAGCTTGTTGCTAGGTATTTCTTTTTACCTGAATGAGAGGCAGTCTACGTCTTTCTCAATAAAAAAATTGGGTGCACATTTCGTTTCTATTTTAAAAGCTTTAGTGTCATTGTTGAATTAGTTTTTTTAATTTGAACCCACAATACGTGGGTGCGCATTCAATTTGGGGTTGAGTTAGAATAGGCGAAAATACTTTGTAACAAGCATGTGACACCCCCTCGCGCAGCAGGCTCAAGTTCTTCCGCGGCCAGGCTCGACGTTGTGGGCGAGGACCTGCCGATTTTAGACATGTGGCACACAGGCTTTGTACCGTCATCTGTGCCACCATACATGCTGACCGTCGAAATCTGCGTGCACCCCATTTCTATGGAGCTGGGCACAGGGGCCAGCGTGTCAGTCATAGCCGGGAAACTGTTCAAGCGTACTTTCCCCGGCGTGTCCATCAAGGCTTCAGGCGTGATGCTGCACAGCCACTCCGGGCATCTCTCCCAGGTCCAGGGTCAGGCACAGGTCAGCGCTCGCTTTGGCAACAGGCAGGCAATCCTTCTCATTTACTTGACCAAGGGATCGTCACCGACGCTGCTGGGCCAAAACTGGATTCATGCTCTAGGCGTTCGTCTGCCAAAGTACCAGGAAGCCAGCCTGCATGTGATAAAAGACGTCCCCAGCCTCCTGACCGAGTTCAAGTCCCTGTTCCACTCAGGCGTGGGCACATTCGCCGGCATGATGGCTGGCATCTATGTACCTGAGGGAGCCCGGCCACATTTTTTTTTTTCAAGTCTCGCCCACTGCCGTTCACCCTGAAGGACGGGGTCACCGAGGAGCTGCAATGGTTACAGCGAGAGAGCATCCTGGTGCCCGTCAAGACATCTGAATGGACCGCTCCCATCGTACCAGTCCTCAAGCGAGACGGCAGTGTCAGGATCTGCGAGGATTTCAAGGTTACCATCAACCCCGTCGCTACTGTCGAGAAGTATACCCATTGCCCTGGATTGAAGAACCTGGTCAGCATTGTCCGTTGGACAGAAATTCACCAAGCTCGACCTCAGAGATGTGTACCAGCAGCTGGTGCTCCAGGATGCCTCCCGGAAGTATGTCATAATATCGACAACTTTGGGGCTCTTCCAGTACATGCGCTTACTGTTTGGTGTGGCCTCAGCCCCAGCTATATGCCAGAGGGAGATGGACAATCTCTTAAGGGGCATGAGGCACATGGCAGTGTACTTGGAAGACATCCTCGTTACTGGCAGCAACGACGGGGACCATCTGAAGAACCTGCACGTCTTTGCATGACTGCAGGACGCCGGTCTCAAGCTCAAGCTGGAAAAGTGCATTTTCCAGGCCTCCACTGTTGAGTACTTGGCACATGTCATTTCCCAGGCTGGCCTAGCCCCGGCTCCCCGCAAAGTTGATGCTGTGCTCAAGACACCCAAGCCCCAGAACAAGGAGCTTCAGGGCTACCTTGACCTCGTCAACTTCTACAGGAGGTTCTTGCCAAACATGTTGGAGCATCTACAGCCGCTCCATCTTCTGCTTCAAGATGGTCAGCAATGGGTCTGGAAGAAGGAGCAGGACCGGGCCTTCCAGCGCAGCAAGAAGCTAATCACCAGGACTCCAGTGCTAGTACGCTTCGATCCTGCCAAGCCTATCGTCCTGACCATAGATGTGTCGCCGTACGGCGTGGGAGCCGTCCTGGTGCACCGGGACCAGGATGGCCAGGAACACCTTGTGGCGTTTGCTTCTCGTCAGCTTCATGTTGCAGAGCAATGCTACAGCCAGCTGGACAAGGAAGGCCTAGCCCACATGTTCGGTGTATAACGCTTCCACCAGTATCTGTGGGGCCAGAAGTTTGAGGTGGTCAGGGACCACAAGCCGCTGTTGGGGCTGCTGGGGCCTGATGGCGGTTCTCGTGCAGGCCTCAAGTTGTGCGCTGGACCTTGAGGCTGGCAGCTTACAGTTACCAGCTGGTTTACCGTCCAGGAAAGGGGACCTGGGACCTGTTTATGCTCTGAGCCACCTGCTCCTGCCTGAGGTGCCTGATGTTGGTCTAGAACCTGTTGAAGTGTTTATGCTGGAGCACGCGTAACCAGAGGCAGATCTACGGTATTGCAACCGACCAGCTGGGACCCAGTCCTGTCTCAGATGGTCAAGGCGGTGTCTCGTGGGGAGGAATTGGTTCAGCAGGCCTATGGCCACAAGGCCACTGAGCTGAGCTTGCAGCAGGGCTGCCTACTGTGGGGTTCCAGGGTGGTGATCCCACAGTCTCCGGTCCAGGGTCCTGCAGTTGCGGCACGCAGGTCATCCTGGCATGGAAAAGACCTAGATGGTGGCCCTGTCCCATGTTTGGTAGCCTGGCCTGGACCAGGACGTCGCTCACATAGTGCAGAGCTGCCAAATCTGCCAGGAGCATCAGCGGGCCTCGCACCATGTGGAAATCACCCCCTGGCCGTTCCCAAAGACGCTGGTCCCGCCTGCGTGTGGATTTTGGGAGGCCCATCAAGGGCCATTACTTCCTGGTGGTGGTGGACGCCTTTTCGAAGTGGGCGGAGGTTCTACCTGTCATCACTCCATCAGCAGGCGCGACCATTGCAGCGCTACGACAGGTCTTCGCCGCCCAGGGGTTGCCGGATGTCATCACGTCTGACGATGGTCCTGTTTTCGCCAGCACCGAGTACCTGGCCTGGCTGACGAATAACGGAGTGCGCCAGATGATGGTTCCGCTGTACCACCCTGCTTCAAACGGTGCAGCTGAGCGGGTGGTGCAAACCATCAAGGGCAAGCTCAAGAAGAGCCAGACTGGGGATTTCCGGCCTCAGATTGCCCAGACACTGTTCCAGTACCGGACCACGCCCCACGATGTCACTGGCCGTGCCCCCTGCGAGCTCCTGCTGGGTCGGATGGTCAAGACACCCTTGGACGTCTTGCATCCGGACCTCCGATCCACAGTGTTCCTGAAGCAGCTGAAGCAGAAGCTGGCTGCTGACCGAGGGTGCCGTCCCAGGCCTTTGCCGGAGTTGGGAGCTCCAGTTTTCACCACGAACTTTTGTCCAGGCCCATCCTGGTCCGCTGGACAGGTGATGTCTCCTGCCAGCGCCTCATCGCTGCTCGTCTGCATGCCAGATTGGGCCACGTGGTACAGACACGCCTATCGTATTAGGCCTTGCCTCGGGACCTGGCCAGCACCCTCGACTGCCAGTTCAGAGTTCCAGCCTGCAGGAGGACTAGCGGCAGCACCAGTCGCTTCCAGCGGAGCACCACCCACGTCGGAGGTGGCAAGCGTTGTCAGTGGTGCGGTGCCCATTGGGCTGGTCTCGGGCAGCACCCGGCATTGCCATGCCCGGCTTGTCAACACCGGTGCCCAGGCGGAGTACTCGACGGCAGACGCCACCAGATCGTTACTCGCCTGGGTAGCAGGCACCGTCGACCCTGCTAGGGTGTAGGCAGAACCTCGCACTTTGAACTTGGACGTTTGTTGTCTACAAACAAACTGGGGGTAAGGGGGTGTAACAAGCATGTGACAGCCCCTCGGGCATAATGTTCATTGACCTGCCAGGCTCGGTGGCCTGCCAGACTCGGTAGGCAACATTGGTCACCGCACCGCAATAAACACTGCGAGACACTCTCTCCACATGCCCCATCTGGCCTCCGCAAACGAAACTTCTTCCCTGTGTTTGCACATACCAGAGCATGAGGATCGCGTGACTCGTACGTCGTGGGCCCTGCCTACATTTTTTTGTTCCTCGCTTTTTTGCTACCCGGTGCGCTTCCACTGATGGCGTTGTGCGCGAGCCGTTGCATTTGTCTGGTTTTGTGTAGCACACGATTTGGCCTGCTGTGCACGAGAACGCCTGACTAGCGGTATAAGTTGGTGCTATGCAGTACAAGAACATGCAGGCACTCGGTTTGTGTGTTTCATTATTTCTATGAACTTTAATTCATCTATTGATGCAACAGATCACACAAATAACAGATGTTGCCTTGGATAATTCTCAGTTGCATGTCACTACAAGCAACGTCACAGCAGTACGATGTACATAGGTGCACTTGTGCTATATACGCCAACTCTCCAGCTGGGAGCGCGGTTCCCATGAGAAGTGCAAACAGCATTTGGTTTGAAATTTCCACTCTCTTCGTGGTGCATAGCGACGTAATACTTAACGGACATGATCATTAGCGCGCATTGTAAGCATGGGGCTTGTCAGCTAAAAATGACCCGACCTGGTTAGGGGCCCTTGAAGACCTACCGGATAATTCTACCAAATTTGGCAGTTCCATCAGGGTCGAATTAACGAAAGTCGACTGTATCTGTGTAAAAATGACTTAACATAATGCATACAACTACATACAAATAATGCATGCATACAAACAAACCTGTGCAAGTGCAAGAACAATGTCTCAAATGCAGGTTCCCCCTGCATATGGGTGCACACACGTGTAAAGTAGATGGCTTGGCTTAGGCAGTGCAGAATATTGGCTGCAGACTGTTGTAGAGGGCAGTTAGAGCCATGCGGGAATGCAATGCCACTACATGACCAACTTCTCTGGCCAATGAACTGTGTGTGTTCCAAGCTGCAGCATCGCATGCCAGGCAGCTAGCAAAGATGCTGTTTTTTAAAAGTCTCGACTTAATTTGTGGCCTTTTTTCTCTAGATGTCGTGTAGCTTAGATTTGCATGAGTCCTGTGCTGTATGCCACAGAGCCTGTGTGACCACACTTGGCCTCTTTGTGTACAAACGTATTTTGTGCATTCTTGTACGGTTTCGTAGTGATTATTGAATGCTCTCTGCTGTGTCGATGAAGCCATAACGCTGCTTCTTTCTTTTGTTTTTCCCGCCCCTTTCCTGCATTTGCACATCCCTTGGGTTCACACCTGAATGCTCGTGCCGTTGTTGTGTGCCGCTTTTGTCTCACTCTGTCTGGTTCCGCCATGGCTGGGACTTTAATTAATTTGCATTTTTGCACCCGCTCATCTTCACAAACTTGACAAACACTTGCATCTTTCCATACTCGCAAAATTATGTGCTTTATGTTTTCTTTTTTTCTTTGCTGTGTCAACCTCTGATGACTTATTGTGTTGCAAATGGTTGAATCTTTAATCACTACCATGGCAACACACAATCACCCACCCACTGAACATTGAAAAACACATGACAATGTTGTATTGCCATGGTCACTGTAAACTGTGGGAAATAATGCTGGATGCATGCAACATGTGCATTGCTTTAATGACAATAATTGAAACTTTGCTTGACCTTATTTGTTGGACTTGCCTTTGCCAGTTTCATATAGTGGTATTGCGTGTGCGCCTAGACAAGGACGGCCAGCACATTGTCGAGCACAGAGTTAGGTCTAGGCCAAGCTTTCTTGCACAGTTCAGTGTGGCGTAGGAGCACCAACCATGTCTCTGCAAATAAAAACACTTGACAGTTTCTATGTGGGCGTCCCTGGAAAGCCGATTGACATATCATCGGCATGCTTTTAATATAAGTATAAAGCAAGAAACACACTGAAGACAGTAGTATTTTCTAACTCCTATATATCCTCCCATAATACTCCATCTATATGCATGCTTGTAGCTCAACTGCATGAGAAAAAATACCATTTATAATGCAGGTCCCACGGGAAAATGCTGCACACTAGCGCAGTAGCGAGCGCGCTTCTTAATGAGATTCACTGGCTGATGGGAATGTAGGGTGAGGAGGAGATGTGAAGCAAACGAACAAGGTACACAAAGCAAAAATGGTGGCAGTGTGATGTGGACATGTGGGAGTTATCTAGGCGATGGAAAGGCCTTCAAGTCTCAGTTGCTTATCAGTGGTGCACCCTCTACACTGAGTGCAAGTCACTCTTTGGCTTGTGTGCGCCTGTCGCAGTATGCGCATCGTGGTAAAGTGCAGATATCGCATGTGGAACATTGACTGCTGTCTGTTTAAGCAAATTTAGTTCGGCACTTTTGAGTCCTTATGTTCTCGTGCGAGCTTCTGCCACTTTTACCAGTACACACACATACAAATTTGGTGTTCCCAGTAGTTGCCGTGGCCGATCACCAGTGAAATCAAACTCCGCTTTGCAGACGCAGCTGCCAGTTCGGCCCATGCGAATGATCGCATGCCCTATCTTTATGTGACCCTCTACAGCTACAAACATATCAAGGGAGAGTTGCCCGTACCTACACGCCATCCGACATTGCTGTCGGCTAGGCCCAAGTGGCATGCCTCGTCAGCTACCAAAATTGCGGTACCAAAGTCGATGAAGTGCTTTGCAGTGGCTGTACAGTACTTGGAAAGGAACCACCTTGACAATGAAAGAGCGGGGCACGGGTAATGCTTGAAAGGTGGCAAGTTGGTTTGTGTTCGCCACGTTTTTGGCATTGCACGCAGGCGGATCAGTCTGAGAAATTGAATGAGACAATGTGTGCAATTCAAAATTTCCGTTGCCGTTCTAGATTAATTTTGTTGAGTTGATGGTGGAATTTTGAGTAATTGAGCCGGTCTGAAAATTTGGACAGCAGGTTACTTTCCTCTGTCATTTTTTTTTTTCTGTCTTACTTTGTCTATTTCGTGCAAAGACTACGATTTCTCATGCAATAACCTTTCAAAGCTCACAAATTTAAGTCAATGAAAACATTCCGGTCGCATCCTTCGATACTGAGATGCACATGGCTGCTTAGTTTGCACGTTTTGCACATAAACAGCCTTTGAAAAATGTTTCTTTAGTTATAGTACAGATATTTGAGACTTTGGTGACTTACGTCATAAGCAGTCTACGCTGTGCTACTACAAAGCACCTTAATGTCTTCAAGGATAGTGTGCAAGCAGAGAGCATAAGTGCAGTAAACTACATGAAAATGTTGGCATTCACTTAAACACGTGAGCATACTCGGACAGCTCGAAACTGCTTTGCATGGTGGGCATTCAGCCTGCTGGGCATCTCATTCACGCCGTTCATTGCCACCGTTCGTTGACACTCTCTGGTGCTTGTAATTGGCAGGCCCAACCACTTTTACGCACATGCTTGTCCTGTACAGCTTGTTTTGTTTGACCGAGTGGGTGGAAGCCATTCGTGTAACGGTGCTGAATACTTGTTCTGCATAGTGGAATGGGGCTCACATGGGGTGTGCATCCGTTTGTTCCAATTCCTGCATTTCGTCAGTTCTTTTGTTTAAAGGTGAGAGATTGACATTGAGCTAGCTGGTTAAATAAGTTGCTTTGCAAAGGTGCACTCCACAACAAGCATTGTCTCCCTTCATTTCATTGTCCTTTTTTTTTTTTTGCACCCCAATCGCTCGGTTTTTTTCTTAGAAGGGGTGCAGCATTGCTGTTGTGTGCATGCTGATAAGGGGATGCTTTGAGTTGGTACCTTTTCCGGAAAGCCACTGCTTGGTCTGCAACCAGGACAGCTGTTTTGGCTACATTAATGTGTTGCAATTCATTGTCGAAACACAAGCACTCTCACTTGGGTTGCTCAGTTACCAGATCCTAGGGTTGTGCAAATATTCAAAACATTCTAATTACGAATCGAATACTTTCCTATTCAATTTGGTCCTCGAATCGAATAGGCAAGATTCGAGTGACCAAACATAAAATTGGAGCAAAAATACAATAACTTTTATTTCCTGCACAGCAGAGATACTGTACCACAGCATGCTGTGACTCAGGTAGTCGGCCTTCATCAGTAAAGTCATGACGAATAAAAAAAAATTGATTTGCCATCATGGCCCTGCAAAAGTGAATGTCCAGCGATGCTTTGAAAACCACCAATACAACTTCTGAGGGGGATATGCAATGCTTTATTGCTTTACAGTAATGTGGTAATGGTAATTTTGGCAGCACAACGCCGCTGGTTGTATTGCCAATTCTTTTCCCTTCGCCACTTCTTGTATTCACGCTTCTCTAGAGTCTCAACTATGTGCCTACCCTACCACTCTGGAGCCTACCCATAGCGGTGCTGCAACAACAAAATAAGTTGCTTGGCTGGTTCTTTTATATATGAAAGGCTAGTGACATCATTCTCCACGTCGCAAGCTGCCGCCATCACCGCAGCTGCTTGCAGAACAGTAATCTTCACTGAGAAACATATGCAGGGAACGCTACGTGCTTCACATTGTTATATGAAGCACGTTATGATCAAAGATGTAGTTTAGATGCTTGTTTTGTGCTTGTTCTTCATTGAAACGAATGCTGTGCTGAATGTTGTACGCATGGTACCAAAGAATGTACGCACTTTTTGCTTCAATCGTTGGAGGTTTCTTTTTTTTTAGAGGTACTTTCGGAGTTTTTTTTTTTTTTTCCCTGAGGGAAAATCTCGACCAACTAGAGGCTAACAGCGTCACTGTAATAAAATATTGTTTAGGCATGGCATTAGGCCGTGGGTGTTGTTCAGATACTATATACACACACACACACACACACACACACACACACACACACACACACACACACACACACACACACACACACACACAGGAAAGAGACGACAAACTTTTTGGAAGACTTCTTTTACTTAACGTTTTCGGCTGGTGGACCAGCCTTCGTCAGAGTACAGGGAGTACGAAGGCTGGTCCACCAGCCGAAAAGGTTAAGTAAAAGAAGTCTTCCAAAAAGTTCGTCGTCTCTTTCCTGCGTATGTTACGTCGGGTCCTGCGTGCTGAACTTTGAAGAAAACCCCTATATATGTATATATATATGAAATGAAATGAAATTGTTTATTTGCCATCCTGTACATTTACAGGTGGAGGGACTGTAGATAAAAAGCTGTCTTTCAACAGCTTGACGTGTCCACAATCCCTGTTTTCTGCAGGGAGGCAGCATAACATATGCGCACATACATATACATACATATATGTAGTCAAGAGTTCGACGAAAGTTCGTCTGGTCAGGTAACATGATGATGAAGAAATTGCGGCCACTGACCAAGTCAAGGTGACAAAACACACAGAGACGTTTCGGGTGTGAAAGTGTGACCAAGGAACCCGTACGGGTCCCGAAACGTCTCTGTGTGTTTTTTCACCTTGACTTGGTCAGTGGCCGCAATTTCTTCATCATACATATATGTAGCTGTATACATAGCTTCAGTTACATGTTACTCACTCACACTTTGCTTCATGTCAACAAAGAAATGCAATAACACAGATACATAACGCTACCAGATATTACATCGAAATCGTATACATCAGTTTCAGTTCCTTGGATGATGACGTGAAAAGATCAAATCAGACCGAATTATAGTAATTTAACAGTGTTGGTATTATGTATTTAAGGCATTGTTTCCCATAGTTTGAATGTGGTGTTGGTACTAACCAATCCTCAAAGTGTCTTGTAACGTAATTTGTAGATTTTCTCTGAAGTTGGGCTAGAGTACGCAGGTTACTGATATTTTGATGGATTTCAAGTTTATATACATGACTCAGACGATATCTATAGAGATTGTGAGCTGGGATCACACCAGAATTATTAAAGAAGGTTATTGTCGATGCTGTGTGGGAAGCGTTACATGCGTGGCGGAGATAGTGCTTCTTTTGTAACAGGTGAATATGTTCTAGATTGGTGGATGTTGCATTACCCCATACTAATTGGCAATAGTTTAAATGTGATTGGAAAAGTGAATTGTACAGCAAGAGTTTAATCTGCGTGGAAAGAATGTATCTCATACAGCTTACTACACCAGTTATTCTACTTATTTTGCTTAGAACGTGTTTGATGTGATTGTCCCAAGACATGTTCGCTGAAAAGAAGACACCCAGACATTTGAAAGTCTCGACTATTTCAATAGTCCTTGAGTTTAATACAATGTCTTGATGGGGAGGTATTTGCTTGTTTTTCGGTCTGAATATAACTGCTTTTGTTTTGTTTGCATTTATCTTCACTAAATTCACTCTTGACCATTCCTCTAAGGATTTCATTGCATTGTTGCATTGTTATATAAGAACTTGAATATTATTACCAGTGAAGAAAATACTCGTGTCGTCCACGTAGATAATAAACCTTGCCTGAGAGTTAGTATTGACGATATCATTCAGATATACATTAAAAAGCAAAGGCCCTAAAATATTTCCCTGTGGCACTCCACAATGGATAGCTCTAGCGTTAGAAGTAAAGGTGTCGATTTTCACAATTTGTGTCCTGTCAGATAAGCAGGATTTGACAAGAAATAGTGCCTGTCCTCGTATTCCATAATAGTTTAATTTCTCCAATAAAATGTTATGATCAACTAAATCAAAGGCCTTAGAAAAGTCTATGAAAATACCAACAACTATAGCTTTGTTTTCAAGCTCTGTTAATATATATTCTTTTTGCTCCACTAATGCTAACTCGACTGACTTTTTCTTACGAAAACCAAACTGGTGTGGTGTTAACAGGTTGTTTTTCAATAAAATTTGTCATCCTCGAATGCAAAATTTTTTCGAACACCTTCGAAAAGATTGGCAAAATAGACACCGGCCTGTAATTTCCCAAATCATTACGATCTCCTTTTTTATGTAGAACAGTTACTTTCGCACGCTGCATCTTCACTGGAAAAATTGCCGATTCCAAACACGTAAAAAATATGGGTGAGTATTGGCGCAGTGATTTCAACTACATGTTTAATTGGGCACACTTGAAAACCGTCGATGTCACAACTACAGCTATTGTTTAAAGTTTTTATAACTGACACAATTTCATTCGGTATGACGGGCTGAAGGTATATTGTGTTCTCATTGTTAGTGCAAATATATTTACTAGTATGACAGGTCGTAGCGCGAGTACTAGACATAAAATATAGAAAAAAAATGTTAAATGCATCAGCTAGTTCATTACCTGATAATTCTTTGCCATTAATTTGTAACTGCAATAAAGGTTTGTGGCAATCACTACGATTCAAAAGTCGGTTCAGCCTCACCCATATTAGACTGTGTTTATGGCTTTCTATGTCCAGGAAAGATGAGTAGTATGCTGTGCGTGCATGCCGTAACTTCTTAGTTAACTTTCTCGATACTTTTTAAATATAGCAAGGTCATCTGTTGATCACGTGTGGAGGAAATGTTGGTATAGCTCGTCCCTCGTTTTTATTTCATCTCGTAAATCAGGTGTAATCCATGGTTTCCGGGTTTTTCTACTTTTTCTGCGTGTCCTGGAAGGAAAGCTGGGGTGGTATAGGTGGGACAATATATCAATGAACATATTGTAAGCCTAATTGGCATCTGTTAGGTTAGTTACCACATCCCAATCTACTGTCAAAAGGGTATCACAAAAAGATTTCAGAGTTGTCTGTAATTAATTGGTATGACAGTGGTGGGAATGTTTTTCCTCTTAATCCGCTTATTTCAGAACACACAAACACGGACAAATGGTCACTGATAGAACAAGATAAGACTCTGGATTTAATGTTTGACTGTAAGGAATTAGTGATAAATAAATCCAGAGTTGACTGGCCTTGAGGCGCGACCCTAGTAGGCGTGTTGATTAATTTGACAAAACCGTTTGATAATATAACCATATTGAAAGAATTCGATGACTGACTATTGTGCTATATATATATATATATATATATATATATATATATATATATATATATATATAGCACATGTATCCTTTCATCGTGTTAAATATGAAGGCGTTTGATTGCACCCTATTTGATAGGATAGTTCTGCCACGACCGTTCGAAATAGAGAAGGAGGGCTCGTTCTGCCATCGCTGCAGATGACTCGCATTTTTGGTTTAGGTGTGAGGGCGATGTTGTTTGGACGGAAAGGCTACATTTCTGAATGTGACAATGCATGACCACATGTACTTACAATAGCGCTGAGTTTGCGAACAAACTTTTTAGTTATTCTTAAGGCTCCCTTTGTACTTGTTATGTTGCTGCGTGGGTCTTATTGTGAGGCACCATCGCTACAAGGCGTATCGGCAATAACCTTTTATTGCCGTCACGAAACAAACACGGAACAGGGGAACTTGATAACAACTGGAATATATACACTCTCGAGGCCGGAAGAGGGCGCTCTTCAACACATATTCCGTTGCCGCTGAACTCAGCGGCCAGAATCGGTACACAACACTAGTTCCCCCTTAGTTTGGACTCAACAGTCAGCCAATGCCAGCACAAAGTCCCGAAGATGTTGGGGTGTCTTCCGGAAATGCTGCGAACGGTGTGGGCCCGGCAATCCGACACTGTGCTCCGTTGGTGCTGGCTGAGGTTCTGCTATGTCGTCCGAAGGTAGCATGACTATTGGTTGCTCCTCAGGTGGTAGCATGACTCTTGGTTGCTTCTTGAGTTCACTGGGATCTGGTGTCATGCTGCTGCTCACTCCGCCAGGCTTGACGCAGGCCGGACCTCAAGCTGTCCTCCTTCAAATACGGTTTCAGCTAACCTCATGGGAATGCTGCTCCGACAACGAAGCTGGTCTACGTGCCGGCGACACACACGGCCATCCGGAATGGCCACCTCATAAGAGATCAGGCCAGTTGCTCAGGAAATCACAGCAGATACCCACAGTGGGCCCTAACTGTAGTGAGGTACAAGTACTGGGTCCATAAATACTTTGTTTAGTGCAAAACAACAGACACAAGAAAGATGACAGCACAAGGCGCTACTCTCAACTGACATCATTTTATTGCGTCACACGTTTATAGACAGCTCAAACTAGAGGAACATGCGCAGTGAGCACCATGTGGTGGAGCCACCAACATCCGATCCCAAGAGCACACTCATGCGACAGAATCCAAAAAACCAAATTCAGCGCTTTACAAGGTTATGGAAGGCACACTAATGCACTGTGACCCCAATGACTGAATGAAAAATGCTTCCGATAACTCTCGGGCGGTGGTGTCATGGCTCTTTTTCAAAATCGTGGTATCACGAAACATGGGTTTGCACTTGCATATTTTACAGTGCTGAGCCAAATGGGAACCTGTGCCTGTTGGTATGGATCGCTCATGTTCTCTAAAGCGCTCGTTAATGATGCCGGGGTGTCCGATATGCAGAGCTTCGAGGACCCGGAAACGGCACTTCTGTGGAATCACCACACAGTCAACCCACAGTAAGCATCCCTTGTGGGCGGAAAGCTCATGTTACCTGGACACGAATAGTGTGAATTCGGAACTCGGAGCACACCTTGGCCACCCCTTCACACCCATTTGAGGACATGGGAGAGGATAGCGTCCTTGGCGGAGTACTTAGCCACATTGTCTGCATGGACTGAAGATTCTGGAAGTACGTCCAGAAGCATGGCGACCTATGCTGGCGAAGACTCATCCTGGCACTGTTATGCTTGACGCACTCTGCTGAGACCATCTGCGCGGCCTAACTGTTTTCCTGGTCGGTGGTGGAGGGAATGCTGGTATACATACACCGCTCCTATTCCATATGAGGACGCATCACAGGCAAGGATTACCGGCTTCTTCTCGTGGGAGTGTGTCGGCACCTTGTTGGATGCCAGTAGCTTCTTCACATTGTCGAACGCAGTTTGTTGTAGGTTTCCCCACAGCCAGGGGACCTTCTTGTCCAACAAACGGTGCAGGGGTTCAGCGACAGTGGCCTTGTGGGGAAGGAATGCATGATAGAAATTGAGAAGACCGAGGGCCTGCAGCTCGGCTCTGTTCAACGGCCGCGGTGCATTAAGGATGGCTTGCGTCTTGGCCAGTGTGGGGTGGATTCCCTCAGCATCGACTCGGAAACCCAAAAATTCTACTTGAGTCACTCCTAGCTGGCATTTCTCCTTTTTGACATTAAGCCCTGCATCTTGGAACCATTGAAGGACCTCTCGAAGGCGACTAAGCAATTCCTGGTGCGATGCGCCTGAAATGACATCAAAATAGGAAACGACGCTTGGTAGTCTGCATAGTAGGTTTTACATTAAATTCTGGAAGATGCCAGGTGCGACGCTGACACCGAATTGTAATTGTTGAACACGGAAAGCACCCCGATGCATCACAATGGTCTGTGCCTCTGCAGATTCATCAGTCGCTGGGAGCTGTTTGTAGGCCTTTGCTAAGTCTAGCTTCGCAAAGACAGTTCCACCAGAGAGGAATGCCAGCAGGTGTTTGACAGCTGGTACCGGATACGAGTGCTGCTGCAAGGCTTTGTTCATGGTGGGTTCAGCGGATGACGTATCTTCGCCAGTCAACCCTGGTGTTGAAGAGCGCCCTCTTCCGGCCCCAAGAGTGTATATATTCCAGTTGGTATCAAGTTCCCCTGTTCAGTGTTTGTTTCGTGACGACAATAAAAGGTTATTGCCGATACGCCTTGTAGCGATGGTTCCTCGTGATATGACCCACGCAGCAACATAACTCTGGTAACGAGGGTGGGATTGAATGAGATCACCGCAATAGGAAGCAAGCTCCGTCCAATATGTACTCGTTCACAATGATGGCCACCACAACGGAGGGGCTTGAGCCTTTTGACATCACTCACCCTGAAGAGTGGGAGGACTATGCAGGACGTCTTCAGTTCTTCCTCGAGGCACAGGACGTTACGGATGTCAGCAAGAAGAGATCGACATTCCTCAGCCACTGCGGTCCTACCACTTTTCAATTAACCAGGGCGCTCGTGGCAACGGCCCAGCTGAAGGATACACCGTTCAAAACAATCCTTGCCGTTCTGCACAGCCACCTAGCGCCAAAACCACCAGAGCTTGCCAGACGATATGAATTCCATCACTGCGGCCAGGCACCAAGTGAGTCTGCCACCGCCTACCTCGCTGCTCTTCGAACAACGGCACAGCACTGCAACTTCAACGACATCGACACCATGCTACGGGATCAATTCGTGTTCGGAATGCAAAATGACACGGTGAAGCAGCGACTACTCACCAGTGCTGTTGAGGAAGCAGTCGCCGCTGAGGCCACTGCCCGGGAAGCCAGCCTACCCTCGTTTCAAATAACGAACACGCTGCGTTTCGAGCCCGTGCATCAAGGGACGACGACTGGCGATGATGGCGAGCAAGACACCGCCGAAGATGTTCTTTGGTTACGTGCAAGCCCCGCTCAACGATGGGACACAGAGAGATTGGTGGGCGGCCCCTGCGCCAGCTGTGGTGCCCAGTGCAGGAAATGTGGAAAAACTAGGCACATTGCTAAGGTCTGCCGGTCCCGGAGGCAGCTTAGCCCACGTCGAAATGCCAAAGACCAACCCCAGACGCAACAATTCAAGACCACTCCTCGCACAAACTTTCATACTGCGACGACTTGGTAGTTACTGCTATCAATGAAGTGTCTAAACCTGCAAAGAGCAAGATAGATGTGAGTGTAAAAATCGAAGGCACACAGTGTCAGATGGAGGTGGATTCGGGATAAACCTTTTCCATTATCTCTGACGCCACAGCCAGACGCATTTTTCCAAAGGGGCGTGTCTAAAACCTACAGCCACTTGTGACGTTATCATGAGGGATGAAGATACGTCATCCACTGAACTCGGCAGCCAGAATCGGTACACAACATCTAAAATAGAACATGCCATTTAACATGCAGCATAGTGACGGAAACTTTCTAGTGTCGTTAGAATCACGAGATGAAAATTGTTTTATATTGGTGGTGATGAGGCTGCATATTATTCCCAAAATATTCTATATTCAATTCGACTCGCTTCTGGCGCTATTTGATTCATACTTGAGTCGGTTTCAAAAACTACTATTCGCACACCCCTACTAAACCCACACAAAAACAAAGCATGCACTTACTGCTAACTACTTTAATTTTCTATTTATATTCTCTCACTATATGTGTCATATTGTTTTCGAGCGAACATAACTGTAGAGTATTTTGTGTGAGAACGAAGAATTGTTACAAATATTTGATTCCGAGAAAGCTCTGCTACTGCGAAAGCATTTTTGGTCAAACCACATTAAAGACAAACTGAGCCTTCCATCTGTAATAACGGAAGTCTTTAATACAACTTAAATGATGGTGGATTTCTGTGTGTAGTGCAGTCAAACCAGAGTTAATACAAACCAGGATAAAGTTAATTATTCTCTTTTCACAACATTTGCTGACTGGTACTAGCGTAATATAACTCCTACATAATGAGCTGCACATAGGCTATATCGAACTGGAGGTGTCCGCTGCCAACAAAATTAAAGTCCTAAAGGGAAGTGGGCTACAAAATGTTTGCACAATTTCGCCAATCAAGAAACACCATTCTTACTGATGTAGAAAAACATTTCGAGTCACAGTCAAAAATTAGTACCTACTATTACAGCACAGTGTTTTGTCTTCAATGAATGAATTGTTTTCTTCATTTCTTCACTAGAGGACAAATTCATATACAGTCAGTCGCAAATGTATCAAACTCGGATATATCAAATTATTGTACATATTGAGCAGTTGTAAAATCTCCTGCAATTCCCATGCAAAAGTATAGCCATGTACTACGTTCATATCGAACTCCTGTGCTGCCACATTCGATATATCCAATGTGGCGGAAAACTGCACTTCTCCAAAGGAAGATGCGATCACTTTCGCGTCATCAGAAATATTTAATGCTGATGAATTTGAAACGGTGCTGTTTTGTTCGATGCTGTTAAACAGCAGATTGAATCTGGAGGGCACTGAGCATGGTGCTCTCAGTTTTGCCGGCTGCATACCATGGCTCGTGCAAACTGCGGGCATGCGTTGTCAGCAAGAGCAGATTTCCACTCTGCTTCAAGAACACAAACGACCTCCCAGTTCAATACGATTAATAAATCCCTTTATTAAGGATTCCCTTTATTAAAGACGAATTTTTCTTCAACTCTGAGGCTTGTATTTCGAGGAACCCGTATGGGTTTCCTTTGTAGCAATTGCTACGAACGGGTGGATGTCTGTTTTTCCCTTTATTAATTACTTCTCTCCACCTTGCGGGTTTCCGCAGAACTATACGTCAAACGCTTGCCTTTACTTCGTGTTTTGTCGAAAAATTCGACTTCGCCCTGCCATCTGCTAGCCGCCTGGTTAGCTCAGATGGTAGAGCGGCTGCCCCGGAAAGGCGGTGGTCCCGGGTTCGAGTCCCGGACCAGGACAAATTTTTCTTCAACTCTGAGGCTTTTATTTCGAGGAACCCGTTTGGGTTTCCTTTGTAACAGTTGCTATGAACGGGTGAATGTCTGATTTTCCCCTTATTAATTACTTCTCTCCACCTTGCGGTTTTCCGCAAAACTATACGTCAAAGTTCAATACGAATTTTACAAAAAGCGTGGATGATTTTTAGTAAGCAGGGCCAGGCACAGGATGCCAAACTGGAGATGCCACAAGTGGCCGAAGCGAATCCTACCCCAAAGCTAACTTAGGTGGATCTTTACATTTGAATTTAACTATCACTGCTCACCCCATCTACACTTTCGCAGAAAGACATTGTGGCATCGGTGCAGTTTGGGGGCTCATGCTGAATGCATTTTATTTGTGCTCCAGTGGGAATGGATTGAAATGTTCTGCAAGCTGAAGGCCACTTTTAGAACGAGTGTGTGAGGCGTTGGAGCGCTCATCAGCACGCAAGAGATGCATTGACTCTTTAGGGTGGTAGAGAAGCAAGGACGACTAGTTCCAACAGGAAGTCTGTTCCAAAACCCAAAACAGCCTGGCTCATTGCCCGCATATAACAATCGGCCATTTAAAAGGCATATTTTAGGTATATTGTAACAGACGTATGGCCTGGTACGTTAATGAGTGAGTGGCAGTACAAGTGTGCTGCTGCGACTTGGGACATACGGCATTCGTGTGCAGAAAAATAAGTTAACTTCTTGCATTCGAAGTGGCCTTGGAGTAGGAAAGTGATAAATTTCAGCTGTTTATGATCTCAAGAAACTGTCCTAAACTTGCAGAGGTAGCAGGTAAATTTCAGATTGGCATATTTTATATTTCAAGTTATCCATATATCGAACTATATTGCAATCCTCTTTGAATCAATATATCCGAGTTGGACTGTAAAACAAATATGTCACAAAGGCTTGTTTAATAAGTTAGTTCGGGCATATCGAATTACTTGGTATATTGCACCATTTATTGTGTATAAGCTTGTTGGTTCTAACTGGGTTGGATTATGTAGGAAACTCTGAGCCCAACTACGTGGCCTTAGAAGGACGTGCACTGTTTGAGACACAAATGCTGGCGTCATTCTTGGCACGGCTCAAGGTGAAGTGTAGACTGCCACGTTGGACGCCTCTGCTTGCAGACGATGGTAACGGTGGCTGCCACGACACCGCGTCGACGCCAGGGTGACACGTCTGCCAACAAGAACTTGTTTGCATCACCCCGCACCGATCGGCCTTGCAACAACTAGAGACCCCCTTGCTTCTGTTGTATTCTTCCAGTCTTTACCCTTATTTCACTGTTCTGATGGTGTGCTTTAGGAATGGTTTTTTCGGGCAACCACTTTTGCAGATGTTTCACTTTCACGAGGCCAAACGAGCCCACGTATATAACCAACAGCATTTATAGTACTTTGCCATGCTCGCTATCTTTGCACAGGGCCAAGAGCACTGTTGGCCATATACTTCGACGCATCCAGTGCCAATTCTTGCAAAATCTCGCAAAAGTGAAACTATTTCCAAAAGTGATGGCAGTAAATACCACCCCTATTCTGTGCAAATGTTTCTCTCGATGCATTGAAGGATAATTGAAGCAGCCTTCTGAAATGGAATATGGTTTCACACACGTCAGTCCTTCTGATTATCAAAGCATCAGCAAGTCCGTCTAGATACGTAGCTTCCTAGCTAACCACACACAGTTCATCTATACCGTCTATCTACTGTCCTTGCCACGTACGTACTTGGTCCATTGTTACATCAGTGACTGTGCATCTAATATTTCTTCCACCACTTGTCTATTTGTAGACAATTCTTGTTTCAATAAATTTCAAGCTATTGCAAAAGTAGGGACAGCTGGGCGAGTTGGCTGACGTGACGTCCTGAGCAGCTGGCTCACAGGAAGGGCATTATTTAAGCACAGCATTGTAGTTCATGAAAAACTAAAGGGCAACTCGTAAAACTTGCAAAATGCCATCGCAGCTTTAAAAAAATACATTGCATGCCAAAAATTGGATACATCAGGTAAACTTTTCTTGAGCCCTAATGATTTGAGATACCAACGTTGTGTGCAAGGATTAGGGAAAGCATTCGTCTCAGTGTAATGACAGGACACCGGAACTCTTGCCTGAGTTATGCAAAGTATTCATATAATTAGAGGCAAAAAATGTCAGAAGTCTTTTATGAAAATGTTGCCCAGCATTGCTAGTGGCCACAAATGGCTTCATGTTATTGCACCTTGTCAGAATCTGTTGGATATTTCATTGAAATGATCCATGCTCAGGAACATTTGCGCCAAGCCTCTCTGACATAATTTCAGTTTACTTTTTTTTTTCACGCTGTCACACAATGAGTCACAACCCAGTGAAGCTGTCAGTATTGCTGATTCTCATCAGTGTATTGTTTGGCAATGTTACGGTCGCAGATTGCATACCTGCCAGATTTAAGTACAATGGTATATCATTTGCTGCATAAATTTCTCACTCTTAATGCTGTTTTACGTACCTATAAACCTATCCGTCTCGCTGGCAGTGTTCTTAAAAATATGTGACTCGGCATTTGTTATCGAGAATCTTCTACTTATGTGTTCAGCTGCCATTGGGTGATATTCTTAAAAACAATTTTCACATCTTTTTCTGGTAAAACAGTTTATTTTTTGTTGTGGTGCACTTAGCATGGTGTGCTTGCCAAGTATGTGTCTTTTGTCATGGCTTGCACAATGAATGTGTGCTAATGATGCAGTAGTTTTGGAAAATGAGCATGTAATTATTTGATCAGCACTTTGATCAGCAGAATGAGGCTTTGCACAGGCTCTGGTCATGCATGCCTACACATGTGAGCCTTCAAAAACGCATATACAATAAACCTAGCAGAGCTGCAACACTCACTATACGCTGTCGTGCATGTTACAATAGTACAGGAATATGTTCTTTGCCATGTTTCAGAACAGTGTGATCAGCACAACATCATTGAATTTCAAGACTGTCTTTCCAGTCTCTTTTGCTCGAGCCACTTCTAGATTTGTTTACTATGTTGCTTCTGTTAGTTTTATTCCTCTCTTCTTTTCTTTTTTTTTTTTCTTTCAAGTGCTTGACTTATTTATGTAGCTGGACGTTCATCTCTGTTGTAACTGCAGTGCTCTTTTGCGTTTGTTTGCAATGGCTATATAATAGCTAAGTTCATCTTGGCAGACTTTTTGTGTGTGTGTGTGTTTATGCCATCACTTACTCTTCTTACTCTTTACCGAAAAGATTACTGGCACAAAATTTTAATCTTATCTTTTAAACAGATAACTATTGAGACAGTAATTGTGGTAAACCAATGACATTCCCATAAAGCCAATGAGGCCAAAATTCACTGGTAAAGTCTTGATTCTAAAGGTAGTCACATTAATAAAAAAAAATATGTGATATGATAAAAGACAGCTCGTCGCAGGCGGTCGTGAACTCGGCAAGGCAAACTATACCAGCGTTCCGACAGCCTCGAACAGCACTTAAAATGAGTAAGGGGCAAAATAATGGTGGAAGTTGTTGCTCCTCTCACCCGAAAGGCGACGAGACACGGGGTATTTTCATCTTGTGCTGCGTCGAAAAGCCGATTCGTCGAGAGTGGATAGCTGCACTGTCACATACACATGTGTGTGTATGTGACACACACATGTGTATATATATATATATATATATATATATATATATATATATATATATATATACGCGGAAACTTTCTTTCCCGAACGAATCGGAAGACTCCGCCACCGGGTTCTCTGTCACACACAGCCCATACCATTAATGGAAACTGGCTCTGTCAACCTTTAACACTCGAACCCTTTGAGTGAGGTTAGCTTAGCAGGACTCTTTGAGGAACTATCGGACGTTGTTTGGGATATTATCGGCATTAGTGAGATTAGAACTGGTGAGGCTTACACATTGCTGAATAACGGCCATGTCCTCTGCTATAGAGGTCTCCCGGATAAGAAGCAATACGGGTTAGGATTCCTATTCCATAAAGACATAGCGGGCAACATTGACGAATTCTACAGCATCAATAAGAGGGTAGCAAGCCTATACTCCAACATCCAGTCACTATGATGAGGAAGTAGATCAGTTTTATGAAGGTGTTGAATTAGCGATGAAAAAAGTGCAAACTCAGTATACTGTACTAATGGGCGACTTCAATGCAAAAGTGGGGAAAAAGCAGGTGGGTGAACAGGCAATTGGCAACTACGGTGTCGACTCTAGAAACGCTAGAGGCAAGAGGCTGGTAGAATTCGCTGAAAGGAATAAGCTGCAAATAATGAACACCTTTTTCAGGAAGCGCATTAATAGAAAGTGCACTTGGAACAGCCCTAATGGTGGAACAAGAAATGAAATTGATATCATACTTTCTGCCGATCCCAGCAGAGTGCAGGATGTAGCAGTGATAGGTAAGGTAAAGTGCAGTGATCATAGGTTAGTAAGGGCTAGGATTCACCTCAATTTGAAGAGAGAAAGAGTAAAATTGGTCAAGAAGAAACAGGTCAACCTAGAGGCAGTAAGGGTAAAAGCAGACGAATTCAGCCTGGTACTGGCAAACACAGATGCAGCCTTAGAACAGAGAGATGAAGATGACATAGAGGAAAAGAAGCAAACCGTAACTAGGCTGGCTTCAGAGCCAGCAATTGAAGTGGGAGGCAAGGCACCAAGGCAACCAGTTGGCAAGCTCTCCCAAGTAACAAAGCACCTAATAAAGAAACGACAAAGAATGAAAGTGCCCAACTCAAGAGATAAGATAGAATTCGCCGAACTGTCAAAACTGATCAACAAGGCAAAAATAAGGGATATTTGAAACTATAACGTGAGAAAGACTGAAGAAGCCGTAAAAAATGGACGCAGCCTGAAATCAGTGAGAAAGGAACTTGGCATAGGACAAACCAAGATATATGCACTGAAAGATGAGCAGGGTAAAATCATCGGCAATCTTGAAGGTGTAGTAAAAGCAGTGGAAGAATTCTATACTGACCTGTACAGTAGCCCTAGGAGTCTGGATACCTCCATTAGAAACTGTAATGTACAGGATACAGAAACTCCTCCTACATCTAGTGATGAGGTCAGAAGGGCCTGGCAAGACATGAAATGAGGAAGAGCAGCAGGAGAAGATGGAATAACAGTTGATTTAATCAAAGATAGAGGAAACATAATGCTTGGAAAACTGGTGGCTCTTTATACGAAGTGTCTATCGACTGCAAGGGTCCCAGAAAAGTGGAAGAATGCAAACATTATACTTATCCACAAAAAGGCGACGTTAAAGAACTAAAAAATTATAGGCCCATTAGCTTAGTCCCAGTATTATATAAAATATTTACCAAAATAATCTCTAATAGAATAAGGACAACACTGGAATTTAGTCAACCAAGGGAGCAGGCTGGCGTCAGGAAGAGATACTCTACAATGGATCACATCTATGTCATTAACCAGGTTATCGAGAAATCCGCAGAGTACAATAAACCTCTCGATATGGCTTTCATAGAATACGAAAAGGCATTTAATTCAGTAGAGATACCAGCAGTTGTAGAGGCATTACATAATCAAGGAGTACAGACCGCTTACATAAATACCTTGGAAAATATCTACTGCGATTCCACAGATACCTTAATTCTACCCAAGAGAAGTAGGAACATACCTATAAAGAAAGGGGTCAGACAGGGAGACACAATCTCCATTGCTAATCTCTCCAGTGCTATTCACTGCATGCTTGGAAGAAGTATTCAAGCTTTTAAACTGAGAAGGCTTAGGAGTAAGGATCAACGGCAAATATCTTGACAACCTTTGATTTGCCGATGACATTGTTCTATTCAGCAAGACTGCAGACTAGTTGCAACAAATGATTGAGGACCTTAACAGAGAGAGTGTAAGAGTGGGGTTGAGGGTTAATATGGAGAAGACAAAGATAAGGATAAATAGCCAGGCAAATAAACAAGAGTTCAGGGCCGCTAGTCAGCCTCTTGAGTCTGTGAAGGAGTGTGTTTACCAAAATACACTATACTGATGAGCGACTTCAATGCCAGGGTAGGCAAGAAGCAGGCTAGAGACAAGTCAGTGGGGGAATATGGCATAGGCTCTAGGAATAGCAGGGGAGAGTTATTAGTAGGATTTGCAGAACAGAATAATATGGGGATACTGAATGCCTTGTTTCGCAAGTGGGATAGCTGAAAGTGGACGTGGAGGAGCCCGAATGGCAAGACTAGAAATGAAATAGACCTCATACTCTGCGCTAACCCTGGCATCATACAAGATGTGGATGTGCTCGGCAAGGTGCGCTGCAGTGACCATAGGATGGTAAGAACTTCAATTAGCCTAGACTTGAAGAGGGAACGGAAGAAACTGGTACATAAGAAGCCGATCAATGAGTTAGCGGTAAGAGGGAAAATAGAGGAATTCCGTATCAAGCTACACAACAGGTATTCGGCTTTAACTCAGGAAGAGGACCTTAGTGTCGAAGCAATGAACGACAACCTTATGGGCATCATCAAGAAGTGTGCAATAGAAGTCAGTGGTAACTCCGTTAGACAGGATAGGATACCAGTAAGCTATTGCAGGAGACGAAAGATCTCATCAAGAAACGCCAATGTATGAAAGCCTCTAACCCTACAGCTAGAATAGAACTGGCAGAACTTTCGAAGTTAATCAACAAGCGTAAGACAGCTGACATAAGGAAGTATAATATGGATAGAATTGAACAAGCTCTCGGGAACGGAGGAAGCCTAAAAGCAGAGAAGAAGAAACTAGGAATTGGCAAGAATCAGATGTATGCGTTAAGAGACAAAGCCGGCAATATCATTACTAATGTGGATGAGATAGTTCAAGTTGCTGAGGAGTTCTATAGAGATTTACACATTACGAGTGGAACCCACGATGATAATGGAAGAGAGAATAGTCTAGAGGAATTCGAAATCCCACAAGTAACGCCGGAAGATGTAAGGAAAGCCTTGGGAGCTATGCAAAGGGGGAAGGCAGCTGGGGAGGATCAGGTAACAGCAGATTTGTTGAAGGACGGTGGGCAGATTGTTCTAGAAAAACTGGCCACCCTGTATACACAATGCCTCATGACCTCGAGCGTACCGGAATCTTGGAAGAACGCTAACATAATCCTAATCCATAAGAAAGGGGATGCCAAAGACTTGAAAAATTATAGACCGATCAGCTTACTGTCCATTGCCTACAAAGTATTTACTAAGGTAATTGCAAATAGAATCAGGAACACCTTAGACTTCCGTCAACCAAAGGACCAGGCAGGATTCCGTAAGGGCTACTCAACAATAGATCATATTCACACTATCAATCAGGTGATAGAAAAATGTGCGGAATATAACCAACCATTATATATAGCTTTCATTGATTACGAGAAAGCGTTTGATTCAGTCGAAACCTCAGCAGTCATGGAGGCATTGCAAAATCAGGGTGTAGACGAGCCGTACGTAAAAATACTGAAAGATATCTATAGCGGCTCCACAGCCACTGTAGTCCTCCATAAAGAAAGCAACAATATGCCTATAAAGAAAGGTGTCAGGCAGGGAGATACGATCTCTCCAATGCTATTCACAGCATGTTTACAGGAGGTATTCAGAGACCTGGATTGAAAACAATTGGGGATAAGAGTAAATGGAGAATACCTTAGTAACTTGCGCTTCGCTGATGATATTGCCTTGCTCAGTAACTCAGGGGACCAACTGCAATGCATGCTTACTGACCTGGAGAGGCAGAGCAGAAGGGTGGGACTAAAAATTAATCTGCAGAAAACTGCGGAAATGCAGAGAAATGTGCAGAATATAACTAACCCTTATATATAGCTTTCATTGATTACGAGAAAGCGTTTGATTCAGTCGAAACCTCTGCAGTCATGGAGGCATTACAAAATCAGGGTGTAGATGAGCCATATGTAAAAATACTGAGATATCTATAGCGGCTCCACAGCCATTTGAGGATGACACGAGTTTTGGGAATTACATTCCCAAAGTTTGCATCAAAATGCGTTGGTGTTCCAGTAATTTTTGACTGTCAGTGCATAAAAAGGGGTTTTAAGAACATAAGTAGAACAGTGCATTTTTTCCACTAGTTTGACGTATTTTGAAATCTCCGCTAGCTTCAAAATTCGTTCTATGTGGATGTGCCTTGTGAGATCACTGGCTTCAATTTGTGTTTGTTATTCATTATGAAACTGCAGCACGCACAACAAACAAGATACTGAGCAAAAGTTTTCATTCACCTGCTCAATTTTGTGACGGCTCGTTGTGCTAGCTGGCAAATGATCCTGTGGGTCTCTTGTGGCGCGCGCGCTGCAATTTTACAATGAATAGCTACCAACTCGGCTAACTATCAGTACTCTTACAGTTAAGTTTGTGCATTGCAATATATGCACTAAAGTAATCATAACTGAGGTTTTTTAGCACACTAAAAGGGACGAAAGACAGTGGCAAGACGCGGACACAGTGCTACCATCTTGCCACTGTCTTTCGTACCTTTTCGTGCACTAAAAAACCTCAGTTATGGAATACCAACACGCCCTAACTTATGCTCTTTAAAGTAATCAATTTCAAATGTTGGTTAGTGGAATTCATTAATCATAATGTCCATCTACCTCAAGTTATCCAGCTCAAGGAGTATGTTTGTGCCGAGTGCCACAGGCAATTTCTAAAAATTAAAGAAAAAAAAGATTTCAAGAAAAAAAAAAAAGGCATCCTGTATGCGTTCATGAGTGCTTCATTTGAAGCTCGCGTGCTGACCCAGCTGCACTTGTTCAGAGAATGCAAGCTGTTTGGCCGAGGGGAAAAATGCACCTAGCTGGCATAACTTTAACAATCGTCACTTACAGCGCATACATAGACGAGGGACAAAAAGGACGACGAAGACAAGCGCCGACTTCCAGCTGATTTTTATTTTCAGAAACAAGCGTATATATTCTGAGACACCAAGGCAAGAGCACCACCTACAAAGTGGCAACCCGACATGATTATGCATTTCTTGGAAAAGGCGAACGCTTCCATTGATTCCCTCTTTATTAAGCGAACTGGTGTTGATCTGAGGAGGGTAAAATTGCTGCAAAACACACTTTATTGGAATTGAATTTGGGCACTCTTGCACAATCTGTAGACAGCAAGGAAGGGTTGGCCCTTCAGATGTTTTTCTCCGCAAACACCCACAAGCCGGAAACGCCCTTCCGTGTCATTATTTCGGAAAAAAGGCATGTGGCAATATTCTCTTTCCTGTTGGCTTCAGTGTCACCTTAAGAAGCTAAATGTTAATGATCCGTTTCTGGTTAAAGGATCTTTCGAGGTGATACACTACCTTTCTCAACATTCTGACTTCCCATTTAAGGCTATGTCCATAGATATAAAAGAATTGTTTTATTCTATTCCGCATCAGGCGCTCCTGGTTGTTATCGAAGATGCCATTAGTAGTTTTGGTGACGTTGCGTTCCAGAATGAATGTGGCGTGTCTGTTTCAGACTTTATCAAATTGCTTCCACTTTACCTTTCCTCAACTTTCGCCGAATGGAATTGAAATGTTTTCCTTCAAAAAAGTGGGATATGTATAGGGTCATGTATCGCTCCCTTGTTGAGCGATTTATTTTTGGCTTACCTAGACAGGAACGTCATGTCATGATGGGCAATACAAAAATCTAAAAAGCCTTTCGTTATGTCGATGATTTTTTGGTTCTGTTTAATTGTGAGGACAGCTGTGTGGCGACCTCTGTTCTTCAAGCGTCAGATCTGTTCGAAGAACGCTTATCTCCGCTCACACTCACACATGAGCTTCAGGTGAATGGGTCACTCAGGTTTTTAGATTTGAAGTTATCTTTTACCCGGCGACATGTATGCTGGATGTGCGAGCGGCGGGCTAACAAGCCTCTGTTTTCCTATGCGTCTACCCATTCAAAACTCGTTAAGAGAGGTATCGTTCAGGCTTGCTTGCATAATGCACTAACAAAATCATGTTATCATTTGATAGAACCTAGTTTCAGTTCGCAGATAGCTCGGTTGAGGGCTGCAGGGTACCGAGCAACCTTCTTGTCTCAGTCTTGGAGAACCTACGTAATAAGTTTAGCACCGATCCTCACAGCTTTGAGCCTCAGATACATGAACGAAGAAACAAAACTGCTGTTATCCTGTACATTCATGGAATATCCCACAAACTAAAAAAAAATAGGACAAAGAACAGGTATCGACGTTGTTTTCTCTGCTCCAAAAAAACTTGCCCAGCTTTGTTCAGAACCAATCCTGCTGCTAAGAAACGTAGTATTTGCAGCATTAATTATAGAAAAAAGTATACAGTTTGTTCGAAAGGTGTAGTGTATAAGATACCTCTGAAATGCGGTAGATCTTATATAGGACAGACAGGTAGATGTCTTAACGTTAGGTTACAAGAACACAGCAATAAAGTGCGCAAAGGGCGAGAAGGCTTTCTACGTGTTCATTGCGCACAGTGCGGCTGCGTCCTGATTTTCGAAGAAACCACTATCTTAGCTAGGCATTCTACTGAATGTACCAGAATTATCATTGAAGCAGCAGCGATTGCCGATGGTGACTCAGTTAGTAAGCCATCAATCGCATTAACAGACAAAGAACTGGTTTTTCTGAGATCGCACATGCGCTCTCGTTCATCTTAGGTCATAAATTTTGAATGCATACTCATTGTCAGGTTGCCGCTGTCTTGGTGTCTCAGGATATATACGTTTGTTTCTGAAAATAAAAATCAGTTGGAAGTCAGCGCTTGTCTTTGTCGTCCTTTTTGTCCCTTGTCTATGTATGTGCTGTAAGTGACAATTGATACCATGGAATACCAACTAGCCTGTACCCAAACCTTGCTTCAGTGTATAATGTTAACACTATGATGCTTTCCTTTCTAGCTGATGTGGTGGCATCACTTTGCTATTGGTATTCCACACATCATGATTCCACTTCCCCGCCGTGAGCTTGACCTTTGCAGCCGTAACTTGCGACATGTTGCACATGCAACATGTCGCATTGACATCATCATCATCAGCCTGGTTACGCCCACTGCAGGGCAAAGGCCTCTCCCATACTTCTCCAACTGCCCCTGTCATGTACTAATTGTGGCCATGTTGACCCTCCAAACTTCCTAATCTCATCTGCCCACCTAACTTTCTGTCGCCCCCTGCTACGCTTCCCTTCCCTCGGAATCCACTCCGTAACCCTTAATGACCATCGGTTATCTTCCCTCCTCATTACATGTCCGGCCCACGCCCATTTCTATTTCTTGATTTCAACTAAGATATCATTAACTCGCGTTTGTTCCCTCACCCAATCTGCTCTTTTCTTATCCCTTAACGTTACACCTATCATTCTTCTTTCCATAGCTCGTTGCGTCGTCCTCAATTTAAGTAGAACCCTTTTCGTAAGCCTCCAGGTTTCTGCCCCGTACGTGAGTACTGGTAAGACACAGCTGTTATAAACTTTTCTCTTGAGGGATAATGGCAACCTGCTGTTCATGATCTCAGAATGCCTGCCAAACGCACCCCAGCCCATTCTTATTCTTCTGATTATTTCACTGTCATGATCCGGATCAGCAGTCACTACCTGTCCTAAGTAGGCGTATTCCCTTACCACTTCCAGTGCCTCGCTACCTATCGTAAACTGCTGTTCCCTTCCGAGACTGTTAAACATTACTTTAGTTTTCTGCAGATTAATTTTTAGTCCCACCCTTCTGCTCTGCCTCTCCAGGTCAGTGAGCATGCATTGCAGTTGGTCCCCTGAGTTACTAAGCAAGGCAATATCATCAGCGAAGCGCAAGTTTCTAAGGTATTCTCCATTTACTCTTATCCCCAATTCTTCCCAATCCAGGTCTCTGAATACCTCCTGTAAACATGCTGTGAATAGCATTGGAGAGATCGTATCTCCCTGCCTGACGCCTTTCTTTATAGGGCGTCAGGCAGGGAGATATATATATATATATATATATATGTAGCGCATTGACATATTTAGGGTTAGAACATTCCATCTTCTATCAAATTACAAAGCAACATTTTTTTAAGGTGTAGTGGCGCATTCAAAGCTTTGCGTATAATTTCTCTTATGTAGGCTTAGATTTGGCCTCGATTACTGCAGTGTTTCTTACAATCTGGCACCACTGTCTATGCAAGTTTTGTAATAGGTGCTCAGCCACCATGCGAATGCCGGTATGTTATATTAGTGTGAGGCTTGTCTCTTAACGTGGCTTGGCTTAAAACGGTGCCGTTTCTCTACAAATTATGGTTTCTAAGAATATAATCATCGGGCAGTCTTTACGAGTTCCAGATGCTTCTGTTCAGTCTCTACTCTTCTTCAGCCACTTCTTAACGGAGGATGGATGCTCTACAGGCTGACCTGAAGTGGCAAAGCTGCCTCATCTACCTAGATGACATGGTAATTTTCTCAGCCAGCTTTTCTGGGCATTTTATTCAACCACAGCAAGTACTCAAAGCAAACCAATTGGCTAACCTTACACTAAAGTCTCAAATATGCCACCTTGGCTACAAAGAGCTGAAGTTCCTTGGCCATGTCGTGAGTGCAGAAGGCATTCATCCCTATCCTCGGAAGACTGTTGCTGTGGTCTTTTTTTTCACCTTCTGCCGATAAGAAAAGTGTACGACACTCCTGGGTTTGTGCGCATTCTACCGGCACTGTGTAAATAATTTTCAAAGATTGCTGAATCAGTTACTCATCTCACAAAAGATATTGATACATTCTATATGGCCGCCGCCGGTATGTGCGAGGCCATGAAAACGATGCTGAACTCGCACGCGGGTGGAAAAACAGACGACAACGACGTTGAGTTGACTGCTCTTATCAAGTGCTTTTATACGTCCTCTACACCGGCTCACTCATCTCCTACTAGGCCATGACATTATGTCGTTCAGTTGGAGCTGTGAACAAGAAGCAGCTTTCACGAAGCCCTGCCTGGTGCCCATCCTTGGCCAGGAGGCCAAGACTGAAATGCAAGTAACATGGGTCTTGTACAATGGCAGGAGAGCATTGAAAGACTTGTTGCAAGTTGCACTCCATCACACCTAGAGTCCAACTACGCCACTACGATGTGCCTTACTGTTGTATCATCATCATCAGCCCATTTTATGCCCACTGCAGGACGAAGGACTCTCCCTGCTATCTCCGATTACGCCTGTCCTGCGCCAACTGATTCCAACTTGTGCCTGCAAATTTCCGAATTTCATCACCCCACCTAGTTTTCTGCCATCCTCGACTGTGCTTCCCTTCTCTTGGCACCCATTATGTAACTCTACTGGTCCACCGGTTATCCATCCTATGTATTACATGGCCTGGCCAGCTCCCTTTTTTTCTCTTAGTGTCAATTAGAATATCGGCTATCTTGATTTGGTCTCTGATCCACACCGCTCTCTTCCCATCTCTTAACGTTACGCCTAACATTTTTCGTTCCATTGCTCTTTGGGCTCTTTACCGATGGATGGGTACTTGCAAAGTTTCGAGCTTACCTTTACAGCCACCCATTCGATGTTGTGACAGATGACGACTCATGCTAGCTGGAAAATTTAAGGAATCCTTGTGGACTGCTTGTATGGTGAAGCCTACACCTGCAGAAATATAACGTGACTATCATGTACAGTGCTCACGGAATGAAATGCGTCAATTTAGGGCTAAGTAGTGCGCATACTTTTGTTTCAACCGGCTGCAGTTCGTGTCACATCGACGTAATTTTGGCGCGAACGCTTACACCGGAGTCCTCGTCACGTTTGGTGACCAAATTCCTAGCGACATGACATGGTGCTTTCGCGTACTTTGCACATATGTAGGGCTCTACTAAATGCTCCGTGTCCTATTTCAATCCGTGAGCACTGTACAAGTCCAGGCGCACACATGAATATGCTGACACGTTGTACGCATACCCGTTGAACCTGCCGATTAAGACATTAAGGACAGTAGCGTTGCTGACAGATTTGGCCATGCTGCAGTCACAGATGAGGAATAACGACCTGTAATCGGAAGGCTGCAATGCAGCTCTGCCCCGCTAAATAGCTCACGAACTGTGATCCTTTTGTTTATGACAAGGCATCTTGTGTAAAAAGAACTCGGCTGCCAGCAACAAAACCTACCATTTGGATATGCCAGGAGACCTCCGTGACAAAATGACGAGTCACCGTCTGGCCACTTAGGCTACACCTGAACCCTTGCTAAAGTGAAAATCTTACTAATTGGCCGAAACTTTCCACTTGTGTTAAAAGGTATAACCAAGCCTGTCGTAAGTGCAAGCGCTCCAAGTCACCAGCTGTGACACCTGTGGGATTACTGAAACCCATTGACTCGCCTTGAAGACCTGTTAGCAAGTCGGCATGGATCTCTTGGGCCTGTTTCCTCTGTCTGTCGTCTTCGCGGGAAACAAGTCAATAATCATTGCCACAGATTATTTAACGTGCTCTGCTGAAGCAAAGGCTCTGTCTCAAGGTACTGCTTCCGAGGTTGTGCAATTTTTCTTACAGAACATTGTATTGCCTTGTGGCGCCTCCTTGTGGGTTATTACAAAGCAAGGAACGGCACGCAAGGCTCATTGAAGACGTTTTCCAACTCAATTACACAATGTATTGAAAGACGGCTGCCTATAACCCACAGACAAATGGCCTGACCGAGAGGCCCAACAAAACGATGACTCACATGCTGCTTGTGTAATGTAGACGGACAGCACGAGACTCGCGACGAGGTGATAGTGTATGTAGCGTTTGGATAGAACACCGCTGCACTAGCAACCACGTGCTTAGCGCCATTTTTAGTTTGTTCACAATCGTGAAGTTCAGGCAATGCTGGAAGCAACGCCCCCATGCAACGACTATTCGTGCAACACAGCCAAGACTCGCACTCGGCTCGCAGCCGAGGCTCAAACTGACTCGTACAAAGAAGAACAAACAACAGTGCATAGACGTACGAAACGGCAAGCACTGCCATCGACGAGTTGATTACCAATCAGGTGATCAGGTTCCTGGCCGAGAAACTTTTCATCTGGTACTTTGGACCTTGCAAAGTGTTGCGGTAAATAAGTGATGTCAAAGTTGTTCCTGGCAGAAGCCAACCACCTCGATGTTGACAGCCACCATCCGAGACTCTGCACATTGTGTTGCTAAAACCATACTGCACTCCATAAGCGCCATGGTTTTTGGGCTCCGTTGTTTTTGTTGTCGACCATCACTTAGTGCCTCAGCGACTCTACTGTGCGCTCTATGAGTGTACGTCGGTAAGTGTTTTTGTGTGCATGTGCCTCTACGTGTATGCCTTGTGGTATGTTTGCTTCTCTTAGCATTGAGTCAACAATCTTTCTAGAGGAGAGAATAATGCAACACCACCCTGCAACTGGTGCCGCTGAGTTAGAAATCAAGGATGCTTCTGTCCATGGATGCCAGGAAGATGCAGACAAAAACTCATTTCATCCGCTGGTGCTTTCATTTTTTTCTTGTGCTGTGTTGATGGTTGGAGAGCCGGATTCAACAGCTTTATCATATAAAGGTTGGCTGTTTTTCTAAAGCATGATTATACCAACAAACAAATGAAGGCTTTTCCTTTCGGTTTAAAGTATACACTAAACCGAGGAACATTGGGCTAAAGGTGTTTTGCAACACCCATTGAAGGCCCAGCCTCCCCTCGGTAATATGAGCACATGCGATTGCAGCATAGCATTTACAGTATGCAGAAAGTCTTTGCTTACCTTTTGGCAACTTGGTGAGACATGCCACTGGTGCAGACGTCAGTGGTTTGTGATTCCACGGCGCCACCACAGGCTTTCTGTAGTTTGCTGAAAGCTGCACTGCACTGGGCGTCTGTTTTGAATGGGTTGATTTCATTTTGACACATTAACAACTCTCGCAAAAAGGGTGGGTCCGTACCTACATTTCAACATGCAGCGTCATGCACAGAGATAGGGCAGTCAGATTTAAAGAATTGTTGGACAGGTGATGGTGGCAATGCGGTCAGGAAGGCTGTTCCTGTCCTTGGCAGCTCAGTCAGCTGAAAAAATTGCCGTAGCAGGGGTGTGGGCGACAGACTACTAGAATGAAATGAGCTATGCATCGGGATGGGGCTGGGATGCACGTTAACCCTTTAAGCATCAGTGCCATAAACAAGTTGGTTGGTGCTGTATGTTTACGATGCCATGTTTGAAAAACACACCAATTGTTCACCTCTCTGTTGCCCAGCAAGTGCTGCCACCCTGTGCGGATACATTTTTTTCACTCCCTAATCTTTTTGGTTTTAATTGTACGGCTTGTTTACGGTGGCATGTCGGCGAATGCTCATGCGTGTGCAAGCACACGGTTTGTCAGTTTTGGTTTTGTCTCGCAGGCTGTTTTCATTTGTCGCACTCACTAAAACTGATGTCTATCTGGTTTCTAATCTCTCAAAGGATCATCGATAGATGCTTGCTCGTTTATTGCTCACAGGAGTGCAATTACATCTGTTCACAGGCGAACGCTGCTATTGCCGACAATGCCATCATATACGAATGATGCTCCTATGCCTGCACTTCTTTTCTTGAGACTCGCAAAAGCCAATTGCCCTTCATTGGCGATGGTACGAAGGATTACTAAAAGTTACTGACTTGTTTTTCTGAAAGGCACACAAACACCAAGTTTTCTTGCATGCGCTCACATACACGGTTCAAGGGCACTATAGATGTGCGTGCGGGTTGCCCCTCTGCGAGTCGAGCAGCGATTCCTTCGATGCGGACTGCTGCCGAATCAGAATATGTCTATTCTACTGTATCTACTTTTTTATTCTTGTAAGTATTTATGCAAGCCCATCTGTATTCATGAGTAAGCAGGGCACATTTACTTGCAGAAAATATTTTTTGTCGCTTTACGGTCACTCAAAAAGAAATTGCGGTAAATGTCTTTCGAGATAGGTCACTCCGAAAATTTTAAATTTGCAATAAACAATTTACCCTCGTAGGGTTAAGATGGTTAGCATTATTAGCCTACTTCTGCCACTTTGTGTCTATCTATTTATCCATCTACCTGTGCTGTTTACAATACTCAATTTTAAAAGTACTTAAAATTTATCTGACACTGGCCAGATTCAAACCGGCGTCACATAGTTTTGTCAAGCACACTGAGTTCAATGATTTAGCACTGCCCAGTGAATGCCTGCGGGCAACTAGGCAATAATTCTCAGCATTACCACGCACTGGCGCCATCTGTGCCATCTCGAAGACCACAGTGTCTGATTTCGCAGCCTGCTGTGCCCAGCCCAGGGTCAATTTTTTTATTGCATATTCCAATTCTTCTGAGGGACCTATTTCGAAAAAAATTTGCCGTAATTTGTGTGGGGTGACTGTAAAGTGAGAAAAAAATATTTTGCATTGGTATATATGTACTCTTTATTCATGAATAACAACAATAAAAAAAGGAAATAAACTTACAAGAATTAAAAATTTAATGCATTGTTATAGTTCAAGGCTTAACATATGTGCACACGAGAATATTTCGCAAGTCTGAAATGTTCCTGCTCTTACACCAATACTTACGTCCATAGCATAATCGAACTGCGTAGGTGAGCGCATTCAAGAAAACTGTGTGGTTGTGTGCCCGTCAAAAAAAGAAAACGTGTGACAAACTTCCACTAATCTTCATCTTATTGCCAACCAGAGGCATTTAGTTATCGTGAGTCTCCCCAGAAAAGAAAAGGAAACGCAAGCACGGTGGCATCCTTCCTATGCGCATCCCTGTGAGCACTAAACGATAGAGAAACATGTCGAAACTGCCCATGGAACAAAACCCAAACCACTGCCCACCAGCGCAAGCGCCAATGCACGAGTGGTAGTATATAGACGCACCGGAGCAAACTAGCTCTAAAACAAACCATGCAACGAAACCCGCGAGAGGGAGGCACAAGAAAAAAATTCCCTGTATTCCCACATAGTAGCAGCACATGCCAGGAAAGAAAAAAATTAGGAAATTGGCACGCTTTTAAAAATGTACAGACGGCAACGTAAATGTACGGCATCAACCATTTTGGAGTTGTTCGCGGCACCGTATATTTACGTCATTGACCCTGAAAGGGTTAAGAAACATTGGGGTTCCAAGGCAACGCGTTGGCTTGGAGAGGCCATAGTCGGGGCTGATTTCGGCCAACAGGGGTTTCCAATGTGTACCTAAATTTGAGCACAAGAGTGCATGCTACTGTCACTGGAATGTAGCGGCCAAGGATAAGCTCGGCTGCGGATTGGTCCCAAGGTTTGTGCAGTTGCTGCATGTTGAAACAAATGTGGCGGAGTTTTGCACAATTACTTGCCACTACAAAGGCCATATCTTCCAGGGATTGTTACCTTTTTTATCAAACATAATTAGATGTCGAGCATGAGAGGAGTTCACAGTGCTGCGTATGTCTGCTCCTGTCCGTCTTGTGTTGCCCCGTCGTACAACCACCATCGGAATTAACCTACATAATTGAGACGCAGCAGCTTAATTACGACGAATGGAAGTTGTAAAGAGCAAATAGCGAAGGCCTCGAAAGGAAAATGCATTAAGCTAGCAGTTTCAAGCTAACCCAGGCAGAAATTGCTAGTGCAGTTTACAGGATAAACTAAAGTGTGCAAAATTGATCCAGCCCCCACAGCACCTTTCATAGCCTCAATGTTGCTTCACGACATAACGCCCAATTAATCAGTCTTGCCATTTCACAACCGGTGAGTTGAGAAACACTGTTTCAATCAGCTGCATTGTATGTTGCAAAATGATACATGTGCTTATGCAACAAAGTCCACCCCCTTTTTTTAAGTGCTTCTCGTAACTGATTTACAGGTGTTCTTAATTGGAATACTTTTCACAAGCAACATTTGTCATCTGGACAAGCATCTACTGTGTGTCACTGTGGGTCTGTTGCCATGAAAAACTTTTGCACTCTTTCATGCTGCCTTGTGCCTGTACTTTGTCATCGTGAACTGCACAGACCCGCACTATGCACTGCATTTCCTCTCGGGCAGTGTTATTAGTGTTGCTGACAGCTTGCTGAATTGTATGCCCACTCGTTTGTTATGGTGCTGTAGGAAGATTCTTAAAATTCTTGCCCAGTGACGTCAAATTGCAAAAAAGGAAAAATATGATGTGGAAAGTGGGTTTGGTCTAGCTGTAACGTCAGTCATGAAAAACTATTATTGAACAATAATGTGTAGTTGCCCATTCGTTTGTGAGCTCACAAGTGTCCATTTGCATTTGTGTTTTGGTACTTGCCTCATTTGCAGTTGCTTGAGTACATTTTATCTATTTATATGTATTGTGTACTTGAAGTTTAGCAAAGTATGATGTGGGGCTAGTGGGGGGCATGCATCACTGAAAGTGTGTGCCACAAAAGGTAAGCGAAAAGAGCACAGAAAGAGTGCCAGGCCCACAACTTGTTTCTGTCTGGATGTGCCTGTCCAGAGAAGAGAGCATCACAAGCTACACTGCACATTATTGTGTAGCCATGTCTAAAATCTGAAAATCTCCTTTAAGACAGAAGGAAGGCTGGATGCATTGGTCACCCTTTTTCTTGATAAACAATGGTTTCATCAGCTCGCGTGCCATCACGTCACAGCTTCTTCCAAATTGCCACACTGCTCAGGTGTGACCCAGCTTTGTGCCCAATCATTGTTCGGCTGGTATGTACCAGCCGGTTTGGATTATGTATGATTTGCCATGGATCAGAGGTGTTTCATATACCATGACTATAGCTCAATGCAGACAGGGCCTAGAGTTTCTTGTGAAAAATTCGTGTCGAAGCACACAAGCAAGGGGGCATGTTCGTCACACATGAATAGAAAAGCCCTTTTGATTAGAATAGTTTTTAACCGAGCTAGTTGTTTCATAGCCAAGACGAGTTTTGAACAACTGAACTGAAAAAACAAAGGACTATACTTTTAATTAGGAAGTAACAGCGCCAACTAAGACAATCACACTCGTCCTGTGTCGTTCTCCTTCTGTGATCGTCTTAGTTCGCGCTGTTCCTTCCTAATTCAAGTATGCACCATCTAGCCCAAATGAATGTTGTCCTGAGATTATACTTTTGCCTGTATGGTACCCCGGTTTTTCTACCCTTCTTCCTTAGTCCTTTGTTTTTTCAATTCTGCTGTTCAAATCTCGTCTTACCCCTTTCATTTCATTTCATTTTTATTTCCTTAAAGACCCCCTTGTAGGGGGTTTTACATTAGGGGTGGGGTTAACATGAGAAAGTAAAACTTTTTTTTTTCTTGATGACACGTGGGATGTAACTTTTTCTAGGAAGGTTGATGGACAGGTGATGGCTGCAATTTCATGGGAAAGATCGTTCCAGTCGGTTGCTGTTCGGAGGAAAAATGACTTGGAAAATGTAGTCGTACGGGCACGTTGGCGTGAGACTTTCAGCGGATGACCAATTCGGCGAGACGTGCGTGATGGCGGTGCGCAGATGTATGGCTGCTGTTTGAGCTGGGAATAATAAAATTTGTGAAATAGGCACAGGCTAGAAATACGGCGACGGAGGGAAAGACTGCATAATTGGGACTGTTGAGAGATGAAACACTAATATAGGATGAGTATGAGCGGTGAATGAAACGGGCGGCTCTGTTTTGCACAGCTTCTAATGAGTCAATGAGGTAAGCTTGCTGTAGATTCCAGATATCAGATGCATACTCAAGTTTTGGCCTGATTAATGATTTATAAGCAAGTAGCTTTACATTTTGAGGCGCGTCGTGAAGATGACGTTTAAGAAAGCCTAGTTTTTTATTCGCAGATGATATTAGCTTTGTTACGTGCTCGCGCCATGATAAGTCATTGCTGATAGTGATACCAAGGTAAGTATAGGACGAAACGAGTTGGACAAGGGAATCGGAAATCTTGTATGTAAATAAATGCGGGTTGTGACGACGATGAAAAGACATGAGTTTGCACTTATTGGCATTAAGTGTCATCAACCAGTGATTGCACCATGATTGAATGCGGTTAAGATTGTCCAGAAGGGATTCTTGATCAGCAGTATTAGTAATTGGGGCATAAATAACGCAATCGTCGGCAAACAGACGGACATGACATGATAAATTTTGAGGTAGATTATTAATATAAATTAAGAATATGAGAGGGCCATGGACAGTTCCCTGAGGAACGCTTGGTGTTACTGGTAGACGGTTAGAGGAGTAGTTATTAATAGTAACGGACCGTGAACGATGTGTGAGGAATTCTTTTAACCATGCAATAATTTCTCGATGCAAGTTTAGTCTGAAAAGTTTTAAGAGTAGACGTTGATGAGGTGCCTTATCGAATGCTTTGGCAAAGTCCAAAAAGATGGCGTCAGTTTGTAAGTTAGTATCGAGGTTGGAATGAAGATCGTGAAGAAAGATGGCAAGCTGTGTCTCACATGATAAGCCTTTTCTAAATCCATGTTGGGATGGAGTGAAAAAATTTATAGAGTATAGATGCTGCATTATCTGGGAGTAGATGACGTGTTCCATTAGTTTACAAAGGATGCTAGTTAGGGAAATGGGGCGATAGTTGAGTGGAGAGTCTCTGTTGCCCGATTTGAAAACAGGAACGACCTTCCCCATCTTCCAGTCTTCTGAGATGATACCTGTGGCGAGTGACTGAGAAAACAATAAGCATAAAAACTTGGATGAAATTTTCTTAGTGTTTTTGAGAAACTTTGTGTTAATTTCGTCAGTTCCGGCTGACGATGAAATTTTCAATTTGTCGATTGCGCATGAAATGCCATTTAGTTGAAAAATTATGGCTGGCATTGCTAGTTCAGTAATAGAGGGTAGCGAAAGGAATGTATCTCCAGGTTCTTTCGTGAATACTAAATGTATCGGTGCACTGAGCATCACTAACAGAGTCGCCATTATCATTAGTAAGGGTGATGTCGTGCGATTGCTGGGGTTTATCACGTTCCAAAATTTTCTCTGGCTAGTTGCTATCACTTTGGGTAGGTCTTTGTGAAGAAGGAAACGTTTTGCGCTTTTCACTGCTGCCAAGTACGCATCTTCAGCGCTGTAGTATTTTTCCCATGCCGAAGAGCTGGGTCTAAGTTTAGCTGCACGGTACAGCCGCTGCTTTTTATTTTTTAGTCTTTTGAGCGTTTTGTTGAACCAAGGATTTTGGGAATCGGAGTTGATAGTGCACTTTGGAATGTATCTGCTTGTTAGATCACTAATTTTGCATTTGAAGATTGACCAGTTTTCGTCGACTGTATGCTGATGGAAGTGAAGTTCAAAAGTGGATAAGAGGGAGTTTAATTCATTATTTATTGCTACGTAGTCGGCCTTATTGTAAAGCTTTAAATGTTTTTTTGGATACTTTCCTTTGAACGGGAGTAACGTTAAATGAGGCGTGAATAACTTTATGATCACTGATTTCCCTCAGGTAAGTAATAGAAGCTAAGGTCTCAGGATGACTAGTTAGAATAAGATCAAGAGTGTTTTGTGAAGTCTCTGTGATGCAAACTGGCTCAGTTCTTAGCTGTGAAAGATTAAAATTGAGACATATGTCGACAAATTCTCAAGGCTCTTCAGAAACGGTAGCGTGAGGTTGGTGCCAGTTTATAGAAGGGTAGTTAAAGTCACCGAAAAAAATAATTCGTGCACTTGGATACCTAGTTGTTAATTGTAGCAAAACACTGTTAAACTCACGGGGGAAGTCGGCGCTATTATGTGGCGGTCGATAGCAGACACCAATTATTGTTGTTATTGGCACAGTGCGGCAAATGAGCCACATAATTTCAAGGTGAGATGTGATGTTGACAAGCGAGAATGGTAGTTCTCGATTAACGGCGACTAAAGCACCGCCCCCTCGAGAACCTTCGCGGTCGTTGCGAAAATTTGGCAAATCATGCAGAACTTCAGAATCGCTGATGTTTTCCTGGAGCCATGTTTCTGTTAGTACAAGTATGTTGCCTCCAAATGACGATACAAGGTTAGATACAAGGTCTCGTTTGGGCAGGAAGCTGAGTATATTTGTGCAAATGACGGAAAGGCAAAGGGTGGTTCGGGAGTTGGTTCTAGGATGACAAGCTGAGAGAGGGCATTGTGGGGACCGGCGCCGAAAAGTTATCTGCTATGCGATTTCCTTTACTGTGTTTGTCATTTTGTCGAAGAAGTAGCGCTTAGGCCCGATATGAAGCGTCTTATAGCGGAGCGAGAATTTATTAGTTGTTTCTTTTGCAAATGCAACCAAGCGCTTTCGAATATTTTGGACGCGGCGGGTATAATCTTCGCCTACACTGAATTTCGTTCCTTTAAATTTGGGCCCTTTAAATAGAATGGTTTCTTTTGTCTTGGATGATATGAATTTGACAATGATAGGGCGTAGATGGTTTGGGGTATGACGGCCAAGCCGGTGGGCACGCTCTATAACTTTGGGATCCAAGGCAATTTCCAGGCGTTCTAAGCAATGATCAGCGATAATTTTTTTCTGACTTGGCATATGTTTCACGGGGGGATGAATCAGGCAGACCGTAGAAAAATAGATTGTTCCTGCGGGAGAGAGAGAGAGAAACAACTTCATGTAGTCGCCTGCAGAACGACACCATGACTAAATGGCGCCGTGACGCGGGTCTTCTCAGCGTCTTCTCTGCGGGTGGTCTCTACTCAACTCCAGCGCGTGTTACTCCCGCGGTTGGTCGCCGTGAGGGGCAACGTTCCGTCGGTTTCGCTCGGCCTTTGTCTTTCAAGAGCCGCCGAGACCTGCTGGACGGCCCAGCTTTGGCTTTCATGGTCGTAGCATTCCGCCGCAGCCACGAGTCTCGGCGGAATCGTACTTCTCGAAGCTTCGTCGGGGAACTTGGTGCAATCCCATAGGATGTGCATCAGGGTGGCCCTCTCCCGCTGGCACACGCGGCACACATCACTCACATATAATTTCGGGTATAGATGAGTCATTAACACTGGGGTGGATAAGGACCCAGTTTGCAATTGTCTGAACAGCACCGCCTCCGCTTGGCTCAGCCCCGGGTGCAGGGGTGGGAAAGTCCTTCGAGCCAGGCGGTGGAACTGTGTAAGTTCGTTGAACGTCGTCATGCGGTCCTTGGCACTACACCACGTTGGACGGTCGTTTGCAGCGGCGCGGTTGGTTAGCGCTCGCACCACTGCGTGTGCCGTCTTGTTGTGGTTATTGTGCTTCTCTGACGCATCGTTGCAGGAGCGGTTTTCAGAATCGTCAAGACGAAGCTACAAGTCTTGAACCAAAAGAGCTGTCTGGCTAACTGTTGACTGAATTTCAACGTCTGATGTAACTGTAGACAGATTCTGGAAACATTCTTCAAGTTCAGTGAGGCGGGTATTGAAATCGGATATTGTTTTGTCGATTGAAAGCATACATCCTTTTATATCTTGCAGGTCAGGGATTAGTGTTGCCTGGCCATCAGACAGCTTTTTCAATTCAGCCAGAACGACATCCAATTTGTCAGGTCCGGGGTTAGTTTCAACATCACCAGCAGGGAGTAATAAGGACCGTACATTATGACAACATTCGGAACAAATAGCGGTCAAACACTTCAGGCTCGGCAGCTGTATCAGGAAATAATTGCTGGATTTTTTAGTAAATAGACTGACCGGTTCACCAACCTGCATGATGAAGAGAGCCAGATTCGATAACCGTGCCGTAGCACAGATGCCGAGCCCACAGATTGTGTGAGGTGATTGCTGGTCCTTTATAGGTGGAATTATAGAAGGAATTGGCGGTGCATGCGATTAGATACGTAGATGACTACCTGGTGTTTTGTTCTCGCGATAACTACACCAAGAAAGCTACGAATATTTTAAAAGCTTTTAGGGAATGTGGTGGAGGCCTACGTTTCACGCTTGAGCTTATCCAGGGCAACAAATCACAGTTTTTAGATCTGTGCTTAATGTTCCAGGATGAGCATGTCTGTTGGCATTATTCGCCTAGGGCTAAGAAGCCACTGCTTGAATTTTTTTCTTGCCATTCTAAACTTGTTAAACAGGGGATAGCTTATTCAACTCTTAGGTCTGCCATTACTAAGTCATGTCCGCACAATATGCAACAAAGTTTTTCACAACAGACTGTACCAACTCGCCCAACTGTCTATCCTTTTGAATGGCTTTCTTTGCCTTTCTTGCCCAATTTTTGTGGTTGGCAGGCAGTGGTCACTGGTTGGCGATTGGTTCAATGCAAATGATGCATGCTCCCATGCAAGAGTTGTGGGGCACGTTCGTTGCTGAATGCTGCCTAGTTTTTTGAGGCACCCGTGAGCTTTGGAGCCTCTGAAGGGTTAGTGGCTGCGATAAGCAAGACAGTCCTCCTCTTCTGCTCATCCAGGAGAGGATGACATGTTTTCACTCGAAATCAACTGGGGAAGGCACGTGTGCCTTCCAGAGAAAAAGGAACACCTTTATTTTGAGTGGCTCAAGGTTCAGACTGCACCACACACTTCGAAGAGGAGCAATGGCAATCTGCCATCAGTGTATGTGCCCTACCTGCATCACGTGTTCAGGCTTGTTTAGGTAAACTGTCCAAATGCATTTTTCCTCTTTTTTACCTGTGAACAAGGCCCCCGTGTGGGAGCCGAATGGTCATTTTCTACGAAATGTGCTTTGGCCGGCGTAGTACCCCAGTTTTTTTCTGCCCTTCACAATAATTTAGCCCGACCAGATGGGTTTCCATCAAACCTTAAACTTCAACTGAAAATTTAACACATTTTAGTTATTTAGCAAACAAACTGCGACTGCTACGAGCTCACCCAGTGTCCGCCACACTGAGAAGGAGTGTAGTAGAGAAGGCATCCTCACATCAGCTAAATCATAAGCTAAAAAAAATCAGTTTTCATTTAAGCATATCACCTGGCGCATTTCCACAATTAGTTTATGTACACAGTTCATCAGTCTTTATTTCGTTGGCTTATGCAAGTAAATCAAAAATCTGATTACCCTGGTGAACATTTGTAATCGATGCTCAGCCCTAGCTGAAAGGTTTGAGTAAGGACAACTTCATGCAAAAAGAAAAAAAGGCTACAGGTGATGCCTTGCAAGATTGTCCACAAGCTGCAAAATATGAATAGTGTGCCAGTGATATTTTCTGCATTGGTTAAGTGCAGAGTATTTGCCCGTGTTCCAACACTAAGTCAAGTTGCTGCATCCTATATTGTGTGTTGGGTCATGATACTATATGAAATACTTCTGTCTTGTTGGAAGGCACGCATTGACCAAACTGATTGGCAACTTAAAGGGAAGCTGAAAGGTTCTCTAGCCCAAGCAACCACCCTAGTTCCCCAGAAGATATGAGTGATGTGCTGTACGTAATGGCTTTCAACCCTCTGACTTCGAATATTGCATCAAAATTAAGCGAAAGGAAGTGCAAACAGATTTTATTTCGACGAAAAGTACAGCAGCAGACTCGGGGCAAGTCGGGTGCCTCGTGACATCAACAGTGGTGTTCGTCCGGACTGACTGCTGCCGCTACACATGAAGCATGGTGCAAGGTAGTTTGGTGCTGTTGTTTTGCCAAGACAGTAATGGAAAATTTCGAGAGCTTGCATTTTTCTTAGCAGTTTGGCATTACTCTCTACATATACAAGCAGACTGCGAAGAGCCGGCCTCTCCAAGAAGCAAAAGAGGCTGGTGTAAGCAGTGCTTATTCAGTTGCGTATTAATGCCGATGAAATGTAACAGTGCTCGGTATGTAGATTTAAGTGCGTACATGATAAGGAACACCAGTAGGTGGTGAACATTAATCCCTCATTTCATAACCCATTGTGCAGTGTCAGGAACACCACAGCTTTTTTTTTAATATGCATGCACGTTCCTTCTGTCTCACTACAGAATGGTGAGTTTGAGGTTTTAGATATGAGAGTGTGTTAGGTTGGGTATAGGACTTTGCTCTTTGTACCTGTATCATAAATAAAACTAGTTTGGCACTCCTTCTGTCCTTTTCTACTTGTCTTTTGCTCCGCACACTTGTCTTTTGCTCTGCGCACCTTGACACTTCACTTGCAGCGTTAACAGATATTGATAGATGTGACACTGTGGGTTCATGTTATTTCATGCACACAATCTTCTTTTTTTCGTCACAATTTTATGCTTGTTCAGCATGTACACTGCACGCTAAGCAGGCAGGAGCCACGCCTTTCCAACAGCAATGGGCATAGAGCAGTAAGGGGAGAGGAAAGTGCCACAGGAATGCTGACGTGTATTTAATGCTGAAACACACACCAACATATGTGAAATTTAAGATTGCATAGTATGGCAAGGTCACTGACAAGAAGGCTGCGATGCCATCGAGTGCCAACTGTCAGCCCAGGCCTGCCTGCACCATGAATTCACCATGACGCCTTTCTCAATTTGGCATGCAGAGTTGTGCTGTCAGTCATGTCTGGACCTTTCGCATGTGCTGTATTGAGTCATGATGCCCTTTGTGTTTTTGCCATTCTTCTAGACACTGATCTGTCTGAAACGCAAGCGAAGTCGATATTGAAATCCGTAAGGAAAGCTTCTGCTTCCTACATCTACAACATTTCCAACTTCTTCTTGTACCAAAGAGGAATGTGATCCAGATGTTGCCCTAGCAACGCTTGTTGCATTTGTACTACTTTGCACTTACGTTGGCATTGCTAAATGTGGCCTTACATTTTAATTTACTCGCAGCTTCTTGCAGATGAGTGGTCTGGCTCTCCATTTAAATGCCGTCATTCTGTCCAAGCATCTTTGCCACATACAAACCCGACCTCTTAATGAGACATGGGTCGGGTACCAGTGCTTCTAAGCTGCCAATGAAAGACTAATTTCCAGAGCACATTATTATTATTATTAGTAGTAGTAGTAGTAGTAGTAGTAGTAGTAGTAGTAGTAGTAGTAGTACAGTCGAACCCGACTATATCGAACCCGTTTACATCGAATTATTCTATATATCGAACAATTTCTGGACACGGTATAGTTACAATGAATATATATATAGCGAAAATTACTTACATCGAACAAAAATAGCAGCGACTCCCAATATATCGAACGTCAAGCGGTGGGAAAGTGCCTCCAAAAGTTGGCTTTCTCTCGCGGTGCTGGATAAACCCGGTGGTGCGGCTCCATTCAACTGCTCTCCCTACCGTGGCCATGCTGCCTCAGACGAGCCGTCGGCACTCCCCTGCAAAAAATTATCCTCGCCCGCCCGCAGTGCTTGCTCAGACAGCCAATCAGAGGCTCTTGTGCCCTCATCGAGCAAGATGGCCAAAGTGCGAGTTGTCTCACTGCTGCAGCGTAGCCGTGATGAAGCATCAGAATTCGCCTTTCGTCGTGAAGCTCGAAATCAGAAATCAGGTCGAACGTGGTGAGAAGTCGGATGTCCCCGCAGCATGCAAGATTCCAAGGAGCACTCTCGGCACAATCTTGACGAATAAGGCGGAGATTAGGGTTAAATCGGCCAAACTCGCGACTCAGTGCCTGTGGTGCCCGACGCGTATGCACGGCCGTGTACGAGTAGTTCATCAGAAATTGCTTCAGCCGTGCCGGCTTCCGTGTGCTCGGTGATTACTGTAAATTCTGATGAATGCGACGAAGCTGTTGCAGGTGTTGTCGAAACTTGGAGCCAGCTGTCAGAATTTCTGGAAGCTGTTGAGGAATCAACGGTGGACAAGCTTGTGAGTGCAAATGATGGTGTCGCGACCACAGGGGAGCCCGAAAGCGAAGACTACATTGCCGACATTGTACCGAGCACAAGTGAAAGTGGGCACAATGACGAAAGCAACGACGGTCCTTTGCCCACATCCTCCGAAGTGATTGGTGCGCCCGCACTAATCCGGTGCTTCTGCACGAATGCGGTTAGGTTGAGGCCTCAGCTGCTCCGTCTCCTTAGACAACGTGGAGAAATGTGTGCATCGCAGGCAACGAAATTGCCCAAGCAGGAGAAAATGCAGGATTATTTCAGGTGAAACTAAGCTAGTTTCATCAATAAAGTGATTTCATAAATGGTATGTGCTTTATGTGTATGGCACTAGGAATAGCAGGGGAGAGTTATTAGTAGAGTTTGCGGAACAGAATAATATGCGGATAATGAATACCTTCTTCCGCAAGCGGGATAGCCGAAAGTGGACGTGGAGGAGCCCGAACGGTGAGGCTAGAAATGAAATAGACTTCATACTCTGCGCTAACCCTGGCATCATACAAGATGTAGACGTGCTCGGTAAGGTGCGCTGCAGTGACCACAGGATGGTAAGAACTCGAATTAGCCTAGACTTGAGGAGGGAACGGAAGAAACTAGTACATAAGAAGCCGATCAATGAGTTAGCGGTAAGAGGGAAAATATAGGAATTCCAGATCAAGCTACAGAACAGGTATTCGGCTTTAACTCGGGAAGAGGACCTTAGTGTTGAAGCAATGAACGACAATCTTGTGGCTTTCATTAAGGAGTGTGCAATAGAAGTCGGCGGTAACTCTGTTAGACAGGATACCAGTAAGCTATTGCAGGAGACGAAAGATCTCATCAAGAAACGCCAATGTATGAAAGCCTCTAACCCTACAGCTAGAATAGAACTGGCAGAACTTTCGAAGTTAATCAACAAGCGTAAGACAGCTGACATAAGGAAGTATAATATGGATAGAATTGCACAAGCTCTCAGGAACGGAGGAAGCCTAAAAGCAGAGAAGAAGAAACTAGGAATTGGCAAGAATCAGATGTATGCATTAAGAGACAAAGCCGGCAATATCATTACTAATGTGGATGAGATAGTTCAAGTTGCTGAGGAGTTCTATAGAGATTCACACATTACGAGTGGAACCCACGATGATAATGGAAGAGAGAATAGTCTAGAGGAATTCGAAATCCCACAAGTAACGCCGGAAGATGTAAGGAAAGCCTTGGGAGCTATGCAAAGGGGGAAGGCAGCTGGGGAGGATCAGGTAACAGCAGATTTGTTGAAGGACGGTGGGCAGATTGTTCTAGAAAAACTGGCCACCCTGTATACACAATGCCTCATGACCTCGAGCGTACCGGAATCTTGGAAGAACGCTAACATAATCCTAATCCATAAGAAAGGGGATGCCAAAGACTTGAAAAATTATAGACAGATCAGCTTACTGTCCATTGCCTACAAAGTATTTACTAAGGTAATTGCAAATAGAATCAGGAACACCTTAGACTTCCATCAACCAAAGGACCAGGCAGGATTCCGTAAGGGCTACTCAACAATAGATCATATTCACACTATCAATCAGGTGATAGAAAAATGTGCGGAATATAACCAACCATTATATATAGCTTTCATTGATTATGAGAAAGCGTTTGATTCAGTCGAAACCTCAGCAGTCATGGAGGCATTGCAAAATCAGGGTGTAGACGAGCCGTACGTAAAAATACTGAAAGATATCTATAGCGGCTCCACAGCCACTGTAGTCCTCCATAAAGAAAGCAACAATATCCCTATAAAGAAAGGTGTCAGGCAGGGAGATACGATCTCTCCAGTGCTATTCACAGCATGTTTACAGGAGGTATTCAGAGACCTGGATTGAAAAGAATTGGGGATAAGAGTAAATGGAGAATACCTTAGTAACTTGCGCTTCGCTGATGATATTGCCTTGCTTAGTAACTCAGGGGACCAACTGCAATGCATGCTCACTGACCTGGAGAGGCAGAGCAGAAGGGTGGGACTGAAAATTAATCTGCAGAAAACTAAAGTAATGTTTAACAGTCTCAGAAGGGAACAGCAGTTTACGATAGGTAGCGAGGCACTGGAAGTGGTAAGGGAATACATCTACTTAGGACAGGTAGTGACTGCTGATCCGGATCATGAGAGTGAAATAATCAGAAGAATAAGAATGGGCTGGGGTGCATTTGGCAGGCATTCTGAGATCATGAACAGCAGGTTGCCATTATCCGTCTAGAGAAAAGTTTATAACGGCTGTGTCTTACCAGTACTCACGTACGGGGCAGAAACCTGGAGGCTTACGAAAAGGGTTCTACTTAAATTGTGGACGATGCAACGAGCTATGGAAAGAAGAATGATAGGTATAACATTAAGGGATAAGAAAAGAGCAGATTGGGTGAGGGAACAAACGCGCGTTAATGACATCTTGGTTGAAATCAAGAAATAGAAATGGGCGTGGGCAGGACATATAATGAGGAGGGAAGATAACCGATGGTCATTAAGGGTTACGGAGTGGATTCCGAGGGAAGGGAAGCGTAGCAGGGGGCGACAGAAAGTTAGGTGGGCAGATGAGATTAGGAAGTTTGGAGGGTCAACGTGGCCACAATTAGTACATGACCGGGGCAGTTGGAAAAGTATGGGAGAGGCCTTTGCCCTGCAGTGGGCGTAACCAGGCTGATGATGATGATGATGATGATGATGTGCTTTTATGACATCCATCGAATTATGCTCTATATCGAACTGATACAGTATTTACTCGCATAATGATCGCACTCGCGTAATGATTACACCCCTAAATTTTGTCATCAAAATTCGATTTTTTTTCTCTCCCGTGTAATGATCACACCCTGAACTTGTCACAGCTATATGTTGTTTGCCAAGGCTAGCTAATGATGATCACACTTACCATCTGTCGAATGCTATGCGAACGACTTTTGAAGACATACTAAGTGGTCTGCTTGCACCCAGCATTCTTAAGCAGATGCCCCATTTCATTACATTCCGCACTTCCATGAAAAAAAAAAAAAAAAAAAGCTGCAACCAAACTTGCCTCGGCTTTATTATTTGTAGGCTTCACAATGGTTTTGGGCAACAACATAAAGGGCGCGTTTCAATTCTTCTCGTCTGCATTCGTGGGCACACAACAAATAGCGAGCAGCAACGATAGTGACCACGTTTACACTGATACGTTAGAAGTGTACCCTATTCATACGCCAACGCTTGTAACGCACCTAAGATATTCGCCCACCCTTAGTGGAAACATGCCATATTAGGATAGCAATGAAGACAAATGCCGCAGTTTCTGCAGCATGCCTGCCATGTATTTGTCACTGGCAGCTAAGCGTGCCCATCTCTGTTTCTTTTCCCTCAAAGAGGACATGGCTACATTATTGTCACAGACTTGTCAATATCAGCGATATTATTCATTACTGATATGGAAGGAACTGCTTCAATGCGCATAATGTACTCGCGAGAAGAAAAATAATCGCGTTCAGCGAGTTCGGCTTGCTCCGCCGGCCGCCATTTTTGTTTTGGTGTTCCGCACTGACAGCGGCAGCTACCTGCTTGTCATCCCGCAGCAAATGTGGGATGAATTAACCCACCTAATGATCGCACCCCTGCCCTGAATTTTCGTAAATTTTTTTTATAAACAAGTGCAATCATTATGTGAGTAAATATGGTAGTCATTTTATTGCAAGTTTGGTATAACCGGGTTCGACTGTAGTTGTAGTAGTAGTACTAGTAGTATTATTATTGTTATTATTATTATTATTATTATTAATATTATAAAATGTATGTAAGCACTTCCTTTTGGTGCACAGCAAAAAATCCAGCAGCATCATGTGCACCTTGTCCCAGCCTTGTCTCTGCATTGGTGTCCTTGAACAAGGGCACCAATTAAATGAACAAGGCCCTCGTATGGGAGCCGAAATGTCTTGGTTTCTTTCCTTTTTTTTTCTTTTTTTGGTGTTATTGGTCGGCGGCCTTTTTACCCTTGTCTATGAGCAATCCTGACCAGACAAGTTTTCTTCGAACTCTTGATTTTATCGTGACTAAAGTTCACTGTTACTTTTCCCTCATCACCCATATAATGAACAAGGCCCCTGTATAGTAGCCAAAATGTCTTGGTTTCTTTTCTTTTAATGTTATTGGTCAGCTATTGACCCTTGACTATTGGTGTCCTTGTGTGACCTCCTCTTTATTGACTCGGTAGGGCCCTTGCTTTACTAAATTTGAGATTCATGTGTCACTGGTGAAAGGTGACCAAGATTGCTTTGGTTTGTTTTTGTTCTGAAAATTATAAAACTTCTACCACCTAATTTTAATGGTTGCACCATAGAATTACTTGTAGAAAAAGCTGTTGCTGTAGTGCTTGGAAAGTGGGGGGGCTTTGGATTGGCAGCAGCATTTCGTTTGTCACAAAGACATATACAGGGTGTGCAAGGTATTTGAGGACATGTTGAAAACGAAAATAAAGTTGAACCCACTTGTAATGATACGGGTTTTAACAATACATCAGTTATAGCAATGAGGAGCTGCTCCCCCGTCGACTTCTGCATGTTTTCCATCGTGCAATAGCCCGCTTACTGCAATGCCCTGATGCTGCATTGTCGGTTATAACAATGAAGTCTGGCTGCTCGGTGTCCAAGCCGAAAGGTAGTGAAATGCGAAATTCTTGAAAAGAAATTAAGAAAACAAGAAATTTGAGCTGCCGCACAATGGGCCGCTGGTCAAACAGCTGCCACGCGCTCATTTTCCAGCCGTCTCCGAGGAGCTCTCTCCCGTCACCCTTCCACCCCTCTGAACACAAACGGGCTGTGCCCATAGCTCTACGCTGCCCTACCCTCTGAAACACAAATGGATCGCGCCAACTTCGCTGCAAGCAGATTGCGCTGAGCCGTGCTCCCACACGAGACTATGACGAGACGTTCACTGGAGGGATCGTCAGCCGTGGAGGGCGCCATGCGCGAGTAAGAGCTGGTGTGAGAGAGAAAATCTCAGGGCTTTTGCTCCTTGAATATATGAGTCTGCCTAGGCACTACGAAGGAGGTCTCTTAACGCGTGTTGTATGCGTTTGTCCCCTACACATGCCGGCATTGCGGAGTGCAGCCGAGTTTATTTATGCTCCGCCGCTGGCTGCCCGCGCAGTGAGTCAGTGGGCATGGACACCCCATTTGGTGATCGCTGTGTCTGAAGGGCAAGGTTGTGACTGGTGTTGTATAAGGCGCGGGTCGCTTTTTTCATCGCCACGATAGATTGGATTTTTTACAAACACTGCTCCAGGAGGGTGCATCTAACCAGCAAGGAGAGGCCTTCTGTAGTAGCTTCGACGGGGCGGCTGGACATGGGACCTCGCCTTTATAGGTGAGAATATTCACCTATAAAATGAGATACAAGAAGGAAGAAGAAGCATATGCTTGCTGCAGTAAAGCTAGGGAAACGATGGAGCATGTTTTATTAGAATGTGAAGACATCTGCCCAGCGGTCAATTCAGCTTTGACAACGTAGGGCATTCGAATGGTGGCAGCTTGATTGTCGACCCCGAGGGTGCCGAGGAGGGCAAGACAGAGACGACTGCAAAGGCATCCCCAGGCGAGACCTATCAGACCGCATCCATGTAGGTGACGGACGGGTGGTCGGCGTACTTGGCGTGAAGCATGGCCGCATGGGCTTGGGGACGGGCGTTGTGGTATCCCGCGAGCATATTCTTGGGTAGCAGCTTGATGGAGAAGGCTGCCCGAAGAGCATGCGGTAGTGAGACCAGGTCTGGCGGGTGAGAGGATGTGTTTTGACCGATGGGAGAGAGGATGTAGCGACCGGTCGGCAAACAATGAAGGCGTTGCACCTGAGCAGTGCGATGAGCTTCCATCAGTTCGTCGAGTGTGTTGTGGACTCTCAGGCGGAAGAGACGCGTCGTGGACGCGTTGGGGGGAAGGCCAAGGGCAGTCTTGTATGCCCGGTGAATGAGGATGTCGACCTTGTTGCATTCCGATTTGAGAAGACGACTATAAGGAAGGCCGTACATGAGACGGGAAACAAATAGAACGTCGACTAGGTGGAGGAGATTGTGTTCACGCATGCCCATGCGCCACACTCAGACACGAGCGAGCATGCGCACAGTTTACTGAACCGAAAGCGAGAGCTGATTGTGAGCATTACTGTGGTTGGACTGTAGTATCAGCCCGAGCATGCGGAGTTGTGAGATGACGGGAACGGGAGTGGAATTGGCATGAATCGTGGTGGTGGGGTGAGGCATCTTGTGGCGATGCTGGTCAGGGGGCCGCGTGAAGAGGAGGGCCGATTTGGCTGCTGAGCAAGCGAGACCAGCCACGTGCACGTGACTCGTGATGATGTCAGTTGCGCGTTGCAATGTCTGCTCAATGTGCCCGTCGGAGCCAGACGTGACCCAAAGAGTTAAGCCGTCAACATACAGGGTGTGTTTGAGATCGGGGATACGGCCGAGCTCGTTGGGAAGTGAGCAAAGGGCGTGATTGAAAATAAAAGGCGACAAGACGGCGCCCTGAGGGGTACCACGAGATCCAAGCGCATACGTGGTAGACGAGAGATCTCCTACAATGAGTTCGGCCATGTGGGCTGTGAGGAAGGAGCGAATGTACTAGTAGGTGCGAGAGCAGCGGTTGATGGTGGCGAATTCGGTAAGAATAGCCAAATGGGAGACGTGGTCGAACGCCTTGTGAAGGTCAAGGCTAAGGAGAGCCTTAGTGTCCGAGAAGGTGGGTAGATCGATAAGGTCGTAGTAGCAATAAAAACAGCGCTAAACGACAGGACGAGTGAAGGGACACAGACAACAGCGCTGACTAACAACCAAAGTGTCTTTATTCTTTCAGTCAGCATATATATGCTCCGCCGCTGTCTCAAACCACAGAATCAACAGAATTGGGCATGCGCAGGGGGATTGCAATTAATGCGATAGGAAGGCGATCTCCTTCGGAAGGAGAGAAATACATAGACAGGAGGCTTGCACATGCTTCGCCACTAACGTGAATGTGGAAAGCTTCGGAAATAAGGCGTGCGCGGTCATCGCGGTATTTTGACAGGTAGGTCACACCTTCGAAAAATGGCTTGCAGCCGCATTCATTGCAGTGTAGTGACAACTGACTATCTTTTGCTCGCTTTTGAAATTTGTTAGAGTGCTCGCGCATGCGGTCATTGATGCACCGTCCCGTTTGGCCGATATAAAAACGCTTGCATGAAAGGGGGATCTTACACACCACACAGCCACAACAGTCACCAACAAACCTCCGTCTGTGCTGCTTTTTACAACTTTTTTTGTTGTTCTTGCTTACCCGATTGACTTGGTGGCACAGGCTACCTAACTTGTTCTTGGCAGTGAACAGCAACCTGACGCCTGCCCTTCTGACAACCTTTTTGAGATTGTGTGCAACCTGGTGCACATATGGTATAACCGCAACCATTTGTCGTGAGCGATTCTCAGATAGAGCAGCTGCCGACTGCTTTCCTTTAAGGTTCGTTGCTAGGCTTTCAGCGATGCTGGTCAAAAGCGGTACCGGGAAACCTGCGAGCTTCAGCCTGGCTACTTGCTTTTCGAAGCTTACATCCACTTGGTGGTCACAAGACTGGATGAGGGCCGCCTTCATGCAGGATATTGCTATACCGCGCTTGACTATCTCTGAGTGCGCGGACGAAAATGGGAGAAGGCTCTTATGAGACAGCGGAGCGTAACCCCAACATACATGATTGCTTGAAAACGTTAGCTCCAAGTCTAAGAAACGAAGCTTGTTGTCTGACGGATGCTCCGTTGTCAATTCAAAAGAATCTAAAACTATGCGGAACAAGTCAAATATTACTGCAGCAGCAGGCTGCGCGTCAGTAGTGTTAGTATTGTAAAAAATTAAAAAGTCATCGACGTAACGCATCACTTTTACAGTGCTTGTCTGGCTGAGCTTAGTTACAAGATTGCGGTCATAGCTGGCTAATAAAATGTCACCAAGAACAGGGGCTATACATGAACCGATGCACACACCTTTCTTCTGTATGAAAAGCTTATCCTCCATTGAAACAAAAGTGGAAAGCATATAAAACCTTAAAAGCTCTAAAAGCTTGTCGACGTTGATACCACATGAGAACACCATATTTGTCGCCGTGTTGTTCAGGGGACTGATGCCTTCGGAAGGCCACATAAAGAGAATGTGCCGAATTTTGCGCTCCGAGGCATTTCGACAGGTACGCTTCTACACCGACTGCTTGCAGGTTGTGCACCAGACGAGCTGCATTTCCACAGTGTTCAGAAGAAGTTTCTTCAAGATTTGCGAATGACGTCTCGGACAGCAAACTTCCTGTGGGGCAACCTGGTGGTTCGACTGCCTAGGAGAGGACGTAGGAATCCGGGGCAAGGCCAAGAGGTAATGACATTCGGGGATGCCTCAATTCCGAACAATGTTGCTGATCTACTCAAGCTTGGTCCGAAATTTTGTGAGCATCCTTCTCTGGACAAGACGGAACTGCTCAGCCTCGTCGGGACAGCTGCCGGTAAAGCAAGAACAGATGAAGCTGACAGATGCATCAGAGAAGGTGTTGACTGCCTGCCCCAGCAGGTTAAAAAAGGCAACACAGTTCGGCTCCGCACAGCAGTGACCGTCCTTCGGAATGCGGGGCTCAAGCTGCTCCTATCCGACAAACAAGCTGGTTTTGTCGTGATGCCTGGTGGCTTGTACACGAGCAAAGCAGATTCGGCCATTCTAGGCAACTTCAAGGAAGTGCATGGAGTGGCTCCTGCGAAGGTCAAAACGAAGGCTGTCCAGCTTTGCGAAAAAGCCGGACTCTCCAAGCTGGCTTCCTCCATAAAGGCCTGCAATGGAACCAGTCTGTGTTTTTCAGCACCAAGACGCACAAGTAACTGTGCCCGTTTCCGGCCATTCTTTCTGAGCGCAGAACCTGGCAACGACAAGTGGGAGTGTTCCTGCAAAGGTTTCTGTGCCTCCTCGACATCGATGACCCCTTCCTCATAAAGACGCCAGGTACTGTCTCCACATTCCTCCGTGAGGAATGTCCAAAGGCTGTCCGAGCCTTTACCGTGGACATCAAGGACTTGTATTACTCCTTGCCTCAAGAAGATGTATGCATTGAAGTCGGCCATCGCATTGACAAATATGGTGTTCTTAGGTTTCAGAATGCATGTGGTATCAACGTCGACAAGATTTTAAAGCTTTTAAGGTTTTATATGCTTTCCACTTTCGTTTCAATGGAGGATAAGCTTTTCATACAGAAGAAAGGTGTGTGCATCGGTTCATGTATAGCCCCTGTTCTTGGTGACATTTTATTAGCCAGCTATGACCGCAATCTTGTAACTAAGCTCAGCCAGACAAGCACTGTAAAAGTGATGCGTTACGTCGATGACTTTTTAATTTTTTACAATACTAACACTACTGACGCGCAGCCTGCTGCTGCAGTAATATTTGACTTGTTCCGCATAGTTTTAGATTCTTTTGAATTGACAACGGAGCATCCGTCAGACAACAAGCTTCGTTTCTTAGACTTGGAGCTAACGTTTTCAAGCAATCATGTATGTTGGGGTTACGCTTCGCCGTCTCATAAGAGCCTTCTCCCATTTTCGTCCGCGCACTCAGAGATAGTCAAGCGCGGTATAGCAAGATCCTGCATGAAGGCGGCGCTCATCCAGTCTTGTGACCACCAAGTGGATGTAAGCTTCGAAAAGCAAGTAGCCAGGCTGAAGCTCGCAGGTTTCCCGGTACCGCTTTTGACCAGCATCGCTGAAAGCCTCGCAACGAACTTTAAAGGAAAGCAGTCGGCAGCTGCTCTATCTGAGAATCGCTCACGACAAATGGTTGCGGTTATACCATATGTGCACCAGGTTGCGCACAATCTCAAAAAGGTTGTCAGAAGGGCAGGCGTCAGGTTGCTGTTCACTGCCAAGAACAAGTTAGGTAGCCTGTGCCACCAAGTCAATCGGGTAAGCAAGAACAACAAAAAAAGTTGTAAAAAGCAGCACAGACAGAGGTTTGTTGGTGACTGTTGTGACTGTGTGGTGTATAAGATTCCCCTTTCATGCAAGCGTTTTTATATCGGCCAAACGGGACGGTGCATCAATGACCGCATGCGCGAGCACTCTAACAAATTTCAAAAGCGAGCAAAAGATAGTCAGTTGTCACTGCATTGCAATGAATGCGGCTGCAAGCCATTTTTCGAAGGTGTGACCTACCTGTCAAAATACCGCAATGACCGCGCACGCCTTATTTCCGAAGCTTTCCACATTCACGTTAGTGGTGAAGTATGTGCAAGCCTCCTGTCTATGTATTTCTCTCCTTCCGAAGGAGATTGCCTTCCTATCGCATTAATTGCAATCCCCCTGTGCATGCCCAATTCTGTTGATTCTGTGGTTTGAGATAGCGGCGGATCATATATATGCTGACTGAAAGAATAAAGACACTTTGGTTGTTAGCCAGCGCTGTTGTCTGTGTCCCTTCACTCGTCCTGTCGTTTAGCGCTGTTTTTATTGCTCGTAATCATGAACCAACCAGCCTAAATGCGTAAACATTGAGAATAAAAAGAAAGGGGTCTTCATGTCGCTGAGGTGGACCATAGGGAAGGGTAGATCGGCTCGATTGTCCGTGAGCGTCTGCCGAGTGAGGATGGCCGTGACGGGATGGGGCAGAGGATGATGAGCCACTTGGTCGTGGTCGACGTAACCCGACAGGGAAATGGTGGCGAGTCTTCTGTAGTGCGATGACGTCGGGAGAGACCGAGGGATCCAGTTGTTGAAGGTGTAGAAGGAGGTGGTTACGCTTGGGACGAAAACCACGGCAGTTCCACTGCCGAACGGTGACGACGGAGTGGTCAGCCATGATTAATAGCGGAAGAGAAAGGTGTCGCTTCGGCCGGTGCTTGCGAGGGTCGGGCGGCAGACAATGAGGTGGTACGGGTGCGGAGGGGTGGCTTGGCTCGAAGGGTTGCGAGCATGTAAGTTAGAAGGCTATCGACCGTCGCTTGAAAAGATTGGAAGGACGTGGCAGGGGGATAGGCAGCGACGTCCGTGCGCATGGCATTGAGAGATCCTTGTTGTGCCGTGAGAAGCTGGTAGAACGAGTTGAAACGGCTCTCCAGCCGTTTTTCGAGGTCCACCAGGGCCATCTTGATGGTTGCCTGGACCTCTTCGGAAAATTGGAGAGATGCAAGGGGTGTGTTGGGTCTGCGGCGCTTGCTAGTACCTCCTTCGGAGGTCTGAACATCCATGTCAGAGGAGGAGGTGATTGTAGAGGGCAGACAGGATGGGAGTGTGATGACTGCCTTGAGCTTCCCTTCAAGAGCTCACAGTTGGGCTTGGAAGGAGTCAATTTTGGTCTTCTGTGCTGCAAGTTGAGTGGTTTGTGGAGTGAGTTGCTGTCATAGGGAGGCATTTTCTTGTTGCAGTGCGACGACCTGCGGTGAGGAGGACGCCGAGGGAGCACGGGGGGGGGGGGAGGGGGGGGGGGGGCTGCAGGACCACACCGACTGGGTGGGCTTAGAGGCGGGTTTGGGCACCACCAGGGCGAGGGTCAGGAAGTCGGTGGTCGACTTGGAGGGTGGAGGCAGTGAAGGACCGCGTGCCGCTTGCTTCGGGGGATGAGGGCATTGCACGTAGCGGTGCTTATAGTTGGAGCTATGCGTGGAGTGATTCCCATTGCAGACGATGCAGCGAGGGGTGCAAGTGAGGAAGGGGGGGAGTCCTCGAGCGGTGGTGGCTGAGTGTCGCCACAATGACAGCACGGGTCCTGCTGTGGCTTGGGGCACAAGTCGGTCCGGTGGCCAGTCGAGCGGCAGTTGAAACAGGCCTCCACCTTGTTGTGGAAAGGAAGGAGGCGAAGGTGTACTCCATGGTAGACCTACTGGGGTAGTTTGGGGTCTGTGAGGGTGACCAAGATGCGGGGATATATGCTGCCCATATGGTGGCCACTCACAATGGAAAGTGCAGGATTGCTTGCCTGGAGATCGTCAAAGATGATTTCATCCGTGAAATCGTCGAAGGCGTGGTAGAGTATGCCCCGTAGGGCATCGTCCGGCAATGGGGCGTAGAGGTGGATGGTGAAGGTGGTGCCGGACACCGTGAGGGAGGTGATGCGGAGGAGGCTTGAGCGCGAGCCGACTCCGCAACACTGACCGTAAAGGTGTTGCTGACCGGGTAGATCCGCACCGTATCATGAGATGCGGGCGGGAGGTCTTGCAGGCGCGCTGCTTAGCAAGGCAGTGTATAAATGCCAAGGCTGGAGCTTGGTGAAGTCAACGGGGGTTTTGGGGTGGCCGGAAGGCGAGGGAGTGGAGCGTGGTGGCGGGGCTGAGGAGGCGAAGCACATGCCTGCTTCGATCTCGCCAATTTAGCTGCATCAGCAGCAGCAAGGTGCAACGCTGCGTGGCATTGCTCTTGAGCGCGGAGGTCTGGCGTCTGCCAGGAAGCGTTCGGAAGTTCTTCGGGGTTCACCTCCTGTCCTTTGACAGTGTTCTCCATGGCGGTGGGCAGCCGGGAGATGGGCGTCAAGGTAACGACGGGCGGCCGCACTCGAGCTAGTCCGGATAGACCTAGGTCGGCGCACGGCGTGGTCAAGGCTTCCCAAAACTCTCCTGGGTCACCCCGGGCGAGTATCGGGATAAGATTGGTATAGAAATGATCCTGACGACTTGCTTCACCCACTCTTGAAGAAGCTATCCGGATAGGGCCAAAAGAACCGGCACGAGGGCCGAAAATTGGCAGATCCAACGTGAGGTGTAACTGCTCTGGATGGATGGATGGATGGATGGATGGATGGATGGATGGATGGATGAGGCTCAAACCTTTGAACCAGGCGGCGGTGGCGCGCGCCACCTAGCCTTGAATGGTACCATATGCATGCATACCTATGTATTTACTCCTTTACTTTTGCGTTGATATTATCCACCAATCAGATAGCCTCCGGTTAGTTATTTATACCTGTTCAAAGTCTATTTTACCTTCACTGTCCTTAAAACCCCAAGCTTTGAATAGTTCCCCGTTACATTCAACTGCAGGGTGAAGTCCTTTGCAAGAAAGTATCAAGTGTTCAGCCGTTTCCTCCTCCTCTCCACATTCCCAGCACAACAAGTCTATCTCCTGACATCTGGCTCAGTACGTTTTAGTCCGTTGTACAACGATGAGCTTCCCTTAGAGTTATCGTAAATATTTTCTTTGGCTATTTCTTGCCTAAATGTCCTGTATGTCTCTAATGCTAATTTACTTTGCATCTCTGTTTTCCACATACCCCTCTCTGTCTCCTTAACCTTTTTCTTGACAGATGATTCCTTACCTGTCCCTCCACTGCTGCCCAAGTATTTGCTTGACAATTTTCTTGTTCGCTTCCTCCACCTGGTGTCGGATTTCCTCGTGTATAAGTAACTGAAAACCTTCCTAGCCCACCGCATTTCCCCCATTTTTCTCAATCGCTCCTCAAATGCTATCTTGCTACTAGCCTCTCTGCCCTCGAAAGAAGACCATCCCAGATCCCTCTGCACCCCAAGAATTGGTGTCTTGCCATGTGCTCCCAGAGCGAGCCTACCCACACCATGTTGCCTAGTTTCCAACTGAGCCCGGGTCTCTGCTCTCATACATAGAACTGCATTGGCAAAAGTCAGGCCCGGAACCATTACCCCCTTCTATATCCCTCGTACCACCTCGTACCTATTGTAGTTCCACAGTGCCCTACTCTTCACAATCGCTGCACTTCTATTACCTTTAGTCGTTGCATATTTTTCGTACTCTGTCAAATACTCAATTCTATTATTTATCCACACCCCAAGATATTTGTACTTATTGACTATCTCAAGCATGGCCTCCTGTATCCTATGCTCGCCATAAATGTTATCATTAAAAATCATGACTGCTGATTTTTCTTTGCTAAACTTCAAGCCTAATCTGTCTCCTTCTGTACCACATATGTCCATCAATCCCTGCAGATCTTCTGTATTGTCAGCCATTAATACAATATCACCCGCATACATCAGTCCTGGTAATGACTGTTCAGTTTTCTTTGTTTGAAAAATGATAGGTTGAAGCCGAGTCTGCTTTGCTATATTTTGGCCTCTAATCCTTGTAGGTACAGCATAAGCAACAGAGGTGACAATGGACAACCCTGCCTAATGGACACTGGACACCCGTTCTCGACGGCGATGCCAGCACCACCCCGTATAATAGCAAGAGCTTGGTGGCGCAACCCACTGCCCCGTTCCGTAGGGGATGCTCGTAATATCCATCCATCCACCCACCCGCCCTCCCACCCGAAATCAAACTGGAAACCGACACAGGGTATTACATCACCTCTCCCTTGAGAAAAAATGCGCCACTCACTCTCCTCGCAACAAAAGCAAGAGTCATGAGTTGCAGAATAACACAGAAGTGTAAGCAGTTAAACAATGAAGGTTTGACTTATGACCATGTATCAGTTACACATTTTGTTGGCTTTGGCCAAATGGAAAATAAATGCAGTGGAAATGTGGCACACTACATGCTATGTGTTATTAACTTGAAATGAGACCAGAGATTTACATGTAAGCACCATAACAGAAGTGTTTGGTGATGGCATCTTTATACAATAAAAAATTTAGGTACATGTACCTATCACAGACTTTTTTTTTTTTAGCAGACATCTTTGGCTTCTCGATTTTTAAAAGAAAGAAGCATACAACTTAAAAACGGTGGAAATGAATGCACGTTTATGAACACAATTGCACTGTAGTTCTGTAGAGTACCCGTCTTGGGAGGACAACGATGAGGTGCACACTTGCACATGCACGTCATGCATAAGAATTCACTGAATACAAGCAAATGCAAACATCTGTGTGCCCCCTTGGACAACACTGATGGGTGGCTCATTAGCTCTGAGCCTGACTCGAGACAGCTCTGTGGCTGTCGTGGATTGAAGACTGTGCGTATAAGGCACTTTACGCTGCAAGAATGTTGGGAAGTTCCCCCGTGATAAAACTATAACACCTAAGTAATGTTGAGAGTTTTTGGCATAAAAAGACAAATTTGTATGACAGCCATTACTGTGGTGAAGATGTGTATAATGCACATTTATGCTGCAAGAAATGTAAGGTTGATAATAATAATCTCAGGAAGAGTTGATTTCGTGGTGCTCATTTCGTATGAAAAAAAATTGGCTGTCCGCGATAGCGGACAGCTAATCTTATACACCCCTGGCACGCTTCGGCCTCACCGAGCTCCAACCTGTGGATCACTCTGGGTTCTAGCTTTGGTGTCCCTGTTGCCGCTTTGGTGTCCTGGAGGCGCCGCCAATAATGCAAAATAATGACGAATTGTTATAGTTAGTAAAAAGCACAGTTGAATAAATATATTTACATCCAGCTGCCAACTTGTGATGCTAAGTTCAGCACTACCGCGCCCCGCGACTTCTGCAACACCAGTCAGAACTTTGACTGTGAAGGTACGTCGGACTGACTTGGTAAGGCGCTCTTGCCTTCTAGATTTTCAGCGTATGCGGCCCAGGCTCTACTACGGTCGCAAGCTATGATCCACCGCGACAAACTTAGAATGGAGTGCCGCAGGTGTGAGACAGTCTGTCTGACACAGCGGTCATCAAATTGGGCCTCAGTGCTCGCTGCTTCATCTATTTTACCGTGCTGGCAGCCAGTGTCCGAGCGTAAACAAACTCGCACTGCGCAATGCCTGAATGCCTAGCGACAAATGCCTACAACACTCACTAAAGAAACCTCCTCCATAGTGCCTAGGCAAAAATCATACATTGAAGGAGCAAAAGCCCCCAGATTTTCTCTCTCACGCCCGCCTTTACTCGCGCCTATGCAGAAAGGGCTGGCGATCCCTCAAATGAACGTCTTGTGTGCTCCCACAAGGGTTGCAGATGATAGTGCCGGCCTTTCCTCCTTTCTCCCCACAAGAACCACTTCTCTCTCGCATGTTGTTCTCCCTCATGGGTTGCAGAATCAAGTGTCTTTCCTTTCTTTAGATCACTATCATCATCATCATGTTGCTCGCTGGCTCCTCATTCAGTGCAGTTCTGCAAACAGCTTAATCACTCGCGTTCGTTTTTGTTGGTTGTGTCGAAGTCGTTCCCGGCCATGCGGTTTCTCAACTTCGCTTGATTCGCTGTCGAAACAAAAGATGGCTGATCCACCCGCTGATCATCGGCAATGCATGCCGTTGCCGGTGAAAAGAAAGCGCACAGCTATGGGCACCCTGCAATGAAGTTTGCCTGTACATGTCGCGCCACCAAGCAGTGGCGGTGAGCACCTGCGAGTAGGCCCTCACCATCATTTCACCATATCCGGGTGCGTTCAGGCCTTACTGAGAACCTGCTTTTCCAATTTTCTAATGGATTCACCATGGCCTCTTGGCAGCTCCTCCGTAAGAAGTTTGAACAAAAAGAACAAGCGCGAGTACTGCTGCGTTAATAATTGTCACAACAGCGAAGGGGATGTCGGCATCAAGTTGTACCGCTTCCCTTCAGAACCGGGGGACGCAACCTGGTGGCTGAAGTGGATGGTCGCGGTTCGTGTCGGTCTTGCGAATGTCTGTTAAACGAACTACAGAAGATGTAAACGCAAAAACAAGAAGAAAAAAAACAACCAGCAGCGACATCCGTAAGAACACACAATATAGCATCAACTGCATAAAAATGCGTGAACCGATTCCAGCTGTTGTAAATTAGTTTATATTGGTGTTTAGGTCGTTTTGCTCCAAAACAAACGTGCAGTGGTTGTTACGTGTCAAATCTAGCTTCATAAGCGCTCCGTTCTGGAGCTTTGTACGCACTGTGCTTCTTCCTGCGCCAAGATCAAAACACGGCTGCTGGAACCGGGCTCATTCCTGCCGATGTTTTTTCATGCTTAGAACAACAGTACTAAGGTTGGAGTACACCGCAGCACACATTATTTGAAAATTAGAATTTCTGTCGCGCACACTGGCGCATATTTGTTCAGTCTTCACGTTGTTTAGTCTCAGCTCTCTGTTATGCTTCAGCGCTAATGCCCTCTCACATTTGAGCCCGAACGGCAATACTAGCATGTGCTCGAGGCACTTTGTTAACGGAGAAAAACGCACTTGCCTGCCATTTCGCCAAAACCTCTACAATTGTGACTTGCAAGGCATGCTCCAAGTAATAAAGCTACAAATGACAGTTGAAAAATGTCCACGGCCGTACTTGCTCACTTAACTGGCATAAAATAATGAACTTCAAGTTCTACGTCGTTAGCATGCTTGCTTTGTTGTGACAAACACTTAGCGACGGTGGTTGCTTAGTGGTTATGGTGCTCGACTGCTAAGCACAAGGTCCCGGGATCAAATCCCGGCCACGGCAGCCGAATTTCGATGGGCCTCGAAATGCGAAAACACCCACGTACTTAGATTTAGGTTCACGTTAAAGAATCCCAAGTGGTATAAATTATTCTGGTGTCCCTAACTATGGCGCGCCTCATAATCAGATCATGGTTCTGGCACCTAAAACCCCATAATTTATTTAAGCGCCTTATTGCGATGTCCGTGCTGTTTAGTTCTTTGGCACGATATACATGGTTGTAGTCGTAAATTTGATGTCCTTTCTCAAGTGTTAATAGTCCAAAACGGGCCTCGATGTTTTCAATTGCCTTAAAACCGCACTTTAGAACGACCGACACCTTTCAAACAAGCGCCGCAAAAGCATGCCTCCGTAGCAGTGGCCACCTCGTTCGCGGAACTGACATGGTGGTGCTGACGGCTGAGCCAATCGCTGCGCCGCCTGACTTTTGAAGAGAGCCCATAGATTTGGAAACTAAGTGCTTCTAACCGATGAGACGATCGTCGCGAACGTGCTCGCATTGGATAGTGACGGTGATGACGGCAGCGATGATGCGGTAGGACAGGCTGCCTCAACGTTGTCCTCGCAGGAGGCCCGGCATGATTTAGTCTCTCCGGGGCTTTGTTTTCGTGAGGAACCTTCCGCTGCACTACGTGGAGTGCTTGGATGCCTTGGAGAAGGATATCGGCAAGCTTAGCGTAAAGCATGTATAGCTGACGGACATAGGCTTTTCTCGTGCAAGTCAGTGATAAGTACGTGCTGAGATGCTTGTGGCAATCTCTTCTCAGCGTTTCTTCTGAATTTCTCAAGCTGACAGGCTGCTCTGGCAGCCTTCTCGCAATTTTTAAAAAGCCCCTCTTGGGACCACGAATGTGATGCTTCGGCGGTGCTCGCATATCGCTTGCCACCCGTGACACCTGTTTGCAGTTGTTATAGCAGTGCCATTCTTTAATGCCGACAGTCGGAGCTTGTTACATGCGATCGGAGCACCCAGGAAGCAGTCAAAAGAGTGAACACAATCAGCAGCCGGGCGGGGGAGGGTGATGGGGAGGGGCACTGGCCTTCATGCCTGTATAGTTTTCTCATATCACCTCTGCCATCCCCCTTGATTTGAAAATTGTTACAGCGCTAACACATGCATCCACAAAGTAACAAGGACGAGACACTGGCGCTGTGTCTCACCCTTGTTACTTTGTGGATGCATGTGTTGGCGCTGTAACAATTTTCAAATCAAGTATGCAACAATTCGTCCAGAAAGCTTTAATGTCATCCCCTTATTTTCATTTTTTCATGCAACCCGCTTATAACAATGGAATTTTCGTGGCACTTGGATATTGTTATAAGGGGGTTGGACTGTAGCGACAATATTTCAGGTGAGGGTCAATATTTTTTTTTTTCAGATTTGTAACATTGTTTTTTTTTATGCCAGTCTTCTTTACATTGTTGAATAAAACTATTGCGAGCTTGAGTTAGTATTGACTAAATTATCCTTCAGTAACACTTGCATGCTCAGATCGGATCGTGTGTGTGTTGATATTGGGCAGTGGTTCCACAGTAGCAGAGAGTTTTTGGAGTAGAGTGAGTTAGGTCTCCCGCTCAGTGATGCTGCTAAATGCACATAGCGACAGCGCAGCAGGTTTGTAACTGAGACATCACATTGAAGGTGATGTGGCTGCAGAAGGGTACAGCCAGCCACTCTTGAGCGATGCAGGCCTTGTGGGAGCAAGCAAATTTGTTACCTTGAAGGACTTGGCTGCTGAATCTGCCACTTGAAGCTGCTGCTCTGCTTTGGTCATAATTGGCTTTTCAGCGTTCTCACTCATCATGGCCTGCACGTGCTGGAGACTGCAACACTTGCTCCTTTCTCATTTTTTTTCTCACTTGGACATACGAGCTTCTGTCTCACCTTGGAAACCAAGAATTTTGTCACAGTTGAGAAGAGCTACTGTGGTCACTTGGAAACTGACTAGTACTGCATGTGGCTTCATATTTTGTGTCAGACCGGAAGCTGCTACCCTGGGGCCGTATTCTGAAACATTCGCCTTCCGCGATAGTTTCGCCGCTGTGATAGTAACTTTAGATAAATGAAGCGACTGCTTACCCATGACACCAGCGTGCACTACCAACACGCACTCTCGAACACTTCGCATTGCATGAGAGAGCACACTGTGTGAGTGCAGAGCGGTTCGGGTGAGTTGTTTTTGAGTGCAGTGGCTGCAGTACGAGTTCTGCGCACTGACTGCGGTTGGCTACGGCCTCTTTAGGTAAAATAAATTGAACAAGTAAGTGTGAAATGTTCTATTTTAATGAATAAATTGCCCTACAGTTCGCATGGTTACAAGGCACAATTTAGGTGATATTATAGAATGACACCATCAATAATCAACAAATATTGTTGCGAAACAACGAGTGTGAGACGCCACCAAAACGACTACTATAACCTACCACCTCTCTCGCCTCTACTAGACTCCACCAGCAACCAAAGTCCAGAAGACATGTTTATTTACTTAATATATGTCTGGAGTACCCAACAACACCGTGACATTAAAATGATGTAGGCAGGAACTACTAGAGGGCACTATCATAAGAAGCCAACAAACACTGACACCAAGGACAACATAGGGGAAATTACTTGTGCTTATTAAACGGAGTAATGAAACAATAAATTAATGGAAATTAAAGTGGATGAAAAAACAACTTGCCGCAGGTGGGAACCGAACCCACAACCTTCGCATTTCGCGTGCGATGCTCTACCAATTGAGCTACCGCGGCGCTGTTTCCCCATCCACTATCTTGGGTATTTGTGTCCTAATAGAACCCTGGGAGTGTTAGCCAGCGCCACCACTCACAGACCTTGGCGGCGGACGTGGAACGTCCTTCTTGCCGCAGGCGTCACGAGAACGTGATCTTTTTGAGTGAAGGCAACTGGTCAATAAACCCACATATGCTACCTGAAGGCATCAATGTAGCCGGATTCGAGACCCGCGAAATGCGAAGGTTGTGGGTTCGGTTCCCACCTGCGGCAAGTTGTTTTTTCATCCACTTTAATTTCCATTAATTTATCGTTTCATTACTCCGTTTATTAAGCACAAGTAATTTCCCCTATGTTGTCCTTGGTGTCGGTGTTTGTTGGCTTCTTATGATACGACTAATAAAAATTGGGCCCCTCGGTTAACCCCCTTTCTTCTCGTTTAGAGGGCACTAGTTATTTTCCGGTTTTGCCAAAACAGCCAATCAGCACGTGCCATCGGCGGAGGCATGGCCAAGGTGATAGTTTCGCAGAAGGCAGACGTTTCAGAATAGGGGTCCTGCAGTAGTAAATGTTCTAGAAGAGCTGGTAAAAACAAATTTGAGCATCTAGGCGGGTACAATAAGAATATATCCATATCTATTGTGATTGGAAGTTGTGTCCTCAAATACCTTGCGCAGCCTGTATTGTCTACTACAACAGTGTGCAAGATGCGAGCACATGTTTGTAGGGTGTTTGTTATTGAAGCTTAAGAACTTGCACTGCAGTCTTTAGTTATATTGAACTTGAGCAGCACTGGTGAGTAACTAAAGTTGAAAGTCAAGGTCTGCACTTACTGTGCATCGGTTTTAATTGCATGTTTCCATTTTATTCATTCCCTTGTACAATATTCGAGTAAACAGCGCAAATGTGTTACCAATGCATTTGATTAATATTTAACCCCAAGAATGTTTTAATTGTGCAGCCGTGTTCAGGACAAGCTGCACCCTCTGCGTTGTGGCACTTTTGTGGGCTCGCAGTGCCCTGAAAAGAGACCCACATGAAGTGTGGTCCTCTCTAAGACTGTGCGTATTGCAGAACGTGCATCCAATACTGCACTGTACCCGACTATATTGCTTTGCATATTGTCACGTGGTAGTGACGTTAAAGAACACAGTAGCAATACTGGGAAAGACAAAACTAGCCTTTATTGGGAGAACCTGTGCCCACAAAGACATGCTACACTTAAAGCACAATGATAGCGGCGAACACAGTCGGCGATCATCGAAAATCTGATCAACGGGTCAAGCGCGTCGGCTTTTATACATCAATCGTCGAACGTTCCAGACTAATCATTGGGACCCGCGTGCCTTCCACAAAGTTCTACACCATTCACGTCAGGCGATAAAACGAGATAACATAAGGATCGGCGACAACAGACAGCAGATAGAAGCATCGATAACTTTCCAGAAACTTCGGATACATGCAGGCGTGTCCCGCGCTGCCGCCTAACAAATAACATTTGTTAGGCGGCAAAACGTGGTCGCCTGATAAAGATAAGTACACGTGTCAATATATATAACTAAACATGTCCCCTAAGGGCTTCTGAACCAACAGACTCTTAGTTGTTTAAATTGTGGTGTTTCCACATACATTATCATTTTAATGCTTAGAGTGAAAGCATTATTTTGCCTTGCTGTCACTCGTCAATGACCTCCTTTCAACAGCACATCTTCTGTGTGTTGCTTTGCCAAGTACTCCTTTGTCCTGCTGAAATCTTTGCACAAACTATGTCATGTGCGCTGTTTTTTTACAATTTCATCATTGCTAACATTCCTCATGCTGTAGAAGACAGTTGAAAGGTTACTAAATATGTGCAGCTGCATTTGGAGCATGCCTAAGTAGCAGTTTATTAATTTGACTTAGAAGTCACATTTGCATGCTATTCATCATTATGTCACCATCATCCCAGTCCTGTGCACACATCAAGCAGGCTTTGGTGTGGGATTGCTGGCACATCCGATCCCCTACGAAACCTTCTGTGATACCATGGGCAAGTAAATCGTGACTATGCAAGTACACTCATTACACACCAACAGTGTGCGCCTGAAATAAGTGCTGGTATGTTAATTCAGCATTTCTTTAAATATATTCTTGGCAAGTTACCCCCACTTTTCTATCGGGGATGTTTCTAGCCTCTTTCGTGGGCCGATCCCGGAGATCTGTCTAAAAGTGCTGTCTAGGAGTGCTGTCTAAAAATGTGGGGCAGTATTTGCAACGGGATACATGGGTATATGCCCCTGGGGCCACTGGTAACCATGATGTCACTATAAGTAAATAAATAAAATTGTCTGATGGCCGGATTCGAACGAAGGGCCTCTAGCACAGAAGCCCAATACAGTAACCACACCACAGATGCCTCCCCCATATGGCGGCCCTCTCAATTGAATCGCAGTTTTGGCATGGCACCTTGGAAATTATTTCAAATTTATTTAATCCGACACTCCTCCTTGCAAAGGGCGTGCGCACTGACTCCACCTCATTCTCTGCCCAAATTCACTTGGGAGGAAGACATTACCTGTCATCGACTTAACTGGAGGTTGAGTTGCCTTCCAACTTTTGTTCTCGAAATAGCTCTCAAGCCCTCAAGTGTTGCTCAAAATGATGAGGCTTATAGTGCACGAAAAGATAAGGACACAGAAAGACGTGGTACACACAGGTACACACAGCACATGTGTGTACCACGTCTTTCTGTGTGTACAATTATCTGTACCGCATAGGACTTACCACTAACCCATACTGTGATAACTGTCGCAACTTTGAGACAATTGAGCACATATTACTAGAATGCCCCGCGTACCGCGACGAGAGACAATTTTTTGAGCACCAAATGGACATGATTTGCCACGAACCGTTAACGTTACCGAGCATCTTAGGTCCAATGCCCGGCCCTTCAAAACAGCGACGGGTTTTGGATTTATTGTTCAATTACCTGACAGAAATTGGTCAAATAGGAAAGCTTTAAAAATTGCATCCTTCCTATACAAAAGCTTAAATTTACCCGCCATGTCACCTGTAAATATTAGTATCAGGTCCGCTCGGACATTTCATATTTACGTTTATCCTTTTTTTCTCCAACTCTTTTCTGGAATCTTTTAATCCCATTCCCCATCCCTATACAGAGTAGCATGCCAGCAGTTATATACGCGCCGGCAAAATTCTCTGTTTTTCCAATAAAGAGCCCTCTCTTTCTCTCTGTGTCCTTGTCCTTTCGTGCGCTACAAGCCTCATCATGTCGTACCAACACGCCAAAAATGTGGCATTGCTCGAAACCCTTTCTGTAACTGCTTGAAATGCAACAGTTTGCACTGTTTTGGTGCTGCACATAAGGAGTAACACTAAGCACATCTTTTGTTCAAGGTAAGAATGTGCACGCACAGTTTTTTGACGAGCCGCATTTCCAAGCAACCCTAAACGATGGCCGCTTGAGTGGCTGTGTGCTGTGCTATAGTTGAGCCGGTGCAGCAGCTTCTACACCAGTAATCTGCTATGTAGTTAGGATCATCATTTATTTGACGCTTGAGGGCTTTTTACAGGACATTACATAAGGGGCAGGAGGAAAAAAGAGAAATAAAAGAAATATGTACAAATATTAAACGAAATCAATGATTAGCAGTAATTACTCGGTAAACAGTAAGCCAGACAATGAAATACAATGTGAGTGCAACAAATAGTAAAATTTTAATCATTATTTTCATCCGTCAATGCATACATCAATAGTAGGCAAAATTGAACAAAAACATAAGAGACGTGTACATAGAGCACTTTGTCTAAAGGATAAAAAGTGCTATTAAAGGGCACCTTAAATTTTCAGAAGTACTGCGCTCTGTCCTATTGTTTCATCCTCCCTTCTCTATCTAATTTCTGCAATGCGTTACTTGTCCTTAATTTTGCTCATCAACAGCGTCTTCAGAAAGACTTATTTAATGTTTGTAGGAAGGAATGTCCGGTTCATTCTAAGACATTCTCACACTTGATGCTTGGTGTGTGCACAACTGGGGGTGTCCTTCGTCACACTGTGCCCACTCACAACGAGCACAGGAGAAATAACCTCAACAGCGGCCTGGGTGCCCCTCTCCCCATTGGTGCGTCCCTTTTGTCCTGCCCCCTTGCCTCCCCCCTACCCCCTCCCACTGTGCAGACCCTGGAGTCCAAGCTGGCATCGTGCCGCAATTTTGTCAAGAGCCCCCAGAAGGAGGAAGCCGACGGAGGAACAGCAGGCCTGGTCACTGCTATGGGGTGAGCATCTCACTTTTGGCTGTTGCAATACTCGCCATAGACTGCTAAATAGACAGCTAAGTGGACAGTAGTTATCTTAAGTCTTGTAGCTATATTGATGAAGGGGGCTAAAAAGGCAGTTTCACAAAGGCAGTATCCAAGTCGGGAATGATGCAGTCTACTTTGCTGTCTAAAAAAGATAGCAGCTGAGCATAATGCTTGGAAACTTTACTGTTTCGTCTGCTCAAAAGAAAATGTAGTCACATTTTCTTGCGTGCTTAATGCAAGCATTGTTGTGTTTTTCATTGGTTCAAATACACAAAGTGTTAAAATACAGATAGTGTTTGCTTTTTTTTTTAGCTTTTTTTTTTTGTCAACACAAGGTGATGTCACATCGGAGAGATGTCTTCCAGACAGTTCCAGATTCATTCAATTTCTTATGCTCGAAGCTGTCCCCTTAGCTGTCTGTGTAGACTGTCTCCGATGTTGGCCATAATTGGAACACACCCTTTATTTCATACTGTGGCATGATCTCCAAGTGTCAACCTTTGGTGCAAACTCTTCCCTTACTCAAATGAAAAACAAAAAAAATTCCTGGATTCTCTTGGATATTTGTGAGCATGGTGCATCTTTTGTTTGTTTGTTTGTTTGTTTGTTTTTCATTTATTTATTTGTTGAATACTGTGAACACATGGTCCGAGCAGGGAGCGCAACAAATATGTACCATGGTAAGAAGCAAACTCTGCAGAAATGAAAAACAGAAATAATTTTATTGCAACTTTAGAACCTGAATTCATTTAAGTAATTCTATCCTGTTATAGTGTAATGGGGAAAAAAAGAATATTGATACATGTTTGTTTGTGGAAAATACAGTGTTAATGCATTGTGCCTGTGGGGATGTATGGGTCTAGTTTATGACTGCAGTATAAAATATAGAGATATGTCCAGGGAGCATTGGTTAGTATGCAGTTGCTTTAGGAATTAAGCCTTTGTTTCTTATTCTTGGTTTGTAGCGCGAAGTGACGCACATGCAGACTAGAAGAAGATGGGATGAGCGCTAACCCTTAACTAAATCTTCATTGAAACTATCAACTTGTATGTGTGATTGCAAATATGAACATTTCATTTCATTTATTATACCCACAAGGCCTGTGAACGCTTTACAGAGGGGAGTGGGTTACAAGTAAATTCAAACAGTAAGTCTTACAAAAGAAAAATGTACAACATACAAGTACAATTTGACAAATAATTCAGTAGGAATACAATGAGCAATTACAAAAGCTATTACAAAAAAGGACAAGATGTGCAAGCACATTAAACAGCATTCTAGCAAGTAATGTTGGTTAAGGCATCACAAAACAAAAGATTATCTCTGATGGATACAATGCTTGCGGGAAGGTGTTTCCACTCTAGTGATGTCCGAAGTAGGAATGATTGGGAAAATGTATTTGTGCTGCAAGAAGAGACATGAACCTTGTAAGAATGATCGATGCAACGAGATACGTAGTGTGGAGTATGGATGAATGAATCACGCAGTGTTGTGTGGTGAAAAATTTTGTGAAATAATGATAAATGGGAGACTTTATGTCGAGCTGCAAGAGATGGAAGAGAAAGGCTAGTTTTCATGGCTGTTACGCTGGCAGTTCTGTTATAATTCGAAAGAATAAAACGAGCAGCGTTATTCTGAGCGAATTCTAATGTGTTAAGTTTAGGTTATAAGAGTCCCAGACTGATGTAGCATATTCTAATTTCGGGCGTATTAGTGTTTTATAAAGCTATAATTTCAAGGAGTGTGGAGCAAGGTCTAAAGGCTATCAGTGAAACGTGTCAAGAGGAAGGGAAGCCATAAAAACCAAACAACAAAAGGCGCTACTTGCGATTGACACACATGCTGAGAAGATATTGATATTCGCTTCCGATATTGATGCTTGGCTAACACTAGTCTCTCCTAATCTTTTAATGTGAAATGCCTCAATTATTTCGCATGTGGTTTGGCATTTATATCTTGAAAGGACTTTTGTGTCTTCAAACAAAGGTTTACAACTGTCACGCTAGATGTGAAGCATTAGGGTTGTTAAGTGATTGTCTATGTTCTTTTAGTCTGATATTGAGGCACCTGCTGCTATGTCAAATGTGAGCCTTCCTGCACTTGTATGGAATCTGATTAACTACCAGTGATACACGGCACTAAAGGCACTAAAGTGGCTTCTTAAAGATGTGAAGGGCTATGAGGCTAATGATTAAGTTGCAAGAAGATCTAAATGGATACACAGGCTTCAACAATAAAAAGGCACAAGGCCACAGCAAGCGATGCAATCTAGTAATTATAAATGGGCAGTTGAAGTGGGAATCTCGAGATAGGCAGTTTCACATGAACCATAGTAGGCCAATGTAAACAATATACAGGAAATTGAGCTTAATGGAAATATATAAATGCAGAGCTAGCAGATTGAAAAAAGAGAGCATGTTTACCGCATGTGAGAGATTTTAACATGCGAATTCTGGAATAAAAAACCTATGAGGGTATCCACAATCAAGAAGTGAAAAATGTAGTGGTAAACATTGAGAATGAGGTAGCAAGACATTGAAGCATAGGGAACACAGAAATATAGTAACCATAAATACAAAAAGAAATTCAAAAGTAGAACAAGATCCACTGAAAAGCAGGAAAAAGCCGCCAAGTTGGTGGAATAAAGAAAAAGAAGAGGCAATTAAGGCTAGATGTACTGCATCGAGAGGGCACAGAAATGCTAAACAGGCTCGAATGCCACATGGAGATAGGAATAAAAAGAAAGAGGAAACATCTGCATGTAAACTTAGAAATTTTGGATTCTAGTCTGGGCAAAAATAAAATGTTCAAGTTATTGATGTGTGAAGGATACAGCAGAACCTTGTTTATATGTTCTGGAAAAAAGAAAATGACAAAATGCATACTAGTATTCGAAAAAACATACACAGAACTCTGCAAATGGGTTGAGCACTGGTCCATTGCCTACCTAGCGAGATGTCATTTTCATCAGAGGATTCGGAGCTCAAATTAAGAAACTCAGCAATATCACTGTCATTTGGCAACTCCAAGTTGTGTTCTTCAGAATATGAAGAAATCTCCCTGATTGCTTTTGGGTGCAGTTTCTTTCTGACAAGTTGCAGTCACTAACAGCACCACCCGAAGCCTATGCCTTTTCTCTCTATCTCTCTTTTTGCCAACCTTAAAGGCACATTCACACCGAAAGCAGAGCATCTAAGCAGCCAAGCGGATTTTCAACGCGGCGAGGCGGTCAGCGCGCGCGCCTGTTCAGACCGGACGGCTTGCTGGTTTCCGCTGCCTTCCGCCTTCCCCGTGGCGCAGGGAAGGCGGAGCATCTAGCATTTTCGTGGCACACGTGTCGCCATCTCTTGGCACCGGTCCTCCGTCCTCAAAGCGCGCGCCACTGTCGTCTGGTCAGCCGCTCTCGCTTCCTAACCACTTGTGAAAAATGATCAGCTCGGACGAAGACAAAATAGTTGGCATTCTACTCTCCGCTTCTTTAGCAGCTTTTCAAGACGAACAGCAGAAAGCTCGAAGGAAGACAGCCCGCCAACGCCGCGGGTAGGTTCGCCCCGCCATGCAAGAACGAGAGAGAATGAATGGGTCATGCCAGTGCTTTGATTCTTGTATTGAGTGTCCTTGTATACATTGTGTCTCTTGTCACATAGCATCGGGCAACATTTAATTGTGTCGATCAAAAGTGCAGCGCAAAATTCAGCTGTCTCGGCGGATGCCATTTTGATTCGGCTTGTCTCCTCGAGCTCTGGTTGGCTGCGAGAAAGCAGGAAGCTCCGGCAGGGCGGAAAAGATCGGTCCGAGAGCGATCGGGCTGCCCGCCGCCTTTTCCACCTGCTTTGCCCGCTCGGCTAGGAGGCTTTCGCCGCTTTTCGCTTTCCGCCTGCTTGCTCTGCCCGCCTCGCCTTCGGTGTGAATGCGCCTTAACCGCTTTAGACGACGTGTCCACCTCTGTGGATGCAACTTGTCTTTGTTGAGTGGTGGCTAAGCAAGAGCAGCAAACATTGAACGTCAAGTGCATTGACCCCCTGCACACTCAACGTGCCATTTCACTTCCAGTGTACTGCTAGAGGTGGCCACCTTGTTTGACAGGAGGTTCCATGTGCCACGAGCTTTCTTTTTAATCAGTAACGCATGCAGTCAGTATTGAAATTCTACATGTGCTTTAAGCCAGTGATTCAAGTTTTTAATGTAAAAATATTACTGCCTGAACAATAGTTGGATAATTAATTACTTTCTAACTATGCTGACTCATAAGAAAATGCATGAAGTACCATCCGAGCACCCAGTCTTTCTTGCAGTGTAGTAGAGAGTGCCTTAGAATGAATTTGTCTAAATTGGACACAATTATAGACATTCCTTCATAATTCACACCTTTTCCCCCTATTGCTTAAAAAATGTTTGCAAAATATTTTCTCTTTTTGTTGATTATGCTTATTTTCTATGTCTTTTGAATATTTCGGTAGAAAATAAACATTTCTTTTGTTGGTATTTATATGTTCTGTCTTTAAAAAGTAAAGGGTGAGCAACCACATGTTTTGCAGCTGACCGAAGGCAACTGCAAAACATGTAACTTTATTGTAATCCCCAAATGTGTCATTTACACATCAGCCAGTCCGGCCAACATAATGTTTACTCCATGGCAGTGAAATTTGGTAAACCACATTTCCTGCACATGCATACCTGCCAACTCTTTTTAATTTTTCATAGCTAACGAATTTATGCTTTACAATTTTATGAAGGTTGTGATGTTTTATGAAAGACCAATTTCATTTGCAAGAAAGTTTAACTTGATGATTTCTGAACCTTTCGTTGAAAGTCTTGTGATCGCAAAAGGACAACAGAGGGGTACACTTGCATTGAACAAGTTTATGCACAAGTTCCTGAAGCTGGCGAAATGACAGAATCGCTAGAAAGGTCACTGTGATATAAAAGACGTGTCATTCTGCGTTCTATGAAGTTTGCTGCTGCTTGTGTGCTACATCTAAATAAAGTTCATATGCATCCGACAAGAGCTAGGTGTGTGCAGGGCAAGCTTCAAAAGTAAATGCATGTCTTGAGATAACTGGTGGAGGATGATAATGATGATCAGCATAGGCGAAAAGTTTTCATTTTTCCTGGTGGGGCGGGAGGGAGGCTCAACTAGCTTTCCAAACCCCACTCGTGCGTGTATACAGGGTGTCCCAACTATCGTGCACCAAGATTTAAGAATATGCAAATGCCACGTAGCTGGACAGAACCAAGGTAACGCTGTTTGCCGTCATCTGGAGATACTCAGATTATTTTTTACATTGCACCTAATTATATAATTAATCTTAATTAATGGACTTCTCAAATATTATAATTAGGTGAAAAGTGTCAATGAGAAAATTGTAGAGTAACATGCAAAACTCCTGATACAGCTTTGTATTGCTTAATACGTGCTACATAAACGTGTGTTTCTGAGCGAAAGAGGCCCGTGAATACACACAAAATAGCCTCTCGAGGCACTTTGCGTGTATTTGCGGGGTTCTTTCACACTCAGAAAAACACATATATTGCAGTGATGCTACTACCGCCGTGCCAGTTGTGCCGAACTGCGCCGAGAGCAGAACTCTGCTACATCCTGCTGCATTTCAGCAAAATATGAGAAATCTGCACTCACACTGAGCCTAAAGGGTTTCTCGGGCTTTCAGGAATGGAACCAAGCCTTCAAGCACCGTTTTACTGCACCATCTAAAGTGGCATGGCAAGTGCTTTAGCTCCGCGCTGGACCAATTCAGCCCTCTCTAATTAAGTCTGGATTGTATTGCTTGTTTCTTGCATGGGTTGCTGTCTATATTCAACACCTTCCACCTTGACGCGTGCAGTTTCCTTAGGCAATGGGGCAACCTCGCTTTTCAGGCGGCAGGGAGCTATCGCGCTGGTGCCAAGCCAGACTAACCAGACCCTGCGCTTCTCTCCTATGTGACCATTGCAAAACGGTGACCGAAGTTTCCGACACTGCATGGTGTTTCGCTCGATTTTTCGAACATAGTGTGCACATTGGCACAGACCTGGAGGCTGTGAACAATTTTTCTGCTATTCAATTTGTCACCTCCCCCCTTTTCTTGGCATGACGATTTCATGGTGTAAGAATGGTATGTGGCCGCTCCTAATATTTTGATCAACTCTGCACCAAACAGCAACTTTCGCCACTGGATACCGACAAAGTGCCGCTGGTCAAGCCTTGCTGTATTGTACGGCCATGACAAAATTTCGCTGCCAGCTGGCGCAGTGGAGGGCAGGTTCGGACCACTAAAACACTTCGGTGATTTGGGCGTGAGATCAAGGGCTAGACTGGTGGTCGAAAGCCAAGATTGGGTCTGCAGGTGACATGCCGGCGACTACCGCGAATGCTTTAACCCTTTGAGGGTTGAATTATTTTGAAAAAAAACTTTCCCAGGTGGTCAAATTACTTTATTGCGGATCTTCAATGTACAAAATGTATAAAGTCAGGAATAAATAGTAAAAAAAATTAGGAACAGTATTTTGGTGTCGGCATCACTCAGAACTGCAAAATGTTCAATAGTATTTCAGAGTGTGGTACTCCTTGAAAAACGGGTCTACGCACAGCGCCTTATCGCAGTCTGCACATCTAAAACGCGTGTCTGTTCTCCTCTTGGAGCGACAAGTTGTGTTCGCGCACACATGACATCTTCCCTGTGTGCGGCTGCCTTGGGCAGAGGTCTGAGGCACCCTCTCGCGTAAGCGCGTTGCCGCAGGGAGCGAGAATACTTCATGAGGGGTGGTGATAAATAAGCTAAGAGCAGCGCCAATCAAGATAGAAATGAACTTCCACCGCCCTGCAAGAGACTGCCGACAAAGAGAAAAATGACGTTTCGCGTGCCTCCGTTACGATCACGTGGCGAAACCGAAACCGCAAAAGGGGTGTTGCCACATCTGCGTGACGCGCTGAAGCTAGAAATCAGTTCTCTTTATCTCCCCAAGAAGGTATCACAAATTTCAAATGCTTCTTGTAAGTCTTAAGAGATGGCAGCACCTCCCAGTGACCCCGCATCATCATTATGGCGCGAAATTTTAAACGGAAGGTCGAAACCGTACCCGTACGGCAAAGACCTTGCGGGACAGAAAACCGCTGCCATACATGTACGGCAAAAGCCCTCAAATGGTTAACAAAGTTTGTTTTTGCCTTACTGGATGGAATGGCAAAAGCTTACGTGTTGGCAGAAACGGAAAGCTCCAAACTGAATTCACTGATTACAACTAATCTGACAGTGTTACATGTGCACAGTCAAAGGTCACGTGCATATATCTGTACATTGCGACAATGCGCAATGCACATTGAGCTACACGACGAGCGAAAGTGAACCGCACCAGCAGTGTCGACCATCGCAATATTTCAAGTAGATGGTTATGAGTGAATCACAGAAAAAAAAGTTATTCTTTTATACTGCTGAAGGCGCCTTTCTCCTTTTTCCTAAGGGTGCTCCATTTTAAAGGATACATTTATAAGATCGAGATTATGTTCATAGTTTTCAAAACACTTCCAAATTCCACATATCACGTCCAAGTGCGTCGATGCTTTAAGCCACTGAAGTCCTTTTAAGCACATCTTGGGACACCACCACTTCATCGCAGTCCACTATAAAGACTGCGAGGAAATAAAGGGGGTCATCTTTAGTGTTCGGATTGAATTTATAAACCAGTGACCATTTACTTTCTCATGCATTGCACACTGTAAAAGCCTCATATAATATAGTATAGTTTGCAGTCGCTTTCATAAACCTGCTTCTAAAGGGCATTTTGCTGCTCCAGAATGCATTTTTGGTTGCTCCAAAAGCTGCTCCGAAATGGCATGGGCCAGTAGCATCACTGATATTGTTGTAGTTAAGAGAACAAAGAAGGTGACACAAACTAGAGGAAGAGGAAGACCCTGGCCATTGCTGTAGCACCATGTATATCGCTTGTAAATATTGCCAGATCCTATATGCTCGCCACGGGTATGTGCCGGGCGATGAGAACGACGCTGAAGTAGCGCGCGAGTGGAAAAACAGAGACGACAATGACGTCGCGTTGACTGCTCTTATAAAGTGCTTCCATACGTCCTCTACCCCGGCTTTCCCGTCTTCTACTAGGCTGCGACACTGGTGGAGGTGCGGGGTAGGATTGCCTTATGCTCGGCACCCCTTCGCGGAGCCATACCTCAAAAACGGAATCACCTTCGTTCGTCGAAACTCCTGTTCACCGGTACGGTCGCCGCCTGCTAGGCCTGATGCCCGAGTTCAACCCTTTGCAGGACCCTGCTGGAACGCGTCTACCTACTTCTGCCATAGCTACTGCAACTCCATCGCAGGTGACGCTACAGAATCCTAAGATACCAGAAAGTTTCCATGGCGACGCTTTTGAAGATGTCCAAGATTGGCTGGACCAATTTGAGCGTGTCGCCAGTTATAATGACTGGGGCTCTCAGCAAAAGCTGTCTAATGTCTATTTCGCGCTTCATGACAGTGCGCGGACGTGGTTTGTGAACGGGAGAGAAGTTTGACCACATGGGATGCCTTCCGCACCCAGCTGCTAGACACGTTCACTAGTACCGACAGAAGAGACACTGCGCAGCGCCTACTCGAATCCCGTATTCAAAAACCAAAGGAGAGCGTAGCCATGTATGCAGAAGATATGAGCCGCCTTTTCCGCAGAGCAGACCCTGAGATGGCCGAAGAAAAGAAGTTACGCCATCTCTTGCGCAGAGTGAAGGAGGAACTGTTTGCCGGACTCGTGAGGAACCCACTGACGACAGTGGTCGAATTCACCAAGGAGGCTACAGCTATAGAACGGGCACTAAAGCAACGGTACCGCCAATATGATCGCGCGAACTCGCCGGTGAATGCTTCAGTTCTACCTAAGAGCTACGGCACGTCTCTGCGTGAAGTCATCCGGGAGATTGTGCGAGAGGAGATCCGGCAGCTCGGGATTTCTCCTATGGCACCAGCGGTGGCTTCTGTCGCTGATATCGTTCGGGAGGAAGTTCGACAGGCCTTTTCGTCCCCCGACCGGCAGGCTGTGCCGTGACGACTGACCTACGCGGAAGCTGTCTGTCGTTCACCTCCCGCGGCTTCGATGCTGCTGACACCGTCGACCACTACGACGCAGCCAGCACCGCCACCCCCGACGCCATATTTTCGCCAGTCACAGCCGCCGCCAGCTATGCCGTATTGCCGTCAGCCGATCGCTGCGCCTCGGTCTGGCGGTGAATCCCCTGTGGGCTACCCGCTTCGAGAGACCGATTTGTGGCGCACCGCTGACCGCCGGCCGCTGTGCTTTCATTTCGGCGAAGCAGGACATGTTTATCGCACGTGCCACTACCGCGCAGCCGGGTATCCAAGGTTTCCCAACTGCTATTACCCAGTGTTTGATGCTGCACATACCTGCGACGAAAATTCTACAAACTTTCAGCCGGCAGGTTCAGCGACGCCTCAATCGCGTTGGCCTTCTCCGGCTCGTTATACCCCACCGACCCGTCGCGATTTTTCTGGCGCCTCTAGAGGCAGGTCCCCTAGCCCGCGCCGGGGAAACTAGAAGCAGCGACCTCCGGGGGTGAGGTTGCGAATCGTCTAGCTTTCCAAGAGCCCCCATCACCGACGACCAACGACTCTAAAACTTCGACGTCTCCAACCGCACCCCCTGTAACCGATGCCGTCAGCGCCGATCTTGTCGTTTTCATTGACGGCCACCAAGTGGCCACTCTCGTCGATACTGGTTCGCATTTTTTGATAATAAGTCAAAAGCTGGCCGACAGGTTGAGAAAAGTGAAGACGCCGTGGACCGGGCCCAACATCAGAACTGCTGGCGGCCAGTTGATGACGCCGATCGGAAAATGCACAGCCAGGATAGTAATCGCCGGTGAAACCTTCGTCGCCACCCTCGTCGTTCTCTTTGAGTGCTGCAAGGAACTTATATTGGGTATGGATTTCTTGAGAGAGTACGGTGCAGTGATTAATGTCCGTGATCTCGTCGTCACATTTTCTACGAGCTCGGACGACGTCGACCCCGCGGAGCACTAGCGACCCCGCTTACGTATCGCCGACGACGACGTCACGCTTCCGCCACGAAGCTGTTCCCTCGTACCTGTTATCTGCGACAACTTGAACACCGGGACTGGTGTCGCTGAACACATCGACGCACTGGTACTAAGTCAAGGCGTATCCATCGCCAGGGCCGTAATTCACATACACGACGGACGTGCTGAACTCCTGCTGACGAATTTTACCAGGGAACGTCGACACGTTGTTAGAGGCACGGCTGTTGCTTACTTCGACGAATTTACCTCAATACAAGACTGCCTCTCAGTGGAGCACGCGACGGCCACCGTGGCCATGCCTGCCCCTGTGGTTGATATTTAGTCCCACCTTGTCACCCGTCGAACGTAACAGCCTTCTTGAGCTCATCGATGAGTTTAAGAGCTGCTTTTCATCTACGTCACAAGTCAGCCAGACGCCGCTCACTAAGCACCGTATTGTTACCGAAGCCGACGCCAGACCAATTCGGCAGAATCCTTATCGTGTGGCACCGAAAGAACGCGAGGCGATACAAACGCAAGTGAAGACGATGCTTGAGGACGGGGTTATTCGGCCATATAATAGTCCTTGGGCATCGCCTGTCGTGTTGGTGAAAAAGGACGGTAGCCTGTGCTTCTGCGTCGACTATCGAAAACTCAACCAGATCACAAAGAAAGACGTTTATCCGCTGCCGCGTATCGACGATTCACTAGACAGGCTACGAAACGCACATTACTTTTCGTCGATGGACTTGAAAAGCGGCTACTGGCAAATAGAAGTTGATAAGGGAGACCGTGAGAAGACCGCTTTTGTGACGCCCAACAGGCTTTATGAATTTCAGGTGCTCCCCTTCGGTTTGTGTTCTGCGCCAGCAACGTTTCAGCGACTAATGGACACGGTACTCTCAGGCCTCAAATGGCAAACCTGTCATTTGTACCTCGACGACGTGATTGTTTTCTCCGTCACGTTCGAGGAACACTTACGGAGACTACTAAAGACGGTCTTTGAAGCAATACGCTCAGCTGGTCTAACTTTGAAACCTGAAAAGTGCCATTTTGGCTTTGAAGAACTTCAATTTCTCGGTCACGTTGTCAGTCGTGAAGGTGTCCGACCTGACCCTGATAAAATCTCTGCCGTTGCTACTTTCCCAACGCCATCAGATAAAAAGGCCGTGCAACATTTTCTGGGCCTTTGCGCCTACTACCGACGCTTTATTGCGGACTTTTCGCGCATCGCATGGCCATTAACGAATCTAACCAGAGATGTCCCCTTCGTATGGGGTGACGACCAGCAACGGGCGTTTCACAATCTACGGCAACGGCTGCAGACGCCTCCCGTGCTCGCACACTTTGATGACGCTCCTACGATTCTTCATACCGACGCTAGTAATGTCGGCCTCGGCGCAGTGCTTGTACAGCTGCTGGACGGCGCCGAAAGAGTGATTGCTTACGCCAGCAGGACGCTATCAAGGACGGAGGCAAACTACTCCACTACAGAAAAAGAATGTCTCGCACTGGTGTGGGCCGTCCTGAAGTTTCGGCCATATTTGTATGGTCGGTGTTTCACCGTTGTCAGTGATCATCATGCACTTTGCTGGCTGACTAATTTAAAAGATCCAGCTGGTCGGCTAGCGCGCTGGAGTCTTCATCTCCAAGAGTTCGACTTCACGGTTGTCTACAAATCAGGGAAACGACACACTGACGCCGACTGCCTTTCTCGGTCTCCTGTTCAGACTGCAGTACACGACGATGATGACACGGCTTTTCTAGGCGTGCTAGATACTGTCGCCGTTTCACGCCACCAACGCGAGGACGCAGAACTGGCTCCTCTTTTTGATTACTTAGAGGGAAGAACAGGCAGCGTGCCGAGGTTATTCGCCAGAGGGCTGCCTTCATTCTGCTTACGCCACGACGTTCTGTATAAAAAGAACTTTTCACCTAGTGGCAGCAGCTACCTACTCGTCATTCCTGCATCTCTTCGCGACGAAGTCCTACATGCCTGTCACAACGAGCCGACCGCTGGTCACTTGGGCTACACTTGGACATTGGCAAGAATTAGGCTAAAGTACTATTGGCCGAGACTTGCGTCGATCGTGAAACGTTACACACAGACATGCCTGGATTGCCAGCGCCGCAAAGCCCTACCCGGCAAGCCAGCTGGACTGCTGCATCCTGTTCAGATACCGCAAGCGCCGTTCGAACAAATTGGCATGGACCTTTTAGGTTCGTTTCCACTGTCTACTGCCGGAAATAGATGGATAATCGTCGTCACAGATTACCTTACGCGATACGCCGAAACAGGTGCTATCCAACGTGGAACAGCAGCCGAAGCAGCGCGATTTTTTGTCGAAGCCGTCGTCCTCAGGCATGGCACTCCCGCAGTGGTTATAACAGACAGAGGATCTGCATTCACGGCTGCGCTTCTGGATACCGTGTTGCGACTAGGTGGTACTACTCACCGAAAGACCACGGCTTATCATCCCCAAACCAATGGGCTGACAGAACGTATGAATAAGACTCTGGCCAACATGATGAGTATGTACATCAACGTCGACCACAAGAACTGGGACGAGATTTTACCATATGTTACGTTTGCGTATAACACGGCTCGCCAAGAAACAACACGCGTGACGCCTTTCAACCTCGTTTACGGACGCGAAGTGACAACAATGTTGGACGCAATGCTGCCGCACGAGTGCAGTGACGCCGAGACTGGTGCCGAGGAGTTTACGCAACGCGCAGAGGAAGCCAGGCAGCTTGCACGTTTGCGAATCAAAGAACAACAGGAATACGATGCCCGACACTACAATTTTCGACACAGACCCGTCACGTACAACGTCGGTGACCAGGTGTGGGTCTGGACTCCGATTCGTCGGTGGGGGCTGTCTGAAAAGCTCCTGCGAAGATACTTCGGCCCGTACACAGTTCTGCGCCACATCAGCGATGTTAATTATGAAGTTGTCCCCGACAGCCATAACTGCTCCAAATGCCGGCGGCATCTGCCCGAGGTTGTGCATGTGCTTCGTATGAAGCCATACATTTCCTCATGACCTCAACTTGGCGCCGTTTGTGCACAGCCTTCGGACGTTGGTGCATCGGGACGATGCCTCTTTTTTTTCAAGGGGGGGGGGGGGGGGGGGGGGGCAAATGCCACATCCTATATGGTCGCCGCGGGTATGTGCCGGGCGATGAGAACGACGCTGAAGTAGCGCACGAGTGGAAAAACAGAGACGACAACGACGTCGCGTTGACTGCTCTGATAAAGTGCTTCCATACGTCCTCTACGCCGGCTTTCCCGTCTTCTACTAGGCTGCGACAATATACATAATTTTACGCTCGTGGGCCTGATTTATTCCTGCAATGTTTTGGTGGAGCTGTGAGGTACTATCATGGAACTTTGCAGCGGGCATCACCTACCTGCCGCCACAATGGCAGATTAACCAACACAATCGACACCTTAGCAGTCTGTGCCAACAATCATCCTCAAACTTGCGTGCTGCGCTCAGACTTTAACAGAATCCTGTCATGTAAATACAGGATGTGCTAGCCCTCTGTTGCAAGGCTGATAAAAACATGACTGATGCAGAAAAGATTCATCACATACTAAAAGGTATTGCAGGCGATGCCTTCAGTCTCGTGATGTGTGAGGAATATGCCACGGTTGATGCAGTTATAAAGGTGTGTCGGCACTTTGAACAAGCAAAGGGCCGCCACGCCACTCAAACTTTCAACAGATCGCCCAATATTGCTGTGACATCTCCGTGCGGAGACCCGCCGCTGTTTGTATAGCTGACGGAACCGGAAGATATAACGCACATTGCTCGCCATGAGCTTGAGGTGTGGCTCCAGCCCCAGTTTGTTCCAACTTCCAGGACAGTGCACCCTCTATTTTGCTTATACAAGCAATCGTTCAGGAGGAAATAGTGAGTTTGGGTATTTCATCTTTCTGCTCGGTCCGCGATACAAACACCTACCAAATTTAAGGAGTGTGCAATAGATGTCGGTGGTAATTTCGTTAGACAGGATACCAGTAAGCTATCGCAGGAGATGAAAGATCTGATTAAGAAACGCCAATGTATGAAGGCCTCTAACCCTATAGCTAGAATAGAACTTGCAGAACTTTCCAAGTTAATCAACAAACGTAAGACAGCTGACATAAGGAAGTATAATAAGGATAGAATTGAACATTCTCTCAGGAACGGAGGAAGCCTAAAAGCAGTGAAGAAGGAACTAGGAATAGGCAAGAATCAGATGTATGCGTTAAGAGACAAAGCCAGCAATACGTTACTAATATGGATGAGATAGTTCAAGTGGCTGAGGAGGCACGCCTATAGAGATTTATACAGTACCAGTGGCACCCACGATTGGATTCCAAGGGAAGGGAAGCGTAGCAGGGGGCAGCAGAAAGTTAGGTGGGGCGGATGAGATTAAGAAGTTTGCAGGGGCAACATGGCCACAATTAACCCATGACCGAAGTAGTTGAAGTATGGGAGAGACCTTTGCCCTGCAGTGGGCATAACCAAGCTGATAACGAAGAAGCAAAGCGCATGATAAACCCATATACTTTAGTTGTTCCAGTATTGGAACATCACCTGTCATTGCTGCAGCCGCTGGTCGTCGCCTCCTCGGTGGTCGTCTCCGAGTCACTCCCGCCAAGTGCCAGATAATCACTTTCTCGCTGTACACGCTGATAGGAACGTCAACGCCGACAGTGCTTCGCCAAGGCCTAGCTGCTCCCCATCTCCACAAGAATCATCGGTCCCGTTTACCTATCATTCACCACTCTTCGTCCCCATCTGCAACCGGTCGCTTGACTTCTGGAGACTAGGCGGTGAAGCTCCCCGAGGTGAAGCTGCGACTCTAACCCGGCCCACAAATCCTCTCTTGACCCTGCCAACACGTGGAAACCTACTGGACATCGAAGTTTATAGTGTTCCTGTTACATCTCTAGTTGACACAGGAGCGCAGCTTTCAGTTATGAGCACTGCATTCCACTGAGGGCTCAAAAATTTTCTGACGCCTGCCACACCGTGCACTGTGCGAGTCGCCGATGGTAGTACTTCACCTGTTATTGGGATGTGCACAGCACATGCGAGCATTGGGGGCCATTATACCATGTTTTTATTTAGCGTTCTTGAGCACTGTGCACATGACCTAATTCTCGGCCTCGGCTTCCTTTCGAAGCACTCTGGCCACAGGGACTGCTCCGCAGGTGTACAGTTGGATGTGCCGTTTCCTGTCGACGCCATCAACCTGTGCTTCACACCACTTATGTTCTGCTGAGTTTGCAAAGCTGTCTCCACAAGCTGCTGTAATGTCCTTCTGATGCCCTCTTCTCCCATTCCTGATGGCAAGTATGTCATGTTGCCGCTTACTGACATGATTTTGTCACGCAGTATTGCCCTACTGAGCACTATAATCCTGATCTTCGAAAACAGCACTCGCACGCTCATCCTCAATTTTGGATTTTCGACGCACGTGCTTCCACACGGTGTCGCCATAATGCAGATCACCCCTTTGGAAGAATTGGAAGAACGGACCTTTGTCACCTACTCCTTCACCCTCGATGTCTGCGGACGACATTTGTTAGATGATGTTACCTTCCAAGCAAACACCAGCTCTTCATCACCTTTTATCGTCTTATAGGGATATCTTTGATTTGGATGACCATCCTCTTGGCCAGACAACTTTTGTGACGCATCACATCAGTACCTGTGATGCCAGCCCCATTCGTAGGCAGCCATGTTATGTCTTCCCAACAGAAAGGGACATCATACAGGAAGAAGTTGAAAAGATGATGTACAAGGACATCATTGATCCTTTCAGTAGCCTGTGGGCATCACTGGTCTTCTTGGTAAAGAAAAAAGACAACTCGTGGTGCTTCTGCGTTGACTACCATCACATCAACAAGGTAATAAAAAGGGATGTTTATTCACTGCCTCACATAGACGACGCTCTTGACTGCCTTCGCGGATCCCAATATGTTTCATCAATTGACCTCCATTCCGGCTATTGGCAGATTAGCGTAGATGAGATGGACTGCAAGAAAATAGCCTTTGTCACACCGAACAGTCTGTGCCAATTCAAGGTCATGCCCTTTGGATTATGCAATGCGCCAGCTACATTCGAGCACATGACAGACTCTGTCCTGTGCGTCTTGAAGTGGTCAACATGGCTCTGTTACTTGGACAATGCGATTGTGTTTTCACTGACATTTGAGAGCCACCTGTAGTACCTCACGACCATCCTCTCCATGTTTCACAGTGCTAGCCTTCAGCTAAACTCTTCGAAGTGCCTACAGAGCCATAGGAAACAAGTGGATTGCTGTGGCAACAGATTATGCCACGAGATATGCCATCATACGAGCAATGCCAACCAGCTGCACTACAGATGTCGCAGACTTCTTACTTTATGACGTCATCCTGCACCACAACGCCCCTTGCCATTACAGATCAGGCCAGCTATTTTCTATCGAAGGTCGTCGATGATCTGCTCCGCTCCTGTTCTATAGAACACAAGATTTCTTCCGGGTACAAGCCTCAAACGAACGGCCTCATCGAACGGCTCAACACACACTAGGGTAACAGAACACTATTTTTCACCTGGTTCCCTTGTCTTTCTCTGGACGCCTTCATGGCGCTTCGGCTTGTCGGAGAAACTACATTCCTGTGATTCTGGCCCATACATGATCTTACGTTAGTTGTATGATGTGATCTTAAAACTTATTGCGCGCAACAACCAGGGACGACGAATAGAAGAAACACAAGGACGAGCACTTTCACAAGGAAGGAAACACAAGAAAGCGCTCGTCCTTGTGTTTCTTCTATTCTTCGTCCCTGTTTGTTGCGCACAATAAGTTTTAAGATGAATTTGTTCCAACTAGGCCGACTCGCAGTCTTGTATGATGTGACTAACAAAATTGCACCAGTAGTTTAGAAGTATGGTTCTTTGGGCTAGTTGGTTAGATACATTACCTGTCCTGTTGTCTCGCTCTTGTCCTTGTTCTCTAGCGTTATGACCCCCATTGCTCGCACCATTAGGTCAGCCTTCAGTGCTTCCCAAAGTCACCAGCAATGTTGTTCGCGTTGCCAGACTCAAACCCTATGTGCCCACATTAAGCGCGGCTCTATAACCTGCACCGGGATGGAGCTAACCCCACCGGGAGGGTGATGTTATGGTGAAGAGAATGAAGGAGGTGGCACGAACTAGGGGAAGACGAAGGCTCTGGCCGTTGCCTGAGCACCATGTATATTGCTTGTAAACAAATACACATTATTCTACACTCGTGAGCATGCTTTCTTCCTGCAACAATATTAAGAAACAAAAGAACATATTAAGTTGAGTTAGATTAATAGATTATTCGTCTAGAAGTCTCTTTTTGCCTGCAAATATATAATTTTTAGGACGACAGAAAGCTGAGCTAGTTGGTAAGGATTCGTTATGCAAAAAAGAAGTGAGGCGTGCAGACAGGACACAAGAGTAGAGAAGTGGACAACACGAATGCCAACTATCAACTGAAAGGAGCACTGAGGCGAAAAAAAAAAAGACACAAAACTCATCTGCGCATGCTCAGGAATGGTAACACCACGTGTCAGTTGGGTGCACGTGCTGGTCTACGTGAGAGATAGCTGTTAAGGCACTTAATCTCTTCCTTATGTAAAGTAATCGAAGGCTGACTCACGCACACACTTCCACCATTATAGATATGCCATGCCTCTACCATAAGATGCGTATCTTCATTCTTATGCCTGTACAATATCGCGCATTCATCTAACTCTGGCGTGCAGTTACAATCTCTGCAATGTAGCGAAAGATTAGAAGGCGATCCACCGCCTTCTAATCTTTTATGTTCCATTAGCCTCTGATTGAAACACCGTCCCGTTTGCCCTACGTAGAACTGGCCACAGCTAAGGGGAATTTTATAAACCACACCCATACGAACGTCAGTAAAACTGTTGTTCTTATTGTGCTTCACTGGACAAATATCTGTTCGTTTTTTGCCTTTTACCCGCTCCTTTTTATTCTGTACGGCAGCGCATATCTTACCTAGCTTATTGGGAGCAGTGAAAGCAACATTAACATCATATCTACTTGCAACTTTTTTAAGCCTGTGCGCCACTGAATGAATATACGGAATAGCCACTACTCTTCTTTTGCTATTACTGCTTTCTGTAATCACGTCCGTCCCCCGCGAAACCGACTTCTTTAGGCGCTCAGCCACAGTGGCCACTGCTACACTAGGATAACCTGCTTCTAATAGGCGCCGGACCTGCGAATTAAAACTGGCGCTCATTTTGTGCATGCAGGATCTGGTGAGGGAAAACTTAAGACACGACATGGCACTTCCGTTTTTTACTACGTTGGAATGCTTGGATTGAAAGTTTAGCAACGGCTTCGAAGATCTTGGGGAGTACTGCCAACAAACATGATTTTGTTCGAAGGTCAAGGAAATGTCAAGAAACTGAATTACGCGTCGCTGAGGAAATTGCTTGGTAAACTTTAATCCTCCCCCATAAAGTTTAAATTGCTCACTTACTTTCAATTCTTTCAATGTACTTCTTTCATATTCTTTCAATGTACTTGAAGTCGACACTGATTGGGTGGAGAGATGGCGTTTTTCTGCAGAAATCAGGCATTTGTATTGGCTCAAAGGTTGCCCCTATAGCAACATTTACCTGAGTAAGGTTGACAACCGCTTAGAGAAAGCCTTAGGTGATAGCGTTATCAAGATATTTTGTTACGTTGATGATTACCTGATTTTCTGCAATAGGGAAGAATTCGATTCCGCTGCTACCTCAGTAAGTGAGCAATTTAAACTTTATGGGGGAGGATTAAAGTTTACCAAGGAATTTCTTCAGCGACGCGTAATTCAGTTTCTTGACATTTCCTTGATCTTCGAACAAAATCATGTTTGTTGGCAGTACTCCCCAAGATCTTCGAAGCCGTTGCTAAACTTTCAATCCAAGCATTCAAAAGTAGTAAAAAATGGAATTGCCATGTCATGTCTGAAGTCTTCCCTCACCAGGTCCTGCATGCACAAAATGAGCACCAGTTTTAATTCACAGGTCCGGCGCCTATTAGAAGCAGGTTATCCTAGTGTAGCAGTGGCCACTGTGGCTGAGCGCCTAAAGAAGTCGGTTTCGAGAGGGACGGACGTGATTACAGAAAGTAGAAATAGCAAAGAAAGAGTAGTGGCTATTCCGTATATTCATTCAGTGTCGCGCAGGCTTAAAAAAGTTGCAAGTAGATATGATGTTAATGTTGCTTTCACTGCTTCCAATAAGCTAGGTAAGATATGCGCTGCCGTACAGAATAAAAAGGAGCGGGTAAAAGGCAAGAAACGAGCAGATATTTGTCCAGTGAAGCACAATGAAAACAACCGTTTTACTGACTGTCGTATGGGTGTGGTTTATAAAATTCCCCTTATCTGTGGCCAGTTCTATGTAGGGCAAATGGGACGGTGTATCAATCAGAGGCTAATGGAACATAAAAGGTTGTTAACCGGTGGATCGATCTTTCACTACATTGCCGAGGTTGTAACTGCACGCCAGAGTTAGATGAATGCGCGATATTGTACAGGCATAAGAATGAAGATACGCGTCTTATGGTAGAGGCATGGCATATCTATAATGGTGGAAGTGCGTGCGTGAGTCAGCCTTCAATTACTTTACATAAGGAAGAGATTAAGTGCCTAACAGCTATCTCTCACGTAGACCGACACGTGTACCCGACTGACACGTGGTGTTACCATTCCTGAGCATGCGCAGATGAGTTTTGTGTCTGCTTTCTTTTTTGTCGCCTCAGTGCTCCCTTCAGTTGATAGTTGACGTTCGTGTTGTCCACTTCTCTACTCTTGTGTCCTGTCTGCACGCCTCACTTCTTTTTTGCATAACAAATATATCACTTTGTTGTGTTACCACCAAAGATTCGGCTGCCTCTTCTCGATTTGAACGGCCTGCACCAACATGGACAACTTGATGTAATCTCCACTGGCCGTTGGGCCTACCTTTATGCCACTCTCTGTGAGTCAGCTGTGCTGACGTCGCATGGGAGGCACCATTGTCCACAACACGTGTTGCCACTCCAATTTTTCTATTTCCATAATTTTCTAGCTTATAAAAGCTCTGTTCTCGCTATGAAGGATGAAATTGTTATTGAAGAAATTTAATCTAGATTGACCTAATATTTCCCTTTATTGTCCCTTTAAAATCCTTGCAATACTTTTCTAACAATGTGAATGGTGCTGAGCATTCCTGCAACCAGTGAGAATGGCCACCTCTGCATTGCTTTCTTCCAGGAGGGCCCACTTAAAGCAGCGGGCATTGTCCAGTCCACAAGAATTTGTGCCACTTGCATTCTAGCCAGCTTGCAGCCGACATGCAGGGCAAGGGACAGAGGAGTGGCGAGAGGACACATTTTGTGCAGCTCTGCTCCTCGCATGGAAATAAAAAGCACTTTTGAGGGTTGCACAGAACTAGCTGGTTTTTCCGGCAGAGCAGCTGTTTTCATGTTGCAGAAAGCTTTCATTCCAAACTGCACCTCGATTTATGGGCTGTGGCGCCCCCTGTAACGCAACATCACTGCAAAGTAGCATATTTTATTTATGTTTCAAACTCATTGTGCTTTACTGATCAGGTGCATCATTAAAAATGCTAGCAGGAGATTAAACCAGTGCATAACGAGTAAATAATGTACACAGTGGCAATTTGCAGTCTTTGCAGGATATGTTTGACTACTCGCACAGTATTTTTTACAGAAGGCGCGCCTCTTCCTTTTTTTGTAAATCTGAAAGCTCGTGTCTATCTGTGGCCGAAAAAAGTCTGAATGGACCCTATACCCAGCACGTTTTATTGTTCATTTTTGCCCTAGGGTAAATGGGGCTTGTTACGTACAGGTGCATTATGATGAAGTATTTATATAGTATGTGCTAAGTGGTCTTAGCACTGAGTGTTTTGAGCATTTGAATTTGTGATGTACTGACGACAATAAACGGCCACTGAATCCACATTGCGTGCCCTCTCCTTTGCATGCACTGGCAGTTAACTGGCGCTTACTTCTGCACCAAAGTACAAGAGCAAACAACTCTCAACTCCGTTCATTTTCTAGTGCATGTCACATATATTAACGCATGAAAAGTAATAAAAATGAATAAAAATTGGTACTTATATATTTGCTATGACAAGGTTTTTCTTGCTTCAAACAGTGTGCAGTGATCCAAACCCCACATATTCTAGAATGTTTTTCCTCTCGACACTTTACCTTAATCAGAAAGTGGACAGCCCCTACACTCAAATGGCCAGTGTACTTCAATAACACTCCAGTACAATTTTCAATGACGTACAGCGCGAAGGACAAGGACTGCGAGAAACAACATACATCGTTTTTATCACGAAATTACCAACTAGCCCAAACCGCCCTAGTACAATTTTCTAACTATGATTTTGTAGCCAGGTGCTAATGGCAACTACAATGGACGTTTAACGTACATTTCTCAAGCAGCTTACTCTGAAGACACAGCGCAAGGACGTTCATAAGAATGGCTTCTTGGTTGAGTTGGTACATGGCGAATGGTGGAATGCCAGCAGACCAGATGAAAACCCGAAAAACAGGTAGGCTGCTGGACTATAGCAACCGACTTTACTTCGTGGAAGCAGTGTCCTCCGAGGCCAAATGGAGTGTGCCTGACAGCACTGCAGATCGCTTCCAGGTAACCATGCTTACTAAAGACTATGTTTAGAAACTGTAGTTCTTGTCGAGAACACAGATGGCACACTCATACTTGTATGGGTCAAGAATTTGTAGGTAGCAGAAGCTTCTATTTGTTATTCCATCTTAGTTTTCCCTACCATGAAAACATTACTGAAGAGGGGAGTGCAAATGCATAAATTGTATACAATGTAACGGTAGATCGGTGCGTGTGCCTCCGGAAACTATATTGCCACGCTTGTGCATCCTGTCATTTATGCACCCACCTGACCAACTGTCCTGTGTATTCACTTCCATAGGTAATTGGTATCCTATAAACGTGTTGCAGCTACTCTACTTTTGTACATATGTGGTATAGCAGTCAACCCTTTGTGTACCGTGCTGCGAGACTCTCTTAAAAGGCACAGAAAATAAGACTGGACACAGGGGGGCAACAAGAAATAGACATAACCAAGTGTCCACCTAACAACTTTATTGCTTGTCCACTTCTTTTATGCAAAATTAAGCATGCACATGATAAGAATAGCACTCCATCAAACGCATGCGCAAAGAATGCCGTGACCATCACCTCTGGCGAATGCGGCAGTGCTAGGCACCATCGGAACAACACAAATTGAAAAAGCAGTCCCGTTCTTCTTTCCTGGGCTCTCTGGTGCTTCCTACGCATATGGCCGCTTCATTATCTGTCCCGAGGCCTCCATTTGTCGGTATTTTTTATTTTCACATGCCAATTAAGTGATCTCATGCGATCTATTAAGTTGCACAGTAAAGGCAAATACCCATAAGAAGTGCATGTGCAGGTAGACGGAACAGCTCAAGTAGCCAGTTACATCCACTAGTTGTGCATAATATGGTACACGTAAACATTCAGCACGTCCACTGGATATCCAGACTGGTCCAAAAAATGTGTGCACTTGCAAATTGGGTCACCGGAAATGCATCTCGAACATGCAAGTTCTACATTATGAGGGCAACCAGACTGGATATATGTAACATCTAATAGACATCTGTTAAATATTTACTACATCTAAATAGATAGATATTCATATATTCAAATGACATCAGAAAGATGGGCCCTTTGTACTATGTCTGGTTGTAGCCGCAACATTCAATAGGTATCCACACCGACGTCAATTGGACGTCGTTTGTGCAATGAATATCCGCCCTGGTGCCCACTGGACACCCTTTGTAATGTGTATAGCTGTCTTGGCTAACCTTAGCCATGCTGTTAAAAAAAGAATGGTGCAAAATATGATCTAGTCGGGGCATGACTTAACACTCTGGCCTTTTAATTGCATCTAGCTGAACATTCTTTTTTATTCTTTTGACTGCTTGCCTAACAATAGCTGGGACACCCAGTATATGGTGAGACTTGCTACGTGCACTATCACTAAGCTTAGAAAAGTCCAAACTTGTTACCACCAGCATCTTTAATGTGAAATCTTTTATTGCTGCCAGGATCTTTTGGCAAGTGCATATTCAATAATCTGTAACTCAATTCAAGTCAATCAAATAATTCAATAATATTCTAGCCCCCAGACACTTCAGGCAAATTAAATGGGAGCCTGTAACGAAAGACTGCCTCTGTCTCTTGTAAAGTGGACACTAAAGATACAACTCTGTGCCTTTACTTCTAAAAGACTGAATGAGCACATATCGCTAAAACCAACACAAAAATGTCGCATAAGCATAGTAGCTAAGCATACGCTCAATAAAAGATCAATAGAATGAGACAGTAAAAGCAATGCTGAAAAAGGAACAGTTATCTCAAAAACCAAGATAAACTTCACTTGGGTGATCAGCAATTCTGCGCTGTCTCCAGTAAAATAACACAGAAGACGTTATGAGACAATAAAGTAAAACCAGGGTTCTCATATGTTAAAGCATTTGACTAGCCTCGTATAGAGCAAAAAATTAGAAGAATAGAAATAACAGTGAAACATAAAGAAGAGCAACAGCTGAAGGCCCAAAACAGCATACTATAGGGAAAACAATCTGAAAATCACCAGTATGTTAATTAGTATAGTGACAAGATGTGTAATAGTAATGTGTGTCAATCCGCCCAGGTTCGTTAACAAAGAATGGCTCGAGGTACCCTCCGTTAGACGTTCTATAGTTATGGTGGCTAGAAGGGAGAGGTGACGCCAACGGCGGATGGAAGCCACTCCTCCATTTCAAGCCGGGCGTAGGTGGCGCTATTGGCCGTAATGCGATGCATGTACGCGCCGCTGGCTTTGAGCATACGCAAGGACGCAGGCCTGCCGTGCACGCAACGCGTCGGCCTTTCAGTGATGTTGTTGCAAGCAATGGTTTAGCTCATTAAACGCTAGTCGAACGTGACTACGGCTGACAGAATGCAATTTTACGCCGTGGTGGTGCAGTGGTTAGGGCCCCGATTGTTGTGCCCAAGGATGAGGGATGGCATCCCGGCCGCGGCGGCCGCTTTCCGAGGCGAAAAACAAGGCGCCCATTTGCTGTGCGATGTTAGTACACGTCAAAGAACCCCAGGTGGTCGAAATTTCTAGAGTCCTTCATGCCTCCACTACGGCATCTCTCATAGCCTGAGTCACTTTGGCACGTGAAACCCCACAAACAAAACCATTAAAATCGAGTGGTTGCCTCTGCAATACATCTGCTGCGTAACACATCGGCATATCTAAAGCGTTATTCGCGAATCCTTTCAGTTTCAGGAATTGAAGGGCCCGAATGAGTCCCGTGTGGTCAAGATAGTACATGACGACAGTAGGAGACAGACCAAAAGAATTAGGATTGAAATATATTTCGGGTACGTGCGATTGCATTTTTTTAATAACGTTTATTGCCTCAGGGCATAAAGAAATACGTAAAAAGGAAATTAAAAGGGGTATTAAATGAGAGAAAGACAGGTTGGCTGTTCTTTGGCCGGTGCCTTCCAAAACTCCTTAAGTTTCAGTAATATGAAGCGTCAGCTTACTCCTCAAAATGTGAATGGGGTTCAGAACAGGTAATACAAAGCATAGCAAAAATTTATTGCACATCGTAGTAATAGCAAAGCACTGCACATCATACATTCAGGGTACTTCAAAATACAAGATATCACATTTACACATGCTTCTGTGTAATTTGAAAGAAAAACATTAAACATTGAACACCCACTAAGAAATGGGGAGGCAAGGATATCACTTTCTACTAAATAAAAGAATGGCTGTGGCTAGCTAAGGTTAAGCCCAGGATGCGAAGCATACTAGCCTTTATTTTAGTTGTTGAACCACTGTTTAGCCTGGTGAACTGCTGTTGCTTGGCTATATTTGGTTCGGCTAGTAGAAGAAACAACTCATGCGTTACTCTGCTTCGCCTTCAAGAGTGGAACGCGACAGCGTTCCCGTCGACCCGCCAAGGGGTGTAAGACAATGGGCTACGGCGCAGCGACTACGCGCCCCGCATTGGACGCGGTGAGCGTCGAGCAACGCAGCGTTCGGCGCGGCAGCGAAATGTGCGCCTGAGCAAGCGACGCACGCCTGAGCCTTAGAAACAGCTAGTTTCAAAGGCAACACCGCATTCACTAGAGGCGTTTTTGCACCGCTTCGAAGCATCGTACTCGTGGCTCAGTGGTAGCGTCTCCGTCTCACAGTCCGGAGACCCTGGTTCGATTCCCACCCAGCCCATCTTGCAAGAGTTGAGCCAAAGCCACCTAGAAAAAGCGCAGCTGCTTATATACCGCCGCGACGGCGCGAGTTGGAGCGCCGTTTCTCCTCTGTCGTGACGTCACGGTGTCACGTGGTATTGAAGGCGACACCGCCGCGCCTGAGGAGCTGGGTTGAGCTCTAGTAATATGCTTCGCATAATAAAGACGTTCGACCTTGAAGAAATATGCAACTTAGAGGACCCTCCCTGCTGCCTCGACGACACATAGCCGGACTCGCGTTTTTTGCGTTGGAATTCATCTGTTCGGCGAATTCCGGCACTCACATTAACATGCCAGCAGCGAAACACATATTGCCATAAACGAGAGAACACTTTGGCAGCCGCGAAGAAACAGGAACGCTGTCGCGCCGGCCAGACACCGCGGGAACCTGCACACGCGCGCAACCGCGACTGCATCGCGAAGCTGACCGCAGCGCCACCGCGGCTTTTGCGGCAGCGCATGAACGAGAGGATCGCGCTTTCTCGGCGGATATGCCGGCGCTGGCGTCACCTCCCCCCATAGAGTTACTATACTTACTCTAGAGGACAAGCTACCCATAGGGCCCATGCATTGAAATCGGGAACCGCAAGAGCGCCGCCATGTTGCTACGCGCCGAGGTTGCCAGCTCCTGAGACGCTTGCTAGACTTGGTGACAGTAGTAAGTTTTAATCCGGCAACCGTAGCAGCATGGCGCCTCGCTAGTAGTGTCGTGATGTGTGCGTGCAGCCGTGTGTTTGGGCTTTATAAGTTGGTTCTTTATTCTATGTTGCGGGACGGTGTGGGTGTGGTCCATGTTGGCCGTACAGGTGGCAGTTATGCAACCGAGGGATGATCCTGTTGAAGTTTCCGGCGGTATGCGGTTTTCAGCGGTCATGCCTGTTGCAGGAGTGTCACGTACTCGACGAGGTTACGAGCTCGAAGCTGTGGTCAGATTCTTCGTTGGCGTTCCGTAATTCTCTTCGCACGGGCGCGGTTTGTTGCAAAAGCCGCTTTCGCGATCTATCGTAGCGACGATAGATCGGGTTTCTTTATTATTATAAGTACTGATCCAGCTATAAGGCACATGTAGCCGACAAACGGAAGTCTCAGGAGAGCACCTGAGATTTTAATAAAGCAGGCGGCACAGGAACTCCAGGGCACCCAAGGGACAGTGGGGGGATCAAAGCTCGAAGCAGAACGGTACGTAGGTTGGGGCCGCCGAGGCAGGTGTGTGCCAGGGAGTGTTCGCACGGACAGCTCCCCTGGCACGCGCAGCAGTGCCTCGCAAGGTCGAGATACTTTAAAGGCACCTGCGCCCATGATCTTTCTTTTGCCTCGGTGCAGTTAGCACGATTAATGAGAATAATATGGAGGGCATCCGGTGCAGTCGCGAATGCGTCATGGCAAATGTAGCTCGCGTCGCCTGGCGTGTGTAGTAATATCAGAGTTGGTTGTATGAACTTCATCATATTAATGCGCTTTGTTACGGTACCTTAACGGAATGGGTCTAGAGGACGGTGTTCGTACATTTTTTTCGTACCGCCCTAATCCTGTTATACCCCCTGTTAAGAATGGCCATACGGGGTGGCAACGTGCCAGCTTTCAGCCCGCTGCACGTGTTTCAAGCCCACCGGTTCGGAGAACTGCGAAGAGCCGACAGCCACGAGGCGCGTGATCAACTCCGGAAATTGGTACTTGGCCGCACCACCCGGGACAAAGCAGTTCCACGAGCCCCATCTCCGTTGTGACGAAACGGGTTCGACTGACGAACTATTGTACCCGAGGCTCCCGGCGCGAACCTGATTTCGCTACGCATGAGCAAGCCGCGGCGGGACAACGAGCTACTCAGGATGTCTCCGAGCTTCCCGGAACGACTCGCCTCTGTCGTCGGCTTCACTCCTTCGCAAACGATAGTGCGGGGCGGCGACAAGTTTACAATGCTTGGACGAATCTTCCCGACCATTCCTGCTCCGACCCACCTCATCCTCCAAGCCGGCACACCTCACCCTCCATTCCTGCTCCGTCCTCGTCCGAACGATGATGTCGAACTATGACGTCAAGCGGAGAGCTTATAAGCAGCGTTTGCCGGCTGCTAGGAGTGCTCGTGTCGTGATCGTTGTCGGGAGCTGAGTGCTCTGTCATGCTCGAAATGAACTAGTGAGCTGTGTGCTCGTAAACTGTTTGCTGTATGTTAGTTTTGCGGGCTCCATATGGGAGTCGCCCAAGTCTGCCAATGTATGTCCTGTTTTAAATGTTAATCCGGCAATTAAATCCTGCTCATCTAGCCCTGTCGTCCCAAGTTCATCTCTACAGCTACGACCGCCAAATCTTACAACTGGTGGCAGCGGTGGGATCGGCCTGCGGCTCGTAGATCGGCCTACGACTCGGAGACAGCAACGGCAGCTGACGGACGTTGGCACATGGTGACCGACCGGCATCCTGATCAAGTTGGAGGCGACTTGAGATTGACCACCTCTTGCAACTGACTGGATACGGCGGGGAAGGACTGGTGATATGGTGCTGCTTCAGTGGGTGAGCGTTTGGTTTTGGTTGTAAGATTTACCAGGCTTCAAGTTCTCTGTGTTTTTGATTTGATTCGCTGGGATCTTTTACTTGTGTTTTGATTTGCGTGGGTATCGCAACAAGTATTGTGTGACAGCAGAGCCAAAGCTTAAAGTAGCGACCATGGTCCTAATGTGTTTGACGAGAGCTGACCTGTTGTGGTTGTGTGAGGAGATCGAGGTAAACGTAGAGGAGGACTTGACGGAATCAGAAATTCGTAAGACAATTCTCGAAAGTGAGAATGATTTGAAATTCATAGAGCAAATGGGCAAACGAATTCTAAGTAAGAAACGAGAACAGGAAGCAATTAGGCAAGAACAGAAAGAATTTGAGCAAGAACAGGAAAAAGCTAGGCAGGAACTGAAAAGCATTACACAGGAAGAAGGCCTAACAGAAGTAACGAGGCGGTACATTGATGCATTGAACAAAGAGATTCAAGGTATTGAGCAGTCAATCGAGCGAAGTCAACAGCGGCTGGAGAAATCTGTAAGCTGGACGCAGCGAAAGTGGCAGGAAGTAAATAGCAGATTTTGTTCAAAAGCCAAGGAAAGTAGTAGTACCTGTGAGAGTAGCAGCACGTTCACAAGTGAACTCGAAGTGCTAGCAGCTAACGAAGCCTTAGTGGCAGCAGAGGCCGTTAAAGGCCAGAGTGAGAGCGACGAGGTGCTGTGCCAACAGATGACTGTAGAGACAGCTAGGCCAGCTACGAACAAATTGGCGCAGTTACCGCGCGTGTGCGTCGCATCTCATGGTAGCGAGGTCGTTAGCGAGGTACAGAATACTACGGACTTGACAGACGCGAGCACCCATGTCGAGTCAGATCTGCGTGCAGAAGTAATGTGCCAGCTGGACGATGCAGTTGAGAGTAGTTCTCGGGGTGGCGAGCTCCGTAGCTCACGAGAGAACAACTGCATTGTTCAGGGATCGGTGCGGCTCTCCGCCAGTCTAGATAGCCTAGATAGGGATGATTCAGTTGTTAATCATTCGGACTGTGCGCGTGAGACAGCGATCGATACCGACGGGCTGTGTGCAGATGCACAGCGTGAGCTGGGCAATGTAGTAGAGGGCAGTTCGCAAGAGTGCGAGTTGTCTAACTCGAGTAAAGCCTGCTGCATTGTTCCAGAGTCGGTTGAGCTGTCCGCCAGTCGAGGCAAAGTGAGAGTAGATTTAAATGTAAATCACTCAGACTGTGCGGGTAAGAGACCGATCCGGGCCGACGAAATGCGTACCGGCCAGCACGAGGCACGAGAAGGCGACATGAAAGGGAGTGTGAAGAGAAGGCGCCGTAAAAAGAAGCGCGGTAAAGACCGAAAGACGGTAACTAATGTAGCGCCGCCAAAGATGGCGAGAGACCCAAGAGGGCAGGGCGCGAGGAAAAAGGTGCGGTCGTCACTGACGATGTTGACGCATCGAAAACGTTCGAGCCACCGGTCAAAGGGAGACCGAGAAGCTTGTTCTGCACGGACGCGGACAAAGGGCACGGGGCAGTCAAATTCCTCGTCGTTCCGTCGTTCTCTTCGAAGCTCAGCGTGCAGTACAAAGAAGCGCAAGGTGGCAAGACGAGACCAGGTTGGGAGTAGCGACGCGGTCAGTCGAGGTCATGTTGAAAGCGGGGCGCGAGGACGCAAATTGGCAGGAGACCGTAAAGTCTTGGGGGAGCTGATAGTGAGTCAGCCCTTTTGTTGTTCCTCCATAGCCAGAGTAGCTTTTATACCGCGACCATCTCGGGTTCGGCTGAAAGTATGAGTCAGTCGTAAGCAATCGGGAACGGGAGGCCAGGAGAGCTTCCGTAGCAGGAAAACGTGTTGTTTTGTTTTATTTTTTGAACATTTGCAAATTTTCGCGATTTGAGACTAGGATTTCTTTCAATATGTAAGGTATGAGCTCTGTTTATGTTTTGTTTGAGAAGCTCGAGATTTGAAAGACGCGTTTAAAGTAAACCTGTAGTCTCGCGAGGTGTTCATTAATAAGTATATAGGCTTTCTTTTTTTTGTGTATGCGTGAGTAACCTGAAGGTCAAGGTTATCGTTGAGAGGCCTATCGTAACGCGCGTGTGTGTTATTTAACCTTCTTTCTTTTTAAGTGTTTTTGAATTTTCTAAGGTTAAGCGCGTAGATTTTCAGTAAGTGCGTAACTTGCACTGAGAAGAGCTCTTAAGTCCATTAGCGCGTGTCCTGTGTGGACGGAAAGAAGCAGATTTATGTCTGGGTTGCTCGTGTGTGTTGAAGGCAGCCGTATTCTGACTTCTCTAGTACGCGTGCGAAGAGCTACTTAGTAGAAGACACATTTGTTCGAAGGTTCCTCTGTGTTGCGTAAGTTACGCAAATTTGGTCGTTTATTTAAGGAACGTGTCCTGTGTGGACTAAAGGAACAAATGTGAGTCAGCGTGATGAAAACTTTGTATGATGCAAGCACGTGTTCGGAATAGGGACCTCAAACTTAGCGCGTCTGTGATGACGTACCTGTGGAGTTGGCCAGACGGTTCAGTGGCAGCAGTACATGAGATAAGTACGCCACTGTGATAGGGTAGGAACAGGCTGTTCGCGAAGTTATGCTGCTGAAGTTATGATTGAGTATTGGTGTTTGAAAGGCTTCGGTTTAATTCTGCGTAAACCTTTACTCTTGTGCAGCGCGACGGTCGGGTTTGGTCGGACTCAGGAGGAACGTGAACGCTCGCTTTGGCAGCACGAAATTTTGGGGCAAAATTTGGGATTCCCAGTTGAGTGACTTGCATGGAAATTGTGATAGGAGGCCTGGTTGGTTAGCAGCTAATTCCGGGCGTTTGAACGCTGAGCGGTATTGTGTTGCCGGGTCGACTCTTCTGTGCCAGTTGTTGTAAGATGGTTGAAGGCATTCCAAGTACGCAGGGGTTGCAGAGAGCAAAGCCATCGTCTTGCTCGCCAGCCATTCTCTTCCTGCCCAGCGGTTGCCTGCACTGGTCAGGCGAGATTTTCCGGGCCATGGAGGAGCTGTAAAGAATGGCCATACGGGGTGGCAACGTGCCAGCTTTCAGCCCGCTGCACGTGTTTCAAGCCCACCGGTTCGGAGAACTGCGAAGAGCCGACAGCCACGAGGCGCGTGATCAACTCCGGAAATTGGTACTTGGCCGCACCACCCGGGACAAAGCAGTTCCACGAGCCCCATCTCCGTTGTGACGACACGGGTTCGACTGACGAACTATTGTACCCGAGGCTCCCGGCGCGAACCTGATTTCGCTACGCATGAGCAAGCCGCGGCGGGACAACGAGCTACTCAGGATGTCTCCGAGCTTCCCGGAACGACTCGCCTCTGTCGTCGGCTTCACTCCTTTGCACCTGTGTGTTTGCGTGTGTTTGGGCGATAAACGATAGTGCGGGGCGGCGACAAGTTTACAATGCTTGGACGAACCTTCCCGACCATTCCTGCTGCGACCCACCTCATCCTCCAAGCCGGCACACCTCACCCTCCATTCCTGCTCCGTCCTCGTCCGAACGATGATGTCGAACTATGACGTCAAGCGGAGAGCTTATAAGCAGCGTTTGCCGGCTGCTAGGAGTGCTCGTGTCGTGATCGTTGTCGGGAGCTGAGTGCTCTGTCATGCTCGAGATGAACTAGTGAGCTGTGTGCTCGTAAACTGTTTGCTGTATGTTAGTTTTGCGGGCTCCATATGGGAGTCGCCCAAGTCTGCCAATGTATGTCCTGTTTTAAATGTTAATCCTGCAATTAAATCCTGCTCATCTAGCCCTGTCGTCCCAAGTTCATCTCTACAGCTACGACCGCCAAATCTTACACCCCCACTACAAACACACACATACCCCCCCCCCCTTTTTTATGTATACATACAATTCCTTGCCATGATAGATCATAGCCTCCTTTATTTTTGAAAAATAGAGGAGGCTATGGACGGATTGACCAGTTCAAGTTGTCAACTTGTCAGTAACTGTCATAGGAATGACTGTAATAAACACAATTCCACGATTGGATTGTTTACTTTCATTTTTTGTTGTAACACTGAGGACTACATAGAACTTTATTTTGTATATGTGAGAGAAGTATGTGGATATCACGAGCTTAAGCCAATGTGCGATACACAGACAAAACATCTGCTACAACATGAACTGAATTGAGGGGCACACAACACATACGTAATTAAAGGTGCAAAATATAGGGGGAAGCTTCAAAATACGTTCTGTAGCACTGCAAAGTATAACATATATTGTATGTGTACAATAAATGTTCAAAAAGACAATGCATCAATGTCCCATTTGCCTTCAAGTTTATTATCAAGTTCAAGTTTACTGAAGTTTATTATGAGCATATGTACAACAGGAATCTACTAACACACCCGCAGTTAAGGTGGCTGTTCGAGGTGTGCTGGCTGCCTCAGTGTAAGAAAAAGAAATTGGGCGAATGTCGACACCAGTGCCACTGCTTCTTGCCTCTGACCTGCACGTGCCTCCGCGGCATCTTTGTGCACAAGTGTGCTGGCGTGGCGAACGTAGGAGTCATCCGAGAGAAAGAGTATCGTTTACATGGAGAAGTGGCTGTTCACATTGCCTGTCGCTTTCCCTCAAATGTTTCCTTGGCGACTAGGGTGACACACCCGCAGTCAAGGTGGCTGTTCGAGGTGTGCTGGCTGTCTAAACGAAAGAAAAAGAAAGAAATTAGATGAATGTCGATACCAGTGCTATTGCTTCTTGCCTCTTACCTGCATTTGCCTCCACGGCCTCTTGGCTTGCGGAGTCTGTATGAGGGAGCTGCTGTGGCTAGGCGAAGGCATTGTCGAAGGAAAAAGAAAAGGCCATTCAAATGGGGAATAATAGAAATAAATGCAGTTCTTATGTCTGTTTCTTGCACTGTTCTTGCCTAAAAGTTTTCAAAGGCAGTGTCCAGAATACACCAGCACTTTGACTGCTTTTGCTGTTTACCTGCAAGTGTTGCTGTGAGATCCTTAGTATGGCTACGTGCAGCATTGTAACACTTAGTGGAGGCATTTGAAGTGGTAGCCAAAAATATAAAGAGTCATCCTTGTCTGCATGAATGCTTTAAATTTCTAGATGCAGTGGTAACTATTACTATTGGTGCAAGGCCCCCACATCTATGCGGCAAGTGCCATAGCTCGAAACTGAATTTTTCCTTTAGTGTTTCACAAGGTGTCTGATATGTCCACATTAGACGTGATCCGTTTCTTATTATTTATCCCAGTGTGGAGAGAGCATCATTAAATAGTTTTTTTTATTCTTGCATGGCTTGCTTTTTGGTTTGTTTCTGAATTTATCAAACAGCAGTCTCATGATGCTAAAGTGGCTCATGATATGACAGTCATCAGCTTTAGTTTTTCAGAAAAACAACGCATTTCCTGGCCCATTGTGTGCTATCGCATTATTCGCATAATTTCTCAGAGTATTCTACCTATACTGACTTGCTTGATTTCCACTAAAGAATCTTGCATCTTCAAATACCATTCTTTCCTTAAAATCATTCGACACTTCTCATAATTTCTGTACCTTGGGCTTCTGATACTCTGCATTCACCATTTTTGCTTGTTTCTGACTAGAAATGTCTTCTTTAATTTCGAGCTTAAATTTTACCTTTGGAACACACGGAAGGGCTTGCCATTGCATATCTGCATAAAAGGGAAACATGTTTCATGCGAAATCCAATTGAAGATTGATGAATGCAGCTTGCAGTGTGATATGACTGAATGATCCATAAAAGTAACTCATCTCACTTGGTAAATTAAAGCACTTATTAGTGTGATGTACAAGATACGTTACACTAACGTGGTGGGTTCTCTTGCTTATACAGCAAAAGAATCGGTGCGCGAGAAAAAAATTATTTTTGCATACCCCTTGTACACACTGATTTAAGGAAAATGAGCTGGAGCTGTCCACATAATCTACTTATTTTACCTGCGAGTATGGTCAACAAAAATGTGTCCCAGCTGCTTAGTGGTACTTGAGATTATGTCAATATTGCATATGTGCCTGTTGTCTAAAATAACTGAATTTTGAAAATGCTCGCAGGGATCTGATGTGCATATCTGCAGTTTATGGATACATGTAAAAGACTCAGCATCAAGTGCAAGTGAACGGACTTACAGGCCCGAAGTCGATCATGCAAATAGATTCGCTGCACAAATTTGTGACCAAAAAAGATATTCCACATGAAATGGCATGCAAGGAAGTGTTGAAAATATTGCACAGTTAATAAAACGCCTACGCTATTAATATGTAGGTTGATACACTCGTTATGCAAAACGGAGGTGAGGCGTGCAGACAGGACAAAAGAATATATAGTATTTACAAGCAAACAACACGAGCGCCGCCCACTTCTCTACTCTTGTGTCCTGTCTGCACACCTCACCTCTGTTTTGCATAATGAATCCTTACCAACTAGCTCAGCTTTCTGTCGTTCAAAGTCTCGATGCACTCGGTTTCGTCCACATTAGGCACTCGCCTCTTCATTACTTCGTGGCACAGAAATACTCGGCATCAGGCTGTTTTTCTGCTGTGGCCTTTGTAGAAGCATGTTTGTTCAAAGTGCAACAATTAAACAGATTCTTTGAGTTGCTTATGGCTTCGCCAGTACAATTCCGGTGCGCTGGTCCGCCTGTCCAGCAATTTCCTACTGAAGGGAAACCTGCAAATAAAAACGCCGCTCCGCATGCAGAAAAATGCTCTACTGTGACGCTTCTCAAACGATTGTGATGCCCCACAAGAGCTGCCTACTCGCGTGATATTCTCAACAAGGAGATACATTCGTTTACTTACATGTGAAGGTATATGCCTGGGCACTTCGGGGCTTCGGTGGCACAGAAGGCACGAGTGTGCCATAGCGTCCGATGTCGACGCGCGATCGCAAGTCAAACCTAAACTGTACGAAACTACTACGCGTCCAAAAAACAGATTCGAAACCGAAATTCGCGTCATCCTTTATTAAATAAATGTGTAGTTCGTGATTTACATAAGTCACGGACTTTTCCGGCCCAGCTTTTCCTCTAGAGTTGTTCTACTAACTCTATGGGCGCCGCCCTGTTGATACTGGTCAATGTGGCCAGCGCAATCACTATTGAAAGAGCTGAAAACAAGTACAGGTCACCGTATGCTTTGTCATCTAAAAACGTATACCTGAGGTTTTATGAAAGTGGTGGGTTAATATTAAGTTTAGAGAAAGCGATCACTAAGTCCGTGACTTATGCAAATCACGAACTACACATTTATTTAATAAAGGATGACGCCAATTTTGGTTTCGAATCTGTTTTTTGGACGCGTAGTAGTTTCGTACAGTTTAGGTTTGACATGCGATCGCGCGTCGACATCGGACGCTATGGCACACTCGTGCCTTCTGTGCCACCGAAGCCCCGAAGTGCCCAGGCATATACCTTCACATGTAGGTAAACGAATGTATCTCCTTGTTGAGAATATCACGCGAGTAGGCAGCTCTTGTGGGGCATCACAATCGTTTGAGAAGCGTCACAGTAGAGCATTTTTCTACATGCGGAGCGGCGTTTTTATTTGCAGGTTTCCCTTCAGTAGGAAATTGCTGGACAGGCGGACCAGCGCACCGGAATTGTACTGGCGAAGCCATAAGCAACTCAAAGAATCTGTTTAATTGTTGCACTTTGAACAAACATGCTTCTACAAAGGCCACAGCAGAAAAACAGCCTGATGCCGAGTATTTCTGTGCCACGAAGTAATGAAGAGGCGAGTGCCTAATGTGGACGAAACCGAGTGCATCGAGACTTTGAACGACAGAAAGCTGAGCTAGTTGGTAAGGATTCATTATGCAAAACAGAGGTGAGGTGTGCAGACAGGACACAAGAGTAGAGAAGTCGGCGGCGCTCGTGTTGTTTGCTTGTAAATACTATATATTCTTGTGTCCTGTCTGCACGCCTCACCTCCGTTTTGCATAACGAGTGTATCAACCTACATATTAATAGCGTAGGCGTTTTATTAACTGTGCAATATTTTCAACACTTCCTTGCATGCCATTTCATGTGGAATATCTTTTTTGGTCACAAATTTGTGCAGCGAATCTATTTGCATGATCGACTTCGGGCCTGTAAGTCCGTTCACTTGCACTTGATGCTGAGTCTTTTACATGTATCCATAAACTGCAGATATGCACATCACATCCCTGCGAGCATTTTCAAAATTCAGTTATTTTAGACAACAGGCACATATGCAATACTGACATAATCTCAAGTACAACTAAGCAGCTGGGACACATTTTTGTTGACCATACTCGCAGGTAAAATAAGTAGATTATGTGGACAGCTCCAGCTCATTTTCCTTAAATCAGTGTGTACAAGGGGTATGCAAAAATAATTTTTTTCTCGCGCACCGATTCTTTTGCTGTATAAGCAAGAGAACCCACCACGTTAGTGTAACGTATCTTGTACATCACACTAATAAGTGCTTTAATTTACCAAGTGAGATGAGTTACTTTTATGGATCATTCAGTCATATCACACTGCAAGCTGCATTCATCAATCTTCAATTGGATTTCGCATGAAACATGTTTCCCTTTTATGCAGATATGCAATGGCAAGCCCTTCCGTGTGTTCCAAAGGTAAAATTTAAGCTCGAAATTAAAGAAGACATTTCTAGTCAGAAACAAGCAAAAATGGTGAATGCAGAGTATCAGAAGCCCAAGGTACAGAAATTATGAGAAGTGTCGAATGATTTTAAGGAAAGAATGGTATTTGAAGATGCAAGATTCTTTAGTGGAAATCAAGCAAGTCAGTATAGGTAGAATACTCTGAGAAATTATGCGAATAATGCGATAGCACACAATGGGCCAGGAAATGCGTTGTTTTTCTGAAAAACTAAAGCTGATGACTGTCATATCATGAGCCACTTTAGCATCATGAGACTGCTGTTTGATAAATTCAGAAACAAACCAAAAAGCAAGCCATGCAAGAATAAAAAAAAACTATTTAATGATGCTCTCTCCACACTGGGATAAATAATAAGAAACGGATCACGTCTAATGTGGACATATCAGACACCTTGTGAAACACTAAAGGAAAAATTCAGTTTCGAGCTATGGCACTTGCCGCATAGATGTGGGGGCCTTGCACCAATAGTAATAGTTACCACTGCATCTAGAAATTTAAAGCATTCATGCAGACAAGGATGACTCTTTATATTTTTGGCTACCACTTCAAATGCCTCTACTAAGTGTTACAATGCTGCACGTAGCCATACTAAGGATCTCACAGCAACACTTGCAGGTAAACAGCAAAAGCAGTCAAAGTGCTGGTGTATTCTGGACACTGCCTTTGAAAACTTTTAGGCAAGAACAGTGCAAGAAACAGACATAAGAACTGCATTTATTTCTATTATTCCCCATTTGAATGGCCTTTTCTTTTTCCTTCGACAATGCCTTCGCCTAGCCACAGCAGCTCCCTCATACAGACTCCGCAAGCCAAGAGGCCGTGGAGGCAAATGCAGGTAAGAGGCAAGAAGCAATAGCACTGGTATCGACATTCATCTAATTTCTTTCTTTTTCTTTCGTTTAGACAGCCAGCACACCTCGAACAGCCACCTTGACTGCGGGTGTGTCACCCTAGTCGCCAAGGAAACATTTGAGGGAAAGCGACAGGCAATGTGAACAGCCACTTCTCCATGTAAACGATACTCTTTCTCTCGGATGACTCCTACGTTCGCCACGCCAGCACACTTGTGCACAAAGATGCCGCGGAGGCACGTGCAGGTCAGAGGCAAGAAGCAGTGGCACTGGTGTCGACATTCGCCCAATTTCTTTTTCTTACACTGAGGCAGCCAGCACACCTCGAACAGCCACCTTAACTGCGGGTGTGTTAGTAGATTCCTGTTGTACATATGCTCATAATAAACTTCAGTAAACTTGAACTTGATAATAAACTTGAAGGCAAATGGGACATTGATGCATTGTCTTTTTGAACATTTATTGTACACATACAATATATGTTATACTTTGCAGTGCTACAGAACGTATTTTGAAGCTTCCCCCTATATTTTGCACCTTTAATTACGTATGTGTTGTGTGCCCCTCAATTCAGTTCATGTTGTAGCAGATGTTTTGTCTGTGTATCGCACATTGGCTTAAGCTCGTGATATCCACATACTTCTCTCACATATACAAAATAAAGTTCTATGTAGTCCTCAGTGTTACAACAAAAAATGAAAGTAAACAATCCAATCGTGGAATTGTGTTTATTACAGTCATTCCTATGACAGTTACTGACAAGTTGACAACTTGAACTGGTCAATCCGTCCATAGCCTCCTCTATTTTTCAAAAATAAAGGAGGCTATGATCTATCATGGCAAGGAATTGTATGTATACATAAAAAAGGGGGGGGGGGTATGTGTGTGTTTGTAGTGGGGGTGTAAGATTTGGCGGTCGTAGCTGTAGAGATGAACTTGGGACGACAGGGCTAGATGAGCAGGATTTAATTGCAGGATTAACATTTAAAACAGGACATACATTGGCAGACTTGGGCGACTCCCATATGGAGCCCGCAAAACTAACATACAGCAAACAGTTTACGAGCACACAGCTCACTAGTTCATCTCGAGCATGACAGAGCACTCAGCTCCCGACAACGATCACGACACGAGCACTCCTAGCAGCCGGCAAACGCTGCTTATAAGCTCTCCGCTTGACGTCATAGTTCGACATCATCGTTCGGACGAGGACGGAGCAGGAATGGAGGGTGAGGTGTGCCGGCTTGGAGGATGAGGTGGGTCGCAGCAGGAATGGTCGGGAAGGTTCGTCCAAGCATTGTAAACTTGTCGCCGCCCCGCACTATCGTTTATCGCCCAAACACACGCAAACACACAGGTGCGAAGGAGTGAAGCCGACGACAGAGGCGAGTCGTTCCGGGAAGCTCGGAGACATCCTGAGTAGCTCGTTGTCCCGCCGCGGCTTGCTCATGCGTAGCGAAATCAGGTTCGCGCCGGGAGCCTCGGGTACAATAGTTCGTCAGTCGAACCCGTGTCGTCACAACGGAGATGGGGCTCGTGGAACTGCTTTGTCCCGGGTGGTGCGGCCAAGTACCAATTTCCGGAGTTGATCACGCGCCTCGTGGCTGTCGGCTCTTCGCAGTTCTCCGAACCGGTGGGCTTGAAACACGTGCAGCGGGCTGAAAGCTGGCACGTTGCCACCCCGTATGGCCATTCTTTACAGCTCCTCCATGGCCCGGAAAATCTCGCCTGACCAGTGCAGGCAACCGCTGGGCAGGAAGAGAATGGCTGGCGAGCAAGACGATGGCTTTGCTCTCTGCAACCCCTGCGTACTTGGAATGCCTTCAACCATCTTACAACAACTGGCACAGAAGAGTCGACCCGGCAACACAATACCGCTCAGCGTTCAAACGCCCGGAATTAGCTGCTAACCAACCAGGCCTCCTATCACAATTTCCATGCAAGTCACTCAACTGGGAATCCCAAATTTTGCCCCAAAATTTCGTGCTGCCAAAGCGAGCGTTCACGTTCCTCCTGAGTCCGACCAAACCCGACCGTCGCGCTGCACAAGAGTAAAGGTTTACGCAGAATTAAACCGAAGCCTTTCAAACACCAATACTCAATCATAACTTCAGCAGCATAACTTCGCGAACAGCCTGTTCCTACCCTATCACAGTGGCGTACTTATCTCATGTACTGCTGCCACTGAACCGTCTGGCCAACTCCACAGGTACGTCATCACAGACGCGCTAAGTTTGAGGTCCCTATTCCGAACACGTGCTTGCATCATACAAAGTTTTCATCACGCTGACTCACATTTGTTCCTTTAGTCCACACAGGACACGTTCCTTAAATAAACGACCAAATTTGCGTAACTTACGCAACACAGAGGAACCTTCGAACAAATGTGTCTTCTACTAAGTAGCTCTTCGCACGCGTACTAGAGAAGTCAGAATACGGCTGCCTTCAACACACACGAGCAACCCAGACATAAATCTGCTTCTTTCCGTCCACACAGGACACGCGCTAATGGACTTAAGAGCTCTTCTCAGTGCAAGTTACGCACTTACTGAAAATCTACGCGCTTAACCTTAGAAAATTCAAAAACACTTAAAAAGAAAGAAGGTTAAATAACACACACGCGCGTTACGATAGGCCTCTCAACGATAACCTTGACCTTCAGGTTACTCACGCATACACAAAAAAAAGAAAGCCTATATACTTATTAATGAACACCTCGCGAGACTACAGGTTTACTTTAAACGCGTCTTTCAAATCTCGAGCTTCTCAAACAAAACATAAACAGAGCTCATACCTTACATATTGAAAGAAATCCTAGTCTCAAATCGCGAAAATTTGCAAATGTTCAAAAAATAAAACAAAACAACACGTTTTCCTGCTACGGAAGCTCTCCTGGCCTCCCGTTCCCGATTGCTTACGACTGACTCATACTTTCAGCCGAACCCGAGATGGTCGCGGTATAAAAGCTACTCTGGCTATGGAGGAACAACAAAAGGGCTGACTCACTATCAGCTCCCCCAAGACTTTACGGTCTCCTGCCAATTTGCGTCCTCGCGCCCCGCTTTCAACATGACCTCGACTGACCGCGTCGCTACTCCCAACCTGGTCTCGTCTTGCCACCTTGCGCTTCTTTGTACTGCACGCTGAGCTTCGAAGAGAACGACGGAACGACGAGGAATTTGACTGCCCCGTGCCCTTTGTCCGCGTCCGTGCAGAACAAGCTTCTCGGTCTCCCTTTGACCGGTGGCTCGAACGTTTTCGATGCGTCAACATCGTCAGTGACGACCGCACCTTTTTCCTCGCGCCCTGCCCTCTTGGGTCTCTCGCCATCTTTGGCGGCGCTACATTAGTTACCGTCTTTCGGTCTTTACCGCGCTTCTTTTTACGGCGCCTTCTCTTCACACTCCCTTTCATGTCGCCTTCTCGTGCCTCGTGCTGGCCGGTACGCATTTCGTCGGCCCGGATCGGTCTCTTACCCGCACAGTCTGAGTGATTTACATTTAAATCTACTCTCACTTTGCCTCGACTGGCGGACAGCTCAACCGACTCTGGAACAATGCAGCAGGCTTTACTCGAGTTAGACAACTCGCACTCTTGCGAACTGCCCTCTACTACATTGCCCAGCTCACGCTGTGCATCTGCACACAGCCCGTCGGTATCGATCGCTGTCTCACGCGCACAGTCCGAATGATTAACAACTGAATCATCCCTATCTAGGCTATCTAGACTGGCGGAGAGCCGCACCGATCCCTGAACAATGCAGTTGTTCTCTCGTGAGCTACGGAGCTCGCCACCCCGAGAACTACTCTCAACTGCATCGTCCAGCTGGCACATTACTTCTGCACGCAGATCTGACTCGACATGGGTGCTCGCGTCTGTCAAGTCCGTAGTATTCTGTACCTCGCTAACGACCTCGCTACCATGAGATGCGACGCACACGCGCGGTAACTGCGCCAATTTGTTCGTAGCTGGCCTAGCTGTCTCTACAGTCATCTGTTGGCACAGCACCTCGTCGCTCTCACTCTGGCCTTTAACGGCCTCTGCTGCCACTAAGGCTTCGTTAGCTGCTAGCACTTCGAGTTCACTTGTGAACGTGCTGCTACTCTCACAGGTACTACTACTTTCCTTGGCTTTTGAACAAAATCTGCTATTTACTTCCTGCCACTTTCGCTGCGTCCAGCTTACAGATTTCTCCAGCCGCTGTTGACTTCGCTCGATTGACTGCTCAATACCTTGAATCTCTTTGTTCAATGCATCAATGTACCGCCTCGTTACTTCTGTTAGGCCTTCTTCCTGTGTAATGCTTTTCAGTTCCTGCCTAGCTTTTTCCTGTTCTTGCTCAAATTCTTTCTGTTCTTGCCTAATTGCTTCCTGTTCTCGTTTCTTACTTAGAATTCGTTTGCCCATTTGCTCTATGAATTTCAAATCATTCTCACTTTCGAGAATTGTCTTACGAATTTCTGATTCCGTCAAGTCCTCCTCTACGTTTACCTCGATCTCCTCACACAACCACAACAGGTCAGCTCTCGTCAAACACATTAGGACCATGGTCGCTACTTTAAGCTTTGGCTCTGCTGTCACACAATACTTGTTGCGATACCCACGCAAATCAAAACACAAGTAAAAGATCCCAGCGAATCAAATCAAAAACACAGAGAACTTGAAGCCTGGTAAATCTTACAACCAAAACCAAACGCTCACCCACTGAAGCAGCACCATATCACCAGTCCTTCCCCGCCGTATCCAGTCAGTTGCAAGAGGTGGTCAATCTCAAGTCGCCTCCAACTTGATCAGGATGCCGGTCGGTCACCATGTGCCAACGTCCGTCAGCTGCCGTTGCTGTCTCCGAGTCGTAGGCCGATCTACGAGCCGCAGGCCGATCCCACCGCTGCCACCAGTTGTAAGATTTGGCGGTCGTAGCTGTAGAGATGAACTTGGGACGACAGGGCTAGATGAGCAGGATTTAATTGCCGGATTAACATTTAAAACAGGACATACATTGGCAGACTTGGGCGACTCCCATATGGAGCCCGCAAAACTAACATACAGCAAACAGTTTACGAGCACACAGCTCACTAGTTCATTTCGAGCATGACAGAGCACTCAGCTCCCGACAACGATCACGACACGAGCACTCCTAGCAGCCGGCAAACGCTGCTTATAAGCTCTCCGCTTGACGTCATAGTTCGACATCATCGTTCGGACGAGGACGGAGCAGGAATGGAGGGTGAGGTGTGCCGGCTTGGAGGATGAGGTGGGTCGGAGCAGGAATGGTCGGGAAGATTCGTCCAAGCATTGTAAACTTGTCGCCGCCCCGCACTATCGTTTGCGAAGGAGTGAAGCCGACGACAGAGGCGAGTCGTTCCGGGAAGCTCGGAGACATCCTGAGTAGCTCGTTGTCCCGCCGCGGCTTGCTCATGCGTAGCGAAATCAGGTTCGCGCCGGGAGCCTCGGGTACAATAGTTCGTCAGTCGAACCCGTTTCGTCACAACGGAGATGGGGCTCGTGGAACTGCTTTGTCCCGGGTGGTGCGGCCAAGTACCAATTTCCGGAGTTGATCACGCGCCTCGTGGCTGTCGGCTCTTCGCAGTTCTCCGAACCGGTGGGCTTGAAACACGTGCAGCGGGCTGAAAGCTGGCACGTTGCCACCCCGTATGGCCATTCTTAACAGGGGGTATAACAGGATTAGGGCGGTACGAAAAAAATGTACGAACACCGTCCTCTAGACCCATTCCGTTAAGGTACCGTAACAAAGCGCATTAATATGATGAAGTTCATACAACCAACTCTGATATTACTACACACGCCAGGCGACGCGAGCTACATTTGCCATGACGCATTCGCGACTGCACCGGATGCCCTCCATATTATTCTCATTAATCGTGCTAACTGCACCGAGGCAAAAGAAAGATCATGGGCGCAGGTGCCTTTAAAGTATCTCGACCTTGCGAGGCACTGCTGCGCGTGCCAGGGGAGCTGTCCGTGCGAACACTCCCTGGCACACACCTGCCTCGGCGGCCCCAACCTACGTACCGTTCTGCTTCGAGCTTTGATCCCCCCACTGTCCCTTGGGTGCCCTGGAGTTCCTGTGCCGCCTGCTTTATTAAAATCTCAGGTGCTCTCCTGAGACTTCCGTTTGTCGGCTACATGTGCCCTACAGCTGGATCAGTACTTATAATAATAAAGAAACCCGATCTATCGTCGCTACGATAGATCGCGAAAGCGGCTTTTGCAACAAACCGCGCCCGTGCGAAGAGAATTACGGAACGCCAACGAAGAATCTGACCACAGCTTCGAGCTCGTAACCTCGTCGAGTACGTGACACTCCTGCAACAGGCATGACCGCTGAAAACCGCATACCGCCGGAAACTTCAACAGGATCATCCCTCGGTTGCATAACTGCCACCTGTACGGCCAACATGGACCACACCCACACCGTCCTGCAACATAGAATAAAGAACCAACTTATAAAGCCCAAACACACGGCTGCACGCACACATCACGACACTACTAGCGAGGCGCCATGCTGCTACGCTGCTACGGTTGCCGGATTAAAACTTACTACTGTCACCAAGTCTAGCAAGCGTCTCAGGAGCTGGCAACCTCGGCGCGTAGCAACATGGCGGCGCTCTTGCGGTTCCCGATTTCAATGCATGGGCCCTATGGGTAGCTTGTCCTCTAGAGTCAGTATAGTAACTCTATGGCGGCGCCCTAGAGGTTCCCACTTTTCCGGCCCAGCTTTTCCTCTAGAGTTGTTCTACTAACTCTATGCGGCACGGTGCCCCCTTAAGAAACTCCCATAGACGGTGGCGCCAGATTACCCTCTAGGTGTTATAGTGAGAAACTCTATGGGTGCAACCACGACCTACTGGAACTCCAGACCTGCACAGATATCCGGCTTCTATGGGAGCAGCTTGCGCCCACTTTCGTTCAACCGACGGCCGTAGGTGGCGTTTTTATAACCTGTTCGTCCGGTGGGATGTTTTTCAACGATACAACTGATCAGGAGCTTACAATACAAGGCCACGAAATACCCCGAGTGGCCGAATACAAGTATCTCGGGGTATGGATAGACAAAGGGCAGATGTACACGGAAAAGCACGAACAGTCTCTAATAGCAAAAGGGCGAAGAGATGCCGGGATAATGAAACATAAGGCATTGTGGGGTTACAACAGGTATGAGGTACTGAGAGGCATTTGGAAGGGAGTAATGGTGCCGGGGCTTACTTTCGGGAATGCGGTCCTGTGTTTAAGGGCAGAGGCTCAGTCGAGACTAGAGGTAAATCAGAGAGCTGTGGGAAGGTTAGCACTAGGTGCCCACGGGAAAACCACAAACGAAGCAGTACAGGGAGATATTGGCTGGGCGTCATTCGAAGCACGGGAAGCTCAGAGTAAAATCCTATACGAAAAACGTCTGAGGAAATTGGATGATAACAGGTGGGCAGCTAAGGTGTTTAAATACCTATACAGAAAGAGCGTTGACTCACAATGGCGGAAAAGAACTAGGAAGCTAACCAGTAAGTATGCCAGACACGAGGACGAAAAAGGACAGAGCATTAAGCGACAGGTTAAAAATGCGGAAGGTAAAAATTGGATAAATTCAATGGGAAAGAAGCATAGTGTAGAACTATATCGATACTGGAAACAGCAGATCAGGAAGGAAGCGTTTTATGATAACTCAAGAGGCAGTGCCCTACTCTTTGAAGCTAGATCAGGATGTCTTAGAACGCGGAGCTATAAAAAGAAATTTAACGAAGAAGAAGACACATGTACTGTGTGTTGTAAATATGTAGAAACAATGGAACACCTCATACTAAAATGTGATGGTGTCAACCCCGATGTCGATGCGGCCACAGTCACCCTTCCTGAGGCCCTAGGGTTCAGAGGTAATGATAGTCATGTAAATAAAGGTGCGGTGGAAATTAGCAAAAGGCGATTGGAGGATTGGTGGCTCAAAAGCAGAGAGGTGACATAAGGTTAAAAGGGTAGGAAGACGTATTTAAAGAAAATCGAGAAATTCAATAACACACAACACAGATAAAAATAAAAATTATAGGCAAAATAAAAATCTGAGCATGGTGGCAACTGCCATCGCCCCGTTTCAAAGGGGACGCTCCTACCTTCCATCCATCCATCCATCGTCTGCTACGCGGTGGGCCGCTGTGCGGCGTTGTAATTAGTACGGCAGCTGTTGCGTTGTGACGAACTGCTTGTCTAGTTGATGATTTTTGCTAACACAGTGACAGTGATGTCACAAGGCTTTGATCGGTCACTTGGCTTCAAAAGTTGACTGCCCGAACCTACAAAATGTCGGAGCGTGTAGTCCGCTGCTCTCTGAAATAGCGTTAAATAGCCGCTCCTATTGCCTTTTTCAAGCATACTATTATAAATCACATTGCTTATAGAGTTCGTAAAGTACACAACAGTTTCATTGTATACGTTGTAAAATTCGTTTCTGCGCTCTTTAGAAACTTGAAGCCACCGTAATGTTCGACGACAGAACGATTACCACTCATTTTAACTCTTAAAAGTTGTCCGTGAATGCGTCGTTAGTTCAAAAAGTGAATTACGCACACAGCTTCACTGCGTACGTATCTTAAGCACCACCATTACGCTGCCACCTTACCACGCAGGAAACCTAGCTTTACAGTTTGAAAAGAGTTCCGTGGCGCGATTTAAGGCCTGCAGTGCAGCACGTTTTAAAGCAATGGGATCATTTTTGCAAGCTTTCTAGTGAGCTAGACATCCGACGACATTAAAAATAAGAAATGCTCACGTACCTTTCCTTGAAACAGAATCGATCAACCTATTGCACATATCGGGCGGAGGAAGCTTACTCGTGAATACTTTTACTATACTTTTACCAGATCATCTTCCTTTCACTACGGCACACAGCAGTAAATCCTAATGTCATCTACGACATTAGGCTGTCTGTAATCAACTAAAAAAGCTAGATTATCCCATGAATCTTCTTTAACAATTTTTCCAGTCTCTTAAGGAGGCTAGGAAAGGAAAATTTATGCCGTCGATCTAGCATTGCAGCGGCCACCTATGCTCGTTGTTTACATTTCTTGCACCGCTCATCCTCTTCTAGTTTCACTATTCAAACGCAAAGCATTCGGAAATATGTATTTTTTTGTATATCTGTGAATTTATTCATTTACCGCCCATACAAGCGCTTTGTGCCTGCCGAAATGGCATGACAAGCACTGAACAGATCGCAGAAGCAGACGACAGCGAACAGGTTATAACTAGCGCCACTCTGCTCGTACGTTCTTTTCCTAGCGGCAAAAGGGGCGAACTAGACCAGGCGTGCTGGAGGAGGGAGGTCTGTGCAGGTCTGTAGTTCGGTAGGTCGTGGGTGCAACCACGGCCGCTCAATGGGAACGCACTTCAAGTGCGTTTTCATTGAGCGGCCGTGGTGCAGCTAAGGGAGCAGTTACGCTGCACGTCGCGGAGGTGTTGACATGTGAGGCGCGCGCATAAACTGAACTTTCTCGTCCAGAAAAACAAATGGGTGTCCTATTTGGGAAGCACAAGAAAGTCAGCCGCGTGACGGAGCAAGACAAGGCCATCCTGGTAAGCTGCGTGGCCGGGATCTTCGAACGACATAGTGCTGTAGATAGAGCTGAGCCCATAGGTCGGCACAAGTGGATACTACACTCATTCAGCAATATTTTTTTTCGCGCTCACACTCGTCGACATTCACTAGCGCCCATCCTTCAAGCTCACTCACCTTCGTACTCGTGTCCACTGAAACTCGCTGTCAGTGACTTTCATTGACAGAGCTCCATTTCAACTCACGTGCACTCACTCGCTCATCCCCCGTCTGTGATGTGGAGAGAGTATGACGACCTATGGCTGCGCTGCATAGCTTTTTCGTTATTCATGCTGTAGCATAAGGAGTGTCAAAGTAGTAAGAAGGACAAGGTTCTGACTGGTGGTGTCGCGGGGCGCAAGTTAGCGGCGGGGCGTTGATACATTGCTTCAGTCGTGTTTCTTTTCTTTTTTTTTTTGCTAGTTGTGGCGCGGGTCATTATTTCGTATTATTGACGGCGTCTCAGCAGGACACCAAAGCGGCAACGGGGACACTAAATCTAGAAACCGGACTGGTCCGTGGGTTGGGGCTCACCGAGGCCTGTGCGTGCCAGGCAATATATAGTGAAAAACTCCATGGCTGAAACCACGCGCTGTAGCGAATGGCAGGGTGTAGCACCTCGTGAACTGGTTCAGATGGTGCAGGCGAATCGAACGTGCCTAGAGTTTTATATACACTCCCTGGCGAGCTACGGCCGCAGCGGCCCCAACTCACGAACCACCCTGCACCCATCTTTGATACCCCCCGCTGCCCCTTGGCTGCCCTGGAGATCCTATGCCGTCTGCTTTATTATAATCTCGGGTGCACTCCTGAGGCGTCCGTTTGCCGGTTGCATGTTCCGTTCTGGAGCTTGTACTTGTAAAAATTCATATCTCTAATCGCGACGAAAAAGCACGCAGCAACGTAAAAAAGCGCGCCGCAACTTATACAACACCAGTCAGAATCTTCCCGAAAAAAAGTGTATGGGTGTCAAGTGTGGAAAGCCAGTAATGTGGTAGAGGTTTATATGGGTCTGTTCGATTCGCCTGCACCACTGTGAACCAGTTCACGGCGGATCACGAGAAGTTCAAAAACTGTGCAGCTCGATTCCGGAGGTGCAGGCCCAGCGAAACACTCGAAACGAATGCCAAGGTGCAGACGCGGTGTAAATGTTATGCTATGTCAGACTAATGTGCACGGAGTGCGTAAGTTTGAAAGGTCCTGAACTGCAGGTATGATCGGTTTCTGGGGCGTAAATACACACTACAGTTGCGTAGACACATGGACCGACTACGCCGAGAGCGCGTCGGCCAGACCGGCCGCTGACATGCTGGTAACATGTTTACGTTTATCCCGTGACCCATAGTGTTAGTAGAACCACTCTAGAGGAAAAGCTGGGCCGGAAAAGTGGGAACCTCTAGGGCACAGAGTTTCTCACTACATACTCTAGGGCGCCGCCCTGTTGCTACTGGTCAATGTGGCCAGCGCAATTATTATTGAAAGAGCTGAAAACAGGTACAGGTCACCTTACGCTTTGTCATCTATAAAAACGCATACCTGACGGCTTTATGAAGATGGTGCTCTAATATTAAGTTTACAGAAAGCGATCGCGCGTCGACATCGGACGCTATGGCATACTCGTGCCTTATGTGTCACCGAAGCCCCGAAGTGCTCTGGCATATACCTTCACATGTAAGTAAACGAATGTATCTCCTTGCTGAGAATATCACGCGAGTAGGCAGCTCTTGTGGTGCATCACAATCGTTTGAGAAGCGTCACAGTAGAGCATTTTTCTACATGCGGAGCGGTGTTTACAGGTTTCCCTTCAGTAGGAAATTGCTGGACAGGCGGACCAGCGCACTGGAATTGTATTGGCTAAGCCACAAGCAACTCATAGAATCTGTTTAATTGTTGCACTTTGAACAATCATGCTTCTACAAAGGCTACAGCAGAAAAACAGCCTGATGCCGAGTATTTCTGTGCCACGAAGTAATCAAGAGGCGAGTGCCTAATGCGGACGAAATCGAGTGCATCGAGACTTAGAACGACAGAAAGCTGAGCTAGTTGGTGAGGATTCATTATGCAAAACAGAGGTGAGGCGTGCAGACAGGACACAAGAGTAGAGAAGTGGACGGCGCTCGTGTTGTCCACTTGTACTCTTGTGTCCTGTCTGCACGCCTCACCTCCGTTTTGCATAACGAGTGCATCAACCCACATATTAATAGCGTAGGCGTTTTATTAACTGTGCAATATTTTCAACACTTCCTTGCATGCCATTTCATGTGGCATATCTTTTCTGGTCACAAATTTGTGCAGCGAATCTATTTGCATGATCGACTCCGGGCCAGTGGGACCGTTCACTTGCACTTGATGCTGAGTCTTTTACATGTATCCATAAACTGCAGATATGCACATCAGATACCTGCGAGCATTTTCAAAATTCAATTATTTTAGACAACAGGCACATATGCAATACTGACATAATCTCATGTACCAATAAGCAGCTGGGACACATTTTTGTTGACCATACTCGCAGGTAAAATAAGTAGATCATGTGGACAGCTCCAGCTCATTTTCCTTAAATCAGTGTGTACAAGGGGTATGCAAAAATAATTTTTTTCTCGCGCACCGATTATTTTGCTGTATAAGCAAGAGAACCCCCCACGTTAGTGTAACGTATCTTGTACATCACACTAATATGTGCTTTAATTTACCAAGTGAGATGAGTTACTTTTATGGCTCATTCAGTCAAATCACACTGTAAGCTGCATTCATCAATCTTCAATTGGATTTTGCAAATGTTTAATGAAACATGTTTCCATTCTATGCAGATATGCAATGGCAAGCCCTACAGTGTCTTCCAAAGGTAAAATTTAAGCTCTAAATTAAAGAAGACATTTCTAGTCAGAGACAAGCAAAAATGGTGAATGCAGAGTATCAGAAGCCCAAGGTACAGAAATTATGAGAAGTGTCGAATGATTTTAAGGAAAGAGTCGTATTTGAAACTGCAAGACTCTTTAGTGCGATGAGCAAAACGTGAACAAGGTGAATGCAGGAGCCAACGTTTCGACAAGTGGACTTGTCTTCTTCAAGGCGACATATGCTTTCCTCGCCACAGTATATATAGCTGGGGTTATTCTAAAGGGGAGGGGGTGTGAGGCGGGAGGGCGCGGAAACGAGGGAAAGTGTGTTAGCGTGTCGAATTAGTAAAGGAACGCTGTGTACAAGGTCAAAGCCAGGACCCCCCCTCCCCTCACCCGACACGCTAACACACTTTCCCTTGTTTCCGCGCCCTCCCGCCTCACACCCCCTCCCCTTTAGAATAACCCCACCTATATATACTGTGGCGAGGAAAGCATATGTCGCCTTGAAGAAGACAAGTCCACTTGTCGAAACGTTGGCTCCTGCATTCACCTTGTTCAACCAAAAACAAAACAGCAGGCCGTTTTTATCTTCTTCCTAAAATACATAAAGTTCCGATCGAAGAAATATTTACAGCAGAAATCCCAGGTCGGCCTATTGTGTCTAATAACAACACACCTACTGAGTCACTATCTAAATTCTTAAATCACCACCTGTCAAACATACCCACTACCCTCCCATCTTTCGTTCAAGACACGCCGCACTTCCTTCGAATTATCGACGGCATCAACGCCAACCAAATCCTTTCCGACCGCGCTGTTCTAGTCACTTTGGATGTTTCTGCCCTTTACACCAACATTCCCATGAGTGAAGGAATTGAAGCCGTTTCTAGATCCCTCGCAATCAATCCCCAAGCGCACGCTCCTGAAGTTTACTTATCGCTCCTTAGGTTAGTTCTCACGCTCAACTACTTCGAATTCGATTCTACACACTACCTGCAAATTTTCGGCACTAGCATGGGTACGCCATTCGCTCCCACGTATGCGAACATTTTCATGGGACAGCTTGAAGCAGACCTGCTGAAATCCTACCCTTTAAAACCCCACACCTATCTTCGTTACATTGACGACATATTCATAATATGGGAACACGGTACAAGCGCCTTAACCGACTTAATTAGCCATTTCAATCGCTTTCAACCGAGTATTAAATTTACTGCTCACCACTCTCCTAGTCAGGTCAACTTCCTGGACACGACGGTCTACATAGAAAACGGAAAACTGAGAACGACACTTTACCGGAAGCCTACAGACAGCCAGCAATATTTAGGCTACAACAGTCATCACCCACGACATTGCAAGCAAGGAATTTTTGTCGGACAAGCGAAACGTATAAGAAGAATCTGCAGTGAAGACCACGATTATATCCACCACCTAAATGACCTTAGATCAACGCTAGCAGAAAGGAACTATCCCCAAGTTGCTCTCGATAGAGCTTATGATACCGCGTCAAGATTGGAGAGACAGTCGGAATTGGCGAAGAGACAGCCCACATTAGAATCTGACAGACCACCGGCCTTTATAACAAAATATTCTAATGCACTCGCAAACATAAACAACATCCTAAGAAAATACCACCCAATATTATCAAGTAACGAGCGTCTGCGAAAAGCGTTCCCGGATGTACCCAGGGTTACCTATCGCCGAAACAAGAACTTTAAAGACATGTTAGTGCACGCAAAAGTCAGCCAGCAGCATTCCCCCGTAATAAAAGCATGTTGTCGCCCTAGATGCAAAACCTGCAGGCACCTTCAAAGTGACATTAAAATTAAAAGCACCGCAAATAATTATACACATGAAGTCAAATCCAGCTTCACTTGCACAAGTTCGGATGTGATTTATATGCTTGAATGTTCCTTCTGTAAGAAACAATATATCGGTAAAACAGGACAATCAATGAACGTCAGATTAAACGGACATCGCGCGGACACAGCTAAAAAGCTTCCCAAAGCCGTCGCCGAGCATTTCAACCAACCAGGTCATAACTTTGATGAACTTAAACTCTACATCTTACAGTCAAATTTCCGTTCTGAACGAGAAAGAAAATACAGAGAATCATACCTTATCAATAAGTTCAAGACATTGCAACCAATAGGCATAAACGTTTCAAAGGGAGCTTTAGAATCTATTCGCTATGCTAAACCTCAAGCTATAGACCGTTTCATCGGGCGAGGAGGATAGGGCGCGCGGAGAGCCTTTCCTCCTCTCTGGCTTGGGCGATCCGGCGCGGCGCTGCTCGAAAGTATTGCTGTCGCGTGCTGCGGAACGATTTCGAGATGTTTTAGATCGTACTTTGTGAAATTTACGCCATGTTCGTTCATATAAGGTTGTCAGGGAAGCCTTTCGGTGCATCGGTAACAACTTTAGGCAGAAATATGTCTTGGGGGCGCAAAAATGTGACTCGCATAATCAGCCGCGGTGTACGCGCATTATCAATCGCGGTGCATGTATGTGTTGTTTACTATTTTGCTTATATAGATTTTAATTCAACAAAGAAAACCGGCATATCTGTATTAGCAGCATTAAATGGTAAATCAGCTCACTGTCTGATCGATCGGCGTAGGGAGTAAAACACAAAACATAAGAGCGCATGAAACATCTAAGCGGCAGGCGCTATCAAATATTTGTGATACACTGGCATCGTTCTCACGCATTTCAAGTGTAGTATGCTTGAAATTACCATATGTCTACGCTAGCCTTGCTGCATGAGGCCCGTGGCGCTGCTCAACACAGCGATCACTGCGGTTGGTGAGCCAGTACGATACATATATAAGCTGTGTGCTTCGGCATTGCCTTTTTGGCCTGTATACAGCCATAATATATGAAAGGGTTCGCATAAAAAGAATGCGATGGCTATTTTTTGAGCGCAAAATTTCCGTAATACGTGTGAGTACGTCGTAGAGAACTGAACGAACACAACCGAAAAAAAAAAATCGGTTATCATCCTCTTTCTCTAAAAAGCAAGAGAAAACGGGCTTACGTCTCACAACGTTTATAAATAAAAAACCGCTGATGCCGTATGCTTGGACCATGCGCTATATAGAACAAAGATATCTGTAATCCAGCACCTAATACTGCTTAGGACGCTCGCGCAGTCCGTAAACGGTCGCTTTGGTGGACAAGCTTAGTTCAGACTGTATAAGGTATGCTGCTATTACTAGCCAAAACTATTTTATTCATGGGTGGAAACCTCATCCATCCAACCAAGTAGTCACGCAATGTAACCTGCAGCGAATAGTTCGAACGCTTGTCAAAGTATAATAGCACAGCTCCTATCGTAGCAGAACGGTACCCACGCTGTTACGATCGTCGCGTATGTTTCATGGCTCCTAAACCGCAGCTTAGAAATAGAGGATAATACTGTAATAAGGTCACATTACTGATTGGAACATTCAGAAATACACAATTGATCTCCGAGGCTGATTGTAGGCTCAAATATGCGCGCACACATCGCGCTGCGTGTTCCGTCCGCCTCAACGCCAGCAGAAATTCCGGCCATGACGCCTTAAACCACTTCAGCAAGTCTCACAGAACCGTTTACCATGTAGAAGACGAGCGTCATAATAAACAGAAAGCACGACCGCGAAAACAAACGCCAGAACCTGCCGCCGAGCGTATACCTGCCATGCAAAAGACCGCTTTCACCCAAGCCAGTATGGCGCTGCTCATAGGCGGCGCCACTGCGTTCACAATATGGCGGCGCCTACGAAAAAACGGTCTATAGGCAACAACACTTAGTTTGATTTCTTGGCGTATCCCCCCCTTTTCCTTTTTCTTCCCTTCTTTTTCTTTTTCTTTCTTTCTTTCTTTTTTTTTTCTTTCGTCAGCTGGCGTGTCAGACGCCTTTGACACGCCGGCTAACGCGCGTGGGTTAACAGACTAGGGTGAGGGGAGGGGGGTCCTGGCTTTGACCTTGTACACAGCGTTCCTTTACTAATTCGACACGCTAACACACTTTCCCTCGTTTCCGCGCCCTCCCGCCTCACACCCCCTCCCCTTTAGAATAACCCCACCTATATATACTGTGGCGAGGAAAGCATATGTCGCCTTGAAGAAGACAAGTCCACTTGTCGAAACGTTGGCTCCTGCATTCACCTTGTTCACGTTTTGCTCATCGCCTTGAATTGCCATCTCCCGGATTCCCCGTCTTTTCTCAAGACTCTTTAGTGGAGGTCAAGCAAGTCAATATAGGTAGAATACTCAGCAAAATTATGCGAGTGAGGGGATGTCAAACAATGGGTGAGGAAATGCATTGGTTTTCTGCAAAACAAAAGCTGATTGCCATTACATAAGTCACTTTAGCATCATGAGACTGCTGCTTGATAAATTCAGAAATAAACCAAGAAATAAGACGCAAAAGTAGAAAAACAATTTAGTGATGCTCTCTCCACACTGGGATAAATAAAAACAAACACATCACATCTAATGTGGACATATCAGATGCCTTGTGAAACACTAAAGGAAAAATTCAGTTTCGAGCTATGGCACTTGCCGCATAGGCAAGTGCCATAGACGCCATAGAGTTACTATACTGACTTAGTAGAACAACTCCAGAGGAAAAGCTGGGCCGGAAAAGTGGGAACCTCTAGTCTAGGGCGCCGCCCTGTTGCTACTGGTCAATGTGGCCAGCGCAATTACTATTGAAAGAGCTGAAAACAAGTACAGGTCACCTTATGCTTTGTCATCTAAAAACGCATACCTGGTGGCTTTACGAAGGTGGTGAGTTAATATTAAGTTTACAGAAAGCGATCGCTAAGTCCGTGACTTATGTAAATCACGATGTACGCATTCATGCAATAAAGGATGACGCGAATTTCGGTTTCGAATCTGTTTTTTGGATGCGTAGCAATTTCGTACAGTTTAGGTTTGACATGCGATCGCGCCTCGACATCAGACGCTATGGCACACTCGTGCCTTATGTGCCGCCGAAGCCCCGAAGTGCTCTGGCATATACCTTCACATGTAAGTAAACGAATGTATCTCCTTGTTGAGAATATCACGCGAGTAGGCAGCTCTTGTGGTGCATCACAATCGTTTGAGAAGCGTCACAGTAGAGCATTTTTCTACATGCGGTGCGGTGCTTTTATGTGCAGGTTTCCCTTCAGTAGGAAATCGCTGGACAGGTGGACCAGCGCACCGGAATTGTAGTGGCCAAGCCACAAGCAACCCAAAGAATCTGTTTAATTGTTGCATTTTGAACAATCATGCTTCTACAAAGGCCACAGCAGAAAAACTGCCTGATGCCGAGTATTTCTGTGCCACGAAGTAATCAAGAGGCTTGTGCCTAATGCGGACGAAATCGAGTGCATCGAGACTTAGAACGACAGAAGGCTGAGCTAGTTGGTAAGGATTCATTATGCAAAACAGAGGTGAGGCGTGCATACAGGACACAAGAGTAGAGAAGTGGGCGGCGCTCGTGTTGTTTGCTTGTAAATTCTCTACCCTTGTGTCCTGTCTGCACGCTTCATCTCCGTTTTGCATAACGAGTGCATCAACCCACATATTAATAGCGTAGGCGTTTTATTAACTGTGCAATATTTTCAACACTTCCTTTCATGCCATTTCATGTGGAATATCTTTTCTGGACACAAATTTGTGCAGCGAATCTATTTGCATGATCGACTCCGGGCCTGTGGGACCATTCACTTGCACTTGATGCTGAGTCTTTTACATGTATCCATAAACTGCAGATATGCACATCAGATCCCTGCGAGCATTTTCAAAATTCAAATATTTTATAGACAACATAGATTATGCAATACTGACATAATCTTAAATACCACTAAGCAGCTGGGACACATTTTTGTTGACCATACTCGCAGGTAAAATAAGTAGATCATATGGATAGCTCCAGCTCATTTTCCTTAAATGAGTGCGTACAAGGGGTATGCAAAAATAATTTTTTTCTCGCGCACCGATTATTTTGCTGTATAAGCAAGAGAGCCCCCCACGTTAGTGTTACGTATCTTGTACATCACACTAATATGTGCTTTAATTTACCAAGTGAGATGAGTTACTTTTATGGTTCATTCAGTCATATCACACTGTAAGCTGCATTCATCAATCTTCAATTGGATATAGCAAATTTTTAATGAAACATGTTTCCCTTTTATGCATACATGCAATGGCAAGCCCTTCCGTGTGTTCCAAAGGTAAAATTTAAGCTCTAAATTAAAGAAGACATTCCTAGTCAGAAACAAGCAAAAATGGTTAATGCAGAGTATCAGAAGCCCAAGGTACAGAAATTATGAGAAGTGTCGAATGATCTTAAGGAAAGAGTCGTATATGAAAATTCAAGACTCTTTAGTGGAGGTCAAGCAAGTCAATATAGGTAAAATACTCTGCAAAATTATGCGAGTGAGGGGATGTCAAACAATGGGTCAGGAAATGCGTTGGTTTTCTGCAAAACAAAAGCTGATTGCCATTGCATAAGTCACTTTAGCTTCATGAGACTGCTGCTTGATATATTCAGAAATAAACCAAAAAACAAGACACGCAATAATAAAAAACAATTTAATGATGCTCTCTCACCACTGGGATAAATAAAAACAAACACATCACATCTAATGTGGACATATCAGACGCCTTGTGAAACACTAAAGGAAAAATTCAGTTTCGAGCTATGGCACTTGCCCCATAGATGTGGGGGGCCTTGCACTAATAGTGATAGTTACCACTGCATTTAGAAATTGAAAGCATTCATGCAGACAAGGATGATTCTTTATATTTTTGGCTACCACTTCAAATGCCTCCACGAAGTGTTACAATGCTGCACGCAGGCATACTAAGGATCTCGCAGCAACACCTGCAGGTAAAAAGCAGAAGCAGTCAAAGTGCTGGTATGTACTGGACACTATGTTTGAAAACTTTAGGCAAGAAGAGTGCAAGAAGCAGGCATAACAACTGCATTTATTTCCATAATTCCCCATTTGATGGCCTTTTCTTTTTGCTTAGACAATGCCTATGCCTAGCCACAGCAGCTCCCTCATACAGACTCCGCAAGCCAAGAGGCCGTGGAAACAAATGCAGGTAAGAGGCAAGAAGCAATAGCACTGGTATCGACATTCATCTAATTTCTTTCGTTTAGGCGGCCAGCACACCTCGAATGGCCACCTTGACTGCGGGTGTGTCACCCTAGTTGCCAAGGAAACATTTGAGGGAAAGAGACAGGCAGTGTGAACAGCCGCTTCTCCATGTAAACGATACTCTTTCTCTCGGATGACTCCTACGCCTCGCCACGCCAGCTCACCTGTGCAGACTCCACCAACAAAGAGGTCGCGGAGGCACGTGCAGGTCAGAGGCAAGAAGCAGTGGCACTGGTGTCGATATTCACACCCAATTTCTTTCTTTTTCTTACACTGAGGCAGCCAGCACACCTCGAACAGCAACCTTGACTGCGAGTGTGTCAGTAGATTCCTGTTGTGCATATGCTCATAATAAACTTCAGTAAACTTGAACTTGATAATAAACTTGAAGGCAAATGGGACATTGATGCATTGTTTTTTTGAACATTTATTGTACACATACAATATATCTTATGCTTTGCAGTGCTACAGAGCGTATTTTGAAGCTTCCCCCTATATTTTGCACCTTTAATTACGTATATGTTGTGTGGCCCTCAATGCAGTTCATGTTGTAGCAGCTGCTTTGTCTGTGTATCGCACATTGGCTTAAGCTCGTGATATCCACATACTTCTCTCACATATACAAAAAAAGTTCTATGTAGTCCTCAGTGTTACAACAAAAATGAAAGTAAACAATCCGGTCGTGGAATTGTGCTTATTTCAGAGATTCCTATGACGGTTACTGACAAGTTGACAACTTGAACTGGTCAATCCGTCCATAGCCTCCTCTATTTTTCAAAAATAAAGGAGGCTATGATCCGTCATGGCAAGGAATTGTATTTATACATAAAAACAAGGGGGAGGGGATATGTGTGTGTGTTTGTAGTGGGAGTATAGGATTAGGGCGGTACGAAAAAATGTACCAACACCGTCCTCTAGACCCATTCCGTTAAGGTACCGTAACAAAGCGTATTATGCATAAAGTTGATACAACCAACTCTGATATTACTACACACGCCAGGCGACGCGAGCTACATTTGCCATGACGCATTCGCGACTGCACTGGATGCCCTCCATATTATTCTCGTTAATCGTGCTCACTGCACCGAGGCAAAAGAAAGATCATGAGCGCAGGTGCTTTTAAAGCATCTCGACGTTGCGAGGCACTGCTGCGCGTGCCAGGGGAGCTGTCCGTGCGAACACTCCCTGGCACACACCTGCCTCGGCGGCCCCAACCTACGTACCGTTCTGCTTCGAGCTTTGATCCCCTCATTGTCCCTTGGGTGCCCTGGAGTTCCTGTGCCGCCTGCTTTATCATAATCTCAGGTGCTCTCCTGAGACTTCCGTTTGTCAGTTACATGTGCCCTATACAGTTGGATCAGTACTTATAATAATAAAAAAATGGCTGTGGCTTAGCTAAGGTTAAGCCCAGGATGCGAAGCATACTAGCCTTTATTTTAGTTGTTGAACCACTGTTTAGCCTGGTGAACTGCTGTTGCTTCGCTATATTTGGTTCGGCTAGACGAAGAAACAACTCATTCGTTACTCTGCTTCGCCTTCAAGAGTGGAACGCGACAGCGTTCCCGTCGACCCGCCAAGGGGTGTAAGACGATGGGCTACGGCGCAGCGACTACGCGCCCCGCATTGGACGCGGTGAGCGTCGAGCAACGCAGCGTTCGGCGCGGCAACGAAATGTGCGCCTTAGAAACAGCTCGTTTCTAAGGCAACACCGCATTCACTAGAGGCGCTTTTGTACCGCTTTGAAGCATCGTACTCGTGGCTCAGTGGTAGCGTCTCCGTCTCACACTCCGGAGACCCTCGTTCGATTCCCACCCATCCCATCTTGCAAGAGTTGAGCCAAAGCCACCTAGAAACAAGCGCAGCTGCTTATATACCGCCGCGACGCCGTGAGCGACGGCGCGAGTTGGAGCCCCGTTTCTCCTCTGTCGTGACGTCACGGTGTCACGTGGTATTGAAGGCGACACCGCCGCGCCTGAGGAGCTGGGTTTAGCTCTAGTAATATGCTTCGCATAAAAAACCCCGATCTATCGTCGCGACCATTGATCGCGAAAGCGGCTTTTGCAACATACCGCGCCCGTGCGAAGAGAATTACGGAACGCCAACGAGGAATCTGACCACAGCTTCGAGCTCGTAACCTCGTCGAGTGACACTCCTGCAACAGGCGTGGCCGCTGAAAACCGCATACCGCCGGAAACTTCAACAGGATCATCCACCCCTCAGTTGCATAACTGCCACCTGTACGGCCAACATGGACCACACCCACACCGTCCCGCAACATAGAATAAAGAACCAACTTATAAAGCCCAGACACACGGCTGCATGCACACATCACGAAACTACAAGCGAGACGTCATGCTATACGCTGCTACGGTTGCCGAATTAAAACTGACTACTGTCACCAAGTCTAGCAAGCGTCTCAGGAGCTGGCAACCTCGGCGCGTAGCAACATGGCGGCGCTCTTACGGCTCCCGATTTCAATGCATGGGCCACGCATGGGCCTTATGGGTCATAGAGTTTCCTACAAGAATTGCTAGAGGGAACTCTGGCGCTAGTGTCTATGGGAGCTGCAATGGGAGCGGTTGCCCCAGCATGGGAATTATGGGAAGTACATGGATTTGCTTCGTTCTTTTGGCTTCAAACGGCATTGTGACTTTGTTAACTCGTCACAACAGTATATTGCGCAATAAATAATTAAATAAACATCATTAAAATTGCCCGACGGCAGGATTCGAACACAGGGACTCTAGCACAGAAGCCTGATATTGAAACCATTAAGCCACGGACGCACGTATCGACAAGCGAATGAAACGCCCTTATGAATTTATCGCGGGCATGCCAGTGCCTTGAGACGCTTGGCGCGTTGCGATTTGGCCACCTGGACAAGCTCAATCGTTGCAATTAATAGAAACTACGCGTTCCCGGCGTCTTCTGCACTTCGAAAAATATAGATTGCGCCGAAATATACGACAATAATATTTATATAGCGTAATATACAAAGCCACAAGAACGTTTGAATTCACAAGCACGAAGATCAGAAAAATCCATGTACTTCCCGTCATTCCCATGGTAGGGCCACGACCTACTGAACTCCAGACCTGCACAGATCTCCCTCCTCCAGCACGCCTGGTCTAGTTCCCCCCTTTCGCCGCTGGAAAAGAACGTACGAGCAGAGTGGCGCTAGTTATAACCTGTTCGCTGTCGTCTGCTTCTGCGATCTGTTCAGCGCTTGTCTTGCGATTTCGGCAGGTACAAAGCGCTTGTATTGGCGGTAAATGAATAAATTCACAAATAAACAAAAGAAAACATATGTGCGAATGCTTTGCGTTTGAATAGTGAAACTAGAAGAGGAGGAGCTGTGCAAGAAATGTAAACAACGAGGATAGGTGGCAGCTGCAATGCTAGATCGACGGCATAAATTTCCCTTTTCTAGCCTCCGTAAGAGAATGGAAAAATTGTTTAAAAAGATTCATAGGATAATCTAGCTTTTTTTAGTTGATTACAGATAGCCTAATGTCGTAGATGACGTTAGGATTTACCGCTGTGTGCCGTAGTGAAAGGCAGATGACCTGATAAAAGTATAGTAAAAGTATTCACGACTAAGTCCTCCGCCCGATATGTGCAATAGGCTGATCGATTCTGTTTCAAGGGAAGGTGAGCATATATTGTTTTTAATGTCGTTGGATGTCTAGCTCAGTAGAAAGCTTGCAAAAATTAAGCGATCCCAGTGATTTAAAACGTGCTGCACTGCAGGCCTTAAATCGTGTCACGGAACTCTTTTAAAACTGTAAAGCTAGCTTTTCTGCGTGGTACGGTGGCAGCATAACGGTGGTGCACGCAGTGAAGCTGTGTGTGTAATTCACTTTTTGAACTCACGACCCATTCACGGACAACTTTTAAGAGTTAAAATGAGTGGTAATCGTTCTGTCGTCGGACATTACGGTGGTTTCAAGTTTCTAAAGAGCGCAGAAGCGAATCTTACAACGTGTACAATGAAACTGTTGTGTACGTTGCGAACTCTATACACAATGTGATTTATAATAATCTGCTTGAAAAAGGCAATAGGAGCGGCTATTTAACGCTATTTTAGAAAGCAGCGGGCTACACGCTCCGACATGTTTTACGTTCGGGCAGTCAACCTTTGGAGCCGAGTGACCGATCAAAGCCTTGTGACATCACTGTCACTGTGTTAGCAAAAATCATCAACTAGACAAGCAGTTCGTCACAACACAACAGCTGCCGTACTAGTTACAACGCCGCAAAGCCGCCCACCGCGTAGCAGACGAACAGGTTATAAAAGCGCCACCTACGGCCGTCGGTTGAACGAAAGTGGGCGCAAGCTGCTCCCATAGAAACTGAATACCTGTGCAGGTCTGCAGTTCCAGTAGGTCGTGGGTAGGACAACGACTGCAGCGCCAGAGTTCCCTCTAGGAATTTTGTAGGAAACTCTATGCTATGCACTATGGGTAGCTTGTCCTCTAGAGTCAGTATAGTAACTCTATGGCTAGAAGCTCTTGCATCTTGAATCTTTTTCTACTTGCAGATTTGCTGCTACTAAATAGGAAGCACTACTAGTATTAGTAACCCAGGTGAAAATATTCAACTGGAATCCAACTGGTTCCAACTGGTATTGATTGGGACCAACTGGTTCCAGTAGGAAACCAACTGGTCCCAGTTACAGGTCAACTGGTCCCAGTTAGAAACCAACTGGGATGCAACTGGTTCCAGTTGGGATCCAACTGGAATCATCTCCAGTTGTACTGGAAGCAAATGGTCCCAGTTGGGATGCAACTGGAACGCAACTGGAACCATTACCAGTTGTACTGGAAGCAAATGGTCCCAGTTGGGATCCAACTGGAACCTGAACCAGCTGTACTGGAAGCAAGTGGTTCCATTTGGATTCCAACTGGAACTTTGACCAGTTGTATAGTAGCAACTGCTAGTAGTTGGGATCTGTACTCGTACAACTGTTAACATAAAAAAGTTAAGCGATATAATGCTGCAACGAGGGGTACATTTGAGATGGATTTTAACCGACACACGATTTATATATATGGATAACTGAATCGTGCAGGATCCTGTTGCGTAAATGTGGAGCACATTGCCTTGACACGTACGCGTGCTTTAGTTTCAGCGCACTAAATTTGTGAATGTTGGCCCTAATCTTTAGTTGTCCACAGAGGCATATTGGTTCGTCTCATGACCGCTGCGTGCCTGACCGACACCGCGGTGCTATTGTAGTGTTGCACCAACTTTGTGCCACTGACGTCGTTGCCTAGCTAAGCGCTAGTGAGCTGTATGGCATTTGGTGGAAACAACTGGTGTTTGCAGCACGGCAGTTACTTCCCTACGACAAAAGAAAAAAAAAAAGAAAATGCTCCGCAGCGCATAGAGCTACACAACGCACGCTTACTACGCGTCCCACGGTTAGACTAGTACACTCTTCCACACGGTGAAAGAATATTATCATATTATGATGCTTACACCGACCGTGCTCTACCATGACCACAACAACCGCCATGTTGAAAAAAAAAATTTAGTTGCGTATCTGCTCATGATCGGCTGAAACCTCTATGGCTCAAACAATAATAATGATATAGCAAGAAATTTAAATCATGTCAAATAAAAGTGAAATAAAATTGTTACCTCACATAGATAGCGTATTATTTATTAATAGCGAGAAACTTCACAAATACGAAACTGGAAACGTGACGGCGTAGTTCGGCAGCCATATTAACAGCGAGCTATTCGAGCGAGGCATGGAACGAAGCGTGCGCGGTTGTGAAGATTTTTCTAGAGGAACCTGTGGTGTCATTGCCTGCGTAACCTCATTTAAGTAGTATTAGTGTTGGACATTTTCACCCTTGGAAGACGGCATGATTACAGGCCAATGGATGGCACCTGCTTTTAACACCGACTACGCGGCTTTGTGGACCCATCGTGTGTGGAATGACGTGCGCACTTTTCCCTGCTCTTGATTCTGCCATTTGGAGGTAATTATATATTGAACTTATTTATGTTTCTAGTGCAAGTGGTTCTTTATCACAAAGGTGTCAATAATGCAGTACATTGTCGTTGACTCGAGTGTTCTACTACGTGACGTTTGCATGTACACATCAATGCTTGCGAGCTTGGTGCTTGTTTTTGAGCCCGAGTCAATAGGGTTTTTTGTTTTTTTCATATAACTTGTCGAAGGTTCCGGCGTAAACGATGGTGCCCGCATTACTTCCAGAAAGTACTACACAATTCGTGTCGCGCATACAATCTGATTACTCTAGGTTAGGCGATAACATATATACAGTACAACAAATAGAATGAACGATAACATTCGAGTAAGTTACAGCCATGCAGGTGCGCCTTGCGCAGAGCGATAAACTTAAGTGGTCAGTGGGTGAGTGCAGTTACCGAGAAAAGTTAACGTGTCAATACGAACCAGTGTCGTGCAAGGCTTGTGCTTTGAATAGCTCATAGAAGTATTAAGCGTATACTGGCGCGCACCTGTAGCTCTGCCTAACGTGTAAAAGAAGCGCATACACTACTGATACACGTCTGTATGATGTATAAGTAGAATTGCTTGTATGAAGTGGTTGCCTTTTTACGGAATGCATATAAATATTTCTTTCAGGTGGTGATGTGCAAGAGTTACGAAATGTGTAAACGTGTGCAAGGTCATCAAGGGAGCATTCAAGACGTTTCATCGCTAAACACAAGCTCAAGTGTTCTAATAAATGTCAAATTTCAACACCAAGCTGCTTTGGCTGCGTAAAGTTCACTGAACCGGCTGGTTCTTTGCGACACGCGATGGCAACCACAAAAAGCATACAAGCTACGGCCAGCTTGAATCCCAGTATGTAAACGTTTACCAGTGGTTCCTGCTGGCCATGGCTCACTATCCCTGTTGCACAATCGATGCCAGTTACAATAGGAACTGGAACCTGCTCCGATGTGGACCAACTGGGACCAGTTGCAAAGGGGCCAACTGGGACCAGTTGCAATGGGAATCAACTGGGACCAGTTGCAATGGGGACCAACTGGGACCAGTTGCAACGGGGATCAACTGGGACCAGTTGCAATGGGGACCAACTGGGAATTGTTCCATAAACCAGTTGAACTGGAACCAGTTGCATTCCCAGTTGGAAATTTTCACCTGGGAATAGTAAATAAAAGTAAGCTTTGATTAAAATGTGCGCATGTCAACATTTGAAATGCGCTTAAATCTGTGTCTGCACCGCATGTATCGAAAAAGCGCAGCTGTTGTGAACGATGGTTAGTCATAAATGGCGCTCTGTTAACGGTCACTGACATAACTGCAGGCACGATAGCTCTCTTGGCGACGGTCATTAATCGGCTGGTTTCGGCAGCCAAAATGCGCTAAGTGTCCACCTTACGTGTGTGAAGTTCTAAACACTCTTTAAAACATTTCTTGCTTTCTGACCATGATAACACAACTTCATATGCATGCTTAAAATCATTGCACCGCTTTTTGTGGCAACGTACTGCGCGTTTGCGAGCGAACTTTGGAGCTGTTCGAGCCACGGGAGTATTTTATTTTGGGGAATCGAAGGCTGTCCTACCCCCTATTTGTACGTTCGTGTGTGTGTTTGTATATGCGTGTTTACACAGGTACATACAAAGTTTTGGTTGGTTGGAAGCCCACCCCCTCCGGCTGCACGAATGACTCGTTCGAGCGTAGCCTGTATTAAGAAGTGCCCTTTGCTAAGTGCCTGCGAACAATTGGCGCTTGTAGCTCGCGACCACTAGAGAAAAAGGCGGAACACCGCGCGGCATTCGGCTCCTGCGCGCGCGAGGAGTGGCTTCGCTGCAGAGCTGGATCACGGCGGCGGACCTATGCGCAACTCTGCTCACTAATACTTCCTAAAATGCTTGCCCTCACATGCCAGACCGAGCTACGCGTCGAGGCCCATCGAAGCACCCTAACCGATCCGTCAAGCAAGAGTTGTGCGGTTTCCGTCGTGTTGGTTGCAGGTAAGCGTATGCGTTTTGCAACAGCAGCATGTTTATACATATAGGATAGGAATAACTTTAATAAAGTGCCGGCAAACGACGATTTAACGAGTCGTAACGCTGGCCAAGCGTCGAACCGGGGTTATACCCTACTCTGCACTAGCCCAGTTGGGCCCGTTTGTAGTGGGTCATGAGGCTTGTGCTTTTCGAGCGCACCCCGGGCCTGCTGGACGGCCCATAGTTGTGAGTCCTTGTCTGCTGACTGCAGTGCACTTTGAAGTTCTGGCGGGTAAGTCCTGGAGGTAGCTGCCGTCGGGAACCTGGCACAGTCCCACATGATGTGCCATTGGTCCGCCGGACCCGCTGCACAAACACCGCACAGCCCACTCGGATAGAGCTCTGGGTGAAGCACGTGCAGCATTGCGGGGGCGAGGAGTGACGCGGTCTGTATTTGTCTTAGGATTACGCCCTCCTCCCGACTGAGTGCCGGGTGGGGAGGCGGCATTGTCCGTCGAGCTAAGCGGTAACACTTGGTTACTTCGGCATAACTAGTCAATCTGTCCTTGGTTTCGAACCACCACACGGAACGGTCACTCTCGGGGGCGCGGAAGGTAAACGCTCGCGCCGCCGAATGGGCCGTCTCGTTGTGGTTCGGTGAGGATGCACACTCGCCGGCGTGCGCCGGGAACCACTTGATACGGACGGTGCTGCCGCGGTCTTGAAGTTGGAGCTTGCCGATGATGGCGGCCGCCGGCGCGCATATTCGCCCCTTGGCAAAGTTGCGCACGGCATTCCTCGAGTCGCTGAGCACGGTGCGACACTCGGCCTCGGTGATCGCCAGAGCGATAGTAACCTCCTCGGCGTCTGTGGCGTTCGTGCACCGCACGCTTGCTGCCGTTGTCTGGGTGCCGGTAGCCGCCGCAACGACCACTGCCGTGAAGCCTTCCCGCTTGTATTCCGCGGCGTCCACGTAGCGGGCGTGCGGGTCTTAGGCGTGTTGCTCGGTGAGGGCCGTGGCCCGCGCCTGCCGCCGTTCTTGGTTGTATTCTGGGTGCATGTTCTTCGGGATGGGGTCCACGTAAATGTGGGCCCGCGCCTCATCTGTAATCTCGCACGGTTGCCGGCTGGGAGCTTGGGGGTTGTAACCCAGGGACGTCAGTATACTGCGGCCCGTCTTGGTGGTAGAGAGGCGCTCGAATTGCGCGGTGAGCTGCGCCTCGGCTATTTCTTCTAGGTTGTTATGGACGCCGAGCTGCAAGAGCCGAGCCGTACTCGTGGTCTCCATTAAACCCAGCGCTGTCTTGTAAGCCCGTCTGATCAGCGTGTTGATCTTGGTCCTGTCAGTGACGTGCCAGTTAAGGTAGGGCGTAACGTAGGCGATGTGACTGATCACGAACGACTGGACAAGGCGCACGAGACTGTCTTCACGCATGCCCGCCCGTCGTGTAGAGACTCGATGTATGAGCCGGATGGCGTCCATTGCCTTGGTGGTAAGCTTGTTGATGGTCTCGTCGTTGCGGCCGCTCTTGTTGAGCAGCAGGCCCAGGACCCTGATCTTGGGAACTTCGGGGATGCGTTGCCCCGATGCAGTCACAATTTTGATGTGATCACACGCCCGAAGAGGAACGCGCTTCCGTCCCGATCGAAGCGGTGTGACGACGAACAGCTCGGATTTGGCGGGCGAGCACATTAGGCCTGTGCCATCAAGGTGCTGCTCGATGGCGGTAACCGCCGCTTGCAGCTGTTGCTCGATACTGGCGTCGGTGCCGCCGGCCGCCCACAGGGTAATGTCGTCGGCGTAGATCGTATGCCGGACGCCGGTCGCCGTTACTGCCCTCGCTACCCCACATCATGACGAGGTTAAAGAGCAACGGCGATATGACCGAACCCTGTGTAGTACCCGTACTGCCGAGCTTGTGTTCGGGGAGCTTGAGGTCTCCGGCGTGCAGTTCTACCGTGCGGTTGGTCAAGAAGTCTTGAATATAATTGTAGCTCGTTACCCCCATGTTGAGTCTTGATACTTGTCCTAATATGGCTGAGTGTTTGACTGTCGAATGCACTTTGTAAATCGAGACCCAGAATTACTTTGCTGTCTTGTGTCTTGTTGTCGACGATTTCTTGTTTGAATTGTAACATGGCATCTTGTGCGCTGAGTCTGCGCCGGAAGCCGATCATCGTGTCAGGATAGAGGCCTTCCTTCTCTAGGTATTCCTGCCACCGGTTGGCGACCACGTGCTCCAGCACCTTGCCCACGCAGGACGTCAGCGAGATGGGACGCAGGTTGCCGATGTCCAGTGGTTTGCCCGGTTTCGGAATCAGGATCGTTCTTGCTGTTTTCCACTGTCGGGGGAGCTTGCCCGAATGCCAGCATTCATTGAAGTAATCGGTTAGGTCGGTTAGGGCCTCTATCGAAGCGTCGTCCAGGTTGCGTAGCATCTTGCTTGTAACGAGATCTGGGCCGGCTGCTGAGCGGGTGTTGAGCTCGTGCAGCGCTACCCGTACCTCTGATATGGTAATGTCTCGGTCGAGCCACGCGTTGGGCAGCCCCCCGTACGGCGGGTGGGTTTCCGTTGGCGTGTCTAGCAGATACTTGGCTTCCAGGCTCCTGATAACAGCGTCTTTTCCTTGTTGTTGTGTGATGGTGTGCATGAGGCGGGCCAGGCGGTCGCGCTGGTTTGACTTGGTCTTTGTTTCGTCGAGGAGGTGCCGAAATAGATTCCATGTACAACTGCGATGCAATTCCCTGTCAGCTCGGTTGCAGATCTCGTTCCACTGTTGACGGCACAGGAGCCTGCAATGTTGTTCAATGGCCCTATTTAAGTCAGCCACCTTCTTCCTCAATTTGCGATTCAGCCGGTGCTGCTTCCAACGCGCCTGTATCGAACGTTTGGCCTCTATCAGATGGGCCAGGCGGCTGTCCATGATGATGACGTCCTCGTCTGTTTCTATGGTCTTTGTGGCTGAGCGCACTGCATTGCGGAGTTCCGCCGTCCAGGTTTCGATATCTGTGATGTCTTGTGCTGCGGTGAGGCGCCCCTTACGGAATTCGTCCCAGTCCGTCCACTTATGTATAATGGTATTTCTCCGTGATTGGTTGGGTATCGTAATTTCGAGGATGTAGTGGTCACTGCCCAGGTCGACGCCCGTGTTGTGCCATGTTACTTTGCCCGTGTGGTCATTTTTATGAAGGTAAGGTCTGGTGTGGTGTCTCGTGCTACGGAGTTGCCGATGCGGGTAGGATGCGCGGGGTCCGTGATTAGGACACATTTGTGGTCCAGGGTATCCTGTAATAAGTCCCGTCCCTTGGCCGTGTCCTTCACATAACCCCACGCTCGATGGGCGGCGTTGAAGTCCCCTCCGATCAGCAACGTGTTGTCTCTGGCTTGGGTGCTGGCTGTGTGTAGTAGGGTCTTGAATTTCTGTGTTTGGTGCTTGGGGTTACTGTAGATGTTGGCGATGAACAGGCTGCCTTTCCGTTGTTTGCTTGGGATGATTTCGGTGAAGGCGTATTCCACCCTGCTGCGGCCGTGTTTGAGTTGGTGCTCGATGAACGTGAGCCCTTTGCGGACGAACGTGCAGGCGCCCCGTCCCTCCGGCTGGCTAACGTGAGCGCGATACCCAGGGAGGGTGGGGGTCACCGTCGCCGTTTCTTGCAGCAGGATAATGTCGGGTTTCTTGTTTACTGTGGTAATATGTTGTTGCAGCACTGCTTTCTTGTTGTTGTAACTGTGGCAGTTCCACTGCCAGACCGTAAGGCCCGGTAGCGATGCTATTGTGGATTGGTTTTGGGACATAGTTGTGGCGAGGGTGGGGCTTGCGTCTGTTCTTGGAGGTATGGGTGTTTGGCGAATTCCGCTGAAAAGATGGGGCTGCGGACTATGGGCTTGAGGGTGTGTTCAATGAATTCGAAACGCTCTTGTATGGCGCGGAAGGACGTGGTGATCAGTATAAATATATATATATGCTTGAAATATCAGGGATGCATGACCGAACTTGTAAGCAGTGTACACAAATGAAGCGACCGTTTGTTTACTACATTTTCCGCGACCGCGTGTTAGTTGTTGGCGTTGTTGCAACGTGTATTGCTTTACTAGTATAAGATCAGTGATTTACGATGCACAGTTCTTATCGTTTCCTTGCGTTACTTTCTTTTTTATACCCAATCAGTTCTCTATCTGCAGTGTGGAATCGGTTGTGGTGTCCTGCGCCCGACAAGATGCCGTACTGCTGTGTGCCACGCTGCAAGTAATCCAGTAAACAACCGACGCCGGGCATATCGTTCCACGAAATACCAAGCGATCCGGAACTGTAAGCAAAATGGCTGAAAGTCATTTCTCGTGAAAACTGGGTACCGAATACGACGTCGTGCTATTCGACTGTATGCAGCCGACACTTCAGTTCCTCTGACTTCAAGGAAGGTTGCAAAATTCGGAAACTTAAGAAAGACGCTATTCCCAGCATTTTCGAAGAATATCCGGCGTACTTGCAGCCTCCTAAAAAAAGAGAGAGAAGCTACGCGTCAGTGAAAAAGCGCGAGGCTGCTGCGCTAGCCAACCCAGCGACGAGCAGTCATTGATGACAACCAAATGGAGTCGTGTCCGCATCCGCTCGACGAATTGCCGGTTGTCCACGTTGTCTTTGAAGATTTGTCACTTGTGGACTGCACCGCTACCGAACCGAATTGCCACCCGTGAAAAACGGCGCTAGCGAGCGCTGCATCACCGCGACTTTGCAGATGGACAGAGCAGTGCAGGTGTCCTCACAATTCTCGGTTTCGACAGTGGACAAACGAAAGTGGAGACGCAAAGAACGAGACTTAAACGCGCATATTGAGCGGCTCAAGAATACCGTCGACAATTATAAACAAGAAATACAAAAGCTCAAGGAAGAGTGCTTTGTTCATGCATTCCTCCAAGTTGTCGAGAAAGCGAAGGAGAAAGACTTGGCTGCGTCAGTATTAGTAGAACAAGTTAAGAATTTCGGGAAAACGAAACCAACGTGGGGTGATCTGACAGTGCGCCATGCTGTAGTTTTACGTAACCTCTCGACTCGCGCATACGAGCACATAAGGACTACAGGCATTCTCCGGCTGCCCAGTCGAAGCACCCTGGAGCGTGTTATGGGCGTGGCGAAGTCGGCGTGACGGAACTCGCGAAGCAGAGGCTGTCAACCGAGCTCGCTTCTCATCCCTCATCGCAAGCCAGAGCGTGCTCTTTAATTGTCGACGAAATGCGCGTGAAACAGAGGCTACTTTACCATAAACAAAGGGACGCCTTCATCGGTGAAGTAGACTATGGTGGGAGCTTTCCTAAGGAAACAACAAATGAGCCTGTGCTAGCCAACTCACTTCTGTGCTTCGTCCTCAACGGCCTTTCAGTTTCGTTTAAAATACCCGTGGCATACTTTTTCACGAGAAATCGCACTGGCCGCGAGCTGCACACGCTCATGCGACACGTCCTGAATGAAGTTGAAAACATAGGATTTTTCGTCGTGCGCATTGTCACCGACAACCACAAAATCAATGTCTTAGCGTTCCAACTTCTATGCAACGGAAGCCTCACGCATTGCATTGAGCACCCAGGAACACCGAATCTTTTCTTAGCATTCGGTCAGTGCCACTTGGTCAAAAACGTGCGCTCGCAGTTTTTATCGCGTGACATTGGAAAAGGCGGCGAAATAACGGCGAACCACTTGAAGAGCCTCTACAAAATGCAGCAAGGCAGCCTTGTAAAGCCAGTTCGATTTCTAACGAGAAAACACGTGTTCCCCACAAACATCGAACAAATGAACGTGAAAAGAGCAATCCAAGTTTTGTCTCCTGCGGTGACAGCGGCACTGAAGCTCCTGCAAGAGCAAGCGGGCCACACATGCGACGCAAGTTTCGCAGGTGTCGGATCGACGGTTGAATTCATGGACACCGTGCACCGCTGGTTCATGCTCATGGACGTGAGCGATTGTACCCAGCACATACACCAGAACAACGCCGATTGCAAGCAGTTCGAATCTACAAGCGATGAACGGCTAATCTGGCTTGAAACAAGCTTCCTCGACTACCTGGCGATCTCAAAAGCCAGTGGCGAAGAACTTCTTAACCAAGGAGGCTTATGAAGGCCTGGTGATGACAACTCGTTCAAATGTTGAGTGCATTCGATATCTTCTTGAAGAGATGCGCTTTCACTTTGTTTTAACGAGAAAAATGTCGTCTGACCCAATCGAGTCGTTTTTTGGCTGGCTGAGGAAATCAGCAGGTTCAAATGATCAAACGGATGACCGAGCTGTTCTGTCAGGTATTGAGAAGACTCTGAAGACTGGCATCGCGTCGGCGGCTGGTACGAGCAACGTAATGGCAGCAGAAAACAGCGATTGCTTGTCAACGCTGCCGCAACAGAAAAACACACGGGAAGGAACCAGCGAGAAATTCTCTGCAGATGCATGTAGAGAGCTCACAGAGCGACTCAAGCGAGGACAGCCTCTGCTTCCTACTCCAGATGTCGCAGCATTGGCTATGGTCGGCGGCTACTTGGCAAGAGCTGTACAAGAAAATATCAATTGCGAGGAGAGCGTCAGCCTGTTAAAAAAGCCAAACGCCTCGGCGCCCTCGGACTCGCTGATAAAGCACCAAGACCGCGGTGGACTCATCTACCCATCTGGACCACCTTTAGCGGTTCTCTACGCATTACATAAATTTATCGACGTTCTTCTCGCAAGAAGAAGGCACATGAATCAGCCTTTGAAGGAGGCTGTGAATAATGCCGCTGTAATACTCCGCGAGCACAAAACCTTGATGTGCTCGACGCCAGGACACCAAGAGAACCTGCTGCAACTGTTGTGGACAAAGTTTTTTCGCCCAATGTTCACAAATTTTGCAATGAAGGCGACAGACAAACACGACATGGCTAAAGTGTTTGAAATGAAACCGCTGTCAGGAAAGACCCTCATGCAGTTCGGCGCTTTTTGATGAAGGGCTGGCTCTCCACAAGATGTTGTGTTGCTTACTTCCAATGCACATTGTGTACGAACATCAATTTAACGTGCGATTATATTTTATAATTCCATGTCAAATACGAACGCCAACCTTGTCTCCACGAGCGCGCGCGCAAGCGGCGGCGTCGCGTCGTCTGCTCTGGATGGATGGATGGATGGATGGATGGATGTTATGAGCGTCCCCTTTGGAACGGGGCGGTGGCTTGCGCCACCAAGCTCTTGCTACTATGCTGCCTAATATCCTACCTAGGTTAACCAATGAAGAAAAAAAAACACTATGAACTACCACGTCCAAATTTTCTGATCCCCTATGGCGAACTGTGCTTTTGTACGTCTCCGTCTTTTGTCGTTTCCCTACTTTTCTTCTACCAATCTTCCAATCGCCTCTTACTGATGTCTATTGCGGACCTGTTTGCTTTACCACTGCTCCCGCTGAACCCAAGGGCTTCAAGGAAGCCAGTGGTGCGTAAATCGACCGCTGGGTACACGCCTTCACATTCTAATAAAATATGCTCCGTCGTTTCCCTAGCTTTACCGCAGCAAGCACATGCTTCTTCTTCCTTCTTATATCTCGCTTTATAGGTGCGTGTTCTAAGGCATCCCGATCTCTCTTCGAAAAGTAATGAGCTTCCCTTTGAGTTATCATAAATGGTTTCTTTCCTAATTTCGTTTTTTCCTCTTAAGTAGTTACTCATGGCAGGTTTCTTTTCCATTGCCGCCACCCATGAGATTAATTCAGCCTCTCTGACTTTCCGCTTGACCTTCTTTGTTGCTGTGTTCCCACCCCACAGGCCGCATACTTGCTGGTAAGCTTCCTAGTTCTTTTCCTCCACTGTGAATCAATGTTTTGCCTGTACAGATACCTGAACACTCTCCCAGCCCATTCATTTTCCTCCATATTCCTCAGCCGTTCTTCATACTCAATTTTACTGCGCGCTTCCCTCACTTCAAAACTAGTCCAGCCCATATCCCCTTGCACAGCTTCATTTGTAGTCTTCCCGTGAGCGCCCAATGCGAGGCGACCCACTGACCTTTGGTTCCCGTCGAGTCCTGATTGTACCCCTGATTTAAAGCAACAACCGCATTTCCAAAAGTAAGTCCTGGAACCATTACCCATTTCCACATACCTCGGAGGACCTCGTACCTATTGTATCCCCATAGCGCTCTGTGCTTCATTATGGCTGCATTTCTCTTCCCCTTGACTGTTATGGTTTTTTCCTGTGTTTCCATATATCCGTTGCCTTCGTTTATCCATATACCAAGGTATTTATATTCGGTTACCCGAGGTATTTCTTGGCCCTGTATCTCCACTGTCTGTTCGCTGTTTTCATTGAATACAATAACACCTGATTTTCTAACACTAAATTTCAAACCTAAATTATTGCCTTCCTGTCCACAGATATTAGCCAGACGTTGCAAATCACTTTGCTTGTTTGCGAGCAACACAATGTCGTCCGCATAAAATAAACCTGGGAGTTGCTGCTCTATTACTGTACCTGCCTGTTTGTATGAGAGATTAAACCCGATATTACTTCCTTCTAGCGCCCTCTCCATTCTCACCATGTACATCATAAACAGCAGTGGGGATAAAGGGCACCCCTGCCTCAGTCCCTTGTTGATATGAACTTTCTCCGCGCTCCTCATCCCTTCCCATTCAACGCAAACAGTATTTTCTAGGTAAATCTCTCTCAAAAGCTGTAGACAATCGTTACCTAAGCCTTCCCCTTCCAGAATATCCCACAAAATGTTGCGGTCTACGTTGTCGTAGGCTCCTGTAATGTCCAAAAAGGCCACATACAACGGTCTGCTTTCTGCTTTTGATATTTCAATACACTGAGTAAGAACAAACAAGTTATCATCCAAACGCCTACCTATTCTAAAGCCATTCTGAAGCTCTCCCGAAATGCCATTATTTTCTGCCCATGCTTGAAGCTTTAATTTGATTGCCTGCATTGCTAGCCTGTATATTACCGATGTAATGGTCAACGGTCTATACGAGTGAATTCTGTCTTTCTCCCCCTTACCTTTATAAATTAAATTCATTCTACTTTGTCGCCAACTGTCTGGTATTCGTCTATCTTTTAAAGGTTTTTCCACTGCTTTCACCAGAGCTTCCTTACTTTTTGGTCCCAGTTCATTTATCAGCCTAACGGGAACCTCGTCTAGCCCTGTGGCTGTGCGCTTAGGAATTTTCTCTTCCGCTTTCTTTCAGTTGAAATTTGTCAGCACCAGCTCCTTTTCCACTTGCGTCTCTTTCAAGCTCTTTTTTTTCTTCAAATACAACCTCGTCATTGGCTTGGAAAGATTCGGCTGTTATTTTTCGGCTGTAATTTATTGCCGCTTCTCCTTCCAGTCTGTTTTCGTCTTCGTCTAGGATATGTTGTTGTATTGTTGTAGACTTCCTGCCTAATAATTTTATGTGATTCCAGAATATTCTAGGTGCGGCCTTCTTTTTCTCACGTATTTCTGACAACCAACGTTCACTTTCACCTTTTAATTTTGCTTGCACCAGTATTTGAACCATAGACTTTTTCGCCCGCTATATTTCCCATTTACTGGTTACTTCATCCTGTGGCAACTGAGCCTTCTTTGCCTGCCTGTGCTCTCGAGATGCTTTCTGTCGTTCGGCGATCGCTTCTCGTATCTCCTTGTTCCACCAGCTTTTCGGTTTCTTTTTTCCTTTCCAACGAACATGTTGTTTCTCTTTCCGTATTTCCGTCGTTATTACACTTAGAAGCTCACCATATTCCCACTCTTTACTTGGCCATTTGCCAAGTTCTTCCTCGACTCTAGTGACTGTATTTGCTATTTGTTCAGCATTCGAATTTGGACTGGCCATTTTGCTCTCCTTGCTCTCTTTCCCAACTACATATCCCATTTTTAAAATGATGCGTTTATGGTCACTCCCTATGCTGCTATGCCCTTCCTCATCAATAACCATTTCTCTCAACTTATCATGAATTCCTTCTGTCATCAGACAGTAATCAATGGTTGATTGCCGGTTTCCCACTTCCCACGTGATCTGCCCTTCACACTTAGGCCCTGTATTCACGATCACGAGGTTATGTTGTTCGCAAAGGTCTAGCATTGACTTCCCGTTATTGTCGGTATAGCCATCTAAATCCTGTATGCGGGCATTCATGTCACCTAATAGGACAACCTCAGCACCATTCCCGAAACCCTTAATATCAGCGCTTATGCATTCCACTAACTCTTTATTCTTCTCTGTGCAATTTTTTCCGGTCCACAAATACGTAACTCCCAGCCAAGTTTCTTTCCCACTCATTGTACCTGATAACCAAAGATGCTCTTGACATTGTGAATTTACTCTTTTCCATTTGGCTCCTTGATCGATGAGCATTCCGACTCCCCCTCCCTTTCTTTCCGACTTAGTTCTGTTGCACCCTTCCCATACATAATTCTCAATAACTGGCGGCTCTTCTGAGTCTCTAAGGTGCGTTTCTGTAACCGCATACACCCCTATTTGTTCTCTATGTAACTGCTCCTCAATCTCTGCCCACTTTTCCTTTCTTCTGCCGCCCTGCATGTTTATGTAGCCTATTGCATGGCGAGCTCTTCTTCTTGCTTTCCTCCTTTTTCTGTTATTGACGGCGATGCTCTTCTGATGTTCCCCTTGAGGACCTTCTTTATTACTACCTACTCTGACCTCCTGAGCGCCCGCGGGCCCCCTAAAAAAGCAACAGCGCGACCCCCAAGTCGCCAGCCCACTTCTCGTGCTAGCCTGTAATTGAAGTGGATCCCATCTCGTTTAAAACCACCACAACTTCTCACTTCCCTGTTTACTTCGACAACCTCGAAGCCTTTCTCTCGGCTCATTTTCCATATTGCCTCATTGGCAGCCATTACGGCTCTTTGTACGTGACTGTCACGCACAGGCACCTCCGGCACCGTGCACACCACGATCTGCACCTGAGGGGATAGCTCGCTCAAGTCGTCCACCCCCTTCGCCAAGCGCTGGGCTAGTCCTGGCCCTTTCCTGTTCAGGACGTCATTTAGCCCACCTGCTACTACTACAAGGTTGCGCACGTGTGCATTTTCCGTGAGCTTTTCTTTTGCTCGCTCCATGACAGAACTCAGTGTCCGCCCTAGAAATGTCCCTACCGCCACTCTTTTGTCACCTTTCACCCTCTCCACAATTGCTTTTGAGCACCCAGCCATGTTTGAGTCGCCAGCGATAATCACCCTTTCACTCTCTCCTACCTCTCCCTGCTTCCCGGTGTCCTTTTCCGCCTGATTCGGACTCGACAAAGGGCATTGTCTCCTGGGCTCCTGCTTTTCCCGCATGGTGGCCTCAAGGTAGGTGCCGCTCTTTCCAGCTTCCTCTGGCTGCAGCGTCGCCTCACTCGGGGCGTGTTGCGCTGCTTCACTATAGCTACGCCGATTCACCGGCGGCGAGCTAGCGACCGCTTGCTTTGGCTCCCTGCCTCCCACTTCGCCACCGCTTTGGCGTCCTGACCCGACATTATGCGCTGCCCGAGTCTCAAGAGCGTCGAGCCGCTTTTTTGATCAGTTCGGCGCTCCTTTCTATCGCTTCCTCAAGCTCGGCCACAGTCCTTACTAACTGTGCGGCCTGGGCCGCCTCCACCTTAACGAAATTTTCAACTTTCGCCTGCAGTGCTACCCGCTTCTCCTGCTCCTCCCTCAGGTGGTGCCAAAAAACGTGCACTCGCCAAGAATGAAATAAAAATAAAAAGAAAGAACCGATCAGAATGGCATCAAAGAAAGGGTTCTTTGATGCCATTCCGATATTATTCCTCGATCGCCACAACTACGTGTTTTCCGAGCGGCCACCAACGTTCACTCCACCAGGCGCGTAGCACGATCGAAGGTGAGTCTGCATATATATATATATATATAGTTATAAGCTGCGATCGAACGACAATCAGTGTAGAGAAAAAAAACAAAAACGGCCGGGCGCACATATGCGCGCCCGTTCAGCGTCCCTATCAGCTAGAGCACATGCCTTCCTTTCCCTTAGCGTGAGCAAGCGGTGAGGAATCCACAATTGCGACATCGGCTGTCGTCAACGGCAGATCTGCCGCGCGCGGTCGCAAACGTGCACTCCGTTTGAGAACGGCGAAATGCTATCTGCTCCTGTACAGCACCAGGGGGCGCGCTGAAGTTGCCGCCCGATTCAAAGGTAGATAGCCACATAGCATCAACATCACCAACCGCGTAGCACGGCCGGTACGGCAGCGCGATTAAAGCCTTTCGCTACTTTTAGAACATCCAGAGGAAATTTAGGCACTTTCGGGCTTTAGGTAATTGTCGTTGAGCCGCGCTCCCTCTATAACTTCATGTGGATAGCAGTGGATAGTGCCAATCTTTCCTTTCCTCGGGACTACGTCTCTCGGTAAAGTTTTGATTTCGGCGCGTGCTCATTCTTTAGCTTTCGCTCACCGGTGCTCATGGTTCCCCTGCCAAGTTCTATCGGGCTTATATTTTAGCTTGTGCACCGCTCATAGTTCTTTTGCTCACGTTCAAGCCTTGACCAGCGCCTGCAGAAGCGGTGCAGTTCTTACGGTACGTATACGTTTACTTTCTTCAACTTGCACGCGACTTTTGTTTTGGCGCGCCCGTACGTGCTGGTGTGAAGTTTAGACTCGTTTATGCATTTGCATGCACCTATGTAGTAGAACGTTCTCTTGTGATCTGGGAGGCAAAGCTGAAATTTCACATAATTTCGTTGAATTATTCCAGAAATTCTAGCTACGGCAATGGAAAGAAAGAAAAAGCCATTTGAGGCTTTATCTCGACAGCAAAAATATCGTCGACTTAGTGCTGTAGTCGAGCCCTTGGTTTGCGATCTTCACGTGCCAGGAAGTGTCGAACGAGAGTCACGTTCAGCTGACGATACGGACAAAGTGCATACAGTGGATTCAGCTTCTTTTCCATCTGTTAGTGTCGCGTCAAACGATGGTCTCTCGGAGCACAGTTCCGGCTCTACAAGTGAAGTGTCGCGAGACTCGCATGAGAAGACTGTGTCAGTACCTATTGGTGCGCGAGACAAAGAAGCGAGTGCTGTGTTTTTTCGTGACGAACAGGACAGTTCAAGCTCTACTACATCGCTGCCAAGTGATACGTGTGAGCGAATTGAGTGCGCGGCAGCGTTTCGTCCGTCCGAACAGCGTGGTTCGACAGAGATGGCTCGTCACTTGAGGAATTGGGCGTGCGAGCAAAATGTTACGCATACGGCGGTGTCCGCACTACTCAGAGTATTGAAAACACACTCCTGTTTTTCGGACTTGCCATCTGACGCACGGACGCTGCTTCGAACTCCACGAGTGGCTTTGATTGAGGACTGTGCTAATGGCTCGTACTGTCATTTTGGCATTGCAGACAGCATTAATTCAATGTTAGCGAACAGTACGAATTTATCGCTAGTGTCGCAAAACATTGCACTGTTTTTTTTATATTGATGGGCTTCCACTCAGTAAAAGCTCACTAAGCCAGTTTTGGCCAATTCTAGCCAGCACATCTGACATTCCAGGAAGTGGTGTGTTTTTGGTTGGATGCTATCATGGAAATCAGAAACCATCTTCTCTGGCTGACTTCCTTGGCCCTCTAGTCAAAGATTTGCTTCATCTTCTTGATAATGGACTGCAGGTTCACGGCAAGCCAGTTACCATTAGTGTGAAAGGTTTCATTTGTGATGCACCTGCACGTGCATTTATTTTAGGCACAAAGTTACATTCTGGCTACTATGGCTGTGGAAAGTGCAAACAAAAAGGTGAATATGCAGAAGGAAGGGTTGTTTTTCCAGAAACGCAGGCGCCATTGCGAACAGATGCTGACTTTGATCAAAGAGTGCAGGAAGAACACCATGTTTCTGAAACGCCACTTTCAGCACTACCAATTGGCCTTGTTTCACAGTTTCCCTTAGACTACATGCACCTAGTATGTATCGGGGTCACTAAAAAGTTGATACTTCTTTGGTTGAGAGGCCCATTGCCACATCGTTTGCCTTCAACATCTATTGAAAGGATGTCAAAATGGCTGTTGGCGCTAGCACGGACACATTGTGAGGAGTTCGCCAGGAGGCCACGATCTCTCAGAGAGATTGATCGTTGGAAAGCAACTGAGCTTCGCTGCTTCCTTTTGTATTTAGGTCCGTGTGTTCTGAGAGGTATTTTGTCGAAAAATCTGTACAATCACTTTCTGATTCTTCACACAGCAATCACCATACTTTCGAGCCCTTCTCTCTGTCGCGAGTACTGCAGCTATGCAAAGGAGCTTCTCGTTTGTTTTGTTTCATCATTCCAGTCCATTTATGGAAAGCACACTCTTTCCTATAATGTTCCTTCATTGGTTCATCTGGCTGATGATGTCTTGAGATACGGGCCTCTCGACAGCTTCAGTGCATTTCCAGCAGAAAATTTCATGCATCACCTCAAGAAGTTGGTAAGGCACTCAAAGAAACCACTAGAGCAGCTGGTTAACCGAATGGCAGAACGACTGTCCTCGGGTACGTTGTTTGTCATCAAACAACTTTCTTTGGAAGGAGTAGAATGTTCGCAGATTCACAGCAGTGGCCCACTTGCAGAGTGTTGCATTGGGCCTCAGTACCACATAGCTAGCTTTCCACAATTTACCTTAAGGACTTCTGAAGGCAACAATGTCTGTACCATGGCAGATTCCACTGTTGTCATGATATCAAACTTTGCACATGATAGTCAGGGAAATAAAGTGCTAATTGGGAAAGCCCTTGAATGTTGTGGTGACCTTTACACTACACCTTGTCCTTCATCTCATCTTGGAATAGTCATCGTGAAAAAGGTTGACAGTCCTCTTTCATCAAGGATGCTCTGTGATGTTATGTCCAAGTGTGTGCTGCTGCCTCTTGCGTGTTCCCCCTCCGAATATGCACTGTTGCCTCTAATCCACTCAACTGTATTGCCCCCCCTGCACATATAAAATCTGAAACTGTGGAATAGTTCATGCTTGTTAATTGCAGATATTTTTATTTCACTATAGACCTCATGAAGCTGAATAGCTTTGCTGAGCCACCTTACAACTAAGCCATCTGGCTTCTAGGTCGCGCTTGGGACATTAATTTCGAACTGGCAGATGTGGCTCTGTTAACAGCTGCAGCGAACTGTCCAACTGCCACTATCAGTAGCTAAATTGCACATGACATCTCCTCATAGTGGCAATGGCAGTACTTGTTAGCATACAGAAACTTAAGCGTAGCTACTACACTTGTTACACTGCACCTGACAAATGAATGGACTGCACATTACCACTCGTAAAATCACCATGTCTGACAGCCTAAGTGGATGTCCCAAGTGTGGCCAGCATGCCAGATGGCCTGGCCACTGGGTGGCTCAGCAAAGTGACATGCCATTGGTCTGCAAACATTTGTTCTTAATATATATTGAAAAGTAGAATGATAAACTACTCATACAAGGATAGTGTATATAAAATACTGTGTATTTGCACCTTATGTGATGTGGTAAACTTGAATGTTTGCATGTAAACCTGTAAATAATGCACACCATGCAATAATACTGACAATCACTGAACACTAGATTATGCCTCTACTACACAATTGTTCCTCAAATAAATTTTGTGTAAAGTTTAATGCTTAAACACAGCACACCTCAATATTTTTACCTTTTTGGGGGATTGCATTTTTTATGCCTTTGTTTTTTACATCTGTGGTGTCCTAGACCAAAGCTGTGCCTATTGGGTTGACCTGTACACTTGTCAGAAGTTTTCTGCTCTCTTTTTGATCTCCATGCTCACAATACTAGGTTATGTATGCTGTCTTGAGGTTTGTCGATGACAACAGTGTTGCTGTTGTCCCAACTAACTGGTTGTTGAAGAATAAAAAGATGTGTTTGTGGCCGACTATGCTGGGCACCCATGAATTGACGAAAGCTGTCAAACGACGTGCCCATCTCAATCCTTCTACAACGCCTAACTTCAAGGTGAAGGTGATCAAAACTACAGGTATGAAACAGTGTTTTGCAAATTGGTTTTATCATATTGAGATTGATGTTACTCTTAAAGCCATTGGCAGCCTGTGCAGTGGTTGAATAAGGGAGTTGGGGGAAGCATACAGAAAAAAAAGCTGTTCAGCATGAATAACACAGATAAATAAATATACTATGCGATTTCTTTTTCAGCAACATACGATGAAGCTCGGCAGAAGTTGCCACAAGCGGAAAATTCAGACAATGTCGACACAACAGATCAAGGTAAGGGCGTCTCCTAATTCCATTTTCAGTATCCTTATACAGTACACATTTACAGAAAAAGGACGTGGTAAGCGGCGCAAATACGCACGCATTTTGAGCTCGTCGGATGATTCGGAAGAGGAAGACAATTTCAATCTTCCAGAACCACCCTTCTCTCAAAGGTAGTAGCTGTTTCCAGGCACTCTTTCAAAATATGCTAATCCGTGCACATGTTGCAGCACTTCAAGCGCCAGTAATGATGGCAGAACAAGTAAGTGATGGCTACTTTTTGTCAGCAGTAGAACCAGCTTGCATTGCAAGTGATAAATGTGAGCTAAACCTTGGGGAGGGCTAAACAAATGTAAGCTTTAATCTGGTATTCATACTTACTGAGGCACTACACCATAAGCAGCAAGCTGAATTCCTGGTATTGCTTGAATGTGTATCACTGCATTAAATTTTGCACTGGATTGCAGCTTCCAGACAAAGGCTTACTGAAACAGCTTCTGAAAGTAAGATTTTTGTCTTTACGTAAGCACTGTAGCACCGCTGAATTTTGCTCCTGGGTACTTATTAAATTTCTGTTTTGCACAAACCCAGCAGGCAGACTTATCTGTGCAGACAGCTCATCTATGTAAGATTTTCTCTTCTAGTAAGCAGCTATGTGCCATTGCTGCATGTGCTCACTCAATTTTTTTTCCCTTTTCTAGCCTCGGTGGAAGAACAAAGAGGTTTGTAGTGGATATGCGTTGTTGGGTTTTATGTATGTATGAACAGTGCTGAAACTAATGTGGCTAAGCAAGGCCGCTGTATCAAACGTTTAGTGAAAGTGTACTTGTCCTTTACAGAGAGTGAAAATGACATCTTAAACGAATCACAAGCCCCAGGTAAATTTTGTTGCAAGTTGTCTTCTTACACTCAGCCAACAGTGCAGTAACATAATTTGATTTCATATTACCTTTGTTGCTTACTCATTGCACTTGGTTTAGTAAATATATAGTGCATGTCATGAAATACTGATTTGGTCATGCATGAATATACTAGGACCATTTGACGAGTAGAGCTTGTTTAGAGCTGTAGTACTGAGTCATTTGTGCTTTCTTTTTTGTGACAGGCAGCCAGCAAGCTCAATGTGCTGTGCAGTCATTTCAGTCGGGTAAGCTTCATTCATAACAGTAGAAAACCAGGTGATGTCATATTTTAATATATTTTCTGCTTTTTTGCACTGGGAGTTGCCAGCTCCTGATTACTACATGCATGCATAGTTATGCATGTTCTTGTGTGAAATTGCTCGTTTCTTTTTAGCACACCAGCCTAGGGCACCATTTCTGCAGCCACGTCGTGAAAGTAAGTTTCCTTGCTGGCACCCTCGGCAGTCGGCTTGCTAAGTAATGTTTTGGCATATATGCATATCATTTTCCTAATTTATTCCACTGCATTTGCTCAAGGCCCATTACAGTGGTCCATCTCCAGTACCCAAGGTGCGTTTTGCTATTGACTGTGTTCCATAACTCAACAAGTGTGATCAAGCTAGGAGAGACCCGTTCTTAGATATTGCGCTTCTTTTTATAGGAGGCTGGCGGAGAGCACCGGCTGCACAGTCTCGTTCAGGTGAAATTCATCTGTCACTGCAATTTTACTGCTTTTTTTTTAAGACACTACCATATTTGTAAATTTTAACTTTCTGCAGACTCTCCAATTTGGATGGCACCAAGCTCCCAAGGTTTGTTGTGGAATTGAGTTTTGCTCTCCATACATGCATGATTACCGCTACATAGAGCTAGTAATTTAGCAGATAATGTTTTGAGAATTTTGCGGGTTTTTCACAGGAAACCTTCCAGGAATACCATTCCCAGAGTTGCATTTAGGTAAATTTGATTTGAAAATTGAAACCTATGTGTGTAGCAGTTGAATGATGCACAATTGCACATTACTCTGCTTTTTCTGCAGACTCTCCACAATGGATTGCACAACATTCACAAGGTGCATTGTGCGGGGTACACTTTTCTAGCTCATATATACATTCAAAATGTCATTACAGCCAGTTATAAAAAAAAAACAAATTTGCTTTGCTTTTTTGCAGAAAGTTGTCTAGGAGTACAAGCACCAGCTGCACAGACATATTCTGGTAAGTTTCCTGGGATTTTCAGCTTGTAGCATTTCATTCATAACATTTCATTCATTATTTTTCTGAATCTTGCAATATTCATGGATTCCTTGCTTCTTTATATATGTGCACTAACTGATGCCATTGTATATTTTGGAATTGCGCTTGCTTGTTCAGGAATTGGACTTGCAGAATTCGCCACGCAGTCTTGTCACCTAGGTAATATTTAACACGACGTGTCTATTAGTATTTAGAATGCTACTATAAATGTGGAAAACGTTTCCTCTACATTTTTTGCAGAACTGCCGCGGTGGCCTGCTTCTAGTTCTCAAGGCAAGTTGTATTATTTGTCACATCGTGGTACATGAACACATGATTGGTTACAATGTCAACAATTAAAATACAGCTGTATTGCTGAGTGATCATCTGGTTTGCTTGTTTTTCTAGGCAGCCACTGTCCAGCGTTAGTGTCACAGTTGCATCACCAAGGTAAGGCTTCATTTGTCAGAACTAACCTCAACAGCTGCACAGAGTGCACAGCTTCATTTTGTACATTTTGCGAATGTACAAAATTACATTTTACATGACATTTTACTCACAAGGTGTTTGTACAATGCTGAGGATTGATGGTTGTTGCAGCTTTGTGCTGGTGTACTTGAAAAAATCCAGTTAGCTCAGTAAAGTAGAATGAGTGTTGCTAGAATTATGCATTATTACTGCAGGAACTATGGTCTGTAGATGCCAACTTTGAATTTCGTGTCCAGGTATGTGTCTCCTTCATTTATGTGCAGCTGTAGACAACCACGCTTTCTTTGGAGGAGCTACTCTTCTTTGCTAGTGTTGTATTCCTTCCTACTAGTAGCAGCTTTTATTCTTGTCCTAAGAGAACCACTCAACAGCAATGTAACCTTTCTTTGTTCTACAAGGTTAGTGCATCTAGAATCATGGAACAACATAAGTGCTAGCTTGAAGCTGCAAAGTGTCCATGTGTGGGCCAATGTGCCCACACTGTTATTGGAGAAACAAAAGTGTTAGTGTGGGGTGTAATGCGTGAGGAGAGTTGGAAATGCAGGGGTAATTTGTAGCATTATAGGAAATTTGCCTCATCAATCATTTCACAAGTGTAGCTGTTTGGGCAAAGAGTGGGTAATGCACTGTTTGGTGTAAGAAGTGCACAGTAAATAATGAAATGATGAAAAAGGTAGAGACTGGGAACAATAGTGCAGCATGTGTCCCTGTTCTTTTGCCTCTTGTTCTTGTTTGATGTAACCACAACAAATCCTACATTGAATTAGGGAGTGTTGCATGGAGATTAACTAGCTGGTGCTTAAGAGGTTTCAGAGGATGTTAGTTATACTCGGAGCTTTGCTGTAAATGCAATTGATTCTTCGTGGCTCTTAGTCTCCAGACCTTTTTTGTACAAGTGCAGTTTCCAGACATTCACAGAGTGATTGTGCAGTTCAAGAAAGTGTGCAAAATGATGTATTGTTTTACAGGTGAAGCACCCAGCCATTCTCAGAGTGATTTCTCCATTCAAGAAGGTGTGTACAATGAACTTGATTATTGCACCTACCTGCCTTTGTACGATTTTAATTAATGTTTAATCTCACACTGGATTGCAGAACAGTTAGAACATAGCCACAAAAGTTTGTAAGATAGTGCAAAGTTGTCCGCTGTATAAATTTTACAAAAGACATCTTAAATCCTTGTACATTTATTTCCAATCTACAGAACAAGCTGACCAAAGTCTGCTGGCTTCAATCAGGAAGGAGATCTCATGTAAGCACATTTTGGTAAATTTTATTTTGCATACAGTTTGCTCATCAATAAGGGTATTACACAGGTATTGCACTTAAGGAATTTAGTTGATTTGGTAAATGAGAAATTTAGTATTTCCCACCTTTTTACATGCTAATAAATGCATCACTGCTCACGTGAATGCACATATCTGCATGCCACTTACAGCCTTTTCTGTGCATGGGTTCAATACACTGTTTGAGTTTTCCAATTAGGTAATTTATCTTCATTTATTAAGATGTTGCCAGAATCTGTTTAATCCCATCCATAAAAAAGCCTTTGTGGTAGTGGAATACAATTTCTTATATTGACTGAGAAATGTGCTTACATTAATGCATTTGTAAACCATTAGGTAGTATTTTTGTCTTCACATTTCATCTTCACATTTCAGCCGCTACTCGCAGCATTTTGAAAGACATGGCTGTCTTAAAAACGCAAAATGAGGCCATTTTGAACCTCTTAGGTAGTAACCGCGAGTGCGAGATGGATGAGCAGCCTGTACAGACATACCCGCTAAGGACGGTTGATGAAATTGGCCATCTGGAAAGTAATTTGAAAAGCTCCAGCAGCACCCGCAGGCAACTGGTAAATAATATTCAACAACTTGGTTTTATAAGTATAATTATTTTGCTGTTCTTCAACAGTGCAAAGTCCTAGGTCACATTGGCGGCAACACAGTGCGCTCAACAACTGCAAACATCTTGAAATATTTACTTCACGATTCCGTCGCTGTCATGTACAGTCTCCATGGGCAAAAAGGAAAAAGAGCCTTGGCTGAGACAGAGTTGTGCCGCATAATTCTGGGTAAGCGGTGTGCAAGTGTCTGCAAGCTACTGTAATAAGTCGCATGCTAGATTTACAGCATTGGCTTGCTTTAATTGCACATCGAGTCACAATGTGTAATTTTGCGATCTGTAAGCTGTAACGGAACATTAAAAAATTGTTTTGCCATATGCAAGCTCAGTTTAAACACATTGGGTAGGTCACTTCTGGCAGTGGCCTACTGGCTATGGCATTGAACTGAACGCATTGTCAAATGCTTGAATACCAACCATATGTATGCAGCCCTCCACCACAGTATTTCATAATGTGGCAGTAGCTGTGGTATGTAAAACAAATCGGCAATTAGATAACTAGCTAAGTTTTCAGGACGTTAATTCAGTCACTTAATATACAAAAGATGGTTATTTGGAGACCTGTGTGGTTTTGTTGAATGCCCATTGTATAACTTAGTGCTTTTTACAGAGTCTGTACGAAAAAATGCAGCAACAGCATCTGCTTCAGATGCAGAGATCCGTACAGGTATCATGGCATGGCTAAAGAATGCACAAGCCCGTCTTGATGCAGCCATGAAGCGGTAATCTGATCCATTATTTTTAAAAATTCACATCTCTTAACTCCTCAATTTAGGCTTGTCCATGTCAGACTATTTCTGTATGTGCTGGCCCGAGGGCACTAATGCTGATATTCACCTCGAGGACATTCTTGAAATATAGGCTGATATACAGACATGAAAAATAAACGAAATAATCTACAGTGGAGTTTCTAAATTCCTAAATATGCCTTCATATTCATTTCAGTTCTGAAATTTATGCAATAATTACAATGTGTTTCATGACGCATCTTTTGTATATCCAGAGCAGATATATGTTCAATAGCATTATGAAGATTTGTGCAGTTAAAAATTAATGTGCCTAATTACACGGAAAATAAACATTAGGCTGCAACTTTACAGACTGCTGAGCATTTCTGAAGTGTGAAGCAGGGCATGAATTGTAATTTTCTCATTCTTGTCGCCCATATATCCTTATCAAGGTCTGTATCTTGCTATAAATTAGTTTTTTTACCTTGCTGTAGGGCACATGTTGAAACGGACCAATGAGTAAACAGTTAAATGGTGGCAAAGCAGCCACATTTTTAAAGCAATTGTGTGCTCACCAATCAAACTTAAGGTAAACATATAGAAGCATGCTAGGAATGACTATTTTTTTACTGTCTTCTTTTAATTTTGATGCAGCTGTTACGTTTACTCATTCACGACACCACAAGGCCTGCTGGTTGCCATTGTTTTTGTCTAGTCGAGGTAAGCCGCATGGTTCCAAGCCAGAGCTTGACTGTTTTGTGGACTGACTACTTTTAATTTCTACGCAGCTCTTATGTTTACTCTCACTGAACCACGAGGCGTGCTGGCTGCAGTTGTTTTTGTCTAGGTAAGCCGCGTGGTTCCAAGCCAGAGCTTGACTGTTTTGTGGACTGACTACTTTTAATTTCTATGCAGCTCTTATGTTTACTCTCACGGAACCACGAGGCGTGCTGGCTGCAGTTGTTTTTGTCTAGGTAAGCCGCATGGTTCCAAGCCAGAGCTTGACTGTTTTGTGGAATGACTACTTTTAATTTCTATGCAGCTCTTATGTTTACTCTCACGGAACCACGAGGCGTGCTGGCTGCAGTTGTTTTTGTCTAGTCGAGGTAAGCCGCGTGGTTCCAAGCCAGAGCTTGACTCTTTTGTGGACTGACTACCTTTAATTTCTACGCAGCTCTTATGTTTACTCTCACGGAACCACGAGGCATTGCTGGCTGCAGTTGTTTTTGTCTAGTTGAGGTAAGCCGCATGGTTCCAAGCCAGAGCTTGACTGTTTTGTGGAATGACTACTTTTAATTTCTATGCAGCTCTTATGTTTACTCTCACGGAACCACGAGGCGTGCTGGCTGCAGTTGTTTTTGTCTAGTCGAGGTAAGCCGCGTGGTTCCAAGCCAGAGCTTGACTGTTTTGTGGACTGACTACTTTTAATTTCTATGCAGCTCTTCCGTTTACTCTCAGGGAACCACGGGGCGTGCTGGCTGCAGTTGTTTTTGTCTAGTCGAGGTAAGTCGCATGGTTCCAAGCTTCACATCTTGTTGCATTCTTAAAAGCAGCCCTGGAACACTTCTTGAACATAGTGAGAAAACAATGCTGATCTGTCGTAGAGGCTGCTGTGGACATATGAACCGAATATTACTGCACTACATGAAGCAGGGAATTTACAATCGCATGTCAAACACAACGAAAAATTGCTTCCTCTCGCTTCCGCAATGTTGCCACATTGAAAGCAGCTGGCCCACCAATGCTATTGGCTAATTTCGTGATCACAAGAGTATTCTCAGTAATATATAATTCCTAATTTGAGTTAAATAAATGAAAAATGTCTCTATCCTCAAAAAGAGAATAATTTCATCTTTGCATTGGGCGTAGCTGCATCGTCTGCATGTGGCCTCTGAGATGGCAGCAACGTGCTGCATAGTCTATCACGGGTCAGAACAGGGTGCCACGACACTCACCTTTGCTGTGCTCTCTTGGCTTCTCCACTGTGTAGCTTCCAGTACACCAGTAGACACGAAAATAGTAAGTTGGGTATTGGTGCGATTACTCTGCTTATAGTTGCAGTATTCGAAAAATGTTTACGCCATGTGATGACGTCTTTTCATAGTACGGCCATTCTATATTTAGTTAGAAAAGTGTTTCCGGGCCCCTTTGGGAAGAGTGGTTTTATAGACATGTGGTACAATACCGTAATAATAATTGTAAGAGACACTTGAAAGGAGCAATTGCTCTCCTTGATTGCCAGGCTGGAGTACGCCCGTTGCTTCAACTTATACAACCCACCATCACCACTGCTAATGACGTACTGCAAGTCTGTGTGTGGATTAAACCATTTGCCAGTGTAATTACACTCTACAATTGCTTTTTCATGATATATCAGAAAAATAGTGCTGAACATCATGTAGCATAGGATTTTGAGAGAAGCAATTGCTTAAAATTATAAAGTAAATGTGACCGAAGCAAAACAACGGCACATATTTTTCTATTCGAAATACAAATTGCACATCTTTATTGTAAATAATTTGTGGCTTCTTTCTTTTTCACTGCTGTATTGCAGAGCAAACCTTCATGTGAGGCCTGCAGCAGGGCAAACATCTGTGGGCAGGGGCAGGCAGTGGTATCCAAGAGGGAAGGGACCATTGCTGTGGATTCTGCAGCTACATCATCATTTTATATGGTCACCTTTTCTATAGTATTATTAAATTATGTAAGGTCTGCATGTTCTTTATTTTATTAATCAATAAAGCCGCTTTGTCATGAGACCAGGTGGTCATTTTTTTGCTGCATGTTGTGCACATTTGCTTTGGATGAGTCATTGCACGAAAATCCCATTTATTACATATGTTACAAAATTTTATGCAGGTTATTATAAACAATGTAATGCTTCAATTTATTTTTCAGTTCTATATATTAAGATGCCGTGTCATAATTTTGCTTTTTACCATGCCAATTCAGGATAACCGTTTACATATGCTCCTGTAAGTACACCTATAAAAGCCTGCGTATTGTTTCCGAATTATAACGCAATTCTGGGAACGTCTAATTAAATTCTAATTTTGTTCTTGTCAAGATGTTTATAAAAGCCTGCATATATAATGCTTTCGAAGCCACTACTACACAATCCTGGGAACATCTAATACAATTCTTGAAGTTGTTCTAGCCGAGATGTTTATTAGCCAACTTTTAGCGTAACGTTAGCAGGGCTTACTGAAGTACCTGTAGACGTCCACGGCTAGAAAAGGTCTTGACCATGACAGCTATTAGACTTTTGAATTAGCCGTTCAAGACATCTTTTAGACATCAAATAGCTGCTTCCGTGTTTCGTGGGTTTTGTGTGCGTGCGTATGTATTGCATAGGGCGGGTAGAGTTTTACTCGCAATAAACTTCCAATTTGGTTCAGCGAGTGTTCCCGCCTGAAAGCCGAGTTTGGTTTCAAGCCACCCCAGACAACTGCTGTATGAGGCGCCGTTTCTCCGGAGGACTAGTGGGAAGGCGTCGGGTATACGCTTCGTCCTTTTTCCCTCCCATGCCCTGATGAATCGATATCCTTGATTGTTATTGTAAAAGGAACGTTACATCCAGAGCATAAATAAATGATTAAGAAATCTGGTAGTGAGTTTCGCCATTACACTAATTCTGATCTTAGAGGCGTGGATTTCCCATTAGCCCACATTTCTGTTGATGCAAACAACCGCTGAAATTGGTAATGGCAGGTTATTCTAGACGTTCTACGTATATGGCAATTGTCTTCAGAAGCATTAATGAATTTTGAAAATTTGAAGTGTTGTGCTTTAGAGGTATCATATACAAGCTTTAGGTCTCTCTGGGTAGTTTGCATGCCCATCGAGAGCTGTCGCCTGTAGCCCTATTAAAATTCGTAACTACAGTTTGGAGCACTGGGGAAGCTAGAAGGCTTGTCCTGGCTCTCGGGAAAGTGTTTAAGCTGGAAGTTTAGGTTGAGGAGTTTGGGGTTGGTCACACAAAGGTTTTTTTATCTCTTAGCAGCAGGAGTGTCAAACGATAAAAAGTGCAGTGTGTCAAGCGTGGGAAGCTGCTCATGTGGTAGAAGCTTGTGTGTGTGTGTTGTGTGTGCGTGCGCACACACAACACAAGCCTCTACCACGCTTGTGGTAGAGGCTTGTGCGTGTGTGTGAATTCGCTCCTCACTAGGGAGTATGTGTGTAAATGAGCTACTTTTTTGCTGGTGCTGTTTGCCAAAAATTGGCAACAGAATAATCAATATAACTTGAAATAATAAGCTATGCAATGCATGCTGGCATAGTAGCAACAGCAGCATATGAGCTTAAAAACATGCAGTTGTGAGACAATATTAATGCATGACTGCAACATCTGGATGGACGTTTGCTAAGTAAGCAGCACAAAGTCCATATTTTTGGCTTTTCTCATGCAAACCAAAACGAGGCTCATTGCCAGTGATATAGTCTTTTGTTCTAATAGCATTTGCTTATCTTGAACTTAGAGCGTCGTTTCTCGCAGGTCATGTGGACGATAGCAGCAGTTTCACAATGCCCAGCCTTAGCGCCCTCCATCAAGAGCAATCACTTGCAATCGCCTTCAGACAGATGTTCGATGTCTTCTTGGAAGCAGTTTGGAAGACAACATTGTAAGTAGATATAGGTGTATAGTGTAATATAATAAGTCAAGTTATAATTTAAAACTCTGAGGCTCCTTGGTGGCCTAAGTTCGATATCATGTGCAGTTGTGTGCGGTTTTAAATATTGCCCATGGTACAGTGCATACTGCAGGTATGACTGCTGATTCAAAGTATACACTTGCATTTTCTTGATGGCCTTTCATAATGATGATTTTCTTTGTGCAAGAATATTTACAGAATGGGGCATTGCAGCATCATATTCTTTATCGTGCATTCAGTGCTAATTTCGTATGACCTTCCTGCTATCAATTTATTTGCAGGAAAGGAATATTTGTTTACTCCCTGCAATGAACTTGTTATTTGCTCATTGCATTACACTCTTCTACCTTTAATTTATTCCCATGTAATTCTCAAAACCATAAAAGTTGAGCTGTTTTTATTTTGAATACAATATCAAAATCAAACTGTGCCGGATTGCAATCTAGACTGCAAGGGATTTGAAGAAATTACAAGAAACCAGGACCTGTCGTGGGCGTTAAAAGAACTTTTCCACATGAAATGCACCTATTTCTTGTATTGAGCTAGCTGCTCATGAAAATTGCAAGTATATTTTATTTCACACAGTTTTGCAGGATATAGCAGGCCTATCAATGTCTCTAAGTACAACCTTTCCTCCTTTGCATCATGAAAATTTGTCGAACGCTTAATTTGGGACAAGTCTTGAAAAATGAATGTTTCATAATTTTGAATCTACGTATTGGTTGGGGCTTGACAGTTTTCGGACAACTTGACCATGTTGGACCTAGCCATTGCGAAGACAAAAAAAAAAACATGCACAGGAGCACTCATTTAATCAAATGCAATGCTTGTGGTCATTTTCCATCTGGCAAAATGTACTTTTAAGCGAGAGAGGGCGGGTAGCCAATAGCCAATTTACAACCATTGCGACTCACGTGGGTAGTGGCAACACAGGATGAGAAATGGTTGTGGCTCTGAGGTTCATTGAATATGTGAACACCTATATCCAATCCCCCCCCCCCCTGTGAGGTGTAACCGTGAAATATGTTTCGGACGGAAAAATTATTGTTTTAGGAGACAAGAAATTTCAGGCTCTATTTGAGAGGCTGCAGAAAGAAGGACCATGTAAATAGTCGCAGATTAACATAAACTTGGTAGGATGGGCATCACAGTTTAGAGCATGAAGTAGAAATTGGGAGCATGAGGAAGGATCATAAGTTTAAATAAGGGAATACTACTTGTGAGTGTAGTGCGAAGCTAACCCATTGAAAGAAGGGGGCGTGCTCCAAGGGAAATAGATGACAACACGTGCTAAATATTCCAAGAAAGTATGCCGAAATGCCAATTCTTACTAAATTAGTAAACAATAAATGCACAATAAACTTTAGGATACAGAAAGGGTCTAATAAACTGCATTGGAGAGTTGGCACTCATTGGGCTGGATGCACGTATTGCAGGGCAAATGAGAATGCCAGTGGAGGTTTCCTCATTTTCATTCTGTGTGTACTCTGTAAAACAGTACGCTTTGTCTCCTAGTTTAATAATGTGTAAAAACAGTTATTTTTTAATGTCTTGTGCAGCTCAGTCTTAATGTGCCATATCCCGTAAGGTTGTCAGCTGCGCAGTACTTATAAAGTGTAATGCAGAGATATATTGCAGATTTCATAATGTCAATTTTATATTAAGGTCACACACACTCTCCTGGACAAATGTCTGTTGTTGAGAGATGTCATTGTTAGTGTCTTTAAATTGTATTCTATTATTTTCTATGGTAAAAAGGCTACTGTACATTAATTTGCTTTTGCTACAGTATGTGCCATGTTGTATTCACATGACATAGTGGTTTAGTGTTCACAGTAACACGCAATTCCTAAGTTTGTAAAATAGAAATTTCTCCTACCTTTCACTTGTCTTGCCCTGTTGCCTGAGCTGTGCATTGCGCCGTCACATTAAATAAGTTTGTTACTTTAAGGAGCTTGTTGCCTTATCAAATTTTCCGCAGTGTATATGCGTAATTGCACAGACTGAACTCTCATGATTCTCTTATTTTGCTAATGCAGGATGCAAGATTCCAGCGATGCCATGCGTTGCACTTATTGGTCAAGATGCTCAGAGAATGGAGTTCCTGCATCTCATTGTTAACCGTGAACAGTAGTCTTTTTTTCTTTTCGAATGCTAAATGCCATTTGCTGCATCAATTGCATTTTTGCAGCTCAAATGTGTACCATATTTTTTCTAATTTTGAATCAATAAATATACACTGTTCAGTATGATAAAAAATGATGTACAGCACGAAGGAGAAGGACTGCGAGAGACGACATACACTGTGCTGACTTCCAAGAATATTTTATTGCGTTACCACATCGTGTGTATATTTGCAAGAGGGGCCATGCGCAGAAAATGAAAGGCAGTCACAAGGGGTGTTCTTACAGCAACTCATTGTACTAAGAACATGGTCACTTAAAAAAAAATAAACATCACAATTTCTATCTGTTGAGATACAAGACTTCACTAGGGGTCAGCGTGAAGAGAGGGCACTAACACACACATTGCCCAGTTTTCTGGTGAAATCAGCTTCAATAATTTACCGGGTGAGCTGTGTCTCGCTAAAACTTTGGTATCCTAAAAGAGGGGCATGCAGCCGCAGTCCTGGCAATGGATGCCCAAGTGGCCTTGAACAGTGTTATGGACGTTGTTATAGTGCTCTCTTAAAAGATCATTTAGGCACCTGCCTGTCTGTGCAAGATATTTACTGCCTCAATATGGGAATTCGTTAAACCGAATTCATAGCACATTTCACAAAACGTTTTCGTGCCCGACAGAGCAACAACTCCGACGCAATTTAGGCGCCTTTACGTGCTTACAGAGCCTTACCAGCTTTTCCGGGGCTAAGCAAAGGACTGATTCCTGCACGTTGCCCTATCTTTTTGAGCCTATGGAGACATCATGCACGTACGGTAGTACTGCAAACCTGTCTTTCAACCATCTGGTTCCTTGACTGAGTGGGCTCATGACATATTGTGCGCTTCAGAAGCTGTTCCGCTATGGCTGAAATTAAGGCCAAAGGGTAGCCAACCCAAGAAAAGTGATCAAACTGCGCAGCAAGATTGTGTTGCATCTCGTGTGGGCAAGATTTATTGAGGCTGTTAACGAGGCAAAACTTTACAATACCTCGTTTAACGAGCTTTGAATGTGCAGAGTTAAAGGGCCAGAGTGACTTCTTACTTCTCGGTTCGAAGCACTAGCAAAAATGTTTATCTGCAAGGCACACCCTGAGATCTAGAAAGTGCAAGGAATCATCATTGGGGACCTCGTGTGTTCTAGACGCTGCATCTCTTAAAGATCTCCAAGACTCCCGAATCAGCAGGCTCAAAAGCGTGATCAGTGCAATAAATACCAGGTAGTCGTCCACAAACCTGCAAACTTTGACAACAGGAGATGCGTCTAGGTGACCTTAAATATTGCAATCATGATGAGCTTGATAAATATCTTGATAGCGCCAGGCATGATGCTATACAATACACAAAGGAATGGTGTTTGTATAGGATCATGCCTGGAGCCGGCACTAAGTGGTATTTATCCAGCTCATCATGATCGCAATATTCAAGGTCACCTAGATGTGTCTCCTGTTGTCAAAGTGTGCAGGTTTGGGGACGACTATAGCTGGTATTGATCGCACTGATCACGTTTTCGAGCCTGCTACTTCGGGAGTCTTGGAGATCTTTAAGAAAGAGCTGCAGCCTCTAGAACTAATGCATGAGGTCCCTATTGATGATTACTTGCGCTTTCTAGATATTGGGCTGTGCCTTGCAAACAAACATGTGTGCTGGTGCTTCAAACCGAGAAGTAAAAAGTCACTCTTGCTCTTTAACTCCGCACACCCAAAGCTCGTTAAATGAGGTATTAAAATGTTGCCTCGATAACAGCCTCAACAAATCACGATCAACCTGTGCAGCAAGACTATGTTGCATCTCACACGAGATGCAACATAGTCTTGCTGCACAGGTTGATCGCCTTTCTTGGGCTGGCTACCCTTCGGCCTTAATTTCAGCTATAGCGGAACAGCTTCTGAGGTGCACAAAACGTGATGAGCCCGCTCAGTCAATTAACCAGCCGGTTGAAAGACAAAGGTTTGCAGTTCTACCGTATGTGCATGATGTCTCCCATAGACTAAGAAAGATTGGGCAACATGCAGGAATCACAGTCGTTTTCTCAGCGACGGAAAAGCAGGCAAGGCTCTGTAAGCGTGTAAACACGCCTAAATCACGTCAGAGTTGTTGCTCAGTCAGGCACAGAAAACGTTTTGTGACATGCGCAACGAATGTGGTTTACCAAATTAGCCTGTTTTGCGGCAGTAAATTTGTTGGACAGACAGGCAGGTGCTTAACCGATCGTTCAAGAGAACACTATAAGAATGTCCATAACACTGTTCAAGGCAACTTGGGCATCCATTGGCGGGACTGCGGCTGCGTGTCCCTTTTTAAAGATACGAAAGTTTTAGCGAGACACAGCTCATCTGGGAAATTACAGAAGCTGATTTCACCAGAAAGCTTAATAGTGTGGGCGTTAGTGCCCCCTCTGTTGCGCTGACCCTTAGTCAAGTCTTGTATCTCAACAGATAAAAATCGTAATGTTTTCTTTTTTAAGTGACCATGTTCTTATTGTTAGAACAATGACTTGCTGCTAGATATCCCTTGTGACTCCATTTCATTTTCTGCGCATGCGCGCTCTTGTATATGGATATACAAAATGTGGCAACGCAATAAAATATTGTCAGCGCAGTGTATGTCGTCTCTCGCAGTCCTTGTCCTCCGTGCTGTACGTAATTTTTTATCATGAATTGCCAACTATCCCAAAAAACCATTCTTGTTCAGTATATTTATAATGTTCGATACGACCATTTCTTGCTGACAAATGTTAACAGTGTGATATTTAACTTGAACTTATGCATGACTGCCTGTGTTGTGTTCTTTTAGTAACCAGAGTATGGATGATTTAATAAACCATATTTGTTAATTTGCATACTCACATGCTACAGCAAGCCCTAATCTTGTATTACTGCATCTAAGTGCAAATAATTTTGAAACTTACTATGTATCTTAAAACACTGTCCACCTTTTGTGCTCAGCGAAATCGTTTAATCAACAGTGGTTTGTTTTTATCAGGCCTCCTACTGCACTTTACAGCCAAACAGTAGTAACAGTGGAATATTCATTCTTTTGTATTATAGTAAGAAAATAAACCATTTTCAAACTACATATTGTATACCATACCAGTGCCTTCGGGTTACAAAACAAAATTTTATAGAAAGTGGAATTGTAGTTAGAAAATCTGCTACACAGCACCTTTAACCTAGAGAACTCTCATTTCACAAAAGAGGAAAAACTATGTAGGCACTAAAAAATTTTACATATTTTTCGTGCTCAAGCAATCTTGTTGGAAAGAGAAAATTAGCAATAATGCTCCTTGCTTAAACCTTACATAAAACACGTCTCTGCTTGGAAAGTATTGTTTCAGTTTGAAAAATGTTGGCCAGTTATGCTTTACATAGATTTTCCAAACGTTTCATAATGCTTTGCGATTACATTAGTGTACAGAATAACAGGTGTCTTTCTTGTGCGTTTGCTCTGCATTTCAATTACTTCCCCTAGTTCACGTTTGCAATATTCCTTTTTTTTTTCAGGGCATCAAAACTTGAATTTTCGTTCATTGGAGCCTAATACTGAAAATTTATTCCTTTATGTGGTCCAAAGCACTGGGAGTGCCGCTATACATAGTTTCTTCACTAATAACAGATTTCATCAATACGTATATTTAGATACCTTTGTGGGAATTGTACATGTTTATATTTCATGTGATTTATGTATATATTGTACTCTGTATTGCAGCATGCAATAAATATATTAACATTTTTCTTGAAAATGCAGCATATATCTTACCAGTCTGTGTTGCATGTTATGTGGACCTGGAAATCGTGAGAACTGTTGGTGTTGATATATACATGCTGAAAAGTGTCAAATTTGCTTGGTTGTATTTGTGCAGCGAAGACAGGTTTTGCAATATACACCATGAATTGCTAATACGCAATGTGATCCACACGTATAGGTGTTGTGTATGCCCATCGAAGCTTCAAGGCCGGCTTTTGAACAGTGAGTTTGGTAGCCGAACTTGAACATTCTGGCACACGTGAGAGTTACGCGTGGATCGCTGTAATAGTAGTGATTGAAGGCGTGTACTGCCGAACCTGCCTTCCATACACACTAGAAATAAAAGAGTGTACACCCTTCCAACACCTACGTAGATGGGTGTTAATTTGGACTAGCACCCTTACACCCTGAATTTATTTTGCTGGACACCCTTCCTCTAGGGTGCTATAATTGCACCCCAACTGTAGGGTGTATACAACCGCACCCTTAGGGTGTTCGTCTGGCAACAAACTGATTTACACACTTAAGGGTGTTCAAATGTTTAGTGTGCATGCGCCCCCTTTGTGGTTAAAGCGAGCGCATGAGGCTCATTATTGATTATTATTATTTTGAAATGCAAATTTATTTTAAATGACACAGAGCTCCTAACTATAGTTAGGAGCTCTGTCATAGAAAAGCGGCGTCGCCGTGTTCCGATTCGTCCGTGAGCAAAAGTTTTCGCTTATATATACGTATGTGTGTAACAAAGAGCAGTATATCAGTTCTCCTCGGCTCCGCCTTCAAGGCAGCACAAGATATAGGTACCACATGTCTCGTCACCTTTCCGGAGAAGCGACCAATTTAAACCATTACCTTGCCACTTCTCGTTTTTACCATGGTCGGAGGTGGTTGAGATGCCCTGCTCAGTGATAGTGATATAACTGCTTAAGTGATATTTCGGGACTACAAGGACAGAACCATTTAGAAATTATTCTACATTGTGTAACCCATCACGATCAACTAAAGTCATCTATGAATGGTCAATCAAGGAAGTTCTTATTCATGTAGCATTTAGGAAAAGGCAGTAGAGCTTCCTAATCGCGCAGCAGAGAGCGTGCCACCTGAAATGCATCCGCCTCCTTTGTGGTTAAAGCGAGCGCATGATGCACCTTATTGATGTTATTATTATCTTTAATTGCGATTAGAGTTAGGTGCTCCATGCCTTAGAAAGTTCGGTCTCGCAGTATTCGAATTCGTCCGAGAGCAAAAGTTTTCGCGTATATAAACGTATGTGTATAAGAAATAGGAGCATATGAGTTCTCCTCGTCTCCGCCTTCAAGGCAGCACAAGATTGACGTACCGCATGTCTCGTCACCTTTCCGGAGCAGCGACCAGTTTAAACTATAATCTTTCCACTTCTCGTTTTAAGCGTGGTCGGACGAGGCTGAGACGCCTTATAGCTTTTCAGCTTCACGGTTGACTGCGTACACTCTTAACATTTTAGCACCCTTAAGGGTGTAACAGATTTGTCCCATGAGTGGCACCTTTAATGGGTGTATTGCTACACCCAAAGCAAAGGGGTGTAATTTAACACCCAACAAAGAAAGCACGTTAATATGACGTGATCTTGCCAATGCGTGTAAACCAACAACACCCTTCCTATGTGGGTGTAACACAGACACCACCTTTTCAACATGGGTGTAGCATGGACAACACCCTTCAAAAAAGGTGTTATTCCTGCAAGGAATTTAGGGTTCAGTACAGCCATGTAGTTAATGGACAGACTAGCTGTTGTGAATGCTGCCTAGCCTTAGCTATGGTACTGCATTGTTCTGTATGAGCTCGAATGTGTGAGGCGTCGTCATATTGTGCTTCTGGTCTGTCATGTGGTAGTAACGTGCGACCTTTTGAGGCAAAAATTTTAAATTTCACGATCGCAGCAATGCAAACACCCTATACTTTTCGTCATCATCCTCCGCAGTGATAGTACACTGCCGGCAGGATGCAGAGCGCAATAACAAAGCACGCTGAACTAAGGACACAGGATCTGATGCACCTTGGTGCACCAGTGGTAATCACTCCATGGAAACAGCAACCAACCATTAGCATGATGCTACATGCATTTCTGAAATAAATAAAAACCTCCACTTGGTCAAAACATTTCGCAGCAACACCAGCTTGACCAGGAGGGAAAGACCACAGCTCGTTGTAGCTCATATTGAATGCAATAGAGCACAAGCAACGCATGGATTGGTGACGGCAATCAGTGCAATACTACAGAAGCATAAGTTCGCCCTTCAAGTAGCTTTCTGCCGTTTTAAGCTCATATTTGATACCTCTATTCATCAAAGTTGTCATTTATCTCCACGGGATGCTTCTATTAGTACCTTCACATATATAATGACTTAAAGGTAGCAGTGAAAGCCAAAGAACAAAGTGCAACAAAGCACTTCCACTTAGAAAAATGTTTCAGCATTTACAAACAAAACTGCATGTGTAGCTGTGCATGCTGTTTAGACATAAGTATGCACTATTTCCTGAAATTTAAGTATGCTTCATTTACTGCCAGTAACCTGCTTATACCCGATAATTTAGTTTATTTTTCACCATGTGCTTGCACTGACTATTCCACAGGTATTGTAAGTTAAGCTACAAGGATAACAATTAGTTAGTCTACGGTTACCTAATTGAATAAAATCATTGTAAAACTTCTGACGAAATTCCAGAAAAAAAGTATTTATTATTTCATTAAAGAGAAATGGTTACGTAACAATGTTTGCATATTTTAAAAGTAAGAAGAAAGATTATGAGTAAAACCATACCAATACAAAAACATAAGCACCGAATAATGGCACAGGCTTGTTAAATGAAATTTTAAGCAGAAAAGTTTTTAAAATAACCTCACTGCGAACTATCACATGTTTTCACTCGAAAAGCACTGCGTCTTATCTTAAAGTACAAAAATGACCGGCCACATAAGAAAGAACAAGTCTGAGTGTGTCTATGTGAACAAAAAGATATAAAGTTGGGCGAGTTTACGGTAACATGATTTTGGATTGTAGCACGAAGTGTCACGGACACAGACTAGAAGCATACAGGACAAGCGCTAACTCTCAACTAAATTTTTATTGAAACGAAGAACATATTATATGGTTGATTGAAAAAAAAAACCGCAGCATAAGAACATGACAAGGTATGAAGACATCAGTTAAACATATCTGGAAGTAGGGAAGTCAAAAAGGAAACAACAAAAAGACACTACCTCAGATTAGCACACGTGTTGTGGAGATACTGAAATTGGCATTCTAACAGAGACAATGATGCATGGCTAGCAGAAGTCTCTTCTAATCTTTTTATGTGGAATGCCTCGATTATTTCTCGTGTGGTTTGGCACTTGTGTCTTAAATGAATTTTTAATTCTTCAAATGTTTACAACCGCAATTGAAACAATGTGACGCTAGATGTGAAGAATTAGGGTTGTTAAGTGAGTGTTTGTGTTCTTTTAGTCTAATATTAATGCACCTGCCGCTCTGTCCAATGTAAGTCTTCCCGCATACCAGTGTTACAAGGCACAAAAGGGGACACATGGCTAACGCCGTAATCATCTTTTCTTTTTTGCCACCCTGTTCAAGTTTCCTATTTATCATAGGGCACATGATAGACAACTTGCGGGGGGCCGAGAAAACTGTATCGACGTCATATCTACTGGCGACATTCCGTAAACCATGGGATAATCTCTGCACATAGGGCACCACAGCTAATCCTTTTTTTTTTCTTATTTCTTAGCAGGGCTTTTTACCCATTTTAAATGCTTTTCGCAGGTTAGTGATAATAAATGTAGAGGATAACTAGCCTTCTCAAGCCTATCTATTTGTTGAGAAAACCTTTGTTTCATATTGTGTGGAAATGACTGCATACTCAACTCATACCTCTGCCATAACTAAGTAATGCCCACAATATATATATATATAATTGCCGCGGCGCCATCTGTGCCCAACCACGTTGACGATGCAGACGACGACCTCGTGTGTGCAAGCGAGGCGCCACAGAAGAAGAAGCCTGGTCTGAGCGCTTGCCCTAAGTCTCTCAATTAAATACCGCTCTCCGCTCTTGTCTCTAGTGAACCGTGACACTGGTGGACGTGCTGTGTTTCGCATCATCACCTAATCATAGGGACTGCGAGTAGCCCTGCATCCAGCCCTTCAAGACATCATCCACGCGTCGAGACACCTGTGCACCGCGCAAGCCGCCGCCTGCAAGGTCTGTGCCCGGAATTCGGCCTCTTCCAAGGAGCTTTGTCAGCGACCTCACCGACTCAGGAAATGGCGCTTGCAAGTCCAACACAGGTGACTGTTCAAAACAATCTAGTACCCACTAGCTTCCACGTTGACACGTATAAAGACGCCGAAGACTGGCTGGACCAGTACAAACGCGTAGCTAAGGTCAGTCAGTGGCGTCCGGACCAGAAGCTTTCCAATGTGTACTTCGATCTTGAAGGTAGCGCAAGGACGTGGTTCCGAAATCGCGAGGCACATTTGACAACGTGGGACGAATTTCCCGTCGGCTACTTGACACCTTCGGAAGCACTGATCGCCGACATAATGCACTACGCCGTCTCGAGTTGCGCATTCAGAAGCACAACGAAAGTGTTTCGATGTTTGCCGAGGACATGTCTCGTTTGTTTCGCCGCGCCTATCCCAACATGCCTGATTCGAAGAAGCTGAGCTACCTCATGCGCGGCGTCAAAGAACAGCTATTCGCTGGTCTCGTGCGTAACCCGCCTACAAGAGTGGAAGAGTTCATTGAGAAAGCCACAGCAATCGAGCGGGCGCTGCAGCAGCGTTGCCGGCAATACGAACACGTGATTAACGATGCGCCTGCAGGAGCCGCAGTACTGACAGTGACAAACGAGACCTCGCTGCGTGAACTAATAAGGGAGATTGTGCGCGAGGAGATTTCGAAGCAAACTGCGACACCGAAGGAGTTCCATGTTGCTTCGATCGCTGAAGTTGTCCGCCAAGAAATCCGGCAAGCATTTGCATCACCTGAGCCACTCTCAACCCTGTCCTGAACCACGCTTCGAGCCGCGCGCATACAGCTACGCCGACACTGTTCGTCGCCTGCTTTCTTCCGGGCCAGTAAAGCAGTACCACCAGCGGCCACCTATTGCTGCCTGAATGCAGAGGGAGCATTTCAAGCAACCCCAGCTTCGCAGGACCGACATGTGGCGCACTGCTGATCGCCGACCATTGTGTTTTCATTGTGGCGAACCAGGGCACATTCATCGTTTTTGCTCTCATCGCCAGGGTGGCATCCAGGAAATGTCACCTGCCCCTCCGCGAGTTTAAAGAGATATCAGAGTGTTTTAGTTGAGCGTGTTTACGCTCCGCTAAGCAGTTAAGCGGAGCGGAAGCGCGAATGCGCATGCGCCGTCCGCTTAACCGTAAGCGGGATAGCGGAGCGAGGAACACGGTCCGCTTAGAAGCTGCCTGAGCGGAGCGTGCCGCGCAGCACTTTGGCTAGCGTTGGCGTCCGAACGGATTGGATTGGATGCCGAAAGCAAGCGCGCTGGCTAACACGTGGCGTTCCCCAAGACGGCGCTTTATTTTCCATTGGATAAAATGGACCGGTAACGCATTACAAGCGCACGTCTAGATACTTCATGGAGAAACAAGTTATATAATACATATATACGTTTTACGGTATAAGAGTGATCATAAAGTGTTTTTATTTTCTTTCATTACCCCGAATTTAGCCAGGGGGCGCTGCAACTACGAAAGGTCCGCTCCGCTACGCTAAACGTGCAACTAAAACGTGAAAATCGCCCGCCGCTCCGCTGTGGCTTAGCGGGGCCGCTCGGAGCGGAGCGTACCGTAAAGGCGCTCAACTAAAACACTCTATCGACGCTTCGACGACAGTGTCACTCGGGAACAAGGCATCTCAGCTAATCTTCGGTCGCGCTCGCCGTCTCCATTGCGTTATTCTTCGCCGAACCGTCGCAGTTTCGCCGACGCGGTGAGAGGCCGCTCTCTAAGCCCACGGCGGGGAAACTGAAATCGGCGACCTCCGGGGGGAAGGTTGCAAGTTGTGGAACCACCAACATTACAGAGAAACGAGCAGAGCAACGCGGAGAAACGGAACGCCGACGAATTTGTGAGTGCTAACCTACTCTTAACGATTGATGGGCACGAAGGGACAGCTTTAGTTGATACTGGCGCATACTTTTCGATAATGAGTGAGCAGTTGGCGCACCTGCTTAAGAAAGTCAAAATGCAATGGGTGGGCCCTTATATTCAAAATGCCGGGGGCCAGATAATGACACCTACAGAAAAATGTACTGCACGACTCCAGGTAGGAAATACAGCTTTTGTTGCCACTTTTATGATTTTAAGAGTGCTGCAGATCACTCATCGTTGGAATGGACTTCTTGCGGGAGTACGGCGCCGTGGTTAACATACGGGACGGCGAGATAACCTTGTCAACTAGTACAGAGACCAGCAACGACGAAGAGCGCCAACCTACATCATTACGTGTCGCCGACGACGACGTCTGCATACCACCACTATCATGCAGTCTTGTCTCCGTGAGTTGCGGAGAACAGTTTAACAAGGACGATGTAGCCGAAGAACTAACTGCACTTCTGTTCCATCAAGGTGTTGCCATCGCTCGTGGTATCATCAGCCTGATCAGTGGTCGCACAGAGGTACTTCTGACAAATTTCACCAATGAACGCCGGCACATCAGTCAAGGCACCGCTGTGGCATACTTTGATGAAATTGACCACGTTCTATACTGCTTTGCTGTAAAAGAGGAATCGACCACCGATACGATGCCACATGCACCCGTCGTCGACGTTGACCCAGGTCTAGCGCCGCAACAGAAACAAAGTCTCAAGGAACTGCTTGACGATATTAAGGACTGCGTCTCTACAACGTCCCGAGTGCATCAAACACCACTGATGAAACACCGCATCATTACGGAGGAAACAGCAATACCCATCCGACAGCATCCCTATCGTGTGGCTGAGAAAAAACGTGAAGCAATACAGCAGCAAGTCAAGAAAATGCTCGAAGACGATGTCATCCAGCCGTGAAAAAGCCCTTGGGCATCACCCGTGGTACTCGTTAAGAAGAAGGATGGTAGCCTGCAGTTTTGTATCGATTATCGCTACCTCAATCACGTTGCAAAAAAGGATGTGAATCCCTTACCAGGCATCGATAATTCCCTCGACAGGTTACGGCATGCACGGTACTTCTCATCGATGGACTTAAAGAGTGGATGCTGGCAAATAGAGTTAGATGAGCGGGATCGCGAAAACACTGCTTTCGTAGCGCCTGATGGGCTCTGTGAATTCAAAGTTCTCCCTTTTGGTTTGTGTTCCGCCCCAGCCACGTTCCAAAGACTAATGGATACTGTTCTCTCAGACCTTAAGTGGAAGACTTGTTTAGTCTACCTAGACGATGTCATTGTTTATTCTGCCACATTTGGTGAACATCTCAGACGGCTACGGTCGGTTCTTCAAGCCATACGGTCCGCTGGGCTTACCTTAAAACTTGAAAAGTGCCACTTCGGCTATGAAGAACTACAGTTTTTGGGCCACGTAGTAAATCGCACAGGTGTCAGACCGGATCCTGAGAAAATCTCAGCCATCGCAAAGTTTTCAAGGCCTACAGACAAAAAGGCAGTCAGACGCTTCCTGGGCCTATGCGCATATTACCGGCGATTTATTGCGCATTTTGCACGCATCGCCACCGCTCACCTGCTTAACTAGAGAAGATGTCACATTTGTGTGGGGCGCGGAGCAGGAGGCGGCATTTAACGAGTTGCAGCACCGTCTACAAACACCGCCCATTCTTGCCCACTTTGACGTAGATGTGCCGACAATGATCCAAACCGATGCCAGCAACGTAGGTCTTGGCGCCGTCCTTGTTCAGCGGCAAGACGGCGCGGAGCGAGTCATCGCTTACGCGAGTAGAACATTGTGACGTGCCGAGTCGAACTACTCCACCACAGAGAAGGAATGCTTGGCGCTAGTATGGGCAGTTACCAAGTTCCGCCCGTACATATGCGGCCGCCCATTTCAAGTTATAATTGACCACCATTCTCTCTGTTGGTTGACCAACATGAAAGATCCATCTACACGTTTGGCACGCTGGAGCCTACGGCTTCAAGAGTACGACATGACGGTGGTCTATAAATTGGGAAGGCAGCACTTTCCAGATAGCCGATCGAGTCGTCAGGCGGAGATCCGCAGGCTTTTTAGGAGTTGCTGATGCAGCCACCATCTCTCAACAACAGCAAGAGAACCAGGAGGTCATTTCACAAACTGATTTCTTAGAAGGCCGCACCACAAACAAGCCCAGATTGTTCTCAAGGCACCTGTCATCATTCTGCCTACGCAACAGTGTTCTTTGCAGGAGGAATTTCTCTTCAACAGGGAGTCGCCCCTAAAAACTCTCCCCTATGAAATTTTGCAGGCCTGTCCCGATGAAGCTACCTCAGGTCACTTAGGCTACACAAGAACATTAGCACGGATCAAAGAGAAGTATTACTGGCCGCGGCTCGCAGCACAGGTGAAGCACTACGTTCGAACGTGCCTTGACAGTCAGCGTCGAAAAGTGCCACCTACGAAACCTGCCGGACTATTACATCCCGTTCCAGTGCCGGAAACACCGTTTGTATAAATTGGGATGGACCTTTTTGGCCCGTTCCCAATATCTGATACCGGAAATAAGTGGATCATAGTCGCGACAGATTACCTCACGCGATATGCTGAAGCCAAGGCACTTCCTAGCAGCACAGCAGCCGAGGCCGCACAGTTCTTCATCGAAAACGTCGTCCTAAGGCACGATGCTCCAGCGGTCATCGTAACCGAAAGGGGAACCGCGGTCACGGCTGAACTTTTGCGGACTGTACTCAAGCTCAGTGGCACGGCACACAGAAGGACGACAAGTGAACTATAAGTGAACTAACCGACTGGGATCCCGTACTGCAGATGCATATTCAAGTTTTGAGCGTATTAGCATCTTGTAAAGGTGTAGTTTTAAAGTAGGCAGTGCTTTGGAAAAGTTGCACTGTAAGTACCCGAGCAGCTGAATAGCATTGTTAATGAAACTCCATATTGGTGCAACTTAAATTATTTGTAACGTGTACACCAATATATTTATAGGACATGAAATCTAAGTGAACATTGTACAAATGGTAAGTGAAAGGATTAGAATTAGATCTGGATATCGCAGTTTTTATTTGTTAACTACAAAAGGTTCATGTACAGTTTGAATCAAATCAGTAACTTGGCTAGCCCTACACCCTAAGAGATGGCTAGAACAGGCAACTTCACACAGCTGGCCTACTCCACACTTCTCAAACATGACAAACCAATAAAATCAAATTTTCTTTCTCTTCAAACAGCAGATGACATACCTGAGGACAGTGTGTTCACAAAAAAGTTTATGAAATATACTTGAAGTTTGGCTTAACATTCATCCAATCAACAGTGGACGAGCAAGGGAAGCCTCAGCATGGGAACTTATCTTCGTCACGGCCCTCACAAATATGTTTGATTGTTGATTGCTGCAGACTGATGCTTCCCTTGCTCACCTCTGTTACTCAACTGAAGTGTCGAACTCTTGGTAACCTTTCTGCATTGTTTGAACATGCAAATCGAGATGTTTCTTCAACATGAAACCGTAAATTGCATTTTACAAGGATCTGTGAGCATTATAATTGGGCATACTTATATGTTTATTTAGTGTTCTTGTTTATACCCAATATTTTCAGAGGACCTTGTAAGCGCTGTCGTCTCCGCAACGTTCCTCGCCTTCCTAAGAGTACTCCACTTGTGTCAAAGCCTTTACTGCTGCGCCTGAACACTAAATGTGCAGCAGAAATATCCAAAATACACAATATGTGATCTAAAATTTAGCATAGTGTTTTTTTTTTCCTCTACACTTCGTGCCTATCGTCAATGTGTTATGAAAACACTAATATTGTAGCTTGAGCTTACCTTACTGACAGTACATCTTTGCCGAGGACTTCATAAGTTCCTTTTTTTTAATCTAGCTGAAATCGTCGAATGCAGACAACATACGTATAGTATGAAACACGTCAAACAGCACTGTACGCAACACAAGTACGAGTGTAGCCAAGCATAATATCGTCTTGCTTTAGCGGCACGCCAGACACGATGAGAAAACTTCGCTCGATTTCAGCTTTCAATTATGTCAAAAAGATTGCTATCTGTGTTTCTGTATGTTGTAAACTGAGTTGCTGACAGCATTAGCTCCACCTGACCTGTACGAAAATTGTGGGCATGTACTGCTTCATTCACGATTGACAATAAACAATGTAAGTTTACTTGTCTGACGTGTTTTCTTGCCAGTTGAGGCCTCTCGATCACCTGGCGATATAATAAAGAGGTCTCCTCGATTTGGCTGCACTTTTTGAACTAGTTCAGAAAAGTGTCGTGCCAGTGCAGCGCCAGTTCTTGAAGTGTGAGTGTAGCGCGACACTAGCGCTTGCGGTGCAGCGGTCAAATCGAGGACAAAAGTGCAGAAACGTACAGGCCTTCGTCTGCTGCGACTGGGCGGCTGTGGCTTTTCTTTTGTTGGTGTGTGCCGCGAGCGTAAACGTGTGCGCAATAGCCTTTTTGGTCCTGTGGAAAGAATTCATGTATTAGTACATGGAAATTAGTTCAACTTCGGCATCATTATTCAGAAAGCATGACCAAGCGCGGTTTCCACACCTTTCTGAATAATGCATGGCACAACGGTTCAAAAGACTGACCGATGTGGTTTGGCGCAAACTTAACGTCGAGGTAGCTGTAAGCTCGTAAACATTAATAGCGTCCTCGATCACCCGCACCGGTGCGCACCGGGGCGCCTTGGTGCGCACTTTCATCCTCGATCAACCGCACTGGTGCGCACCGACCATCCTCGATCACCGGAAGCGCACCCTGTTGGAGCGGTTTCCCGTTGCCCCGTCTCGCACCGAGAAAATCGGCGGTGCGCCGGGGTGCAATCCCAGCAAGCACTGCGGGACGTGCGACGCGCGCGCGCACTGCCGACTGCAGAACCGCGGACGCTCTGGCCCGATAGCTGCGCAAGCTGCGGTTGCAACGAAGTTGACGGAGTTAGCTAGTGGAGATGTCGGCAATGAGAAAGGCAGCGCTCCTAGTTGCTGCAATAGATGAGCTTTTTTCAAGTTCGTCTGACAGCGAAGACGACATGCTGAGCGACCTCGTCCAAAAACAATGTGGTGAAGAGCGGCCGAAAGTAGACAGGTTCGTTGAACAGGTCGTCAGGAACGGGTCGTCAGGATTAATTATAAAATCCATTGGTGTTTGCTTGCAACCAGGTATGTCGGAGCACGCAGTTTGACAAGGTTCGAGCGCTTGCCGCAGATGCTCAGCACCTGCAAACAATAAAATGTGCGCGCGCGCCTGTTCGCGCACGTTTTTCGCGCCAGGGGCAATGTAGCGCTGCAGGCAAGCACCCTGCACGGGGTGCAGTTTTGTCCTCGATGTTGACCCTCCGCAGTGCGCCACCACGGCGGTGCAAATCGCACCATTCTGGTTTCGGGGCAACTCCGGGGCAAGGTGATCGAGGACGCTATAATACAAACGACTGTGACCTGAGGGAAAAATCCCGGCCTCCAGTGCACTTATCAGCAGTTGAAACCGGAAAGCGCCCTTAACAAGATGCTGCGTACACATCCTAAAGAAAACCGGCGTCCGTGCTGCGTTACTAATAACAGGCGCCGTCGACGCCGTCTACCAACACCCGCACGGCCACGGAGCCGCGTGTGTCGTCTGCTATCAAAAGCCTTGCACTACGTGCACGAGAAAAGAACTTGCGGAGAGACTAGTGCCGAAGTGTACATGAACTCGTGCAGCACGACGTCAAATCGAGTGACGAAGTGCAGGTGGCGCTAGCTGCACTGGAAAATCGAGTGCTAGAGTGCTGCACTCCCTGAACTAGTGCAGAAAGTGCAGCCAAATCGAGGAGACCTAAGGTATCGGTAGTCATTTTAGGGTATCCTACACACGAACACCGCTCCGAAGGCGGTAGCAAAACGCCCAAAACCAGCTAATGAGCAGCGCAACGTACCCCACCAGCCGCTACCATAGCAGCCATATTGCTCACTACATAATCATGATGATATTAGTTTTGATTTTGCCAGCGCCACCCTCGGTCGCATACTTTAGTTCACAACGCCACCGCTACTCTTATTTCCGTTGCACTGTGAAAGGTACAGTTTCCCTCCTCTAAGTTTGTACAGGTGTTCTGTGGCTGCACGACCGTAACTCTATCTGTACATCGTCCACATAGACGGAGTAGAAGAGTGTGCGAGGTAATATAGTTTGTAGGGAGTTCATTTTAACAATAAATAGCGTACAGCTCAGTACTCCACTCTGCGGTACTCCTGTCTCCTGTACAAATGGTCGAGACTGCACGTTGCCAACTCTAACACGAAATGTCCTGTCAGAGATATAATTTTCAATTATTCTCAACAGGTTGCCGCCAACGCCCATTGCAGAAAGATCCCGAAGCGCCACTTAGTATCATACGCCTTCTCCATGTCAAGAAACACTGATAACACAAGCTGTTTGTGGACAAACGCATCCCTGATGTACATTTCCATGAGTACAAGCTGATCTGTCGTCGATCTGCCTTCTCTGAAACCACATTGATATGGATCTAATTTCTTGTTTATTTCTAGATAATGTACCAGGCGACTGTCCTCAAAAACTTTGCATAAGCAGCTCGTCAATACTATAGGCCTATAACTATTTGCCAAAGAAGGGTCCTTACCCGGTTTCAAAATGGGAATTATGATGGCCTCTTTCCAAGCAGAGGGAATGTGGCTGGACGACCATATAGAATTGTAGAGACAAATAACGGTTTCTTGTGTTTCAGACGGCAGATGTTTTAGCATTTCATATAGGATGCAGTCAGAACTGAGGGCAGATTTGTTGCAGCTGTTCAGGGCTGCCTGAAGCTCTGCCATGCAAAAAGGTCTATTGTATGCCTCGCATTTTGTGCTTTTCCGTTCTAGTGGTTTTCCTTCTATTTCCCTTTTGTACCTTTGGAATGTTTCAGAGTAGTGCGACGAGCTGGATATCTGTTCGAAATGTGCGCCAAGAAAGTTCGCCTGATCTTCCTTGCTGTCGCCTTGAGTATTCGCCAAAGGCAGCGAGTAAGGCTGTCGACCCTTTATTCTATTCACTCTATTCCAAACCTTTGTTTCATCAGTGTAAGAGTTAATGCCCGATATATGCTTTCTCCAACTCTCTCTTCTAGCTTGTTGCCGCGTTCTCCGACCCTGGGATTTGACCTGCTTCAAATTGACTAGATTTTCTGCTGTCGGAGAATTCCGAACTAAACCTTGTTCTGCTTCTTACGCGCTATTCGACACTCATGGTTCCACCACGGAAGACGGCGTTTTGTGGACAATCCACTTGTTACAGGGATACATTTGGAGGAGGTGTCAAGGAGAAAAGCCGTAAAATATTTAACCGCAGCATCTATGCTTAAAGCACTCGTGTCGTCCCAGGATAAAGAAGCAAGATTTTTGAACTTTTCCCAGTCAGCTGAGTCAGTTTTCCAGCGAGGTAATTGTGGTGGACAATCATTAGACATTGGTGTGCATAGAACTACAGGGAAATGGTCATTCCCGCAAGGGTTTTTAATAACTTTCTATTTAAAGTAAGGAAGAAGAGTAGGAGATGCAATGCTAAGATCTATTGAGGAGTATGTTTTGTTTGCCAGATTATAGTACGTGGGCTCCTTCTCATTCAAAAGACATGTACCTGAAGAAAAAAGGAACTGTTCAATCAAGCGACCTCTCGCGTCACAGCGCGAGTCGCCCCATAAGTTGATGTGTGCATTTAAATCTCCAAGCACAAGATATGGTTCAGGTAACTGATCTATTAATGTTTGGAATTCTTGTTTGTGAAGCTGAAAATGCGGCGGTGTGTATAAAGAGCAGATGGTTATCAGTTTATTTAAAAGTACAGCACGAACGGCCACTGCCTCAAGGGGTGTTTGTAGCCGTAAGTGTTGACAGGCTATAGATTTGTCAGCTATGATGGCTACGCCGCCAGATGATGCGAGGGCATCATCGCGACCCTTCTGAAATATAACATAGTGACGAAGGAAGTGTTTATGTTTAGATTTCAAATGAGTCTCTTGGACACACAGCACTTTTGGAGTTAGTTCATTAAGGATTTCTTGGACATCATCTAGGTTGCAAAGCAGGCCTCTGATATTCCATTGAATAATCAGTGTATCCATATCAAAAGAAATGTTGTGCTATGTGTCAAAGAGAATGAACTTGGTTTAGCTTACAGTGCCCTTTTAGGGCACTGTAATTGGAGTTTTGTCTCTTCTGGAGTGGTCGACAAAATCGCGCCGCTCCTTAGGCGTCAACTGCGCCTTCTGACTGGGTGTTGTGTCCATGGCCTCTTGAGAAGCACTGGACACGCGCTCCTGCGAGCGGTGTGTTTTCCGTGAAGGCCTTGTCTCGAAAGACAAGGCCTTAGAGCCTACTGTCCGGGTGGTTGATGGGTTTGTCTTGACCTCTGAGCTGGGCTGACTGGTGCCAGCACTAGCAGAAGCCTCCACTGTGGTCAAATTCGGGAGAGGTAGGGCAGCCTTCGCTGCTCCCACCATGGGGGCGTGTGGCGTTGCCGCACTCGCTACGCTTGGTGCTGGCGTCCGCCAAGTGCCGTTGTGGTACTGCCCCCTGACGTACCGCTTCGGCGAAAAATGCACTCTGTGCAAATGTTGGTGAGATGCGTTGTCTTGGTTCTCTGAAAGTTATGTGGCCGCGCGCGGGCATTACGTCGGACAATAAACGGCCCTTGTTTTCTTTTACCTTTGTCGCAATTATTTTTTTCTTTTTTCTAGACTGCGCATGATTGAGAATATGCAGGGTGGTCACCATTACAATCGCTACAACGCGGTTCAGCCTTACAGTCATCTGCAGAGTGATCATTGATGCCACATTTCGCACATGTTAGCCGCCCTCGGCACTCCTGGGAAGCATTACCAAACCTCTGGCATTTAAAACAACTTCGAGGGTTTGGGATGTACGGTCGTACTCTGATTTTCGTATATCCAGTTTCTAATGTCTCTGGTAATGTGCTAGAGCCAAAGGTAACAATCAGGTGCTTAGCTGGCAGTTCCTTGTTGTCCCGTCTGATCTTTATTCTTTGTACACTTATTATGTTTTCATCCTTCCAGGAGTTCTTCTTCAGTCAAGTCCATTAAGTCAATGTCAGAAATTATGCCTTTGGCCATATTCAGGGTTCGGTGTACTGTCACACTGACAGAGATGTCTCCAAGTTGTAACAGGTTCGTTATCTTGTCGTGTTGTGCTTTGTCTTTTAGTTCTAGTAATAGGTCCCCACTAGCCAGCTTGGTGATATTATAGCCGCCTCCAATGGTCTCTGCAAGATGCTTCGCCGCAACAAATGGTGAAATTGTTCTTGCTATCTTCTCAGGTTTATCACTGTGGACAACGTGAAATTTCGGCAAAGTCTGAGTGCCTTTTAGAAAAAACTGAAATGTAGCATCGGTGCGCCCCCTTTTAGAGGGACGATCGGTACAGAAGGGGTTGGAAGTTTCCATGAAATGTGTTGAGTATTCAGCGACGGTGCCCGTCACCCCCCACTGAGCCCAACAAGGGGACAAGGCAGGGTATGCGGTGAAGCAAGTCCTACCATGCCAACTGCACATCGTCGCTATAACCACATATTTTATAACCAAGGTAGGTCATAGCACACCAGGTTAACCCTCGCCGCCAGGAATGTTGGAAGTTATAAAAAGAAAAAAGAAGACAAGAAAGACTAAAAGTGAGAGGGAAAGACGAAGGTGTGCGAAGAGAGGCAGGAAAAGGCGACTGCCGATTTCCTCCAGGTGGGTCAGTCTGGAGGTGCCGTCTATGTGAAGCCGAGACCGAAGATGTGTGTTGCCTCTGCCGGGGGGCCTTAAAGGTCCAAACACCAAGCATCGGCTCAACCCCCAGGATCCCCCTTTCCCCAGACACGGCTAAGCCGCGCAAGGCTACACGCGGGAGTGGCCAACCCTCGTGTGCTCGGGTATGTGGTGTCGCAATGCACCAAACGCCTGCTGACGCAGATGCCCCTCCAGGGATCCAAAATGACTCCTAAACCTCGCCGTGCTATTTCGCTGTGCAGAATCGACCAAAAAAGATGCCGCCGAGGCGCGCGCAGGTAGGAGGCAAGAAGCAATGCACTGGTGCTAACATTCTTTATTTATTCTTTATTCAATGAGTGCCCCGCTTTGCCAGAAAGGCGTAACAGCAGGGGGGTTACAGACTTAAATAGAACACTTCTTCATCTATACAGCACACTTGCGTCTCTTGCAGCCGGTTCCAATCTCTGATGGTCATCACAAAGAAGGAATTGTAAAACATAGTTGTCCTTCCACGGTACTCTTTCACTTTGTGTCGGTGATCATTTCTACTGGATATGTAATTGGGTTGATAAAAGTAGTTATTATAAGCAATTCCAGTGTTACCATGAAAAATACGAAAGAAAAACTTCAAGCGCAGTTTTTTTCTGCGTAAAGAAAGCGATTCCCAACCCAATTCCGTTTTCATAGCGGTACCGCCCTAAAACAAACCGCGCAGCTCTATTCTGAATTTTTTCAAGTTTATCTATAGACCTGGCCTGCATCGGGTCCCATACAGGGCATGCGTACTCTAAAATCGGCCTAATACAGGTGAGGTAGGCTGTGTTCTTTAAATTCTGGGGTGCCCATCTTAGGTTCCGTTGGATAAAGTTAAGAGCCCTTGCTGCTTTACCAACAACATAATCAATATTAGCATTCCATGAGCAATCATGCGATAAAACAACACCAAGATATTTGCATGTCGGTTCAGTAGCAATCACATACATATTCAGGCTGTAAGATGTTTCAATTTGTTTCTTTTTTTTTTGGAAACACGCATGTGCACACACTTTTTTGGGTTCAACGTCATTTGCCACTTCCGGCACCACCTTGTAATACGATCCAAATCGTCCTGCAAAGAAACGCCGTCACTTGCGTCCCTAATCTGCCGATATAAAACACAATCGTCGGCAAATAAACGCATGCGCGATGAAATACCCACAGAAATATCGTTAACAAAAATGAGGAATAAGAGCGGTCCAAGGACGGAGCCTTGTGGCACGCCTGACGATACACCAACATAGGATGAACACCTCCCATTTAAAAGCACGCATTGACGCCTGTCGAACAAGTAATTGGTTATCCAAGTTAGTACATTCTGGTCAAAATTTAGAATCTGCAGTTTGACGAGGAGAAGGGAGTGCGACACGGTGTCGAAGGCCTTTCGAAAATCTATGAAGACACCATCTGTTTGCCCACCCTCGTTAAAGTTTGGAAGCCAACTCATGAAAAAACTCTACAAGTTGCGTGGTACAAGAAAATCCTTTGCGAAAACCGTGCTGCTCATTTATCAGAACATTATTATCTGTAAGATGGGTCAATATGTGCTTAAATAGGATATGTTCAAAGAGTTTACATGATATCGATGTTAATGAAATGGGCCGGTAATTTGTTACATCTTTTTTTGAGCCACCCTTATGAACCGGAACAACATGGGAAATTTTCCAATCATAGGGTAAAGTGCCTGTTGAAAGGGACTTAGTGTAAATTATGTAAAGGTAAAGCGAAATGGGCGCAGCACATCGCTTCAGTACACGAGGAGAGATACCATCAGGACCAACTGCTTTGGATTCGTCTTGGCTTTCAAGAAGAGAACGTATACCACGAACACTCAGTTCCACCGGCGGCATCAGTGGAAACGTGCTTGGGTGCGGTTGGGAAGGAGCGTCATGCTTAGGTAAAAACACGGATTGGAAATACGTATTTAAACATGTAGCTTTAGCTTCCTCATCGACTGTAACCGTATCATTAAAATTCAGTTCGCTGACTCCAATATTATCAGATCTGCACTCCTTGATATAATGCCAGAACGACTTGGGATTAGTTTTCATTTTATTATTGAGCCCCTCAAAATATCTCTCTTTTGCTTTTTCGACACTTGCTTTATACTGCTCCGTTAATGCTTGTAATTCTTTCGCGTGCTCACTGCTTCCAGTTTTCTTTAATTTACGGAAAACTCGTCGCCTTCTCCTGATTTCTCTCAAAATACCTGACGTCATCCATGGCTTCTTGAATTTATTAATCTTGCCTGCTTGCATCGCAAGTATATACTTATCCACAAGGGCTAACACCTTATCCCTAAACTTAAGCCATAAATCGTTTACACCATCGGTTTCAGCAAGGCACTCAAACACGGGCAAATAATCTTCTAGCTTTTGAGCTATGCTTGAGTAGTCACCCTTGCTGAATAGAAAAACCTTTCTAGTTGCACAACTTAAGGTTCTTCTGCTCTCTTTTTTAATCTCTGCAACAACTGCCATGTGGTCACTGATACCTGGAATAACACTGACATTATTCACCAAACTGGGGTTATTCGAGAACACGAGGTCTAGAACGTTATTATTTCGAGTTGGGCAAGTAACAAATTGAGTAAGACCGAAATTGTCAATAATATTTTTCATTTCTATGTTTACACGGCACCCAGTGCTGCTTACACACATTCCATCACGCCATTCTAAGTCTGGCAAGTTAAAATCACCAGCAAGAATGAATGGTCTGCTTGAAACTTCAGAGATAATTTCATTCAGCGATTGAAGTGTATTGTAATCAGAGTTCGGTGGTCGGTAAAATGCACCTACGGCGAACGAAGAATTATCATCTAGGGTTACTGAGCACCAAACAGATTCGACATCACACGGGATGTCTAAGGCGGCAGATTTCAGGGAACTTCGCACAAGTAAAAATACACCGCCCCCATGGCTCGACCTATCTCTCGATACGCGACAAATTCGCTCGGAAAGACTTCACTATCGCCGATATCACGGTTCAGCCATGATTCCGTGCCAATAACTACGTCAGCTCTCACCGTCTCAATTAGTCCTGCCAATTCTTCCATCTTATTCATTAAGGTACGGACACACTGGCGGCAAGACGCGCGCGGCACGCCGCCGGTGGCAAGAACGCCGCGCGGCAGAGAGGCCACATCGGTTGTGCGCGCGGCGGCAGCCGCGGAGTCACGTGCCAGCGCTGATCTCGCCTTGTCTCGAACTGCGCGAGCATAGGCGCGATATCGCGGTTGTCGCGCGCTTTTTCCTGGCTCGGTTAGCAGATACCGCGCTGATCGCGTTGATTCCTGCAATGGCAGATGCAGACGACGATGTTCTGACGACGATGAGCGTTTTGGTCAGTGTGTGTTCTCTGCTGTTGCGACGGCGGCGCGCGCAAAAGGCACGCAGACGAAGCACTAGCGCTGTTTGTCGCGGCTGGCTCGGAGTGCTCGGTCGTCGATCGTGGTTCCGCCGCCGCCGCTGGAAGTTAACTTGGGCAGTAGCCACGAGGTGGCGCTTAGGAGAAAGCCCGGACGTCTCTCATTGGTTCGCGGCACGCGGCAAGCCGCCGAAAATGGCTCCTTGACCCATCCTCTGCGCGGCAGACCAAACCGGTTCCGCGGCAGGTTTCGCGGCACGCGGCGCGCCGCCGGCGGCGTGCCGCGCGCGTTTTGACGCTAGTGTGTCCGTACCTTTACACTTCTACAGTTTATTAAAACGGCGATCAGGTTGTGCCGTGTTATTATTTTTTTTTTCAGGCAAGCAACATTTTTTTCTTTTTAGTGGAGCAACTACCTTCTTTTCGTCATCCCATACGTAAGTTTTTTCACCAGAGTAAGCCTATCAAAATTCACCAAATTTCTTTTTCTTGCATTTAGGCAGCCAGCACACCTGAAACAGCCAGCTTGACTGCGGGTGTGTTACCGAAGTCACCAGTGAAGCATTTGAGCGAAAGCCTCACCTCAGGCAACACAAAGAGCCACTTCTCAAATGTAAATGATACTATTTTTCTCAGACGACACCTACACCTCGCCTCCCATTTCCCCCTTTCAGACTCCACCAAAAAAAGATGCCAAGGAGGCACGTGCAAGAGGCAAGAAGCAATGGCACTGGTATTCACATTCACCCAATTTATTTCTTTTTCTTACATTTAGGCAGCCAGGACACCTCAAACAGCCACCTTCACTATGGGTGTGTCACCCAAGTCACCAAAGAAGTAATTTGAGAGAAATCCACAGGCAATGAAAACAGCCACTTCTCCATGTAAATGATGCTCTGTCGCTCAGACTACTCCTATATCTCGCCATGGTAAAAAAGATGCCCTGGAGGCACGTGAAGGTAGGAGGCAAGAAGCAATGCACTCGTGTTGACATTCACCAAATTTATTTATTTTTCTTTCATTTAGGCAGCTACCACATATCAAGCAGCCACCTTGACTGCAAGTGTGTTACCCAAGTCGCCAATGAAGCATTTGAGCGAATGCCACAGGCAAGGAAAACAGCCACTTCTGAATGTAAACGATACTATTTCTCTCAGACGACTCCTATACCTCGCCATGCCACTAAGCTTGAAACAATAAGTTAGTGATCTGTATGTGCTTTTAGATATAAAAAACACGTTTGAATAATGAACATACACCTGCCGCAACAGTTTTTTTATTTTTGAAGTAACAATAGTGTACAAAATATCGACATCAGCGCTCGCGCGTCGTCTGTCTGCAAGATCGCTTTGCAAACACCTGCACGACGATGCCATACATCAAAAACTGTTGCACCATTTCATTTTTTGGTAGCTTATTGCACAGCCAACTATGTAAGAATTAGGCGTGCAATGTATAACTGAAAAAAATCTGTGTTGGAAATATTGCCACGTAGTAGTGACGGTAAATAAATAGTGCCGGCTCAATCGCAACGATAGCGGCGAGCAATGTCGGCAATCGTAGAAAATCTCATCTGCGGGTCAAGCGCGTCGGTTTGCATACGGCAGTCGTCGAAAGTTACAGCCTATTCGCTGGTGCCCGCGCGCCTTCCAGAAACTACAACACAATTCGTGTCGCGTATGCAATCAGATTAGCAAGGTTCGTCGACAACAGACAGGACCATCGATAACATTCGCGAAACTTCCGATACGTTCAGGCGCATCCTGCACCGAGCGATAACGTTTAACGTTTTTTATCCGGTGAAATACGGTAACCGGATACAGATAAAGCATCCGTGTCAGTATAATTATGCTTGTTGGTGCATGAGAGAAACGTGAAAAAGTGGGTTCTGAGAAAATCAGCAAAACAGAATTGAAACACCTGTAGCACTCAAAAAAAGAAAAATAGAATAGCTAAAATGTATGTAATTCGTATCTTGTCTCCCCCCCCCCAATTCTTGATTCTGCCAAATCTAGCCCATGGAGCAACTCTATTATTCTAGGTTGTTTTGATGCATCAACACCGCATCCGGAGGCCTTCACATTGAGTGTATTGCTACAAAACATTTTCACAGTGTAAGGGCCACGTTCTATTGTAACTGGTTTCCACATATCAAGTTTGCCTTTCTTTACATTAATGAAATGACATACCGTCAGATAATACAAGCTTGAGAATTAGAGGGTTTTAATAGGAGTCTTTCGTTGCCCTTTGCCAAGTCGTACTATTGAAGCACTTATTCGAATGTATGGGAGCAGCTCATTTGCATAGTATAAGAAATATATAAACAGGTTATTTTCACAATTTATACACTTCGTCACCACAAAAAGAAAAATTGCAGTTTATTGTTTTCAGCCTGCTATGATGTTTTGACTGAGAAAGATATATTCAATTTGTTCTGCGAGGCACGCAATAATTGCTGTGGCATATTATTTTTTTGCACAACACTGCATACAGTAGCCAGCCATTATTAAAACTCAGAAGAAATTAATAGCACAATGCATATGATCAGGCACATAGCATATTATTGCATTTTCTTAATTCATGCCAGAACGACGACCACAGGCGTCCTTCTCCAACAAGGTCAGCATCCATCGTGCCTCCTTACCATCGGGCTTCACACCCTCAGCACGTTCAACCTCAGCTTTGTGGTGTTTAAAACAACCTCAAGTGCGTCTTACGGTTCCAGGGATAAGAAAGAAGACCATCCTGCCTACCTTGGCCTTGAAGCAAGCAGCTCTGGATTGTTTGCACACTTTCTACTTTGATCGAGTCCACATATATACGGATGGTTCTTCCACTCAGACCACCTCCACCAGCGCAGTGGTTATACCATCATGATCACTAAGCATCCAATACAAGATTTCTCACTTGACAACATCGACCGGTTGGGAGCTTGTTGCCCTCCGAGGTGCCGTTGATTATATTAATAACCAACCGGCTAATCGGTGGGCAATATTCTGCGATTCAAAGGCGGCCTTACAATGTCTTCTATCATCTCTTCGTCGCGGGTCATGTGAACAACTCGTGTCGGAGATACGAGAAATGCACCATCACCTGATCATGAAAGGACACGACGTCGTGTTTCAGTGGCTGCCTGATCATTGCGGTATCTCTGGCAACGACCTCGCTGACGAAGCTGCTAGGAAAGCCCACGAAGGAGCAACCCTTGTTTCTGTACCTTTATCGCGGACTGACGTAGCCCAACACTTAGGCAAGCTAGCGCACTCTTTTGACATTGGAAAAGTGGCACACACCTGAATTCACTCAACATCGATTGCATTCCCTCGATCCCTCTATGCAACTGCGGCTGTTACCAGGTCTTCTGCGAAATGAGGAAACAGTGCTGTGCCACTTACGTTTGGGCGTCGCATTCACCAGTGCATGTGCATTTTTGATTGAAATGGCTGATAGCGCCGAGTGCAATGCCTGCGGTGTCGAGGAAACCATAGAACACCTAATGTGCTACTGCCCATCTTTTGAAGATGAAAGGCAAGACCTCTGCAGAGCTCTCAATCAGCTAGATGGAAAGCCGTTCACCTTGAACAAGATCTTGGGACCATGGCCTCGCATATCGCAGCTACAAAAGGCCACAAAAGCGCTGCTGCGATATTTGAAAGATACCGGATTGAGTCAACGTCTATGATCCAGACTGAGTGACCGACTGATATCCCCAGTGGACTTTCTCTTTTAATCTTTCCGTTCCCCTTTCCCTTTCCCCAGTGTAGGGTAGCCAACCGGGCTCAGTCCTGGTTAACCTCCCTACCTTTCATTTATCATTTTCTCTCTCTCTTCTTAATTTATGCCCTTTTTTTAATTGCACGAAAGCTACTGCACTAAAATAGTATACTAGTACATACTTAAAAAGCACAATTTTACACTACGATAATAATCAATCATTCAAATTTTTGTTGTAGTGCCCAGGAAGAGCTAGAGAGCCTTTGTACCGGTGCACTTAACGAGCACTATGTGAGACAAAATGTAGAGAAAACATGAATGTAGTAGACAAAAAAATGGAAGATAGAGAAACAAATAGGGAAAAAAGGAAACGCGGAAAAGTAAAAGGGAGTTAATCCTACGTGATTATCTACAGATACACAAAACACAGGAAATGAACTCTGAAGTATGTTTTGGAGTCGAGTCTTATTAGCACAATCTTGTAACAAGCCCAGGCAACGAATGTGGAATGCTACCTGGTATACTGTTGCGGCACAAACAAATGCATATGATCAAGAAGCTTTAAGGAATGTATAATGTCATGGACCACCTTATACAGGAAGAAGAGGTGCGAGTTGAAGTATATTTGAGAAGGCTCAACTGTGGTCGCCAGAATGGCAAAAGTGGTGCTTGAAGATAGACATCAATTTATTCTGGATGCGTTAAATGAGGTTAGAATTAGATTTGCTCATTGCACCCCCCTCCTACAGAGGCATACTCTAGTAGTTGGAGGCACACAGCAGAATTTCAGAAACACAACAGGTGAGTGGAAATCATGCAATATACGGCATGCAATTCCAAGAGCGTGAAGGGCATCTTGTGTAATTATCTATGTGAAGAGAAGCTTAGCATTTTGTCGAAGTACACACCAAGATCTTTCATTTCATCGACCCTAAGGAGTGGAGCATCACGTAGGGTATATCAAAATTTCACATGGTGCGTTTTGTGCATATAACTTAATGCCATAGTGTTGGAAGCATTTAAGAGTACTTATTGCTTCTGCACCAGTTTGAGAGTGAAAAAATGTCTTTTTGGAAGTCGATGCAGTGGTGAACACCATTGACCGTCTGAAATAGTCTGAATGTCTGAAATGTCGGCACACAAAGTCATGCTGTTCATTTATTAAAATGCTCTTAGCACTAACAGAAAGCGAGGAATCCCATATCGATTCAAACACCTGACGCACTGAAGAGGATAAATATAGGTCGGCAGTTAGTAACTGCACATCTAGCACCTGATTTGTGCATGGGCGATGTTCATGCTACCTTCCGAGTGCTAGAAAAGGTACTAGACTTTAGGGAGCTATTGAAGATGCTTGTGAGAACGAGGAACAAGTATGCTTCCATACGTCTTAACCCTTTCAGACACCACTTTATCCCGTTGATTGAAAAGTTGTTTTCACCACATCTCTTGCATCCTCAGAATCGTAGAAAATGTACAGCTGTAGCAAATATTAAGAATTTTCAATTGTTTAGCGAGTCTTGTCAAGTTTACAAAATTTCGACTCCATGTGAAAACTCACTACAGGAACACAAGATATGAGAACATGTACTATTTCGTGTTTTGAAAAGCTTGAAAAGCACTTATCCAGCCACTTGACAATTATGCCTGGTGCACAACATTGTAAAAAACAATGAAAGAAGTGAACCCACTACATACAACATACTGACACAGTAACAACACCCAGCCGTCTACCTTCCCACTCATTTTGTTAAAACATTCTGCACGTTATGCAAAATTGCAGCACAGTTCCAATAATAAGTGTTTCAATATGTATGAAACACATTTTAAATACCATTACTTTCATCAGTGCTTTTGCTATTGATGCACGCTCCTGCTGTGTCCAATTGTGTAGACAGCGTCTCAAAGGGTTAAGCTCTGTGGAGGAAATACCATCAACACCACAAGAAAGGGAAAGTTTAAGGCAAAGTTTAAGGCACTTCATATACTTGGAAATGAGGTTTTCATTGACTGTTAGCATACACTGCGCCAGACTGAGAAGGAAGGTTACTTGAAGCATATTTCACACCATATAGCAAACAGAAATGTTCTGCAAAGGCATCAGCAGTGTTCGAGACAACACCACTATGTTCATGAAGAAGACGTACATCTTTGGCACTCCTTTTAGAAGCGAGAGCCCACAAAGCTCCAGAAATATTTTGAATTATGTGTCACGCTGGCTTCAACACAATCAATGTGGTCAAAGTGATGATTCTAATAATAATAATAATAATAATAATAATAATAACAATAATAATAATAATCTTAGTGCTAACTTGGCACACTAGACTAAAAAGAAGGCTGATGCCTGTATGTTAGAGCATCTGATAACCAGAAATCCAACGCAGGAATTTGCAGGATGCAGAAGACACTTCCTTCCCCTCCACGTGCACACACACTTGCTCAATAACACAGCACGGCACACACGCACACACGCACACATTTGACAGATGCACAACACACAGGAGTGCCAATTCAGTCTGGTTCCAAGGAAGGAGAATCCAAATCGCCAGGGGGGTGGAGAGAAAGCTCTGCATGCCAGATATAATCATGGAGTTGTGGTGTCGGGCCATAGAGGCGTGATGAGGGCTCAGGCTGTGCTGACCACTTGTTCAGACGAACTGAAGAAAGATTAGTGCTGTCCAGAGAGACGTCAAACACCCTGCAGTATAGACTAGTGCAATGTTGCGTTGGTATTGCAGGGTGTGCTACTTGAGGGGTTTGAGGCAATCCTCGAAGGCTGGCATGAGCTTGTGACAACCGAAAAGACGGGAGTAAAGGGTGTGTATTGTCCGGCGCTGAACAAGCTTAAGCTTGTTAGCGTCGCGAGTTTGGTACGGGAACTATACTGATGAGCAGTACTCAAGTCATGACAGAATGATAGAAGTGTAGAGTGCTCGGAAAACCTTAGGTCATCAGGGAAGGGAGACACGGGACACAAACCCAAGAAAGGGCCGGTGCTTACATACAGTGCTGGTGACATATGCGGAAAAGTTGAGAGAACAGCTAAATGCTACACCCAGAACGGGAAGGGCCCGAACAGTCTTTATAGAAGTGCTTCCAAGGAAGAAGGTTGGATGTGCAGCAGTTTCGTTGTAGCTGATACGCATGGTAGCACTTTTTACAGTGCTACTACAAAGTTTGATATTGTAGGCCCAGTCGTTCACCTTTACGGAATGTATTTATTGTAAGCACATATGCTGTGCATCGGCATATTGTTGTTGTGGAAGCGTTAACTTGTTAATCAAACACATTCTCCGCAGATGCATTAGTAACTTGGTTTTGAGTAGATCTTTGTCCTGACTACAATTTATAGTATCGCAGCAAGAAACATTTTAGTAGAGGCTGAAGGGATTCCAGCAGTTTAAGCATACTGACTGCACAAAACACTGATGACACCTTTTCACCTTCCCCACAATGCACTCACACCATCTACACTTTCCATAAGCAAAAAGTGAGATAAAAAATCAATTACAGTTTCATTGACTCAGTACTTGCTGCTTCTGAAGCGGGCATCGAAGCAATCGAGGTATACGCTGCTACATGCATCGGTCTTGCATGATGCAGGTCCTGCTATGCACTGCACACAGGGCACACGTTGCAAACAGATAATTTCTTTTTGCAGTGCTCAACTATACGACACACTGACTCAAACATGACTGCATTGTCACGTATGCTTCAGTGCGTCAGTGTTCTTGATTGCTTCACGAGCGATTTATGCCCAACTAGCCCAAAAGACGGACGCACTAGAAAGAAGTGAGTGAATGAGTACAGTGAACTTGTACTGAACTGGATTCACATGCCGAATAGAAGAGCGCAGTGTCAGCTGAAACAGGCGGCACGGCTGATTATGTAAGTACTTCCAATAGTTCGGCTACTAGTGTATTTCGCTTTCGGAAGTTATCTTTACCACTGGAAACAGCGCAGAGCTTGCCCGTTAAACTTGAGTCAACCGACACCACACGAAACACGCCGCGGTTGACCAAGCCAACTTCCACACGGTTCATTCACCACATCACAGGTCACACGAAGTCAAGAGTGCCATATTTAAAATCACTGCAGCACCAAACGGACCTGAAAATTCATTTCCTTCGACAGAGTTTCTCAGGTGAATTCGTTCACTCGCCAGTTACGAACTCGATGGACGCACGAGGCCTACGCGTAACGTAAACAACATCGGCGATAGGCGAGTGTTGATTATCCAGACTTCGGAGCTCGTAAACGTGTTTCCATTCGTTTTGAGCACAACCATATGCACATACAACAAGCACAGACGTTGCGGCAATCGTGATTCGGTTGGCTGTTTTAGCAGACGATCTTACCGAGCCCGGCGGAACCCAGTGGGCAGGTTGGATTAGTCGGCGTCGTTCGAAGTCGCTTCGGATCCACGTCGCACTGCCACAACCCACGGTCGTCAGTCGGTTGATCGTGTCGTTGTCGGCCTACTATTACAACACTGTCTTTCAGGAACACTGTCGCGCGCGTCGTGCGTCCAAAAAACTCGGACGATCGTTAGTGCCGGCGTCTCCGCACGGTCGGCCATTACAGGCCTAGCAGCCGAAGGCTCCGCAGCCTCCGATTGGTTGACGCCTGCGAGGCGTCGCAGCCTCCCATTGGTGCACGCCGGCGCAGCTTCTCCGCGCGCCGGCAAACTTCTAGCATCGGCAGAAGACATAATCGCTGCGCGACGTTCCGCCATAGAATAAAGAACGTTCCGCTTCACCGAGTTCCCGACCGACGCTTTGACGCATTTGACCCTTCGGCGCGCGCCGAAGCTTTCCAGCGCGTGCCAGTGGTTGGGGCACACATTTTCCCTCGTTTCCGCGTCCTCCCACCTCACACCCCCCTCCCCTTTAGAAGAACCCCACATATACTGTGGCGAGGAAAGCATATGTCGCCTTGAAGAAGACAAGTCCACTTGTTCACCTTGTTCACGTTTTGCTCATCGTCTTGAATTTCCATCTCCCTCATTCCCCGTCTTTTCTATAATGTTGTAGCATATGTGCTGTGGTGAGGATCGGATTCTGAGTATGTAGGAAAAAGTTAGTAGCGCTCTGCAGGGGCGTAGCCAGGGGGGGGGGGGGGGGGCTTATGGGGCTTCAGCCCCCCCCCCCCGAAATTTTTTCGTGCTGTCCATGCATCGCCGACAAAAGTAACCCCCGGTGCCGGAAATCATTCTAGATTTTGTCTAGAGCGTCTTTTTCGCGCTCGAAAAGCCATTTCACCGGGAAAATTGCGAACTTGGGCTGAATTTCGCGGCAACACCCATGCACCGGGAGTCACATAACGCAAGCAGCCCCATCCGAGCACAAAGCTTCAAGGATGTTTTCATGGCGAACGGGCTCGCCGCGGCATCTAGCGGAGGCCGCGGAATCTACACTCTGTCATGGAATTTACGGAGCGCGTGGATATCAATTCCGAAACTTTATGTGTATAAAGTTCTCATAAACTTTTGATGTGAAAGGTGCATTGACATTTCCAAACGTGTGCTTTAGATTTTCAATCGCGGAACTTTGTAAGTTTAATGCTCCCATAAATATTTGACGCCAAAGGTGCATTGACTTTTCCAAAGTCGCACATCGGGCCATGCAACGAGACAAGCCAAATCAACACGCTATCACACAAGTTGACAGAGCCCGCAGCGAGGCCGGATGAGACGAAGCGTTCTGGTGGTTCATTCGTGCCGTCATGTCACATAAAAAAAATATCAACATTTTTTTTCATCTGCGCCAAAGCATCCAGTGATGACACTAAAGCCAGCCAAGGCAACTACGTTCTTATTTATTTTTTCTACTTTGACTTTTAATCACGAGGACACATTCAGCCTCTTGAATTTTTTTGTTCTCGCTCCCCTACCCGCGCGCTGCCAGAGCCAGCCAGAGCGCATGCGTTTTTCTCGCGTTGACCCGACCATCGCGCGGCGCACATCGGTGGGCGTTCGGTTTTCTCTGGCCGAGTGCATTTTCGCCGGCAGAGCTTTGGACGCTATCTAGCTAGCCGACGAGAAAAAGAAACAATGGTCGCTAGCCACCATCACTGTGGGGACTCGACGGATTGCAGCGCGTTCGCTTGAGCACAACCTCTCCAGAAAGTCTTGTCTCGCCGGTATAGGATACCGAGCAGTACGCGCATGGTTCTTGGAGGACCAAGCGTCTCGTGTTTTCTTCAATATTCCTTTAATAGCCATATTAGTTGCCCAAAGTAGGCATTCGATTGTGACCAACATACCCTGCGTTTTTTTTTTTTGTTGATTGCGGTGCCCCCGCTCCACAAAAGAAAAAAAGAAGCGTTGTGGTAGTGCAGCGAATTGTCGCATGGTGAAAGTGGTATTTTGTTACTTCTATTGTGGAAAGTAGTGGGCCATGGGACGCTTCAGCTGCCGGATACTCTTATTATATTATTGCGACAGCAATTATATGGACGCTCTATGCGCATTCCTGCCGTCGCCCTCATATTCCGCATAAAGTCCAAGTGCGATAACATCGTGACGCCGCATGCTGTATGTGCGAGTGAAAGCGTGTGGGGGGTGGGTCTTGTGTGCGCAAGGGAGAAAAGTGAGGAGCAAGCACGCCGCCTTCCGTCGCGCGCGATACATCGGGGGGAGTGGATGGAATGGGGGCAGGATCTAGGATTCTGTGAATCTGTGATTGCGCAACATGTTTATTTGCCTTGTTTGACGCATTATATACCGTTACTTTTTCTTAGATACGTAGATTTATTGGAGACTTATACGTATGTTTAAGTGTCGTGTTGCGAGATTTTGTGTATACGTGCAGTGAACTTCGTTTCCAGTGGCACTTTTTTGCCCTTTATCAAGCTGTATCTTCGCATTTGTATATTCCATTGTATATTCGCAATTCTAATGTACGAAGGCGAGTCAAATTAAAGTGAGCCTGCCCACCCCGCGCAATTATGGTTCTGTTCATTATCTGCAAGGCCTGCGCGTAGCACACAGGCATCTCTCATTAACAACAGTGACCCGCAGGTGTGAGGATAAATGTTATTTAGTGCTCTCATACACTAGGTTGAACATGGTTGCGTGCCGTAATGGACTCTCCAGAAGTTGAGCAGCGTGGTGCCGTCAGGTTTTTGACAGCTGAAGGTGTTTACCAAAAAGAAATTAGTCGCCGTATGGCTGCCGTGTACATGGAACATTGCATTTCATTGGCCACTGTGAAGCGTTGGAACAAATGGTTCAAAGAAGTTCGTGAAGGTTGCAAAGACGATCCCAGACCGGACCAAAGCCATCGTGCACCCCTAACAACATTGCAAAGGTTGATGAGCTGATGAGACAAGAACGGAGGATAAGCATCGATAAACTGGCAGAGTGTGTGAACATCAGTCACGGTTTGGTTCACGCCATAATTCATGAACATCTCGGTTATCGGCTCTTGTGTGCGCAATGGAGGCGCAAGATATTGAACCACCGCCAGAATAAGGAGAAGATCGGCGCTGCCTTTACTCATCTGATCCGGTATCACAATAAAGGTGACGATTTCTTGTCTGCAATTGTGATCGGTGACGAACCATCATGTCACTACTACGAGCCTGAAACACGACGGCAAAGCTTACAATGGAAACATTCAAATTCACCTCCCCCAAAGAAAGCAAAGGCAGTCATTTCCGCCAGAAAGGTGCTGTTGACTTTTATTTTTCGATCGTCAGGGGCCATTACTGATAGAATTTGCTAAATCTTGAGAGACTATCAATTGATTCCGATATTGTGAAACGCCGAATCGGCTGCGTGTCGCAATCAAGAACAAACTACGTGGAAAATTGACGAATGGGGTCATCTTGTTCCACGACAATGCCCGTTCCCACGTTGCTGATGTGGTTAATACAAAACTGGCAAAGTTCAAGCGGGAAACGCTGCAACATCCGCCACACAGCTCAGACCTGTCGCCTTTACATTTTTCATATCAGCGGCATGCACTGCTTTGCTGGCTTCGAACTGATGTAGTTCTGAAGTTCGTGTTATATATTCTTTACTCATTAAATAGAGAAAATACATGGAAGCATTGACATCAGTTATGTTGGGCACAATGTTTGGCACATACGAGCTTATTCTTTTATGAAAAAATACATAGTTTACTTGTATTGACAGTGCTTAGCGTTCAACAATTCGTTTGCAGTATCTTTGGCAATGGCAATGCAGTTATTATTCGTGTATTTGATCCCTAGGCAAATTGTTTAAGAGGAAGCTTTAGGTCGGGCCCAACTCCGACGCGGGCTATACGGATACATGTAAAACGCAGAAACGATTTTCTGAGATAACTCCTGAATAGCTTTTAATGAAATTTGTTGCATTTGGGAGAGTAAGTTAAATTCTAGTGTCTGTTGGAAGCGGAATTTCGATTTAGGGCCTGAACTCTGTTTAAAATATTTCAAAAAATTCCAAAGTTCAAAAAAAAAAATAGGAGCACGAAGTTTACAAATTAATAGCTCTGCATCAAGAACAGATATCGCGGTTCTGTAAACGGCATCCATTACACCATTCAAAGAAGACAAATTCTATATGTCAATTTGTATCTTACGTGAATAGGTTATGTTATGTACAAGGATTCTGCGAAAGCCGTATTTGCATAACACTTAATTTTTTGAGTCTCATTTGTAACATATCAATTTTGTCCGCTGTAGATGTACTATTATGTGCAATTCACAGCATTGTGATATCAATTTTCATTGCTGATTTACAGAGTTGTAAACTTAATTGCTTCGTTTTCTGAAAATTTTCGAATTTTGCCACTTTTCGATAAAATATTGACGACCTAAATAGAAAATTCGAAACACAGTCACTAGAATTTAGTTTTTTTTTTAGATGCAACAAACCTCGTCAAATTTGATGCAGTGGTTGCCGAGAAAAATGAATTCTCCTGCTACATGTTTTTGGATAGGAGCATCCGACCTAATGTAGTGAATGCATTACAGAGGATGGAATTACACTATTGAGCGAGTTCATCTTCACCACGAACAATGTTGTGCTTAATACGCATCCCTGAGGTACTCCGTTTTCTTGAATAAATATGCGGGACAGCACCGTTCATAAATGCACTTGGAATGTTCGATCGGACATGAAATCAGCTAGACATTTAAGCATTCTGCCGCGGATCCCTAAATCTGCTAAGTCGCTTAAAATACCAAACCTCCATGTTGTATCGTACGCCTTTTCTAGATCAAAGAAAACTGTGAGACAATATTGCTTGTGTAGAAAGGCTGCACGTATCTCGTGTTCTAACCGAGCTAGATGATCTGTTGTAGAGCTGCCTTTCTTGTACCGACACTGATGATTATCGAGCAAGTTCTCAGTTTCGAGGACGTGTGCCAATCTAATGTTTATAATGGATTCATAGGACTTGGCAAGACAGCTTCTGAGTGCTATAGGTCGGTAGCTGGTAGCTGTAGTAGGATGCTTTCAAGCTTTCAAGAAAGGGATTATAATTGCTTTTTTCCACTCATTCGGCATTTTTCCCGGTTCCCAGATTATGTTGAAAAAGCGGAGCAATGTCTTAACTGCTTTTGGAGATAGGTGTGCGAGCATTGTGCAATGTACTCTGTCCGTGCCTGGCGCTGTCTTTTTGCCAGTAGCGAGTACTCTGTTAATTTCCAGAAGTGTTAAGGGGGCATTATATGATCTCTCGGAACTTCCTGTTGTCGGAAGCTTTTGTTTTTCTGCTGATTGTTTATATTTTTGGAATTCAGTGGAATAGTTTATTGAACTTGATGTTATGAAAATGCTGCCCTAATATGTCTGCTTGTTCTTTTAAATTCGTTTGTGTACCTGGAGGTGAGAGTATGGGGATCGCATGAGCGTACTCGCTTCTAAACTTACGAAGCTGATCCCACATTCTTTTGGATGTTATTGAGCTATTAATGGAGGATACACACGTTTGCCAAGACTGTCTTTCGGCTTGCCTACGCGTGTACCTGGCTTTCGCCTTTGCTTTTTTGAAATACAGGAGGTTATCTTGTGTTGGGTATCGTTGGAAGATACCCCACGCTTTGTTTTGTGCTTTTTTAGTTTGAGTACATTCATTCGTCCACCAGGGTTGTAGTTTTTTCCTTAAGAAGCCGGAGGATTGCGTGATCGTCTGTTCTGCTGCAGCAAGTATGGAGTTAATCTTTTCATTCATTCCGTCTATCGTTTGATTATCTGATGTCATGCAGACTAGCCTTCTCGCTGAAGAGAGGCCAGTCTGCTAGATGGAGTTTCCAACGGGGTGATCTTAATGGTACTGTAGGGAAAGGAGATGATTATTTAATAATGCCGGGCATATTGTTACGTGTAGCTGGAGCCCAATACTGTATACAATTTATTTACAGGGAAGCTAACGAAAGACCAAAATGGCGACGCTATATCTAGCGGGGCCCACGTCGTCTTCTTTCTCCTCAGTTACAGTGAACTAGAAGTATTGGGTAGTGGAAAGAGCGGAGGGCTGGGCGCACAGGCAGCGTGAAGCCAAGAGCGAAGACTCCCGCTAGGGGCGCTGGTGTGCTCTTCCCGAGGAGACCGTGCCGGTTGGAGCTCGCGTTGCCCACGTGCGCTTTACCGCGTCATTCTTAGTGCTACGAGCCAGCGTGCTTTTCGCATTTTTGCTAGTGAAGCTACTGAGAGTGCCGAGCGTGACTGTTGCTCAGTTCGATGCAGCCCTGTTGTTGCTTTTTGGATAATGGAAGAGAAGAAGAAAAAAAGCGATACGCATTGTTATGCGCCCGGATGCAAGAGCGGCCGGGTATCCTGGTTTTCGGAAAGTAAATGGGCGCACGTTCTCTCTTTGTGGAGTGCCTAAAGACAATGGGCGAGGAATCTTCACCGCAAAGATAAGCCACTCTCCGAGACTTCAAGTGTGTGATAGCGGCACTTTGAAGCGCATTTTATTTTGCGCGACTATGCTCATTTCATCAACGGTGAGGAAGTAAAGATTCCTCGAGGTAAACCGGCGCTGACCGACGACGCGGTGCCCACGCTCCTGCCCGATTTGCCATCCTACCTCTCAAAGGAAATGCGCCAGAGAAGACCAGAGAGAAAACGCGTTGCTGTGTGCCGAGCTGCACGTACGAAGAAGGTGCGTTTGTCTCATTGCGACGTTCATGATTCATCATCCCTAGATCATGGTGCGGATGGCAACGACAGCCTGGATGTGACAGTGCCTCAGCATGATCTTCAAACGCTCGTAAACAGTGTGACCGTACCGAAGAGGTGGACACGACTTGATGCGGTAGACTTCGATGGAGTCCTGTTTGCCACGACAAATGTGAGAAAAAATCCATTTGCTCTTTTTCACAAAAGAGTGCTGATGTTTACGACTGACTGCGCAAACACAGTTACCGCCAAGCCGTGCGGTAATTTCCAAGCCAAGCCGTGCGGCCAGAATCTGCTTCTGTGGAAAAGCTTCTTTCGTTTTTGACGTACCTAACCGAATGGGAGCTGCATGCAGGTGGTCGAGGTGGATTCCTGTCCGCATCTACTGCTGTTGGCCTGAGAGTGACAGTTGCAAGTGTTCTGTTGTTGCTGACCTACCTGACAAAGAATTTTAGCTACAAATACTTAATGACCTCAAAGCTGAGTCAGGACCCAGTTGAAAATCTCTTCGGTATCGCACGACAGTCAAGCGGTTGCAATACCCATCCAACATCCCAACAGTTTCTCATTACTGTGTCTTGCCTAAGTTTTTATGGGCTTGCCAGATCTGTTGCTAATGGGAATGCTGAGCCTGGTGTTCTTACAGCCCTACTTGAGCCAGACATGATGGAAGGCCCAAAACCTGGCAAAAGGGACCTAATCCAAAGCCTTCTTGATGATGATGACATTCCCACTGCAGAGCATCAAAAGCAGAGTCCTGTACCAGACCATGTCTCATGTGCTCAAGCAAAAAGTGACGACCGGCTCATTTTTTACATTTGTGGTTATGTTGCCAGGAAGTTTCTGTTGAAATTAGAGTGTGATGAATGCCACATTAATCTGCAGAAAACTAAGGTAATGTTTAACAGTCTCGGAAGGGAACAGCAGTTTACGATAGGTAGCGAGGCACTGGAAGTGGTAAGGGAATACATCTACTTAGGACAGGTAGTGACTGCTGATCCGGATCATGAGAGTGAAATAATCAGAAGAATAAGAATGGGCTGGGGTGCGTTTGGCAGGAATTCTGAGATCATGAACAGCAGGTTGCCATTATCCCTCAAGAGAAAAGTTTATAACAGCTGTGTCTTACCAGTACTCACGTACGGGGCAGAAACCTGGAGGCTTACGAAAAGGGTTCTACTTAAATTGAGGACGACGCAACGGGCTATGGAAAGAAGAATGATAGGTGTAACATTAAGGGATAAGAAAAGAGCAGATTGGGTGAGGGAACAAACGCGCGTTAATGACATCTTAGTTGAAATCAAGAAAAAGAAATGGGCATGGGCAGGACATGTAATGAGGAGGGAAGATAACCGATGGTCATTAAGGGTTACGGACTGGATTCCGAGGGAAGGGAAGCGTAGCAGGGGGCGACAGAAAGTTAGGTGGGCAGATGAGATTAGGAAGTTTGGAGGGTCAACATGGCCACAATTAGCACATGACCGGGGTAGTTGGAGACGTATGGGAGAGGCCTTTGCCCTGCAGTGGGCGTAACCAGGCTGATGATGATGATGATGATGATGAATGCCACAAATTGCTTCTCACAAAGAAGGAGGATGTTCATCGTCTTGCTGCCGCTCAGTACACCAGGCTGCGAGACAGTGGTGGCGTACTGTACCCAACCGGATGGCTTTTGAGGTTTATTCGAAGATCAGAAAACCTTTTCACAGCCACATTCAGCACACAGGAGCTGCATCACGAGAGTGTTATGAATGTTATTGCTCTTAATTGTTAAGAGAAGCCGCCAAGACCGGATAGGGTGCGCCAACGATGCAGAATCATTGACGGTGAAGGTTGTAGCTTTGTATGTTACCACACGGCTGCACTTTTTTATGAAGTCCTTAAACCGTTCCAAAGGTAAGAGTCAGGAGACCTCAAGATATCTGAAGTTGAGCCGCTATACATAAGTATGTGAAATGGTATTGTGTACTCCCTACCGTGGAACTCTTCTGTTGCAGTATGTTTTTTGAAAATGCCTCCCCCTACCCACCGATACTGCGACTGAAATAAACCGTCTTCAGGAGGCTCATGCTTCTGAAATGCGCATGGTCATCGCTTGCTTAAATCATCATGATAGAATGCAGCAGTATGCATGCATTCAGCACAAATAGATTTTCTATGTTACGAACGGGACTTGTTACTGCTGCACCTGGGTAAAAAAAAAAGAAGTTAAATTTTAATGCTAGAAGTGCACTCTGCCGCTGCAGGGGGAGGGGGGGCGGCACGAAGTGCGTGTATCGCGATAACAGGCATTGCAGGTACGTGCCGTGCCCTACCATCCCATGCTACAGATCTTGTGGTTGCTTACATAAAACCATATTTACATAATTGGCTTGAGGAAAAATGAACGCAGCATTCTGAAACTCTGTGCCGCCGCACTCGCTTGCTGCTTTCTGCCGCATGCTCCCTCAGCCGGTGCTCGGGATGTGAGCGCGCGCGCCATCTGGTGAGCTTCTACACAACATGCCTCGCGCCCGGGCCGCCGCTTCTTCCACTACCCAATATTTTCTAGTGCACTGTACCTCAGTGCAGCCTCACTGTGGCGGCTGTTCCGTAGCATCACCCCCGGCAGTAGAAGCACCGTCCCGGTGCTTAATCTACACATCCGCAGTGAAAGGTGTCTGGTATGGCTTTAGTCTCGCCACGTGACAATGTCACTTGCAGCCGACGATGGTGCTGACAGATCGGCAGGGATGACTTCATACGTGACATCGGTCACTTGTCGCACCACACGGTATGGGCCAGTGTAGCGCGACAGCAGCTTTTCAGAAAGGCCCACACGTCGAATGGGTGACCAGAGAAGCACCAGAGAAACGGAGTAAAGTGCACGTCGCGATGGTGGCGTCTCTGATGCTCCTGTGAGGCCTCGCGACGGGTGCGGGCGAGCTGGCGCGCGTAGTCGGCGTGTGCGATCGCGTCGCGGGCGTATTCAGTGGTTGAACGCGTGGCCGAGGGAACAAAGTGTCCAAGGGCAACGCGGGTTCTCGGCCATATAGGAGATAGAATGGTGAATAGCCGGCAGTGTCGTGACGCGATGAATTATACGCGAACGTCACATATGGTAAGTGAAGATCCCAGTCGTGGTGGTCGGTCGCAATGTACTTTGAAAGCATGTCGGTGATGGTCGGGTTGAGGCGCTCCGTGAGGCCGTTGGTCTGTGGGTGGTAGGACGTGCTGAACTTGTGCTTTGTCGAGCAGGAGAAGAGGATGTCCTCGACGACTGCCGACAGAAAGCTGTAGCCACGGTCAGTGAGTAATTGGCGCGGAGCACCGTGCACTAAAATGATGTCATAGAGCAGAAAGTCAGCCACGTCAGTAGCACAACTTGTCGGAAGGGCTCTGGTGATTGCGTGCCGCGTAGCATAATCAGTAGCGACGGCGACCCATTTATTTCCGGAGCCCGAGAGAGGAAACGGTCCAAGAAGGTCTAGACCAACACGGAAAAAGGGTTCCGGTGCGATGTCGATCGGCTGGAGACATCCAGCTGGAGGTGTGGAGGGCTTCTTCCGGCGCTGACAGGGCTCACAAGCGGCAACGTAGCGCCGCACGAAGCGGGCAAGACCCGGCCAAAAAATCGATGGCGTACACGGTCGTATGTGCGCGAGATGTCCAAGTGTCTAGCCAAGGGAACGTCGTGAAGTTGTTGGAGGACAGTCAAACGCAGGTGTGATGGAATTACAAGCAGAAGGTCAATAATAATAATAATATATGGGGTTTTACGTGCCAAAACCACTTTCTGATTATGAGGCACGCCGTAGTGGAGGACTCCGGAAATTTCGACCACCTGGGGTTCTTTAACGTGCACCTAAATCTAAGTACACGGGTGTTTTCGCATTTCGCCCCCATCGAAATGCGGCCGCCGTGGCCGGGATTCGATCCCGCGACCTCGTGCTCAACAGCCCAACACCATAGCCACTGAGCAACCGCGGCGGGTAAGCAGAAGGTCAAGGCCGTGTGGATCGAGAGTGCGGCGGAATAATGTCCCCTCCTTAAGGAGAAACATCCGGAGAGAGGCGTCGCCAGGCGTTGACTCCAGATGGTCGATGAGGGCTCTTAATGAAGGATCGCGGCGTTGCTCGTTGCCGATTTCAAGCAACTGGGACACAGAGAAAACGCAAGCGATGGCGTCCGCATCAGTCGGTTCGTCGACGGGGTAGCGGGAAAAACAATCGGCATCCTGGTGCAAGCGTCCCGTCTTATATACCACGGAGAAGGTATATTCTTGCTGGCGTAACGCACAGCGAGTGAGTCGTCCTGTGGGGTCCTTGAGCAAGGATAGCCAGCAGAGCGCGTGGTGATCAGTGATTACACAGAAGGGGCGTCCGTACAAGTATGGACGAAACTTTGCAACAGCCCACACAAGAGCGAGGCACTCGCGCTCTGTGATTGAATAATTGCGCTCAGCGGGTGATAGAAGTCGGCTGGCATAGGCTATAACGCGATCATGTCCATGCTGGCGTTGTGCTAACACTGCTCCTATGCCGTGACCACTGGCATCAGTTCGAACTTCCGTTGAGGCAGACTGGTCAAAGTGGGCCAGAATTGGAGGCGTGGTAAGGAGAGTAGTGAGTTGCGAAAAAGATGCGGCATGGTCAGGTCCCCAAGAAAATGGGGCGTCTTTCTTCAAGAGGTCGGTAAGAGGACGTGCGATGGTCGCAAAATCCTTCACAAAGCGTCTGAAATAAGAGCACAGCAGTAGGAAACTACGAACGTCCTTGGTAGACTTCGGAACAGGAAAGTTCGTAACGGCGCGAATTTTGTCCGGATCAGGTCGCACGCCTCTGGCGTCCATGAGGTGTCCAAGGACGGTGATTTGGCGGCGAGAGAAGTGACATTTTGACGAACTCAACTGGAGACCGGCGCGGCGGAACACGTCAAGAATCGCTGAAAGACGGTCTAAATGAGTGTCAAATGTGGGCGAATAAACGATGACGTCGTCCAGATAGCACAAACAGGTGGACCACTTGAACCCCTGAAGCAAAGAGTCCATCATTCGTTCGAAGGTGGCGGGCGCGTTACAGAGACCGAAAGGCATCACCTTTAACTGATAAAGACCGTCAGGGGTAATAAATGCAGTCTTCTCTCGGTCCATGTCATCGACGGATATCTGCCAGTAGCCGGACCGTAAGTCGATAGAAGAAAAATAGGTGGCACCGTACAAGCAGTCTAGAGCGTCATCAATACGTGGCAAAGGGTAGACGTCCTTTTTGTGATTTTGTTCAGGTGGCGATAATCTACACAAAAACGCCACGTTCCATCCTTCTTTTTGACAAGTACGACGGGAGAAGCCCAGGGACTACAGGAAGGCTCGATAATGTCCTTTGCAAGCATCTTTTTGATTTCCTGTTGGATAACAGCTCGTTCGGACGCAGAAACACGATATGGACGTCGGTGAATAGGGTTCGCATCGCCAGTGTTTATGCGATGGGTCACGACGGACGTTTGACCTAAGGGTCGATTGTCAAAGTAAAAAATGTCGCAATAGCCGTCAAGAACGCGGCAAAGGGCTTCAGCTTGAACAGGTGTAAGGTCAGAGGAAACCATCTTCTCAATGTCGACGTCAGTACGGTGCGATGACGTCACGATATGGGCTGAGCTGTAACGATCTTCCACTGTGACTGGCTCGATCTCATCATCCTGTAAAGTGCTGATTATAGCCAACTAAATCCCCTGAGGCAGAACTTGCGCGGTTAGCGCGAAATTGACAAGGGGAAGGCAGGTGCGGTTGCCAGTAATTGTCAGCAGTGTGCGGCACGGTAACACCATGTGTAAGTCTAACTGTCGGAATTGCTGCGACCACGTAAATACCGTCAGGTACAGCTGGTGAGGACAAGTCGACGTGCGTCGCAGATTGAGGCGGTAGACGAATAAAACCAATGCAGCTCAAACGGCTTGGAGGCGGGTCCACAGGGTCGGCAAGAAGAGGCAAGTCAAGGCGAAGTGAGCCGGCCGAACAGTCAATGACGGCCGAATGATTGGCAAGGAAATCCAGACCGAGAATGAGTTCGTGAGGGCAATGCTCGATGACGGTGAAGAGAACGACGGTGTGTCTCTCAGCAATGGTGAGACGGGCAGAGCACATGCCAACAATAGCGACAGTCCCTCCGTCGGCGACTTGTACAAATCGGTTCGGGGCGGGCGTCAGAACTTTCTTGAGCCGACGGCGAAGAGCATGCGCCCCGGTGTCAATCAACGCGCACACAGGAACATTGTCGACGAGAACGTCCAAAAGATTCTTGTTCGTGGGTAATGTGAAGCGAGGATTTCGTGCTAATGTCGTCATTGCAGCTTCACCTCCAGAAGCTGCACTGTCTCGTTTTCCGGTCGGGGGTGCGGCGAGTAGGTCGGAGAAGGAGCACGGCGAGACGGGGGCGAACGAGATTGACGACGGGAGGGAGAAGGCGAGCGGGAGTAGCGGGGTCGTGTCAAAGGTGTCGCAGGGTCAGATGATGGAGCGGGCATAGAAGGGGCGAAGGAAAAGGATGCACTGGAGGGGCGAGAGTGCTAATTAGGAGAATAGCGTGTCGGAGAAGTCCAGCGGCTGCGGCAGTGGCGAGCGACATGTCCAATGCATCGGCAGTTAAAACAGATCGGCTTGTCGTCCACGGTTCGCCATTCGGAGGGGTTGCGCTATCTATAAGAGGAGTAAGAAGAACGCGGTGGGGACGTGCGTGGAGAAAGAGGTTCCGAGCGTATGGAACGAATGGATTGCAGGCCGACGTTGGACAACTCTTGACTACGACGGCCTGGATGAAGGAGATTGTCACCGGAGAATGATGAGGTGACGGAATTGTTGTGTCGGCAGCGGCAGGCAAATGGGGGCCCCCGGCCAGCGAACGCGCGGCGAGCGCCGACGCAGTGAAGGAGACGCGGAGCAAACTGCTCCCGATGAAAACCGGAACGAAGACTCAGCCGACCCGTGGCCGTTTATTCCTAATAAAGACTTCACACGCCAGATGACACCTCCTCATTGGTCCAAGCTCGTCATATGACAGAAGGGGGGTGCGCCATCTAGCTAAACAACTACAAAACATACATGTACGATAACACAGAGATCTGACAGGGGGCGACACTATACTACATCATCCCCCCCTGGAAACAAAGTAAGCATGCAGTGAAATGCGTACACATGACGCGCACTTAAGTCCAAAGACAAATTCAGTTCGTTCCCCCCACGTTCACACACACGCGCACCAGATGCACACAAGGCACGCAATTAAGTCCACAACAAATTCAGTCCGTCCCCGCCCAAGTTCACATACACGCGCACCAGTCTTGGGCACCAAAAAACAGGCAGTCAGTCAAAACAAAATCCGACAAAGAACACGGCACAAGACTCACTGCACCGCAACAAGGAACACATTTTATACCTGTGTGAACGAAAACTGAACTGTCTCCTAAACGTCACAGCGAGGCCCCTAGCCGTGGCATTTTGAAGACGGCAATATGCTCAGCTTCAAGAGACATAATCATCGAGCCACGGAGGCCATTTTTTGTCACGATGAGGATGCGTGCGTACCTCAGAAGAAGAACTTTGGGGGTTGCGACGCGTATCGGTCGACTTCGAAGACCCAGTCGTCCCACTACTATTTCCCTCCCCCTGGTTGGACAATTGAATGTGGTTATCGCTCAAAGCTGGAGAGGGTTGCCCAGGAAGTTCCTGTCGAAGTCCCAACAAGTCCTGGGAGGCTACCGATTCCCCCACGGAATCAGACGACTGCTGACTGTGCAGACTCGGAAGTGATACAGCCAGACGAACTACTTAGCTGATGCTTATAACTATGAGAAGACGATGTCACTACAGACGAGTCATCGGAATGACTATCCAAGTTTGAATATGAGTACAAGTTTCTATCACTTGTACACACTTCTATCACCCAAGTCCACTGCTGAATCCTTTATCACTAGGGTTAACTTAGACACATGCCACGTATTCCCATCACTGAGTAGAAAAGTAGATGGTCCAATCTGGGCCTTAACTTTACGAGGTTTGCTGTACTTAAAAAATCCTTTCCTGTTAAATCTAATTCTGACGGTGTCTCCCACCTTCACACGAGTTGCCTCAGCACCTCTACGTTTGTCTACGTACTGTTTAGTCTGCCACTGTTTCTGCAAGACCCTTTCTTGAACTTGATGCACCAAGACTGTCCTGTTCCCGTAGATCTACACAGAGCCGCAAGGTTCCATCCTTCTTGCGCACCAGCACGAGGAGAGACACCCACTCAGAAGGCTCGACGCGCTCGATGACGTCGCAGTCCTCGAGACGTCGCAATTCATTTGTGACCTGGTCACGGAGAGCCAGGGGTAGTCGGTGCAACTTTGAAGATACTGGTTTCGCATCTTGCTGCCGATGAATCCGGTGCACAAAGTTGTTGACGAGATCCAACTAGTCACTGAAGAGGTGGTCAAAACCCGGAGGCACACCTGTGGGGCTCTGTACTGAAGGAAGCGATGGTAGACATGTCAGCGACGTACCGTCGATCTGTATGCCCAAGCGTTGGATGGCGTCTAAACCCAGCAGTGATGTTCCTGTAGTCGTTACGTGGAACGTGACGGAGCATGACCTTTGGAGAAACTGGACAGTGGCTTGAAACAGGCCTTGAATGTCGATGCGTTGCTTGGAGAGATTTCTCAAGTCCACTGTTTGTGCCAGCCTGTGCTGTCGACCAAAGTGATTCCTAAAATCTTCGGCCGTCATGAATAACACAGACGCTCCCGTATCAACCAGCAGTCGCATGGACACGCCGTTAACTACGACCGGAACTTCAAAATCTTCGTTAGTTTCAAAAGCGCTTACCGTCAAGACAGACGGGGACGGCTGCCCTGCGGAAGTTGAAGACAGCGTCTCTGCTGAAGAGACGTGTTGCACCGCTGTTCGGGTCTTTCGACATACCGAAGCGAAATGGCCCAACGTGTGGCAGGCGTTGCATCGCCGATTTCTTGCTGGACAATTCCTGTGAGACGCGATATGGTTCCTGCTGCCACACCGATCGCATGCACCACGGTTTCCGGAGGAGCCATGTGCGAAATGTCGAACATCTTGGCGGTTTCTCGGAAGAATTCGGCCACCTTGGCGGCCTCCCGGAAGTCGGACATCTTGGCGGCTTCTCAGAAGAAGTCGGACATCTTCATGGCCTGCCGGACTACGTCGGCCATCTGGGCGGCTCCCCGGAAGAAGTCGGCCATCTTGGCCCGTCGACGGAACGCCAAGTTGAGATGCCTCGATTCTTGGTACATTTTCGGAGCCGAACACTCGGTTCGCTCGATGCAAGGCTTCTAACGAGCGTCCAATTTCTTCTGCCTTGTCCAGGGACAGGGTTTCGCCATGAGCCAACAACTTTTCGCGAACGCTGGCGTTCGCTACCCCATGTATTATTTGGTCTCGGACGCGCTCGTTGTAGGTTGTGCCGAAGCTGCACTGTACCGCCTTTTCCTTCAATGCGGTCACGAATTCCAGGAATCCTTCTCCCTCGAACTGCCTTCGACTGGTGAATTCATGCCTCTCCGCCAGAACATTTGTTGACGCGGCGAACAGCCGGTCAAGCCGCTGCAAGAGTTTCTGGAACTCTGACGCTGGCGGGACCGCATCACTTGACGTTGACGCTGCGCCGGTTAACTGCCTTGCTGCTTCCTGCTCCTCGTCTGCAAAGTACTTTCGTTGTCCCTCACGCCCGAGAGCGCTGACAAGCGCGGACGCTTGTCGCGCGTCCGTCCAGTCGCCACCACCGGCCGCTTCGAGGTGGGCCTGAAAAATTTTTTTCCATCGATACCATGGAATTAACGGTGGCCCGGACAATTCAAGAAAAACGGGAAGGTTCGCCGTAAAAGAAGCCATGCCCGGTAGCGTGCGGGGGACAGTGCAGAAAACAAGCCGGAGCTCGCAGCAGGAATGGGGCAAGGAAGAACAAAGGGGTCGAGAAGGCCTAGGCTCGGAAGCCTCACAACGCCAAGTGCGTCGGCGGCGTTTGCCTGCCGTGCAGACACAGGAAGGGATGCTTCACTTACGAAGCTCGTTGGTTTCCCGGGGCTTCGGTCGGAACCGCTGCGAGAATCCCATCCTCGTCGCCAAAAGATGTGTGTCGGCAGCGGCAGGCAAGTGGGGGCCCACGCCCAGCGAACGCGCGGCGAGCGCCGACGCAGAGAGGGAGACACGGAGCCAACTGCTCCTGATGAAAACCGGACAAAGGACTCAGCCGACCCGCGGCCGTTTATTCCTAATAAAGACTTCACACGCCAGATGACACCTCCTCATTCGTCCAAGCTCCGTCCAAGTCCAAGGGCCGTCGAAGAGGGTGGAGCAGTACTGACTGCTTCCACCACGGAGGCGGGAGGAGTCACTGCGGCACCACTGCGCGTGGGCCCGGAGGACTCCGGAGGCCTCTGTGACGCTGCCCCCGCCTGCATCACATCGGCATAACTTCTTCGGGGAAGGTACGACAGTCTCTTTCTGGCTTCAAAGAACGAAATTTTTTATTTCACAGTTAGTGCAATGACTTCCGTTTTCCAACATGGGCAAGACCGCGAGCAGGCTGGATGGTCTCCTTTGCAGTTAACACAAAATGGGGAAGTGCAGTTTTCAGATTGATGACCATTTGAGCTGCATTTAGCACAGGTTGTTTGGCCTCGGCATGCATGTGAAGCATGTCCGAACCTTTGGCACTTGAAACACCGTCTTGGGTTCGGGATATGTGGTCTGACGTTTACTTTTACGCACCCTGCATCCAGAGAGGTAGGCATTACGCTTGTTCCAAATGTAAGTATGACATGTTTTGTTGGGACCTCTTGGTCATTTCTGCGGATTACTATTCCTTGTACTTTTTTCACGTTTTGCTCCTGGAAACCCTCAAGGAGTTCCTCATCGCTCAGGCCAATAAAGTCTTCCTCTGATACCACGCCCCGGGTTGTGTTCAGTGTTCTATGTGGTGAAATTGTCACTGTGGCGTCGCCAATACAGGTAAGCTCCGACAGCTTTTGCGCTTGACCTTTGTCATTTAGTTCTAGGAGGAGGTCCCCGCTAGACATTTTTGAAGCTTTATATGTAGTTCCGATTTTGTCTTTGAGACACTTGGCCACCAGAAAGAGAGAAAGCTTTCTTACTGGTATGTTATTGTCACTGTGGACGACATATTATTTGGGAAATGACGGCGCGTTGCTCCGAAAGGAGAACTGGAATGGTGCTTCGGTGCGGCATCTTTTCAGACGCCGATCATAGACAGAAGTTTGCGCTGCCATAAGAAAATGTGTTTGTTCGGCAGCAGCGCCGACCGCCCACCACGGAGCCTAACGAGGGAACGCGGCAGAGCTTGTGTTCAAGCCTGCACGACGCCAGCCGTACGCCGTCACTATAACCAAATATGGTGTACCCAAGGTAGGAAAGCCACACAAGGTTAACCCTTGCCGCCGTGGAGAAAGGAAGTAAATGGAAGCGTGAAGAAGACAGGAAAGATCAAAAAGTGAGAGATAAAGACGAAGGTTTGAGGAGCGAGAGACAGGAAGAGGCGACTGCCAATTTCCATCGGGTGGGTCAGCCCGGGGGTGCCGTCTACGTGAAGCACAGGCCAAAGGGGTGTGTTGCCTCCGCCGGGGGGCCTTAATGGTCCGAACACCCGAGCATCAGCCCAGCCCCCAGGATCGCCCTTTCCCCGGACACGGCTAAGCCGCGCACAGCTACACACGGGAGGGTCCAACCCTCGTGTGCTCGGGTACGTGGTGTCGCAACACACCAAACGTCTGCTGACGCAGGCACCCCTGCGGGGGAGGCGAGAAGCAATGCACTGGTGTTGACATTCACTTTTCTTTTTTTTGAGTTTAGGCAGCTACCACACCTCAAACAGCCACCTTGACTGCGGGTATGTAACCCAAATCGCCAACGAAGCATTTGAGCGAAAGTCACAGGCAAGGAAAACAGCTGCTTCATAATGTAAAGGATAATATTTTTCTCAGACGAAACCAACACATCGCCATCCTATTTCACCAGTGCAGACTCTACCAAAATTGATGCCGCGGAGGCACATGCAGGTAAGAGGCAAGAAGCAATGGCACTGGTAACATTCACCCAATTTCATTTTCTTACATTTAGGCAGCCAGCACACCTCAAACAGCCACCTTGACTGCGGGTATGTTACCCAAGTCACCAAAGAGGCATTTTGAGGGAAGTACACAGGGAATTAAAACAGCCACTTCGCCATGCAAACAATACTCTTTCTCGACTCCTACACTTCGCCATGACATTTAACCTGTGCAGACTCCACCAAAAAAGATGCTGTGGGGGCATATGCGGGTAAGAGGCAAGAAGCAATGTATTGGTGTTGACATTCACCCAATCTCTTTCTTTTTTATACATTTAGGCAGCCAGGACACCTCAAACACCCACCTTGACTGCGGGTGTGCTACCGAAGTAGTCAAAGAAACATTTTGAAGGGAATCTACAGGCAAATAAAACAGCCTCTTCTCCATATAGATGACTCTTTCTCTCAGACGGCTCCTACACCTCGCCACGCCATTTCACCTGTGCAGAATCCACCAAGAAAGATGCCACCAAGTCACATGCAGGTAGGAGGCAAGAAGCAATGGCACTGGTATAGTGTACTACATTATTCTAGTACACTATAGGCACTGGTGTTGACATTCACCGAATTTCTCTTTTTCTTACATTTAGGGAGCCAGCACAGCTCAAACAGCCACTTTGACTGCGGGTGTGTTATCCAAGTTGCCAAAGAAGCATTTTGAAGGAGATCCACAGGCAACTCTAACAGGCACTTCTCAATGTAAACAATACTATTTCTCTCAGACGACTCCTATACCTCGCCGTGCCAAATAAGATGCCACGACAGCATGTGCAGGTAGGTGGCAAGAAGCAATGCACTGGTGTAGACATTCACCAAATTTATTTATTTTTCTTGTGTTTAGGCAGTTACCACACCTCAAACAGCCACCTTGACTGCGGGTGTGTTACCCAAATCGCCAAAGGAACATTTGAGCGAAATCCAAAGCCAAATAAAACAGCCACTACTCCGTGTAAATGATACCGTTTCTCAGACGACTCCTGCACCTCGCCATGCCATTTTACCTGTGCAAACTCCACCAAAAATGATGCCGCGAAGGCACGTGCAGGTAGTAGGCAAGAAGCAGTGGCACTGGTGTTGACATTCACCCAATTTCTTTTTCTTGCATGCAGGCGGCCAGCACACCTCAAACAGCCACCTTGACTGCAGGTGTGTTACCCAAATCACCAAAGAAACATTTGAGCAAAATTCAAAGCCAATTAAAACAGCCACTTCTCCATGTAAATGATACTCATTCTCTCGGATGACTCCTGCACCTCTCCATGCCATTTTACATGTGCAGACTCCACCAAAAAAATGCCACGGAGGCACGAACAAGAGGCAAGAAGCAATGGCACTGGTGTTGACATTCACCCAATTTCCTTTTCTTGCATTCAGGCAGCCAGCACACTTAAAGCAGCCACGTTGACTGCGGTTGTGTTACCCAAGTCACCAAAGAAGCATTTTGAGGGAAATCCACAGGCAATTAAAACAGCCACTTCTCCATGTAAATGATACCCTTTCTCTCAAACGACTCCTACACCTCGCCATGCAAGAAAGGTGCCCGGAGGCACGTGCAGGTAGGAGACAAGAAGCAACGCACTGGTGTTGACGTTCACTAAATTTATTTATTTTTCTTGCGTTTGGGCACCTACCACACCTCAAGCGGCCACCTTGACTGTATATTTAAATATATTGTGGATGTGAATGGTGTTTAAAGTGGAAATTTAAAACAATGTTGATGTGAGAAAATACATATGAAGCAGTCGCTGCTAGAGCTTCTAATGCGCTTGTCCTGCTATTGTCAGTACTTGCAGAAATAAAGTGAAAGTATGAATTAAATGCCGTGCATGTCCGTATCAACGATGCAGTAAGCTATTAGCCACAATAAAATTTTAACTGAAAAGGCCGGGGAAAGCCACAAGAAACCTCAAATGATGTGGGTGACAAACTCTAGCAATGACATTTTAGGTGCATGTGTGTGTAGGGGGGGGGGGGGGTAGTAAAATTCCGCACCGCAGTGATGGGGGCTCTGCTGCCTCCGAAAAACTCCGGAGGGAGATTGGGATCCGGAGCACGAAGTTTGCAAGAGGGGGTTGCCAAAATAACTACAAATATAAGAAGAAAGGGAGGTAATTTCGATACAAGTACAGAACAAATATCCGGCTATCCGGATACTATTACCTAAATAGCCAACCACTTCGGCTATCTGGCTTTCAAATTCAAATAACCCGCAAATCGAATAACCAGATAGCCGGTTTTTCTGCAAAACCGGATTGATGTTGCTGCACTGTTTTATACTGTGTTCCAGCACACGATCACACTCTATGAACCACTTGTGTCTGCCTCAGTACTGTATTCGCATAGCACTGACTTATACCGCTAGTCGGGTGTTCTCGTGCACAGCGCGCAAAATTGTGTGCTGCGCGAAGCAAGAGAAAGGCCACAGCTTGCGTGCGACGTCGTCAGCAGAAGTGCGCCAAGTGAGGAAAAAAAATGAAGGCGGGGCCTGTGACGTATGCGTCACGCGATCCTTGCGCTCTGGTAAGAGAGAGGGCAGGGGTGGCTTGCGGAGGCTAGACTAATGGAGAGAGTTTCTCCCTTGGCAGTGGCCCTCGCCTCCTGAAATCATGGGTTCACGGCACTGAAATATTTCTATCTCGGCTATTAATGAACCAATTTGAAAAATTCTTGCAGCAGAACGCTTCCTAGAGGGCACGTAACAACTACCAACGTATAATCGAAATTTGCTTTGGGGCCTGGAGGGGGGCCGTTTACACACATTTCTTTGATGCTCTTGCACTCGTGAATATTGAATCACTGCCAACGACTGGTACTAAAGACCTGATGTCGTCGGAATGTGAAAAACAGGATGCATTTTTGCTGAACTTGGCTATTAGATAGATCCTCGGGTTAAAACTTCGAAGTGAAAAAAAAAAAATTCACAACTAAATACAGGCACTTGAAAGATCAGTGCCGAGTTGACTAATGGCATACTGCCCTTCCATGCCAGCAGCATCGCTGTCTAGCTTGAAAAAATGTCCTTACTTGAGCACAAGTCACTCTGAATCTCAACCGCTTCTGCAGGGATTCATGAATCAATGCAAAGGCAACTGGCCACATTTCACTGGATATGGCAGCAGCAACAACAATTCATGCAAAATCACTGCCATTGCGTCAGTTGTGATGACTCAGGCAGACTATGATGCGAGCGTCACCAAGCAGCAGGAACCAGGACAGTGGTGCACACTTGTCTGCACCTTTCAAAAGCTCACCTGATCCACTGGTGCTCCAACTTGGTCGATGCATAGCCCTCTCTTGATTGGAGCCAAAGAAAGCCTGCCTCACGTGAACGTGCGCCCAGAGTAATCAGAGTAGTCACGTTCTATCTCGGTGATGGGAAAGGTGTGAGCGCCTCCAAGAACGCTAATGAACCAGGCGAATGTGTTCCGAGCACATGATTTCGGCCAGTCAACTTGGAATATTGGGCCGAGAGAGCCTCAGTGCTGCCACAGCAAGAGCTCCACAACAGCTTCACATTTTCATTTCAGCTGAAGCTGACACATTTATTCAATACGCAATAAAATAGAAACATAATTATTATAGACAGTTGGTGCCTCTTTATGTAAATATCTGTACAGTACTGTTTAAAAAAAGTATTACAGCAGTATAGACATGGATTAGGACGCAACGAGTGCTTCTGTCTTCTGTTCTTTCCGTACTTTTTTAGGTGGACCTGCGAAAGATAAAACAAGAGCCATTCACCTCATCTTTTTGTACTCAGCTTACAGCACATTGGCAGAATCATTGAAAAATGAACAAGTTAAGCTTTCATCTCATCTTAACGGAGTGCTGCAAAATTTGGCCAAGATACAGTCATGTTCAATACGAGCTGCATAAGGCATGTGGTTTTAGGGAGCTCCGAAACTGCACAGTGGCACCAACATGAGAAACATAGGAGAACTAAACACTATTCTAATTTACTTGCACTATTAAAATAATTGTTATTGGAAGTCACCACTACCGTGCACTCTTGGGGCGCCTTTGACCTTGACCGTGTTTCAGCTCGTATAAATAAATACTATTGAATGTGACTGTACATGTCATTTATGGATGGCAAGCATTTAATAACAATGTTCAAACGTATTTAGACACCTATCAAACATTTGTTAGCATATTCAAAGAGGTAATAATGTCATATAAGGAAGTGTGCCACTTATTTATCAGATTTTCAAGGCACTGGTGTACATAGAATCAACCATGGCCGAACCAGATCAGGTAGGCCAGCAGTTCCAAAGCTCAGTTTCGGGGAAGCAGTTTGAAAAAATGTATGCAACATCACTATCTACAGATCGATCTGTTAGTGCATGACACGCTGGTTCCCTGTGTACGATGACAGACATTTCTATTTTAACAACCTTGAAAAAAGATTTTGCATTTGGTGCTGCATTGTATTTCTTTTTTTTTTTTTCAAGTTACGCAGTGAGACCGAATACCTACGGGTTTCTGCAGAAATACTGCCTTTTGACAAATAATGCTCCGACAAGACAATGCCAAAGAAGCGACATTCAAAGCTGAGAATAAAAGCTGCTCTTCTCCTGCGCCTGCCTACTACCAACGCAGAGAATAGTTCTTGCAGTGGTGCATTGGGCACCAGAGACAGAATGCATTGCAAATAAGTGTTAAAGCACCAAATTGGCAGGCTCACATCCGTGAAAAAAATTTGTCTTTAGGATAAGGGCAACTACAATGCAATAATGGAAAATTTTAATACTTTTCTTTTTCCAGTACGAATTCATGTTTCACACTCGCACTATTCATGAAAACTGGTCATTATTCAAGAATAAATTAAATCTGCTTACTGACACGTTTATCCCAAGGCTAACCTTCTATAGTATCACAATAAGCCGTGGTTTACTTCATATCTAAAAAGGACTAAAATAAAACTAATAGAAACGGTTGTTTCGTTCAGCCAAACGCAATGGCACTCAGACCAGTTGGGAAAAATACCTCGAAGCTGAAAGTTATACTTGTGATACAGAACGCCAAGCACTCATTTTATCACAATGACTTACCAAAGCTATTAATCAGTAATCGCCGCCAATTTCGGCAAGTGTTAAACCCCAGATACACTCATGAGATTACACTTACTAATGACTCGCATGAGGCAGTCACTGAACATGAGTACAGGGAAATACTGAACGCATTCGCATCTGTCTTTACTGAAGAACTTGATGAACCTTCACAGTTACCAGTTATTTATGCCAGCTATCACCTTTTTCAATGAAGGCATTGCTCCCATAATTGATAAAATGAAACCTTATTCATCAGCCAGTATGGACTCGATTAATTCAAAACTTCTGAAAAATGTTACATCAATTTGTGCAGCATATTTGTCTTTTATCGTTTCACAGTCGCTCTCCTCGTGTATCATTCCAGATGAGTGGAAAGTGGGGAAGATCGTTCCACTCTTTAAATCAGGTACCAGAGACTCACTCCTGAATTACCGCCCCATTTCATCAACTCATCGACAAGTCACCTACTCTCACATTATAAGTTTTTTGGACTCAAGCCATTTATTCCATCCTTCACAACATGGGTTTCGTAAAGGCCTCTCCTGGGAAACCCAATGAGCACTCTTCCTTCACAACCTTCACACTAACCTTGATCATAACATGCAGATTGATGTCATCTTCCTAGACTTTACGAAAGCTTCTGATACAGGTTGTCACTGCTTGCTTTTACTAAAGCTTTCACAACTAAACCTACATCCTAATATTCTTCAATGGATTGAACAGTTTCTAACTAAACATTCTCAGTCAGTCTTTATTAATGGTCCCCTGTCTAACAATCTCTCAGTCCCATCAAGCGTTCTGCAGGGATCTGTACTTGGTCCTCTTCTATTCCTAATACAGCCGAACCTACTTATAACAATATTCAAGTGCCACGAAAATTCCTTTGTTATAACCGATAACTGTTATACCTAGGTTGCATCAAAAAATCAAAATGGGGAGTGGCAGAGCTGATCTGACAAAATGGCGGGGAGGCCAGTGCCCCTCCCTACCACCTCCCTCCGCCTGCCTGCTGATTGTGTTCAGTCATTTAACTGTTTCCTGGGCGCTCCTATCGTGTGTAACAAGCCGCAGCTGTCAGCGTTAAAGAATGGCACTGCTATAACAACTGCAAAGAGGTGTCACGGGTGGCAAGCGATATGCAAGCACCGCCGAGACATCACTTTGGTGGCGCCCAAAGGAGCCTTTTAGAAATTGTGAGAATGCTGCTGCGGCAGCCTGCCAGCTTGAGAAATCCAGAAGAAATGCTCAGGAGAGATCGCCACAAGCATCTCGCCACATACTTCTCACTGGCTTGCACGAGAAAACCGTACATCCCTCAGCCTTGCATGCTTTACGTCAAGCTTACCAAGCTTCTCCAAGCTTGGTACCAAGCTTCTCCAAGGTATCCAAGCGCTTCACGTAGTGCAGCGCAAGGTTCCTCGCGATAACGAATCCCCGGAGGGACTGAATCATGCCGGGCCTCCTGTGAGGACAACGTCACCGCGTCGTAGCTGCCGCAGTCACCATCCGATGCAAGCACGTTCGCGATGATCGTCTCATCGGTTAGAAGCACTTAGTTTCCAAATCTATAGACATGCGATTTCTTTTTACTGGCAACGTCACGCATTGATCAGTGGGCGGATCAGCCATCTTCCATTTCGGCGGAGAGCCGAGCGAATTTGAGAAACCGCGTGGCCAGGAACGACTTCGACCCAACCAACAAAAATGAATGCGAGCAATTAAGCTGTTCGCAGAACTGCACTGAATGAGGAGCCAGCGAGCAACATGCGAGCAATCTGCCTAATCTGCTTGTGGTGCAGTTGGTGTGGTCCGTTTATGTTTCGGAGGGTGGGGCGGCATAGAGCTATGGGCGCAGCCTATTCGCGTTCGGAGGGGTGGAAGGGCGACAGGAGAGAGCTGCGCAGAGATGGCTAGAAAATGAGCGCGCAGCAGCTGTTGGAGCAGCAGTCCATCATGCAGCGGCTCGAATTTCTTGGTTTTTTTTTTTTTTCTTTTGAAGGATTTCGCATTTCCCTACCTTTCGGCTTAGACACCCAACAGCCAGACTTTATGGTGATAAGCGATAATGCGGCATCGGGGCATTGTAGTAAGTGGGTTATTTTACCATGGAAAATATACAAAAGTGTAGCAGCTCTTCATTGTTATAACCGATACATTGTTAAAACCGGTATCGTTATAAGTGGGTTCGACTGTATATATTAACGATTTACCCAAGCATGTTCGCTGCTGTATTCGAATGTCCGCTGATGACTGCGTCATTTACCACACCATCAGTAACTTTCATGATCAACTTAATCTCCAAGTAAATCTTAACAACATGCTGAATTGGTGTAAGAACTGGCTAATGTCGCTCAATCCTACTAAATGCAAACCTGTGTCCTTCTCTCGTGGCTAAATATTCGACCATTCAAACCCCAAATGAATTAGTGCTTTCTTATAAATGTATAGGAATAACCTTGTCTTACTATTTGTCGTGGCGTATCCATATGGGTAACAATTTCAGCACCCACCTTGGCTGCTTATGGCTAAAGCGTTGGGCTACTAAGTACGAGGTCACGGGATCGAATCCCGGCCACGGCGGCCGCATTTCGATGGGAGCAAAATGCGAAAACACCTGTGTACTTAGATTTAGGTGCACGTTAAAGAACCCCAGGTGGTCCAAATTTCGGGAGTCCTCCACTACGACATGCCTCATAAGCAGATCGTGGTTTTGGCACGTAAAACCCTATAATTTAATTAATTGTAATCGTTTCAGCATGGAATAAAACACTCGGTTTTCTCAAGCACCATCTCTGTGTTGTCCCCCCCAATGTAAAATTATGCACGTATAAATCCCTTATTAGATCAATACTACAATATGTATCTGCCATATGGAGCCCGCAGCAGGCATATTTAATCAATGCATTAGAATCAGTCCAAGATCGTGCCACTAGATTCATTCATCAAGACGGCAAGTTGGGCCAGTTGATAAGGATTTATAGTAAGGTTCGTTACAGTGCAACACAAGATAAAGACAAAAGAAGGCCAGAGTGTCGTCATTTTATACCTTCTTTTGTCCCTGTCTTGTGTTGCGCTGTAACAAACCTTACTATAGATTAATTCACTCTTCCTACTCATATGACGTCAGCATTTGATCTCTGAAAGTGAAATCTGGCCTACGGCCCCTTTCTTTTCGTGGCCACATTGCAAGTCTCATCCTTTATCATAAATTATTTCATATTCTCTGAATCAGCCACCTTATATGACGGCCGCAGCATGCATACCTCACCGCACTAGTCATCCACTTCAGGTTACCTGCCCATCATAGCACACTGCTGCTTTTACTGCGTCATTCTTTTTTCGAGGAGCAACAGACTGGAACGGCCTGCCTCAGAGCATCATCACCATCGTTTCATCATCTGCTTTTCAAGACTGCAATAGTGGTCACCTTCAATTACTAAAACAATTTTCCCTGCTTGTTGTTAATCTAAATAAAATCCCGCCCCTTATGTAATATACCTCCCCCCCCCCCCTCCAAATAGGGTCTTTAAGGAATAAAACTGAACTCATCTTCCTTGGATGCCCAAGGAGTGCTAATTTACATGTCTCTCTTCCCTGTACACTGTCTGTGTCTCTCTTCCCAAGTCTCTCTTCCCAAGTGACTCTCTTCCCAAGTGACGGACTTCAATTGTTACACCAGTATGCTATTTGGGCCTCAAAGTGAGACCTTAAAACAATCGGTACACTTCCACCTCAGCAATGCAGGCCAAGCAACGCTCATGTCAACAAAGGTGCTAAAACTGGCATGAAATGCTTTCAACTCGTAGTGATCAATGAACCACCATTTAAACTAGTAAAATGGTTTAAGCAGGCAGACAAGAATGATGCTGCACTTACTTAGACTAATGTAAATGTTAAATGAAAGGGGCCCCAGTACCTTGGAGCACACTCCAGGGTTCATCATTATCCACCCAATGCACTATATGCACGCAGTGAGGTCTTTCGTGAAAATAGTTCCAAAAGAATAAAAGATGAGGGCCTATGAAATGCATATCAAACACTTTGATGTGTAATCAATATCCATTACCAAACACATTCTATAAATCAACAAAGAAAGCAACAATGATGTTGTAGCAGCACCGATGAGGCAACAGAGCTACTGCTGACACCGTCCACATTTCCCCATATTCACAGCGAACACGCGCAGTGCCCTTGACTACAGCCAGTGCCTCTAATGGCATCTCAGCAAGTTTCAACCTTGGAAGAAGAGTAGCATTCACTCATCGAGTAGCGTCGGAAGTTGCTGCCTCTTTTTGCCTCTCAACGTTTTGGATACAATTTAAGTTCCTGTTGTAGATCTGTGCTTACTTGTGTTTACTTGCGTTTACGTAATTGCATCCAGTAAACACATGCATGCTACATCTACAATGTTATCGATTTCTAGGCAGACTGAGTCATTCAATTCCTCTAAAAGATGAAATGTACTTTGTGGAAACCAAGCTGTGCTGGATATTAAATCAAATTTCTTGCAAAATAAAGTCGCACGATGAACCACATGATGCAGATGTGTGTGCAGCAGTGATCAGTGTGTAAAGCACCTAAAAGATTTTCTAAATGACAGCTCACTGGGAGTGCTTCCTTATGGCCCTCGACGCATCCAAGAACAAAACAGCGTACTCGCACAGCAGCACGCTGTGTCTCTGAAATCAGAAGCCCAGAGGCTTTGCACTCAGATTGGACTTGAAAAATTGGCATAGGCAGTTGAGGAGTGTCCTACTCGCCGCTTGCACATCCAAGCATCTCACAGAGGGTCATTGTCTCGGTACCCTCATTTTTTTTTGCAGCAGCAGCACCAGAAACTAAATTTGCTTGAAATTGAGGACCCTTTTCTGAAAAAAATTAAATACATTTGGCATGTTATTTCAGCAATTGCTCTCAAGAATGCCTTTGGGGGATACTCATAGGCACAAGGAATCTGTACTACCTCCTGCCTAATGATCAATTATTACTGTGCATGTGGGAATGTCTCAACTCATTTGGCACAGTGGCTTTTAAAGAACGAAGAGGGGGGGGGGGGGGGAGGGGGGGTCTGTGACTAACCTTTTTGAACTTCTTTCTATTGACACTTCACTGCATGGGATGGAAAAGCATTTCTCGAAAGGGAGGGTGTTCGTGTCAGATCTTCCATTGTGGCTGTGCCGAGTGATTTGTTTCTGGCTAGCTTAGACAGAAAAGTGGTGTGCATACTGGAAAAATGCAATGGTGTACTCAATTTCCAGTATGTTGATGACTTTCCGGTCATCATGAAAACCATATCCGAAAACCTTGAACACACACAGGAAGTTTTCGGACAGGTTTAAATCCCCAAGCAATTGCCCCCAAATTTCTTGACAATGGCTTGATCAAATTGCTAGACATCGGGATTCACTTCCTGGTCAATCGCAAGTGCTGGCAATACGAACCATGGGTCAACAAGCCACTTTGGCCATTTCCATCTGCTCACTCAAAGTTAATAAAAAGAGCCATAGCAAAAGCTGTCCTTCTCAATGCACCCAAGAAAAATTGTGGCAGAACCCAGTGGCCTAAGGACACAAATTTACATCGGGGAGGCTCACGCCCAAGAGCGGCACATATCCAGTGGTACATGCCCAATGACCCAAGATGGCAGACAAACAGATAGAAAGTCCCCTTAAAGTGTGTGAAGTTCCCGAAGAATGGTAACTATATTAAAATCATGCCACCATCTCGTGTCCCATAGCTTCATGGCACAAGCGGCTCGCCTCAGCAAGGCAGGGTTTCTGAACCACGTGATGATCAGGCCGCCTTCGAAGGTCTCGGGAAAGACATTAAAAACATGAAAGCCAAGCACAGCAAACCGGACTACAGGCAGAGGCTTAAAAGCATCAGAGAAAAGGTGAATGTCTGCATTATGTTTTCAGCTCCCGACAAACTGTCATGCCTGTGCAAAGCCACATGTGGGTCTGTGGAAGACAATCAAAGCCAAGTCAAGCACAGGAACTGGTCAAGTCCTTGACCATTCTACTCTCAGGACCATGTAAACATAATTGATGTCATGTTGAGGGTTTCCAAACAACTACACACTACACTTGTTGATACTGGAACCACCATATCATTCGTAAAGCTTTATTCATTCCTAAAAAGTCATTCATAGAAAGCTTTATCGTTTGCTCACAAAAGTTGTGACACCGCATATGTAGTGCTAGCTAGCCAATCCAACAGTGTTCGCAGAGCCCATGTGGTCCATCAATGGTGTGCTGTACGAGTTTTTCATCCTTTTGGCATGATCCCACAATGTGACACTTGGCTGGGATTTCTTATCACACCACCATGCAGTCATTGATGGGCTCGTGCACAGCTATTCACAAGTCGTGCAGCATGTCATGATAAATAATAAAAATAACAGGGGGGCCCAATACACTTCCCTGGGGTACTCCAGACTCTACAGGTAAAAAGGAAGACCGGTATTCCTCACATGGGGCGAATTGGTCTCTATGGCTTAGGTAGGACGAAAACCATTAGGATAGGCGAGGGTTTTTGAATGTAGTTTTAATTTTTAATAGCAACTTTGGGTGCGACACCTTATTAAAAGCCTTGGCCAGATCTAAGAATATTATGTCTGTTTGGCCTCGGTTATTTATAGTATATGCGAGATCATGAACAGTCTCTATTAGTTGAGTCACTGTAGAGAATCCCTGACGGAACCAGTGTTGGCATTTGTTTAGGCTATGGTAGTTGTCAAGGTAGACCAATAGTTGCTTAGATATTATATGTTCAAGCACTTTCGAACAAGTGCTAGTGAGGGGGTTCGGCCAATAATTTTTAACGTCTGATTTGCTGCCACCTTTATGATTTGGGATAACTTTAGCACGCTTCCATGCACTGGGAAAGGAACATAGGTTAATAGATGCCTGAAAAATTAGTCAGAAATTGAGGAACCCACTCTGCGAAGCTTTGTAAAAATTAATTAGGGATTCAATCAGGCCCCATACTTTTTTTAGTATTCATGTTGAGTAAGAGGTTAAATACGGTTAAATAAGAGGTTTGTCAACTTTTATATCTTGAAAAGGCGGCCTTTCAGATTCAACTGTAAAATCGGGCAGGAAGCCATTATCACGTGTGAAGAGTGACAAGAAAAAGTTGAAATTCTGTGCCTTCTTTAGAGTGCTATCTCCAGTTTCATGCGAACGAGAAGCAGCTGGGGGGTTAATATAACGCCAAAATTTTCCAGGGGCCTTTTTCAGAAAAGATTGTAATGTGACATTATAGAACCTACATTTAGATTTTAAGATTAGCCCTTCTAACTCGCGACTCATACCAGAAATGCAGCTTTTGTCGATTGGCTGGCGATTCTTTGAAGGCGCCTTTCGCTTCCGTTTTAGCTTTCTTTTTGCATGAATTATCTCGCTGATTATCCAGGGATTTTTTCATTTAGTTGTTTTTAAACATTTTGGGACAAAGCTTTTCACTCAGTGCTCGACCATGTTTGAAAAGAAACTCTATAGGTCGTCCACGCTTGCGCCACAGTGGACAAGACCTAGGAACTTATCTAAGGAGATTTTGAAGTAATCTAAAATAGGTACATCATCGGCTAATGTAAAATTCAAGAACGGCATTTTTGATGCGTGGACGAGTTTGCGCAGACAAGTTTAATGATGTCACTACCATATTATGGTCCGAAATACCATCATCAATGTCACAGCTCATAATAAAGAACATCATCATCATTATCAGCCTGGTTACGTCCACTGCAGGGCTAAGGCCACTCCCATACGTCTCCAACTACCCCGGCCATGTGCTAATTGTGGCCATGTCGTCCCTGCAAACTTCTTAATCTCATCCGCCCACATAACTTTCTGCCGCCCCCTGCTACGCTTCCCTTCCCTTGGAATCCAGTCCGTAACCATTAATGACCACCGGTTATCTTCCCTCCTCATTACATGTCCTGCCCATGCCCATTTCTTATTCTTGATTTCGACTAAGATGTCATTAACTAGCATTTGTTCCCTCACCGAATCTGCTCTCTTCTTATCCCTTAACATTACACCCATCATTCTTCTTTCCAAAGCTCGTTGCGTTGTCCTCAATTTAAGTAGAACACTTTTCGTAAGCCTCCAGGTTTCTGCCCCGTACGTGAGTACTGGTAAGACACAGCTGTTATAGACCTTTCTCTTGAGGGATAATGGCAACCTGCTGTTCATGGTCTGAGAATGCCTGCCAAATGCACCCCATCCTCTTCTTATCTGATTATTTCAGTCTCATGATTTGGATCCACAGTCACTACCTGCCCTAAGCAGATGTATTCCCTTACCACTTCCAGTGCCTCGCTACCTATCGTAAACTGCTGTTCTCTTCTGAGACTGTTACACATTACTTTAGCTTCCTGCAGATTAATTTTTAGACCCACCCTTCTGCTTTGCCTCTCCAGGTCAGTGAGCAAGGATTCCAATTGGTCCCCTGAGTTACTAAGCATGGCAATATCGTCAGCGAATCGCAAGTTACTAAGGTATTCTCCATCAACTCTTATCCCCAATTCTTCCAAATTCAGGTCTCTGAATACCTCCTGTAAACACGCTGTGAATAGTATTGGAGAGATCTTCTCTCCCTGCCTGATGCCTTTCTTTATTGGGATTTTGTTGCTTTCTTTATGGAGGACTACGGTGGCTGTGGAGCCGCTATAGATATCTTTCAGTATTTTTACATACGGCTCGTCTACACCCTGATTCCGTAATGCCTCCATGACTGCTGAGGTTTCGACTGAATCAAACGCTTTCTCATAATCAATGAAAGCTATATATAAGGGTTGGTTATATTCCGCACATTTTTCTATCACCTGATTGATAGTGTGAATATGGTCTATTGTTGAGTAGCCTTTACGAAATCCTGCCTGGTCGTTTGGTTGACAGAAGTCTAAGGTGTTCTTGATTCTATTTGCAATTACCTTCGTAAATACTTTGTAGGCAATGGACAGTAAGCTGATCGGTCTATAATTTTTCAAGTCTTTGGCATCCCCTTTCTGATGGATTAAGATTATGTTGGCGTTCTTCCAAGATTCTGGTACACTTGAAACCATCTAGAGATCGGCTTACCTCCGTGTCGTTTCCTTTTTTTTTTTTTTTTCGCAATATCAATTGAGTAATGGATTACCAACTTGCCCGGAATGCTGATCTCATTAAGGTCATGAGGCATTGCGTATACAGGGTGGCCAGTTTTTCTAGAACAATCTGCCCACCATCCTTCAGCAAATCTGCTGTTACTTGATTCTTCCCAGTTGCCTTCCCCCATTGGATAGCTCCCAAGGCTTTCTTTACTTCTTCCGGCGTTACTTGTAGGATTTGAAATTTCTCTAGACTATTCTCTCTTCCATTATCGTCGTGGATGCCAATGGTACTCTATAAATCTCTATAAAACTCCTCAGCCACTTCAACTATCTCATTCATATTAGTAATGATAATGCTGGCTTTGTCTCTTAACGCATACATCTGATTCTTGCCTATTCCTAGTTTATTCTTCACTGCTTTTAGGCTTTCTTTGTTCCTGAGAGCATGTTCAATTCGATCCATATTATACTTCCTTATGTCAGCTGTCTTACGCTTGTTGATTAACTTGGAAAGTTCTGCCAGTTCTAGTCTAGCTGTACAGTTAGAGGCTTCCACACATTGCCATTTGTTAATCAGATCTTTCGTCTCCTGCGATAGCTTACTGGTATCCTGTCTAACGAAGTTACCATTGACTTCTATTGCACACTCCTTAATGATGCCCACAACATTGTCGTGCATTCCTTCAACACTAAGGTCCTCTTCCCGAGTAAAAGCCGAAGAGCGGTTCTGCAGCTTGATCTGGAATTCCTCTATTTTCCCTCTTACCGCTAACTCATTGATCGGCTTCTTATGTACCAGTTTCTTCTGTTCCCTCCTCAGGTCTAGGCCACGGAGCAAGAAATATTTAGGAGTGGAAACTCCGCTGTTTGCGGCGACCAGAAAAGGTCACAAGCCCGCGGATATATTTTCATGCTGGCGGCACCTGGCGGCATGGGAAGAAATTACCGCCGTTTCGGTTGCCAGGGCAACCGGTCGAGCGTGTTGCTCCCGTTCGGCTGCGCGCGCCTGACTTCTACTGAGGGCACTCTCGCGCGCTTCTTTACCGCTTGTAGCCCGAAGAGCAACTGCTGCTACGCTTCAGCCATTCGAGCACAGTAAAAAATAAAACGCGTTTTCCATGACAGCTATAAAATGATACGTAGCTTCTGGTTGTAGCCAGGGCTATCTTGCTCCGTGGCGGGCGGTTTTCGGCTTTTTGCGCTTGCGAAACTGATGGCTATCTCGTTCCTAATCGCTCAAAGGGCGACCGCTTGTTTCTCGCTCTAGTGCTCACAGGGGTGCGCATAGGAAGGATGGCGCCGTGCATGTGTTTCCACTCCTTTTCTTTTTTTTAAGACTCGCGAAAACTAGTTGCCCTAGCTGCTTGGCGATAAGAGGAAGATTAGCGGAAGTTTGCCACACGTGTTGCTTTTTTTGATGGGCACACAACAAAACAGTTTTCTTGAGTGCGCGCACCTACGCAGTTCGGTTACGGCGTGCCCGCTGAATCCCGTGTCGTCTGCTTGTCGTCTGCTTTGAGCGGGCGCCGCCGGAGTGAGCGCCGGAGCTGCCAGAGCCGCCTGCCGGGCGCTGCTTTTTTTTTCCCGCTGCGGCTTCTACGACGCGCCGCATGGTGCCGCCACTGCATAGGGTAGCGTCGGCGCATGCAACAATTGTGACTTTATCTGGTCGCCCGCGCTCGCTCGCGCTGACGGGAGTTTCACCTCCTATATGTCTTACTCCGTGGTCTAGGCTAATTCGAGTTCTTACCATCCTATGGTCACTGCAGCGCACCTTACCGAGCACGTCCACATCTTGTATGATGCCAGGGTTAGCGCAGAGTATGAAGTCTATATCATTTCTAGTCTCGCCATTCGGGTTCCTCCACGTCCACTTTCGGCTATCCCGCGCAGAAGAAAGTATTCATTATCTGCATATTATTCCGTTCTGCAAACTCTACTAATACCTCTCCCCTGCTATTCCTAGAACCTATGCCATATTTCCCCACTGACTTGTCTCCAGCCTGCTTCTTGCCTGCCCTGGCATTGAAGCCGCTCCTCAGAATAGTGTATTTTGTTTCGACTTTACCCATCGCCAATTCCACGTCGTCATCAAAGCTTTTGACTTCCTGGTCATCATGACTGAACGTAGGGACGTAGGCCTGTACGACCTTCAATTTGTACCTCTTATTACGTTTCACAACAATACCTGCCACCCTCTCATTAATGCTATAAAATTCCTGTATGTTACCAGCTATATTCTTATTAATCAGGAATCCGACTCCTAGTTCTCCTCTCTCCACTAAGCCCCGGTAGCACAGGACGTGCCCGTTTTTTAGCACTGCATATGCTTCTTTTGTCCTATTAACCTTACTGAACCCTAATAAATCCATTTACTGCCCGCTAATTCCTCCAATAGCACTGCTAGATTCCTCTCACCTGATAACGTTCTAGCATTAAACATTGCCAGGTTCAGATTCCAATGGCGGCCTGTCCATAGGATTTGAGACGAAAACAAGATCTAAAAGCGCTGAAGTTTCCACGCCCACTCTTGTGAAGTCAGACACAATTTACGTCAGGTTATAATTAAAAGCAATATTTAATAACTGATCACAACTCCGTACTTTGGTTCCATAAATTCCAGCCAAAATGAATTCCAGCCAAATTAAAATCGCCCGCAAGGCACATGTCATCTAGATGCACGTGCAAGTTCCTAAAGGTTTTCAAATTTTCTAATACTTCTACAGGGGAGTTGGGAGGCCGGTACACACCACCGATTAGCAAATTACGGTCATTCAAGGTAGTTTTAATCCAGACTGTTTCGAGACTGCTTGGATCATTAAGTACCATAATAGGAATGTCGCTTTTCAGAAGTATAGCTACCCTGCCCCCTCTAGTGCGCCGATCCTTTCTTATTATTGAATATCCGAGGGGAATTAATTCGACATCAGTCACATCCGGGTTCAGCCATGTTTCTGTTATTACCATTGCATCTGGATCGTGCTCTATTACAATGCTTTCTAGGCTATCTTGTTTTATGTACGCTCCTTGCATGGAGGTTAATGATCTTAAAGCATGCAGATTGATTTTGGTCGAGTCAGTCTGCACCCGAAGCCGAACGAAGCATGTGTGGATTTTGATGGTGTCAGGCATGGACAGGTGGTGATGCTTGCAACCAAGTCAAAATGGAGAACTTGAAAGCACGTGCGATGATTTCAGTCCTTGAAATGGCTAACTCTGGCCAGTATCCCTCATGATATGGTGCAGATATGTATTGGGAAAGGATGCCCACTCCTATAGCACAGTAAGGATGTGGATTGCACTGTTTAAGGGCAGAGGTATATCGAAGACAACCAGCATTGCAGTAGGCCAACCAAAGTTTAGATGCAAGAAAACACGACGTGTTCAAAACAAGTGAAAGAAGACCACCGGCTCAACATCCAGAGCCAATGAGAAAACCGTTGAACCCGGATGTATTGAACTCAAAGGGAATCGCAATATAGTTTGATATATCAATAAATCGAAATACCATAAAAAGTGCCTACTTGAAGCTTATCTAAAACCTCTGCACGGCCACCCATGCGGCCACAGTTCCTACATTGCTGTTGGGTGCTTCATCGAGATGTACTCTAAGCTTGTCGTGTTGTGCTGTCCAACTTTTGCTCAGGCTGCATCAGAGGGCAGTCAGCCAGGACTACACAGCGTGGCAAGCAAAACCTGCTTCAGAGTCCCAAAATACCATTGACTGCAAGGATGGGCAAGTGGAGGTACAAGCTGCACTGTGCATGTTTCAAAAGTGCTGATGAGATGCAGTGTGTGTAATGATTTGCCTAGACGGTTTTTCCATCAGTTTTGGCAACCCGTCTTGAACTGTGTATGTGACAACAAAGTGTTATGAAATGTGTAATGGTCAGTGTGATTTTACACAACCTAGGCTGTTCTTTATGCAAAAAAGAGGTGAGGCGTGCAGATGAGACACAAGAGAGAGAAGTGGACAACACGAACGCCGACTATCAACTAAAGGGAGCACTGAGGCAAAAAAAGAAAGACAAAACTCATCTGTGCAAGCTCTGGAATGGTATCACCACGTGTCAGTCGGGTACATGTGCCAGTCTAAGCGAGAGATAACTGTTAAGGCACTTGATCTGGATGAAATGCTTGAGTACTGTGAACAGAATAGCGCACGCATAATTGTTACAGGTGATTTCAACATAGATATGCTATCGCCAAGCAACAACAAACAAAGTTTTCTTGACAGAATGCTCTCTTTTGGTTATGAAAACACAATTCATATACCTACAAGGATTACATAGTTGACTGAAACTGCCCTGGATTTATGTTTCACTAACTACAAAAATGAGATATGCACAGGGGTTCTAACATCTGGGGTCAGTGATCACCTGCCAATTTTTGCATCTTTTCCATGGTGCGTAAAACAATGAAATCCAGCAAATCATACGCAGAGTAGAAAAATTAACCAAGAAACAATTAAGCATTTCCAGAATGTTGTCACTGAAACTGATTGGAGCTGTACTTTCATTAATACTGACCCTGTGAATGCCTATGACATATTCATAACAAAGTTAACAGACCTTTATAATTTAGCTTTTCCGATTGTGGCACATAAAATAAACAAGAGGGCAAGAAAACCATGGATAGATGCTTCACTTTTGAAAAGGAAGAAAGCAAGAGATAAGCTGTTCACTGAATTCATAAAAACAAAGTGCTTAGACTACGTGGTTGAATTTAAGCAAGTCAGAAATAAGATAGGATCTGATATTAAAAAGGCGCGAATTAGCTACTACGAAAAAAAGTTTGCAAACATACTCACTGATCAGAAAGCCATTTGGAACGCTGTGAACAATCTTTTGCAGAAGAAAAATACAAAGGCTATCTCTCAGCTTCAAATAGAGGGCAGATCTTGTTCAGGTACATTACTTGCTGATATGTTCAATGAGCATTGTTTGAGTTCAGGAGCTTCTGATATTTCAAATGGTGCTGTCCAGTCTTACAAATCATATACAGTGCAGTCCACTTATAACGATATCGAGAAAGACGAAAAATATCGTTATAACCAATGATCGCTGGACTGCAGTTCTCTAAAAAAATTTTTTTTTTTTATATTTAAAAACGCAACATACCTTTGCAGCTCCGAACTCGAATTCTCTACTTGCTCTAAAGAATAGATGATGTAGAAAGTAGGCTGTGAAAAACAAACTTCATTTCTAGCACCAATGACCGTGTCAAGGGTTAGGCACACCGTAGTCCGAAATCTGCACTTGCTTTTACGGCAGCTTCAGCTTCACAACCGCGGTGTGTATGGATTCCAGCGGCTGCGCGAACACTGGTGGCAATCCTTTAGCATGCACAAAATCAATTAAGGAGTCGATCGACGACAGTGCACTTTGCGTGGACATTGAGGTCGGGGTCAAGGTGCCACTGTCAATCTCGTCACTGTCGCTGCTGCCGCCACCGTCGTACAACTTTGCCGTCTGTCGAGACAGCAGATCTTCGGCGATTGCCTCATTGGTGACCTCATCGCAGAACGAGGCAGCACTGTCTGCAGTCAAAAACTCCTCTTTCGACGCACCACCTGTCACCAGTAGGAACGAGCTCCCAGAGCTCAGTTACGTCAGCGGCTTCCACCATGTTGGTCTCAGTGGGTTGGGGAAGTTCGTCCTTACGCACAAAGCCCACCTTCTTGAAGCAATTGGTGATGAACCACTGGTAAAGCGCCTCTTCAACATCGGCGTACAAAGGGTCTCCGCTGATCGGCATGGCCGCTGATAGCTCCTGCCTTCACAATCGCGGTGATCCCAGTTTTCAAGATGGTTGATATCGTTAACTGGGTGAGCTCATATTTCTTCACAAGAGTGCTCACCTTGAAGCCGCATCGAAAGTCCTGCAAAATATCCATCTTCGTGTCAAGCGACACAGCTTTGCGCTTTGTCGGCGCCATCTTCGAACTGGGTTCAACCGTTGGTTGCATGCTGCTTCGGTGGCGTCAGCCTGCTATCGTGAGAGAGAGAGAGACACGGGATATAGAGAAAGATGCATGGGACGGGCGCCACCACGCCACTTTGCTTGTCGCTTGTTTTTTTCTTCTTTCTCTCTCTTTCGGAGTGACTGTGGCCGTCGCGCATGAAGCAGCTAGCACCATCTTGTGGCGCGCTGCGCCTACTCAGGTGCTCTCCGGTGCGCGGCCGGGGCGGGACGTGCTGCGCGGTAATGGCGGCAGATACGAACTTACGGAGGTAAACATCGCCTCGTCTCGACATTGTTCGTTTCAGGGAACTAAGCAATGCAAATGTGTCGTAACATTTGCATTGCTTAGTTCCCTGAAACGAATGACTATTTGGCACGGAAAACGCTTATATCCGATACGCGGTGAATAACCTATCATTAAAAATGTTTTTTTTCCCCATAGACCTAATGCATAAAATGACACTCTCATGCCGAGCCATCATTATAACCGATATATCGTTATATGTGGTATCGTTGTAAGTGGACTGCACTGTATTAAAGCACACGTCTCAGAATCTATTTTCCTAGCTCCCACGAATGAATCGGAAGTAGCCTCGCTGATACAGAAATTAAGTAACAAATGTGCTGTGGGTTTTCACAATATAAAGGCAGAACCTCTAAAAGTTTCAGAGCCCATTAGCGCACCATTTGCAACCTTATTTTGAGCACTGGAACGTTCCCGGAGACATTAAAAATTGCTAGAGTATCTGTTGTTCACAAAGGTGGCAATGAAAATGACATGAATAACTACAGGCCCATTTCTGTTTTGCCCATTTTTTTCAAAAATTATAGAATGTGTCATATATGTACGAATTGCAAACTTTTGTAGTTTAAAAAAATTATAACCAAACATCAATATGGATTTCAGAAGGACAAGTGTACTGAGAAAAGGCCTTATTATCTATTAAAGATTAAATTATTGAACGTTTTGAGCAAAAACATCACACAATTGGAATATTTCTCGACTTTAAAAAAGCTTTTGACTCGATCAAGCATGAAATTCTTTTGCAAAAGCTAAATGAATATGCAATAAGAGGCACGCCCCTTAATTTAATAAGAAGTTATCTTACTAATCGGTATCAATGTGCAGATATGCAGCACTCGAAGTCACAAATGGGCAAGATCAAGTATGGCGTCCCACAGGGTTCTATACTTGGGCCACTTCTATTCCTATGTTATATAAATGACATTGTAAACATACCTCTGACACCAGATATATTATATGCCGATGACACTAACGTCATTTTTTCGGGCTGGGATATGGCTACTCTAGTACAAGAAGCGAACCTTTGGCTTAGCAATTTGTCGCTATGGCTGAGAAGAAATGAGCTGGAATTAAACATTAAAGGGAAGCTGAAGAGTCTGTCGAATTCAATAAGACGCTCATATACGGATGCGGGAACCTTATAAACCATGTAGGTATAAAAGTTGGGGGTTTTTTTCCAATTAGGAGCGACGTAATCGTCGGTTAAAATTGCGCTGCAGCTCCGCCCCCCGTCGAATGCCGAGCGCTGCTGCTGATGCTGACGATGCGAGCGGAGACCGGAAACCGTGGTGTTGTGACGTCAACACTAGTGTTTCGTTCCTTCGCAGCCTCCGCGACCGTGCCTGACCGTGCTTGTTTCTGCGTGCGTGCCATCGTAATCTGCTTCGATCGACCCTGCATTCCTTTGTTGGTGCGTCTGCGTGTATGTAGAGTCGTAGTCAACGTGCGCAGCATCAACTGAAGTGGTGGGCCGATCATGCCGGCTTTCTGTGCAGCCTACGGTTGCACGAACACCAGCGGCCGCGACGATGTTGTCTTCCATTACTTCCCACAAGACAAGAAGCTTTTAACGAAGTGGGAGGCTGCTGTGAAGCGAAAGAATTTCAAGCCCTCAAGAACAACAGTGCTGTGCTCCAACCACTTCCGTGACGATGATTATCACCAGAATTTATTATTAAAACGTGCGTTGGGTTTGCCAGTCAAGTCGGCTCGTCTAAGATCGGAGCAACGAAAACAAAGACGGCACGAGTGCAGACTGACTGATGATAACTGGTGTTGGAAGGCCTTATGAATACATGAACTCGCCCAAACCTGGATTTTGATTTACTACGAGCTCCTTCGTGTTAGCACGCTGAACGGAAGGTGCATGTTTATCTCCCGCCCTTGACGCAGGTTTCGTCGCAAAGCGCCGCGAATTTTCTATTTGCACGTGTGTTGTAAAACAGCCTGCATGCAGCTACCATACCGCAGTGCAAATGTAGAGTTTGCATGTGCTGGAAAGTCGGCGCACGCCAGGACGCTACGCTCCCCCCTTCTCTCGCGCACAGCGAGAAACCGACCGTCTCACGTAGCCGACGGAATTCACCGCCTTTACGACTTCGGTTAGGAGTAGTGTGCGTATGGCGCACAGATGAAGATCACTACACGTACTGCATGAACCGGGAAGCTATTCATGCGTTTAAACCGTCTTTGTAGATTGCCGACAGCTTTGGACAGCTCACAAATGCCGACGATCGCATCCCCACTTACGTTCCACGAGGAGGCATGCAGGAACACACTACAGTTGTTTGACCGGAAACGAGCTCACTAGATCAGCGAGATCACTAGATCGCTTTGCAAAAAAACATACTCACCAAAGAGCATTTCCAACACGAGGAGATCCCAAGACTTCGCTTTCGTTCGCGTCGAAAGCACTGCTCGCACCAGCATCGTTTGCTTCTTTGAGAGGGCGGCTCTTCGCAATCGGCTCGTACATGTAGGGAGTAACGCCGAACTCCTCAGAAAAACGCAGTCTCTCTAAATTTTCCATTACCGTCTCAGAAAAACAGCACCAAACTACCTGGCACCGCGCTTCATGTGTAGCGGCAGCGGTCGGTTACTAGTGTTGACGTCACGAGGCGCCCGACCAATCACAGGCGAAAACGAGACGCGCGAGCTGGGCATGTCCGCTGCTGCACTTTTCGTCGAAACAAAATATATTTGCGCTTTCTTTCGCTCAATTTCGATACGATATTCGAATTCGGAGGGTTGAAAACCATTATGTACAGATGTTCACACATTTTTTCTGGAAAACCTTTCAGCTTCCCTTTAAGAAAACAAAGTACATTATTTTTAAACCTTGAAACCATTGTATTCTCCGCAATACGCAGGTTACATTCCAAGGAGTTTTGATTGAGTGCGTCCAGACTCAAAAATTTCTAGGCGCTATCTTTCACGAAACATTGAGTTGGTCCAATCACATAGATAATCTTCGCACCCACATATCGCGATCCATTGGCGTAATTAGCAAAATAATATGTTTACTGCCCCTCTGGGTGACAAAGCAGCTTTACTACACTTTAGTTTACTCGTGCATACATTACTGTCTATTAATCTGGGGCACAACAACAAAAACAAATAAAGATAGTATTCACAGGCTGCAAAAAAGAATCTTGCGTATAATCCAAAATGTTCTGCGCCGAACGCCTTCTGCTCCACTTTTCCATAAACACAGCATATTAAAATTCGAAAATATATTTTATGAAAAGCTAGCGACAGTCATCTACAATCAAATTAAATTGAACACAGATATATTTCGGGATACCTACTCCCGGAAAACACACATATAATCTTAGGAAAACCACCTATTACAATGAAAGGATTCGAACCAACTACGGCAAGTAAAAACTGACACACCTTATTCTTTCATTTTTAAACTCTAACATGACGGCCATGAGCATAGTGAATGAAAGCCAATCAGTAGCAATCTTCAAAAGAAAGATACATGCTTATCTAATGGCACTTCAAACATGACACTTCTTTCTTTCTCTTCCATGTAAGACTTGCTTATATTGTATACTTTCTTCCAGAACTGTATTGTGCCTCAAAATTCAGCCAAGAAAATTTCTTGTCGATAAGCTGTTAATATCAAGTACGTTCTAGTTCACTTATTAAAACCACGGCTTAGTTCTTTCTTTTTCTCCACTGCATTTATGTATTACATGATGTATTAGTGTTACATTATGTATTATTTTGTAGTATTATATTTACGTATCGCGTATTACAGGCTGAGTGTACTGCAATATTTTTGTTGTTCTTTTCTTTTTTCCTTTCTTTTACTACATTGATGTCTTACAGAGTGACACGCTGAGTGTTGTGCAATATCGTGGTCTGGGCGGGGACCTCACTTTATTACCTTAAGGGCCCCGGGGATTGGGGGTATTACATAAGGGGTGGGTAGCTAATAAAAGAAATTACCGTAAATACACAAGGAAAAGACGTTTAGGTACAAGTTTGCTCACTGGTAAATATGTTAATTATACAGTTCAAAAACGTGGATGGGCAGGTGATTAAGGCGTTGTCGTGTGGAAGGCTGTTCCAGTCCGAGGCTGAAAGTGGGAAGAATGATGTGGCAAAAGTGGTAGCGTGCGCACGTGGACGGGCGACTTGAAGGGGATGACCAATGCGGAGTGAAATGCGTGCAGGAGGACTGATGTAGGGTGGATGATGAGGTGAGCTGTAAAAAAACCTATGAAATAAGTACATAGTAGCGATACGACGCCGGCAAGCCAGGGTTTTCAAGCCGGATTCTGCTTTAAACGATGATATACTGACATTATATGAATAGCATGAATGAATGAATCTTGTGGCACGGTTCTGTACTAATTCTAGAGTTTGTAAGATATTTTTGGTTAGGGCTCCAGATGGCAGAGGCATATTCCAGCTTAGAGCGTACGAGTGACTTGTATGCAAGCAATTTTAGGTTTGGTGGCGCTAGACGTAGATGACATCTTAGGAAACCAAGGCTTCTGTTAGCAGATGATATCACTCTAGTGACATAGCGTTCGAGAAATCAAATTTTGATGACAGAATTCAGGGGTGTGATCATTACGCGAGTGCGATCATTATGCCGAGTAAATACCGCATTTACTCGCATAATGATCACACTCGCGTAATGATCGTACCCCTGAATTCTGTCATCAACATTCGATTTTTTTTATTTCTTGTGGAATGATCGCACCCCGAACTTGCCGCAGAATTATGTCGTGTGCCAAGTCTAGCTAATAATGATCGCGCTTACCATCTGTCGAACGCTACGCGAATTATTCTTCAAGACAAACCAGGCGGTCTGCATGCACCAAACATTAAGTAGATGCCTCATTTCATTACTTTCATCACTTTCCGCATTTCCATGACTAAAGAAAAGCTGCAACCAAACTTGCCTTTATTATGTGTAGGCTGTATAATGGTTGTGGTGAAGAAGAACAAAAAAGGCGCCTTTCAGTTCTTCTCATCTGCACTCGTGGGCACGTAACAAATCGCGAGCGGCAACGATAGTAGCCACATTTACACTGATACGTTAAAAGTGCACCCTATTCATACACCGACACTTGTAACACAGCTAAGACATTCGCCCACCCTTAGCGGAAACGTGCCGTATTAGGATAGTAGTGAAGACAAATCCCGCAGTTTCCGCAGCATGCTGACCATGTGTTTCTATGTCACTGGTAGCTAAGCGCGCTCATCTGTTTCTCTCCCCTCAAAGTGGACATAGCTACGTTATTGCCGCAAACTTGCCGATATTAACGATATTATTCATTACTGATACAAAAGAAACTGTTTCAATGCACGTAACGTCCTTATGAGAAGAAAAAAAAAATCGTGTTCGGCGCATTCAGCTTGCTCTGCCGGCCGCCATTTTTGTTTTGGTGTCCCGCAGCAAATGTGGGACAAAAAAAGTTTTTTTTTTTCTTTTCGCGGGAAATTTAACCAGCGTAATGATTGCACCCCTGATTTCACGTCAATTTTTCTGACAAAAAAGTGCGATCATTATGCGAGTAAATACGGTATTATCACCGCTTCTCCCACACTGATGGCAAACGAAAGCAGAGGCACTTATGCCAAAAGAGTGCCAGCGACGTCCCTTTGGCCACAACAGCAGCAGTTGCATTCCTATTTGAATGGCAGTTGGAACAGGGCCCGCTGCAGGTGTGTAGACCCCGCATTACCTGCTGCTTCCGCCATGCTTGGAACATTGGGCAAGAGCAGCTCCCCGCTTTCCGCTGGTACGCTGGGCAGGTCGAGAACGGCTCGGGCTTCTTCTTCGGACACCAGAGCTTCTAACTCGGCCAACACAGCCTCGTCATCTTGGGCAGTGAGTTGGCCTGAGAGGAGGTCATCAATCTCCTGAAAAGATTATCACAAGATGGCTTGCTACACACGGTGTGACTGTCAACTACGTGACTGCACGGAAATTCTCACAAGCTGAAACCAGTTAGCGTTGGAAGTTCATCACCATCATCCTCACCATCAACCTGGTTACGCCCACTGCAGGGCAAAGGCCTCTCCCATACTTCTCCAACTACCCCGGTCATGTACTAATTGTGGCCATGTTGTCCCTACAAACTTCTTAATCTCATCTGCCCACCTAACTTTCTGCCACCCCCTGCTACACTTCCCTTCCCTTGGAATCCAGTCCGTAACCCTTAATGACCATCGGTTATCTTCCCTTCTCATTACATGTCCTGCCCATGCCCATTTCTTTTTCTTGATTTCGACTAAGATGTCATTAACTCGCGTTTGTTCCCTCACCCAATCTGCTCTTATCCCTTAACGCTACACCTCATTCTTCTTTCCATAGCTCGTTGCGTCGTCCTCAATTTAAGTGGAACCCTTTTCGTAAGCCTCCAGGTTTCTGCCCCATACGTGAGTACCGCTAAGACACAGCTGTTATACACTTATATACGTTGGAGGTTATAGACACAGAAAACAAATTCAAAGCACTGCATCAATTCCCTCGCCTGCTAGAGTTAGCACTGGAATAAGAATTGAAACTATTATTGTTAATCTGTCAATATCCTGAAAAGTTAAACTTTTTTCTTGCTGTTTTTCATGATGTCCACAGTGAACCCCTCTGCAGTGTACAAACATGGTCACAAGCTTTGAAAGAAACTGTTTTTAAGTGTGCCCAGTCACTTCTTCACTTTCTTTTGTCCACAATGCACTCTGTTTACTGCTTGTATGGATTATCAAAAAGTCCAAGTAGCTCTCCTGGGAAAAAGGATTGCACCACTGACTCATTAAAGTATGTTAATTACACAATAAAACCACCAAACAGAAAAGAGCAGACAAACTTACTTTAATAAAATTGTGAACGAGGCTCCCCCTTGTGCTAACCTGTTTGCCTTTTTTCAAAAATTCCTAACTCAACAGGCCATGCCACTGGATGGCATCAAGCAGACTTACCTTTTGTTTCTCAATACCCTCCTGTGTTTCATCGATTAATTTTTCTATGGCCTCCACTGACAGCACCTGAAACATTCAGAAAAGATGTGCTTCAGACAGACTTGCAAGAGCTATGCTGAACTCCCTCCAGATGCTTGACAGTGAAATGTAGAGACAAGACATGCAAGCTTGTGCTTCACCCCTTAGCTACCACACCCGAGCTGCAACTTCTGCAGCTTTGAGCTTGAACGCATTCCTTGATTCCTTTCATTATCCCTCTGCTCAGGTAGTTGCAATCAAAGCATTACATGGGTGCTGAGAGAAGGTCTCTTTTTCAGGCAAGACTTATTTCATTTAAATTTCTGGCAATTACAGCAGATTAACTGCATATATATTTTCCTAATCTAGATCTTATCGTCATCACCAGCCTATTCTTATGCCCACTGCAGCACGAATGCCTCGCCCAGCGAGCTCCAATTACCCCTGTCTTGCAATTGTAGATTCCAACTTGCACCTGTAAACTTTCAAATTTTATCTCCCTACCTAATTTTCTGCTGTCCTTGACTGTGCTTCCCTTCCCTTCCTTTGGCACCCATTCTGTAACTCTGTTAGTCCGCCAGTTATCTGCCCTACGCATCACGTGGCCTGCCCAGCTCCATTTCTTTCTCCTAATGCCAATTAGGATATCGACTATCCACATTTAATCTCTGATCCACACCACTCTCTTCCTGTCTCTTAATGTTACGCCAAACAAATTTCATTCCATTGCTTTTTGCTCAGTCTAACTTGTTCTCAAGCTTCTTTGTTAACCAACAAGTTTCTGCCCCATATGTTAGTATTTCTAGAATGCAATGGTTGTACACTTTTCTCATCAATGACAATGGTAGGCTCCCAGTCAGGAATTGGTAATGCCTACTGTATGCATTCCAACCTATTTTTATTCTTGTGTACTTAGTTTATGATCAGGGTCCCTTGCGAGTAATTGACCTCCATAAACATGCTCCTGCACATAGTCTAGGGGCTGACAGGTGATCATGAATTCTTGTTCCTTTGTCAGGCTATTGAACATTACCTTTGTCTTCTGCATATTAATCTTCAACCCTAATCTTACATTTTCTCAGTTAAACTCCTCAATCACTGCTGCAATCTGAATGTAATGTGCAATAATTTTCTGGAATAAAAGGTAGTAGTAAATTTTGTAAAATTTTTTACCGAAGAATGTGGGCGTTAAGAAGAAACGACAAAGGTTAAGAAGAAATGACAAAGTGTCCTTCAAAGGCAAGCCACCCTTTAGTCTGGTGGGAAATGCAAGAAGTGCCAGTACAGGCTAACCCCCCTTCTTCTTAATCACTACATAAAGAGGGTCTCGAATCCGGCAAAACTGATGCCTTCAGGTTGCATTCTAGAAGTACTAACATATGGGGCAGAAACTTGTTGGTTAACAAAGAAGCTTGAGAACAAGTTAGACTGAGCAAGAAGCAATGGAATGAAATTTGTTTGGCGTAACATTAAGAGACAGGAAGAGAGTGGTGTGGATCAGAGATTAAATGCGTGGGTTTATTGACCTGTTGCCTTCACCCAAAAAGATCACATACTCGTGACGCCTGCGACAGAAAGGATGTTCCACATCCGCTGCCAAGGTTTGTGAAGTGGTGGCAGTGGTTAACACTCCCTGGGTTAGTTCTAGTAGTAAAACATAAATACCCTAGAAAGTGGATTGGAAAACGAGCCGCGGTAGCTCAATTAGTAAGAGAACTGCATGCATAATGCGAAGACGTGGGATTGTTCCCCACGTGTGGAAAGTTGTTTTTTCAGCCACTTTTATTTACATCAATTTATCATTTTTCTAAATTCAATTAGTAAGCACCAGTAATTTCCCCTCTGTTGTCTTTGGTGTCTTGTTCGCTTCTTATGGCACAATTAATAAAAATCGGGCCCCTCATTTAACCCGCTTTCTTCTCGTCCATCACAGCATTTCAAGCCGCATTTCTAATGCTAATTTCAGTCCACCATCAGCCTGCAACACATTGCAGGAACAAGATGTACACAGTAAAAAGTAATTGGGGCAATTTCATTGGCAACTTCAATGGGGCAGCAGAGGCCAGAAGCAGAGCACATTCTATACTCAACCAAAACAGCCATGCAACCACAACTGAATGCACCTACAGAGTAAAAATGTGAATCATGCATACATCGAGGGATGCGGTTAGACTAGCTTTACAAAATATGTCCCCAGCGAAAGTGGCAGAAATAGTCCATGGAGGCGATCCATCCAAAGGTGGCACACATATTGGGCTCTAAAATACCTAATGCCTGACAACTTCAAGTGCACCACACTTTAAAAGATTAGTACACAAGAAAGAAGACATTAAAAGTAAAAGCTCCTCTTGTTTCTTTCCCGAGTGTATATATGCTGTAACAGTGCGAAGCTTTCTTTTGGTGTTGGGAGATATATTAACCAAGTTGCCACAAAAACTGAATATAGGCCACATTTTTTGTCAAAAATACATCTGGGGAAAGGTAACCCCAAGTCTTATACAGCAGTCTTGGGTGCAGTTTCAATCGTCATTCGTCCACAATGGGACACAAAGGAGCTGAGTGCTGCGTGGTTGTCAAAGGTGCCTCTCTGTTGTCCCTGTTATTCAGCTTGTGCTACAACAAAATAGAAGATGTCACAATTTTTGTTGTTGCCATTGTGAACAAAGGAGGATTTCAAATAAAACTGCTCAGTTTAAATGATGTCCCAAAAACGACGCTGCACTGTTGCCATTTTAGGAGGAGCATGACAAAATGTTAGCGTACAGTGAAAAAGACAGGAAGTGCTTTTGTGGTATCGCGACCTACAACCCAATGAAGAAGAGAGCCGACCAGCCATAACACAACGAATAATCTCCCTTTATTTTGTGACACCCAATTATATACATGGGGAAAACAGCACCACAGTCGTTCAAAGGGATGCCAGACGGGATATCGAAACCAAAACCAACAACACAATGTATTCCCCCCCCCCTTACATCTTTCAGTGGCTTAGTAGGCTGTTAGTGGGTTAGTACTGCAAGGTGCTTTGTACATTAGCAACTCGTGCTCATAAGGCAAACATAAGGCAATGAAAAACGGTGACCGGTCAACAACAAAGGAACATCATTTAATGCATGTACACTCAGCAGCAACTACCAATTCTATATAGAAAACACATGAAAACTCCATTCTCTCCCTACAAAAAAAAAAAATTATCTCTGCAAAATGTTCAAAACAATTTAGACTATACGAGAAGAACAAAAAAAAAGAAAAACTAATAGAGTTGTCACACATAGTCACCATAATAACATTTTGAAGGTTGTCTTGCCCGTGGCGGTTGCATGTGAACAGGAGCCAGGCTTGGTTGTGGTTCAAGGGGGTGTCGGGAGCAGCCCGGTCAGCAACAACATTAAGAAGAGGCGCACCTGCTTGCGGCTCTGGTGTGTCTGGGTCGAGAGCAGCACGGGTGGCCACAGGAGCAGGCAGAGACGCAGCCATCACTTCAGATGCCTCACGAGCAATTGGTCGGCCAGGGTTCCCCAGCGACGAGAACCTCGGTGTGCTAGCCTCTTGCGCATTCCAGGTTTCCTCTGGATGCAGAATATGGGGACCCGAAGGGACTTTGGCAAGCTTGGATGCATTACAGGTCCTGCCATCACTGTCGCGGAAAGAGGACTGTCCGTGCTACTCCAGCACTTTGCGGGGACTGCCAAACAAGTCTCCCTTGAAGGTGATGGACGGTTTAATCAGCCAGACACAGTCACAAACTGCAATGTTAGTCTTCTTTGTGGCTCGATCAAATCTGTCCGCTTCTTGCGGCTCTCCAGCTTATGCTTCATACGACGACGTAGCTGACAGAGCTCGGTATCTGGATTTTTGAAGAAGGAAGATGACAGGTGCCCGACGATGTCCAGGCATGTTCTCGGCAGCCTTCTATGCAGTAACAGAGCCAGGGCGACTCTCGTGGTCGCGTGTGGTGAGCAACGGTAGAAGCCAAGGTACTCCATGACCACTGGGTGGAGTGGTTGATGTTCCAGCAAAGTTGTCTGCACGAAGTTGTTGAATTGTTCTACAAGCCCATTGGCCTGTTGCACACGAGTCGCACACAGTCTCGTCGGAGTAGCCCTATCGAGAAAATACTGAGAGCAGAAAGATTCTGTGCGCATTGGCACCTCACTGCAATTGTACTTCACTGCATTGTACTTCACTGAGAGCAGAAAGATTCTGTGCGCATTGGCACCTCACTGCAATTGTACTTCACTGCATTGTACTTCAGGCCACTTGGAAAAGTAGTCTACGAGGCTGATGACGAACCTGCAATCGTGTGGCGCTCTTTCCATGGGACCAATGATGTCGATGGCAACCTTCTGCCATGGGCGCTCTGGCAGGGGCACAGATTGCAGAGGAGTTACTGCAGCCTTGGCACACTTTATGGCCTAGCAGACTTTGCAGCTGTGGCTGGCAATTTCCACTTGCTTCATATCATATTGACCGCAAATAAAGACGGGGACAGCGGAAGAGAACACATAAACGACATGGCAGGAACCGTGTCGTTTATGTGTACCGTGTTGGTTATGTATACCGCCCGTATCGTTTATGTGTTCTCTTCGGCTGTCCCCGTCTTTATTTGCGGTCAATATGATATTGACACATGTACTTGTTTGTCTTTATCGGGCGACACGTTTTACCGCCTAACAAATGTTATCGCACAGCGCAGGGCGCGCCTGCATGTATCGGAAGTTTCTGGAATGTTATTGATGGTTCCATCCGCTGTCTGTCACCGAACCTTGTGCAATCTCATTGCATGTATGCGCAACGCGAATAGTGTAGAACTTTGTGGAAGGCACGCAGGTCCCAGCGATTACTCTGGAACATTCGACGACTGATGTATAAAAGCCGACGCGCGTGACCCGCTGGTCAGATTTCCGACGATCGCCGACCGTGTTCGCCGCTATCGTTGTGCTATAAGTGTAGCCTGTTTTGTGGGCACAGGTTCGCCCAATAAAAGTTAGTTTTGTCATTCACAGTATTGCTACTGTGTTCTTTGAAGTCATGACCACGTGACATCTGGTAGAGGTGCTTTTCGTCCATGTACCGGACGCCCCCGACAAGCCGTGATCCAAGCCCGGATCGCAAAGAGAGCACCAACGTAGTCCTGGACCATCGAGCAAGCCGTCGTCTACAACAGCTGCCCCCGGAGCACGAACTTCTACCTGTGAAGACCAAGAAGATTGTGCCCAAGACAACCACAATGGCTGCCCCAGTGTCAACCATCGTACTTCAAGAACCCAGGGAGCCCCCTACCTTCCATGGAGCTACGTCAGAGGATCCTGAAACCTGGCTCGAAACCTTCGAAAGGATCTCGATCTTCAATAACTGGACCTCTCAGGATAAGCTACGACACGGGTACTTCTCTTTGGAAGATGCCGCGAGGACTTGGTTCGAGAACCGGGAGTCCACCCTTGCAACATGGGACCTGTTCCGCAGTAACATTCTGAGGACGTTCACGAGCATTGTCCAAAAAGAAAGGGCCGAAGTTCTACTGGAAACCAGAGGCCAACTACCCAATGAGACCATCGCCACCTTCACAGAAGAGATGACCCGTCTTTTCCGGCATGCCGACCCAAAAATGTCCGAAGAGAAAAAAGTGCATTTCTTGATGCGAGGCGTAAAGCAAGAACTTTTCACCGGACTAATCCGAAACCCACCGAAGAACGTAGCTGAATTCGTGACAGAGGCTACGACAATTGAGAAAAGGATAGAAATAAGCACTAGGCAATATAACCGCCAAGTGCTCAAGCCTCAATGCGCCATCCAAGTGCTGGGCTCCGTTGATGTCCAGGAGACCATCAGGGCCGTTGTGCGCGATGAACTGCGCAAGGTCTTGCCTTCGTCGCAGCCTCAAGTAGCCTCAATCGCTGACATCGTGAAAGATGAGATTCAGCGATCGCTGGGAGCTCCTGAGGTGCAACCTCAATTACCGCAGCCCCAGCCAGAAGCAATAACCTACGCCGCCGTCGCACGCCGTCAAGGTGCCCCTCCGCGACCGCGCCAGGGCCCTGTAACGCCGCAATTTCGTTGTCCGCCGCCGACGCCACCAGCACGACCACCCGTCACCCAGCGCACATACGCGAGGAAGACGGACATTTGGCGCGCCCCGACCACCACCCGCTCTGCTACCACTGCGGCGAAGCCGGCCATGTGTACCACCAATGCCCATACCGCGACCTGGGATTGCGAGGTTTCACCGTCAATGCACAGCGCCCGAGGGAAGGTGAACACCCTCGTGACATCGCTGACTACCTCGCCGCTACTAAGTGGAGCCCTCGACGACCGTCCCGTTCGCCGTCACCAGGCCGCTACCTGTCGCCGCAGCGCCGACCATACACTGGCCCAGCCCGAGGCCGGTCCGTCAGCCCATATCCGGAAAACTAAAAGCAGCAACCGATGGAGGTGCGGTTGCTGTTCGTTGAACTGACGAAGATCCTCCGTCGCCTATGAAGACTACGAAGAGACTGCCTCGACGACATAACGACACGCCGCCGTCCCGACGAAGACTGAAAGCAAAGAATACGCCGACGAAAGACCACCTGACGACACCATGTAGCAGCCACAGGTCAACGCGACGCAGCCGTGATCCGATGCCAAGGCCTAACTGTAATGCAAGACAAAGAACCACCGACCTCGATGTGCTTCTCGACGGCCACGCAGTCACCGCCTTAGTAGACACAGGAGCCGACTACTCTGTCATGAATGGAGCCATCGCAGCCCAGTTGAAGAAAGTTAAGACTGCATGGGAAGGCCCATTAATTCGGACAGCTGGAGGACACCTCATCACACCGACTGGAATCTGCACGGCAAGATCTACCATTCATGACCAGACTTACCCTGCCACCTTCGTGATCCTGCAACAGTGTTCACGAGACGTCATTCTCGGCATGGACTTCCTGAACCAACACGGCGCAATCATCGACCTGAGGTCAAAGTCAACAACGCTGTCAGAAGATCAAGCAATACCACCGGAGAGCCTTCCTAGTCACCACGCCTTGAGTGTGCTCGAAGATCAACTGAGCCTCCCCACTCGCTCCAGCATTGTTATTTCGGTCGGCACCGAAGCACCTGCTGACGTAGAAGACGTGATCGAAGGCGACCAACGTCTACCGCTCGACCGTGAGATTTGCGTCGCAAGAGGGATCGCTCGACTGCACGGAGGAAACACGGAAGTGTTGCTGACAAACTTCAGCCAGGAGTTCAAGCACATCAACAAGGGCACGACGATCACATACATCGAGGAAATTCTGGAAACCAGCAATGTGTTTGTCCTCTCGGATTCTGTCCCATCTACCCCGACGACCGTAGTTCCCAAGCCAGACTTCGCCATAAATCCAAGTCTCCCCGTGATTAAGCAGCAACAGCTCAGAAGTCTGCTTCGCCGATACAAAGGCTGCTTTTCGGCGTCATCGAGGATTCGACAAAAACCAGTCGCCAAGCATCGCATAATCACCGAGGAGTGCGCTAGACCACTCCGCCAGAGCCCTTACCGAGTTTCGCCGCGAGAACGGGCAGCTATAAGACAAGTCGACGAAATGCTGCGCGACGATATCATCCAGCCGTCAAAAAGCCCGTGGGCGTCTCCAGTTGTTTTAGTGAAGAAAAAGGACGGAACCCTATGTGTCTGCGTCGATTATCGTCGACTGAACAAAATCACGAAGAAAGACGTATACCCCTTCCCACGGATAGACGACGCATTGGATCGGCTCTGCAATGCTAAATACTTCTCATCGATGGACCTCAAGTCTGGGTACTGGCAAATAGAAGTCGACGAAAGGTATCGCGAAAAGACCGCCTTCATCACGCCAGACGGCCTCTATGAATTCAAGGTTATGCCATTTGGACTGTGCTCAGCGCCTGCAACGTTCCAGTGTGTGATGGACACGGTTTTAGCAGGATTGAAGTGGCAGACCTGTCTTGTTTACTTGGATGACGTCGTCTTCGCCGAAAATTTCGATGATCACCTTAGGCGGCTTGCGACAGTACTAGAGGCCATCAAATCATCAGGGCTCACTCTGAAGCCAGAAAAGTGTCGCTTCGCTTACGATGAGCTTCTCTTCCTAGGCCACGTCATCAGCAAATCCGGAGTACGCCCCGACCCGCAGAAAACAGCTGCCATCGCAAAGTTCCCGCAGCCCATCGACAAGAAGGCAGTGCGTAGATACCTTGGCATGTGTGCCTACTACAGGCGCTTTGTCAAGGACTTTTCACGCATCGCTGAGCCGCTAACGCATCTAACCAAATCTGATGTCGAGTTCAAATGGCAAACACCACAGGCCGACGCATTTCAAGAACTAAAACGATGCATGCAGTCACCGCCGGTACTTGCACATTTCGACGAAGACGCCGATACCGAAATCCACACTGACGCCAGTAAGCCTAGGCCTCGGTGCCGTCCTAATCCAGAAGAAAGACGGACTTGAAAGGGTGATATCTTATGCTAGCCGGTCGCTGTCAAAAGCGGAAGGCAATTATTCTACGACTGAAAAGGAATGCCTCGCCATCATTTGGGCTACAGCAAAATTCCGCCCTTACCTCTATGGCAGGTTATTCAAAGTCGTCAGCGACCATCACGCATTGTGTTGGCTAGCTAACTTAAAGGACCCTTCAGGACGGCTGGCGCGGTGGAGCCTCAGACTGCAAGAATATGACGTCACCGTAATATACAAGTCCGGAAGAAAACACTCTGAAGCCGACTGCTTATCACGCGCCCCCATCGATCCCCCGCCACAAGACGACGAGGACAACGACACCTTCCTTGGAATAATAAGCGTGGAAGACTTCACTAAACAGCAGCGAGCAGACCCGGAGCTAAAAGGCCTCGTCGAGTATTTGGAAGGGAACAGCGACGTTGTCCCTAGGGCATTTAAGCGTGGGTTGTCTTCGTTCACGCTACAAAACAACCTGCTCGTGAAGAAGAACTCACCAGTCCGCGCCAGCTACCTTCTTGTACCATCAGCGCTGCGTCCAGAAGTACTGCACGTCCTACACGACGATGCAACTGCTGGGCACTTCGGATTCTCCCGGACGCTGTTGAGGATACAGGAAAGGTACTATTGGCCACGCCTGACCGCTGACGTCGCCCGTTACGTCAAGACATGCCGAGACTGTCAACGACGCAAGACACCACCGACAAGGCCAGCAGGATTACTACAGCCGATCGAACCTCCTCGTCGACCATTCCAGCAGATTGGGATGGATTTGTTGAGGCCGTTTCCGACGTCAACATCCGAGAATAAGTGGATCGTCGTGGCGACGGACTATCTCACCCGCGTCGCTGAAACTAAAGCTCTACCAAAAGGCAGCGCAGCCGAAGTGACGAAATTTTTCGTCAAGAACATCCTGCTGCGACATGGTGCCCCAGAAGTCCTCATCACCGACAGAGGAACGGCTTTTACAGCAGGGCTCACCCAAGCCATTCTGCAATATAGCCAGACAAGCCACAGGAGGACAACTGCCTACCATCCGCAAACGAATGGTCTCACGGAGCACCTGAACAAGACCCTCGCCGACATGCTAGCAATGAAAGTCGACATCGAGCACAAGACGTGGGACGCGGTCCTGCCGTATGTAACCTTCGCTTACAACACGGCGGTGCAAGAAACAACATAGATCACGCCGTTCAAGTTGGTTTATGCAAGGAACTCGACGACGACGCTCGACGCCATGCTACCGCACATCACTGACGAGGAGAATCTTGACGTCGCTACCTATCTCCAGAGCACCGAAGAAGCCCGACAGCCGACACTACAACCTCCGACGACGCTTCATCGAGTACCAGCCCGACGACCGTGTTTGGGTATGGACCCCGATACGCCAACAAGGACTGAGTGAGAAACTATTGCGACGCTATTTCGGACCCTACAAGGTCATCCGACATATTGGCGCACTGGACTATGAGGTCGTGCCAGACGGCATTTAGCATTCACAGCGGCACCGCGCTGGATCTGAAGTGGTCCACCTGGTGCGTCTTAAACCCTTTTTCGGACGCTGACGAACTTTCCTTATTTTCTAGTTTTCTTTGTTACGAATGCTTTTTTATTACTTTCGTTTGTTTGCAGCATCGGGTCGATGCTTTTTAAGAGGGGGGTATTGACACATGTACTTGTTTGTCTTTATCAGGCGACACGTTTTACCACCTAACAAATGTTATCGCACAACGCAGGACGCGCCTGCATGTATCGAAAGTTTCTGGAATGTTATTGATGGTTCCATCCGCTGTCTGTCACCGAACGTTGTGCAATCTCATTGCATGTATGCGCGACGCGAATAGTGTAGAACTTTGTGGAAGGCACGCGGGTCCCAGCGATTACTCTGGAACATTCGACGACTGATGTATAAAAGCCGACGCGTATGACCCGCTGGTCAGATTTTCGACGATCGCCGACCGTGTTCGCCGCTATCGTTGTTCTGCAAGTGTAGCCTGTTTTGTGGGTACAGGTTCGCCCAATAAAAGTTAGTTAAGTCGTTCACAGTATTGCTACTGAGTTCTTTGAAGTCACGACCACGTGACAATATGCAGTGAACACCAACTAGGCCAAACTGAAGTTCTTCTGTTCCACTTGCTTGTCCATGTAAGGCCACTAAAACCGCTCTCATAGTCACGCCCTGTGTGAGCTATCTTAGGGTGAGCTTCGTGCCCAGTGGAAATGACCTGTAGGGCAAGGAAAGGAGGAACGAGCTGTTCCCCGTGCAAAAGCAAGTCATTGACCACTGACAGTTCTTCGCACACGGCAAAGAATGGCTGGAGTTTACTCGGGATGGACACATGGGAAGACCAAGATGATGCGACGTAAGCCTTGACTTGCTCCAAGGTAGGATCGTCATGCAGGGACTGCTGGAACTGTTCTTCGGTGAGGCAGAGTGGAGCAAGGAGAGACATGACCTCTTCGTTGAACGAAGCATTCTTCCCGCGAAATAGACACTGGAAGGTGGCACAGTGCATCTGCAACTTGATTCTCCAACTCCTTTCAGTATCTCACCGTATAGTTGTAACACAGAAGACGCGCTGACCAGCGTGCAATGCAAAGGGGGCGTCTTCCTGAGCCTTGAGATGTCAGAAAGGAGACCAAGGTTTCATGGTCCGATGATGATGTTTAAGGTTTAATGGTGCAAGGGCCAGGTATGGCCAAAGAGCGCCATGCTAGTGGTAATGAATTTGTAGTGGTCTGATGGGTTCTGTGAATTTAATGTGACGTGGCTGTAAAGGGGCCTAAATGAGTTGGTGTAAATTGCATAAAAACTACCCGTAATAAAATTATGGCAATGATTAATGACATGTACTATGATCACTAAAATGCATTAAGAAAGAATGATGCATTATATAAATATGCGAGATGCTAAAATTGTCTAAGAGCACTACTGCCTCGCCAGGGCCCTTGAGCTTCGTGGTCCATAGGAAGTGTGAAGCACCATCCCCAGAGATGTGTGCCAATGCTTGCAGGCCCAGACGCATGCAAGTGCTTCTCGTTCACCAACTGCATACTTTCTCTCTGCTGTGGAGAATGTGCAAGATGTGAAGGCAACTTTGCTTAGCTGGCACCCATCCATTGTTTCGAGAACGGCGCCAAGGCCATAGTCAGAAGACTTCGTGGAGACAACCACCGGTAGAGTGCGATCAAACATCTGAAGTACTTTGTTGTATGACAACAGGAACTTGACCTTCCAAAAACTAGCATCGATAGCATCACTCCAGATGAAGGGTTGGTTCTTGTAGAGCAGTGTGTGTATCAGATCCACGGCTCCAGCAAGGCAGGGAACCAACTTGGCATAGTACTCGACTAGGCTGAGAAACGAACGCAAACCAGCAGCGTCAGCGGGAGCAGGAGCGTTCAGGATAGAATCCATTTTCTCTGGCAGCGGTGAGATGCCTTGGGCAGTGACCCTCTGGCACAAGAAAGACAATTCTTCGACACAAAAGATGCACTTGTGATTGAGCTCGAGTCCAACTGCCTTGATGCGGCGGAGAACAGCGCCCAAGGTCTTGGGTGCTCTTCTTCAGTCTTGCCGAACACAGTGATATGGTCAATGTAGAACAGAACGCCAGAGAACCCTTTGATAATCTGCGACATCAACTGCTGGAAGGCTGCAGGGGCAGACGCCAGCCCAAAAAATACCCGCTTGAAATGGAACAGTCCGTCATGAGTTATGAATGCTGTCATGTCTCGGCTCTCGGGATGCAGCAGGACTTGGTAGTAGTTGGAGAAGGTAGAGGCACCGACGAAGCTGTTCAGGAGCTCTTCAGTGTGATGAGGATAGCTATAGGGGCTTGTTGGTACGGCATATCTTATTTTGTTGTAGCGCAAGCTGAACAAGAACAACAGGAAGGCACATCTGACACACACAGCGCTAACTTTCATAACTGAGGTTTTTTAGAGCACGAAAAGGAACGAGAGACAGAGGCAAGACACGAACACAGCGCTTGCTGTGTCCACGTCCTGCCTCTGTCTCTCGTTCCTTTTCGTGCGCTAAAAAACCTCAGTTATGGAATACCAACACGCCCTAACCTACGCTCTTTCAAGCTAACTTTCAAGAACAGATTTATTTGCCGTTCTCGTTGCTATATATACACCCTCAAAATGTCAAACATGTGTAAAATTTCGGTAAAAATGAACAAAAAATAAACTGGGAACCACAGGTATGCAGTTTCTTTACTCACATATTCACACACATATGCATGTTCAGCGCGAACAAAGATAATTGAGCTCTTTTGAGGATAATGAAATGGAAGGTTTACTGACGCATGTGTCGCTGAATGTTGATATGTGTCTAGCTTCTACTACCAAGCATCAGTATGAGGAAGCGGGAAGCTGTTGGCGATGACTGCTTTGTTAGGTTCCAGGAGGTCAACACAGAGTCGAATGCCACCATCCTTCTTCCTTACCACGACGATGGGCAACACCCATTCCGAGGCATTAATTCTCTCTATGACATCCTGTTCTTCCAACCGACGGAGCTCTTCTGATACTTGAGGTCGAAGTGTCAAACTGTCCCCCCCCCCTCCCCCGGTCAACTCCATGCACCTTCCTGCGCACTGCAGGGCATGTGGCTGTAAACCCCTTTTCGATAAAACCAAGATTATAAGCAGGTCCAAAGGCAGACTCGAAAGGGAAATCGTCGAGGCTGGTCAGAGTCATGCTCATGCTAACCTTTGTATTAGTGCCCCATCAGTGCACCTGATGGACAAGGCATTTACATTCCTCGCCCTTGGATGAAGTTTCCTCTGTCTCCCCCGCCCCAAACGTTTTTCTGAAATGATTTCTGTCAGGCCACTTGCACGTGCCATTGCTACTATCACCCATCCACACTAGCTGCCATTTTTGATGTAGTGATGTATGCCCCAATGTTAGGCAATCTTTTATTTTAAAAAAATCAAACATTTTTTCACAATTCTCGACGGCAGCGCATGCGCAATGACATTCCTGGTGGTCTCTGAAAATATACTTAGTTGCAAGTAAGCATCTTTCCTGTATAGGTCCCCTTTTTGCTGCAACACTTCTGCACTACCCTTTGCAATAATCATGTCAAACAAACTAGCCCACCAGCCTACTATCCTCCAGAAGAGGTGCCATGCTACACGGGACAGCAGAAAACAAGGTAATGCAAGGTAAGAAGGTAATCTGAGGGTAGTACACGAGACGACCTGTGTACAGTGCTGGATGCTCAAAGCACTTCATTGAGAATGTGAGAAACATTTTGCCATGATTATGTCAAAGAAAACAAGGAGCGTCCTGCCACAAAACAATGGAACGAACGAAGAGATGCAGTCTCGGCGTAGCATGTCCGATAGTCGATAGCAGTGACAATCCAGCAGTTGCCTGAGGGAGTTTGCTGTAGTGGACCATACAAGTCAATGTCAACGAACAAAAATAGAGTGGACCAGCACAGGATAGGTTATAGCAGCCCTGCAGGAAAAGTGGTTAGACATTTGCGATGCTGGCAGGGTTCACAAGGCGAGAAATATTTAGAGACGTTGGGAGAGAGGCTAAGCCAAAAGCAGTACCACTCGACATGGTCAAAAGTCTTGTGAAAGTGCTGCCCAGCAGCTGCATTGTCATGAAATGCCCCTAAGACATAGAGGCGAAGGCAACAGGAAATAACAGACGCAATGATTACCTGTCTGATCATAAATGTACTGGTACAAGGCACCACTGTGAAGCCTGAATCGGGCAAGTTGGTGCCGCAAGCAAACATTGCATGTTTGAGCCAGTGAGCTGCTCTGTAAGAGAACGGCAATACGAGTCATTGCGCTTATACGAGATGAAATCATTGGGCATACAAGAAGGGAAGGCGTCCATAGGTGCCAAAAAACTACCATACAGAGTAGCGACACATTGTCTAGGCAGTAGTGGAGAAGCTGCGGACATAGATAACAGAGGCTACGACAATGGACAGTTGGACAGAGTGTCTAGTCTACATTTTGATATTTCTTTCCAGACTTGTAAGTAGCAGTGAATAAATACTCCTGGAACAGAAAACAGCGGTCAAGTTGTTTAACGACAGCCAATACAGAGCGAGGTGATCAGTCACAATGGTGAAATGGCAGCCGTACAGGCATAAGTGGAATGTTTTAATGGACCAAACGATGGTAGGACATTCTTGTTCAGTTATTGTGTAATTTCATTCTGCAGAAGAAAGGGTGTGGCTTGTGTTTGTTACTACAATTAAGCCTCGATATAACGAACTTCAATATAACAATATTATCGATATAACAAGTATTTAACTTTTCATAACCTCTTGTCCATATAATTAGAACCTCAATTGGAACACCATGTATTTAGAACCATAATATAACAAAGTGTACTTGTATGCGATTTCAATATAACAAAATTTCACTTCAACAGCAAAGGAATGCCGAGACAATAAATGGGAATTTCCGCGGATGCAGATGGTCAAATGAATGAGTTACAAGTGGCTGCTTGCAAACGCACATCTTAAATCGCGCGTGGCACGACAAGAGCAACTGCCACACCATGTTCCGTATAAAGCCCAAGTGCGATAAGAACCTTTTGTGCTTCAGATGGGAGTGAAAGTGTGCGAGGGTGAGAAAGAAAGTTGGTGGCTTCACGCGTGAGTGCTGCCTCCCCGTGCGAGCAAAGGGAAAGAGTGGGAGGGGAGCTCGCTCGCGGTAATGCGATCAAGCACACGTGAGGGATCAGAGTTGGGGGTAAGTTGGCACACCTCGCGATTCCTGGCGCAAGTCTCAGTTGTGGCTGCAAGTGCGGCTGAGCGCACACGCAGGCACGCCCTGCTTTAGAGGTAATCTGCCGAGTGTGCAAAGAGTGGGCGTGCCGAGACAGCATGGCATCATGTAAGCTGTTCCTGCGCATTTAGTACAGAAGGTTGAGTAATCTTGAGTTTCGGTGACCCGTTGGAGCGAGAGGCAGACGAAGCATTCACTCCTCGCTGCCAGTGCTTTTCATGATGGCATCGCCCCAGTCCGGGCGACACTATCAGTTGCGGGGGCGGAGAGCATGCAAAAGCGTGGCTGGCTTCTTTTAATTCGTACTGCCTATGTGAAGATATCGTCGACGTGGGATGAAACCGTATCATTTGTCGCCGACTCCTATATTCATCAAAATTAATTGTTTTCTCATTCAAGCTTGCTTTTTTCAATTGCCCGATAATTGGGAAAATTCTTCTATCCCTTTCTGTGCAATAAGAACCGGTCGGCGACTACTTAGTTGCATAAAAGATCGAACTTCAATACAACGAAATTTCGATATAACAAAGCAAATTCCAGACTTTATGTACTTAGTTATATCAAGGTTTGATGGTATTTGTTCTTCAACACGGCATTACATTGCAGAAGAGCTGCGCCAATGCTGTGTCTACTGGTGTCAGAGTGAAGGATGGTCGAGGCCGTCTCATCAAAGTGACACAGGGTTGGGCTTGAGGTGAGAGCATGCTTTAAAGTGTCAAAGGTTGCATTGAAGTCGTCAGACCACATGAAGGGTGGGGCTGAAGTAAGAAGGTTGTAAAGAGAGAGTGCAACAGTCACAAAGTCGTATACAAATTGCCGGAAGTAAGACGCAAGGCCAACAAAACTATGATGCTCATTCTGGTAGCACAATTGAGGAAACTTGAGAACGACAGCAATCTTATCTGGGTTGGGCTGAATTCTGTCCTTTTTGACGACGTGACCAAGGGCTTTCAGCATTTTTGCAAAGTGAACAAAAAAAATATTTTTGCAATATATTTTTGACTTTGCAAATTGTCAGGAGCATCATCAGTGCAAGGCATAGAATAAATTTCAGCATTGCCATTTGTTGGGCGTGTTGGATGGTTAAGATTGGGATGAGGTGGTGCCACTGTGCATGGGTTATATAGGTGTACTATTTCCTGAAAATCAAGTTGTTGCAGTTAGTGCATTGTGGTGTCGTCTCCCTTCTGTCCTTTTTTGCTGGTGCTAAATATGCTTTCGGCACAGGATAGGCATCCCTGCAAGTGATCTTCTTTAGTGTCCTATTAATCTACACAAAGGTGTACTAGACATCATGTTTCTTAAAGGGCCATTCACCAGGCCACGTAGTGGGTATACTGTGCTAAACAGTTCATATCTGGTATACTGGGCTGCACAGTTATGTCATGGTGCATGGCTATGATGTGGTTTTAGGAGGATCCTGGTGCCTTTGATATTAAGTTGCTTTAACATGAATGCGATACCCCATGCTGGTCTCATGCTGTACGTGTAAAAATCATGTTTTTTCAATAAACCTCAGCTGGAAGTAAGCACCATTCCTGTTACTTCTCTCGTACTTGTTTCTTTCGTGCTTTTTTTTTTCCTTCTCAATTATGAACGAACTCGCCAAAGAAAATGTTCTAAGCCAGAATTGGTGTAGTTCGACGAAAAGCAGTTTCCCCTCCAGAAACTGAGGCTTTTTGTTTTCCTAGTTGGGGTCTAGAGGTGGCATGGCAGCACGAAGCGACGGTAGGGTAAAGGAGAACAGCAGTGGAATGAATGAAAATGCTGCGGTGTATCCCCGGAGTCCAGAGGGGATGGAGAGCAATGTGAGGGAGCCGAGTAGACATGAGGCTAGCGAATGCCGAGGCGACGAACAGGTTCACACTCAAACGTTGCATAACCTTGACTTTCGTCCAGCTGACACTGACACCAGAGACAAAAAATGTGCTCATGAAAGCCACAGTAGTAGCATGTGGGTCGGGACTAGCGCCAGGGGGTATAAGACACTGAGGTGGCGTGGGTTGCCATTGGAGCTGGGTACATCATCCCAAGCAGGAGCAATCTGCAGAGTTGGGTGCAAGGAAACACCAGCTCACTATTTGGTGGTGGGTGTCTCAAATCACATCTTAGCAGCTTGGATGAAGGCAGGCACAGCAGTTGAAAGGGACAACTCCAGTGGCAGCTGTGAGGCGACATCAGCATATGGGACAAGTTGGTGGCGAGAGGGAAGGTGCCGCACATGACAGCGACCCTACTTCTTCTCTGGTGACCTCACGAAGTACGGAAGTACTGGTGAGGAGCAACAGATGGGCACACTGCATCCTGACCATGAAGTTCCTCACGTATGATGGTGCACATGAGAGCCCGAAGATCGAGCTTGCCGGGAATTTGCATAATGTCATAGGGGATTGGTAGACGAAAGGAATGAAGCTCATCCAGCTGCTGGCATGTAGTACTGATGTCACTAACGAAGGTGAAATTTTGATCCAGCGGGATGTTATGGGTGACAAGGCTGGTTTGCTTCAAGATGTGGTAAATGCGTTCTGCCTCTGTCACGCTATTACTGGTGCGTCGGCAAAGCACCAAGACTTCTTCAATGTGAATGTGTACGACTCGCCTTTGTTTTTACACCGGTCAGCCAGATTCTTTTTGGTGGCTACAGATCAGCCAGCAGTAGTGCCGAAGATTTGTGGGATCTTCTGTGTAAATGCAGCCCATTCAATGATTTCCTCTTCGTGGCTGAGGAACCATGTTCTCGCAATGTTGGTGAGGTAGAATACTACGTTGACCAACTTTTGATGGACATCGCACTTGTTACAGTTGTCAAGCCAGTCCTCAATGTCCTCACCACCAAGTCCTCCTAAAATCTAAAGATCGTGCTGAATGCTCACAGTCCTAACCAGCATTTTGGGCTTGCAGAAGTGGCAGGGTTAGTGGAACCAGAGCCGCAGAAGTGCAACATACTGGTTGTGGGCCGGTGCTCCTAGCAGCCTGAGTGCAGCTCCAGGGAGAACGGGAAGCGGGTTCAGCATTGAGATCGAAGAAACGCACCAAGATCTGGGATCATGAGAATTATATACAGGTGAAAACAATGGGGTGTGCCAAAATTGCTCACAATATGTATCAAAACTATGACAAGTGAGGTGAGCTATGAAAATAATATATATGTCGTGAAATCATTGTAAGATTAAAATACTATAACAATATTCAAGTGGCACTAACATCTTACCTGGGCCCTTGTATGCAAGCGTGGAAAACCACATGCTCTAAATGCTACAATTGCAGCAGTAGCCTTCGATAAGAGGCTGTGCTGTGGATCACTTGTGTGTATGACATGAAGTAAACAAACATTTAACTAAGGCTGGGCGAATACTCCAACTTAGGAATAAAAATTGAATATTACACATTATCTATTGGTATTTGCATTTGAAAATGAATAAGGATGTGCGAATCCTGAATAATAGATTTCCAGTAGAAAAAACAGGCAAATATAAAGTTGAGTATCAAACATAGGAAAATTTATCAACAAGTTAAATGCTTATGAGTCTGGGGCAAAAATACACAGTGCTGCACATGCTTGGGAGTCTCCTAGAATTGGCTGCATTGCATACCAAGAATGTAGTAAGCCATCAGTAACTTAGGTACCTAGAAATCAAGATATGCGCACAATAGAGCATATTCTTATTAAATGCAACTCCAAAGTGGCACAGAAGCACTAATTACAGCTCAGTTCTAGTATATGAAGGTCTAGAAAAATGTTTTGATGCGTAGCTTTAAATGGAAAGTCAGTGAAAAAATTCCATGTGAAGCCAGACAACCCCTTTCCCAATACAAGGCAAGAATGCACAGTTTAAGCATATTGCGTGCGCAATTGATAGCTGCCATCTGGAGTACAGTGACAAACAACCCATCGTCCGCAATAACAAAAGGTGTGTCAGCGCAAAACATTATGAGCTCGTCCACTTTCGCTATTCCCCAAAGGCCAGAAATGCCTAAGCCTATATTAAAAGGGGAATAGCAAGCAGTATCGGACGTCCTGGTAGACACTTGACCAGTGAGAATCGAAGGGGACCCAAAACGATGCGTTAAACCGAGGCAAAGATCAGCCATTATGGGTCAGCCCAAGAAAGCACCACTCAGTAAGAGAAACAATGGTGACAGAACAAGGAAAGACAATGACAAAAGATGGAACAGCAACGTGAATGATGAGGACGCCTTAAGGAGAAGCAACAGGAAGTTATGCACAATGAAGATGATGACAGAAAATGTGAACGACGAGCAACCACACACGGCAGATTCTGCACCATGCCAACTGCCATACAATGCTACGCATATCCGCCTTCGTAGCGATTGTTATGATTGGGTGAATGTCTCATTTTTTTCCTTTATTATTTTATTTATAATACTGCAATCCTCACTGGGGATTTTAGCAGAGTGGGAAACAATACATATGTAAAGAACACTATAGCACACCGCAAAAACCGGACTATAGGTCGGACTGGAATATAAGTCGATCCCCCAACTAACGAATTCTAAAATGAAAAAAATCTTTTTCAATGGCAAAAGTACCCAAAGACAACCTTACCTTGAAACAAATGCGACTCAGCCATTTGCACAATGGTGACAGTATTTATTTAACCGCTGCTCACATGTGCACCTGGCCAAGTTTTTAACAGTCTCGCGCGATCATCGATTTGTGTGCTGGTCAGCATCTTATTAATGGCACTGAGCGGCGAAACAAACGAGACACGCGCATGTGTACATATGCGCTTACTTTCGCTATTTCACTGCTCCATGCCGTGATGATAAGGTGCTGACGAACACGCGAGTCGATGGTCGTGCGATACTGTTAAAAATTGGCAGGGTGTACAGTACACAAAAGAGCATGAAGTGCGCAAGCGTTACTCCGAATCAGAGCAACGCCTTTGATCAGAGTCGTCCGAACTAGAGTCGGACGATGAGTGCTTCTCGCTGCCCAGTCCAGAGGCGCGTGCGATCTCTACCGCTTTCAAACGCATGCATTCGGCAGTCACAGGCAGCGATCTTACATGCAGCTCCCAGACGATTCAGCTACGTTCACACTTGGGAAACGGCAAGCGAGCGGAAAAGCCAAAGCGGCCGGAAAATCTTTTCCGCGCATGTAGAAGGTGTTCACATTTGTTTCGCCACTGCAGCGGAAACCACTGCCGCTTTCGCCCGCATTCATCTAGTTTGCATACGTTTGTCCGCGTGGTGGTGCTGTTCAGCACACTATTTCAAGACATCCGTCCATTCATTGACCCATCAGTTACTGAAAGCTATAATTTCGCTCAACTGCGCGTGTCATCTTTAGCTTTCGTCTACCATGGAAGATAAACAAGACATAGTTTGGATAGCTTTAGCTAGTTGTTTTTTCTAAAAATAGACAATGAACGAAGGAAAATGTTAAATTTTACGACCGGATGTTTACATGCTAGTGCAGCTTCTGGTGAAGCGGAACCGTTACCCGCTTCGCCGCCTGGTTTTTCGCCTGTTTCTCCGCCTAGGTGGGCGGATTTTGTCAAGTTCTTTCTGCTTCCGCGTGCTCCGAGACCAAGTGTGAACGTAGCCGAACTCCACAACCTTGCCCTCCAGTTCTGCGGTCCGCTGCAATTCGCCCACGAAATGAAGTTTTCTTTTGGTTGCTGCAAGTTGTAATGCATTGCTTTTGCCTCCGCCATTACCGAATGCTCTTTTCGGATACTCTAAGTTCGCGTTGTGCTGCCGGGTTGCCGTGGGCTTCTGCTTACTCAATCGCCTTTTTATTGAAGGCGACGGTGAAGTGACGTTGGCTTCCGCTCATTTTGAAACAAAATGTGAAAAAGCAACCTTTAACCAATATAACTTTGTGACAATGGCAATGCAAAATGCTGGTGCCACAATGTCGCCATGCCGTGCTGCTGCTAATGGCGAAGGCGGCTGTTTACTTCATCCGCCCATTGTGCAAGACTTCCGTAGTTTTTTCTGCAAATGTCCGGTTTATAAGACGAGGGTCGACTTTTCGCAATGGTTTTTTGAAAAAAGGTTCGACCTATATTGTAGTTTTTACGGTAGGCAACGAACACAATACAAATCAGGTCAACAGAGCTTGAGCATAGCAGTGGCACAGCAAGATAACAAATTTTTACTCAATACTTGAAACAAATCCCGAAAGTGATGATTTTAAAACTTGGTCATTGGTTAGATGATTCCTTGGTTAGATGATTCCATTCAACCATTGTCTGTGGAAAGAAGGAATACCTAAAACAATTATTACGCGTACTAAATGGGCTTATTGTTTGGCTATGTTGTTGCCTAGTAGCATAACCAGATGAAAAAGTAATTATTCCCCTGAGATCTGTCTTATAATGACTGTTAATAATACAGAATGATATGCGGATAATGAGTACCTTCTTCCGCAAGCTGGACAGCCGAAAGAGGACGTGGAGGAGCCTGAATGGCGAGACTAGAAATAAAATAGACTTAATACTCTGCGCTAAGCCTGGCATCATACAAGCTGTGGACGTGGTCGGCAAGGTGCGCTGCAGGGACCATAGGATGGTAAGAACTCGAATTAGCCTAGACTTGAGGAGGGAACGGAAGAAACTGGTACATAAGAAGCCGATCAATGAGTTAATGGCAAGAGGGAAAATAGAGGAATTTCGGATCAAGCTGCAGAACAAGTATTCGGCTTTAACACAGGATAAGGACCGTAGTGTTGAAGCAATGAACGACAATCTTATGGGCCTCATTAAGGAGTCTGCAATAGAAGTCGGTGGTAACTCCGTTAGACAGGATACCAGTATTATGGCAGCAGACCAAAGATCTGATTAAGAAATGGCAATGTGTGGAAGCCTCTAACCCTACGGCTAGACTAGAACAGGCAGCACTTTCCAAGTTAATCAACAAGCGTAAGACAGCTGAGATAAGGAAGTATAATACGGATAGAATTGAACATGCTCTCAGGAACGGAGGAAGCCTAAAAGCAGTGAAGAATAGGCAAGAATAAGATGTATGCGTTAAGAGACAAAGCTGGCAATATCATTACTAATATAGATGAGATAGTTCAAGTGGCTGAAGTTCTATAGAGATTTATACAGTACCAGTGGCACCCACGACGATAATGAAAGAGAGAATAGTCTTGAGGAATTTGAAATCCCACAAGTAACGGTGAAAGAAGTAAAGAAAGCCTTGGGAGCTATGCAAAGGGGGAAGGCAGCTGGGGAGGACCAGGTAACAGCAGATTTGTTGAAGGATGGTGGGCAGATTGCTCTAGAGAAACTGGCCACCCTGTATACGCAATGCCTCATGACCTCGAGCGTACCGGAATCCTAATCCATAAGAAAGGGGACGCCAAAGACTTGAAAAATTATAGACCGATCAGCTTACTATCCGTTGCCTACAAAGTATTTACCAAGGTAATCGCAAATAGAATCAGGAATACCTTAGACTTCTGTCAACCAAAGGACCAGGCAGGATTCCGTAAAGGCTACTCAACAATAGACCATATTCACACTACCAATCAGGTGATAGAGAAACGTGCAGGATATAACCAACCCTTATATATAGCTTTCATTGATTATGAGAAAGCGTTTGATTCAGTCGAAACCTCAGCAGTCATGGAGGCATTACGAAATCAGAGTGTAGACGAGCCGTATGTAAATATACTGAAATATATCTATAGCGGCTCCACAGCCATCGTAGTCCTCCATAAAGAAAGCAACAAAATCCCAATAAAGAAAGGCGTCAGGCAAGGAGATACGATCTCTCCAATGCTATTCACAGCATGTTTACAGGAGGTATTCAGAGACCTGGATTGGGAAGAATTGAGGAAAGAGTTTGTGAAGAATACCTTAGTAACTTGAGATTCACTGATGATACTGCCTTGCTTAGTAACACAGGGGACCAAATGCAATGCATGCTCACTGACCTGGAGAGGCAAAGCAGAAGGGTGGGTCTAAAAATTAATCTGTAGAAAACTAATGTTTAACAGTCTCGGAAGAGAACAGCAGTTTACGATAGGTAGCGAGGCACTAGAAGTGGTAAGGGAATACATCTACTTAGGGCAGGTAGTGACTGCGAATCCGGATCATGAGACTGAAATAATCAGAACAATAAGAATGGGCTGGGGTGCATTTGGCAGGCATTCTCAGATCATGAACAGCAGGTTGCCATTATCCCTCAAGAGAAAAGTGTATAATAGCTGTGTTTTACCAGTACACACCTATGGGGCAGAAACCTGGGGGCTTACGAAAAGGGTTCTACTTAAATTGAGGACGACACACCAAGCTTTGGAAAGAAGAATGATGGGCGTAATGTTAAGGGATAAGAAGAGAGCAGATTCGGTGAGGGAACAAACGCTAGTTAATGACATCTTAGTTGAAATCAAGAAAAAGAAATGGCCATGCGCAAGACATGTAATGAGGAGGGAAGATAACCGGTGGTCATTAATGGTTACGGACTGGATTCCAAGGGAAGGGAAGCGTAGCAGGGGGCGGCAGAAAGTTAGGCGGGCAGATGAGATTAAGAAGTTTGCAGGGACAACATGGCCACAATTAGCACATGGCCGGGGTAGTTGGAGAAGTATGGGAGAGGCCTTTGCCCTGGAGTGGGCGTAACCAGGCTGCTGCTGACGATGATGACCGTTAGTAATTTGAAAAAGGAATTTTAGTCGTGACATACAGTTTCTTTACATTAATGGTGGCCGTTTTGCTTTTGTTAAGAGGTCTGTCACTGAAGTGCGTCCGAAACTGTTATAAATTAACCCTTTCGCTGTCGGACGTTTCTGGCCGTGACGCACCCCCAGTGTCGGCTTGGTTTCAGGGAACGAGCACAACAGGGAATGAACATAGCAATTTATTTTTGATTATGATTGGTATACAAATAACATAGTCAATGCAATATGCACATTTCAGTGTTCTGCAGCTGTTAGTAAACATCATCATCATCATCAGCCTGACTATAAAATCCGTTCAACATCCGAATCTGACGATGCGGAACCCTCTTCCTCTCATGCGACTTTGTCCGAGTCAATCCGAGCTCGGCTCGTATTCTGAATCGGAATTCAGCCACCGCTCCCATGAGCAGACGAAGGTCCCGCGCGCCGAGCCATCCGAAAGTAACCGCGCGCAGGGAGGATGCGCTTTCAGTCGCCCGCGCGACGGAGAGAAATGGTACGTTGCGTGATCAAGAAGACAGAGGGAGATGGAAAAAGGCTAAACAAAGTTCGAAGGGCTTTACGTTTACTGCTGCAGGTCGGAAGCGAGGGTGCGGCGAGAGAGCGAAAGCAGCAATCGAGTCACCCTTTTTGGAGAGGCAACGGCACGTGCACCTGAACTTAACGCGCCGTAGCAGGCACACCAACATAAGAAAAATAAAACCCTTCAAACCAGCGGAGATTACAGAACAACCCTTGAATCCATAACCACACGCGCGCGACGCATGATCCAGCGAACGCGGAGCCACCGCGCCACTCAGCAAAGAGAAAGTGGGGAGTGGCAGTCGCACCGTACTCTTCAATACATGGACTAACACAGGTCGGGGCGAATATACGAACTTGTAGAAAGAGTCAACAGATCGAGTGGCCAATCCAGGAGCGCCTGCTTTGCGCTCAGGCGCGAAATTTTGAACGCACGATAGAGAACGTACCGGTACGTCAGTGACACCGTGGGGGGGAAGCGCGATGACGTACCGGTACGTCCGTGACAGCGAAAGGGTTAAACAAGCTGGGTTTTTTTTTTGCACCATTTCTATCTTGCTAGTGCCAGTTTTAGTAAAAGGGTCCCAAATTACACATGCATAGTCTAGCATCGGCAGAATTACAGCTTTTTATGCGAGTAGGCGTACAGTGGGAGTAGAAAGTTTCAAAGCCCTCTTTAAAAAAAAAAGCTTGCGGTTAGCATTACCTACTACATATTCAAGGTCCTTAGTCCAAGTGAGGTCATTTGTGATCCAGAGTCCAAGATACTTATAATGTGTTACTTTGGAAATAATTATGTTATTAATACCATACGGAAATGTTAGTTTATGCTTCTTACGTGAAATGGACATAAAAACAGTTTTCCTGAAATTAATCGACATTTGCCAGGCATCGCACCAGTCGAAAAGCATCTTCATGTCGAAAAGCATCGTTCAGCAACTCCTGGTCAGTAATACTGCCTATTTCTGAGTAAAATACACAGTCATCGGCATAAAGCTTAACCACACTGGAATACCATGCAGCATATCATTAATGAATAAAAGGAACCAGAGAGGTCCAAGGACCGAGTCCTGGGGAACATCAGAGTCTACCGTAAGTCGTTGAGAAGAATGATTATTAAAAACAACAAATTGTTCTCTGCCATCAAGTTGTGCTGTGAGCCAATTAATTAGTCTGGAGTTTTTTAGCATCTTGCTCAATTTGTAGTTTTTCGTGAGAGACTATGTCGAAAGCCTTTGAAAAGTCCATGAAAATAGCATCTATTTGTTTCCCATTGTTATTTGCTTTCGCAAAGTCGTGCACTGTTAAAACTAATTGGGTAATTGTAGAGTAGCCTTTTCTGTTAGGATGGATAGTTGGGCGTGTTGGTTAAGCATGGCCTGAAGTGAAGGCGCTAAAAAGACGATGGACGAAGAAGGAACACATACACACACAGGGCGCCACTTCGAACAATGTTTGATCAGGAAAAACACCACTGATTTATACTAGGAGCGCGATCAGTTTCTCAGTGCTAGACAGTCTCGAGGGTAGTGGCATAGTCAAAGTTTTTAGATTTGTTGACGACTTCCTAATTTTGGTAGATAAAAATTGCAGTGACGCCGACTTGGTCGTTAGTCAAACATTGACAACCTTCAGGCAGACTTTATCCCCCATTGAAGTGACCCACCAACTTTCGGTAGATTCTTCCATCAGGTTTTTAGATCTTAGATTGTTTTTAGCAAGTAACCACGTCTGTCGGCAGTATGAACCTCGGACTAATAAACCTCTGCTACCTTTTAGTTCCTCTCACTCTAAGCTAGTTAAACGCAGCATTGCTAACATGTGCCTGCTGAATGATTTTAAGAAGTCCTGTCCACATCGAGCTGCGGCGAGTTTTCTTGAGCAGATTGACCGACTGGAAGAGGCAGGCTACCTGCAACCTGTTTTAGTTTCCGTAGCGGAAACAAACCTCAAGAAGTCGCGAACTCGCCAACCAGACCAGGGGTCACCCCGCGAAAAAGAAAAGGTAGCTGTCATACCCTACATACACCACATGTCGCATATTTTGAAAAAGATTGCAAAGCGAGCCAATGTAAATGTTGTGTTTTCTGCCCCGTGCAAGCTCTCTAAGCTATGCAGAATGACTAACCCCTTTTCCCGCAAGGCACCGGCCTGTGTCCCAAAACATGATAAATACGTAGAATGTCAGGCAGGAGTTCTTTATGAGATTCCTTTAGACTGTGGGTGAAAGTATGTGGGCCAAACAGAGAAGAGCCTGAATGACAGGCTGAGGCAACACAATAACAAAGTCAACAATGGGAAGGAGGGCCACCTGGCAATTCATTGTAGAAATTGCAAATGTAAGCCAGACTTCCACGCCTGCGTTGTGTTTGCCAGAAGCCATGACAAATGGGTTCCACTAATAATTGAGGCCAAAAGAATCATTGAAGCAGGTGATAACTGCGTAAGTGTTGCATCCATATCACTATCACGCAAAGAACTGCTTTAGCTGAACGCGAATGCGCACTGAGAAACTGTGATTGCGCTCCCAGAATAAATCAGAGGAGTTTTCCTGATTAAACATTGTTGGAAAGGGCGCCTTGTGTGTGTATGTGTTCCTTCTTCGTCCATCGTCTTTTTAGCGCCTTCACTTCAGATCAGCCTTTTCTGAATCCATGTTGATGCTTTGTGAGTATATTATTGTTTTCCAAGAATTCTGAGATATGATTGTGGATTATGTGTTCTAAAAGTTTACATACCGTAGATGTTAAAGAAATTGGACGGTAGTTTTGAATGCAGTGCTTTTTTCCTGTTTTACGTAGTGGCTTTGCTCTCGCTGTCCTCTAGTCACTCAATACTTGTTCCTCGCACAATGACCTTGTGAACAGAACGTGCAAGTACTTTGATGTCCCTTCTGCATACCTTTTTAAAAATTTTTTTGGAATGTTGTCTGGGCCAGATCTTTTAGTGTTCAGTTGTAAAAGCATGTTTAGTATACATGGTTCACTTATTTGAACATTGGGTATAGGCGGCACAGACATTTCGAAAGGTGGCTTTACATCATTATCATTTGTATAGACGGACTTAATGTGTTTGTTAAACGCATTCTCTATTTCTTTGCTTTCGTGAACTGCCTTACTATCTACATGAAATACATCACATTCCTTGGATGTCGGAGAAATAGAGCGCAAAAATTTCTCTGGAGCCGTGGTTATGAAACTTGGCAACGATTCATCATAGTAGCGTTGTTTATCGGCATGCACTTGAGTTTTAAGCTGAGAGGCAAATAAGCTGCCGGTTGAGCTGGGGTCGTTTCCGATGAATGAAATACCAGATGTCGACGATTACGCTGAAGGACGCCTCTGGGGGTCTGAACAAGGTAGGACCACGGACGCTGGGCCTGCGAGAGTACTTCACCATTGCAGCGTGCATCAATGACCCATACACAGTCTCTAGGACTCAGAGGGGCCAATTGGCTTGAAGCATGACGGCGATTGTAGGTCATCGCTTGCCGTGCCTTGTTCCCCCGAGTCCTTTTCCCTGAAACTTGTGTGGCATGGTAACGACGGCATTAGTTCCGGTAATTTCGGGAGACGAGTTTGTAATTTCCTTCCCATGAGGGCTTGAGCCGGGGAAATGCCGTTGGGACCGGGCGTGTCACGGTACAACAGTAAGGCAAGATAGTGATCAGGACCTTTCAAGAGCAAGTCTTTCACTGTGCGCATCATGCGCTCTGCCTCTCCGTTGCTCTGGGGGTACCTCGGGCTGCTGGTCTCGTGACGGAAGCCGTATGACTGCGCAAACTCGGCGAACTCGTTGGACACAAACTGTGGTCCGTTGTGGGTCCGGACGATGTCTGGTATGCCAAAATGGGCAATACAGCTCTTGATCGCCGAGATGACTGCTGGTGCCGTGGTGGACCCCACGGAGACTACTTCAGGAAACCTGCAATAATAATCAACAATAAGGACGTACTCGCGCCCTCTAAGTTGAAACAGATCAATGCCAAGGTGCTACCATGGTCTGTTGGGTGTCACCGTGGACAACATAGGCTCAGAACGCTGAACTCGAGTTTCGGCGCATATGGCACATTGGGTCACCATATGCTCAACATGCATGTTACAGTTAGGCCACCAAACAGACTCTCTAACCCGTTCTTGGCAGCAGCACACTCCCAGATGCCCTTCATGTAATAGGGCGAGAATGTCTTGACGCAAGGCTGAAGGAATGACAAGTCGTCGGTCGAGCAGAAGGATGCCGTCGTATATGCTCAATCTGTCTCTCTCCTTCCAAAATGGAGCGATTTGCAGTGGCACCTTGTTTTTGTCTGGCCATCCTTTCGTGCAATACTTCATGACCGCAGAGCAGACTCGATCTTGGGCTTGGTGTATGCGGACATCTTCTAGCCGTCTTGCTACAAGAGGCGGTAATTTCTTGAACACTTCACTGACAAACAACTCCAGGTTGTCTACCATGCGAGTAGCTTGCAAATCAGAGGGAGCTCGTGACAAAGTGTCCGCCATAGCTAAGTGCTTTCCAGGCACATATTTCACCAGGTACTGATATCGCATCAGTTTTATCTGCATTCGTTGTATGCGAGGCGGCACGAGTTCTAGGTCCTTGTTACCCAGAAGGGTGACCAGAGGAAGGTGGTCTGTCTCTACCTCGAAGCTTAGGCCGCAAAGGAATTGGTCGTACCGTGAAATGGCCCAAGTCGCCGCGAGACCTTCTTCTGTTTGACTATAACGTGCTTCCATCGGAGTAAGCGCCCTTGAAGCATACGCTACAGCCCGTCGAGTACCTTCAGGCTGGTCCTGTAGCAGTACAGCGCCCAGACCATAGGAGCTGGCATCCTTTGATACTACAGTGTGGTAGGAAGAATTGTATTTTGCCATGCATGTGTCGGAGCTCAACAGCAACTTGAGGCGTGAGAAGGCCTTTTCTTGACTGGATCCCCAAGTCCAGGTGCTGTTCTTGCTCAGGAGGGAACGAATGGGCTCCGTAACGTCGGACAAGTGAGGTATGAACCGAACGACGTGATTGGTCATTCCCAGGAATCGTCGTGCTCCGCTGACGTCGGTCGGTGGCGGTAGATCTCTGACAGCCTTCACCTTGTCCAGGTCTAGCGAGATCCCGTCCGCCCCAATCACTACTCCAAGGAACTTGACCGAACTGACCCGAAACGCACACTTCTTTTTGTTAAGGGTGATACCCTCCTCCTCAAGGCGAGCTAGGACTGCAGCCAGACGGTCGTCGTGCTGTTGGCGATCTTTCCCAAAGATTAGAATGTCATCAATCAGGTTCACGACTCCAGGCAAGCGCTCAAGAAGTCTCGACATTAACTGCTGGAAATACTCCGGTGCAGTGGCTATACCAAAAGGAAGCCTCTTGTAACAGTACCGGCCAAATGGCGTTATAAACGTCATGAGCTCCTGGCTGTCGGCGCTAAGCTTCACCTGATGGAAACTAGACCGCGCATCCAACTTGGAGAATACTCGCGCTACACCCAACTGGCTGAGGATCTGTTCCACCGCCGGCAAGATGAAGCACTCCCTTTCGATGACTTTGTTCAGCTTTGTCAGATCGACGCAGATTCTGTAGCCGCCTGATGATTTGGGCACGACTACAAGCCCGAAGCACCACTCAATTGGGGTCGCTACCTTCCTTACGACGTCCTGTAACTCTAGGTCGTCTAGCTCTTTCTTGACAACGTCATTTAAAGGAATTGGAATCCACCTTGCAGCGCTCAGGGAAAATCGACGAGCGCCGAGTTTAACGCGAATGCGATATTCAGCTTGCCGAAATTTTCCCAACCCTTGGAAAATCTTGGCTGGGGGTGAATGAACGCACTCGGCAGAATCCAGTAAGTGAACCACACAGAGGGCTTCAATTGCAGGGAGCCCAAGCAGGTGAGTGCGCTGACCAGTGCAGACCACGTACAAGGTCTGCACTGTGGACTAAAGGTACCAAGAACGTGCAGACTCTGTTCGCCAGGGCCCAAGACTTCTCCTTCAACTTCATCCAGCAACCGCGGTCGGCCTGGGAAAGATGGCGAGACAACAGAGACTTCCGCACCAGAGTCTATCTTAAACTCGGCCGGGTGCCTGTTCACTAGTATGTCTATGTACCTTGCTCGGCGTGAATCCACGTTGTGAAGTTAGATGGAACCCAGTCGCTCATTTGCATTCTTCTTCATGCACACTTCAGCAAAATGTCCCAGCTTTCTACAGTAGTGGCAAACCGATTTTCTGGCTGGGCAGTCTTTTCGAGAGTGACGCTGTCGTCCACAAAAGCCACACGATAACCTAGCCGGGTGCTCAGACTGGTTGCGGAAATGTGGCGAAGAAGTGGGCGTATCATTTTGCCAAGCCGAGTCGATATTTAGCGTTTCGGCAAGAGCGTTATCCATAGTCAATCTAGCGCGTGATAACCACTCTTTTTCTGCGTCCTCGTGTGTGCGGGCTTGGCACAGTGCTTCCTCAGCGGTAAGTTTTGTGCACCGGCACAATTGATCAGACAGTTTCTCGTCACATATGCCTACGACGAATCTGTCGCGAACAAGGCAGTCCTCGACGAGCGGGCTGTTATAGCTGCACCGCTTTACCAGGTTGCGTAATGCCGAAAGAAAGTCATCCACAGATTCGCCTGGCTGCTGGGTGCGGCGGTGGAAACGACCACTTTCGTATATCTCATTTACTGGATGCACGAAGTGCGAATCCAACTTTTCTTTGACGGCAGTGAAAGAAAGCGCTTCCGGTGTTGACACCCCCAAGGATGAAAGAATGGTCCTGGCTTGCGGTCCCATACAGTAAAGAAGCGTCCGTACCTGGGCCTCGTCGCCGGTGCTATGGAGGCCGGCCACGACAGCGCAATCCTTGAACGTCGAAATCCACGTTGGCCATTCTCCCGGGTTTGAAAACGTGAAGTTCTCCGGTGGGCGCAGACCAGATACGCCAGCGTGAACGATGTGCACTTTCGCTTCGGTGGTCTCGGCGGGGGTGGAGTTCGTGTCAGGCATGTCGGTGTTAACAGCAGGATCCCACTTCTGACACCATGTTCTGCACAGGAGCCGAGGGATGAGGCGGACTACCGGCAAGGCGGAAACCAAAACAATCTTTATTCCCACTCCCCAAAGCCCCTTATATATACTAGGTCATATCAGATTGTAGCGCCACCTTGTATACACAGGTGGCGACCTCTACAAGAACCAAGCGCTTTTTAGAGCGAAGCTTTCTTTGCCTTTCTTTGCTGCTGCCGTTTTGCAAGCTGTGCCAGGAGGTGGCTCAGAGCATGTATATATACATGGCAGGAGTGCAGCAGAGGAAAGGCAACGTGAGCAACTTGTTCGGACCTTTCCATCATATTGTCGGTGAGGATTTATGGAGTCACCATCTGTCGGAAGCACCTCGCTTGTGTAGTATGAGGGATAATGCGACTCACTCCTCATAAGTTTAGCTGTTGGCGCTTAATATAAGCACCATACAGGAGCCCTCCTGGACATTTCTGCAAGTACTCTCGAAATGACAGAAGTTCTTTACTGTCAAGATAATAATCTTGGGCAAACAGAAAGCACAGAATGGTTTTCAGACGTTATCCCTTTACCGAATACGTACAGTTAACGCACACTGCGTGCGGTTGCTGCGACAGAGTACCCTGAACTGGTTTCTTGCATGAAAGGTAGGCAATCACCGAGAGGAAACTATGTGAAATATGTTCTTGTAGTGGCTGTCTGTGTAATGAAATGGAGCATAACAGAATGAAGCCTCAATGCAGCCATTGCACGGGTTCGCAGCAACTGACTGCGTGTCTGCATGCATGTCCGCACACGATGCTTTGCTTTTGATGCGAGCACATTTTTGCACTGTGCTGTGAGCTTTAGGCTGCAGCATATGAGCATTTGACCGTACACAAGCAACCATTCCTGCATGGATACGATCAGAGCTGTTGAAAAATAATTTCTATACAACTAGGGACTTCACGATGCCTGCGGCGACTTTTGATAAGCCGTCGAGTCGATTCAACCTTTTTTTTTCTTTTCTTTAAATTCTTGGACGTTTCAATATCATTTCTCAAGTTGCATCGCACTGTATGTTTATCGATGTTCTCAGTGAGGAATTTCCCGCTGCTTTCTTTTTCTTAATCAAGTGCGTTCATTATTTGGTGGTGTGGTGCTAACACAAACATGTGCTTCTTACCATTCCTTTCCATTCCAGTGAACTTGCCAGTATCTAGCATCAACAAGTTCATAGACCAGAGCTTCACGACATTAGCTGGGCAGTGCACGTGGGCGAGCATCTCAAAGCGCGCTTTCTGCTACTCACTGAACATCACAGCCCCGATGCCGTAGCAGAAATCTTTCTCGCAGAAGTGCTTGCTGCACATCCAAGTTGTAGCCGATGGCTGCTTGCCAGTTCTAAGTTTCGCGATCCAAGCTTCACGCAGCTTCTTGTCCGGTAGGTATGTGTGAAGGCTGACACCGGGCTCCGTTGCATGTCTGGCACTGCAGTACCGAGCAGTAGCCTACCATGTTGGACGCCTTCACTACCAATAATAGTGCTTTCAAGTGTTGTCAGGCATACACCCGCGGTGGGAAAACCTCCCCGCTTAAACAGAACCGCAGCCAACGTGGAACTCTAAACTTTCGTTTTCAACTTGCTTCGGTGCTTCCGAAGCAGCCGACGTGGCTGCGGTGCCCACACGATCCCTCATAACACGTCACGCCGATGGCAGCGCCAGCTTTTGCAGTAGTGAAGCTTGCCCTCAATCACCACAGTGCCCTCTGGAGCTCCCTGGGTGTCAATGCAACATCATCTCGACTGCTGTAACTATCCATGAACCGCCATAAAAGCGTTGCAGGAACTCCAGCATGTAGCCTTTGGACTAACGTGCAACAGTCCACTGAGGAAGTACATAGAATGGTAAAGAAGTAGGGGGAGGAGGCAGAGAATGGGGTAGAACCAACGCAGTCACAAAACAAGTGAACAGCCTTGCCACTCTTTGCTCGCATATGGGGGGAGTGCAGGAGAAGACAATGTGAGAAGGCAAGGAAATGTTACTACTAGACACGGCAGCAGTTACAGATGAGCTGGATAAATTTAAATTCAAGCTACGCTGCAGTATGTTTCTACTATTTCTGAAAAATAAACACTGTGCAAATTTGTCAAGCGGACAACTGACGTTGGGCATGCAGGCACAAAGCCTCATTAAAGCATCGCAAAACTTAGACGGCACTATGGAGGTGGCCGCCCATCAAATCTATACCTGCTGTGGTAGCTTTGCAGCTATATTGTTTGTAACATTCGATCCCGACTGTGGCAGCCGCATTTCATGAGGACAAAATGCAAAAACGCTTGCGTACTCAAATTTAGATGAACGTTAAAGAATGTAGGTGCACATTAAAGAATCCCAGGTGGTGAAAATTAATTCAGAGTCCTGCACTGCTGCCTGCCTCATAATCAGATTGTGGGCTTGGCACATAAAGCGCCCCGTAATTTAATTACAGTTCACTTCTGCCATGATAAGTGGCATAGTATGAGGCAATGACAGAGCTAACTTTCTCGCAGGCTATGAACAATGGTGCACAACAATGCCTTAAGAGACACTAAAGGCAAATATTGCCACAGTGATAGATTAGGGCTCGAGAATCTCTAAGGCGGGAATACTATCACAAACAGAGCCTTATTAATAAAGGAATTTAGGTAAATGCAGGACATGATTAGAAACTACCCCAAGACATTCAAGTGCTTGCCCGATGACGAAGGTAATCCTCATTTAAATTCTGTCAATAGTACTGAACCACTCATTATAAAAACATCATTGTACTGCATTATAAGACGAAAGAAAATGCTACTTGTTCAGTTATACAGTTGAACCTTGCTATAGCGAAATCGGCGAGGAACGGGGAAAAATTCGCTTTCGCGAGAATTTCGTTGTTGTGAAAAGAGACAGCACAGATAGGTAATGCATCGCGGAACAAAAATTTGCTGTCAAAATTGTGTTGACCTACTTTGGCAAGCTTTGCTCGAGGATATAGAACCGCATTGCCGGCAGCACGAAGTGCAACCCATGCGTTGACCAGCAGTGGCAGTACTGTGATGGAGCAGTATGCTCGGTCAATTGCTTTCAGAGATGCGATCACTTTTGCGAGATTTTGAGTAACTCGGCAACAGCGCATGCAGCAGCATTTCTCCAGCGCATGCTGTTGCCCGCGGGTGCCGATCCTATCTCGTGCACCCGAGGGCAAACGATCAAGATAATGGCCCTTTCGCACAAATCTACGTCCGCCGCCGAATCCGCACGCGATGCCTGTCGGGTGGCACCAAAACCAGCGTTCTTGAAGCAAGGGATGCGTATTCCCGGACGATCACTCAATTATGGCCCGATGCGTGGCACTCCATATGCTGCAACTGCCATCTCAAGGCCATAATCTCCATGTCGGCGAGACGTGGATTTCCTTGTTCTTGCTGCATTTTTCTCACCAAGGTGCACATTACGCAGTGCACTGCCACAATCGGCGATTGTTGTTCGGAACGCGTGTTCAGTTTGCATTCAGTTTCCCCTCATGCGATTGGCCTAGCCCTCGTTGAGTCGTCAGGTGCGGGAAATGCGAAGTGAACATGCATTTCGATCTACGATCTCGCCTAATAGCTGTGCAAAACATGTCGTCACATGCTGGTAGCAACACGCGTGCCGCTTCAAACAGACAATCAACAAACAAGATGGTGGCCATGCCGTGTTTCCAGCGCACTGATCACTTCCAGCGCTTGGTTGTTTTTGTGAACAAAATTGCGGCGCCCCCACAAGTGGTGGCATGTGACGTGCAGATGCCGTGCCATGCACTGTGATGGCATGTTAAGCAATTTTAGTGCAAAACAATCACATTTGTGCACATTTTGGAGCCTCCTAGCCTCGGATAGGTTAAATGCGGAGTTACGTTCCGGCAAATTTCGTTGATGCGGGATTGCAGTACAGCAACATTTCGTTGCCGGGAGGTACGAAATGTATTAAATCCTATGGGTGTTCACGAGGCACATGAAAATGTATCATTGTCACAAGAATTTCATTGATGTAGGATTTTATTATCGTGGGTTTCAACTATACTTCATTTTTAGAAAAAAGAACTTGTCGACATTACCCTTGACAATGATGCGGTCAGTTGAAAGGTTTCGTTTTCACTCGACTCACACACCACCTGCACTTTCGCATTTCAGTAGTTTTGTTATCACGTAGTGCTGCACTGGTTTTGCTGGTTCGCGAAACTTGCACAAACTGCAAGTAGCAGAGAAGTCAACTTCCATGTGATGTCGGGAGATGCTGGAATGGTACAGGCTACTTAACCAAAAGCAGCTGCAGCAGTCAATGAATCCACCACTCTGTCTTGGCTAGGTTTCTCATGGCCACATATTTGAGTTTTGAGCAAAAAAATGTACCGCTGTCTGTCAAGCACCCCGTTACTCACCGACATTAGCAATGGGCGGCGATGGCAGATGCAACATAACCACTCCCCGGTTGGGATTTATCCTCCACCTCGCCACTCTAGTATTGCACTAAATGCCAATGAGCTTAATCATTCAAAGTAAACATCAATGCCGATTATGTTCAATCAACATAAACAGCATGGATAGCTTCGCTTGCATCGATACTCAGAGCTAGTGGGATCCGCATAAGCTTCTCTCCCTGAAGCTAACTAAAGAATAAGCGACATCGAGTAGTACTGAATACCAATGAGGTTCTCAGTTTAAAGTGGACCTGTGTTTTATGGCAATATTTTATTGCATAACATGCTTTGCTCTCCAGTTTCCCTAAAAGAATACAGGACTTTCACATATTTATAGCAGGTTGGCTATGGCAAGGCCAATCTGCATGACAGATGAAAGCACAGATCGCATATCCCGTAACTCGATCACCACTTCAGGCGATCGTTGGTGCTGTGCGAGTCGACCGCGGTCTGTACTGGCGGTAAAGAACAGGTGCCTTGTGATTGTTACGTTCAGCGCAACTTGCCACTGTTACACGTGTGGTAGTATTTATGTTCTTTCCCTGACACAGTGCCCCATTTACACTGTCTGCTTTGCGACATGAAAGTGAGATTCCATAAACTGCACCTTCCAAACATTCCACAAACCTGTTCCCATGCTCAAGGTTATCTTTCTTCCATTAAGTGCACACTGGTGACCACGCACATTTCCTGTGTGCATGCATAGTTGGTTGTCTGTGCCCCTTGCTTCCTTTTTTAATGCCTTTGACAAGGCTTTTCAGTGTATAAAAATGTTTGCCAATCACAAAAACAAATAAATTGTCAGTCAGCATAGCGTGACATCCTTTTACAAGCCCTTACTTGGTCCTCGTCCTTAGCACTGTTCAGGCCTGAAACTAGCCATTGCTTTCATGTTAACCCTTTGCAGTCGTGTGTCGGGCCCCAACTGACATGCGAAAATATCCATTCCGGTCAGATGTCGGGTGGTGGCAGATTTTGGGAACTTTTTACAGTAATAATTGTACTTCTCATTGTTTCCAGTCAGCATTCTTTTTCCTTTCTCCATGCTTGAAAGCATTTCCGCGCGATCAGTGTTGGGAAGCGCCGACAAGATGGCAGCATTTTCTGCGAGTGCTTTTTACAGATGAAATTCCAGGACTCAGAAAGTTATTTTAGTGCTGTGTATATAAATACATTTTGCCTTCAGATGGTCAGCAAACATCTTCAGATAAGAGCATTTTAGAAAACAGCAACTATGAAAACCCTAAAGACCTGCAGTGCAAACCCTGGCTTCACCCAAGAGAGTGCCTTGAGCACTACAACACAGTGCTAAGGTACAGCTGAAAGCCTCGGGAGCCAATGAACTTTCTAAAGAAAAGAATCACTTAAGATGATTTCGTTTACCCGAGCGCTTCTGCATGGTGTCAAATGCACAAAATGGCTCCTGACTGGAACGACCACAAATTGAGTAACTGCGCATGACCATTAATAAACTGAAGCAGCTGTTGCCCCTTTCATGCGTTTTCAAAGTTCTCAATTGCTGCACCAGCAAAGCTTTCTTTGCTTATCTTCCAAGGATTGGACATGGGTTTCTTGACGAGATGTAACGTTTATGTGTTGGTGCATCAGGTTCATGTGTCACACAGATGTCAGAATTTGTTTAACCTGAGCTGTTACTCAACAGAAAATTTTCGTGTCTAATGATGGAATTCAAACCAGGGTTCTCTGGCACAGGAACCTGGTGCTCTACGCAGATACATGCACAGTTCGACAGAAAATAACAGCCATTCATTTTGTCATAAATTAGTATGACTATCGTAGCAGTGGGTCCTAAATAGAGCTGGGAAACTAAATTGAACACACAAAGCTTCAACTTTTCTTTAATATCAGGTCCAGTAAAAAAAGTGAACAGACGAAAACCTTTTTCTGCAACCACTGCCTCCTGCACCTGACTGTTGAGATAGAAGGTTAGCAAGTACTTCTGCCTCAAAAATGTGTTTAAAAGTTCTTTTTCTATACATACATTTAAAATGTGGAATAAGCTGCCACAAGACATTAAGGAATGGCATACATCTAGAAATTTAAGAATTCTTGCTTTGGTGCACTTTGTAGGTTCTCTAGCTCATATACACATGTACTTACCAGATGTGAAACTCATGCATGCCTTTCTTTTTGTTAAGTGGCGCTGGCTAACACTCCCCGGGTTATATCAATTTCGCATACATATATACGAATGAATGCGGATGTGGGAGCAGCCGAAATCGTAGCATAATTATTAGTGCAACTCGAGCATAATGTGGAGGTTGTGGGTTCAGCTCCCACTGGTGGCGAGTTGTTCTTTTTGTCAACTTTCATTGAGCTTACAACTTCAATCAAAACTACAAATAATTTCCCCTATGCTTTACTTGGCTACAATATCTGTTGGCTTCATATGGTAGGGACTAAAAAAATCAGACCCCTCGGTTACCGTTCTTTTCAATATTTTTTTTTCTTTTATTACTTATTGTTTGTATATTCCTAAGAATTCACATATAGCATCATTACATACACTATTTATTACTTATATTTATTATATTATTTATTATTACACTATTTTAAGGACACAGTGATGGTTCCATGTTTCTATTTTTAACCAGTATCTCCTTTTCCAAGCAAATATGCCTGTAAAGTGCTGCCAGCTTTCCGCAATAAATAAATAATCAATTTAGTTACGAGTGCAGGCTCTAGACTTGTGCATCAAAACCCCTTTCAACATACCCACGGAAACTGTGAGGTCTAATGCCCCAAGTCAACATGTGGGCTATGCTCCACATTCATTTCAACCATGTTGAGTGGACACGGCAACTCGGCCGTGACTATGTCGACTGACATTTTCGGCCTGCGTGCTCTTCACTGCAGCTGATCACCTACATCGCGTGGACCATGGCTCCTGCCTGCAGGAGTTTGCGTCTGCTCATGCACCGTGTTTCCCTGCTTTGGAAAGCGAAGACGGCGCATCCCGCCCGCATCCTGATACCTGGATGGTACCGCCGCACGCGTACATCAGCTACCGCGAAACATTTGGGTGCACGAAGACGTCAATGGATTCTGACGTCAGCACGTGCCCCCCTCTTATAAGAGGAACTTTACTGGCTTCTTCCTTCAGTGGACACGGCAACTCGGCCATGACTGTGTAGACTGACATACCGTTGTTCGTGCAGGTTAGTAAAAAAAAATTGGTTTCAGTAGCAATTACCTCTGTTTGGTCGTGTTGCCATGTCCACACATCCATTGGAATTGCTTATGCGATTGTCTGTGGTGAGGATGTTGCTGTTAATATTCGGAGACGTTGAAGAAAACCCTGGTCCTCTCACTGACGAGATGCTCAAGGAACTACTTGAAATGCAGAAGACAATCCTGCTTAAGCTTAATGAAATACAAGAAAAGCAAGCTTCCTCTGATACTAGTTTACAACATGTTGAAAACAGGCTCTCAATGATAGAAAATAAATTGCTGCCTCTGGATGAAACACGCGACAGACTCACTAAAATTGAGAATTTAGTTATCAGGAATGATGCTAATTTGGCTGTGCTCAACCGTAAAGTTGACGAAACAACAAGACGAGCAAGAAAGTGAGGAAGTGCTAATGAATAAAGTAAACGAGGACATATTCGAAGGTATATTCAAACTAAAGTTGGGCTCTACTAAGAGGATTCACAGGCTTGGAAGGAGGATTCCTGGTGTGAACCGCCTGATCATACTAAAGTTTGCAGATTTCAGGGATAAGAATGCTAAACAATTGTTTCAAGCTCAAAGGCATCCAGATTAGTTTTAGCGAAGATTATTCTAAAAGGATTGTTGAATTACGAAAGAAGCTGTGGAATTCTTGTTCTGAAGATAGGAAAGGTTGAGCAAAAGTGGCATTCATCTTTGATAAATTGAAAGTTATTAATGTAATGTTCGGTTGGGATGAAGATAAAAATAAAAAGGTCAAGCTTGTGCAACCACTTCGCGCAACAAACACCTGACAACCCCGAACAAAAAAGGCAAAGTTTAATATTATTACTAATGCGAATGCCAGAAGCATCCTAAATAAGTTGGAATCCCTAGAGAGCATTGTGTTGGAGCATGAACCAGATGTTATGGGTATAACAGAGACATGGCTACGTAAGGATGCAAGTGATGCAGAGGTCACACCCTCTGGGTATTCAATCGTCAGAAGAGATCGGGAAGGTCGAGGTGGTGGCATAGCATTCTTCATAAAGAACAGTGTACCGTATGCTATTCACGAGACCGAGAGAGCGATGGAAACGGTCTGGATCAAAACCAAGTTGGGTGAACGTCAAGTCCTTATTGGTTGTATTTACAGTCGCCGACTGTTTATTCGGACCTCACAGGGACTGCGAAAATGTCCGAATAAACAGGTGTCCGAAAAAGCAGACTAAGAAAAAAAATTCCTTTATTTCCACGCACTTATTTGGGCTCGGCAGTAGGCGTGAAGAAATTGTGAATGCGCTGTTGCACGCTGTTCCGTTTACGCGCAATCAGATAAACCTGAACCTCGGAGAGGGTCGTACGGTCACTATAGGCGGCTGAAAGCACAGTCACTGCTTGTACACGCTCCGCATGCGACGGCAGAGTAGCACATGGTGGGTGATCTTTCGAATCGGAGTCATCGTCCGGCGGTTCAGCAGAAACCTGACAAATGATCTCGCCGTCGTCGAGTTCTGCGCATGTCAGCACAGCAGTGTCAGCACCTGTGAAACTGTCAAATGAGATGGTGTCTGGAATTGTAATGCAATCCCTGCACAGGTCTCGGCAGAACATTTTCGGCGTCAGTAGGGAGCACATCGGAAGGTGACCGATCCTAGGCCTCCCAGCACCCGCTTCCCAGCATTCCCCAGCGCATCAGAACGGCAAGTTGGGCCAGTTGGTTGGGATTCATGGTAAGCGTTGTAACAGCGCACCCAAGTCAAGGGCAACAGAAAGAATAAAAACGACGACACAGCGCTGTGTCGTCGTTTTTGTTCCTTCTGTTGTCCTTGTCTTGGGTGTGCTGTTACAACCCTTACCATGATTCCCCAGCGCAGTCTGCACGGGCGCAGTCGGCACCCTTAGACACTTGACGCGATGTTTCCGTATGCCATGCTGGATCACCGCAACCTCGACATGGCACACAAAGCAAACATCAGCGTGCCATCACGCCGACACCAGTCGCACAAACGAAAAACATTGCCTCTCGCAGCGTCGTGCCCGAAGAAAGAAACCAATCAGCTGCTAGATTGTCTTGACATGGCTTACTAAGCTGAGATTGAAACTGCTGTAGCCACGAAACAGGCAGAAATGATGATGATCAGCGGGGATTTGCAGTAGCGCCACTTTGTGGGGCAACAAGGAGGCTCCATTCAAAACAAAAATGGCGTTCAGCAAGTCGAACCATGCACCGGTCAGAGTCTGTGCATGGTGCTCTCGATCAAGTTGGCTCAAGGAGTGTCCAAAAAATCGGATGAGAGGTTGCAAGGTACGGTATCCGAACTTTCGGAAGTTGTTATACATTATGGTCTATAGGGGGAATGGCAGTACCGCGAAGCAGACCGAATAATCGAGCATGTCCGAATTTTTGGAGTCCGAAAAATCAGTCGGCGACTGTACAGGGCTCCTAACTCACCTGTCGATGTTATTTTTCATTTTAAAAAATTTATGGAGTCTAACATGCATTAAGGCAATAATATTATACTTTAAGATGATTATAACTTGGCCGGCATTGATTCGCTGACACTTTCACCAGGACAGACTGAGGTTTCGAGTTGTGACCAGCTTTTGAAGCTAGCTTTCTGTTTAGGCCTAACCCAGGTAGTGACAGATTATACAAAAATCTGTGAGACTAAGTCATCAATACTTGATTTAATTTTTGTGTCAAATTCTTTAATACCATATGCAGAAATATGCAAAACAGAGGATAGTCCTTCGGACCATAAAATGGTGCAAGTATTTCTAAGCTTAGGACCTGAACCTTATCCATGTCCCCTTAATAAAACATTTTTGAAATTTTCCTCTGCTAATGATGTTGGTGTGTTAGACTTTTTAGAGTGTTCATTTGACCATTTTGTTCATCTCGTAGAGTCGAATACTAGTACAGATGATTTATGGGTCTATTTTGTAACAGTCATAGATTGTAGTAAAAATTACATTCCAAAGTGCTATAAAATAATTAAAAGGAAAAACCCTTTTATTACAAGGGAAGTTATACATCTAAAGAGAAGATTAAGGCGAAAACGAGGGGACTGTTCAGGTATCCAACCCCCGATAAGAAGATCTCAATTCAACACACAAGCCGAGACCTGAAATACCTTATAAAAGAATGTAAAGACAAGTTTTATAATGTGACACTTACGAAGTTCCTTAAAGAGGCACTGCAGAAGTTCTGGCATTATGTCAACCCATCCACAAAACCGTTATCCTCAGAATCCTGCAGTGCTACTGCAATGCAAGCTGATAATTTTATTGCTTACTTTGCATCCGTTTTTACTAAAGATAATGGTCATGCACCTCATGTAGCCAACACAGTCGCTAGACCACCTATTGCAAACATTGAAATCAATGAACAAGGTGCTTTAAATCTCTTGCTGAATATTGATGTTAAGAAGAGCCCTGGTCCTGACGACATTCCAAACGAGTTTTTACGTAGATATGCAGAATGGAACTCTAAATACGTAACTAAAATTTTGCAGTCCTCTGTTGATAGTGGTTGCTTCCCGATAGCATGGAAACGCACAAAATCATACCTACGCACAAAATTGGCAGTACTGCAGAAGCGGCAAATTATAGACCAATTTCTATTACAAGCGCGTGTTCTAAGCTCCTCGAGCACATTATTTATAAACAATTAGTTTCTTTAGAAGAGTTAAGTGCTGGGCTAGTTGGTGATCTTGCATACTGAAAAGATTTTGCGCCAAAAAACAACACACACGAGAAAGGCGACGACACCACGGGCGCTACTTCAACTGTTTAATGAGGGTGAAAGCACTCGACATATATAGCCCTCCACAACACCTACACAGTTCTACATCATCTACATCTACATCTTCTACATCAAGAAAACGGGTCCGAACTGTGTTAGTGATACGTCGGTTTTTCTTTACGATGCTGAGCTGAAGTTTCTATCGCGCCTACTCTGATAAAAACCTTGTACTCCATGTTGCCTTGTACGCATGCGCGGTGTATTGGAGGGCTATATATGTCGAGTGCTTTCACCCTCATTAAACAGTTGAAGTAGCGCCCGTGGTGTCATCGTCTTTCTCGTGTGTGTTGTTTTTTGGCGCAAAATCTTTTCAGTATGATTAGTTTCTTACTTGGACAAATACAACTTGATTTTTCCTGCACAGCATGGTTTCCGAAAAAAGCTCTCGACAATCACCCAACTCATTGAAATTGTACACGACTTCTCGGAAACGTTAAAACTCCTATGCTCAGACAGACAATCTTCCTCGACTTAGCGAAAGCATTCGACAAAGTGTCCCATCCGAAGTTAATCACAAAAATTAATTCCGTATCTCAAAGCCCCACAATCACTCAGTGGTTTTCATCTTACCTTTCTTCTAGTTCTAGACAATATGTTGATTTCACGTGGTGCACATCACACCCTTCCCGTGTTGTGTCGGGTGTTCCGCATGGAAGTGTGTTAGGTCCTGCTTCATTTCTGGTCTTTATAAATGACTTGCCCAGTAATATTAGTGTCCCTGTCACACTGTTTGCTGATGATTGTGTGATGTATAATAAAATTCGAGATAGTAATGATCAGGCCAATTTACAGTCTAGTCTGCAAAAAATTTAAAAATGGTGTGACGACTAGCAGATGGAACAAAACGCATTTAAATCTTATGTCCATGGCGAGAAAGAAAAAAAATTGCATTATCTTTACAATATAAGTAGTATAACTATTAGCAGAGTTGATAAACGTAAGTATATAGGAATAATGTTCACTTCTGACCTCAGATGGAATCAACACATTAAGCGCTCTGGAGCCTAAGGCGGAATATAAGTGCGTCGACACCTGAGGTAAAAATTTCAGCCTATAAATTCTTAACACGTCCTATCACGGAGTATGCTAAAACTGTATGGGATCCGTACACTAAGTCCAACCAACAAAAATTGATAGAATCCAGAGGTTAGCATCAAGGTTCATATGTAAGCAACGTTGCAACTGTGCAACTTTGTAAGCATGCCGAATTATCTCCACTAGATTTGCGTACCTGGTATGAGCAACTGAAACATATTTCAACATCAACATCAGCCTGGCTACGCCCACTGCAGGGCTAAGGCCTCTCCCATACTTCTCCAACTACCCCAGTCATGTACTAATTTTGGCCATGTCGTCCCTGCAACTTCTTAATATCATCTGCCCACCTAACTTTCTGCCGCTCCCTGCTACGCTTCCCTTCCCTTGGAATCCAGTCCGTAACCCTTACTGACCATCAGTTATCTTCCCTTCCCATTACATGTTCTGCCCATGCCCATTTCTTTTTCATGATAACTCACGTTTGTTCGCTCACCCAATCTGCTCTTTTCTTAACCCTTAACGTTACACCCATCATACTTCTTTCCATAGCTCGTTGCGTCGTCGTCAATTTAAGGAGAACCCTTTTCGTAAGCCTCCAGGTTTCTGCCCCGTAGGTGAGTACTGGTAAAACACAGCTATTATACGCTTTTCTCTCGAGAGATAATGGCATCCTGCTGTTCATGATCTGAGAATGCCTGCCAAATGCACCCCAGCCAATTCTTATTCTTCTGATTATTTCAGTCTCATGATCCGGATCCCACAGCCGCTACCTGTCCCAAGTAGATGTATTCCGTTACCAGTTCCAGTGTCTCGTTACCTATCATAAACTGCTGTTCTCTTCTGAGACTGCTAAACATTACTTTAGTTTTCTGCAAATTAATTTTCAGACCCACTCCTCTGCTTTGCCTCTCCAGGTCAGTGAGCATGCATTGCAATTGGTCCCCTGAGTTACTAAGCATGGCAATATCATCAGCGAATCGAAAGTTACTAAGGTATTCTCCATTAACTCTTATCCCCAATTCATCCCAATCCAGGTCTCTGAATACCTCCTGTAAACACGCTGTGAATAGCATTGGAGAGATCGTATCTCCCTGCCTGACGCCTTTCTTTATTGGAATTTTGTTGCTTTCTTTATGGAGGACTATGGTGGCTGTGGAGCCACTATATCTTTCAGTAATTTTACATACGGCTCGGCTGCACCCCGATTCCGTAATGCCGCTATGACTGCTGAGGTTTCGACTGAATCAAATGCTTTCTTGTAATCAATGAAAGGGTTGGTTGTATTCCACACATTTCTCTATCACATGATTGACAGTGTGAATATGGTCAATTGTTGAGTAGCCTTTACAGAATCCTGCCTGGTCCTTTGGTTGACAGAAGTGTAAGGTGTTCCTGATTCTATTTGCGATTACTGTAGTAAATACTTTTTAGGCAATGGACAGTAAGCTGATTGGTCTATAATTTTTGAAGTCTTTGGCGTCCCCTTTCTTATGGATTAGGCTTATGTTAGCGTTCTTCCAAGATACCGGTACGCTCGAAGTCATGAGGCATTGTGTATACAGGGTGGCCTGTTTTTCAAGAACAATCTGCCCACCATCCTTCAACAAATCTACTGTTACCTGATCCTCCCCAGCTGCCTTCCCCCTTTGCATAGCTCCCAAGGCTTTCTTTACTTCTTCCGGCATTACTTGTGGGATTTGAAATTCCTCTAGACTATTCTCTCTTCCATTATCATCATGGGTGCTACTGGTACTGTATAAATCTCTATAGAACTCCTCAGCCACTTGAACTATCTCATCCATATAAGTAATGATATTGCCGGCTTTGTCTCTTAACGCATACATCTGATTCTTGCCTATTCCCAATTTCTTCTTCACTTCTTTCAGGCTTTTTCCGTTCCTGAGAGCATGTTCAATTCGATCCATATTATACTTCCTTATGTCAGCTGCCTTACGCTTGTTGATTAACTTGGAAAGTTCTGCCAGTTCTAGTCTAGCTGTAGAGTTGGAGGCTTTCATACATTGGCATTTCTTAATCAGATCTTTCGTCTCCTGCAATAGCTTACTGGTATCCTGTCTAACGAAGTTACCATTGACTTCTATTGCACACTCCTTAATGATGCCCACAACATTGTCGTTCACTGCTTAAACACTAAGGTCCTCTTCCTGAGTAAAAGCCGAATAGTGGTTCTGTAGCTTGATCTGGAATTCCTCTATTTTCCCTCTTACCGCTAACTCATTGATCGGCTTTTTATGTAACAGTTATGTATCATTTACCTTATCATTAATGGTCACTTGCTTGTCGACAAACACAAGTACTTCAACATCTCTATAAATGAAATGTCCAGACATCGTCATAGCCAGCAAATCACACCCCCTCAAGTCAGAAATGACTGTCTTAAGTATAGCTTTATCCTGAGAGGTATTACAGAATGGAATGCGCTGCCCGACTGTGTCATGTCAGCCTCATGCGTTGAAGAATTTTTACCATGTGTACACGTTATTCTTTTTGCCGCTAACTAATATGTATATCATAACTTTGCCAAAGGTGTATCTGTTCATTATTGTTTCTTATTTTGGGGGAGAATTTGTAAGGTGCATAGAACCTAAACCGATTCGCATCCCTGCTGAGACGTCTGCAGTTGTTCATTTACTTGCTTTTTGTTGTCATATTGTATTCTTGTATGTGTTTATATCTTACACTCCTTCATGGGCTGACAGTATTATTAAATAAAATAAAATAAAAATGAAATGTGGGATGCGCTGATTTAGCTACTTACATAAGTGCCTCTGCATTCCATGGGTATGGAACTGCCGCGAGTAGGAATAGGCATGCCATTGCCACAGTGGTGTGTAGCAGCTATGTGCAGTACACAAAGTGCCCACTCTTATCTCAAGTAGAATATATCAGCGTCTGACCATTCTTCTTGTACATTACAGGCGCTGTGTTCAAAGCTTCATTGGATTTTAACCAGCAACTGTGCCGGCCATATACTGCCCGAACATTGAATCTCCCGTGCTTCGCCTGCTCTTTACCAAGAAGAAAATCGTCTTGCGATGCGCCGTTTATCAACAAGCGACACTGCGACTGATCTGCGCTTCGCATCGGGGGCGTACCATAAGGCACGCAGCTCGCATTTTGGCAGCAGCAAAGGTGCAGCCAGCATGCCTGACCATTCTTCTTGTGCATTACAGGTTGGCAACTCTCGTGTACTATATATGCACGCTTTTTGAGTTTTCATTTTTTTACTGTCGCCACTGCCACTGATGGTGTTGTTCTGCTGATGCTTTGAGTTGCAAGCATGCCTAAGTCCCCAGCTGCAGTGAATGATGACAAGAATGTTATTACATGCAGCATTTGTGAATTTAGCTTTCATGGCATGGTCTGTTCGGGCATGACTGAAGAAGCATTTGCGACCAACCGCGATATTAAGAAGAACTGTGAGGTTGCAGGCCGGGCGGTACAACGAGCAACACAGCGACTGTAGATCTGTTGGGAGACGTCCAACTCGTGATAGCAGACACAACAAGAAGACAACCTCTCTCCTCCCTTTGACCGAAAAAGTCCAAGTGGTAAGGCTAGCTCAATTGCTCTCTGATAAATTTGATAACATTCAGGAGTACCTAAACGAACATGAGATAAAATGCATTCGTGGACGAGAAAGCTTGTAATGCTAAATGTCTTGCCCAGCGACAGCTTGATGTTGACGGGCATCGCAGCAGGCGCTTGAATATTGCAATCCACAGAATACCTGAGGAAGAGGACCTTCTAGCTAAAGCCAATGATGTCACTACAAAGTTGGGTGTCCGTAAACTGGTTCGTGCAGACATTTCTGCCCTTCACAGGATGGCATCCAAGTCGGGCAGGATACAGGGCATGATAATTCAATTTGTGCATCAGGACACACGTCCCATCTGGCTAGAGAAGAAGGAAGGCACTCCGGCAGTCTAGTGAGGGAGTAACAGCGAACATGACTAAGCATGCAAGGATTCCCCTTGGGACAGCAAGAGCATGGGCTACAGGATTGGGTGTGATTACGCACAGCACTCGAACGAGAAAGTCCTGGTGCACAGAAAGAACGGGCAACCAGCTGCAGTCATCAGGGGTGAGGACGACTTGACTGCCCTGTGTGACTGACTTTCTATTTTGTCAGCGTATCTGCTTGCGTGACGTATTATAAGACTTGCAATGGATTCCTTAGGGCGTATTACACTCACTGAATTAGTCTGAGAATTTGATAACAAGCACAGTGGTTTCCTTCGGTGCTTTCATTTAAATGTGCAGTCCATTGGAAACACGATCAAGGAACGTGAATGTCTTTTTAAGAGGATGAATTACTGCTTTGATATTATTATATTCACAGAAACCTGGCAATCAAACGAGTTGGATTTTTTTTTTTTTTTGAAATTCCTGACATGAAAACATTCTTCGTGCATAGGCTAACCCGATGAGGTAGAGGCATCTCTTTGTTAGTAAATAATTCCTTTAAAGCAGTAATACTTGACAAGTTCTCTTATGAAACTGCCGATTATGAAGCGGTCTGTGTTCTTTTTTAGCAATGTAATCCCCGTTTCCTGTTATCATCCTCCAGATGGCAACATGCATGCTTTTCTTGTTTTTCTTAGATAACTTGCTTACATTTATGAATGAAAATCAATATAATGTTGTCATTGGCGGAGACTGCAGTATATAAACTGAGATAATGCAAAAAATTTGAGTTCGAAAATCTCCTTTCATGTCATAACTGTGCAAACGTAAATATTCCTACAAGGGTTACCATGTGCTCGCAGACTATTATTGATTTGTTTATAACAAATTATTATAAGTCCTTGGTTACAACGGGAGTTCTTTCGTACCCTATCAGCGATCATAGGCCAATCTACTCTTGTATTAGGACCAACAGTCCTAGAGTGTACACTGGCATTGCTTCTGGTTTCCAGCGTGTCTCGCAAACGGCTCTGGATGCTTTCTATTTTGATATAAGTAACATGTGTTCGGACAATATTTTACATTCTACTGATGCTAATGTGGCTTATGATACATTCTCTAGTTGTTTCTCGGCAGTGTACAAAAAAAAAAAAACTTCATTTATAAACGTCTGGAAAGGGTGAAAGGCTGTCGAAAGCCATGGATGACGTGCGAGCTTTTGCACAAGATTGATGAAAACGATAGTTTATTTCAGAAGCTTATGCGTACATGCAAAGAAGTAGATCTAATTGCATTTAAGCAGTTTCAAAATGCTTTAGATAAGGAACTTAAAAAATCAAAGGAAATGGATTACTTTCATCTATTTTGTTCCTGTTCTAAAAAAACAAATGTATTATGGAACAAGCTGAATTCACTTATGGGACGGAGCGACACAAAGGAAGTCTTAAATGGTGGGGAAACAGTCAGTGGTGATCTTATGGTCAACATGTTTAATGACTATGTTGTGTAATCAGCAGTTACACAAGAGAACTCGTCCAAGATTTTAAAGCTACACCACGTGCATCCTACACAACTCTTGGTCCCCATAAACATGTTATTTTTAGAACAGCAGAACATGAAGCTTGTGCTGTTTTGTTGGGCCTCTCAAGAACAGCCGTAGCTGCGATGCTGATGAGCTGCAAGTAAGGCCAGTCAAATAGATAATAAAATTGCTCTGGTGCTGACAGACATATTTAACCTATGTATTTCAATGGGTGTTTTTCCATCCAAAATGCAAGTAGCTCGTGTAATGGCTTTATATATGAAAGGAGACAAGAAAGACGTCTCGAATTGTAGACCAGTGTCAATGTTGCCAGTGTTTTCTAAAGGTTCTGAGAGAAAAACCTATACTCAACTCTATGCTTTCTGCAACAAGCACGTAATAATGAAATGTCAGTACGGATTTATAAAATATAAATCTACAGAACTAGCTCCTCTCGACCAGAAAGAATATATATTGGTGAAATTTGAAAAAAAACTAACAATTTGTTTTTGAATTCTAAAGCTGGTACAGTGCAACAATTTTATTTCTTCCTTTCTAAGTTGTGCTGTACCAGCTTTAGAATGCAATACCAACTTGCCCAATCCTCAACTCTAGTGAATTGTTCTTGGAATTTTTGTTGATTTTATGCAAGCTTTTGATTATATAAATCATAAAATTTTATTTGACAAATTAAGTCACTATGGCATCCATAGGCTTCCCCTGATGCTACTCAAAATTTATCTTTCAGAAAAATGTCAGTTTGTGTCAATGAATGAAATAGTATCTGACAGAAAGCAAATAATCTCAGGAGTACCGCAGGGTGGCATTCTCGGGCCTTTAATCGTTAATTTATACATGAATGACATAATCCACGTATCTTCCGAAGTTAATTTTGAAATTTGTGCTGACGACGCCAGCATATTTGTTTTGTATTCATCAAATGCCAATCTTCTTCGTACTGGTAATGCCGTTTTAGAGGAATCAAGCATGTAGACAGATAATAACCAATTAAAGATACATACAAAAAAAAGAAAGCTAAGGCAGTGGTTTTTCATTCTATAATATAGGTAGGCAGGCTTCTGTAATAGGTAACCTTGTTTTTTGCTGCTCAGAGATAGAGCTAGTTAGCTAGTATATTAGGGTACTTGGTGTGCCTTTTTCAGAATCACTGCAGTGGGATAAGCATGACAATGCGATATTACAAAAATTAGGTGCGATAACGGGAATTTTGAAGCAAAACTGCTGCTTAATTCCGAAGTCAACAAAATTGCAGATTTATAATGCCCTCTTCGCTTCGTATCTAAACTACTGTCATTTGGTCTGGGGGACTACAACGTAATTGAACCTTTTGTGGTTACTAGTAATGCAAAAAAGAGTTTTGCGAATAATCGAGTATGTGCCAATTCAGCATTCTACTGCGGAGCTATTTAAAAAATTTAGAATAGTTAGAGCACAAGACACACATGAGTATAAATTGTTGCATAAATATCGCCTTAATTATGACTGTCATAATACTATCTTTAGGGGCTCACTAAATCTCCATCCGAAGGAAGTATCACACAACACAAGAACACAAATATGAAATGTTCCGCATTGTCGCAATGGCTATGGTAGGCAAATGCTTCATGACAAACTTCCACATTCACTAAATGACTATAATAACAAAGAAATCAATATTCAGGAAGTAAAATTATCTCACTTGTACGCATTCTTTATAGCCTAAAATTTACTTCTAGAGCTGTTTATAATTTGTATTTAATTGTATTGTTTAATTCCACTGTTACTCTGCGTACATAGTTATGAAATGTGGTGCTGCCGTTTTATGCTGATGTGAAGTGATGTATGCTAACGCATGACACCCTATGTAATTAACTGGGCAGTAACTAACAATGTGTTTAATTTTAAGGTTTCGTCAAAGTGTATAACAATGTTGTGTTTCACATGATGGTTTTGTCCAGGTATACGACAATGTAAACAAAATGTGTGTGCCTCTGCTGCTGTCCTTGCCAGTGTGGGGGCGAAGGACTCCCTCAAGCAAGAATAGCTTTTCCCTTCGCCTCCTATCACATGTATTGTGATAAACCAATAGAGAATCAATCAATCAATCAATCAACACGTGGCTGTTGTTTAATGTTACAACTAGAGATGTGTCATTTTCTGTGCAAAATGGGTCAAGACATGACAGGTATCTTTGCACTGGAAATGACACTATGTCCAACCAACTCCCCCATCTTTAGGAAATACACTTCTCCCATTCTAGCATTCACTACACAATCTTCAACAGTTCAAGCTTCTTTGTTGGATAACAGGTGAGTACTGCTGGGATGCAATGACTTTCAACAGCTTTCAAGGATACAGCGAAACCCCATGTGGTGTATAGAAAGTGCAATAATACAAGCCAAATAAACCACTAGGCTTATACGTAGCCGCCTGTTGGAGAACGTCACTCAAGTGTGACTTCTCTTTCTGTTAAACAGCTACCTTCACACTCTTCTAGCCAAGCTAGCAACATTACAAAACATTTTTCTGTAAGTTTTGTGGTGCCAAAATGAGAGCTCACCAATTTTCAAGCAAGCACTTCTCCATCATAGCTTGGCATGCCATGCCTAAACGTTAGAATCACCAAAATCAATACTTGCCTCATGGAGCTTCTTCAACGACTCATTGCCAACCTTGAGGCCCTCAACAACTTGGATTTCAATTTGGGCATACTCAATGTCATGGACCTGTTGGAAAGAATATGTTGGAAAGAACACACTCACATGTGTCAAAAGAGCCAGCATCACTGACCATTCTCTCCAGGTTGGTCAGCTGCCCGTCAGTTTTCTCCAGCATTTGTTCCATGAACCGCTTCTTCTTGAGGAGTAGCATTGCTTTCCTGGCGGACAATGAAAGGTTAACCAGTGTGCAGTAAAGAAGCCGAGTGACTCACTCTTTCCGACCTTCATGGAGGAGCTTTCGGGCAAGTTGGCGCTCATTCTCCAAAGTACTGAAGATTTTCTTCTGGTACTGTTTGATCTTATCCCTTTGCTGCTTCAGTTGCTGAAAGAAAAACCACAAGAATTCAGCACTGTTAATAAAAAAATCCAGTGGGACTTCAGCAGTAAATGTGAGGGAAATGCGTGAGCATTACGTTGCACCTCTGAGCTCCTGGATCCATGACTCAAACCATATTCATCACATAGCAAAGTGTTGCTCAGGAGCTCACTCAATACATGGTCTGCCCCTTGGAGAAGTGAAGTGCAACTGACGGTAGTCCGGAACAGACCACCGTCACTTGCACTAGCTTAATTGCATAATTAGTCAAGATTAATTAACCAACTTCAGAAGCAATGAAGTTAGACAAAAATTCCAAATGGAAAGCTGTAGAGCACTTTGCAAAACGTCCGACTGTACAGTTTCTAACCTTCTATCTATTAGGAATTAGTGCTTTTCCGCTAACTTCAGATGCCTGCGAAATACAAAAGAAATACCATGTGACATGCCCGCTTGCATGTCGTGATTGCAGCGCTCCCAAACGTTTCTTGTACAAACGAACATAGCATCTAGCAGGGTGCGCTGCCACTTAAAAGGCGACACTGTAGTGATGCTGGCGTTGGCTGTGCGATTTACGCGACCGATGTGCTTCCCTCACGGTGGTTCATGACAGTGATAAGCAGGCACAGTGGCAGCACACCCGGCTAAATGCTATGTTCGTTCGTACGCGGAGCATTGGGAGCACTGCAAACCCGATGCGCTAGTGGGCATGTCACGTGGTATTTTTTATTTTGCAGGCATCTGCAGTAAGCGGAAAAAACACTAATGCCTAGTAGATAGCAAGTTAGAAACTGATTGGACGCTTTGCAAAGCGCTCTACAACTTTTTAATTACAATTTTTTGCCTAACTCCATTGCTTCCGAAGTTGGTTAATTATTCTTGACTAATTATGTAATTAAGCAGAATACAAAAATAGTGACTTACGCCGTAACTCCGTAAATAGTCAACTACATGCATTTGGTCGTGGCGTCTTAGAGTGCATCGGCACATTTTGAAACTCTGGCTAAAATTAGCTGGGACACCCTGTATATAATAATAATAATAATAATAATAATAATAATAATAATAATAATAATAATAATAATGCTTATTTCCCATCAAGAAAGATGGAGGAGGCTGCAGGTAAAAGCTGCACAAACAAACGGCAGCTTGAGAGGGGCCCGTAGCCCGCTCTACAAGGCGGCAGTAAAAAAGGTTACAGGAAGGAATGCCAAAGACATACATAGGCACCGAAATGGGCACAAGGAATGAACACAAAAATCATCCAATGAGAAAGACTACATACCTTATACATAGTGTTGCCGTATTTCAGCATTAGTTATTTTTAAAATGTCAGTGGTACTTTTGCTGTAATTATTCAGGAGAGAGGGCAGGGTGAAGGACAGTTTTTCTTTAGAGTAGTGAGCTCGGGGGTTGGAACATTCCATTTTTCTTTGCGATGGTTAATTTGTATGGAAATGTTCTCTTAGTGATGATAAGTCATGCAGAAACATTCTATTTTCAAGTACTTCGCGTTCGAAGGCTAGTGTTAGCTTATAGCTATAAAGACTTTTTACTGGTATAGTGTTTGTTTTCTGAAAAAAAAAAATGTGTGTATGGCTGTTATATGGTAAGTCATAAAGCAGTCTGACAAATTTTTTCTGGAGCACAAAAAGTTTTTGTAAACTAGTTTGAATAGTTGTGCCCCAAACCAATAAACAGTAATTTAGATTAGAGTAAAAAAGCGAATTAAAGAAGTTTCACCTTGAATGGCAGATATGTTCTTAGGTGAGATAAGACGCCAACTACACGAGTTAACCTTGTCAAAACAGTGTCTGTGTGGTTATCCCAAAGCATATTATTGGAAAATGTTATGCCAAGAATTTTAATGTGATCAGTTATATCCAGTGGTTCGCCCCCACACGTTAAGTTTACTGGAGCATTAAACTGTTTCGATTTTGGCCTAAATATAACAGCTTTTGTTTTATGAAAATTTTTTTTTCAGCTGGTTTGCTATTGACCATTTTTTCAGGTTTATAAGGAGGGAGTTTGCTGCACTTACCAGTTGATTACAATCTGGAGCTGTTATAAAAATACTGGCGTCATCCGCATATAAAATATATTTTGGTTCTGTACAGATATTTGTAAGGTCGTTGATATAAATATTAAAGAGCAGTGGACTTAGAATGCTCCCTTGGGGAACACCTCTAACAATAGATTTTAGGTCAGATTGATATGATTCAATTTTTACAAACTGTTGCCGGTGACTAAGGTATGACTGAATTAGTTGCAGAAAATGTCTGCGGATTCCATACATTTCAAATTCTTTAAGTAGTGTATAGTAATGAATACAGTCAAAGGCTCTAGAGAAATCCACATAAATACCCAGTACTAACATTTGTTTTTCAAAATGTGATAAAATAAATTCCTTTTGTTCAAGTAATGCCATTTCCGTAAATTTGTTTTTTGCTGAATCCAAACTGGGCAGGTGAGATTAAATTGTGTTTATCAAGGAAGCTGGACATTCAAATATGGATAACTTTTTCTAATCCCTTAGAGAATATGGGTAGTACAGAAATTGGTCAATAATTAGCCATGTCATTCGCATCCCCATTTTTTAACAGCACAACAGCACAGTCACTTTTGCAATTTGCATTCTTTTCGGAAATGAGGCGCTCAACAAGCAGATGTTAAAAGAATGTCATGAACACATTTATTTGGACGAATTCGCATAAGTTCTGCGTCACAGCTTGAACTATATTTAAGAGAGGGAAAAACTGACATCACCACAGATCCGGTTACTCGACTGAGGAAAGCGCAACATTGGTTGTGAGCAGGCTGGGATATATAGGGTACGTTCGATTCGCCTGCACCACTTGAACCAGTTCACGAGGTGCTGCACCCTGCCATTCGTTTCAGCGGTGCAGCAATGGCGGCTGCAGAACCACGACGTTCGTTTCAAAAGGTGCAGGAAAGGTGCAGGGCTGGTTCATGATTTTGCTGCACCCGCTCCACTGTCGGTGCCGACTTGGTGCAGGCATACAGGTGCGAAGCAGCAGACGACGCAGCACACGGGCGCGAGCACCGTAAAAAGCCCGCTTACACACGTGTGATGTGTCTACGCAACTGTAGTGTGTATTTACGCCCCAGAAACCGATCATACCTGCAGTTCAGGACCTCTCAAACTTACGCACTCCGTGCACATTAGTCTGACATAGCATAACATTTACACCGCGTCTGCACCTTGGCATTCGTTTCGAGTGTTTCGCTGGGCCTGCACCTCCGGAATCGAGCTGCACAGTTTTTGAACTTCTCGTGATCTGCCGTGAACTGGTTCACAGTGGTGCAGGCGAATCGAACAGACCCATATAAACCTCTACCACATTACTGGCTTTCCACACTTGACACCCATACACTTTTTTTCGGGAAGGTTCTGACTGGTGTTGTATAAGTTGCGGCGCGCTTTTTTACGTTGCTGCGTGCTTTTTCGTCGCGATTAGAGATATGAATTTTTACAAGTACAAGCTCCAGAACGGAACATGCAACCGGCAAACGGACGCCTCAGGAGTGCACCCGAGATTATAATAAAGCAGACGGCATATGATCTCCAGGGCAGCCAAGGGGCAGCGGGGGGTATCAAAGCTGGGTGCAGGGTGGTTCGTGAGTTGGGGCCGCTGCGGCCGTAGCTCGCCAGGGAGTGTATATAAAACTCTAGGCACGTTCGATTCGCCTGCACCATCTGAACCAGTTCACGAGGTGCTACACCCTGCCATTCGCTACAGCGCGTGGTTTCAGCCATGGAGTTTTTCACTATATATTGCCTGGCACGCACAGGCCTCGGTGAGCCCCAACCCACGGACCAGTCCGGTTTCTAGATTTAGTGTCCCCGTTGCCGCTTTGGTGTCCTGCTGAGACGCCGTCAATAATACGAAATAATGACCCGCGCCACAACTAGCAAAAAAAAAAGAAAAGAAACACGACTGAAGCATTGTATCAACGCCCCGCCGCTAACTTGCGCCCCGCGACACCACCAGTCAGAACCTTGTCCTTCTTACTACTTTGACACTCCTTATGCTACAGCATGAATAACGAAAAAGCTATGCAGCGCAGCCATAGGTCGTCATACTCTCTCCACATCACAGACGGGGGATGAGCGAGTGAGTGCACGTGAGTTGAAATGGAGCTCTGTCAATGAAAGTCACTGACAGCGAGTTTCAGTGGACACGAGTACGAAGGTGAGTGAGCTTGAAGGATGGGCGCTAGTGAATGTCGACGAGTGTGAGCGCGAAAAAAATATTGCTGAATGAGTGTAGTATCCACTTGTGCCGACCTATGGGCTCAGCTCTATCTACAGCACTATGTCGTTCGAAGATCCCGGCCACGCAGCTTACCAGGATGGCCTTGTCTTGCTCCGTCACGCGGCTGACTTTCTTGTGCTTCCCAAATAGGACACCCATTTGTTTTTCTGGACGAGAAAGTTCAGTTTATGCGCGCGCCTCACATGTCAACACCTCTGCGACGTGCAGCGTGACTGCTCCCTTAGCTGCACCACGGCCGCTCAATGAAAACGCACTTGAAGTGCGTTCCCATTGAGCGGCCGTGGTTGCACCCACGACCTACCGAACTACAGACCTGCACAGACCTCCCTCCTCCAGCACGCCTGGTCTAGTTCGCCCCTTTTGCCGCTAGGAAAAGAACGTACGAGCAGAGTGGCGCTAGTTATAACCTGTTCGCTGTCGTCTGCTTCTGCGATCTGTTCAGTGCTTGTCATGCCATTTCGGCAGGCACAAAGCGCTTGTATGGGCGGTAAATGAATAAATTCACAGATATACAAAAAAATACATATTTCCGAATGCTTTGCGTTTGAATAGTGAAACTAGAAGAGGATGAGCGGTGCAAGAAATGTAAACAACGAGCATAGGTGGCCGCTGCAATGCTAGATCGACGGCATAAATTTTCCTTTCCTAGCCTCCTTAAGAGACTGGAAAAATTGTTAAAGAAGATTCATGGGATAATCTAGCTTTTTTAGTTGATTACAGACAGCCTAATGTCGTAGATGACATTAGGATTTACTGCTGTGCGCCGTAGTGAAAGGAAGATGATCTGGTAAAAGTATAGTAAAAGTATTCAGTAAGCTTCCTCCGCCCGATATGTGCAATAGGTTGATCGATTCTGTTTCAAGGAAAGGTACGTGAGCATTTCTTATTTTTAATGTCGTCAGATGTCTAGCTCAGTAGAAAGCTTGCAAAAATGATCCCATTGCTTTAAAACGTGCTGCACTGCAGGCCTTAAGTCGCGCCACGGAACTCTTTTCAAACTGTAAAGCTAGGTTTCCTGCGTGGTAAGGTGGCAGCGTAATGGTGGTGCTTAAGATACGTACGCAGTGAAGCTGTGTGCGTAATTCACTTTTTGAACTAACGACGCATTCACGGACAACTTTTAAGAGTTAAAATGAGTGGTAATCGTTCTGTCGTCGAACATTACGGTGGCTTCAAGTTTCTAAAGAGCGCAGAAACGAATTTTACAACGTATACAATGAAACTGTTGTGTACTTTACGAACTCTATAAGCAATGTGATTTATAATAGTATGCTTGAAAAAGGCAATAGGAGCGGCTATTTAACGCTATTTCAGAGAGCAGCGGACTACACGCTCCGACATTTTGTAGGTTCGGGCAGTCAACTTTTGAAGCCAAGTGACCGATCAAAGCCTTGTGACATCACTGTCACTGTGTTAGCAAAAATCATCAACTAGACAAGCAGTTCGTCACAACGCAACAGCTGCCGTACTAATTACAACGCCGCACAGCCGCCCACCGCGTAGCAGACGATGGATGGATGGATGGAAGGTAGGAGCGTCCCCTTTGAAACGGGGCGATGGCAGTTGCCACCATGCTCAGATTTTTATTTTGCCTTTAATTTTTATTTTTATCTGTGTTGTGTGTTATTGAATTTCTCGATTTTCTTTAAATACGTCTTCCTACCCTTTTAACCTTATGTCACCTCTCTGCTTTCGAGCCACCAATCCTCCAATCGCCTTTTGCTAATTTCCACCGCACCTTTATTTACATGACTATCATTATCTCTGAACCCTAGGGCCTCAGGAAGGGTGACTGTGGCCGCATCGACATCGGGGTTGATACGTTCTTTATTCTATGTTGATACCATCACATTTTAGTATGAGGTGTTCCATTGTTTCTACATATTTACCACACACAGTACATGTGTCTTCTTCTTCGTTAAATTTCTTTTTATAGCTCCGCGTTCTAAGACATCCTGATCTAGCTTCAAAGAGTAGGGCACTGCCTCTTGAGTTATCATAAAACGCTTCCTTCCTGATCTGCTGTTTCCAGTATCGATATAGTTCTACACTATGCTTCTTTCCCATTGAATTTATCCAATTTTTACCTTCCGCATTTTTAACCTGTCGTTTAATGCTCTGTCCTTTTTCGTCCTCGTGTCTGGCATACTTACTGGTTAGCTTTCTAGTTCTTTTCCGCCATTGTGAGTCAACGCTCTTTCTGTATAGGTATTTAAACACCTTAGCTGCCCACCTGTTATCATCCAATTTCCTCAGACGTTTTTCGTATAGGATTTTACTCTGAGCTTCCCGAGCTTCGAATGACGCCCAGCCAATATCTCCCTGTACTGCTTCGTTTGTGGTTTTCCCGTGGGCACCTAGTGCTAACCTTCCCACAGCTCTCTGATTTACCTCTAGTCTCGACTGAACCTCTGCCCTGAAACACAGGACCGCATTCCCGAAAGTAAGCCCCGGCACCATTACTCCCTTCCAAATGCCTCTCAGTACCTCATACCTGTTGTAACCCCACAATGCCTTATGTTTCATTATCCCGGCATCTCTTCGCCCTTTTGCTATTAGAGACTGTTCGTGCTTTTCCGTGTACATCTGCCCTTTGTCTATCCATACCCCGAGATACTTGTATTCGGCCACTCGGGGTATTTCGTGGCCTTGTATTGTAAGCTCCTGATCAGTTGTATCGTTGAAAAACATCCCACCGGACGAACAGGTTATAAAAACGCCACCTACGGCCGTCGGTTGAACGAAAGTGGGCGCAAGCTGCTCCCATAGAAGCCGGATATCTGTGCAGGTCTGGAGTTCCAGTAGGTCGTGGTTGCACCCATAGAGTTTCTCACTATAACACCTAGAGGGTAATCTGGCGCCACCGTCTATGGGAGTTTCTTAAGGGGGCACCGTGCCGCACCGTGCCGTCATGGGAATGACGGTATATGTGTCTGCGAGGCTCGTGTTGGCTGGTGTTGTAAGAGGCTTCGTCTAAAACGTGGATATGGCTACGCAAATAACGCGTTTTTGGCCGGCGTTGCGCGTACCCGGTGGTTCGAACGGGTGCGTTGCGTTCACCGGGTTGCTGTAACGCCCTCGCTGCGTTCACCCAAATAGCCAACTATAGCTGATTTAACTTGGCTCCCGTTGGATTTTTAAAAGGCGGCGGTAGTGCGCTTTGCACATGCTTTGGACATTTCTTGTGAGCGTCTGTGAAACAGGGTGTAACCTTTCTCTATGGTGAAACCTTTTCGACGTGTTTCTGCGTTGTATCTTCGATTTAAGTGGTCTTCGCTGCCGTGGTTAGTTTGTTTGGCTGGTTAGTACATGTGCAAACGGTCTTTGCCTATGACTGTGATGTTCTGGAGTTGTGGAAGGTCGTCGCCCCTATTTGATGTACTTGCGTTGTCGCGACATCATTCGAACACCATACCATAGAGAAAGAATGACTATATGATCAGAGCAGAAACAAGTGCTATAACCTCCCCTGGTGGTCGTGTAGGCGTCAGCTCTTGAAGTATTGGGCAATGCACAGAGGGAGCCAGTTTTATTTGCGGATGTGTGCTTGCACCAACTTTGACAAAACTCTGATCATTCGGGACCTATAAAAGCAGTGCTGTATTGTTTTTGTTCCCTGCTTAGTTCGCCTGTTTACATACTCGCCCGAATGTGTGCTGTTGTGATTTGTATGTTTTCCGCCGTCGGTCTGTACCAGATACCTCGCATTCAGCTGCTTATCGCCTGTGGTCGTTTTATAACTTTGCTGCAGAATTTGTCCTTAAGTCGAATAAACTAGGGAAGGAAATCGTGAAGCTTTACTCCCGAAAAGCGCTTGTACGTCCATAGAATTTACAGTTCAAATGCAACACATATCCTCATTTAAATTTTAGAAGAATATGATTTCATTAAATTTAAATTGCAGATAAACAGAATTCAATAAATTGAAGGTTTCTATATGCACCCCAAATAAGTTCTGCAAAGTGAAACGGTTTGTTACATTAAAGTTCAATATATGGAGGTCTAATTGTACAATATTGATTGATATAGGGTTTGATTGGATACAGGATGTGCATATTCACACGCCTGCTTCCTTAGTCAGTCGTTACGTGCCGGTCTATTTGGGCAATAAACCAAGCAACAATGTTAATGTTTTTGAACTGTTCATATATCGGGAGCACACCAAGAAGCTGATCTAAAACCTCCAGGCATATGGTGACTATCTGTTCCAAAAGAAAAAAAAAAGTAATAGTAATAATGTGTACAGTGGCATAGCAGAGTAAACAAACAAAAAAGCTGTCTTTTTAAGACAGTGCTACATTTTTTTTCCTAATTACAGCAGCCGTGCAAGGTGTTCTAGATCAGTTACAATATTTGAAAATTCATTGTGATTGGCCAGTCTGTTTCCCCTAGTGTTATAATGGTCTCATATTCTTGCAAAGTTAATCATATTACTCCTGTTTCCTTACTACATTGAACTCCTGAAATGTTTTATCCCGGCCACTGCTCCTTATCCACCATGCTTTTTCTGCTTAAAAGTTCTCAAAGCAATTATCTTGCTCTCCTCTCCCTATTATTCAGGCAGAAAAACAGACCCACATGGCCATCACAAACTAATTTTCACTTACACATGTCCTGATGTTCAAAACGTTGCAGTTGAGTTGAACTTATGCAGCAGTTCATTGAGCAGCTCTACAAGTAAGCTTATGCATTCCACTCATCTTTGTGTATTGGAGTTGGAGCAACAAACAGATTCACAGGAAGATGTAAATACAAGTCGAATAAGGAATGTTTTGGGCTGGAGCCAACGTGACAAACTCATCTTTGTCAACTAGTCCTCTTGTTGAAACACTGGCTGCAGGCAGAGGCCTCCCTTGTTTAGCTGATGTTGATAACTTGTAGAACAATCACTATTGTAAAAATAAACAGGCTATAGAATAAATTTTATGTACAGTAAGGTTTCAACATTTTCTATTAATAACCCAACAGAACAAGACCATTAAAAAATTTTCGAAGCTCAAAAAGGCTTGCATTCAAGTGTAATACTGCATGCATACAGAAAAGCAAACTATTCAGGCAGCTCTCCTCTTGAAGCTGTACTTCACTATCGCAGCAGGCTAGCAAGCACCAAGTATGAAAGAATAAAAAACGCATTTGCACTTCTCGTCTGACGAAATTTACTGAGCTTTTACAGAAATGAAAATCATTGAAAAGGAAGTGGGTATTTAGGTTGAGATATGAGCACGTAATCTGTAAGCCTCGTAAGCTTATGTCAAGTAAAACAACATAAAATCCTTAGAGATTGAGCTTTTTAAGTACACATTTTATAATAGGAACACCAACCTTCTTCAGGGTGATAAAAGCACTGTAGATCAAGGTTCTCTACGTAGTGGAAACATTGCTAAATCTGTTAAGATGTGAATGTGGGCAAGTTCGTAACAAATTTCTAACTTGCTAAAGCACATTACTGTCCTCATTGAACAAATAACTATAGTTTCTTGTACATGTGCCTTGATCACGTTCAGCACAACATTATGCCTTTTTATCTTTCTTTAATACATGCTGTAGCCCTTCAATGAATTCAAGGTGCTAGAAACCTATGTTGAACTACAAAGTGCTTGCCACTAGAAAAGACAAGAAGTCAGTTCCTGTGTTAGAAATATTTATTGGTTAGAGAAAGGCTAAAATTTAGTAGGAACATTAACCATGTTTTGAAGTTTTCATCCTACTCATTTTACGGTTGAAGCTAGCTTGCTTCTCAGGTTACTTGTGCTTATAATTAAAGCACAACAAACAGATGAATGGCTTGCCAGGGGATTATCCACAGAAAGTGGTCACTTTTCTCACTCTCACCGTAGTGTTTGGGCTACTGCTGGTACTGTTGGCCGCATAGCAGCCAGTGCAGTGCCACTGAGTGTGCCGACGTGCCAGTTTTTCTTAGCATGTGGACATTCCTCCCACGAGTTTCTTCGTTGTTGTTTTGACGAGGGCCGGACAGTGAATGAGCCAGCTAGTTCATCTTGAAATTTTGTAATTGGCGTAGAGTTTCCTTCAAGCATGCTACGAATGTTCCACGCATTTATGATGGCACTTCCAATGAGCAACTCAACAGCTACCTTTCTGTACCACTTGAGTCCTTTTCTAAGGCAGTTGTGGTATAACGTCATTTGTTCACTATAGTCGACGCCCTTTTTTGCTGCATTGCAATCGAGACCGGCCTGATGTTTCATGATTGGTGCGCCGTCCCTTGTTTTCTTCCCACTGTCCACCAAAGTTGCTTCATATTTGGCGACAGATGTGAGTATCAGAACAGGCCTCTTGTCCATCCACTTCAGTGCCTTCATTCCATTTTTGGACTGAAGTCCGGTAGCACTGCCATTTGCAACCTTTACTTCAGTGAGATCTTTTGGCAGCCCTTTCCTCACTGAGCGAACTGTGCCACGAATGAAAGTGTCTTCCTTTAGAAGGCGAACAGTGAGTGGCAAGCTCATGTAGAAGTTGTCTACGTACAGCGGGCACACGACTTCCTTGTAATTTTGCAGGAGTTTCAAGCATACATCTTCGGCATGTCCGATGCCAACTGTTCAGTCACACTTTCCGGCATATACATCAACCTTTAGCCTGTAACCGTCTTTGGTACATGCCTTGAACAGCCTGACTCTGTAAGAACGAAAGTCTGCCTCGCCATGGCACTATTGTTTCATCTATCACAACCTCCTATCCCGGCTCAAGCACAGTGGCAAAAATTTTGGTTCAATTTCTCTACCAGAAGATGGATCTTAAAGACATGATCCTGCAACTCTGCAACCAGTTAATTGTCCGCAAAATGCCGGAACCTCAAAAGTAGGGAAAAGGCGGCCACGGCTCATATTTTGACGAATGAGTTCAACACCATACAGGTTACTTTTTGCCCAGTAGTGACTCAGATAGGAAGATGGACAAGATTAATACAAATTGGTATTCCAACAAATGCTTTCATTTGTTGGAGATTGGTTTCCATCCAATTTGTTAACTTTGATTTAGATTTGGGACTAGGAAGACAGAGGAGACCAATACAAATCAGTATTCGAATAAATGCTTTAATTTCTTGGGCATTGGTTTCCGTCCAATTTTTCAACCGTGATTTAGATTTGGGAGTAGGAAGACAGAGGACACCAATACAAATCAGTATTCGAATAAAGGCTTTAATTTCTTGGGCATTGGTTTCCGTCCAATTTTTCAACCGTGATTTAGATTTAGGAGTAGTTGACTTCAACACTTGTTGTGTGAACCTGTTTGTCTCATTGACCATCATTTGCCAAATGTCATCCGTAATAAACAGTGAACATAAAGATGGGGCATAACGGCTAGATGGCAACTGAATGATAGTGGGCGGCCTAGAGTGCGGTGTCACACTAGGCGAAGTGGTTGTTGCCGGTGTCCATTTCTCTAGAGATGGGCTGAGGGAAATGAGAGCATCGTATCCTGAATCATTCACCTCAGAATCATCAGTCAGGTCTGACTCTCCATTCGACATGCTGGCTGAGGTCTGTGATGGTTCGTAAACACTATCGTTGTCACTGATTTCACTGTCTGTCCACTGCTGAACATCTGACACTGAAGCACTTGACTCATCCGCTGGTGATCGCGAAGTTGCTGGTGCATTCTTCTGGCCCAAAACTAAGTTTATTTGTTTTCTCTGCATTGTGCTTTTTTTTTTTTGCATCCGGAAGGGGCATGAGGATCTATCTATTAGACACGCTGAAAAGTTTGGGAGTAGCAAGAAAAAGGCAGGTACTTATTCCAACGGCACGTATTTCAGAAACTGCGGCGAAAGTTTGCAAGAAACCCACCTGAGAAATGCGCCATCACTCGACTCTCCGAAACAAACTGCCACCCCGTGTCCAATGCAATAAAAATATATGTTAGTTGCAATTTCAAACCTCAGATGGCAACACAAGAGCGAGAATTCTTGCGTGTGGGTCACTGGAGAGTCATGCCGCACACAGCATAAAAACGTTTTCATTGAATGCATCGTGGATTGCCAGTGGGTCATAGCATTTAACATCAGACAAGTAGTCTACTGGCTATCTATAACCTCACACAACAAAAATCGTACCTCTGAGTTCAAGTGTCATAACGTTATCGCAGCAGCAAGCAGATGAATGCCCATAACTTTGCTGCTGCGTAGGAGCACAGGCTGTGCTGTGATGTCATTCAGAGTGACACGTGACTTAGATTCAAGGCAGCATCAGTTATTTGTTGAATCTGTACGTTGCTTCAGTGGACTAATTAAAGTTTAGAGAAATAATGAAAAATACAACCCGAATGTCTGGGTGCTTTTGTTTTACTTCGCACTGTAGCAATATGAATTTCCATTTCGTCTCCTTTTTCCGACGTTTGCACGCGCGCAGAGAACGAAACTATACGTCATTGTCTACTGTGTTCCAGCATTGCGATCATGCTCCTTCATCCCCTCGCGTTTGCCTCAGTGCTGGGGCACTGACTTATACCGCTAATCACGTGTTCTCGTGTAGAGCGCGCATTATCGTCCGCTACAGGAAACGAGACAAGCGCAAGAGCTCGCGCGACACCGTCACCGGATGTGTGCCGGTGACGGTGAAAAAAAGAAGACGGCAGGGTATACCCGCCGCGCGACCCCTCGGCTCCGGTATGGGAGAACGCAGTGAAGGAAATTCGCTTACACAGGCGAAACGGGGAAAGTCGAGAGAGTGTTTATATAGGCGGCGACGCTTGCCTCCTGAAATCATGTGTTCGCGGCACTTCAATAATTCTCTCTCTGCTGTTAATGAACCAATTTGAAAAATGCTTGCGGTAGAACACTTCTTAGAGGGCACGTAACAAATTTCAGCGTATAACCAAAATTTGTTATGTAGCCTGTGAGGGGCCCTTTAAAACAAACGTGGTAAAAATCGGGTGTACCGTGGGATGTTGTTACAGCTGCGTCGAGCTTCACAGCCCCCTACACAAGCATTGCTGTGAAGCCTGTGTGGCAGAAATAGAGTTTTATTAAATCAAAGGACTGCGTAGAGCGCGCTCTCGTGTTGTGCTACGTGAATTAAATCATTCGTTTCCTGCCTGCACAAACGTCTGCATCTCGAGTGGATTTCGAGCACACCGTATAATAATGTGCAGTTCCGTCGTGCTTCGCAGCACTATACACAAGCACTGCCGTAAAGCTAGTGGCAAAAGTAGGATGTCATGAAACCAGATCAATGCATATAGCACGCTCTTTTGGTGCGCTGCGTGAATGGAAACATTGCTTGCCTGCCTACACAAACGTTTGCATCTCGAGTTAATATCAAACAAACCATATGTGCAGTTTTGTCGAGCGCTTCACCGCACTGCATGCAAGCATTGCCGTAAAGCCTGTAGCATAAATAGGGTTTCATGAAGTCAAATGAATGCGCAAACCTCGCACTTGTGGTGTACAAGGTAAACAAAGAATTCGTTGCCATGTCTCCACAGTAGTTGGTCACGTTGATTTGTGTGAGCATATAGGTTCATGTGCCCCATCTACCTCTGTGATGAGAAAATAAGCAAGAATATCAGCTGCTATGTGTCGATGCATATGCTTTTTATTACATAAGGTGTAGGAGCAGTACATCTTACTGCATGAGTAAACCACTCATGGAAACAGTACGTTCCTTGAACATTGTAGCTATTTAATAGCCTAGGAAGCGCGCTATATTGGAAGTTGCAATTTTTTTTCTGTTCGCAAAATTCAATATTGCTTTTTCTAAAAGCAAATTTCGCAATGATACGGGGTGCTGCGTCAGTAAGTTAAGTAGGCAGCACATAATTAGGCTAAACCAGAGGAATATCTGCAGGTAGGGATTTATACAAATGTACAGAGTATTTAAAAAAAAAAATGTTTTCTCAAATGTTTTCAGTGTGGATCCAGTTGCATATGCGTCCAGCGCTGATTTCCAGCGCTTAATTTTTGTTGAACCTTGATGTAACAAAGACGTAACACTCAGCACTCTACTTTGTTACATCAAAATTTTTTTTACAATGGAACACTGCATTCTACTATACGTGCCGCTCATGCGCCCCAAAATTGTGGCCCCTTTAAGGAAGTCACTGTTTTAAGTCACTGTTCTCTAAGTTTCGTCCGAAACTAAACCAGCAGCCACGTCGGCTTGCCGCCTTTACACCGGCCGCAAATTACTTTTAAAAAATGTGGCACGCGCGGGCCGTGTATATGCACTCTGCTGCGCGCGGACAGCCGTATGCACGGGCACGGCCGGGCAAGAGACGTCGCGCGCTCTCCTACCCTAGCGCGCGCTTGATCACGGGACGTGGACAGTGCGCATAAAGCTGCCATCCTTCTCGGCTCACCCTCGCACCCTTTCATTCGCAATTAACCTCAGCACGTGGGATGCAACGGGGCACTATAATTTTTGTCACACTTGGACTTTAAACCAAACATCAGGGCGATGGCGAAAATTCACTTAGGGTGTCCAAAAATTGCTATCGCAATAATACACTATGGAGAAAGGTATTATGGAAATTATCTGTGGATGGGTCGAAACCCCCTAATTTCCCAAACACGCACCCATCCACTGGCACGCTGCACACCACGGATCCCGCGTGGCACGCTACATCATTAAGGCGTATCGTTCTTCTCTAGCTCTATGATCATTTCTGCAGTAGTCACTTGGCGAGAAGCTTAATTTCCAACCTATGCACAAGTGTCGTACCTGAATTTCGAAAGTACACGGACCATATATATGTTGGCAAAATAATCGGAACTCACTATTTAGACTCGCCAAAATTATATATAGCTGCTCACTTGAACTCATAAGAATATACTACTCAGCCGAGCTCACTCGGGCTCAAACTCGCCAAAATACTGCTCAGCTGGGCTCACTCAGACTCATGGGATGATCTGAGGGAGTTGACTCATCAGTGAGTTTGCCAGCGTATGATGTGTGCTGAACCACAAACCTGGCTTTCTTGAATAAAAACAGTTGGTTGCTGCACCATATGGATGCACATAAGTGTAATTCAGAGAGCATGGCATTGTAAAGGCTGCCACAGTTACCATGCCATGCTGCAGCTCATTTCAATCATGTCAAATGCAATACCCCTGCCAGCTTTTAGTCAGTCGATCAAATGTGATTGCTATTTATCTCATCACAACACCTCATTTTCCTGCCTAAGGCTTTGGGTGAATTTTCCTTGGCATCCATTTTGTTACTCTAACAGGTTACCAGTTATCTGTTGCCTATACGAAATTTGAAGTTGTGCACATTTCATGTGGACTCTATGCCAAACTTGTAGTACTGCATGCGTTTTTGCAGTTAGGTCTAGAGTTACAGAATCGCATGTGGGAGTTACTTTAGTTAGCAACTGTAGCTTTGGAACAAACATGTGCATGAGAGGGTGCTTAAGTGTTACCTGTCAAGACTGGGAGCACCAAGGCAACTTGTGCAGTAAAGGCATGGGCAGTACGAGCCCACAAATTTTTTAAGTGTGGCTGAGGTGATGCGTCTAGACTTCACTATGAAGAGAGCCAAATAAACGGTTGCCTATCCATCATACCTATTCTGGAGCCTTGTCTTGAGCTTTTCTAAAACATTAAGCTCAGCGTGTACACTTTATCACAGCATAATTATTACATGTGATATGAAACATTGTATTGTGCAGTTTCTCCAACTCTTCGTGAAGGCATCTATCCATACATTAAACAGGAATAGGCTCAATGTTGACATATCTCCACAGTAGCATCTCCAGGACCTCGTACTGTCACAATGCATCACAGACATTATTTAAGTGAACTCCAAAAGTGAAGCTCTTCGTTAACATTGGCTAAAATTGTATCTTTATATTGCAAAGTGATCATGCATAAATCTGTATGTCGTGACAGAACACTTCGTTTCTCACGAACTTTATTTTACAATTGTTTTCAAGTTCAGGAAAAATGTGCAGTGGGCTAGTTGGTTCGACATACTTAACACTGTTGTGCGGAGTGACGAAGGGACAGGACTTGAGTGAGGAACAACACACGACACCTGTGCACAAACTATCAACTGGTGATTATCACAAGACAATGATTCTGCTGAAAAGTAGGAACCAAAGGAAAAGAGAAGTCGTGGAAGCATACAACCTCAAGGTGGACCCACAGGGCTCATGTGTCAGCCCGCCGTCTATTTCACTCAGCAATAAAGAGATTAGCATAATCGCTGACAATAGAGGGTGTAGGTAGACCGGGAAGAGGACTCCTGTGCATGCGTGTAGGCTTTATGTACGCTTCACTTGCAGAAAAATAAACCAGTTTGTAGTTTGCGCTCAGGTGTCGTGTTGTTTTCTCGCTCAAATCCTGACCCTTCATCGCTCTGCGCAACAGTGTTAAGTTTTCAGGTTGTTCACTATGTGATGTAGGAAGGGCAAAATTGATGGGAAATCCCAATATTCCAGGTTGCTTTTTCTGACTTAACCTAGGCGGTGCTCAGCTCTCAGTTGAAAGGAACAGGTAAACAGGAGGACTTGCCACATAAGCAGGAGGTAGCATGCCACACAGACTTAAGCTTAATATACTGCATGCTTCCACAGCCCTAGGGGGCTAGTCTGTAAGTGTTGACTAAGTGGACTGTCCATTCCAGTACACGCTGAATGAATAGAGCACGAGAGCTCACGGTGACGATTGCCGCTTGCTCTACCAGCTTAGAGCTCTTCCTAATCAGTGTGTGCTGAAATAGTCCACTTAGTGGATCCTCACAGAATCCTTCCCGACTGATGTTTGTGTTGGTAGGTTGCAAGCATTGCACTTTCTTTCCTTTCATGTGGGCACTTCCCACATATGGATGTCATTTAACATATTGTATTCATATTGCCTTTGATCTATAAATTTCTAATTCATGCTTATAACCAGGCCTACCAGCTCTTGTCCTGCATATTTATATAGCCTTCTCATTTCTGCATCAACACTGCACATATTTATAGCAGATTGGAGTCATTCTCCATTATACCCTCAAGCACTTGAAGTAGACACTGCAATAACCCCAAGGGAGGGGGGACAGTAACGCAATAACCTTATTGGGCTTGTAGTGCTGCTGAAGGATGCACACATACTATGTATGCTAAAATTCTCAGCAGACATTCCAAAGTTTGTACGAGTTCGACTTTAGCTGGCTAAACTGAATGATTCATATTGAAGGCAATTCTTGCAACACTTGGTCAAACTGAATGAAACTGGACAGCACAATTAGCTGTGTTCATCTACCATTTATACGACTGCTGCCCCGAGCATTTTGCCTGTTACTTTGCCTTTCGTTTCTGTACTATCAAGTTCAAGTACACATGTACTTTATCACTGTACAAGTAGAATGGCTTCAAGGCTTTTCCTGGGCATTCAACAGTCACTATTTATTCCTATAAACCTTCCTGCATGTGAAGGCAAAAAAAACTTATTAATTCATGCTGGAAGTATAAAAAGACAGGTATTTGCACAGAAAATGTTTATTTTGAGCTCCGAGGTTCTTGCTGATGTAGATATGGTGCTGGCTCCCTCCTTGCCCGAAGCATGTGCTTGCTGTACACAGCACCAGATGATGGCTTCCTAGGTCAAAAGATCAAATTGAAATAAGAAGCATTTTGTTTTAGCTCCGGAAAGAGAAATCAGGATTGAGAAATTAACATGTATAAAAAATACTTGCCTAAAGAAAAATTAATACACAAGCTAATTCACTAAAGAGGTTCACTTTCAAGAGCAAAAGTATGGTTACGATGAAAATTACAAGGACGCTTCACTGCTCATTGAGGTTTCGGTTCAGTAGTTGTTGAGCCACGAGGGTTAGCATGCTACATCTTGCATATTATGTGTTGTAGAACAATATTGACACGTGTACTTATATTTATCGGGCGACCACGTTTCGCCGCCTAACAAATCTTATCGCACAGCGCGGGACGCGCTTGCATGTATCCGAAGTTTCTGGAAAGTTATCGATGCTTCTATCCACAGTCTGTTGTCGACGAACCTTCTGTTATCTGATTTATTCGCCTGACTCGAATGGTGTAGAACTTTGTGGAAGGCACGCGGGTCCCAACGATTAGTCTGGAACATTCGACGATCCTGTATAAAAGCCGACGCGCTTGACCCGCTGATCAGATTTTCGACGATCGCCGACTGTGTTCGCCGCTTTCGTTGTGCTATAAGTGTAGGCTGTTTTGTGGGCACAAGTTCGCCCAATAAAAGTTAGTTTTCTCGTACACAGTATTGCTACTGTGTTCTTCTACGTCACCACCACGTGACATCTGGTGGAGGTGCTGGGTATCGATCCCAGTACCTCAATTCCGTCGTCCGCCGCCGCCGCCGCCGCCAGCGCGCCCACCCGTCGCCCAGCGCACCTATGCGAGGAAGACGGACATTTGGCGAGCCCCCGACCACCGCCCGCTCTGCTATCACTGCGGAGAAGCCGGCCATGTGTACCGCCGATGCCCATACCGCGACATGGGACTGAGAGGGTTCGCCGTCAACGCGCCGCGTCCACAGCTTGGGGAGCGCCCACGTGACATTGCCGATTACCTAGCCGGCACTCAGTGGAACTCTCGACGACCGTCCCGTTCGCCGTCACCAGGCCGCTACCTGTCGCCGCAGCGCCGTCCATACACTGGCCCAGCCCGGGGCCGCTCTGCAAGCCCATACCCGGAAAACTAAAAGCAGCAACCGATGGAGGTGCGGTTGCTGTTCGTCGAACTGACGAAGATCCTCCGCCGCCGACGAAGACGACGAAGAGACCATCTCGACGACATAACGACACGCCGCCGTCACGACGAAGTCTGGAAGCCAAGACTACACCGACGAAAGACGACTTGACGACGCGACGTTCCAGCTTCAGATCAACACGACGCAGCCGTGATCCGACGCCAAGACCCAACTGCAACGCCAGGCAAAGAACCACCGACCTCGACGTGCTTCTCGACGGCCACGCAGTCACTGCCTTAGTCGACACAGGGGCCGATTACTCCGTAATGAGTGGACACATCGCCGTCCAGTTGAAGAAGGTTAAGACTGCATGGGAAGGCCCTCAAATTCGGACCGCTGGAGGACACCTGATTACGCCGACAGGAATGTGCACGGCAAGAATTACCATTCACGACCGGACTTACCCTGTCACCTTCGTTATCCTCCAACAGTGTTCACGAGACGTCATTCTCGGCATGGACTTCCTCAACCAACACGGCGCAGTCATCGACCTGAAGTCGAAGTCAATAACGCTGTCGGAAGATCATGCAATACCGCCGGAGAGCCCTCGTAGTCACCACGCCTTGAGTGTGCTTGAAGATCAAGTGAGCATCCCGCCTCGCTCCAGCATTGTTATTTTGGTCGGCACCGAAACACCCGCTGACGTAGAAGGCGTCATCGAAGGCGAGCAACGTCTACTGCTCGACCGTGAAATTTGCGTCGCAAGAGGGATCGCTCGACTGCACGGAGGAAACACGAAAGTGTTGCTGACAAACTTCAGCAAGGAGTTCAAGCACATCAACAAGGGCACGACGATCGCATACATCGAGGAAATTGTGGAAACCAGCGATGCCTTTGTCCTCTCGGATTCTATCGCATCTACCCCGACAACCGTAGTTCCCGAGCCAGACTTCGACATAAGTCCAAGTCTCCCCGTGATTAAGCAGCAACAGCTCAGAAGTCTGCTTCGACGATACAAAGGCTGCTTTTCGACGTCATCGAGGATTCGACAAACACCAGTCGCAAAGCATCGCATAATAACCGAAGAATGCGCTCGACCACTACGCCAGAGCCCTTACCGAGTTTCGACGCGGGAACGTGAAGCTATAAGAGAACAAGTCGACGAAATGCTGCGCGACGACATCATCCAGCCGTCGAAAAGCCCGTGGGCATCCCCTGTTGTCCTGGTAAAGAAAAAGGACGGAACCCTACGTTTCTGTGTCGATTATCGTCGACTGAACAAGATCACGAAGAAGGATGTATACCCCCTCCCACGGATAGACGACGCATTAGATCGGCTCTGCAACGCTAAATACTTCTCGTCGATGGACCTCAAGTCTGGCTATTGGCAAATTGAACTCGACGAAAGAGATCGCGAAAAGACCGCCTTCATCACCCCAGACGGCCTCTACGAGTTCAAGGTTATGCCATTTGGACTGTGCTCGGCGCCTGCAACGTTCCAGCGCGTGATGGACACGGTTTTAGCAGGATTGAAGTGGCAGACCTGTCTCGTTTACTTGGATGACGTCGTTGTCTTCGCCGAAAATTTCGACGAACACCTTAGGCGGCTCGCAACAGTACTCGAGGCCATCAAGTCATCAGGGCTCACTCTGAAGCCAGAAAAGTGCCGCTTCGCCTACGATGAGCTTCTGTTCCTAGGCCACGTCATCAGCAAGTCTGGAGTCCGCCCCGACCCGCAGAAGACAGCTGCCATCGCAAAGTTCCCACAGCCCACCGACAAAAAGGCAGTGCGTAGATTTCTTGGCATGTGTGCCTACTACAGGCGATTTGTCAAGGACTTTTCACGCATCGCTGAGCCGCTGACACAGCTAACTAAATGTGACATCGAGTTCAAGTGGGAAACGCCGCAGGCCGACGCATTTGAAGAACTCAAACGACGCATGCAGTCGCCGCCCGTACTTGCGCACTTCGACGAGCTCGCCGATACCGAAATCCACACTGATGCCAGTAGCCTAGGCCTCGGTGCCGTCCTAGTCCAGAGAAAAGATGGACATGAACACGTGATAGCTTACGCTAGCCGGTCGTTGTCAAAAGCGGAAGGCAATTATTCCACAACGGAAAAGGAATGCCTAGCCATCGTTTGGGCTACAGCGAAATTTCGCCCCTACCTATATGGCAGGCCATTCAGAGTGGTCAGCGACCATCACGCGTTGTGTTGGCTAGCTAACTTAAAGGACCCTTCAGGACGGCTGGCACGGTGGAGCCTCAGACTACAAGAATACGACATCACTGTAACATACAAGTCCGGTCGAAAACACTCAGATGCCGATTGCCTATCACGCGCCCCCATTGACCCGCCGCCGCAAGATAACGAGGACGACGACGCCTTCCTTGGAATAATAAGCGCGGAAGACTTCGCTGATCAACAACGAGGGGACCCGGAGCTAAAAGCCCTTGTCGAGTATTTGGAAGGGCACACCGACGTTGTCCCTAGGGCATTTAAGCGTGGATTATCTTCGTTCACGCTTCAAAACAACCTACTCGTGAAGAAAAACTTTTCACCAGTCCGCGCCAACTACCTTCTTGTTGTTCCGTCGGCGCTGCGTCCAGAAGTACTGCACGCCTTACACGACGATCCCACTGCTGGGCACCTCGGATTCTCCCGGACGCTGTCGAGGATACATGAAAGGTATTACTGGCCGCGTCTTACCGCCGACGTCGCCCGTTACGTCAAGACATGCCGAGACTGTCAACGACGCAAGACACCACCGACAAGGCCAGCAGGGTTACTACAGCCGATTGAACCTCCTCGTCGACCATTCGAGCAGATTGGGATGGATTTGTTGGGGCCGTTTCCGACGTCAACATCCGGGAATAAGTGGATCGTCGTAGCGACGGACTATCTCACCCGATTCGCTGAAACAAAAGCTCTACCGAAAGGCAGCGCAGCCGAGGTGGCGAAATTTTTCGTCGAGAACATCCTGCTGCGACATGGCGCCCCAGAAGTCCTCATCACCGACAGAGGAACGGCTTTTACAGCAGAGCTCACCCAAGCCATTCTGCAATATAGCCAGACAAGCCACAGGAGGACAACTGCCTACCATCCGCAAACTAATGGTCTCACGGAGCGCCTGAATAAGACCCTCGCCGACATGCTAGCGATGTACGTCGACGTTGAGCACAAGACGTGGGACGCGGTCCTGCCGTATGTAACCTTCGCTTACAACACGGCGGTGCAAGAAACAACACAGATCACGCCGTTTAAGCTGGTTTACGGCAGGAACCCGACGACCACGCTCGACGCCATGCTGCCCCACGTCATTGACGAAGAGAATGTTGACGTCGCTAGCTATCTCCAGCGCGCCGAAGAAGCCCGACAGCTCGCCCGCCTCCGGATCAAGAGCCAGCAGAGGACCGACAGCCGACGCTACAACCTCCGACGACGCTTTATCGAGTACCAGCCCGGTGACCGTGTTTGGGTTTGGACCCCTATACGCCGACGAGGACTGAGCGAGAAGCTCTTGCGTCGCTATTTCGGACCGTACAAGATCATCCGACGTATTGGCGTACTGGACTATGAGGTCGTGCCAGACGGCATTTCGCTGTCACAGCGGCGTCGCTCACGACCTGAAATTGTCCACGTTGTGCGACTCAAGCCGTACCACCAGCGTTGACGAACTTTGGGACTTCGCGTAACTGACTTTTAGACTTGATTTCTTTTCGTTGTTTTGTTACTTATGTTTAAGTGTCCTTTTGTGTGTCGCTCTCTTATATTTGTAGCATCGGGACGATGCTTTTTAAGAGGGGGGTATTGACACGTGTACTTATATTTATCGGGCGACCACGTTTCGCCGCCTAACAAATCTTATCGCACAGCGCGGGACGCGCTTGCATGTATCCGAAGTTTCTGGAAAGTTATCGATGCTTCTATCCACAGTCTGTTGTCGACGAACCTTCTGTTATCTGATTTATTCGCCTGACTCGAATGGTGTAGAACTTTGTGGAAGGCACGCGGGTCCCAACGATTAGTCTGGAACATTCGACGATCCTGTATAAAAGCCGACGCGCTTGACCCGCTGATCAGATTTTCGACGATCGCCGACTGTGTTCGCCGCTTTCGTTGTGCTATAAGTGTAGGCTGTTTTGTGGGCACAAGTTCGCCCAATAAAAGTTAGTTTTCTCGTACACAGTATTGCTACTGTGTTCTTTGAACAACACTTTGAACAATGTAGTGCCTATTTAAATGTACTGACAAGGAATGCTGAAACTCCAGGCTAGTTTGGTCTGCACAAGATATGATACAGACACTGTACTGCATTCATTTAGTGTTTTTGTCACTGATCTCATGCACAAAGGTCATTCACACCTATCCTACATGAAATGCAGTTTCTTTGACGCTTCATCTAGTCCTTGAATTTGCTGCATGCTTATGTCTAAGGGAATTCGTTTGGTTCCTTTTAATGTAGTACATCTAAGCAACTGCTATCAAATGCCCATAGTGTTCCCTTGCATGTACAAAACATTTTTGGCCCTTTCAATGCACAATACTCATTACATTTGACACTTGGGACTCGTGCAAGGCGCCATTTAGTATTATATGCTTGTCCACATCTGATAATACCTTCATAGCTGGGTCATTCCCATGCCAAATGCCTCGGTTATTACTGTGACCATCTCACACTTTTCCTTTAGAATCTTCTTGTCCACTTTTAAGGAAGCATCCCACGACACAATGTCTCCATCCTAGTGGTGCTATGGAGTTAACTTATGTGCTAGTTGTAGCAGATGACGTCAACTGAAGGCCACTGAAGATAAAACTCTGCGAGAATTCCTTTTGCACAATAAATGCAAACAATACAGAATAGTCAAAATGTAGTTATCTGGCAAGACTGGCTGCATCCATCATCTTTGTTTGGTGCAACTATGAGGTGGCTCCATGTTACAAGACGCTTGGCGATTATTGCCATGTGACTGTTCGGGACTCTATAAAACACATGAATTGCCTTACTCCGGCCTTTCTCTTTGTGCAGCAGCCAACGTTATTATTCGTCCAATCGCACTGTGTACTGTTCGTGTGTCCATAGACTAAATTCTTCACCACATTGTTTTTGCGATATTTCGTGAGTGACCCATGAACTCATCTTGGGGTGGGACTTCTTTGGCGTCTGCTTCTATCTCTTGTCGTCAGCGCCTCACACAACTGGATGCCACTGGCAATTCTTTTCCTAACCACGAAGAACGCATTCGTCTCGTCACCTCTTCCGATTACGTTCTTTGGCCACCTAGAGAAGAGGTTATAGGTGTCAACTCCTGTAACATTGTGGATGGCAGTGTACTCATTCTACCCTATGACCATACCCTATCTCGAGCAATTCTGATTATCCCTGGCCTTATTCGCTTCTCTGAGGGGTCTGCATTGCTTACTGCAATAAACCAAACTCTCGAACCCCAACTGTTGCCTCGTGGATCAACTGTCACTTGAGCTGTTGACACTCATGTCGTTGCAATTGTCACGAAGACAGCTCAGTGTGTTCTTGCGTCTATTACCGTGCGCTGAACAAAATTGTGCGCAAAGATGTCTACCCCGTGTCATGGATGGATGATGCACTAGATTCACTCCACGGTGCTGAATAATTTTCTAGCCTTGACTTTAGACCAGGCTACTGGCAAATACCGATGTCCAAATCCGACAAAGAAAAAACGACATTTGCTACCCCTGATGGGCTCTACGAGTTCAGTGCGATGCCTTTTGGACTCTGCAATGTGCCTGCCACATTCGAACGCATGATCGATAAGTCTTGTGTGGCTTGAAATGGAAAACCTGCCTGTGCTATCTCGACGACATTGTGTTTTCAACCATGTTCTCACAACATTTGCAACGTCTTGATGAAGTCCTTGCCTCTCTTGCAAATGCTGGTTTGCAGCTCAACACACACACACGCACGCACGCACGCACGCACACACACCCACACACCCACACACACACACACACACACACACACACACACACACACACACACAAATGCAGTTTCGCCAGCAAGGCCATCAAAGTTCTGGGGCACATAGTCAGCAAAGAAGGTATTCGACCGGACCCCGAGAAGCTTACTGCCATCCTCGAATTTTGTGTCCACTGCGTCAAAAAGACATGCACAGTTTTCTTGGACTTGCTTCTTCCGGCACTTCATATGCAACTTCGCTACGCTTACGTCCCCGCTCCATCAACTCCTCGCCAGTAATGCGCCCTTTGTTTCGTCCGACGAATGTGAACATGCTTTCCTGCTTTTGCAACATGCCCCGACGTCAGACCCAGTACTGTGCCACTTTGATCCGACCGCGCCCACCATCTTTCACACCGACGCTAGCAGTCAGTCTCGGTGCCATTCTACTGCAACGTGACAACACATTCCGCGAACGAGTAATTACTTATGCTAGTCGTGCACTAACCTGTGCAGAGAATTACTACACCATAACCAAGCAGGAGTGCCTTGCTGTTGGGCAGTGCAAAAATTTCGCCCATATCTTCATGGCCGCCATTTCACAGTCGTTACCGACCATAACACACTGTGCTGGCTTTCATTGCTAAAGAATTTATCAGGTCACCTGGGTTGCTGTGTGCTTCACCTACAGGAGTACGATTTCAATGTCACCTACAGGGCTGCAAAGAAGCATCAAGACACCAATGCTCTCTCTTGCTACCCTCTGAAGAATCATGACGATTCACCATAACCTCTCCGTGATTGTGTACGTCCTGAGTCCTCTTAATCGGCTTTACCCATTGTAACCCTCGAATGGCTAAGACACGACAGCCCATCTGTCCTTGTGTCCCACCAACGCATCGACCCATACTGCTGAACTATTCTCCAACGCATGGAAGATTCTTCGTCACCTCCAAACGCCTGACTTCGTCAACAACTTAATCAATTCAAGCTGCACAATGAGGTTTTACATCGCAACATTTATAACATCGATGGCAACAAATGGGTCGCGGTCATACCATGTTCTCTGCAATGTGAGGTGCTTGAAGCCTTTCACGATCATGCGACGACTGGTCATCTAGGCTACCACAAGACTTACAACAGAATATGAAGTCGCTGCTCCTGGCCTGGCCCATCTTCAGCCGTTGCGAAGTATGTTGCACCCTGCGTTAATTGTCAAAGCCGCAAACGACCAACAGCTCCTTCTGGCTCTTTACAACCTCTGCCTTGTCCCGCTTCGCCTCTTGAAGTAGTTGGAATAGACTTGTACGGTCCTCTTCCCACGACCTTACATGGCAATCGTTGGATTATAACGGCCATAGACCATCCAACACGCTATGCGGAGACAGCATCTCTACAATCCGGGACTGCTGCTGAAGTCGCCGATTTCTTTCTACACAACATTATCTTACACCGCAGCGCTCCGCGCGTTCTCCTCAGTGACCGCAGCAGTCTTCCTCTCTTCTATCCTTACCGAAGTTCTGTGCGCCTCTAACACAATTCGCAAGACAACTTCCAGTTACCATCCGCAGACCAACAGCTTGACGGAGTGTTTTCACCATACCCTCTCTGACATGATTGCGATGTACATCCGCCCTGGCCACACGAACAGGGATGCAATCCTGCCGTTCATGACATTCGCCTATAACATGGCTACGCAACGTACTACTGGCTTTTAACATTTTTTCTTCATTTATGGCTGTTCACCAAGTTTCATTCTTGATGTATCATTCCTTTAGACTCCTGTACCCCCATCAGTTCCTTTCTTGAAACAGTTTGTGTCTCGCCTCGCGGAGTGCAGTCGCCTCGCCCCGCTTAACACAGGCATCTCCCAGGACGCTCGCCAATTTCGTTACGACTCGACCCACTGTGCTGTGACTTTTTCTCCTGGTGACGAAGTTCTTTGCACTCCTGTGTGCGTTCCTGGCTTATGCAAAAAATTTCTGGTGTTTTATTCGACTTTCCACGGTCGTTGAGCAGACATCACCTGTCAATTACCATGTCTCGCTTGTTAGAACGCCACCCGATTCCCGTTGCTGTGGCACAGAGATAGTGCATGTCTCCCACTTAAAACCAAATACTTGACGCATTTTATAGTACTTACGCGCAGCCAGGCGGCCGCTTCCACAGCGAGAGAGAATTAGCATGGGCACAACACATGCCTGACTTTCAACTTCATCATCTGCACATCTTTTTCATCTGCATATATCATCACTAGCAGCACAGTTTAATCCTCGAGGTAGTAGTCCGAGCTTGGCTGGAATAAAGCGGTTCCTTACGATACATATATATATATATATATTTCTTGCACTTCAAGAAACTTCGTTTGACCTCGAAGACTTGAGCACTGAAGTAACGGCGCTAAGTATATACAAGACCTCATAGTAGGAGACAGTTCAATTTCACAGCCTGAGTCCCCTTGCTGGTGTAATCTTCCTTCGTGTAATTGTCGCATACTTGGCTATCACTAACACTGCTTCGCCTTTCTGCAAAACTGCAGCCTCTTTTTTTTTTTTGCTAGTCCGAGCATAAGTGCTGCCGCACATGACTGCTGTTGATTCGGATTTCGAGTGAATCTGGCTTGGCCTCATTATGGTTACCGAGTGAATTATAGAGAGAGAGAAATAGAAGAGAGGAAAGGCAGAGAGGTTAACCAGACGCATGTCCGTTTTTATACCCTGCACTGGAAAACGGGGTATAGGGATGAAGAGAGAGAGTGTTCCACAGCTATCATGCACTAAGATTAAAAAAAAAAAAACAGTTCCGTTACTCGAAGAAAACCTAGTGCATATTGTTTCCAGTAAAGTGGAGTAGTAGCCAGTAATTCTTTCGTTACTGAGATTTAATTTGGTAATTACAATTATCCAACTCATGAAGTACTCTCATAATTTTCAAAGTGTCAAGGAGGCATTTGTTGGCATCTCAAAATGACATCTAACTGCAGTGTTTTCAGCGACATACTAATTGCGTACAATTTTACCGACTGGAAAATAACCTCACGAACTATGAAAAATACCATGTGAGTGAACTCTCACCCGCATCATAAAGCAGTGCCCTCAAATAAGCTGATTGAAAGTAACTGCATTGCCTATCGCAAACCCGAAGAGACAGCGCACCACCTTGATAATGGTATGGAAGGAGCCCCAACAGCAGGTTTCGCAGCTTCTCCTTTCTCTCTACGTCACACTTATTATCCCTCTCTCAAGGCCGATTGATAAATGATAACAAAAGCACCTTGATAACGCAGCCAAAGTGCAGCTCTGACCACACACGAAATGTGAAGAGCAATGCAATAGGCACAGAATGTTTCAAAATCCACTTTGCTCGCACCGCATCGAAAGAGTGCGGGCGAAGTTATATTTCGCACCAGAAACTTGCTTCGGACCAAAGCCAATATAAAGTGGGCGTTTTATTTTTCATGAAAGTGTACACGTGCTGCAAAAACAGGTTTGTGTCAACAAATAAAAGCGAAATAAACACACTGGAACGTGACCAACTTGTAGAGAAAAGGCAAAACCAATGCGTTCACGAAATTAAATATACCACTTCTATGAGCCGCACTGGCAATCAGAATGTCGGCGCGCACACACACACACACAGACAAAAAAAAAAAAACTGTGTGCTCTTACTATCTATTAATTCGTAAGCTGCGTTGAACATCAGCCTAGAGGACGTGTTCAAATAGGTCTCCTTTTGCAGCTACGCAGTACTGTCTATTTTATCACACCTTTAGTGGCTTTCTTGATGACCGATGCCGGAATTCTATGGCAGACATCCGTTATCCTTACCTTGAACTAATGTGACGTCCGGCACAATCTTTCACATAACCCCAAAGAAAGAAACTTAACGGAGAGGTCACGTGACCTAGCCGGCCTCTTTACAGGCTCGTGCCTTCCAATCTATTTGAAAAGTAGCACCCAACCAGTTTCGTGCTCGGCTGCTGCTGCATGCAGGTGGCCCATCTTGCTGATACAGCAGAAGTGGAAAATGTGACAGCGGGACTTTGCTGAGAAACTCATCAACCACTCCTTCAAGGATTTCGTTCACATAACGCTGTCCAGTCAGTGCGTGATTGAAGATGGTACTGATTATTGCACTGGCGTAAATTCCAAACCACACATTGAGCGACCACTGGTACTGGCGCCGATTGCACTGTACTTAATGTAGATTGGAGTCCCTCCAATAATACACGCTGAGCTTAATGTTTTAGAAAAGCTCAAGAAAAGGCTCCAGAATAGGTATGATGGATAGGCAACCTTTTATTTGGCTCTCTTCATAGTGAAGTCTAGACGCATCACCTCAGCCACACTTAAAAAATCTGTGGGCTCGTACTGCCCATGCCTTTACTGCACAAGTTGCCTTGGTGCTCCCAGTCTTGACAGGTAACACTTAAGCACCCTCTCATGCACATGTTTGTTCCAAAGCTACAGTTGCTAACTAAAGTAACTCCCACATGCGATTCTGTAACTCTAGACCTAACTGCAAAAACGCATGCAGTACTACAAGTTTGGCATAGAGTCCACATGAAATGTGCACAACTTCAAATTTCGTATAGGCAACAGATAACTGGTAACCTGTTAGAGTAACAAAATGGATGCCAAGGAAAATTCACCCAAAGCCTTAGGTAGGAAAATGAGGTGTTGTGATGAGATAAATAGCAATCACATTTGATCGACTGACTAAAAGCTGGCAGGGGTATTGCATTTGACATGATTGAAATGAGCTGCAGCATGGCATGGTAACTGTGGCAGCCTTTACAATGCCATGCTCTCTGAATTACACTTATGTGCATCCATATGCTGCAGCGACCAACTGTTTTTATTCAAGAAAGCCAGGTTTGTGGTTCAGCATGCACACATCATACGCTGGCAAACTCACTGATGAGTCAACTCCCTCAGATCATCCCATGAGTCAGAGTGAGCCCAGCTGAGCAGTATTTTGGCGAGTTTGAGCCCGAGTGGGCTCGGCTGAGTAGTATATTCTTATGAGTTCAAGTGAGCAGCTAAGTATAATTTTTGCGAGTCTAAATAGTGAGTTCCGATTATTTTGCCAACATATATATATGGTCTGTGTACTTTCGAAATTCAGGTACGACACTTGCGCATAGGTTGGAAATTAAGCTTCTCGCGAAGTGACAACTGCAGAAATGATCATAGAGCTAGAGAAGAACGATACGCCTTAATGATGCAGCGTGCCGCGCGGGATCCGTGGTGTGCAGCGTGCCAGTGGATGGGTGCGTGTTTGGGAAATTAGGGGGTTTCGACCCATCCACAGATAATTTCCATAATACCTTTCTCCATAGTGTATTATTGCGATAGCAATTTTTGGACACCCTAAGCGAATTTTCGCCATCGCCCTGATGTTTGGTTTAAAGTCCAAGTGTGACAAAAATTATAGTGCCCCGTTGCATCCCACGTGCTGGGGTTAATTGCGAATGAAAGGGTGCGAGGGTGAGCCGAGAAGGATGGCAGCTTTATGCGCGCTGTCCACGTCCCGTGATCAAGCGCGCGCTAGGGTAGGAGAGCGCGCGAAGTCGCCCGGCCGTGCCCGTGCATACGGCTGTCCGCGCGCAGCAGAGTGCATACACGGCCCGCTTGTGCCACATTTTTTAAAAAGTAATTTGCGGCCGGTGTAAAGGCGGCAAGCCGACGTGGCTGCTGGTTTCACGAGTGTTGGAAGTAGCGTTATTCAAGTTTCGGACGAAACTTAGAGAACAGTGACTTAAAACAGTGACTTCCTTAGAGGGGCCAAAATTTTGGGGCGCATGAGCGGCACGTATAGTAGAATGCAGTGTTCCATTGTAAAAAAAATGTTTGATGTAACAAAGTAGAGTGCTGAGTGTTACGTCTTTGTTACATCAAGGTTCAACAAAATCAGCGCTGGGCGCATATGCAACTGGATCAACACTGAAAACATTTGAGAAAACATTTAAAAAAGAATACTCTGTACATTTGTATAAATCCCTACCTGCAGATATTCCTCTGGTTTAGCCTAATTATGTGCTGCCTACTTAACTTACTGACGCAGCACACGTATAATTGCGAAATTTGCTTAGAAAAAGCACTGAGTTATTGAATTTTGCGAACAGAAAAAAAATTGCAACTTCCAATATAGCGCGCTTCCTAGGCTATTAAATAGCTACAATGTTCAAGGAACGTACTGTTTCCATGAGTGGTTTACTCATGCAGTAAGATATGTACTGCTCCTACACCTTGTAATATAAAAAGCATATGCGACACATAGCAGCTGATATTCTTGCTTATTTTCTCATCACAGAGGTAGATGGGGCACATGAACCTATATGCTCACACAAATCAACGTGACCAACTACTGTGGAGACATGGCAACGAATTCTTTGTTTACCTTGTACACCACAAGTGCGAGGTTTGCGCATTCATTTGACTTCATGAAACCCTATTTATACTACAGGCTTTACGGCAATGCTTGCATGCAGTGCGGTGAAGCGCTCGACAAAACTGCACATATATTATATGGTTTGTTTGATATTAACTCGAGATGCAAACGTTTGTGCAGGCAGGCAAGCAATGTTTCCATTCACGCAGCGCATCAAAAGAGCGTGGTATATGCATTGATCTGGTTTCATGACATCGTACTTTTGCCACTAGCTTTACGGCAGTGCTTGTGTATAGTGCTGCGAAGCACGACGGAACTGCACATTATTATACGGTGTGCTCGAAATCCACTCGAGATGCAGACGTTTGTGCAGGCAGGAAACGAATGATTTAATTCACGTAGCACAACACGAGAGCGCGCTCTATGCAGTCCTTTGATTTAATAAAACTCTATTTCTGCCACAGGCTTCACAGCAATGCTGTGAAGCTCGACGCAACTGTAACAACATCCCACGGTACACCCGATTTTTACCGCGTTTGTTTTAAAGGGCCCCTCACAGGCTACATAACAAATTTTGGTTATACGCTGAAAGTTGTTACGTGCCCTCTAAGAAGTGTTCTACCGCAAGCATTTTTCAAATTGGTTCATTAACAGCAGAGAGAGAATTATTGAAGTGCCGCGAACACATGATTTCAGGAGGCAAGCGTCGCCGCCTATATAAGCACTCTCTCGACTTTCCCCGTTTCGCCTGTGTAAGCGAATTTCCTTGACTGCGTTCTCCCATACCGGAGCCGAGGGGTCGCGCGGCGGGTATACCCTGCCGTCTTCTTTTTTTCACCGTCACCGGCACACATCCGGTGACGGTGTCGCGCGAGCTCTTGCGCTTGTCTCGTTTCCTGTAGCGGACGATAATGCGCGCTCTACACGAGAACACGTGATTAGCGGTATAAGTCAGTGCCCCAGCACTGAGGCAAACGCGAGAGGATGAAAGAGCATGATCATAATGCTGGAACACAGTAGACAATGACGTATAGTTTCGTTCTCTGCGCGCGTGCAAACGTCGGAAAAAGGAGACGAAACGGAAATTCATATTGCTACAGTGCGAAGTAAAACAAAAGCACCCAGACATTCGGGTTGTATTTTTCATTATTTCTCTAAACTTTAATTAGTCCCCTGAAGCAACAGATTCAACAAATAACTGATGCTGCCTTGAATCTAAGTCACGTGTCACTCTGAATGACATCACAGCACAGCCTATGCTCCTACGCAGCAGCAAAGTTATGGGCATTCATCTGCTTGCTGTTGCGATAACATTATGGCACTTGAACTCAGAGGTACGATTTTTGTTGTGTGAGGTTATAGGTAGCCAGTAGACTACTTGTCTGATGTTAAATGCTATGACCCACTGGCAATCCACGATGCACTCAATGAAAACGTTTTTATGCTGTGTGCGGCGTGACTCTCCAGTGACCCACACGCAAGAATTCTCGCTCTTGTGTTGCCATCTGAGGTTTGAAATTGCAACTAACATATATTTTTATTGCATTGGACACGGGGTGGCAGTTTGTTTCGGAGAGTCGAGTGACGGCGCATTTCTCAGGTGGGTTTCTTGCAAACTTTCGCCGCAGTTTTTGAAATACGTGCCGTTGGAATAAGTACCTGCATTTTTCTTACTACTCCCAAACTTTTCAGCGTGTCTAATAGATAGATCCTCATGCCCCTTACGGATGCAAAAGAAAAAAAAAATCACAATGCAGAGGAAACAAATAAACTTAGTTTTGGGCCAGAAGAATGCACCAGCAACTTCGCGATCACCAGCGGATGAGTCAAGTGCTTCAGTGTCAGATGTTCAGCAGTGGACAGACAGTGAAATCAGTGACAAAGATAATGTTTACGAACCATCACAGACCTCAGCCAGCATGTCGAATGGAGAGTCAGACCTGACTGATGATTCTGAGGTGAATGATTCAGGATACGATGCTCTCATTTCCCTCAGCCCATCTCTAGAGAAATGGACACCGGCAACAACCACTTCGCCTAGTGTGTGACACCGCACTCTAGGCCGCCCACTATCATTCAGTTGCCATCTAGCCGTTATGCCACATCTTTATGTTCACTGTTTATTACGGATGACATTTGGCAAATGATGGTCAATGAAACAAACAGGTTCACACAAGTGTTGAAGTCAACTACTCCTAAATCTAAATCACGGTTGAAAAATTGGACGGCAACCAATGCCCAAGAAATTAAAGCATTTATTCGAATACTGATTTGTATTGGTCTCCTCTGTCTTCCTAGTCCCAAATCTAAATCAAAGTTGAAAAATTGGATGGAAACCAATCTCCAACAAACGAAAGCATTTGTTGGAATACGAATTTGTATTAATCTCGTCCATCTTCCTATCTGAGTCACTACTGGGCAAAAAGTAACCTGTATGGTGTTGAACTCATTCGTCAAAATATGAGCCGTGGCCGCCTTTTCCCTACTTTTGAGGTTCCGGCATTTGCGGACAATTAAGTGGTTGCAGAGTTGCAGGATCATGTCTTTAAGATCCATCCTCTGGTAGAGAAATTGAACCAAAATTTTTGCCACTGTGCTTGGGCCGGGAAAGGAGGTTGTGATAGATGAAACAATAGTGCCATGGCGTGGCAGACTTTCGTTCTTACAGAGTCAGGCTGTTCAAGGCATGTACCAAAGACGGTTACAGGCTAAAGGTTGATATATATGCCGGAAAGTGTGACTGAACAGTTGGCATCGGACATGCCGAAGATGTATGCTTGAAACTTCTGCAAAATTACAAGGAAGTCGTGTGCCCGCTGTACGTAGACAACTTCTACATGAGCTTGCCGCTCACTCTTCGCCTTCTAAAGGAAGACACTTTCATTCGTGGCACAGTTCGCTCAGTGAGGAAAGGGCTACCAAAAGATCTCACTGAAGTAAAGGTTGCAAATGGCAGTGTTACCGGACTTCAGTCCAAAAATGGAGTGAAGGCACTGAAGTGGATGGACAAGAGGTCTGTTCTGATACTCACATCTGTCGCCAAATATGAAGCAACTTTGGTGGACAGTGGGAAGAAAACAAGGGACGGCGCACCAATCATGAAACATCAGGCCGGTCTCGATTGCAATGCAGCAAAAAAGGGCGTCGACTATTGTAACATAGCAGCGGCAGCGTAGCTGCCGTCATGTAAGAAGGGAAACGTTGACGACCCAGTGGTTAGCCGAGAACAACGCACAAGTGTTTAATGCACGTATATATAAAGCAAAGGGGAAAGGGAAAAGGAGGAGTGAACATAGAAAAAGAACTTGGCGCCTGCGCATTGACAGCGCGCACATGACGCGGCGGTTTGATACCACATTTTACAACATTTCTTCCCTCTTAAAAACGCTGCACTGGTTTGCGGGATCTTGTGGAGCGTCGGACAGGTTGCATGGGTACTTGGTCTGCCCCGGATGCCACGAGTGTTGGAACAGGTATCTGGTGGTCCAGGTCTCGAAACGCTTCTTGGGGTGAAGATTCTCCCGCGTCGTCGGGGCTCGCGGATGGCTCTTGGCCGAGTGGCGGTGCGCTCCGAGTACGGTCTCTGCTGATCGAGCCTGGGTCGGTTCCTGGTGGTTCATCTGGAGAAGATTCAGTGCGGGTGCGCACTTGGTCGATGTGACGCCGCACGATTGCTTGAGGAGTCTCCACTGTGACCATCCGTCCTCCCGATGTCGCTGTTACCCGTCCTGGTATCCATTTACCATTTGACCCGTAGTAGCGGACATGTACACTACAGTCCGTTGGAGGCAACCACTCGTCGTTTTCCTTTTTAGAATTAGACACAGTCGCCGCAGGGAAGCAGGTGTCCAGGCGCGATCGTATCTGGTACCCCAGCAGCATTTCCGATGGCGACTTTCCGGTTTTCTGGGGAGTCCTTCTGTAATTAAGCAAAAAACGTGTAAGGTTATGCTCCAGCTTTCCGCGTTGCATCTTCCGGAGACCATCCTTGATTGTCCGTACTGCCCTCTCCGCCGCTCCGTTTGATTGCGGGTGATAGGGGGCGGTTCTTAGGTGTGTAATGTTGTTCCTGTCAGCAAACGTTGCAAATTCCTGGCTGGTGAACTGAGTTCCATTGTCGGATACGAGGGTTCTTGGTACCCCGAAATGGCTAAATATATCCCGTAGGCAGTCAATGGTGGTTGCCGAAGTAGCCTGGTTCAGCGGCACTGCTTCTATCCACTTAGTGTGGGAATCTACTACCACGAGAACCATTTTACCTTCTATTGGTCCTGCAAAGTCGACGTGAACCCGCGACCATTTCTCCTGCGTTTGAGGCCAATTTAACGGCGGGGCCGCTGGTGGCATAGGCAAATTGGCAATGCAGTTCTCGCACTGAGCTGCCGTGAGCTCTACTTCGCGGTCTAGTCCTGGCCACCAAAACAAGGACCGCGCAACTGTTTTCATTGCCGAGGACCCCTGATGCGTTTCATGCAATAATTGTAGCAAGCGCTTACGCGCTGCGACAGGTATGACGACACGGTGTCCCCAATAGACGAGATCGTGTGCCAGAGATAGCTCCAACTTGCGATCAGCAAAGGGGGCCAAAGAAGGGTCAAGTCGTTCTGCGCCTTTCGGCCACCCGTGTAACACGTTTTGCTTTACGCGAGCTAAGGTTGAGTCATTGGCGGTCAGCTGCTTCAGCTCACGTGTTGTGACTATCCCTTCATCCAGGCTTTTCAAACAAAATACGTACTCTTCAGGGTCAGGTTCCGTGACGAGATCGGAGCCCTGCAGCGGCAGTCTGCTCAGTGCATCCGCATTCAGTAGCAGCCTTCCCGGAGCATATTCGAGCTTGTAACGGTAGCCTCCCAGGTAGAGGGCCCAGCGTTGGATGCGAGCTGCAGCCATGGCAGGCGTCTGGCGGTCGGGCCTCAGCAGTCCTAGAAGTGGCTGGTGGTCGCTAACGAGGACGAACTCTCGACCTAAAAGGTAATCCCGGAACTTAGTCACCCCAAAAACAAGTGCCAGTGCTTCACGTTCTAATTGAGAATAATTTCTTTCGGCTTTTGTCAGGGTTCGGGAACGGAACCCGACTGGTCTGTTGGTGCTTCCAATTGTGTGAAAAAGAACAGCGCCTATACCACGAGCGGATGCGTCACATTCCAACTTCAGTTTCCTCGATGGATCAAAATGCACAAGGACCTCGGCGTCCTTAAGATGCTGCTTTGCCTTCCGAAATGCAGATTCCTGTGATAACTTCCACTGCCAGCGTGCGTTTTTTTCTAGCAACTGGTACAATGGGAACAATGTATCTGACATATTCGGCAAAAACTTTGAATAGAACGAGATCATACCAAGGAACGAACGTAGCTCACTTAGGTTTTGGGGACTAGGGGCATTCATGATAGCATCTACATTCTTCTCAGTTGGGTGAAGGCCGGTACGATCAATACGATGCCCAAGATAAGCGACAGATGGCTGGCTAAATTTACACTTATCGTATCTGAGCTTCACACCGTGTTCTCTGAACCGTTCTAACACCATTTGCAATCGAGCTCCGCAGTCTTCAACCCCTTCCGCGACTAGAACGTCATCCAAGTAAGCCTGAACGCCAGGTAACCCAGATAGTATGGTATCAAGTTTTCTTTGGAAAATTGCGGGAGCCGAGGAAATGCCGATGAGGAAAGGGCTACCAAAAGATCTCACTGAAGTAAAGGTTGCAAATGGCAGTGTTACCGGACTTCAGTCCAAAAATGGAGTGAAGGCACTGAAGTGGATGGACAAGAGGTCTGTTCTGATACTCACATCTGTCGCCAAATATGAAGCAACTTTGGTGGACAGTGGGAAGAAAACAAGGGACGGCGCACCAATCATGAAACATCAGGCCGGTCTCGATTGCAATGCAGCAAAAAAGGGCGTCGACTATAGTGAACAAATGACGTTATACCACAACTGCCTTAGAAAAGGACTCAAGTGGTACAGAAAGGTAGCTGTTCAGTTGCTTGTTGGAAGTGCCATCATAAATGCGTGGAACATTCGTGGCATGCTTGAAGGAAACTCTACGCCAATTATAAAATTTCAAGATGAACTGGCTGATTCACTGTTCGGCCCTCGTCAAGACAACATCGAAGAAACTCGTGGGAGAAGTGTCCACATGCTAAGAAAAACTGGCACATCGGCACACGACACTCAGTGGCACTGCACTGGCTGCTATGCGGCAAACAGTACCAGCAGTAGCCCAAACACTACAGTGAGAGTGAGAAAAGTGACCACTTCCTGTGGATAACACCCCGGCAAGCCATTCATCTGTTTGTTGTGCTTTAATTCGAAGCACAAGTAACCTGAGAAGCAAGCTAGCTTCAACTGTAAAATGAGTAGGATGAAAACTTCAAAACATGGCTAATGTTCATACTAAATTTTAGCCTTTCTCTAACTAATACATATTTCTAACACAGGAACTGACTTCTTGTCTTTTCTAATGGCAAGCACTTTGTGGTTCAACATAAATTTCTAGCATCTTGAATCCATTGAGGGGCTACAGAATGTATTAAAGAAAGATAAAAATGCATAATGTTGTGCTGAATGTGATCAAGACACATGTACAAGAAACTATAGTTATTAGTTCGATGAGGACAGTAATGTGCTTTAGCAAGTTAGAAATTGTTACCAACTTGCCCACATTCACATCTTAACAGATTTAACAGTGTTTCCACTACGCGAAGAACCTTGATCTACAGTGCTTTTATCATCCTGAAGAAGGTTGGTGTTCCTATTATAACACGTGTACTTAAGAAGCTCAATCTCTCAGGATTTCATGTTGTTTTACTTGACATAAGCTTACAAGGCTTACAGATTACGTGCTCATATCTCAACGTGAACACTTACTTCCTTTTCAATGATTTTCATTTCTGTAAAAGCACAGTAAATTTCGTCAGACGAGAAGTGCAAATGTGTTTTTTATTCTTTCATACTTTGCGCTTGCTATTATACAACTTACTTATATTACAACTTGCTTGTTTAGAAAACTCATAAAAAATACTCCCCCCCCCTTTTTTTTCTTCTTTTACTTTCCATTGACTCTGACTTTCAGTATGTTAATTACTTCAGAAGAGCTTGCTCTCAGGCTAGTTTGTACACACTGCTAAGAATGAAAAAATGGAGAGAAAACGGGACAAGAAAGAAAGGCCTACAGAATATTGATTTGCGCGTGGCAATTTATATCAAGGATGGGGTGCTGGACCAGGGAAGCTAAGAAGCCGCCACAACAAACTAGGGGAGCTAGGTGAATGGCTTCGATGTCCACACAGAAATATAAATATAGGAATGTTACAGAATGCTGTGTCATTCAACAACCCCGTGAATGTTGAAAAGTGCGACAGTGATTAGCTGAAAAGAGTTTCAGAGAGCTCCAGGGAGTGGGAGGTGGATAAAGTAAGGGGGCTGGGTGGTGATGCGTATTAAGGGAGTCAAGAATGAAGTTAAGTGAAAAATTATGGAACATAGGGGGATTGTCTCATCACTGCTCAATCGCTCAACACCAGATGGCCGTGGCCAGTTGCCTTAGCCGAGATTCGCCTACCCTGTCAAAGCATGTGCTGTGCTTGCTGCTCTGCAGTCTTTAGAATAGCCAGGTGTCAGGGCAGCATGCCCCTAATGCCTGCAATTAAGTAATAGGCGACTTGCAAAATAGTGCCCGCTCTCTTCCATACACAGCCATGGCTGAACCACTCACTAGAAAACCTGGTAAGAAAACAACGCTGACCTCCACTGTTACTTGGGCTGCAACAAGTCTGGGCTGCAAACAAGAAGACACAAGACAGAGCGCTGTCATGTTTTTAGCACAGTTCGCTTTCCTAAGTAATGTACCAACTAGGTCATAATATACATTATATAAGTACATCAATTCGTAAACAAAATGTTATTTTTAATATAATCATTTTTAAAATCAGCACAAGGATGATAGCATAATTTTAAGCATAGTGGCTGCATGCCTTAGCAATGAAAAACTTTTGTCAGAAGTTAAGCAAAGTTGTTTTGGCAGCGTAAAAATGTGCATCCTCATTGCTAAAGCATTCCTGTCCGGGGAGTGCTAGGAGTTTGTCTTGGTGTGATGTAAAACTCTCCACACATTTATATAGTGCGAGAGAGAGAGGTGATGGGGGAGTGTTAATGGCCAGTGGAGAATCCTTCCCTGAAATAAATTTCTGGCTACGTCACTGAATGTCTGCAATGCCTTGTAATAGCAATAGGTCTTGGATGGAGACACTATAGATGATACCAGTGAACCTATTGAGCCTATTCCTGTTTAGTGAGGTGATGGATGTTTTCCCAAAGAATTATAGAAACTGTACAATGGAATGTTTTTGTACCACCTGTAATAACCATGCTGTAAGAAAACAGAAAGGCTGAGCTTAAATGTTGTAGGAAACCTCTTAAGAGGCTCGAGGATAGGTAAAGATGACTAACTCCCGTATTCTCCACTCACCACTCCACCTGGATTCAAATGCACAGCTCCTTGACAGAGGTGGTTGCTTAGCTTTAATTAAACTTCATGTCAATTACTGTGAAACACAGCGTCGGCTTCAGTCGAGGGGTGGCACTGCGCTCAGCTCAGTGGAATGAAGCTTCCAGTCATAGATGGTTTCAGAATACAGGGCAAGTGACCTCACATTTTACTCTCTTCGTCGTGAAGTCTAGACACCAAAGCCTCGGTTTGAACAAGTAATGCTTTAAGCGCTCTCTCATGCATATGTTTGCTTTAAGGCAGAGTCAGCTTACTATTTCTCGCTTCTGCCACATGCAAATGACACAAAAATATCTCAATAAAATGATTGTGATTTAAGTGGTAGACACTCTCTGCAAGGTGATTAAATGTTTGTAATAAAAGAAGCACTACTCATGTGCTGGTCAGCATCTGCAGCAATATGTTCACCAAGGTATTTTTTTTGTCTCAATATATTCGATATTGTTGCAAATTTAAGAGGTTTTGCAGCTAACATGTAGCTGTTTACTTGCGTCTCGAGAACATACAGCTTTAGGTGAGAGGAGCGCTATATTGCATGATACAAAGGAACATTTCTAGACTGCTTGTTTTATTTTTGTGTGAAAAGCAATTGTGAAGGTTTTAATTGCAAAGTAATACAGTAGGTGTTGGCAACGCGAACAAGCCATGCAAAGTGTATGCATTAGAAATGAACTATCCAGATGAGGACCCCCCCCACTGATATATGTCAATGCCATAATATCAAATGCTGTGACATTTAACACATATGGTGACAAAAAAAAAAAGATAAAGCAAGAGCAGCATTAATAAAATGACAATATCTACTGCAAAATTTATATAATTTTTCTCAAAACTTTTATCTTCGCATAAACTGTGGCCTCACACACTGTGGGCACCTTTGCTAACAACCTTCACATTTCACTAGTGCTAATTCTAGCTTCCCTCTAGCTTCTAGCTCAACTGCAATGTTTTGAACGTCAGGGCATGTGCAAGTGAAAATTAGTTTGTGATGGCCATGTGGATCTGTTTCTTTGCCTTAATAATAGGGAGAGGAGGGCAATATAATTGCCTTGAGAACTATTAAGCAGAAGAAGCATGGTGGATGAGGAGGCGTGGCCAGAATAAAACATTTCAGGAGTTCAATGTGGTAAGGATACAGGAGTAATATGATTAACTTCACAAGAATATGAGGCCATTATAACACTAAGGGAAACAGACTGGCCAATCACAATGAATTTTCAAACATTGTAACTGATCTAGAACACCTTGCGCGGCTGCTGTAATTGGGAAAAAAAAATGTAGCATTGCCTTAAAAAGACAGCTTTTTTGTTTGTTTACTCTGCTATGCCACTGTACACATTATTACTATTACTTTTTTTTCTTTTGGAACAGAAAGTCACCATATGCCTGGAGGTTTTAGATCACCTTCTTGGTGTGCTCCCGATATATGAACAGTTCGAAAACATTAACATTCTTGCTTGGTTTATTGCCCAAGTAGACCGGCACGTAACGACTGACTAAGGGAGAAGGCGTGTGAATATGCACACCCTGTATCCAATCAACCCCTATATCAATCAATTTTTCACAATTAGACCTCCATATATTGAACTTTAATGTAACAAACCGTTTTACTTTGCAGAACTTATTTGGTGTGCATATAGAAATCTTCAAGTTATTGAATTCTGTTTAACTGCAAGTTCAATTTACTGAAATCGTAAATTCTTCTAAAATTTGAATGAGGATATGTGCTGCATTTGAACTGTAAATTCTATGGACGTACAAGCGCTTTCCGGGAGTAAAGCTTCACGATTTCCTTCCCAAGTTTATTCGACTTAAGGACAAAATTTTGCAGCAAAGTTATAAAACGACCACAGGTGACAAGCAGCTGAATGCGAGGTATCTGGTACAGACCGACGGGGGAAAACTTACAAATCACAATAGCACACATTCAAGCGAGTATGTAAACAGGCGAACTAAGCAGGGAACAAAAACAACACAGCACTGCTTTCATAGGTCCCGAATGATCAGAGTTTCGTCAGAGTTGGTGCAAGCACGCACCCGCAGATAAAACGGGCTCCCACCGTGCATTGCCCAATACTTCGAGAGCTGACGCCTACACGACCACCGGGGTAGGTTATAGCACTTGTTTCTGCTCTGATTGTATAGTGTTCGAATGATGTCGCGACAACGCAAGTACTTGCAATAGGGGCGACGACCTTCCACAACTCCAGAACATCACAAACGAGCGTTTGCACACTTACTAACCAGCCAAACAAACTAACCACGGCAGTGAAGACCACTTAAATCGAAAATACAACGCAGAAACATCTCGTAAAGGTTTCACCACAGAGAAAGGTTACACGCTGTTTCACAGTCGCTCACAAGAAACCCAAGAAATGTCCAAAGCGCACTACCGCTGCCTTTTAAAAATCCAACGGGAGCCAAGCCAAATCAGTATTAGTTGGCTATTTGGGTGAACGCTACGCACCCGTTCGAACCACCGGGTACGCGCAACGCCGGCCGTTTTTAAAGTAAAATCTTCATAAAATGTTTCCATTCACGCATATTACATCTTTACTCAGCCACGATGCATGAGCAAGCGAAGAAAATCAAGAACAGACGACCAACTGTTTCAAAGCGAGCGCGAACCTTGTCGTCTGTCCTCCAACTTTAGCGGCCCGCTGATACTTTTTACGTAACATGTAGTCGTACACACAATAACAAGTTCTCATAGTTAAACAAAACATGTTTTCGCGTAATAATAAAGCCAAAACAGCTTTTCACGTGCTGTTCTAGTAGAAAATGAATTATTGTGACAGACGGAACGGTACTTGCCAAGCGCGTCTTCAAGGGCCGTAAATAGGTGGCGCTAAAGCGATGAACGCGACGAGAGCCTTGAATCGGTGCTTCCGTTCTACCCGTGCGGTATGGTGTGGTCTTCCCTTGTGTCCGTGGCTGTGGAGAAGTGATTTTAGCTGTTTGATGTCGTTAAATGTGAGAGCTTGTGGCGAAGTCATTGAGTATGGCCGTAGTAGTTCTGCTCATGTAGTGTTTTGCGGACTTCACCTGTGCCTGTGACTGATCGTGTTGCCCAATAGCTTTGTGGAAAGCGACGTGGTTTGTGTGGATGTCATCGCAGCGTTTGCCAGCTCCTGGGTGGCCCCTGTGCCAGTTGTTGATGGCGTTGCGCAGTAGCTTTGTGGAAGTTGATGTACCTTGTGTGGATTTCGTTGGCGCTTATGACTGCCTTAATTATAGGTGGTCACGCTGCCTTTTGAAGCGCGTCCGAGCGCGAGAAACTTCACCGAATTTTTTGTAAACAACGTGGACGTCTCGAAATGTTAACTAGAAACTACCAGCTAGAAACTACCAACTAGAAATCAACCAGCAGCAACCAAGTCTGTATTTTGTGGTTTTTCGAGCTTATGCTCATGCGAGCAGCAGAAGGACAAAAGATCCGTTACATAATGTCAGTTCCATAAAATCAGCTTTGCCGCAGTACAGTCATGTTATGCGGTGAAGCATACGTAATGTATTGCGGTAAAGTGTATGAAAAAGTAGGCAGGGACCACTGCGTTACTGGGGCGATTTTCTTGTATTATGATCATGGCCGTGCGCAAACAAGGAAGAGTCACAGTCGAAGCGCATGGCACAAACCTTGCCAATGCTTCAATTGGAAAAAAAAAATAGAAAACGAATTGGAGTGGGTGATGCCAAAAACAAAGCCTTGACTTTTGTATTATCAAAGCAGTTCCGAGAATAGTCAATCATATTCCAAGCTCCTGCATTATTTATGATTGTTTAAAGTATATGCATATATTGTGCACCAGCCTTAGCACCAATTCTAATGTACTTTAATGATGTAAGTTTAATAACACGTGGCAAATATATAATTTGTGCTGTTTATAAGCTGCTGCTTTCATGTGGTAATGTGTACATTGGCTGGAAGAGTTGATGCATCCTCCTTATAGAACTCATTGAAAGGTGAACCACCTGTCAAGCCATCATTGTTCTTGCGGTTGTACACCAGATTTCACAAACATGGGGATAGTTATATAGAAAGAGTAGCTGAGGCTTAACATATCCACATGCATGCACAGGAGTGCGGGAGTCGACCATCTATCTCTCTAACTAAGGTTGAATGTGCATACTTGAGTAACATGTAACACTTCTTGGGTGTCAGGTTTCTTTTATTGTTAGCCTAGTTTGTGTTTTTTCTCCCATTTGTAGGTTTTAGTGTGTGTTGCTGTGTATGTATATAATTGCTTCCAGAGTGGCTTTCTTGTTGCTAATAAATTAGAGAAGGCAGCGTTCTTCATTTTGTGCATCAGACAGCAAGTGAGCATGTTTCAAAGGATGTTGGATTTTGTTGCCATAAGCAACAAAAAGGCATAAGCATATAGACTGCTTGCTAGAGGTACTCTTTATAGCATTAAGGATATTATCATGCTGATAACTCTGTGCACAATAACTAGAAAGATCGCATCATGTCTGACATGTCTTCTTGCCACCATGAAATCTTGTCAGATGCATAACACGGGACATACACCACAGATCTTGGCCAGCCATTCTCATTTGTGGTCTCGACCTCCTACCACTGAGCAGACTGGTCCAAGAGACAAAACATGCAACTTTTATCTGATTAAATGTAGTGCATGTTGCACAAAATTAGATGTCAGGTGTTATTGTTGACACAGATACATATCTGTGAGCCTCATAAACTTATGTCAAAAGAAAGAGAGTAATACCCATGAAATGCACTCTTGGTAGGATGGCAGGACCATTCTCATGCAGAGTTAAATAACCATGCAGCAGTATCATGATATCAAGCTGAACAATAATTCACTCCAAGAATAGGTTTCTTCATGCAACATTGCACTGATAGTCTTGAAATACACTACCCATTGCTAACAGAAGGCCTTCCAAATTATGCATGACAGGAGGGCATATTTTAGGAAGCAAGAATGGAAACGGAGCCGGTTAACTATGAAAGTTGTGAATGCAACTCTGCAGAAGTTAGAAAAATTAACCAAATGGAATAGTTTAAAAGTAAGTGGTTTAGAGACAAAAGGCCATTTTATTCCATGCCAGAAAAGCAAGCATAGGTTGAAATGCTTTCCACATACTTACTTTCAAGGTGCATGTACAGGGTCTGTCCTGAGAGTAGTGTCAGTAAGGCGATTACATTTTATTGTAGCTGCTTATTCCCATACCGCAAGCATATCAACAATTAAAAGTTGCCTTGATTGGCTAGGCAACAAGAAAACTTACCTGTTTATTTCACAAATTCTAAATTGAAACATGTTTTATTACCTCCTTGTAGCTCATTGATATATACGTGTGTGCATGTGTGTGCGTGTGTGTGTTCTGAGGCTGCCTTTTACAGGAATAGTAAAGATTGGTTTGGCAAGTTGGCACCTGTACCTTGAGGTTGTAGTTCATTCTCAATGAGATACAAGGAGGTAATAACATATGTTTCAATTGAGAATTTGTGAAATAAATGGGTAAGTTTTTTTGTTGACAAGCCTGGCCAATCAAGGCAAGTTTTAATTGTTGATATGTTTGCGGTATGGAAATAAGCAGCTACAATAAAATTTACAGGTTGGTTTTGTATGGCTTCAACTAAATATGAGAGTTGTGTTTTTTGTCGGTGTATCCCGGATTGATGAAGCATACTCCAGTTTTGATCTTGCAAGCATATTATACAGTATAAGTTTAAGGGAAGCAGGAGTCCAAGAAAACTTGCAGCACAAAAAGCCATGTGTTCAGTTATTAGCATTAGTCAAAAAGTTGATATGCATTTACACTGAAAGATCACTAGCAAAAAATCTGATAGGGCAACCTAATAAAAATTATATCAGTTTTTTTCTATTTCATTATGAAACGATACAACTGATACACTGATAAAATTACTTTTAGTTCTATTCTGGACGTATTTGTGCTATTCTGCTTGTACCAGTCTATTAGTGTATTCTTTTTATTAGTGTAATAATGTATTCATATTAGTTTGCCAGATCTATAGTCTATCAGTATCTATATGTGTTGTATAGGTGTAATGTGCTTCAAGGAGAAGCAAGCTTCCTCATTTGCCCAAAAAATGAGTCAGAAATAATGCATTTATATTATCACAAAAGACAATACATACAAATCAAATATGAAGCCCAGGATTCAGAAAGGAAGGATTGTTGGAACAACTATACACCATACAACAGCTTAAAAAGAATAAAAATGTGATCACATTTAAAAGAGAAAAAATGTTTACATTGGTTCACAACAAAGTTTAGCCTCTTTAAACAGGAGGTTATTGGCAGTCAAGCCACCGAATTGATTCACACGTACACTATGAAGATTATCAGACTTCACAATCTGGAAAGCTAGTGAATGGAAGTGGTGGGTTCTTCATTATTCATTACCATGCCTTCATGGCTTTTTGCCGGATAAGTATGTCAGACATTCCAGTTTGCTTGTGGAGGGTGTCTATATACTTCTACTGAACACCGTCACTTCAGATGACCATAATGAGATCATCTGATCTTCTCTCGGAGTTCGTTGTGAGAGCAGTCTTTGTATGGATTGGGTGCAATGACATACAATGTACACCAAATCCTGCAGCTTCTTAAAAGTGCGGCTAAACTAGGACCTCATTGGTCGCATTCTTCATTTGTATTTGAAGGCGGAAATGAACTTCTTGTGAAATTGGTACGCGGAGCTAATGATGTTCCTTTACAAATATTGGAATGTTATGTACTTGCTCGAAAGTTACAGGCAGCTAAAGCTAGTTTAAATCTTTCACCAGAAGCAGTGAGTTTTTTTGGTGTACAGGAGAGGAGAGCTGGTCAGCAGACAGTTTTGTTAGGCACTGGAAAGCTGTTCTTGAACATGGATGAAAGTGAAAAACAGGCTGTAGTCCACAACTGTGGCGGTGACTCAACAAGTGTCACTGAATATTACCGAATGGTCATCAACCAACAAACATTCCACTCTCTCCAGTACACTTGAACTATAAAGACTAAAAACAGTGCATTTGTCAGCTTCTCAGGTGCGTTTTCTCTCATTTGTAGAATTCTTACTGGAGCGAATTCTTGTATAATTCTGAAATGCAAGAAACGTGCTTGGGGAAAAGTGCTTGGGGAATTGCATGGTCTGCATGTTGGCAGTAGTGATGCAGCTGCTGATGAACAGTTGCAGTAGCCAAAACATGACAATATTTTACAGGACTTATGCACAGTTTCGGGTCGGTGTCCTTACATGTAGCGAAGGGCTCTACTTAACCACGTGACTGCCTTAAGTGGGTGATCACAGTGAACAAACAGTGCTTCACTAGCAGATGGTGAAGAGGTAAAGCTTCTCAGTCTGTATGCAGAGGCATAGAAAGCAGCTGAATGTTAAGTGAGCAGTTATGCTACTTGATACAACAGCAACATTTTCACACCATGCATCTGTCTTCCTCACTTTTTTTCTCCTTTGACTCAATGTAGCTGGTGCAAGTTAATCCGTTAACTGTGGCGGCATGACTAAGACACTATCTTTTTTCTGAATGAAACAAGCAAACTCTGAAATCTTATTTTAACAGTGTATTACGGTTTGAATCAAAGACTCCAAACACTATATATGAAGCCTGTTCTGATAGACTTCTTTGCTGTCGCGTGCTGAAAGCTACACAGGTTAAACTACTTTTACACATTTCGACGTGCGGTGGTTGAACTAGCACCCAGTGAAGAATTGTGTCTTCTGATTTTGCAATATGTGCACTGATGTTTAGCTGTTTTTGTTCATGAATATGTGGTCTTAAAAATGGTAAATCCATGTTCTTACTTGAATAAATTCTCAGATCTGTACTCACTTTTGCTTAAATAATATTGCTGTATTGTCATGTTCTGATATATTGCTGTAGATCTTGTACCAATAGCGATGCTTGTCCTGTTTCCTTGCTTCCTGTCAGTGTGTCATGCCAGTTTGTTCTTTTTGCACACGCTCACTTGTGTTCTGTCGCATATCACAACACTTTTGGGATGAATGCAAAAGTGCATAGTCTAAAGAAAATAGCTTCATATGAAGTTGTAATATGATAAAAGCATGTGCCAATTAGACCTGGTGTTCTATCCAGCATCTGTGAGCACAAATGGGCATGGTGAAGTTGGTACTTCAGTCGGTGTTCTTCCTCTTATGTGCTTGTTTAAATGTGGCTAAAGTTGCTTGCTTATTCTTTAGATAATGGAGTGTAAAATAAACCCTAGTCATGTTTGTAGTCATGTTGCTTGTGTCTTGTCCTTGTTCCTTTGTGGATGGATGCATTAGCGTTGTCATAATTTTCAAATCAAGTATGCACCAACTAGCCCAGAAAGTAGCTTTAATGAAATCACGTTGGTAGTGTCTAATTAATGGCATTCACAAACTCAGCCTGACATGTTAGAGCTACAGTTAGTATTCACAGTCTTGAAAGTGCTTTGTTTTGCTTTTGTAAATAAACTTTATTACAGCAGTAGGAAGATACCTATGAAGAAAGGAGTCAGACAAGTAGACACAATCTCTGCAATGCTATTCACTGCGTGCTTGGAAGAAGTATTCAAGCTATTAAACTGGGAAGGTTTAGGAGTAGGGATCGACGGCGAACACCTCAGCAACATTCGGTTTGCCGATGACATTGTTCTATTCAGCAACACTGCGGACGAGTTACAACAAATGATTGAGGACCTTAACAGGGAGAGTATAAGAGTGGGGCTGAAGATTAATATGCAGAAGACAAAGATAAGGATAAATAACCGGGCAAAGGAACAAGAGTTCCAGATCGCTAGTCAGCCTCTAGAGTCTGCGAAGGTGCACGTCTACCCAGGTCAACTAATCACATGAAATCCTGACCATGAGAAGGAAATTCACAGAAGAATAAAAATGGGCTGGATCGCATACGGCAGACATTGTGAGCTCCTGACTGGGAGCTTACCATTATCATTGAAAAGGAAAGTATACAATCAGTGCATTTTACGGGTGCTGACATATGGCGCAGAGATTTGGAGACTGACAAAGAAGCTTGAGAACAAGTTAAGGACCATGCAAAGAGTGATGGAACGAATAATGCTAAGTATAACTTTAAGAGACAGAAAGAGAGCAGTTTGGACAAGAGAGCAAACGGGTATAGATGATATTCTAATAGACATTAAGAGAAAAAAATGGCGCTGGGCAGGTCATGTAATGCGCAGATTAGATAACAGTTGGACCATTAGGGTGACAGAATGGGTACCAAGAGAAGGGAAGTGCAGTAGAGGATGGCAGAAGTCTAGATGGTGCACCAAAATTAGGAAATTTGCGGGTGCTAGTTGGAATCGGTTGGCGCAGGACAGAGGTAATTAGAGATCGAAGGGAGAGGCTTTCGTCCTGCAGTGGACATAAATATGATGATGATGATGATGACAGTAATCCTGTTTTGGATATGCATTAAATGTTGCACATCCGTCTCGCAATATTTGTAAATGTAATTTTGTATAAAAGAACTGGAGCACACCTGCTACAAAGATGGACTGATACTTTTCTCATGCAACTTCCCCAATGTAGTTTCACAGGCTAAGTAACGCTGCTGTGCTTTGAAAACGTGTGCTTTAATTTATGTTGAAACATGTTTAGGATAATATATGTGCATACAAGCTGTAAAAAGTTTTGATAATTGCACAGTTTACACGCTTCATTTTTATTTGATACTCTAATATCCCAACTGTGTTTGTTAATCTGTTCACGTGGCAGGCAATGCATTCAGGGTTGTATATTCAGTTCATTTTAAAAACGTCTCTTCAGGTGTGTGGGCACCGGCATGTGTGCTATTTCTAACATGCTTTATCAGTGCCTCAATCAGATTCCTGTATGTCATATGATGATCTCTACCTGGGTTTAAAAGACTGATACATCATGCTATTTGGTCTTGTAGGCAGCACAGTGAGATCTATCTGCTGCCTAGCTGCCAGTCTGGTGAAGAGTTCTATGGGCCAGGGAGGAATATATATCACTCTTAGAAGTACCCATACAACCTATACATATTCCTAAGAGACTTGTAGAAATTTCTATCAGTTTTTTTTGCTAGGGTACTGATATTAGGTTTTAAACTAGTGATGGCACTCCAAAGAGACATTAGTGGAGACATGCCCCACTGGGCACGTGCAGCAGCTAAGCCCAGTGGGGGGGGGGGATATGGACTGGGCGCCGGCTTGCGAGAGCAAGGATGACGTGGCATTGCGGCGGCGCCCTCTCCCCTCACGCAACACCTGGCGCACTAGAGTGATGGCAGATGTACCCTTTCACCCGCTCTGCTCCGTAGAGGCACGCTCGCAATGTGGTCACAACCAATGGGATTTGAGGTTCCATTTCGCTGAGACGACAGACGCTGGCTTTTTTACTCAGTGGGCCATTTGTTTAGTCTGTTTGAACAGAAACGGACCTGCCAGAGTTTGGTTGTTTCGCGACAAAACACACAGTCATCAACAGAAAGTTTAGTTTTCTACGTTAAGTTCTTTGCGAGATCTAAAATGAGAAAAATCAAGGGCCTAAACACTCAGCATTGTGGCATGCCAGAAGTGACAAAAGAGATTTGTGAATTGGAGTTGTTAACATACAAATTCTGTTTAGTCATGAAGAAAGCATTCAGTGAATTTTAGTAATTGCATGTGGATCAATATTAAGTTAGCTTATTCAGGAGAAGGAGGCAGTGGCACAAAGTAGCAGAATTTAAAACACTAGAAGCATCCATTCAACGCAAGAACTAAGTTCAATGGAGGAGATCAAGTTAGTGAACATGACAATATAGTTATGTTTTTCATGCGCGACAAGGTCTTATGGCAACTATGTTGACATTTGTTGTAGAAGTTTTGTGACACAATTTAGGATTATTATGGAGATTGAAATAAATGATGTTAGGGAGGCTTGGCGATTGAGGCCAGCAATTGTTCCGCCCAAGTGTCTCTCATAATATTACTGCGGCAGATCACCACGTGCATTCTGTTCTAGAAGCTGAAAAGGTAATGCTAATCTGTGTAACGCATCTGTCGAATGCCGACAACAGTATGATGCCGATGCGGTGACAACGATTGCATGATCGACGATGGGATGACAATTCTAGAGTCATCACGATTGAGGCATAACGACTTTGGGATGATGAGTGCATGCATGGCAATGACTGCGTATCTACTACACAGCGTGAAGGCGGCAGCATCCAACGGCGTGATATTACAACTAATTTGAAATGACAATGCAATGATGACGACAGATTGAAGACTGTGAATGGTGAACAATGATGCGTCCACTTGGCAACTAAAGAAAAACATATGAGGACAGCTAAGCATGTCTTATCTGAGTTGTGATTGCGAAAGCATTAATGCCCAATTGAACGCCACTGAGCAGTCCTTCGAGTTTTACGCTGCAAGTGATGCACCCTAGAGCTACATTGGGCCCGAGATAGCAAGCAGCAGCAGCCTGCGGTGCCAACACCGCATGCCACCGACGTGCTGCACGACCAGAGACCAGGAAACAGCAGTGGCCACCAAGGTCGGCAGGCACGCGCAGCAGCTAAGCCCAGTGGAGGGGGGAGATACGGACCGGGCGGCGGCTTGCGAGAGCAAGGATGACGTGGCATCGCGGCGATGCCCTCTCCCCTCACGCAACACCTGGTGCACTATAGCGACAGCAGGTGTACCCTTTCACCCGCTCTGTTTCGTCGAGGCGCTCTCGTGACGTGGTCGCAGCCAATGGGATTTGAGGCGCTGTTTCGCTGAGACGACAGACGCCGGCTTTTTTACTCAATGGGCCATTTGACGCTTTCGCATAAATAATCGCTACAGAATAATGATGACGTGGTTATGTTGAGCTCGCGTTCACGCTTCATCTGCACGGACCGCCCTACCTGTGTACTTTTGGTACTGGGGCCAATTCTGTACCATGCAATACACTCAGCCATGGAGCACCCGCAACGATGATGCGATAGGCAAAAAACGCTGTGCTTTAAACATGCACCCATAGAGCGCCCCAATATTGCAACCAGCCGATCCGCGCATAGTGAAGCGTCCGCATGGCCGCGTTTGCCACGTGGCCGTGCTATGCGAGTGTGTGGCTGATATATTAACTAAGTAATCGAAAGACTGGTTCCGAATGCATTTACTAACCAATTTGAGTCCACGGCACTTTTATGTGCTGCTTTGAATAACTGCGTGTGGTACCGCGGTTCCCGCAGTTGCCCAATGCATGTGGCACATACTTTAGCAGCAGCGCTCGGCGTGTTTCGACTAAAGCAATTTCATTTCAATTCTGCTTGCCACTCATGGCGGCTGTAGCTGCTTATGGTTATACAGTACTTTGGTTATAAAGTACAGTAAGTCTAGTTAATAAATGTTATTGGGATGTGAGGTTTTATTATGTTAAATCGAGAACCTTGTCAAATTGAAACCACTTGATTAGATCACGCAACATGCCATAAAATTGATGCAAGGGCCAAAAATGTCGTTTTTGCCTACGTTCACACTTGTTGTAGCAGTTGAGCATGTACTCTGCCTTAACGGAAGAAACGATTAAACATTCTTAAAAGCTATATGTCAGTGATACTAAAATCCCCAGAACTCAATTAGACCTACTATACCCACATTTTTCTTTTTAATTATGACAAATCAGGCAAGATATTAGTTGATTCTAGGTTTTCAGAGCTCATGAATGTGACAGTGAAAGTATTGAATGTCATGTAGTGTAATGCAACGAAAACAAGGACACAAGAAAAAGGAAAACACAGACGTAATTAGGCGCTTGTGTCTGTGTTTCATTTCTTCTTGTGTTCTTGTTTTTGTTGCGCTACACTACATGCCATTCCATGATGATCAACGAACAAGCCCACATTGCCACCCCCGTGTAGAGAACAGGAAATTTCTTTATACACTTAAACCTTGATATAACAAAGTAGGTAAAATCGGCAATTCGCTTCGTTATATAGAAATTTTCTTGTATTGAAATTCGATCTGTTATGCAAATGTCAGTACAGTCGCCGATCGTTTTTGTTGCACGGAAAGGGGCCATGCAATTTTCCGAATTATTGGGCAATAAAAAAAGGCAAGTTTGAATGAGAAAACATCTTATTTTGACGAATATAGGAGTCAGCGATGAATGATACGGTTTCATGCCACGTTGATATCTTTACATCAGCGGTACGAATTGAGTGACGCCATGCTTTCGCGTGCACTCCGCCCCCAAAGCGTCGCCCGGTCGCACTGCGCGACGACGCTATCATGAAAAGCGCCGGCAGCTGGGAGCGAATTCTTCGTCTGCTTCTCGTTCCAACGGGTCATCAAAACTCGAGATTGCGCAACCTTAAATATTAAACGTGCGGGAAAACAGCTTACATGGTGCCACGCCGTCTTGACATGCCCGCTCTTTCCACACGTAGCAGATTACCTCTAGAGCAGGGTGCGCGGCTGCGTATGCACTCAGCCGCGCTTACAGCCGCGCTCAGCCGCGTCTCGGCCAGTCATGGCCGAGACGCGCGCCAACTTACCCCCCCCCCCCACTCCGCCCCCTCGCGCGCGCTTGATCGCGTTACCTCGAGCTCGCTTTCCTTCCCCACTTTGCCATTGCTCGCGTGGGAAGGCCGCACTTATGAAGCCACCATCTTTCTTGTCTCACCCTCGCACACTTTCACTCGCACCTAAAGCACAAGTGCGCGGGGCGCGATAGGATCTGATCGCACTTGGACTTAATTTATACGGAACATGATGCGGCTCCAAGCTGCTGTTCTTGTCGCGCTGCACGCAGTTTGAGAGGTGCGTTTGCAAGCAGCCGCTTGTAATTCAGTCATTTGACTATCTGCGTCCGCGGAAGTTACCATTAATTGTCTCAATTGGCACTCCTCTGCGGCAGAAGCGAAATTTCGTTATATTGAAGTTGCACACAAACACACTTCTTTGTATTGAGGCTCTAAATGCATGGTGTTTTATGGAGAAGAGGTTATGAAAAGTTAAATTCTTCGTTATATCGAGAATTTCGTTATATTGAGGTTTAACTGTATAGAGACTTGAATTTATATACCTTGTTGTGCAGCTCCTTGGGTCATGGTTTCTATGACTATGACTCATATGACTCTGTATCTGTTGCGTAGGAAACCCCTCTCACCCCGTTTACCTACGGTTCTCCTTTTGGAGGAGGCCCCCTTTTGATGCTACCCTTGTTGCACTCTTGGCCCACATCATTTCATAATCGAGGCATCTAAGGCCACAGTTCCTTATGCTATGCAGCTCTGACATCATGCGTACCATACAGAATTGTACGTGAGCCTGAGCCCATGCATAATCATTCTTCTGATCAAATGTTAATTTTTAGACTGACGTCCTTTCCTCTTGCATGACAGTTATCTCTGCTGTATTGTTGCTGCTCTCTCATGTACGTATACCAATTTTTTATTTATTATTTATTTATTTACAGATACTGCCAGCCCTTACACAGGGCTATAGCAGGAGAGGAATACGAACAATTATAAATCACATATTTTGTACATGGAAAATTGTACATTGAAACACAAAAAGGGACAATAAATTAAGATTAATAACACCAAGAGGTAACAGCGTAAACCGCTGAAGATAACAAGGACACAAAGTTAAGTATATTATTTACAAACTAGGATATTTTCAATGCGTTTTGCGAAAAAATAAATTGATGAGGATGAAACGGCTTCTTCCGACAGAGAGTTCCATTCTTTGATAGCTCTTGGAAAAAAGCTGTACTTGAAACAACCGGTATGTATAACAGGGGGACGAATAAACATTGAATGACGATGTCTAGTGGTTTCACTAGAAAGAATTTCAAAAAAGTCTGTATGCTTTATATGAACATGATGATGAATGATTAGGTAAAGATATTTAAGTCTTTCATATCTAGATCTAGCCTGGAATGTCGGTAGGTCTGCCTGTACACAAAGTTGAGAAGGGGAGTCCGTCCGCCGATATTTATTGAATATAAATCTGACTGCCAGACGCTGTATTCGTTCGATTTTTGATATATTTATAGCAGTGTAAGGGTCCCAGACCACCTTAGCATATTCAATTATAGGTCTAACTAATGTTTTATAGGCTAGAAGTGTTGTTTCTTGAGTTGCGAATGGCAAATTTCGCCTCAGACACCAGAGTGCCTTGTTGGCCTTGGCACACACATAATCTATATGGTGGTTCCAGCGAAGATCACTTGTGAAAATCATGCCAAGATACTTATGCTGATCAACTCTTATCAGTTCATGATTATTAATAAAATAAGAATAGTTTAAGAAATTTAACTTTCTAGAGACTGTCATAACTACAGTTTTTAACGGATTTAGCACCATTTGCCATTCATCACACCATTTCTTTATTTTCTGTAAATTTGCTTGTAATTTTGCCTGGTCTCCTACCACATCAATTTTATTGTATATAATGCAGTCATCTGCAAAGAGCCTGATGGAAACGTCTATTTCATTCGGGAGGTCGTTTATAAATAAGAGGAATAAAAGGGGGCCCAAAACACTGCCTTGGGGAACTCCCGACTTAACACATGAAATCTGAGACTTTCGACATATTGCTCACGAGAAAGAAAATAGGATGAGAACCATTGAGTAATAGCAGCATTTTTGAACATAACATCAATTTTTCTTAGTAGTTTAAGGTGAGACACTTTATCAAATGCCTTCGCAAAGTCCATGAAGATCATATCCGCCTGTCCCCGAGAGTTAATAGTTTCTGAAAGATCATGGGCTAATTCGATGAGCTGAGATATTGTGGATAGGCCTTGACGAAAGCCATGTTGGTGGATAGATAACAAATTATATTCATTAATATAAGTTAACAGATGGTTCGAGACGATATGTTCAAGCATCTTTGAACAGGTACTAGTGATTGATATAGGGCGATAATTTGCTAAATTATCAGCACCGCCGCTTTAAGGACAGGAATCACTTTAGCTTGCTTCCACACCTTTGGTAAAAAACCGCTATGAAGTGAAGACCGAAAAATTAATGCAAGATATTTAGAATTCCATTCGGCATAGCGATAAAGAAACTCGTTAGGGATGCCATCGGGTCCAGGGTTTTTCTTTATGTTCAAACGAAGCAAAAGGTTGAGCACACCTTGTTCAGAAATCTCAACGTCAGCAATAGGCGGCCTGTCAGATGGAGTTTCAATACTCGGCATAATCCCGTTGTCTTCTGTGAACACAGATGCTAAATAATCATTGAAACTCTCGGATTCATTGAAACTCTCAATAAATTATCTTAGTCAATTTCTTCTTGAACATTGAGTCCAATCTTTGCCAACTTAAGTGTGTGTTGAATGTTAATTTTTTAAGACCTGTCTTCACAATCTGCCTCCACCTCATCCATTTTAGCATCCTCAATTCAGTCACTTCTCCATCCTGACTTCTAGGTGACTTTATTAAACTTGTTTAGGTTCCATACAGTATTGCTGGTCATGTATTGTCTTATAAGTTTATTAGACAGTGAAAATCTTCAACTTGACTGGAACCTGTGTAACATAAATATCATAATGCATCTTTTCAGTTTTTCCAAACTATGCCAATTCTGCTGATTCTGTGGGCTGTCCAAAATTTCCATGTTGGTGTTTTCAGTTATCATTGAACCAAGGTATCCGTCTTCTCTATGGTTTACCCTCAAGGCTTCCCTTTCATCTACTCTGAGAAATTGGCATGCGGCTACCAGATGTGGGCAGCTTGCCTCACAACACATGCACATGCTCAGCTACTTTCGCCAACCTTTGTGCTAGATGTCAATCAGCATGAGCGAAGCAGTGAGAATGGGGAATTATGAAATTAAGGCAGAGGCTCGAGCATTAAAGGAAGTCATACTTATGAGGTGAGTACATGTGAAGAAAAGTATTCAGAAATGTTGGGAATTTGCAGTTTCCTGTTTATTGGTCTATTAAACTCTCCCTAGCTATTTCAGTTATTTCATCATGTGTTGCAATTTTTAGTTGCAATATGTTTTTCTTAAGTGCTGCCACACTTACTACTAGAAGTTTGAGAACCTATATTTCTTATTCACTTGGTTCATTCATACCTACAAGCAGCAGTCTTTTCACTTTACATCAGCTATTGAATGCAATGCCCAGATATGTTCTCAGTCTACTTCAGTGGGAGTCACTAACACAGTGAATGATCATGAAGCATGTGTGTTCTTAGAAAGTGCCTTCGCGTGATGCAGCTGTAAGTTAAGGTAGGGGATGCTTTGGAAAGCATGTTATGTGGCTTACATGATAATTATTTTATGCCAGAAAGCACACAAACATTCGTGTTTATTTCTGGTGTTCTTCTTCCTTAATTACCTTCTTGATTCAGCGCATATATATGAAGCAAGAGATCCTGGCTTGTTCTTTCTTTACATTAGCAAATTACATTAATCATATAATAGCACACTTTATATAATTGAGCACACTAAAAGTCATTTGGCGAGCAAAACATGTACTTGTCTTTTTGAATATCCCAGCCTAATGTTTTAGTGTGTGCAGTTTGGACCTGATTCTTCAGAAGCACTACATCTGCTTCAAGTATATGAGGTATAATTACTTTTGCTTAAAAATAATCCTAATCTTCCTTGATAGCTGTCCTTTTTTTACTAGACAACATAAGCATGGTGCTTAATTCCAAGGTAAATATGCCTGCTGTAACTGTATGCATCAGTGTTTGACTATTCGTTACCTACTATTCCTATTAGAAAAAATGTATTTGCCAACCTCCAATTATTTGCATTGAAGTAGCGAAGAGTTTGATGGCAGCCTGTCTGGTTTGGTCAAAAGAGGCACGGTAAATAGTTTAAAATTAGATGCCAACCATAAAAATGAAAAATAAGAACTGGTTCAACTGGAGCTTTGTTCACAATCTTTGTGAACAATGCTTTCAAGTGGGAGCCGAAACATCTATCTTGTATGCCCAATCTTCATTTGCTTATTATTATTATTTGAATTCATCTAGCCCTAAAGAGGTGGCAATTTATTTCGAATACTACTCTTTGCATTTTGTTTTCATTGCCGAGTTGTTGTTTTTTAAAGTAACTTCATGCACCACACAAGTACAACTCAAACATTTTCATTCTTTTAAGGACGTCACAACTAGTGGAAGGTATTCTGCACTAACATAATTATTTTGAGATTTCCAGTAAATATGTAGTCCTCATAAAAAGTATCTAAATAATTTTGGCCTAAGCGGTTATACATTAACTATGTAGGCTTCATCAACTTCTGATATCACTTGGTCTTGGCAAACTTGTGAGCTGACAAGTTTGAGCATGCAGTCACTTCCCTCCATATTTGTTTCGATGAAGGCTTGCCCTTTGGTGCTACTCTGGATCCACCCCCGTTTCCTGTGATTACCACTACGGGCTTCAAGGCACACACCCTCAGGAAAACTTTTCATGCACAAACCTGGCTCTTTCACACTTTTACTAAGACAGACATTGAAAGCAAGGATGGCATAGCAGGCATGTTGGTTACAGAAGTACTTTATTAAATAGCTTTGTAGGTATTCATCTAGTGGACATGTCCATATCCTCTTCTGCTGAAGTGCAAAGTAGCTGGGGGAGCATGTCTCCTTCTCATGCATACGCCAGCCCAGCCAATCAGAACTTCAGGAGCGGATGAAATGGACATTTCCACTAGGTGGACACAGAATACATCCCCTGTTCTCTGACCTATCTTTCCACCCTTCTCCATGTATTTTACTCAGTAAACTACTGGTTCAGCATGTTGGTCACCTTAATCAATCTTCCAGTAGCTCAGCACTTAAAAGGTATACAATACAAATAAGGCACTGTAAACCCAAGCAGTTAGGCTGGCGATTGCTGCTGTTATGCACCATACAGGCTCAAGCAATGGCTTCACCGTAGCTTTCTAAGTTAACTTTACTGAACTTTGAATTTAGAGAAAACAGAATATAAAAACAGACTAGCATTTTTTTTATGTGCTTCACCACTCTGCTTTTTTGTGTTACTAAAATAAGTATATTGAACCTAAATGAAGTAAAAAGACAAGGAAACTGTGTTACTAATTTCATTTCACTGTCTTTTTAAAAGTATAGCAAGATTTTTTAATTGCATTACGAGTTGTTACTTATGTTTCGATCTTAATGTTCATTTCTCATGCTCCAAATAGGGCTACAACTGTTCCCTCATCCACAGCTATCAAGGCCTTATGGCAACTTTGGAAGCTCTATGAACTGAGTAAATGCTATGCATTGCATAATTTCTTAATACATTTCCATGGCTGCCTTTAACCTCTATAGTTCCTCATTAAAGCCAGCATCTCTCTTGTGGCCACCTTTAAAGACCTTGTAGTAATGTGTGCCTAACAAAAAAGATGGGTGCTTTGTAGTGCTAGTATGCTCTAAGTAAATCGTTTTATGCAAGAATTGCCGACATAATTGTCTGACAAATACTGCATCATGTTTGCTATTTTGCCTTCTGTTTCAATTTCACTGCATCTATACATTTTACCAGTGCATGAGTAGGGTTCAAGGCTGTTCTTTAAAATGCTCATGAGCACTTATCATGATCAGTTCCCCATATAAGTGGTTTTGCTGAAGAGAATACAGGAATATGAGCAAAATTGACATGGAACCAACATATAGATAAGGTCTGCATAACTGCCTATCAAAAGTTATATTTTCTTAGAAAAAAAAAACTGGAACGTGCATCGCGTAATGTAAAACTTATTGCATACACCGCCTTCATTAGGATGATACTAGAATATTCAGCGTTGTTTGGAGTCCCCATCAAGTGACGCTTAAGAAGAAGTTGGAAAGAGTCTGGCGGCGCGTTTTATTTGTTCGACATACCGAAGGAAGGAATCGGTCACGCTTATGTTACAGCGTTGCAACTTCGATCTTCTTAAGGTACGTAGGAAAAAATATAGGCTGAAGGTGCTTTATCAAATAATGCAGGATCAACTTAAGATTGATAAGCTCAAATATCTACATGCTCCAGGCAAAAGATACCCGCGAACTAACCACGACTACGTCATAAAGCCGGACCATACCAACAGTGATACATATCGATACTCATTTTTCCTGGATGCGATAGAAATGTGGAACCAATTGCCAAACGCTATTGTTAGCCTAAAAGATGTCACCGACTTTGAAAATGCTGCTGAGGCATATTTATGGGAGTTTTCGATGTAGTTTTGAAGTGCCAAGTGATATGTGCGACTTGATATTCATTGTACGTATTTTGATAAATGTCAGAAGTGTGCTGAACAGCATTCAAGTGAACATCTTATTAACTGTGAATTGACAAGTGTTAAGCAACTTTACGTACATTGACATTGTCCATATTTGATTTATGTAATTGTATTGTCCTCTCTGTTATGACCCTCTATGAGAGTTGACAGTATTAATAAATAAATAAATAGACGAGTAATGTGGGTAAGAACACTTCATTGCACACATGTTTTTAGTGAACTGCTGTTATACTGCTAAAATCTGCACATTTAATAGAAGTACACTGCTGTGCTTCATCACTCCATGCTAAGTGCAAGTATCCTGTACCAGGAAGTCAAGCCAAGACGTGGGATGTTCAGTCTGTGAAAATAAAAACGAGTTTGAAACATTAACGTGAAAAAACTAAAGCACACTCAAGAAAATAAACACAGCACAGGAACATATCCAATGAATCAGAATTACCTTTGAGAGCAAACATATAGTTTCTATGGCACAGTGAAGAAACCTTATTCCTCCGGCTTTTTTTGTGCGCGAGAAAATATGAAAGTGCATGCGTTCTCCCCATATTGTGTATCTGTCACCTTTTCACACACAACAAAGATGTTGTCTCATTGTGCCCAACTGTCTTTGCATATCCATTTCTCTGCTCTCATACCATGATACCTACAGTTAAAGGCTGTAGCAATGCTTAGCTTGAATGAACCAACACAAGCTACATGCACTGTGCTGTTGAACATGGCACTGTAAGTTAGATTCATGCACAGTGCATAAACATTTGATTGTGATTGTAGGCGAGATAAATAAAAAGAAGGTATGTAAATAAGAATATTCCCTAATAAGCTGTGCAGAAGTGCTCTCTCGTTTGGACAGAAGCCGAGCACAGCTGCAGTGAACAAGAAGCCAACTTATACAGCATTTAAAATCTAGGTTCTAAATGTGCTACAGATTTTTCCGAATTCACGGTCGAAAATCTAGGTGGTAAAGGTGACAAACATTTAAACAGGTCTCTATTCGGACTGGTAATGCTATGTGTCCCCTAGTTTGATAAAATATGCCATATCACTGGTCTCCCAAGCTACGGCTGCTGTCCAGTTGCAAGTGCAAATCACTCAATTATGTCTAGGGCACGTTTGAGCAAAAGGCAGCCAAGATTACTGTGCCATTGAGATCTATTTCCTGACATCTGATTTCTTCTCAGAAAGCTACCTGTCAAAAAAAACCTTCACAACAACATAACCCAAACCTTTCTTGAGTAAAGCCATCACACTGGTCCTTGAACACTAATTACACAGTGGCTCTTTGTGATGTAATGTTATGTACGTCAGCACCTAACGAAGTACAGGAAAATTTAATAATGGCAGCGTGACAGGTACACAAAAAAGTAAAGGGATAAAACATCACACAGGCTGCCATCAGTGTTCATATCTCCATTTCAATGTGGATGTTTTTAGCAGTGAATACATGTTCTCATTAAAGTGAGTGATATTATTACAAAAGCGAAGGGCAAGGGTCTTTACATTCTAAACTGACAAATGTGCTTTATTACGATTCACCGCAATACAGGAGGTGTTTTGCAGTGAACCATCACATAAGGTTTTGGCTAACTACGGCGGGCGTGTCCTGCAGCGGGGCCTCTTGTGTATTGCGGTAAAGCGTATTATTGTGACAAGAGCTAACCTGGCACGTATGGCTTTAGCCAACAAAAGTTCTCAAGACATCATGCATCCTGCCATGAGAGTAGAACATTAGGTTAGTCGCTGACAGAAACCATACATTCCAGATTCACGTACATCTTTCCCAATATCGACATGCTTCACCGCAACACACAAATATGTTGCGATGATAACGGTGGTCGAACAGGCTGGTGCAAATGTTTCGACAGGGGAGCGTGCCTTCATCAGGGCAACTGCTTTCCTTGGCAGTTTTCATATACGCGAGTCCCCCCAACTCCCAACAGGGGAGATTTACCTGGACCTTTGCCAAGAGACGTACCGACAAGCGTTTGGTAGTGGCTGGTAGAGATGCATGAGTCTAAAAAGCGTTGCGAAATTCGGTTCCGTAAGGTTAGCTTCACCGCAATACAAATATGTTAAGCGGTTAGACATACAAAATATGTTGCGGTGAATCATAGCAAGGGTACCTGGCCTTTGATGCAAAGCAACTTCCCAAGAGGCACGGTAATCCCGTGGCTAGTTATGCAGTTCCCCGCATGCGAGTGAGTTCCCTGTGTTCGGCGGTTTCCCAGTGACATACAAAATTACATTGATTGACTGTGTTGTAAATGGGCGACGGCACTATATGCTGATGCAAAAGCGTCGTTTCGCTTTCGAAAACTGCGCTCGGCTAAAGAGAACAACCTTGACTCGCATATGACCAAAGCAGTTGAACAGGAAACTACGAAATTACGTAGCTATTATGGAAGAAATCAACAGCTCAGAAAAAAATGGCCGTGTAAACATTAACTGGCTTACGAGGTCGACAAACCAACGGTTCAAAGCATCACAGCCACGTCCGAAATAGCGCTGAAGGCCGGCCAGTACACTTAGGCGCCTCGGCGCGCGTAATGTAACAGGAGACGGCAGGTGCACGAGTGCATCATTAAGGAACACATATTATTTATGTCGGTGAAAGCGGTCACTCTTCAGTTCTGACATGCTTCAGCGCGTAACACTAGTATACTGCGGCGAAGCTGACTTCAGGACGCCGACTTCTTCAACTCATCTAGCGAGGCAGGTCCGTTTATCACGCTTGGCAACGTTTGACATTTTCTGCCTTAATTTCGTTTGTTCTTTTTAATTTTCTTATCACAGTGACCCTGTATCACGCAGTAGCAGAGCTAGTGCCGCGTCTTAACTGCGTTAGGAAAGGCAAGCGTGTATGCAGCAGGGACGGCAGCATTGGCTCTTGTTTGGAAACTTCAAGAGACGCTCTTCCGCGCAGCGATGTCATTTGTATTATTACAAGAATGCAGGTGATGATTAAATGAGCCGCAGCAAAGCTGTGAAAAAGCAGTAGTAATGCTGTTCTAAGATCCTCTCGCTCGAGCGAGATGGTCTTAAAAGAAAGCGCGATGTAACGCGATCTGACGGAACAGCTCGTCATGCCACGGCCCATTCCACATGCCAGCTGCAATTCGACGCGGCCAGGAGGCAAAATATGCGCACAAGGTACCTAATGGTAACGCATCAAACTGCTCACAGCCCCAATCCTTTATTACACGCATATAGCGTGGAAAGATGAATTACTCACGCTCTAAGTGGGCACGGAATACGGACCGTTTCGCAGCGCCGCCGGCTCCGTAAGACGGCCGCCATGAAAATGAGCGGATGTGACATCATGGGTTATAGCGGACGTGACGTCATGGGTGAACGTAGACATTTCGGGCACCTTTCGTCTGCTGTGCCCCGGGCACAGCAGACACGGCCATAGAAATATACCTGCGTAGCATGGGAGCTTCAATGGTACATCTCAGCTTTTTTGGTTATCCCCAGCTGTTCTTTATATTTCCGCGTAATAACTCTTTCTTGTACCCAATACAATACCGAATAGGGATCGTATAGAAGCTCAGAGGCTGCACCTGTCATTCACATGGACAGGTAAGCTAGCTGTTCGCGACCACTTTCAACTCATCTGGGACGTACATAATTTTTTTGTGTAATTTATGCATCCTTAGGCATCATTTTTCACGCCGCCTGAAGTTCTCGCTGAAAGTACGCTTTAAATGCACTGCACGCTTTAAATTGACACCCATCTGTAACGTGTTTGAGCCGTTATTTATAGCCCATATTTTGCGGACTACGATTTTAAACTCATGCGCACTACCGCCCGTTTGTTCTGTTGCGCTCGCGATATCAATGTTTTTAGATCCAGAAGGCTGCTTCCGCATGAAAAAAGAGACTAGCCGTGTTAGATTGTACACATGGAAAGCGAACGCTGCGACACGTTCTTTATATTGGCCGACTGTTGCAAGCGGTGGCATCATTGCCGTCGTCGAAGTGTATATACAGGCAGACTATAATAGAGACATACGTATTTACAGTGCCAAATGAACAATTTGGTGTTTCGTCCCTTGGCGCTCTCCTGCTCGGCCTGACAGGCAGGTGTCACGCAGTGCGTTGCACTGAAAGCGCATGAGCATACCGCGAAATCTACGCGAGCGTTTTTATAGACAAATGCTCGAAGATTTCTATCACCAGCTGCCACTTGAAAGTGCGTTTAGCTAGCAAGCCAGCAGTAGTGTCTGCGCTTTCAAGCAGACACTTGATCATACGAAGATAATGAGACAAAGTGTAAACACATGAATGACAGATTCAATATTTCTTGACACTCGTAAATCTTCAAACCTGCCAGTTGTTCGTTAGTGCGTGAAAAAGTGGAATTTTGTGATGTTTAAAAGCAGACATTGGTTCATCCAAACGTGGCTTTGCCTAGGCCGTCGCATTGTATGAATGAATTATCAAATGCATGGGCATTGGAGCCATGAGATAATGTAGCTGAAAAATGCACCTTTGTTCTCTTTTCACTTTGCCTCATGGTATTCTGTCTCAAGTTTAGCTATTGTCAAAGCAGCAATTTCGACTGACACAGCAACGCTCATCTGAATGGCATCTGTCAATGTCGTAAGTTGTCATTGCTCCTTTCAGCACATATGTTACATGGTCTTTGACATCTTCAGTACGACCTAAATGTGTTTCACAGTGTGATTGCCTCAGTGCATATAGAAGCAACGAAGTGATCCCAAATACTTTTGCAGAATAACTGAAATGTGGGCAAGTTCATTCGGATTCATGATTATGGCAGATTTGAACCCAACACTGTGTAACACTACTACACAGACTGGCGTTTCGGGTAGTCGAGACAAGATTCTTATTAAAACCTCGTTGAGATTTGACAAACTGTTAGCTAGGTGGGATAAAGTAATTGTGATTCAGAATGGTAGCCTCAACATTGAGCGCAAGGCAAGAGGTGAATTTTTTATGGTGATCATTTTCTACAAGCATGCACATTAGCGTTACAGTAGTACGAGCATCTTTGTAGCACATCCTTCCCTGTATAAAAAGGGTCATGTTGCTTACTGCTCAGCTGATGTTATGCATTGTCCACTTCTATGGTGTTGATGCCCAGGATCTCTACAAAACGGAACCTCTTTGCTACAGTCGTGTGGCTGCTTGTGTTCTTCTCCCCTAGCCAGAGGCATGAAGGGGGGTTCACGGTCACTGACCAAGTCTCATGTATAACCCGACGTCTCGGAACTACACACGGGTTCCTCGTTCACTGAGTTGGACAGGAAATCGTCATCACCTATGTAGCCAGCATGTGACGTAATGAACATGCGTAAATGGCAGGCATAGTCCCTGGTGTCTGGTTCATCGTAGCTGACGTCAATTGAACGATTAGCGATTCTAGCAGCCGCCAGGATGACATGTTCTTTTCTTTGGCAACAACAGTGGCATTGTCCCAGTCAATCTTGTGACTATGTTCCTGCGCATGCTCGGCAAATAATAGTCGTGTGACTATTATTTCTTAGATCACGTTTTTTTTTCGTTTCCATGCCTGACAGGCCAAACTTTCATCGAATCCTTGATTATGCAGCCAGAGGCAGTGGCACTCATGTCCTGTTTGAGATGACTGGTCTTTTTGTCCGTGTCTATCCACTATCACCTGGGCTTATCTCCTGGCTGCTGAAGTGTGCCTGCATTTTCCAGGTCAACTACTCGGACATTAATGTCTGGATACAAATTGGGTAGATCTTGTATGCCATGCCCAACATCAGAGTAAGTTTTCTGTTTCTGCCAGCACTTTTGCTCATGCACTTTCATTTTCCTCTGGTCCGGGAGTTGTGGAAAGAAGCTGTCTGCAGTAGCTCGAAGTGTAGTCCTAAGCCTTTGGCTCGTAAGCATTTGCACTAGCGAGGAGCTATTTTTCAGAAGGCTCAGTCTATAATCGTGTGTCTTGTAGGCATCACCTGACGTCTCAAGGGAGTTGTTGGATAAGCTTACGGTGGCTTCTGTGAGATCATTGAGCTGTTGGTAGCGTGGACTGCACGCCATTTGTTGGAATTCTTATGAATTCTGCAAACAGTGAGCTGCGCCCTTTTGCAAGCTACAGTTTGTTGCGGTTCACGACCACTACACTATTGCACGCCTTGTGAAAACAAAGAGGCATTGAGTCGCAACCACAGGTCCTGTCAAACTAGCCAGTACTAGCTCAGGATACCCTTACTAGTATTTTGTGACGATGAGCCACCACACCCATCCAATAGAAAACATGTCCATAGTGAACTTCTGTAACAGCTTTTCTCAGAATCCCAATTGCAGGAGTGTCACCCTTATCTTAGCCCTGTGGTGCTAGCATGTACGACATGACTTGAAGACATTTGCTGTTTGTATGTATTTATGATGCAGTACTTTGTCGTCTTGCTAGGCATTTATTGATTCCAAAGTGGCCTTCAAGTGAGAAGTGCTGGGTGGGTAAGCTCCTGTAGCTTCTTGGGCGCGATGGTTTTATTGCCAAAATATCAACATGTCTTGGACTACATTGTCCTTGTAAAGCCAGAATTCTTTCAGAGTTTGCAACACCTTGTCCAGCTCTTTCGAGTGAAAATGCAAAGTTGGCAGCAGCATTAATCTAGCACTTGTTCTTTCTTCAGTTCTTGTAAAGAAGGTGGGGAGAGGCAGCATGCCAAGCCTTCAATCTTGGTAGGCCCTTGTGGTCCCTGTTATTCTCCTTCACATGAGAACTTCACAGTGTATCAGCTGCGGGAAAGTCTTTGCCTAAGATGTACATTATGCCTCATAATGCATCAATCATGTGCACACTTTATAAATTGGGAAACAGATTGTTGCCCCATTTATAGAATTTATCTCAAGCTTGCAAGGAAGAAAGCACTTCTTTCTATATCTGGGCATAGCCAGGCATTCTGTCTCTGCTAAATATATTGAGGCGCATCTAGTAACATGTTGCCCATCGTCTTGCTTTTGGCTGAGCACTGCAACTACACCACAGCACAAAGCATCAGCTGTGATTAGCAGCTGGTCTCTCATTTTGAGGAGCACCAGCCAAGCACTGGATCTGAAGAAAGTATTTCTTTCCATATTGAGAATTCTGGAACCTGTGTGGGTTCCAGACAAACCATGCTTTGAAAACAGCATGCTGGACAATGGGTGTAGTGTTTGCCATGCTAGGAGCGAATAAACCTAGATAGGTGGTCATGCCCATTAGCAGCAGTAGTTCTGGAGGATGGTCTTGGCATGTCTGTGACAGCTTTGAGCTTGTTTTCGTTCATGTGCCCCAAGTAGGATATTATTGCGATGCCAAACTTACATTTCTCTTTGTGGATGGCAGCTCTTGCACAGTGGGTGCCCTCAAATGTACTGCAGAGTTCGTTGTGTTGCTGTTTAGTTGAGCACCAACTGATAACCTCGACCATATGGCAAGCAACACATATAAGTTCTGGATGAATATCATTCATATACCATTGTGTTTGATCTGGGGCACACCAGATACCAAATCGCATGAGCAGTTAAAGCGAAACCAACGGAACGGTGCTGTAAAGGTGGTCAAGAACTTTCTGTAATTTCTTAGGGATTTGCCAAAACCCTGAATTTGGGCATCAATTTTTCATACACCAAGCTGTGACTCGTAGTATCTGAAGGGTATGCTCTACTGCAAGGAATTGGATATGATGCTCATAGGGCTTGCTTGTTCAGTTTTTGTGTAATCCATAAAAGTGTGGAGTGCTCCTGATGGCTTCGTCACCACTACCATAAGCGTGCACCAAGGAGTTGGCTCTGTCATAGCTGTCGTAAAATCAGTCTTAAACCTGGAGAAGTTTGGCTTTCGTCTTCTATAAAGGTAGCCATACAAAACGGTGAAATATTAGTGCACAGGACACAGGCTCCAGTTTCAACATTGTCATGCAAGCTGCACAAAGTATTTGAGGATGCGGCTTTGAATCTGCAAAACCATTAACATTCTCAATCTGTCTAAGCACTCGACTTCAGCTTCACAATCACCTCTGTGACCTATTTAGCGAATTTATTTGGAAATAGCAGCATTCTGCCTGATGCACGAGATGGAAGATTATGTTGTGCTAGTCGCCTTACACACTGACCACAGTAACTTGGAGGTCACCACCTTCTCGAAATGTCACGAACCACATTGTTTTCAGGGTGAGACAAGAAATCGTGTCTAATTATCATCTGTGACAAAAAGAAATAACTGATGCCTGTGGCAAGGTGCCATTCAAGTGGTTGAGTTCCTCCAGGAGGTAGGGGGTGATATGAGTGAGAACCCTCAAAAGCCAATTATGGCCTTAGCCAAGCAGCCCCAGGTGACATAGTAAAGCTTTTTGGGCACAATGTCATTAGGCACCACCCTATATAATTTATTTGCTTCCACAACATCTGCATGGCTCACGAGTGTCCGGTGGTAAATTTCTGAAGCCACATCAACCTCGATGTAGCATCCCTAATTCCAAATACTTCAATCTGCATGCCACTATGTATAGTGGGGGTTACTGGGAAGGAGACTTAACGAACAGCTACACATAGATAAAAACTCCCTAAAGGCTGTTATTGTGGAAGCACTGCCCAACATCAACACACGCTATATGATACAAGAATGTTGCTGCTATCAAAGATGAATTCAGTCAGTAATTGAGGATGAAGATCGTTTTACTCAATAGCCTTATAAAAAATGGTAAAAGAAAGCTAATAAATTTGGAACTCATGTTTCGAATCTTGTCTGAAAAAAAAATCATTAGTATGTCTTCAAATATCTCACGCAGCCGGTAATCCTGTTCTACTTCTTCATGACCTTCAGGTATGCTAGAGAAGTCTTTCTCATCATTGGGCTAAAAAATGTAGTTGAGCAAAAGGAGTAGACCTAGGTGGCTGACAGGATGGCTCTTCTTTAAGTGCTATGCGTAGAAGAAAAAAGCATGCAAACATCTTCAACACTGTAATGGGCACTAACTGTTAGGGATGAAACATGAAAAACCCTAAGGAAAACATTTAGGTTTGGTGGATATGTAGAAAATACACAGAAACTAAAGACAGTGAAGGACAACGAAAAATGTTTGTGTAAGCTTCTTCACCAATGCGTTTGTTGCCTGTAGACAACACCAAGCAGAACTCGGAAAGCGACCTTCACCCCAAGTCGACGTCAATTCTGCGTGCAATTTGTGCATATTGACACAAAGGTGTGGGGCTCCTGCATTGCAGAACAGCGCGCGCAAAGGTCGGTGCCACGAAAGATGATGAAGCTGCACGCTCTTGTTCTGCCCCGTCATTAAAGAGAAGCATACATTTTGCAAGACTCCGTCTCCAATCTACGTTACATTTTTTTGGTGGAGGTGTGGGGTACGTGCTACCACTCCCAGATCGAACACCGTCTACAAGCCCAGTACGAAGTCCGGTCGAGTTGACTCCTGTGCAGGTACGGAAAGCTGCCGACTTCAAGGACTGCCGCCTGAGCACGAGCCTCTACGCAATCAAGTCAGATGGATGAATACGTTGGTTCCATCTTCTTTCTCTACCGCCCCGACCGAGGTCGTCCTGAACCAGCCGCGAATCCCCACGTCCTTCCATGGGGACACCTTTGAGGATGTAGAGGACTGGCTCGATCACCTTGAGCGTGTCGCAGAATTCAACGGTTGGACTACAGAGCGCAAGCTACGCAACGCCTACTTTGCCCTCAAGGACTATGCACGGACCTAGATTGAGAACCATGAGGCAGGGCCCTAGACATGGGACGAATTCCGACGGCAGCTAATCGGCACATACGCCAGCCTCGATCGCAAGGAGTGAGCTGAATCTGCAATTCAGGCGAGAGTACAGAGGCCGAACGAAAGCGTCGCAATATTTCTCAAAGATATGTGCCGACTTTTCCGACGCGCGGATCCGTCCATGCCGGAAGAAAAGAAGCTAAGGAATTTGATGCGCAGTGTCGAGCAAGAGTTATTCGGTGCCCTAATACGCAACCCACCAAATATTGTTGCAGAGTTTCTCGCGGAAGCCGTATCGATGGAAAAGGCACTGCAGCAGCGAACAAGGCAGAACCGCGACGTGTCGACCCTATCGCGTGACTCTCTCGCTATATCCCTGGACAATATCAGTGCCTTGTGGGAGCTCATTAGGCTTATCGTTCGGGAAGAGCTTCAAAAGCTTCAGGTGGCTCCAGCATCAGTACAGCGACCTGCTCTGGCTGAGGTCGTCCGGGAGGAAATCAGGCAGGCAGTCCAAGTCCCAGAGCGAAGTGAGACACCACAGCACAAGGTACGGAAGCCACAACCTCGCATGTCGTATACGGAAGCTGCACGAAGTTCGTTGTCCCCGATTTTTCGCGATGTGAGCGACGTCCTGAACCTTCTTGGTGTGCGCGCCGTTGAACAAGCCACTCGCCTCATTGCACGCCATTCATGGCTGAAACACACCCACCTCGCAAGAGCGACGTGTGGCGCTCCGCAGACCGGAGGCCCTTGTGTTTTCATTGCGGTGAAGCCGATCACCTCTACAGGGCGTGTCCCTACCAACGAGCTGGGCTCCGTGAATTTTCACTGAATGCGCCGTGCTCGCGCAATGGTGAATGCGCCCTGGAGATTGAAGCATACCTCGCGGATGCCTGGACCTCGTTTGCCCCACGATTCCGTGAACCCCGGTCACCGTCACCCGCCCGAAACAGGTCTTCCAGCCCCTATTCGAGCTGAGAGCAACAAGACGTCGCTCACTCAGCCCAGCCTCCCGGGAAAACTGAGTCCAGCGACCTGCGGAGGTGAGGTCGCTGACGTTGCGAACGCTGAAGATCCTCCACTAAGACGACCGCAAGATGACGTAACTGAGACGCAAAGAAAGCAGTGTAGTTCGGTGTCAGTATCTTGCGACGTACCAGTTACCATAGATGACCACGAAGTCACGGCGTAATCGACACGGGTGCGGACACGTCTGTTGTGAGCCAGAATCTCGCGCGTATACTGAACAAAATTTCAACGCAATGTACTGAAACTCAGATTCGTACTGCAGGAGGGCATCTCATAACTCGAATGGGCCGGTGCACGGCACGAGTCAACATTCGGGGCTTCACGTACATCGGCGAATTCGTCAATCTTCCTGAATGTTCAAAGGACCTTATACTAGGCATGGATTTCCTTCAGGCAGACGGTGCCATTATCGACCTGCAAGAGTCTAGAGTCAGCTTCACTACTACGCAAGCCATAGTGAACAGTAATGACAACGACCGTGACATCGCGCTTCGCGTAACTGACGATCACATCATGTTGCCACCCAAGAGTAGCGTGCTTACCCTTGTCCAATGCGACATGGAGGACGCCGCCGAAGGAATTGCTGAGGCAAACATGCCTCTGCTTCTTGAGCACCACATTTGTATAGCCAGAGGGCTTCTTCAGGTGCAAAACAAATGTTCAGTTGTTTTACTAACAAACTTTAGCAACGAGTATCGGCATGTACCGCGAGGAACGACATGGCTGAACTGAGCTCATTTCTTCACGAAATCACTAACGTTACTGACATTGCCACATTGGAAACCGCATCGTCTCAGCAATCTGGGTTCCCCAGCCTAAAAGAACGGATTCACGTTAACGCCGCTCTGCCAGACCATCAGAAAGACCGTCTACTGAGTCTCGCGAATGAATTTGTGGACTGTTTTTCAACGTCATCCAAAGTGCGGTGCAAGTCCATCACAAAGCACCGCATTATTACTGACGAGTCTGCACGTCCTGTCCATCAGCATCCTTACAGAGGGTCTCCAGTGGAAAGGGAAGCGATCAAGCATCAGGTAAAAGAGATGCTCCAAGACGACGTGATCCAGCCATCCACAAGCCCGTGGGCCTCCCCTGTAGTGTTAGAAAGAAAGACAACACACTATGCTTCTGTGGAGATTACAGAAAGTTGAACCGTGTCACCAAGCGTGATGTTTATTCATTGCCACACATCGACGACGCATTGGATCGTCTACAACATGCCAAGTTTTTTTCTTCGTTGGATCTAAAATCAGGATATTGGCAAATCGAAGTTGATGAACAGGGTCGTGAAAAAACAGCATTTGTGACACCTGATGGGCTTTATAAGTTCAAAGTTCTCCCTTTCGGTCTCTGTTCCGCACCTGCCACCTTTCAGCGGACGATGGATACCGTGCTTGCTGAACTCAAATGGCAAACCTGCCTCGTATACTTGGACGATGTCATTGTGTTCTCGAGCACGTTTGACGAACATTTCGCATTACTCGTGGGTGTCCTCACTGCGATCCATACTGCCGGCCTCACCATCAAGCCTGAAAAATGCTACTTCGGCTTCCAAGAGCTCAAATTTTTTGGCCATGTCGTTGGTCCTCAAGGCGTCCAACCAGACCCCGACAAGTTAGCTGCCGTCGCTGAGTTTTCACCACCCACAGACAAGAAGGCTGTCCAACGCTTCCTTAGTTTGTGCGCATATTATGGGCGCTTCGTCAAGGGCTTCTCGAGAATTGCTGAGCCTCTGACAGGGCTTACATGCGATGATGTGCCTTTCATTTGGGCGGACGAGCAGCAGCAGTCGTTCAATGAATTGCGCAAACATTTGCAAGAGGCCCCGATACTTGCTCATTTCAACAGACGCTGACACTGAAATTCATACTGATGCCAGCAATGCGAGTCTCGGCGCTTGTGCAGTGGCAAGCTGGTGCGGAACGCCCGTTGCTTATGCAAGCCGCAGTCTCACCAAGGCTGAGAAAAACTACTCAACCACATGAAAAAGAATGCTTAGCGGTTGTGTGGGCAATTGGTAAATTCCGACCCTACTTGTACGGTAGACCCTTTAACGCTGTCAGCGATCAACCACGCCCTGTGCTGGCTTGCCAACCTCAAGGATCCTTCAGGCAAACTAGCCCATTGGAGCCTTCGCTTACAAGAGTATGATATTACAGTTGTCTACCGATCTGACAGGAAGCACAGTGACGCTGACTGTTTGTCCTGTGCACCACTCCCTACGACCTCATTGGACGCTGACCATGACTTGCCATTTGTCGCCGCATTAGTTATCGACGCCATAAAGATGGCTGAGCACCAGCGCACTGACGCTGAGCTGCTGCTGCGGATCGAACACCTCCAAGGAGTTGAAGGTGTTTTACCCTGCTTGCTCATGCGCGGCTTATCATCATACTACTTGCACAACAACGTCCTTTACAGGAAAAATGGCGGAAGCGGCCCCAATACGTACTTCCTTGTCGTGCCATCGGCGCTACGCCACGACATTTTGCGAGCCTGCCATCATGAGCCATGCGTGGGACATCTGGGATTCGCCAAGACTTTAGGCAAGGATACGACAGAAGTATTACTGGCGCCGGCTTTATTCTTCTGTGCAACAGTACATGAAGACCTGCCATGATTGTCAGCGCCGCAAGAAAGCACCAGTTAAACCGACTGGCTTTCTCCATCCTGTGGACCTTCCTCAAGCACCGTTCCAACAAATAGGAATGGATCTACTTGGGCCATTCCCAGTGACCTCTTCGCGCAACACATGGATAGTCGTCGCTACCGACTACTTAACCTGGTACGCCGAAACCGAAGCTATTTCGCAAGTAAATTTATATGAAGTGGCCAAGTTCTTTGCACGCCACATCGTCCTACGACATGGTGCACCGTCTGTTCTCATCATTGACCGCGGTACAGCATTTACAGTGGAACTTATGCAGGATGTTCTCCAGCTGATGCATAGATCTCACCGCAAGAACACTGCATATCACCCTCAAACCAATGGATTAATGGAACGTCTGAACAGAACACTGGCTGATATGCTCTCCACGCATGTCGACGTAGAGCACAAGACGTGGGACGCGATCTTACCCTATGTGAATTTCGGGTATAACGCTGCTGTACAGGAGACTACACAGTTTACGCTGTTCGAACTTGTATATGGGTGCCACGTCAGGTCAACACTTGACGCCATGCTACCTATGGCTGATAATAGCCCGACCAGCGAACACGTAGAAGAGTTCGTACAAAGAGCCGAAGAGGCACGCCAGCTTGCTTGGCATCGTATCCGGAGCCAACAGCATACCGCCACCCTTCGATACAACCAGGGTCGACGCGACATCCATTACAATACCGGCGGCTGCGTGTGGGTCTGCACGCCCGTCCGCCACTGTGGACTCTTCGAAAAGTTGATCCGCCGGTATTTTGGTCCCTACAAGGTTACACGCCGCCTCAGTGACGTGACCTACGAAGTGGTCCCCTGTAGTTCTGAACCCAGTTCACTCCGTCGTCGTCCTCCCGCTGAAGCTGTTCGTGTAGTGCGCATGAAACCATACTATGCGCATACCTGAATGCTGAGATGCACCTGAGGAGCTCCATTTCTTATGTAGCTGAAAGAAATTTTTGACGCAACCGAGACGGTCGCTCTTCTGATGGGAGGCAATTGACACAAAGATGTGGAGCTCCCGCACCGCAGGACGGCGCGCGCAAAGGTCGGTGCCACTAAAGACGATGAAGTGCGTAAGCTGCACGCTCTTGTTCTGGCCCGCCGTTAAAGAGAAGCGTATATTTTGCAAGACTGTGTCTCCAATCTACGTTACAATGTAGTCGTTGTCGGGTGTACAATTAAGCTTTATATTGCATGTTTTACACATTACTCATCTGATGCCTTAGCAGCGAAGGTTTTTCCTCTGCCTTTATTGTAAAAAAATTTTTGGCCAGTGCCCACGTGCATCTGCTTTTTTTTTTGGTGCATGGCACATGTGCTGTTGGCCTGGAACTGATTCACAATAGTATTACCAGCCATAGCGTTCAGGGCCCCGTGTCGCTGAAAATCCAGCAGTGGTGTTGGTGACCTTTTCCATATGAGAAAATTAATCCCGAACCATGCATCCCGATTCATGCAGGCCTTCCACGTGGCATATAGGCGTTACTGAACTAATTAAAATTCTCAAAGTAGGATGTGTCAAAAATTCATACAGTGTGACTTGCACACAACTTTGAGACATGATAGCGTTGGATTGTAATTTGAATATGCGAGAAAACATAATTCTGTTGCGCGGAAACTCAAACACAAACCCCTTCCCCAGCTGCCATTTCAGGTCTGTCTTAGGAGTGGCACGCTCCATAAAGCTCGCCTTCGTTTGCCACCAGCATTTCCAGGGAAACATTACAGAAGCATAAGCTGCAGCTGCCCGGAAGCGTGAGAAGCAGCCAGGGCTCTTTTAGTGCTATCGTGTTCCACTCTTAAAGGCGCAGCTTAAGTGTCCTCCAACCTTTTTTTTTTCGCTGTTTGGGGACTGCCTTCTTGAAAGTGTTGCTTCGTTTCCTTTCTACTGTAGGGCGAATGCAATATCTGCTTTGAACAACAGCAAAGCCACGTTTTGATTGCACTTGATGCTGGCCGCACTGGCGCGGCATCTCTCCTGAACACTATCCAACAGTTCACTATGATGTTATCACTGAAATAGAATACACAGGACACCTTCGTGTACCACTTGGGCTCGGTGGCTGCGCCACGACACTGTCGTCTAACCCACTGGTTTTCGCCATGCAGATGATCGCCGCTGCCCTTTCGCACGTGCTGCTGCCCGCACTGGCGGCTGCTTGTTCCCGGACCCCCTCGGAGCATGCGCCATTTTGTGACCGGTTTTTGAATCAGCGAGGCGCCGCACATGACTGCGCCTTTCCGGTTACCTACGTACTGCCAGCGCAGCAATGGATGCTCGATTCATCGTGGGTTCCTGCATCGACATCGACGCTCTCCAGCTCGTCTACTATAAAAGACAGCCTACCACTGCGGCCCCCCTGTGGGCTCGGTGGCTGCGCCACGACACTGTCGTCTAACCCACTGGTTTTCGCCATGCAGATGATCGCCGCTGCCCTTTCGCACGTGCTGCTGCCCGCACTGGCGGCTGCTTGTTCCCGGACCCCCTCGGAGCATGCGCCATTTTGTGACCGGTTTTTGAATCAGCGAGGCGCCGCACATGACTGCGCCTTTCCGGTTACCTACGTACTGCCAGCGCAGCAATGGATGCTCGATTCATCGTGGGTTCCTGCATCGACATCGACGCTCTCCAGCTCGTCTACTATAAAAGACAGCCTACCACTGCGGCCCCCCTGTGGGCTCGGTGGCTGCGCCACGACACTGTCGTCTAACCCACTGGTTTTCGCCATGCAGGTTGGTACAAGGCACAGCCTTTTTGCTAAGAGGTGTAGCGACTATTGTCTGGTGCAGCTTCCGAGCCCCCATTGCTGCCTTGCTCTTATGGGTGAATGTGTGGAAGGGATTCACCGCTTACTAATACTCTCTGGCGACGTCGAAACTAACCCGGGCCCCGACACGAACGTTGTGTTGAAAGAATTGCAGAAGATTTCAGCCAGTCAGAATACACTAATCAGTGAAGTTCAAGGCTTAAAAAGTCAGATTTTAAATACTGATAAGATTCTAATGGACTTGAACAAACGAATGACCGAACTGGAACATCATTACCAGGCCATGATACCACTTCAAAATGAATTAGAAGCTGTCAAATATGCCGCTGCTCAAACTGCCAGCGTGATATCCGGCCTCGTAAATCGCCTAGACGATGCAGACAACCGGTCCCGAAGGAATAATCTAATTTTCTATGGCCTTCCTGATACTAACCCCAAAGAAACCTTTGCAGAATCAGAAAAGCTGATCATTGATGAAATCACGGATATCATGAATGTAAACCTTGAGTCCAAAGATATTGAACGTGCTCATCGCCTTGGACGCTATTCACCTAACCGGCACCGTCCCATCATTATCAAATTCGCGTCATATAAAACGAAAGAATCTGTCCTGTCTAACGGCCGCAAACTGAAAGGCACAAATTATAGCGTGAGCGAAGATTTTTCACCCGCAGTTCGGAACGCCCGAAAACATCTTATCGCCTACGCCAAAAGTCAATCTCTGCCTTTTTCCATGCGTTTCAAAACGCTCGTTATAGGTTCCCAGCGCTATGAATATGATGATTCGACGAAATCAGTTAAAAATATTCAGTAGCAGTCATTGCACAAAACTCATGCAGTTAATAACCGCCCTTCCGCCGCTAAGAAAAACCTTTCCCTATCTATCGTTTACACTAATGCCCGCAGTTTCATTCCCAAACGTGACGCAATATCAAATCTCGTGACGTCATCTAACAGCAACTTGCTAGTTATAACAGAAACGTGGCTCACAAGTGAAATTAGGGACGATGAAGTAGTCCAAGACTTGCCAAACTTCGATGTTTATCGCTGCGACCGTCAAGAGGCACGCGGGGGGGGCGTTCTTATTGCTTGTAGTCGTGAATTATCCTGTACACCCATTATTATCTCTTCGAACTTAGAAATACTATGGCTTCTTATTCGCTCTTCCCCTCGATATGTCCTTCTAGGTGTGTGCTACAGGCCACCTACCAGTAATCCAAACTTCTCACCAGAACTTAACAGTACTTTATGCCAGATTACAGTAAGCCATCCTAACGCCCATATCCTTCTGTTCGGTGATTTCAATTTTCCCATTATTGATTGGAATAACCTAACTTCCACAATAAATAACACTGAGGCGAAGGATTTCATCGACATCTGTTTGAATTTCAACTTAACACAGCTTATCTCAGAGCCGACACGTGTAACGCGCGATTGCGCAAACATTTTGGACCTTATACTTACTGACCATCCAGAGACATTATCATCGGTTACCTACCTTCGTCCTATCAGCGACCACAGTGTAATTCATGCCACATTTGACTTTGCCCCAGCACCCCGTGTTCTTTCCAGCAAAACTATCAACCTGTATGAAAAAGCAAATTTTGAAGCTATAAATGAAGAATTATGCACTTTTTTTGCAGTCTTTGAAACCTCATTCAATGAACGGTCTGTTCAAGACAACTGGGAACTGTTTAGAAATAAAATGAATGAACTAGCAAACCAGTATATTCCGAACCTAACATTCCGTGCGAATCATCAGAATCCCTGGTTCAATAACAATTTAAAGAGGTTGGAAAATAAGAAAAAAAGACTTTTTCGTAGTGCCAAGTTGAAACCAAGCCCAACTTCATGGGATAAATATTACGCCGCTGAGAGTGAATACTTACGTGCTGTCCGCAATGCCAAATGGTCTTTTTTCAATAATGACTTACCTAAAATGTTAACAGACAACCCCAAGAAATTTTGGAAAGTTATCAACCCAAGTAACACACGCACTGTAACTCTTGTTGATGATATGGGTGAAATCGTGCCTGAAACTGAGTCCGCACTCATATTTAACAACGCATTTTCGTCAGTATTTTCTAATGATAATAACGTTCCATTGACTAATGTCCCCTGCAACATAGTTTCTAGCATGCCGAGCGTGGTGTTTTATCCTGATGGTGTTTTGCGCATAATTGAAAACCTTAAACTTTCATCCTCAGCAGGTATAGATGGTATAAACTCTAAACTGCTAAAAAATACAAAATATATTTCTTCATCATTTTTGTGTCTTATATTCTCGCAGTCACTTTCTACAGGTTCCATGCCTCACGACTGGAAGGTGGGGAAGGTCATTCCCATCTACAAGTCTGGTAATAAGAACACACCGCTAAATTATCGACCCATTTCTCTAACTAGTCTTCCTTGCAAAATCATGGAACACGTCATCTACTCCCTGATCATAAATCATTTGGACGCAAATCAATTTTTTCATTCGGCACTGCACGGGTTCCGCAAAGGTTTCTCTACCGAAACGCAACTAGCTCTGTTTCTACACGACTTACATGTAAACCTTGACTCTAACCAACAAACTGACGCTATTTTTCTGGACTATGAAAAGGCTTTTGACAAAGTTTCTCACCGCCACTTACTACTAAAGCTTTCTTCTTTGAACTTACACAGTGACGTACTCCAATGGCTCGAAGCATTCCTTACTGATCGCTACCAATTCGTTTCTGTAAATGACAAATCATCCACTCTTCTCCCTGTAACTTCTGGAGTCCCTCAGGGATCAGTTCTCGGTCCTCTTCTTTTTTTAATTTACATTAATGATTTACCCCAACACGTATCTTGTAAGATACGAATTTTCGCCGATGACTGCGTGATTTACCATCCAGTTTCTAATGCTACTGACGAAAACACCTTACAACAAAATCTTAACAACGTGCAGTCTTGGAGTGAAAATTGGCTGATGACTCTTAATCCCAACAAATGTAAACATATATCTTTTACCCGTCGCCGTAACCCTTTCCTGTCCTCTTATACTATAGTAAACGTTCCCTTAGAATCAGTAGAATCGTTTAAGTACTTGGGCGTCACACTTTCTCGTGATCTCAGTTGGAGTACGCATATTTCTAACATACTTTCATCAGCTAACCGAACTTTTGGCTTCATGAGACGACACTTGCGTGACGCCCCGCAGAACGTAAAACTCCTAGCTTTCAAATCCCTTATCAGACCGAAAGTTGAATACGCATCACCCATCTGGAATCCATATCAAGTCTATCTAGTTAATGAGCTCGAGTCCTTTCAAAACCGCGTCGTCAGATACATCCATTCATCCTACTCATACGACGTAAGCGTATCATCCTTAAGAGCAAAATCTGATCTACAGCCCCTTGCACGTCGCCGCGCTACTGCTAGCCTTTGCCTCTTTCATAAGTTTTTTTACAGTTCCTTATTTCACGAGCCATATATCACACCACCCGCACGCATATCGCCACGAACTAGGCACCCATTACAAGTCTTACGCCCACGCTCCCAGACAACTACTTTTTCCTCGTCTTTTTTTTCCCGCACAGCATCAGATTGGAACGCCCTTCCCCACCACGTAGCTGCTATCACTTGCCCGACATCGTTTCTTGAAGATGTGTCCTTGTTGGCTAATCAATAACCTGCTTTTTTCACGTGTTATTATTTGTTTTTATGCACTTGCGAAAATGTAGCTTCCATGTACAATTTTTTCTGTATACCTGTGTTTATATTTGCATTATCAACTGTACCCACCCCTTATGTAATACCCCTAGCACAGGGGTCTTTAAGGAAATAAAACTGAACTGAAAAACTGAACTGAACTTCATCGACCTCGAAGTAATATGCCATAGCTCTATGATCATATCCTTAACATCCACTACTTTCATGGATTCATTTCAGATAGCTGGAATGTACAGACTAAAAAAGCTCGGAAGCGCTTGCACTCTTTGGAGAATTTTGTATGAGCATTTTGAGGCTGTTCTGGTGACACTAAAAAATACTGGCTCTCCTGTAATCGAGAGTAGATGTAAGCATGAAATGGCTGCCGACAAAGCAGATTGATTGTAGATGGTACTAGCCACAATCTTAAAATGGGTGTAGCGCACATTCGCAACGGCACACCCCACCCCACTGCATCACGCAACTGTACACTGGTCCATATGTAAGCAAATTTCCTGTCAAAGACAGAACCCCATCGCAAGTCTCGTCTCGGTCCACCATATGTGCCGTGGACCTCGCGGACTGCTGGCATTGAAAAGAGCACAAGCAACTGTGTCTCAGTGCCAAAAAATGATAATCAAGTGTACAGTGCCTTGTATCTGCCTCTGAACGTCGCTATTAGAAGTGAGAAATAACACTTCAGCGTATTAGAAGTTACAACTTGAGTGATATTGTGAGCAAATATTTAGAACTCAGAAGCAATATTTTTTGTAACATGTTTGGGAAGTAACTAGCATATGTATTGCAGTCTTGACTGTTTGCCCGGATGAGCTGGTTTGAGTGCCAGGATAATGGCTCTGGCTTTTGGTTCATTGAAGGTGGCTGACAACAGGAGCTAAAAGCATTTCATGCTTAAAATGTCTGCAGCAGCGGCACTGTTCGGTTAGTCAAGGACCTCATTTCATGGCCCTCATTCTGACACCTTCGAACACTGTTTCTGCCTTTGTAACGCTTCCTAGAATTTATCCTTCAAATTTTTATGTGAAAGAAACATGCATCAATTTTGGCGTATTTCTCAAACTGTACGAGCAGAATTGCTGCTGATTTCATAAATACAACCTGTAAATCAATACAGCAGAATTGTTAGTCGAAATATGTAATCCGAATCAAGGAGCCATTCTCAAGACGATGTTCCCGCTGGCACTGATGCGTGGCATTCCTGGCGTTGGTGAAATCTTTATTCTACATTATAAAGCATGAAACATTCACAGGTGCTCTTCTTTCCTTCTTTTTTGAGCTTTGCTGTTTCAAGGAGCTTTGCCCTTTGAGTGGCAGCAGCCTGATTGACATAACTTCTGACTCACGTATTTAACATTTTTGCACAGATTGGTCAAGGAGTAGCCAGATTTTGAGAAGTACATCTTTAGCAGAGTCTATAGGTGCTGGCTTTTGGTGTGGAGAGACAAGCAGCTTCATAGATTCCCTCCTGTCTCTTGTCATTGTGTCAGTAAACTGAAATGAAAACTCTTGAAACAGTATATTTGTTAATGAGGAATCTTTGCAAGGCACATGGCGAAGCACATGCCGATGAATTGCTTCAACCTTCTACATTAAACAAATTATGCCATGTGCTGTCGAGAGGCAAATAAAGCTGTTCGCTTTAAAAATTAACAATAATCTCCACAGTTTGTGAAGTGATTGAGATATTGTTACCCAGTACCTTCAACAAAGATGTTATGGCAAACAGTGCAAGGAACTAGCATACTTACACTAATTGCAGGTATTTGGCAGAGTTGTATGGGAGACAAGATAGCCAACCAATTTTCCTTTAATGCATGTGAGCTTTGTCATCTTCATGGTGTAATGTAATCTTTTCAGGTAGCGGATAAAGAATGTGTGGCAACATCAAATGGCCTTTGACGACACAGGCGAGTAGTGGATGCCACACTTCAGTTCTAATTAAAGTTACATCAGCACAGAGCATGTATGCTACGACCAAGTTGGGTCCATACTTTGGATTACCATGTACAGTGTCACTCTCTTCTGCATTCCAGAAGATGGAAGCCAGTGTTTCTTTGCTGTTGCCATTTCAATTTATTATATTTTCATGTTTTCATGCTCTGCAAAATACAGCCAGAGGTTGCACGGTCTTGAAATGAAGACTACTTTTTGTGTTTTCAAGATAAAATTTTAGCTATAATAAACGGAATTTCCAAAAAACAAATTTTATGTTTGGCCTGCCTTCTTTTGGGTGATCAGACACGGGAGCCATTGAGGCATCATGGCTCATACGTGCTGCCTTTATGCTTGAGGGGTGTGTGCACAATGCTCCTTGCATGTTGAAAAAAAAAAATGGAGACCATCCATAATTGGTCTTGGTTTGCTTTCTTAGCCACAAGTGTTATCTGAAAATATAGCTGCTTTTCGTTACTCTTTCTGGCGGTGCGTTTTAGATACATAAAAATTATGATGGACGTGCATGTTCAGTGTGATTGCAGGAACGAGAAACTTTACTGGAAGATCCTTTGCAAGAGATGCAAGTGCTTGCCCATTTCATGAAAAAAAAGGCTTTGTTTTCATTGTATACAGTAATCTAAGGGTCAGGTGGACTTGATCACAAAAGCAAAGAGAGAAATTGGTTGACAGAGAAATCCAAAGCCTGCTGACCACATCGTAACTGTCTAGCACATAGATGACACTTGCACGTTGGCCAATAGCATGGGAAAGGAGAAGGGATGGAAAGATGAAAGAGATTGCCATGAAGCATATGTGGTGAAAAGGAGAATGAAGCAAAAATTGGTAGCATTCAGAAAAAGCTAGATATTCTTGATGTGAAAACTGAAACATTGGACAAATAATTAACAGCAACCTTTATCAAGTCTTACCGCCGTATTCAGCAATACATCTTGAAGCTCATGCTTGACTTGATATAAATGACACATGGTGTGAACGCGCCCAAGATGCTCATTGCGTTTCTTTTGGTGTGTTCACGACAGGCGTCATTTAAATCGAGTCAAGCATGGGCTTCAAGTTAAGATGCATTTATGAATACGGGGGTTCGTGTTACGGCATGGTGAGGCTCTCTGGAATGAAGACTTCATGAACTAGAGAATAGATGGGCCCGTGAAAACCTACTTTTACATCTTATGGCAGACATCTGAATCGCAGGAGCAGTCTGAAGCATGTGGTAGGTTTGTGAAGACTTTCCGAGAAACCTGCATGGGTTTTCTTTGTAACAGTTTGCTACAGTCGGGTGTATGACTCATTTTACATTTCGTGATTACCTTGCATATTTCCGCACAATGCTTTCGTCATTACTGTTCAGATTCATTACTGTTCAGTGGCCAGTATTGCCTTTTCAGTGGCACTGAAAAGGCAATACAGGCATGAATGTCAAAAGAGGCACTTGTAGGCAGGATAAATGCAAGATTACCTGGTTTACATGTCCATAGTTAGTGCTTACAAAGAAGGCAGAAGAAGGATGCCAGGAAAAAATAAGCATTTCGTCTGAGGTTCCTCTCATTATGAAGCTGTTTACAATGATGAGAGCTAAATACAAAAAGTGTGGTCCTAATGAATGGACACGTTCTCCCAGCTGCAATTCATAGTTTAAGATATTGAGGGACTTCAATCGCACCTCAAATAGAAGTCCATTATCGATAAACAGTGAAGCCAGTATCACAGTTTTCATTGACAGTGAGTTGGCCCTAGGATATGATCCAGTTTGCATCTTCAATAAAATGGCTATTGATTGGCTACTATTGATCTGTAGCACGCATACAGAACAGCACGCAGTCCCATTTATGCCTTGGGCCTCACTTATACCATGTTAAAATTGTGGAAATACAACAGATTCATAAAACCAGCTCTCTTTATCACCTTATCTTAGGGAGGGACTTGTCAATGTTACAGTGCAGAGCACGAACATTTCCTTAGGAGAAGCCTTCCAGTTATTTATGAATTATATGGTAGAGGTTCATTACCTCTTGAAAACTGTTCTGCATAACACTCGTGCTTCTTCACACATCTATCATGATCCGTCAAATACGGGATAAGTTGGGTGCTGCAGATAAATGGTTCCTGCAGAGCCTAAAGCTACAGCATCAATAGGTAGCTAAATTTTCATTCTTGATGTTTGGTCCAGTTCTCTGAAACATACACTAGAACTGAAACTGTTCAATCTGAGTACCAATATTAAACGTGTTATTTTGGGGCTTCAATGATTTGCTGAACTTGATGGAAAGTGAAGGACTGTATAGAAAAGATGGCTGTAAGGTCAACTATCATCTTCTGCGCATAACCTTTCAGATACTGCACTAAATATAATCTAAAACACATGAAAAGTTTTTATAGAACAAAGTACAGCCACACTGGATCACACTAGCATCATTATCATATGTCACTGGTGTGGCACTTCAACACAATGTGGGAACTACCATGGCTCGTACAATGCTCCGAAGGATACATTGCAATAGTGCAACTATGCTCAATGGCATTTGAACTGTTTCTTGCAATTTACAACTTCTAGCCATGCACTTATTCATTTATGACTTGGATGGTCGTGAAGCCGAAGTGCTTTTCTACCTAGCAATACTGCAAGCTTGTCTGCTGACACTAGCTGCACAAAAGAGCAACGCGCAGTAGCTTGTGCTCCAGCAGAACTTGAGGGCAGATTACAAGTTCTTGCCACACTATAGATGAGAAATATGAACATACTCCCAAGCTTCAATATCTTAGCCGGTGTAAAGCTGCAATACAGGTACTGCACTTCCTTAATTGCACTGCTTACAGCAGTCAAACTATACCTCTGGTGCTATGCACATATTGGGGATGGCAAGAAGTTCCACTAGACAAGGTATCAACCACACAGGCATTTAAAACATTGAGTTAAGGGTGTTTAAGACTGGCTAAACACAATTTGCCCCGTGGCTTGGATCTCGATTCCTTTCCCCTCTAGTGTCATTGACTGGAGAGCCACAACAGGAGTAGAGTAGCAATGCTTTGTTGTCGTGCCTGTTCACTAATAGCAAGAAACTACGCTCTAGCACTGTAGCATAATCAAAGAACAAAAGGTCAAGTTTATTGAGCAAGCTTGATCAACCAGCTCTCCAGTAGTCTGGGCCCCACGTCAGAGGGTATCGTCGTATGGTGTCATGATTACAATAGTGCATGAAGACTACTAGAGGCTGCAGTTTCAGTAGAAGGTAGGGGATAACCTTTAATTAAGGGTAAGCCTTTGCTTTTGACAATGATCGGCCAAATTTAATCACGATTTCCCACTTCTCCGCCGGTGCAGGAATGCCATCGTCCTTTGAAGATTGACCACATTACAAAAACGTACGTACGTACGTACAGTCCTATACACTGCGGCTGGTCGCGTCGCAATCCCGTGTTTCTCTAGTTTTAACGCCCGCGCAATACGTATGTAGTACTCAACAATCGGTTTGCTCTGGCGCAGTTTTAGAAGACGATCGTCGTCGTGCTGTTTGCGCATCACAAACGCGTCACACACACGCACACACACAACTCGATTGTGCAACACGCGCTGTTCCACCTTGCATCGCTTCGTTCGTGGTCGTGCTGTTTGCGCGAACAAACGCGTCACACACGCAACTCGATTGCTCTGCGCACACCAAACGCCAAAACGCGATGTTCCACCTTCGTTCGTGGTCGTGCTATTTTGCGCATACACATTCGTCACACACGCAACATAATTGCTCTTTGCACACACCAAGCGCGTCACACACACACACAGCGTCGATTGCCGTAAAACCCGCTGTTCCACCTTGTATCGTTTCGTTCGTGGTCGTGCTGCTTGCGTGCACGCGCAATGAACCTCCCACCCTGTTGATTGTCTGCTCCGGCGAGTTGGCACAAACCCTGCGCGCGCATGGGGACTAGGGCATTTCAGGAGCTAGGCGCGTTTTTTACACGACGACTGAGGACCTACGCTCCCCTAGGGCGAAAAGTTACCTAGATATACAGTTCCCGTTGGTGCCGCGGGGGCGGCGCTGCAGTCGACCGGCTGCTATCAATGAAATCAATGAAAACAGTGAACAGACAGTGGAGATACAGGGCCAAGAAATACCTCGGGTAACAGAATATAAATACCTTGGTATATGGATAAACGAAGGCAACGGATATATGGAAACACAGGAAAAAACCATAACAGTCAAGGGGAAGAGAAATGCAGCCATAATGAAGCACAAAGCGCTATGGGGATACAATAGGTACGAGGTCCTCCGAGGTATGTGGAAAGGGGTAATGGTTCCAGGACTTACTTTTGGAAATTCGGTTGTTTGCTTTAAATCAGGGGTACAATCAGGACTCGACGGGAACCAAAGGTCAGTGGGTCGCCTCGCATTGGGCGCTCACGGGAAGACTACAAATGAAGCTGTGCAAGGGGATATGGGCTGGACTAGTTTTGAAGTGAGGGAAGCCCGCAGTAAAATTGAGTATGAAGAACGGCTGAGGAATATGGAGGAAAATAAATGGGCTGGGAGAGTGTTCAGGTATCTGTACAGGCAAAACATTGATTCACAGTGGAGGAAAAGAACTAGGAAGCTTACCAGCAAGTATGCGGCCTGTGGGGTGGGCAACACAGCAACAAAGAAGGTCAAGCGGAAAGTCAGAGAGGCTGAATTAATCTCATGGGTGGCGGCAATGGAAAAGAAACCTGCCATGAGTAACTACTTAAGGGGAAAAAACGAAATTAGGAAAGAAACCATTTATGATAACTCAAAGGGAAGCTCATTACTTTTCGAAGCGAGATCGGGATGCCTTAGAACACGCACCTATAAAGCGAGATATAAGAAGGAAGAAGAAACCTGTGCTTGCTGCGGTAAAGCTAGGGAAACGACGGAGCATATTTTATTAGAATGTGAAGACGTCTACCCAGCGGTCGATTTAGGCACCACTGGCCTCCTTGAAGCCCTTGGGTACAGTGTACTAGAATACTTTGGGTAGTGGAAAGAGCCGCGGTCAGCGCGTGAGGCACTCTATGTTAACACTACCAGGTGGCGCTAGCGGCGCGTAACCGAGCACCAGCAAGAAACCGACAGTAGCCAGGCAGCAACAAGCACGGAAGTTTTCTTTTATTATTGCCGCATGTATGCGTAGTACTCCCGGTGCAAATGTTCTTATTTGTTTATGAGCGAATTATTCCCAGTAATATGACTTCAGCAGGGCTAAGTTTTCGTCAGATTACCTCAGCTGAGCAGACAGCGCAAGGCCCGAAATGCGTGAATCTTCGCGTTTACTTCAATAAACAGTCATGATTTGCGCTGAGCGGTGACGTCTGTAATTTTACTCGCGGGTTAACTAGTACGAGCAGCTCCTGCGAGAGGCAAACAGCACGTTCTGGGCACTTCGCACTCGCGCCAGTTCTCTTATCACACGCGCTCGCCTCTGCGGCACTAGCAGACAGCATCGCCAATAATGCAGTGAAAACATCGGAATTGCGCCAATGTTAACTGCAGCTATTATATGTTACTGATCTACGGTCAATGCCAGGTGTTCTGCGCGTTTTCTTGTTCTGGAGTATCCGGTCCCTGGGGTCGCCGACCTCTCCTCTGGTGTTGTTATTGTCTTCTTTCTCAAACACACAGGATGAAGCTATCATTTTATTTAGTACTGAAGCAGATAAAGTCAGAATTGAAGAAAAAACACTTTTACACACCAAATGTTTATTTAAAATCATTTGTTCAAGACCAGTGCAGCAGGTATAATGACAATACAATTTGCTCAAAGCTGGTGTTTGAAAACTGTTCACACGAAAGCATAAAGTAACGAAATAAGGTTCCCTAAATAAACAAGCAAACACGCTCATGTGCAGCGGCTTAGCTTTAGGTAGGTAGCGGTTTCCCGTTTCTGGCACCTGGCGTGATTAGAGCCCTTACAAAGAAGTGTAGACGTGTGGTCACATAGAAGGCTACCATTTGCGCTGTCAGCGACTCGGAATGATTAACACATCCAACGCTTTCTTGCTGCCTTTTCTTTATCATATTAACAATGTCCATGACACTGTCATGATGAAGCTCATGTAAGCTGAAGCAACTAGTGAAGAGGTCTTCCAGTTTACAGATGAACCGGAACAGGCGACCATGAGGGTACAGGAGACCACGTTTGTCCTTCAGCCTCGTGTAGTCAGCAGCACCCAGCAACTCTACACTCTCCTTGCTTGTAAGGAGTAATGTGTGTCACTCTTCACAGTTTGTTTTGAGAATAAACTTCCTTGCTACATATCCACAGATGTAAAAAATTAACCTTGCATCACTCTTTGCAACAACGCATGGGCCATGATCTGGAACAACATTACTGAGGTCTTTGATGTGTTGCTCTGCACCAGTTAGGTTGCCATCTTCAATCAACCGTTCAATGAGGTCCTGCTTGCTCTGCTTACTAGGGCCTACTCCGCATGGCTTTAGGAGGGACGTCAGTACACCTGGCTCCGCATTTCCATTTGACACAGACTTGGCTAGCCCGTAGAAGTTTAGGCAGCTAACAGTTATTAGGAACTGTTGCGGTGTGGGATGACTGTTGCACCCCGATGATTGTCTTACGATCCCAAAGAAGTTTTCGACGGGGTCTTGACTCAGCTTCGATGTCATTACATACTTGTAGCCAACATGTTTTAACAAATAATCAAGTATGGATAAAACACTAGACACAGTAACTCGAAGCCCCACTGCTGTAGATGTGGACAGGAAGCCCCCTTGTCCCCCAGCATGAAGTTCCCACTCTGTGAGGTAGGCCAGGAAAGATAGCAACTGGTCCTCAGCAACAGATCCAGGCGGCAGGGCTTTGGCAGGGAAACGGGACGTCATAATTTCTATCAAGTCCCGAATCATTCTGCAGTACAAATGTATGATAAAAACATATTTAAAATACTGAAGGTAATAATTTGTTGTTATACTAAACAGGCACTGTATTCTCTTTGGTTACAGTCGACCAAAAATGGCTTTCTTGTTTAGAAAACAAGTTCATCGAGAAAAGGACTTACCCAAAAAATGTGAGCACTGGTTCTAGGCTTCCCCAGCTTGCTTCAAGCTCGGTCTTGTAGAGGCGGAGGCCATTGAGGACCGTATCACCGAACAGCTGAAATGCATAACTGACCCTCATTTTTTCAAAATTATTCGGGTTGACGTGGCAGCTTCTGATCCCGGGCATAGCTTGAACAGTAACATTAGTTCCATCGAGCTTCAAGGCTTCTCGCACAGACCGAAGCGACACCTGTAATACACATAAAAGATATATTTTTATTGACAAATACCATCCACATGACTACACGTATGGCTCAATGCTGCTTGCTCCGAGCCCTTACAAAAAGAACAAAATGGAAAGCTGCTATTACCTCGCCTGCTGGGGTGTTGAAGCTCGACTTCAGGAGTCCATTCCTAAGGCATTTTACCAGATGAGGGAAGTCGGATACAAAATGGAGTGAGCGGCTGGGATCCACTGGATGCTGCACCTTGTTCCTAGTGAAAGTTGGAGTTGGCCGAATGCCCATGAGCACCCACATCCTCCTATTCCATGCAGCGCCATCGCTGGTAACAAAATCAACAAATAGGCCTGCTTGCTCAACAAGGATTACAGCCTCTGTCATGATTTTTGCTAGTAGGTTTCCTTTCACATTGCTGTGTGTAGCAAAGACGGCAATTTGTGTCCAACTGCCAACAAAAGGCACAAAGACAATTACCATCCCGTGGTCACACACTGCATGTTTGTCACTGTCTGGGGTAAAAGCGCCCAAATCAACGAACCCATCAATGTGGCCACCAGGCATCACAGAAAGGTTCTCTGAAAGTTTCATTTCGTCGACCAAGAGTCCTCCATGTTTCTTGAAGACATCCATTGAGCTTGTCTTCTCCTTTAGCACACTGAAAACCTTTCTGCTGAATCCAAATCCTGACCTGTATTCCCTAGTGTAATTGCGTAGGGTGACTTTTGATGGTAGAACAAGGATCTGCTGCTTGCGCATATGTTCATACACCTTTGGCCCTTTCATTTTCATAATGATGCATTCCAGCATCCACTCCTTCGAGTAAACCATACCTTTTATGCTTTTACGCTTTGCTGCTGCAAAAATGTGTTAGGCTGCTTGCTTTTGCTTAGGTGGCAGGCTTTCTATCTTTGTTTTGAAAACTTCTTCAGTAATGCGACTGTTCTGGTCCTGCATTCTGAGAATATGCTGCCGCAGCGTGCACAGACGTGAGAGAAGGTGCTTTGTATTTGCCGGGAAAACTTCAGCAAATTTCGAAGGTTTCTTTTCACTGGTTTCTGCGTTTTTACTCGGAATCTTCTTGCCTGGAGCCCTTTCCTGAGGTAGCGACATGCCAGACAGGCAGTACCTGTAATCAAAAGCATAGGATGTGAAAGATGCTACTTACAAAATCTTAGCACTATGTGATCTTTGCTACAGTGCAGTTTCTGTAAATGAGTGGTAATGCAGGCATTTGGTGGAGTAATTAACAGGCGCATTAGCTAAAAGAAACCTTAAAACCAGAAATATGATCATAAAAAGTATAATTAAAAGTAATAATAAAAGTACAGCAAAAAATATAATTTCGGCATGATAAGCTTCCATTAATGTACATTGTTTTTACAACGATCTTCCTTGCTGATTAAAAGTAATTTCATTGCAGCCTATATTATCTCGACCACCAAATCTAGCTGCTTACCTTTGTCAGTAACAGTCCCTGTACAAGACTTGCTGAACACACTATCTTGTACGAGGAGCACAGAAGCCTTCAGCCGGTCTGTAAGGTGTTCAGCGTAGTCGCAGGTGTACTGCTGTCGGTCCATCGCTCCTTTGCAAACAATGGCAATGTATGTTTGGTGAAGAACATCTCGAGCTTCTACCATGGACTTGATTTCAACTTCTTTCGCTTCTTTGCTATGAAAACAAGGGCGAGCGAAGACCCGTTTCCTGTCGTCTGAAGTAAACACCAGCAGCTTCTCGTGCGCGACAAGAAATGGATCTCTGATCACGGTAGTTGTAGCGCACACAACTCCATCAAAATCGGGCACATTAAGTCTTGTCCATGAGCTCGGAAGGCTGAGTTTGTCAGCGATTTTCTGCAATGAAGCAGGCTCACTAGGCTCGTTCAAATTTGGGCTCACGCTCTCGTCTTGCACGTTGGTGTAGTGTTGACAGGAATCGTGTAAGTCACGCCGCGACAAGCGCACTTTCTTGGTCGGTGCCACAGCACAGGCAGCTGGACGCTTTCTCTCTCGTCGTTTTTGTTGAATTTGCTTGGAAAGGTAGGCCGGCAAGTCGGGCAGCAAGGTTGGGACCGCATCAGCGGTCAGCGCAGGCTTGCCACGAGGGATCCTCACCTCTATATCGTCGATTTTGTGCACATAATCCCGCACGATGAACGGCGCTTCGAAGTGTCTTTCTGTTGTGTCGGCAGCGGCAGGCAAGCGGGGGGCCCCGACGGGCGAACGCGCGGCTAGCGCCGGCGCAGTGAAGGAGACACGGAGCTAACTGCTCCCGATGGAAACCGGAACGAAGACTCAGCCGACCCGCGGTCGTTTATTATTAAAAAGGCTTCACATGCCAGATGACACCTCCCGATGGGTACAAGCTCGTCACATGACAGAAGGGAGGTGCGCCATCTAGCTAAACAACTACAAAACATACATGTACGATGACACAGAGATCTGACAGGGGGCGACACTATACTACATCATCCCCCTCTGGAAACAAAGCAAGCATACAGTGAAACGCGCACACAAGACGCGCACTTAAGTCCACAACAATTTCAGTCCGTCCCTGCCCAAGTTCACATACACGTGCACCAGTCTTGGGCACCAAAACACAGGCAGTCACTCAAACAAAGTCTGACAAGGAACACGGCACAAAACTAGCTGCACCGCAAGAAGGAGAACATTTTATACCTGTGTTAATGAAACATGTGGACTGTCTGCTAAATGTCACAACGAGGCCCTTAGCCGTGGCATTTCGAAGACGGAAATACACTCTACACTACAGAAACAAAATCATCGAGCCACGGAGGCCGTTTTCTGTCACGATGAGGACGCGTGCGTACCTCAGAAGAACTTTCGGGGTTGCGACGCGTATCGGTCCACTTTAAAGACCCAGTCGTCCCACTATTATTTACCTCCCCCTGGTTGGAAAACTGAATGTGGTTGTCGCTCAAAGCTGGAGAGGGTTGCCCAGGAAGCCCCTCTCGACGTCCCAACAAGTCCTGGGAGGCTACCAATTCCCCAACGGAATCAGAGACGACTGCTGACTGTGTAGACTCGGAAGTGATACAGTCAGACGCACAACTTAACTGAAGCTTATGACTATGAGAAGACGCTGTCACTACAGACAAGTCTTCGGAATGACTAACCAAGTTTGAATATGAGTACAAAAAGTCTCTATCACTTGTACACAGTGTACTACCTGCTGGATCCTTCATCACTACGGTTAACTTAGACACATGCCACGTTTGCCCATCACCGAGTAGAAAAGTAGATGGTCCTATCTGGGCCTTGACTTTACGAGGTTTACTGTACTTAAAAAATCCCTTCCTGTTAAATCTTATTCTGACGGTGTCTCCCACCATGATACGAGTTGCCTGAGCACCTCTACGTTTGTCTACGTACTGTTTAGTCTGCCACTGTTTCTGCAAGACCCTTTCTTGAACTTGAGACACAAGACTGTCCTGTTCCCGTAGATCTACACAGAGCCGCATGGTTCCATCCTTCTTGCGCACCACCACGAGTGGAGACACCCACTCAGTAGCCTCGACGCGCTCGATGACGTCGCAATTCATGTATGACCTGGTCACGGAGGGCCAGGGGTAGTCGGCGCAACTTTGAAGATACTGGTTTCGCATCTTGCTGCCGATGAATTCGGTGCAGAAAGTTGTTGACGATGCCCAACTCGTCACTGGAAAGGTGATCAAAATCCGGAGGCACACCTGTGGGGCTCTGTACTGAAGGAAGCGATGGTAGACGACATGTCAGCGACGTACCGTCGATCTGTATGCCCAAGCGTTGGATGGCGTCTAAACCCAGCAGTGATGTTCCTGTAGTCGTTACGTGGAACGTGACGGAGCATGACCTTTGGAAAAACTGGACAGTGGCTTGAAACAGGCCTTGAATGTCGATGCGTTGCTTGGAAAAATTTTTCAAGTCCACTGTTTGTGACAGTCTGTGCTGTCGACCAAAGTGCTTTCCAAAATCTTCGGCAGTCATCAATGAGACAGACGCTCCCGTATCCACCGGCAGTCGCATGGAGACGCCGTTCACTACGACTGGAACTTCCAAATCTTTTTTAGTTTCAAAAGCGCTTACCGTCAAGACAGACGCGGACGGCTGCCCTGCGGAAGTTGAAGACAGCGTCTCTGCGGAAGAGACGTGTTGAACAGTGCGGGTTTTTCGGCATACTGATGCAAAATGGGCTAACGTGTGGCAGGCGTTGCACCGCCGGTTTCTTGCTGGACAATTCCTGTACGTTGCAATATGTTTCGTGCTGCCACAGCGATCGCATGCACCACGGTTCCCGGAGGAGCCATGTGCGAAATGTCGGCCCTCTCGGCGGCTTCTCGGAAGAAGTCTGCCCTCTCGGCGGCTTCTCGGAAGAAGTTGGTCGTCTCGGCGGCTTCTCGGAAGAAGTCGGTCGTCTTGGCGGCTTCTCGGAAGAAGTTGGCCATTTTCATGGCCTCTCGGACTACGTCGGCCATCTTGGCGGCTCCCCGGAAGAAGTCTGCCATCTTGGCCCGTCGACGGAACGCCAAGTTGAGATGCCTCGATTCTTCGTACATTTTCGGAGCCGAACGCGCGGTTCGCTCGATGCAAGGCTTCTAATGAGCGTCCAATTTCTTCTGCCTTGTCCAGGGACAGGGTTTCGCCATGAGCCAGCAACTTTTCGCGAACGCTGACGTTCGCTACCCCATGTATGATTTGGTCTCGGACGCGTTCGTCATAGGTTGTGCCGAAGTTGCACTGTACCGCCTTCTCCTTCAATGCGGTCACGAATTCCAGGAATCCTTCTCCCTCGAACTGCTTCCGACTGGTGAATTCGTGCCGTTCCGCCAGGACATTTGTTGACGCGGCGAACAGCCGGTCAAGCCGCTGCAAGAGTCTCGGAAACTCTGACGCTGGCGGGACCGCATCACTTCACGTTGACGCTGCGCCGGTCGACTGCCTTGCTGCTTCGCTTGAAGCTGACGCTGCGCTGGTTACCTGCCTTGCTGCTTCCTGCTCCTCGTCTGCAAAGTACTTCCGTTGTCCCTCACGCCCGAGAGCGCTGACGAGCGCGGACGCTCGTCGTGCGTCCGTCCAGTCGCCACCGCCGGCCGCTTCGAGGTGGGCCTGAAAAATTTTTTTCCATCGATACCATGGAATTAACGGTGGCCCGGGCACTTCAAGAAAGACTGGAAGGTTCGCCGTAAAAGAAGCCATGCCCGGTAGCGTGCAGGAGACAGTGCAGGAGGCAAGCCGGAGCTCGCAGCAGGAATGGGCAAGGAAGAACAAAGGGGGCGAGAAGGCCTAGGCTCGGAAGCCTCGCGACGCCAAGTGCGTCGGCGGCGTTTGCCTGCCGTGCGGACACAGGAAGGGTCGCTTCACTTACGAAGCTCGTTGGTTTCCCGGGGCTTCGGTCGGAACCGATGCGGGAATCCCATCCTCGTCGCCAAAAGATGTTGTGTCGGCAGCGGCAGGCAAGCGGGGGGCCCCGACGGGCGAACGCGCGGCTAGCGCCGGCGCAGTGAAGGAGACACGGAGCTAACTGCTCCCGATGGAAACCGGAACGAAGACTCAGCCGACCCGCGGCCGTTTATTATTAAAAAGACTTCACATGCCAGATGACACCTCCCGATTGGTACAAGCTCGTCACATGACAGAAGGGAGGTGCGCCATCTAGCTAAACAACTACAAAACATACATATACGATGACACAGAGATCTGACAGGGGGCGACACTATACTACACTTTCGCACACCGCCGACGTTTCCGAGAGTGGCTTGTCGCTGCGGTGCAAATTCCTCTCCCACTGCTTTCGTTGGGCTTCGTCTTTCGGGGCTTTAAACAACGACAACGTCCGTCCATTGAACTCACGGAATCCGGGGTACCCGTCTTACAACCTGGCGCGTAGCAGTGCGTGTCCGGTCTTTTGGTTTTCTTCTCCATGACTACATGCGAACCACTGTTTGAGCGTACGACGCAATGCAAGGAATTACAAGGTATCGGAAACGCTGTAAATGAAGCAGAAACAGCGTACGTGCACAACCTAATTGACTGCAACCTACACGTGCTACTGCGGCCACCTGCGGCGCCGATCGGCCGATCTCCTCGATGGATGGATGGATGGAAGGTAGGAGCGTCCCCTTTGAAACGGGGCGATGGCAGTTGCCACCATGCTCAGATTTTTATTTTGCCTTTAATTTTTATTTTTATCTGTGTTGTGTGTTATTGAATTTCTCGATTTTCTTTAAGTACGTCTTCCTACCCTTTTAACCTTATGTCACCTCTCTGCTTTTGAGCCACCAATCCTCCAATCGCCTTTTGCTAATTTCCACCGCACCTTTATTTACATGACTATCATTATCTCTGAACCCTAGGGCCTCAGGAAGGGTGACTGTGGCCGCATCGACATCGGGGTTGATACCATCACATTTTAGTATGAGGTGTTCCATTGTTTCTACATATTTACCACACACAGTACATGTGTCTTCTTCTTCGTTAAATTTCTTTTTATAGCTCCGCGTTCTAAGACATCCTGATCTAGCTTCAATGAGTAGGGCACTGCCTCTTGAGTTATCATAAAACGCTTCCTTCCTGATCTGCTGTTTCCAGTATCGATATAGTTCTACACTATGCTTCTTTCCCATTGAATTTATCCAATTTTTACCTTCCGCATTTTTAACCTGTCGTTTAATGCTCTGTCCTTTTTCGTCCTCGTGTCTGGTATACTTACTGGTTAGCTTTCTAGTTCTTTTCCGCCATTGTGAGTCAACGCTCTTTCTGTATAGGTATTTAAACACCTTAGCTGCCCACCTGTTATCATCCAATTTCCTCAGACGTTTTTCGTATAGGATTTTACTCTGAGCTTCCCGTGCTTCGAATGACGCCCAGCCCATATCTCCCTGTACTGCTTCATTTGTGGTTTTCCCGTGGGCACCTAGTGCTAACCTTCCCACAGCTCTCTGATTTACCTCTAGTCTCGACTGAACCTCTGCCCTTAAACACAGGACCGCATTCCCGAAAGTAAGCCCCGGCACCATTACTCCCTTCCAAATGCCTCTCAGTACCTCATACCTGTTGTAACCCCACAATGCCTTATGTTTCATTATCCCGGCATCTCTTCGCCCTTTTGCTATTAGAGACTGTTCGTGCTTTTCCGTGTACATCTGCCCTTTGTTTATCCATACCCCGAGATACTTGTATTCGGCCACTCCGGGTATTTCGTGGCCTTGTATTGTAAGCTCCTGATCAGTTGTATCGTTGAAAAACATCCCACCGGACTTAGCTGCACTAAAACTTAAACCTTAACTGTCTCCTTCGTCCCCACAGTAATTAACCAGAGTTTGCAAATCTTCCTGGCTATCTGCGAACAGTACAATATCGTCCGCATACATTAAACCCGGTAGTCGTTGCTCAACAACCTTTTCGCCTAATCTGTACGACAGATTATACCCTACATTGCTTCGTTGTAACCTTCTTTCCATGCTTATCATATAAAGCATGAACAGCAGCGGTGATAGAGGACAACCTTGCCTTAATCCTTTGTGAACCTCGACAGTTGTCGTACTCTTGATTCCTTCCCATGTTATTTCAACATTATTTTCTCGATGTAGTTCCTGTAGAAAATCAATTACCTCATTACCGATACCTTCAGCTTTTAATATGTTCCACAGGAGTTCCCTGTTCACATTGTCGTATGCACCACTTATGTCCAGGAAGGCTAAATACAGAAGTCTATTTTCCGTCTTAGCTATTTCTATGCACTGGGTAAGCACGAACAGGCTATCATCTAAGCGCCTACCACTTCTGAACCCGTTCTGAAGTTCTCCAAGTATTCTATTACTTTCTACCCATGACTGCATTTTTAATTTCACCGCCTGCATCGCCAGCCTGTATATAACTGATGTTATCGTAATTGGTCGGAAAGATTTTATGTTCTTCTTATCACCTTTTCCTTTATAAATCAAATTCATTTTACTCTGTTTCCAGCTGTGCGGAATTTGCTTATTTCTTATGACTGCCTCCAATGCTTTTATCAGCGTTTCCTTGCTTCTTGGGCCAAGTTCATTAATTAACTTGATTGGAATTTCGTCTATCCCCGCGGACGTGCATTTTGGAACATTTGCCTCCGCCTTTTTCCAGTTAAGATTGGTCAATTCTAAGCTGTTTTCTATTATGCTATTCTGTGTTGCTCCCTCACTTGGGGCGATTACCCTATCGTCTTTCCTAAATGACTCTGCTATAACTGAACCAATGTAGTTCACAGCGTCATCTCCCTCTAAACAATTTCCTTCGGCGTCGTGGATCTGTTCCTCTTTTCTGTGATTAGCTTTCCCCAGCCAGCTTATATGGTTCCAGAATTTTCTTGACCCCCCTTTAGTTGCATCGCGAGCTTCAGCCAGCCAGCGATCAGAGGTCTGCTTTATTTTAGCCTGGACGAGGACCTGCACTTGTTGTTTCTTTTGTCGATAATATTCCCATTTTTGGCCTATTTCCTCTTCAGATAACTGCGCCCTCTTTGCTTCTCTGTGTTCCCGAGATGCCCACCGTCGTTGTTCGATGGCCTCTCTAATTTCCTTATTCCACCAACTTCGTGGCTTCCCCTTTCCTCTCCAGCGGTTTACTCCTTTTACCTCTTTTATTTTTGTACTAATGAGTAGTTCTAACTGATTATAATCCCACCTTTCCATGGGATGTTTCATTATTGCTTCCTCTATGCCCGCCGCTATTTGCGCTATTTGCGTGTCATTTAATTTTGCGTACTCTTTTTGGCTTCCCTGTATTTCTCTTTTGAGTAGGGCTCCCAACTGTAGACTAATACGCTTATGATCACTTCCGAGGCTGTACTTCCCCTCTTCGTCTATTTCCATTATTGCTAGCTTACTATACAATCCCTGCGACATTAAGCAGTAGTCAATGGTCGTTTGTCTGTTACGGGACTCCCACGTGATTTGTCCCTCACACTTAGTTTCTCTATTTACTATAACTAGGTTGTGTCGTTCACAGAAGTCTAGCATCAACTTCCCATTACAATCTGTGTATCCATCCAGATCCTCGATGTGGCCATTCATGTCACCCAGCAGACAAATATCGGCACCTTCTCCAAACTGCTTTATATCGTCATCGAGACACTTCACTAGATCTTTGTTCTCTTGCCTGTATTTGTCCCCTGTCCCTAAATAAACTACTCCTAGCCATGCCTTTTTACCGGCAATTGTACCTGATACCCAGACATGTTATTTGCAAGTTAACTTTATTCTTTGCCAATTTGTTCCTTGGTGTATGAGCATACCTACTCCTCCTCCCTTCCTCTCCGTTGTTGTCCTATTGCTCCCTTCCCAGACGTAGCCTTCAATAAGCGGTGGGTCTTCTAGATCCCTGAGGTGTGTTTCGCATAGCGCGTTACACCTACTTCTTCGTCCTTTAACTGCTGTTCTATTTCTAACCACCTCGCTCTCTTCTACCGCCTTGCATGTTTATGTACCTGATCCTGGTGTTAAATTTATTTGTAGTTTTCTTCCTGGACCTCCAAGTGGCCATTTTATTGGCGTCAGCCTCTATTGCACTTTCTACACTATTTCTACCTACCCCTACGCCCTGAGGCGCCGCGGACCCCCTAAAAAAGCTACTGCCCGACCTGCCAGGCGCCAGCCGATCTCGGCTCCTAGCCTTCCATTAAAGTGGATGCCATCTCGTGTAAAGCCTCCGCCAAAGCCGGTTTTTAGACGCCAGCGCCACGCGCGGCGGTTAACAGAAATGGCAACAGCTCTCTCGTACGCCGCGCCGCGCGCTCTTTCCACTACCCAAAATGTTCTAGTACACTGTACCTTGGGTTCAGCGGGAGCAGTGGTAAAGCAAACAGGTCCGCAATAGACATCAGTAAGAAGCGATTGGAGGATTGGTGGAAGAAAAGTAGGGAAATGACAAAAGACGGAGACGTACAAAAGCACAGTTCGCAATAGGGTATCAGAAAATTTAAACGTGGCAGTTCATAGTGGTTTTTTTTTTTTTTCATTGGTGAACCTAGGTAGGATATTAGGCAGCATAGTAGTAAGAGCTTGGTGGCGCAAGCCACCGCCCCGTTCCAAAGGGGACGCTCATAACATCCATCCATCCATCCATCCATCCATCCATGCACAGGCGAGCGAATATGCGCGACCCCGGCGGGGCGGGGCCTGCGAGCGGGCGCCTCGCCGCTCCCGCCGCTCCGATCATGTCTGTTTTTTTTCTCTCCCTGGTCGAAACGCGGGCCTCTTTTGCCGCTCACGGCGGCACATAAATGGGCTACAATTTGTTTCTGACACGAAATAACTTCTAGAATAAAGTGACCTCGAAAGAGTGCGAGTTATAAAACGTTGTGCGAAATAGTAAATCGTTGGCGTGATTTCTGCTCGGACGCGGTAAGCGCAGACGCGCCGGCAATCGTCTGTATACGAGGCGGCTCGCCTGACTGACCTGTTTACTCATCGCTACTAACGGCACCGGGAAAACTAACCGTATTTTCACTTAAGAGAAACATAAATGTTCAGGCATTGATTGTGCTGACGAATTTAGGCACTTTATTACGAGCTGCGGACGCCTAAAAAAAAAAAAGCCCAAGAAGCCTAATTATGCAGTTTCTTTTATAGCTTGCTACACCGCAATACAGGGGTGTAAATAAGCTTCGTGCAGTAAAGCATACTAAGTGTGGAAAGGGCACATAAGTTTACACTGTGCTCATTATTTTCAATTGTGACATAATTTGCAAGTGCATCTGTGCTCGTGGTAAGCTTCATTGACAATTCTTTGTATATTACAAATTCATATTGCAGGGAAGCTTACTAAAGCACATTCGCCATTACGGTACGTGTTATTCACCTTCAATGCAGGAGCACAATGCGGATTCTTGCCCCTGCTTTTGGCTGGACTGCACATGCTCTTTGAGAATTGATTCATTGTTCATAAGCGCACTGGTACTTTACTCTAAACTGGAGGGCTCAAGTTGATATGAAAGCACAATTTTTATTAAGGGGACAAGATGTTGCCAAGATGGTTGCAGCACAGCTTCTTTTTTCTACCAGGCACCTTTTCTACTTGAAGCTTCCATTGCAGTGTTTCGAACATAATTGAACCAGCACATAGTGCATATAAATATTGGACACTGATTGGGAACATCACCTAAGTTCATGCCCATATATAGTAAAAGATGTAAAAGTAAAAAATAAAAAAAATATAAAGTAAAAGTAAAAAAAAAGTAAAAAGATGTAGTAAAAGATATAAAAGTAAAAAGATGTAGCACGACCAGACAAAATAAAAGAAAGGGGTGGGCAGTAGCAATACTAAGTGTTAAATGGTGCTTTATCCTTTTCCTTGAGTTTTCTGTTTTTGTGCTTTTTATGAATCCTCCGCAGTAACCATGCGAGTGCTGAGCTTGAGCTTGTTGGTTTCAAGTCTCATGGTTGTTGCTAACAGAACAGTGTGATAAACGAACAAGGGCTTGGAGGCATCCATTCACCTTGCTTGCCTCATGGTGCTGCTTCATAAGCACCGTGAGCATCCAGGCCAACTAGGAAGGGAGGTTTGTTGCAGTTGCTTCTGAACTTTATTGCCACCAAACCAACAGTGCTCTCAATGACAGCTTTTGGACAGTAGAATGCTTGCACCCAGCAAAGTCTTAAGAAGGAGGAATTCAGGATGTGCAAAATAGGCTTTTGAAGCTGGCAGCATTACTGAAGGGGCTTTGCCCATCTTCCCTCTTTATGGATACACAAAGATGATTTCCTCTTTAAGAGGGATTGTTTCAGAGGTCGTTACATGGCAACAGTGTTGGGTGTTTAGTAGCTTGTCTTTGCCCACTGTTAATAACCTGTTCCTTCTCCAGTGCCCCTGTGAAGTGCCTACTTTTTGGACACAATGTGCTCTCCGTGCATTCATGCATTTTTAGCTTGTAAAGACGTCTATTACCCCTTGCCTCAAGCTGGTCTTTGCTGATGTCACCCAAGAAGGCATTGGGGAGTATGGCAATGTACGCTTACAGAACACTGTCGATACCAGTGAAACTAAATTAATGGAGCTGCTGTTCTTTTTTTGTCCACTCCATCCTTGTTAGTTACAATGAGCAATGTCCGAACAGTAGGCATATGTAGTTGGTCGTGCATAGCCTGCGCACTAAGACTTGTTGGCATGTTATGACCTCAGCACAGTGTTAATATGTAAAAACCTTCTGATGTGTTGATGACTTCCTTCTCTTTATCATGCTTTGCCTGGTGGAGCCAGCAAGTGGGTCAACCAGATGTTCAACAGGCTTCCCACTAGTTTTCCCAGAGTCTCCTTACCAGGGTGCTGCTCATAGATATCTGTTTTCTTGACCTTGCACTGCACTTCAACCATGGCCACACCTGCTAAACCTATAGCATGCGATCAAAAAAGTGCTATACATCATGTTGCTCCAAACTCGTAACATGTGCTACAAGGCCTTGAGGAACACCCGCATTTATTTACGCCCTCATCATACTGTATGAAGCTTCGCATGATAAGTGCGACAATTAACATCTGCTGGTTTCTCAGTGTTATTCCTGTCCAGCTTACTGAAAGCTATCCTGAGTGTTTCAAAAAGCAAACGACCGCTGCTAGACAAGAAGTGCTTAAAACAAGGGTCGCTATAACCACATATGTCACACGAAATGAAGGCCACTGAGTATACAGGCGGTTTACTTCATCTCCGACAAGCTTGGTTCTCCCTTTGCTAGTGAGTGAACTCAACTTGCCCCGAATACATGGCCTGTGACAAACTATGTGCCAGATGCTGTGTCCCCTGCAAAGCTGAAGATGTGTATGAGATCCTGACACCCTGCAGCGGCTTCTACACTGGGCAAACAGGCTACTATAAAAACGACTGCCTTTACTAATATGCTAATAACATGAAAACGGGCAGAAATTTGGCTATTCATTGGACCCAACTGCAGGTGCAAGCCACCCTTCCACCAAATGTGTGTTGTTCACAGAAACTGGAGCTATACAAATGCAGATAAAAACAATGATGTTTGAAAGTAGTAGAGCTGCACTATATTCTGCACAAGCAGTGCTATCTGCAGCGCTGGTTCTCTATAGCCACAATTCATGGCTGCACCACCATGCAAAGGCACTATTCTTGAATTATTAACTTCTATTATATTTATGGTGGCCATATATTGCAATTACATATCCACATTGTGTGCAATATGGTTAAATGTCAATTATGATAGCCATTCCTGATCTGAAATGCAACAAAATAGCAAATATAGGCAACAAATTGCAATTCAAAGACACAAAAGACAACCAGTGCACAGGATAAGTGATAGACTTCCTTTTATTGAAAAAGAAACGTGACATGTGTCATGCCACCAGCAGTGGGTAGCAATCTTTCAAGCTTGGGTGACAGAGGCAAAACTTAGCAAAATGCTACAATCACGCTGTGAAACGGCCTTGGACACAAAAAACCTACATCATATTGTACAGGATGAAAGGGCAAGACTCCATCTAACAACAGTCTGTGGCACCACATATTTGACATGGTGTGAAAAATGTTGACATGCCCTACCCATAAAGAAAAAGCAACAAACACAAAACACGCCTTAAAATGCAATGAGCAGAGTCTGAAACCAAAAAAAACAACCCGAAAAAGGTTTCGCTAAGTCTTTCAATGATTAAAATTGTCAAACTGTCTCATCACCTCTTAATGAACCTGCACAGCTGAAACGGAAAGAAGGAAAGCCCAATAGCAGGGCTGCAGAAAATGTCACCGAATAAATATACTTTACTTACCAACGATACCTGTGGTTTAGTTGTGGTCTGTGTATAAACTTTTCCTATTTAGAATAGTTTAGCGGATAGGGAAAAAATGACCATAAGAGCACCAGGTCTATGCATAGTCTACGCACAAAAAGCCTCTGCTTTCTTAATTTTATTTTTTTTTTCTCTCTACTACTATTCACGAGTATTTAATGCCTTAATAGCACTGCTAACGTCCTACTGCAAAACACAAAATTAGGCAAGTTGTGGCATAAAGAAAATTGCAGTTTCACTCATAATGTGAAACAATGATGCAGTAGCTGGTGAAATATGCACAGGAAAATTACTTCATGCAGTGTTTGTTGAAGTGAACACTTGCCAATGCAAGTCGGTAATCTCCTTAAAAAAGTAAAATAAGAGTCGTATTTATTTGTGGGAGTTGTGCCTCCCAGTGTTGACGATGATGTCCTTGATTAGTTTGGCGCTTACCCACTCACGGGGATTGGCCAAGAGTCGGGCAGACTTTGCACGACTCTTGTGTTGAAGTGGAAAGACTCATCTTTTCTTCCTCCTCTTTCATATCCAGGCTTGGCCACTGGTCCAAAGCCCTTTAGCTTCTTACTGCTGAATTCGTTTTGGTTTTCTCAAATCTATATTTGGGCTACCCATTGCTAGGTCTCGCGCTTAATCAAAGAATGAATCAATGAAATGAATCAATTCTCAAAGAGCATGTGCAGTCCAGCCAAAAGCAGGGGCAAGAATCCGCATTGTGCTGCTGCATTGAAGGTGAATAACACGTACCATAATGGCGAATGTGCTTTAGTAAGCTTCCCTGCAATATGAATTTGTAATGTACAAAGAATTGTCAATGAAGCTTACCATGAGCACAGATGCACTTGTAAATTGTCACAATTGAATATAATGAGCATAGTGTAAACCTATGTGCCCTTTCCACACTTAGTATGCTTTACTGCACGATGCTTATTTACACCCCTGTATTGCGGTGTAGCAAGCTATAAAAGAAACTTTGCATAATTAGGCTTTTTAGGATTATCTTTCTCGCAATACACTAATATTTCGCGGTGAAGCCTAAGCAATGTACTGCGGTGAAGCATACTAAAAGTGAAAAGGGGCCACTGTCACTGGACATAATAACAGTTCTTTAATTATACACTCGCGCAACCCTTCACCTCTCGGGTCACCTAAGTGGACATACTATGCTGGCCGATAGCGGCCCCCTCCCCCTTTTAATATGCTTCACCACGTAACTAAAATGTACTCGGCGAAGAAGCCGTACATTTGTATTGAATGAATAAACAAATGGTTTTTACAACAGTACAGAAATAAACGCGCACGATGCATCAGTCTACCACACGGAAGAACGTCGCAACATACGGTAGCTGATTCACACAGGCCCTGTAGCCAACTTATTAGTCGTAAAGAGTATTATGGGTAATTCAAAATTTCAGACACACATATGTGTTTATGTTTACGTTTGCACTCCTTGCGTAATAAGACTCCCAAAAGTCCCACAATAGAAAGTAATTTACAACACACAAACGCAAAGAACACAGACATATGTCTGTTTTCAACTTGGCCGTCATGCAAACGACATATAGCGCGGAAAAACGTGAACATGCTGTGTCTTAGCGTCGTACACTTCATACTAGGCAAGGAGCTAGCACACCACAATCCCGCGACAGCCGCTAATGAGACGAAGACGGGAGCGCATGTCTGTGAACGCGCAAACGGAGCCACTCTGCTCCTCCGCCACCCCCGCTGCACGGCTGCACCACTCGTTTCAAGTAAAGGGGCTTTAGTTTCAAGCACAGTACACCAAACACACATTCAGCGCTAACAGTGGGCGGTCGACGCTGTTGCATTTACATGACTTGCAACGAGCAGCACATCCCTCGATGTCCGTTAAGCAAAGTCGGACACGGCGACGCCACATCGCGGTTCGCAGAACTTCGCTGCCGAGGCGCTAGGCCACTTTGATATTTCAATTGTCACCACCGCCGGGTTCTCAAGAAAGCACGGGTCACACAACGCAGATTCTGTACTCACCGAGGCCAAAGCCGCAGTGCCGCACCGCTACTACTCACGGCTTTCCGCCAAGTAACACAGAACCTACAACCAACACACAAGCAACGCACGTGTACAATCACATCAGCAATGTTGAACAACGCGCGGTGCAGATGGTGGTGGTGAAAAACGTTTATTTGCTCTATTTACATATGGAGTTATCGGTTCTTCAGATGGCTTCTTCCATCTTGATTTGCAGGGTTGGTGCCCCTAGTCCAGGGCCCCACTGAGGGCAGCTGCCGTGCGAGCACGCCTTACTAGCCCTTGCTGGACTTTCAGGATGTCGCTGGAAAGCATCCTCTCCCACTGCTCCGCACTCGGGTTTTCTATTATGGTTATTTCTTTTGCTTTTTGGCAGGCCCACGTGATATGATATAGCGTGGGCTTGTCCCCGCACCAGGGGCATGTGTTCTCATATTGGGTAGGGTAAATTTTATTTAGAATGTATAAGTTCGGGTATGTGCCCGTTTGTAGTTGCCGCCAGATTACGGCTTCTTCTCTGTTGAGTTGTTTGTCTGGTGCCGGGTATCTCATTCTGGCGCCCCTGAAGTAGTTTAGCGTGTCAGCGTATGTTTGGCCTACCGGTTCTGGGTCCTCTATGGCGGCAGTGTTCTTGGACGCCCGGTTTGTTGCGTACCCTCGAGCTATCCTATCTGCCTCCAGATTTCCCTCGACACTCATGTGTCCCGGTATCCAAACTATCGCGTGTTTGCTTTGCTTGTCTGTGGGTCGGCCGTTAGAGCGGAGAATGTTCAGCGCTTTGCGGCTGATCCTGCCATTCATGTAATTCCGGCATGCTGTTTGCGAGTCTGTTAGAATCGTTAGGGATTTGCCTAGTCGATAGCCCTCCACTGCCGCTAGAGCTACGGCCGCTTCCTCGGCTTCAACTACCGTGCAGTTTCGTATTGACGCGCTGGTGATTTCCCTGAGGTCCGGGCCAATCACCCTCGCCACTTTATGCTTATTGCCTTCTCCTTTGCCGGCGTATGTTGCGGCGTCAACATACACCGTTTCGTTCCGGGTGGCCAGTGTCCTTTGCACGTACTCTGCCCTCGCCTCCCTGCGTGCCTTGTGCAGGTTCGGGTCCATATTTCTGGGTATTGGTGCTACCCTGATGGTACTGCGGTACTCGTCCGGGATCGTCATGTTATCTTGTACTTCTCGTAGGGTTGATTCGCCGCCGTACCTGACTAGAAGTCTTCTACCGGTTTCAGTTTGCTGTAGTCTTTGGAATTGTGCGATCCTTTGGGCTTCTTGCAGTTCCTCAAAGCTGTTGTGCAGCCCTAGGGCTAGCAGCTTCTCCGTCGACGCTGTTTGGGGTATTTGAAGCGCCGTCTTGAGTGCTTTCCTTAGGATGGTATCGATTTGCTGGATTTCGCTTTTGACACAGTTGTAGTACGGTAGGCTGTACACCACTCTGCTGACTACTAGGCTTTTTATCAGCTTGAGTGTGTCTGCCTCCTTCATGCCATATCTTCTTTTCGAGACCCGGTTTATCATTCTGGCCACTTGGTTGACTGCAGTCTTGGTTAGTGCCAGGGCGTATGTGCAACGCTGGTTTGTTTGCACCCACATCCCCAGTATTCTGCATTGCGTCACTTCCGGGATCTGGTGTCCCTCCAGGTAGATTTTCAGGGGCTCGGCCGCGTCGCTGGCCTTGCGTCTCCGGCGTACTCTCAGGAGCTCAGATTTCTCCGTTGAGCATGCGAGTCCTCTTGGCCTGGCATATGTTTCTACGCATGCTGCGGCCTCTTGCAACTTGAGTTCTTGGTATCCTAGCGGAGCTCTTTGCGCCCAGATGGTGATATCGTCGGCGTACATCGCATGACGTATACCCCCAATTTCCTCTAATTGTTTGGCCAGTCCTATCATTGCCACGTTGAAAAGGATGGGCGAGATAACTGACCCTTGCGGTGTGCCTTTGTTTGGAGTGCTGAACTTGTCTGATCTTAGCTCTCCTAGCCCGATGGTCGCTGTTCTGCCCGACAGGAATGCTTTGACATAGCCGTGTGTTTTTCTGCCGCAGTTCAGGTTGTCTAGGCCCGTTAGTATGGCTTCGTGACTGACATTGTCAAAGGCGCCTTTGATGTCGAGTGCCATGATGATATTTTCTCCGTAGCGTGGGATTTCGCTGAGTATTTCTTCTTTTATCTGCAGCAGCACGTCTTGCGTCGACAGCTTGGCTCTGAAGCCGAACATGCTGTGCGGGTATAATTCGTTATCGTCCATGTAGTCTTGAAGTCTCTTCGTAACCACTCTCTCGTATATCTTGCCCAAGCATGATGTGAGAGAGATTGGTCTGAGGTTCTCTACTTGGAGTTTCTTTCCTGGCTTTGGAATCATGATGATTTCAGCGTGTTTCCATTCTTCTGGAACTGTTTCCGCTCCCCAGTGATTGTTGAGGTAGTCGGTTAATTTTTCGACTAACTCGTCATTGAGGTTGCGGATAAGTGCGTTGTTGATTTTGTCCGCACCCGCTGCCGTGTTTCTTGTTGCTCTTCTTATTGCCGCATAAACTTCTTCCTTACTTATGGGCCTGTCCAATGCTTCGTTTTCTTCCCCTTTATATCCTTCTGTGTAAGCGGCCGGGTTGCTGTCGCCAAAGCATTTCTTGCGTACTTTTTCTAGCAGTTCTTCATTCGTCCCTTCATACTGGTGAACCAGTCGATGGATGGCTTTGTTATTCTCTGACGTGGTTTTGGTCGGGTCTAGTAGGGCTTTGAGTATGCTCCACGTCTTTGCTGTGTTCAAGGTCCCGTTCAGTGAATTGCTGAACTGCTGCCAGTTTTGTCTCGCAAGCTGCTCCGCATACTCCTCCGCTTTCCTTGTGATCTCTGCTATTTTTATTTTGAGCTTTCTGTTAAATTTCTGCCTCTTCCACCTCTTCGTGAGTCCTTTTCTTGCTTCCCACAGTCTGAGCAGCCTAGAGTGCACGTCCGGTGTTTGCTGCGTGCGTTCGACTTCTTTCGTGAACTTCCTTACTTGTTCTTTGAGGTTTTCTCCCCATTCGGATATCGACTGGATTTCCCCTCTTGTCGTATCGCTGTCCGACTCTCTGAAGGCTCTCCAATCCGTGATTCTGGCTTTGCCTATTTGCCGTCTGATTTTATCTGATGTCGTGATTTGTGTTCTTATTATATAGTGGTCGCTTCCTAGGTTTTCCATTAGGTTTTCCCACTCTGCTTGTTTTGTTCGCAGGACGAAGGTGAGGTCTGGGCAGGTATCTTCGGTTACGCTGTTCCCGGTTCTTGTCGGGTTTTCGGCGTCGGGGATTAGCTCGCACCCCGTGTTATCTGCCGCGTCGGCTACTGCCCTACCTTTTATTTCTGATGTCTTGTACCCCCAACTTTCCTCTCTGGCATTGAAGTCGCCTAATATAACCAGCGCATTTCCTTTTGCGATTTTGTTTGCTCCTCTAAATAGCTCTTCAAATTTGGCCTTCTTTTGCTTAGGAGAACTATATACATTGACTATGAATATGCTTCCTCCTGCCCTTTTCTTTTTCGGAATTATTTCGACTATTACATGTTCTACGTCCGTGTCAGCTATCCTGTCGCGTTGTATGGCCGTGAGGCTTTTGCTAACTAGGATCGCTGTCCTTTTCCGTTCTTCGTCCGGACTTTCGTAGCACGTGTAGCCTTGTAATTTTGGTTCTACGTTTGTTTCTTGTAGCGCAATTATGTCCGGAGGTATTAATCGCTTGTTAATGTATTGTTGTAGTAGTCCTTGTTTTCTTTTGTAACCTCTACAGTTCCACTGCCATATTTCTAGTTTTTCTTCTTTTTTCTCTCTTTTGGCTCGACTATCCATGATTATATTTCGGAGTCGTCTCTCGTACTGTAGTTTTCTAGCATTGGGCGTCTCTGATTAAACTTGTCTTTGGCTCCCTCCGTAATTTTCTGTTTGCGCATGGTGCGGATTTCCGTACCCTGCATCATAATTTGCTGTTTCATTTCTTGCATTGCTTTTTGCACTTCTGCCATGAATTGGGCAAAGTCCGGTTGGTTTGTTATCTCAGGTTGGCTAGGTGGGGGGTTTGGTGTCGTGAGCGATCTAGGGGGGCTACCTGATCTTAGCTCCTGCATCTCTTGCATTAGTCTATTAATTTTCGCGTCCTGCTCTTCGAGTTTTCTTTTGAGGACCTTATTTTCCTCCTCTAGTTGTTTTTCCCTATTGCTTATAATGTTTTGATTTTGATTGCCCGAGTGCGGAAAAAGGGATTTGGGAGGGCCTGCTTCCCAGCTCACCTTTGTGCCGCCGTTGGGCTTCTTCTTGGCCATCTTCTGCTGCTGCTGGCCCTTGTCCTTGGTGGCCGGGGGCACCAATGGCGGGGATGATCTGGAGCAGCTGCGTGAGCGGCTCCGTGAGCGGCTCCGCGAGCGGCTCTGCGAGCGGTCCCACGACTGGTTCCGCGAGCGGCTCCGTGACCTGTCTTGTCCTCCCTCCGAGCTAAACCACCTTGGTCTCCGTTCCCGTGCCGTTCCATTCCGTTGCTGGTGTAGTTGCTGCTGTTGCCGGCCTCGCAGCTCTTTTGCTTTCTTGAGTCGGTCCTTGCAGTCCCTGGATCCCGTGGCGTGATCGCCTCCGCAGATCAGGCACTTGGCTTGACATTGGTGGTTCTCCGGCGGGTTCTGCATACCGCACGCCCTGCACGCCTTTGTGCTGGGCGCAGGGCAGACGTCGGACCGGTGGCCTTGCTGACAGCAAATGTAACACACCTGCCTCGTCGGTCTGTACGGGTAGCATCTGAATTCCCCTCCGGCGAAAAGCACGTACTTGGGTGTGGTGGGGCCGTCGAAAGTGATAACCGCCGTTGCTGATTCTCCTAGCATTCTTGCCGTGAGTACTGTGACTCCTTGAGTGCGTACTTTGATTCTTGCTTTGAGCTCTTCCGACGAGGTCCCTGCGTCGATGCCATGTATAACGCCTCGCTTGACGTCTTCCGGTAGAGCCACGTACTTGTTGATTTCGTAGGTATGGCCTCTAAATTGTAGATTAGTCATCCCCAGCATCGTCTTCGCTGCTTCCTCGTTTGAGGTACTTGCGATGATGATGTTGGATCCCGTTCTTAGTCTGACGGTGACGTCGTCTTCTTTAAACTTGCCGTTGCATGCCTTTACGATAGCTCTTGCAACCTCGGTCGCTTTTAGCTCTCTGATTGGTAGGCCGTTCCTCGGGCGTATTATAATCTTCGCGTCGTCCTTGGGGAGCGGCGGTAACCTTTGTCTCGGCTGCCGTTGACCTTTGCTCGCAGCTGCTGCTCCAGCTGTCTTCGCGTTCGTGCCACCCTCTGCCGAGGTGGACGACGCCATCTTGCTATTCGACGCATCTTGCCATCTTGCTCAGCACGCTCGGGGCTTCTTTCTGATTCAAAGTGGCGGCGTTCCGGGATCCGCTCTTCTGTAGTTTCTTCTGGCGTTTAGAGTAGTAAATCTGCCAGTGGTCGTCGAAATTTTGCATACCTGAGGTACTGGGCTGGTCTTGCTGCATGGCGGTGGCTGTGAGCTCTCCGTCTCCGGTGGCCTCGGTGCCGGAGGAGCTGCTGTAGCGATCGTCCTCCATATCTTGAGATTCGAGCGGTTTTTGGGCAGGGCCGCTCATGAAAAGCTTGGGGTTCGGTAGACTCGGTCGGCGGGAGTCCATTTCGGCCCGCGTCGGTGTCGTCGACGCGGCCTGGTCTCCCTCGAGCGTCGTGCTCGTGCGTTCCTAGCCTAGCGTTCGGCTTAGCTCCACGGCGACGTGGGAGGTTCAAAGTCCGGTAAAACGCCGAAAATTGGGCCTACCGCCTTGAAACTGGTATCCGCGTGGTCCAGCTTGTGAGATGTATCCGGTCCTAAAAGCTTTTGCTGGCCCCGTGGGTCTTGATGGCATGGGTCGGTCGAAAACTGCGGAGCGCATGCGGCGCACGTTCGCACTCCTCCGCTGCCACGACGGAACTCTCGCGCGGTGCAGAGAACGATCACGCCGAGGACGAACACGCCACGGCGTCGCTCGGCGCCAGCATCGCGCCTTCTCAAAAATCCCTAAACGATGCTGTCCCTAGGCACCTAGGATCATGTCACGTGAGGGATTTTTGTACGACAAATAGACGCACGCGTCATGTACTAATTGTGGCCATGTTGTCCCTGCAAACTTCTTAATCTCATCCGCCCACCTAACTTTCTGCCGCCCTCTGCTACGCTTTCCTTCCCTTGGAATCCATTCCGTAACTCTTAATGACCATCGGTTACCTTCCCTCCTCATTACGTGTCCTGCCCATGCCCATTTCTTTTTCTTGATTTCAACTAAGATGTCATTTACCCGCGTTTGTTCCCTCACCCAATCTGCTCTTTTCTTATCCCTTAACGTTACACCTATCATTCTTCTTTCCATAGCTCGTTGCGTCGTCCTCAATTTCAGCAGAACCCTTTTCGTAAGCCTCCAGGTTTCTGCCCCATACGTCAGTACTGGTAAGACACAGCTGTTATACACTTTCCTCTTGAGGGATAGTGGCAACCTGCTGTTCATGATTTGAGAATGCCTGCCAAACGCACCCCAGCCCATTCTTATTGTTCTGGTTATTTCAGTCTCATGATCCGGATCCGTGGTCACTACCTGCCCTAAGTAGATGTATTCCCTTACCACTTCCAGCGCCTCGCTACCTATCGTAAACTCCTGTTCTTTTCCGAGACTGTTAAACATTACTTTAGTTTCGTGTAGATTAATTTTCAGACCCACCCTTCTGCTTTGCCTCTCCAGGTCAGTGAGCATGCATTGCAATTGGTCTCCTGAGTTACTAAACAAGGCAATATCATCAGCGAATCGCAAGTTCCCAAGGTATTCTCCATCAACTTTTATCCCCAATTCTTCCCACTCCAGGTCTCTGAATATCTCCTGTAAATATGCTGTGAATAGCATTGAAGAGATCGTGTCTCCCTGTCTGACGACTTTCATTATTGGAATTTCGTTGCTTTCTTTGTGGAGGACTACGGTGGCTGTGGAACCGCTATACATATCTTCCAGTATCTTTACATATGGCTCATCTACACCCTGATTCCGCAGTGCCTTCATGACTGCTGAGGTTTCGACTGAATCAAATGCTTTTTCGTTATCAATGAAGGCTATATATAAGGGTTGGTTATATTCCGCACATTTCTCTATCACCTGATTGATAGTGTGAATGGTTATTGTATTGCGACCAATTGCAATTGTATTGCAAGAGTTATTGTATATGCTACCAAAGTTACCCTTGGTAGCAAAATGGGCCATCAGCGCCATTTATTCGCGTCGCGTCCACGTTCCCATAGAGTTACTATACTGACTCTAGAGGACAAGCTACCCATAGGGCCCATGCATTGAAATCGGGAACCGCAAGAGCGCCGCCATGTTGCTACGCGCCGAGGTTGCCAGCTCCTGAGACGCTTGCTAGACTTGGTGACAGTAGTCAGTTTTAATCCGGCAACCGTAGCAGCGTAGCAGCATGGCGCCTCGCTAGTAGTGTCGTGATGTGTGCGTGCAGCCGTGTGTTTGGGCTTTATAAGTTGGTTCTTTATTCTATGTTGCGGGACGGTGTGGGTGTGGTCCATGTTGGCCGTACAGGTGGCAGTTATGCAACCGAGGGATGATCCTGTTGAAGTTTCCGGCGGTATGCGGTTTTCAGCGGTCATGCCTGTTGCAGGAGTGTCACGTACTCGACGAGGTTACGAGCTCGAAGCTGTGGTCAGATTCTTCGTTGGCGTTCCGTAATTCTCTTCGCACGGGCGCGGTTTGTTGCAAAAGCCGCTTTCGCGATCTATCGTAGCGACGATAGATCGGGTTTCTTTATTATTAAAAGTACTGATCCAGCTGTAGGGCACATGTAGCCGACAAACGGAAGTCTCAGGAGAGCACCTGAGATTTTAATAAAGCAGGCGGCACAGGAACTCCAGGGCACCCAAGGGACAGTGGGGGGATCAAAGCTCGAAGCAGAACGGTACGTAGGTTGGGGCCGCCGAGGCAGGTGTGTGCCAGGGAGTGTTCGCACGGACAGCTCCCCTGGCACGCGCAGCAGTGCCTCGCAAGGTCGAGATACTTTAAAGGCACCTGCGCCCATGATCTTTCTTTTGCCTCGGTGCAGTTAGCACGAATAATGAGAATAATATGGAGGGCATCCGGTGCAGTCGCGAATGCGTCATGGCAAATGTAGCTCGCGTCGCCTGGCGTGTGTAGTAATATCAGAGTTGGTTGTATGAACTTCATCATATTAATGCGCTTTGTTACGGTACCTTAACGGAATGGGTCTAGAGGACGGTGTTCGTACATTTTTTTCGTACCGCCCTAATCCTGTTATACCCCCCCTACAAACACACACATACCCCCCCCCCCCCCTTTTTTTTATGTATACATACAATTCCTTGCCATGATGGATCATAGCCTCCTTTATTTTTGAAAAATAGAGGAGGCTATGGACGGATTGACCAGTTCAAGTTGTCAACTTGTCAGTAACTGTCATAGGAATGACTGTAATAAACACATTTCCACGATCGGATTGTTTACTTTCATTTTTTGTTGTAACACTGAGGACTACATAGAACTTTATTTTGTATATGTGAGAGAAGTATGTGGATATCACGAGCTTAAGCCAATGTGCGATACACAGACAAAACATCTGCTACAACATGAACTGAATTGAGGGGCACACAACACATACGTAATTAAAGGTGCAAAATATAGGGGGAAGCTTCAAAATACGCTCTGTAGCACTGCAAAGTATAACATATATTGTATGTGTACAATAAATGTTCAAAAAGACAATGCATCAATGTCCCATTTGCCTTCAAGTTTATTATCAAGTTCAAGTTTACTGAAGTTTATTATGAGCATATGTACAACAGGAATCTACTAACACACCCGCAGTTAAGGTGGCTGTTCGAGGTGTGCTGGCTGTCTAAACGAAAGAAAAAGAAAGAAATTAGATGAATGTCGATACCAGTGCTATTGCTTCTTGCCTCTTACCTGCATTTGCCTCCACGGCCTCTTGGCTTGCGGAGTCTGTATGAGGGAGCTGCTGTGGCTAGGCGAAGGCATTGTCGAAGGAAAAAGAAAAGGCCATTCAAATGGGGAATTATAGAAATAAATGCAGTTCTTATGTCTGTTTCTTGCACTGTTCTTGCCTAAAAGTTTTCAAAGGCAGTGTCCAGAATACACCAGCACTTTGACTGCTTTTGCTGTTTACCTGCAAGTGTTGCTGTGAGATCCTTAGTATGGCTACGTGCAGCATTGTAACACTTAGTGGAGGCATTTGAAGTGGTAGCCAAAAATATAAAGAATCATCCTTGTCTGCATGAATGCTTTAAATTTCTAGATGCAGTGGTAACTATTACTATTGGTGCAAGGCCCCCACATCTATGCGGCAAGTGCCATAGCTCGAAACTGAATTTTTCCTTTAGTGTTTCACAAGGTGTCTGATATGTCCACATTAGACGTGATCCGTTTCTTATTATTTATCCCAGTGTGGAGAGAGCATCATTAAATAGTTTTTTTTTATTCTTGCATGGCTTGCTTTTTGGTTTGCTTCTGAATTTATCAAACAGCAGTCTCATGATGCTAAAGTGACTCATGATATGACAGTCATCAGCTTTAGTTTTTCAGAAAAACAACGCATTTCCTGACCCATTGTGTGCTATCGCATTATTCGCATAATTTCTCAGAGTATTCTACCTATACTGACTTGCTTGATTTCCACTAAAGAATCTTGCATCTTCAAATACCATTCTTTCCTTAAAATCATTCGACACTTCTCATAATTTCTGTACCTTGGGCTTCTGATACTCTGCATTCACCATTTTTGCTTGTTTCTAACTAGAAATGTCTTCTTTAATTTCGAGCTTAAATTTTACCTTTGGAACACACGGAAGGGCTTGCCATTGCATATCTGCATAAAAGGGAAACATGTTTCATGCGAAATCCAATTGAAGATTGATGAATGCAGCTTGCAGTGTGATATGACTGAATGATGCATAAAAGTAACTCATCTCACTTGGTAAATTAAAGCACTTATTAGTGTGATGTACAAGATACGTTACACTAACGTGGTGGGTTCTAGATCTTGCTTATACAGCAAAAGAATCGGTGCGCGAGAAAAAAAATTATTTTTGCATACCCCTTGTACACACTGATTTAAGGAAAATGAGCTGGAGCTGTCCACATAATCTACTTATTTTACCTGCGAGTATGGTCAACAAAAATGTGTCCCAGCTGCTTAGTGGTATTTGAGATTATGTCAGTATTGCATATGTGCCTGTTGTCTAAAATAACTGAATTTTGAAAATGCTCGCAGGGATCTGATGTGCATATCTGCAGTTTATGGATACATGTAATAGACTCAGCATCAAGTGCAAGTGAACGGACTTACAGGCCCGAAGTCGATCATGCAAATAGATTCGCTGCACAAATTTGTGACCAAAAAAGATATTCCACATGAAATGGCATGCAAGGAAGTGTTGAAAATATTGCACAGTTAATAAAACGCCTACGCTATTAATATGTGGGTTGATACACTCGTTATGCAAAACGGAGGTGAGGCGTGCAGACAGGACACAAGAATATATAGTATTTACAAGCAAACAACACGAGCGCCGCCCACTTCTCTACTCTTGTGTCCTGTCTGCACGCCTCACCTCTGTTTTGCATAATGAATCCTTACCAACTAGCTCAGCTTTCTGTCGTTCAAAGTCTCGATGCACTCGGTTTCGTCCACATTAGGCACTCGCCTCTTGATTACTTCGTGGCACAGAAATACTCGGCATCAGGCTTTTTCTGCTGTGGCCTTTGTAGAAGCATGTTTGTTCAAAGTGTAACAATTAAACAGATTCTTTGAGTTGCTTGTGGCTTCGCCAGTACAATTCCGGTGCGCTGGTCCGCCTGTCCAGCAATTTCCTACTGAAGGGAAACCTGCAAATAAAAACGCCGCTCCGCATGTAGAAAAATGCTCTACTGTGACGCTTCTCAAACGATTGTGATGCCCCACAAGAGCTGCCTACTCGCGTGATATTCTCAACAAGGAGATACATTCGTTTACTTACATGTGAAGGTATATGCCTGGGCACTTCGGGGCTTCGGTGGCACAGAAGGCACGAGTGTGCCATAGCGTCCGATGTCGACGCGCGATCGCATGTCAAACCTAAACTGTACGAAACCATTACGCGTCCAAAAAACAGATTCGAAACCGAAATTCGCGTCATCCTTTATTAAATGAATGCGTAGTTCGTGATTTACATAAGTCACGGACTTAGTGATCGCTTTCTGTAAACTTAATATTAACCCACCACTTTCATAAAACCTCAGGTATGCGTTTTTAGATGACAAAGCATACGGTGACCTGTACTTGTTTTCAGCTCTTTAAATAGTAATTGCGCTGGCCACATTGACCAGTAGCAACAGGGACAGAAGCGTACCATGCGTATCCCCGCAGGCTGGCTGTACCCGGTTTGGAGGCAAACCGGATGTGACGTGTGCCAGTGGCGTACTCCCTGCCCCCAGATAGGTACTTGTACGCCTAGGAAAAGACGCTGCTAGGTGCTGCTGCTAAATCCCTGTGGTTTCTGCCAGCCCACGGAGGAAGGAAACTAAGGAGAGGCCCTACCCCCTCCGCGCGCTAGGAGAAAAGTGTGGCGGAAATGACGTAGTTGGTTCTCATTTTTTTGCTGCTTTTTTATTTTTTTTGTTGTATGGCCACGCCTTTTGGGCCACAATGGCGGCGTTGTTATGGTTTTGAGCGCTCACACGTGTTGCTCTGGTAGGTTTCGGGCCGTGGCAAAGGCGCTGAGTGGGCGGGTTTGCGTTAGTCACCGTGTCTTGTTGCGCTGTGTTACCTGCACCGTGCTCTGCCAGATGTTGCGCGAGCGCGCGCGCTCCGCGCGCGACATCACGCGCAGCGCGGCGTGGTTTCGCGAAAGATGTAAACAAGAGAGGAGGGTGGCCCAAAAGGCGGAGCATCGCCATGAGCAACGCCAAATTCCGGCTTCACTTTTGCTTCACAAAGAGTGACGTCAGGGCCTCTCCTTATAGCGTCCTCGATCACCCGCACCGGTGCGCACCGGGGCGCCTTGGTGCGCACTTTTATCCTCGATCAACCGCACCGGTGCGCACCGACCATCCTCGATCACCGGAAGCGCACCGTGCTGGAGCGGTTTTCTGTTGCCCCGTCTCGCACCGAGAAAATCGGCGGTGCGCCGGGGTGCAATCCCAGCAAGCAATGCGGGACGCGCGCTCGCACTGCCGACTGCAGAGCGCGGACGCTCTGGCCCGATAGCTGCGGTTGCAACGGAGTTCACGGAGTTAGCTAATGGAGATGTCGGCAATGAGAAAGGAAGCGCTGCTAGTTGCCGCAATCGATGAGCTTTTTGCAAGTTCGTTTGACAGCGAAGACGACATGCTGATCGACCTCGTCCAAAAACAATGTGGTGAAGAGCGGCCGAAAGTGGACAGGTTCGTTGAACGGGTCGTCAGGAACGGGTCGTCAGGATTAATGATAAAATGTATTGGTGTTTGCTTGCAACCAGGTATGTCGGAGCACGCAGTTTGTCAAGGTTCGAGCGCTTGCCGCAGATGCTCAGCACCTGCAAACAACAAAATGTGCGCGCGCGCGTTTTCGCGCACGTCTTGCGCGCCAGGGGCAAAGTAGCGCTGCATGCAAGCACCCTGCAATGGGTGCAGTTTTGTCCTCGATGTTGACCCTCCGCAGTGCGCCACCACGGCGGTGCAAGGCGCACCATTCTGGTTTCGGGGCAACCCCGGGGCGAGGTGATCGAGGACGCTATTAGTTTCCTTCCTCCGTGTGCCAGCCACATGCGGCCATTGCCGGCTCACGTAGGTTCGTTCGCGTGGTCTTATTACGCCTAGCTGGATCGTGTTCAGTCATGCCGTCCTTGCGCGGCGTGATTGTCGGTGAGTCAGGTTAAATTCTTAAATAGGTCGCGCCTGCGCCTAATTGAGTCTATAAAAGCCTGCACATTCAGTTTTGCTAGCTACAATGCAGTGCGGCTGGCGTGAGCTGTCTCCACGATGCGCTTCGAGCGTGTCGATTTCGCCGTTTTTTATGTTGGCGTTAACGACCTTGAAAGCAACATGGATCCACAAGAAATGTGCGACAACATCAAGGTAAGTCTACTGAAATCACAAAATTTGAAACAATAAGCGCTAATAGTTGTTTTCTTTTAAATTTTAGGCCTTGATTGTTCAACGAGACGGCCCCCGTCGTGCTGGTTTTCAAGGTGCTCCCTCGCTGCCTAGAAGATGCTGATGCGGATAGAAAATGCAAAAACGTCGCTTGCTCAACCGCAAATTGACGGCTACGCTGAAGCGCATGCCGTGTCTGCGGAATTTGAACCCCGAGGTATGGACCCCCTTTTTCCAGCGGCATGCCGTTACATACCGTCAGGAACACGCTTGGCTTATTTCTGACTCGGTAAAAAATGTTTCACTTTTTCTCGCTTCTCGCTGCGGAAGAAATGCGGACCGTTTGTCGTAGTTGTCTCCATTACAGGGTGGCATTACTGCGGTGAATAAAGCAAGTGTTGCCGTACATACTGTGCGCATTTCACCCTTTGTTGGGCGGTCGGAAAATATTGGCCCCACTTTTCAGGGTTACTTCGCTATTATGTAGCGGTGAAGTGTAATTTCTACCATTGAACATTCCTGTGTAGATGTGTTTCTGAATCACGTTAAGCACATTTTTTCGTCCATTTCTTTGTCAAACAACGCGATAGAGCGATTGCGCAGATTGTTTACTTCCCTTTCTACAATGTTTAGTTTATTCTGTCGCCTTCCTTCAAACCACCACAGCGGCAAATGGACTTTTTTTATCGAAATTCCGCGTTTTCATAATAGCTGAATTTTGGTGCGGTTAGGTGTCTAAATTTCTCGTACCCACAGCTACCAAAACAGTTGATCAAATTATTAGCATCGCGAACAAATCGCATTCCTACATATGCGCATTCCTACATATGAGCCCTAAAGAATTTTCAAGAAGCATCTTTTTTCTAAGAACCCTTGCGATATTGGAAAGCCCTGATTGAGGATTCTCATACAAAGCATGCTCAGTAAGTATAATGAAAACATGCACAAACAATGTATAATGTACTGGGTACTCTGGCTGCTTCTAATCACATTACAGGTGACCACGAGTAGGTAGAAACGGGCCTTGAGGCTGTATAGTGGGACGTAATATTCCCACTTTTCGCTATTACTGAATCGTAGTCAGCTTTGAGATTTTACATTATGTAAAAAATGCTTATGGAACGAAGAAGAGTAGCCGCCTGCGCCACAGCACCATCGCCACCGGCATGAGCTTGTGGTTGCTGTCTTTCGCCGAACGCTTGTGACAGCTACCCGTTCGCGCCCGTTGCTAATAAATCTCTTAGCAAGTGGTGGAGGTGCGGGGTAAGGTCCGAGTCGCGGTTGAGGATTCGGAAAATGCTGTCGGTCGGGAAGCGGCATAGGAGGAAAATGCCGGCGGTCGTGAAGCGGCATAGATGGCGGCAAAAATGTCGGTGGTCGATGCATAGAGGGCGGCAGGGGCGTTTGTGGACGAGATCGGGAAACTGCTTCAGCGTAAGTGAGAGGAGCCGTGACTGGTGTCTGCTCAAAGGCTGAAGGAACGGCTTGAGAGACTTGTTCTTGAATGAAGTCGCGGATCGTAGGATGCAAAGCAGGGGGTGGTTCCTGGACAGAAGATATCAAAGATAGCTGGCGGGCGACCTCTGCGCGAACGAATTCCTGGATTTTTACGAAGAGAGCAGCATGGTTGTCGTCGACTCCAAGGCTTGATAGTGAGTCGGCGGGTGGGGTGGGACGTCGGGTGTGAAGCCGTTGCCTGCGCAACTCGTCGTAACTCTGGCACAATTCTATCACTTCAGCGACAGTGTGAGGACTCTTCGATAATAACATTTGAAATGCGTCGTCCTGAATACCCTTCATTATATGTTTTATCTTCTCCTCCTCTGACATCGACGCATTCACCCGTTTGCAAAGGTCGACAATGTCCTCAATGTAGCTTGTGAAGTTTTCTCCGGCCTCTTGGGCTCGTGCGCGCAAACGTTGTTCTGCACGAAGCTTTCTTACTGCAGGCCGACCGAAAACTTGGGTAAAGTTGGTCTTGAAGACCAACCACGAAGTGAGGTCGGCTTCATGGTTTAGAAACCATAATTTCGCAACATCCGTAAGATAAAATGCGACGTTTCTCAACTTGGTAACGTCGTCCCACTGGTTATGGGCACTCACTCGCTCATAAGACGAGATCCAATCTTCAACGTCTTTGTCATCTGTGCCGGAGAAGATAGGGGGATCTCGCTGACGCAAGGCACCGGCACAAACCAAGGTGGCCGGCGCCGTTGGAGGAGCTGGAGGAGTGCGTGCGTCGTCGGGCATGATCGGGGGTAGAGTGCGACTCCAAAGTTCCAGGGTGGTCGAAACACAGCACGTCCACCACTTGCTAAGAGATTTATTAGCAACGGGCGCGAACGGGTAGCTGTCACAAGCGTTCGGCGAAAGACAGCAACCACGAGCTCATGCCGGTGGCGATGGTGCTGTGGCGCAGGCGGCTACTCTTCTTCGTTACATAAGCATTTTTTACATAACGTAAAATCTCAAAGCTTAATAAAAAAAAGCACTTGTAATGTCTCGGACACAAAGCGGCCTGTTCTCTGCTTGCGTCTATTAAAGGGTTAAGATGCACACACTATTCAAAGGTCGCATTGAGAACTGAGTTGCAGGCGCTACTATGCTCCGCAAGCAGCAGGATACTAAAAGGAGAAATGAGCAACACCGTACTGCCTTCATTTCTTCAAACCCTTCAACAAAGCTTGAACAAGAAATGCACGCGAGGGTGTCACTACAGACAGCTGCGGCAACACTGACGCATGCGCGAGGATATAAAATGAGGTGCAGTTGTGCGGTGCACGCTGCCATGAAGTTCGAATTAGTTTCCCCCTTGCGAAACTACCGGAAAGGACATATTGCATCCATCGGTGTTAATATATTTTCTAGCATATTTTCTTGTTTTCAGCCAACATACACATCCCCGTTAAATCAAATAGATCACTGTAGATGGCGGCCACAAGCATATTACAAGGACTGTGAATTGGAAGCTGTTAGCTACCTGTGGCACAAAGTCGTGCAAGGGTACACGTAGTCTTTGTGTGCACATTGACTTCATGTTTTACCAATTTGACTGGCTCCTATTTCACTCCGGCTGAATAGCAATAACACACAGGCCACTTTACGTTCGAGCTACTCGAAAGCTTGCATTAGTGAAAAACATCTAAACTTTTTCTGGTACAGCCGTGCGTTGTTCGAAGTGTCTCAATGCATTGCAGTGATTGAACAGGCACATATTGGCTGTACCACTTGGATTTCAGCGTGCATGCGTTGGCTGGACAAAAAATTCTACCATATTTTACCTCCAAACTATTGCTCACGATTGGAAAGCGCTGTTTCTGTTGTAAATAGATGTGGCTTGCACACAAGGTATGTGCATGCTAAGTGTCTTGGTAAAGAAAAGTAAAGGTATGCTGCATAAACAGAAGGTGCTGCAGCCACATAACCTGACCTTTGATCTTCATTATGCTCACAGATTCATTATGCTCACAAGTGCGTGTCTTTTAGATGCTTGATTTCAGCCAGTTAAATATCCCAACATGGGGATTCAAACCACTGGTGTCCATCTGCTGTTGGGCTGAACTCTCAATTTAGTGAGACTACTAACTACTGCGTTCATTGGTGCTGACAGATATCAAGTCCGTTGTAGCTCGGCATTACTGTATTCTGTCACCAAAATGCTAGAGAACCACTTGAGATCCTTCGATGTCAGCATCCTCATAATCAGTGGGCACCCCATAAGAAAAATAGGTCAACTTTGGCTGGTATCCTTGCAAGTGTGAGAAGGCTAGGCCACAGAAACTCGTTTTTCTTATTTGTGCACTATTCAGCCATGTTAAAATGTGGGGAGCCTAGACATCTAAAAGATCAGGAGCAAGCAAATTGAATGCAGCTACCAAGCAAAAAATGTGGAAGCGTAAGCTGTTGATTTTTTACTCTAAAGGCACGTTCACACCAAAGACGGAGCGGCTAAACCGGGCAAAGCTCTTGACCAGGGGATAAAAGTAGGCGTTAAACGAGGCGTTAAGCCCGATCGCTTGCGGACCACTTTTCCCGCCCGCCAGAGCTGTCCGATTTGCCGCGGCCAATCAGAACACCAGACGACGCTGGCGTGTGCTGCGCGATAAGGATGGACGACCGGTGCCACGAGACGGCAACAAGTGCGCCACGAAAACGTTAGATGCTCCGCCTCGGCGGTGCGGGCAGCCAGGCAAGCCGTCCAGTATACAGGGTGTTTCAGCTAACTAGTGCCGAGGCACAAAGAAACAACTAGGCCTGCAGTACTCAAATACAATCAATTCAGTAGACTACCCTGTTGAGCAACTTTAATACTTGCGGCTCATTGAGAAACATCTAACTGCTTTATTTTTATGAAAATAGCTGCTGTGGTTATTTTTTCAGGACAAAAGAAAGTGCACAAAATCGAAAAAAGTACCATGCAACTATGCACTTTTTATAGCAGTGACGAACAAATGAACAATGCGGCATGCAGACAGGATGTAAAAAATATGCAGATCCGACACACTGAAAATTATGTAAGCAGCTTTCTTTGCTGCTTGTGTTCATTGATGGCATTTGGCAGTGATATGTTAAATGTTACCTCGCATGCACCACTTGTGTTCGTAGTACACAGAGCTCATAGGCAGACGTGCGCTCCGATGCTCAAGGTGGTGCTGTGCACCATCCATATCCTGTGAGAGTAGTGGCACTGTCATTCCCTCACACGGCGCATCGCATGGCGGGTGAGGTAGAGAAATCCGTTTATTGAATCCTTAGGAGAAATAGTTGCTGCCACGTCCTGTGCCCGACAGAGCAGCGCCTGCTGGCCACACAGGCTTCTGTCATGCAGCATGGCCTCCCAGTGTTGTAGTGTAGGGACATTGAAGTTTTGATGCTGGACCACCACTTGCATACTGTCCTTTTGATGCCGTGGTGCTGTATTGCAGCTTTGCATCTGCACATCCTGTCTCAATTGTTGGCATGGACACACTTGCCGTGTTTATTTTTTCAGAAATAGCATAAACATGCCATACCACACCTTGAACTATCATTATAATATTTTTAGTTTGCCACTACAACTGTCACCATGTCTAGATGTAGTATTTTTCTTTTAAAGAGACTCTATACGAAGGATGCTTTCTGATGGCATCTTTACCTTCTCGTATGATCATTCAGCAAGCACAAAGTGCTGCAGCTTCTGCAATGCTTTTTTCTATTCCTTCCAGGCTCACTACTGTCAATGTATCATTAGCGCTGAAATAGAATACCGCCCGTTGCTCAAAGCAGCTTCAATATAGATTCCAATCGGAAGAATAGGCAGACTTGTGGCAGTATACAACTTTCTATAGCCATAAAAGGCAAGCTAGCATAGTGGGGCATCTCAATGCCTGTAAAAGCATTCAACTGCATGTATCTCCAAATAACTAAGCTCAAGCAGACACTGCCAAAATTCGTGCTTCTCATGGTGAGTCGGTGCGGGAACTTGAAGGTGTCGGTTTTCCTTCATTTTTGTCTCTCTTATGGTTTTGCTAAGGCTCTGGCCACAGCAAAATTCCTCTTGTGGTATTTCAGAAGGGTAATTTAATAATCACCTAGGCGATGTCATTTCCTTCATTTGGTTGCACTGTGTGCATCAGTGCAATAAATGGGTCAAACGGCTTAATACGAAATGTCGCCAGGCCATTTTGGCACGACACTTGCGGATAACATTTTGGTGTGGCTTGGGCGAGACTGAAAGAGAGAAATTGACACATACAAGCACAAAGGCCAGGCACTGTTCCCTTGTGGCCTGCACAACCACTAGAATAGCAGCTAGTCTTATCAATTCATACTGAGTATCACAAAGTGTAACATTGCAAGAACTGTAGCTTGCTTGATGAGACAAGGCACTTATAGCTGTAGCTGAAACATGTGGTGTGATCAACATGTACAAGGTTACAATACTCTACACCCTTTTTGTATTGAAGTTTTTAACTTTGCCCACAATCTGATTACAGCTTTCCAGAGTTCCTTGGAAAATCCTCCCATGCACCTGCCATGTACATTGCCCTCCTCCTCGATGTGGCGTGCAAGATGGCAGCAGCAGCTGTGGGAACAGTTGAAGAGGCGAAGAAAGGTCCACTTTATAATAGGTTGTATGTAAATAAAACTGATCGACCTCAACCGATTCGGCTTCCACTTTTGTCAAGACAATTGTCAGCAAAGCAATGGAGCAATTTCAGTAGGGCGATAGTAATAAATAGTGCATAGAAATTCTTGGAAGCCCCGTCAGCTTTCTTGCTGTTAACAAGCTGTCTTGGTGAGGTGGTTTAGGCAGGGAATGCCAATTCATGAGGGGTGGTCATGGCCATCATGTTCAATGTATGTGCAGCATTAATCAGTTCTCTAGACCGAGTGCACTAATGTCACATGATACATCTTCAAACCTCGCATGCTTTCTTTGGGGCTGAGAAAATTAATGAAGCATGAAACTCAGCATGTTGCAGTTTTCAATTAACCATCACTGCATTTGTCCATTCTTGAAACAAATTTTATTGTACCAAATGCATACAGAATGAATTTGTGGAATATCCAAAGTACATTTTGCTTGTGTTGGTCAAGCAGCTGGCAGAACAAAACCACAAAGTTCCAAAGCAGAAAGGTAACACTTCTTTTGAAGTACGCAACTGGCGAAACAGTGTTGCTAACACACGAGTGCAAAACTTGCTGCCGATTAAAAAAAAGGGAGCTGCTACACACCACTTCGTTCCTTGACCATTTATTTTTTCTTTTGTGGCTGATTTTTAGAAATCCTTGTTATAGCAAATGCAAGGACATCAGAAAATCAACGCACAACAGACATTGGTGCAATGGTGTAAAGTAATGAAGATATAATTTTGCATGCACATTATTTAGTCTGAAATAGGATACAGCACAAACGTTACTCTTCAATCCCAATAAAAAATATGGAACTTGTGGGCTACACAAGGGCTACGGATAAATCTTGAGGGCCTCGGATTCTGTAATGTGCAGATATACTTAAGTACACAAGCATTTTTGGATTCTGCCTCTACCTGGGTGCAGCTTTGTGACCTGGAATGAAAAGCCACAGCCATCGAGCTGCTGCAGTGGCGACATCACAGTAAAAGGTAATAGCGAAAAATTAAAACAATAATATGGCCATGCAACTTGCACATCAGATAGGTCACCTGAAGCTTCTATTTCCAATTTTTCTGGTGTTGCATAGGACAAAAATTTTGAAAAGTGATAGTGTACGATTTTCATACATTAACAATTATGCATATCTAGTTTTTTTTTTTAACCATGCAGATATTTAGCAAAAAATTTTGAGCACAGAGAGCCTGTCGTTCTTGCAAAGGAGTTTCTAGGTGAGGACACACTTTGCTGCTAATGCGAGTTTCAGAAAATTAATTTTGAAAAATTCAGTCACTTTTTTATTAGTAACTTGGCGGCAGCCTTCTAAATGGCATATTTGGAGGCAGTCACATGTGAACGCACACCCTTTCTTTTTCGAAATCTCGAAAACTGCACTTATTTTGATATATTCATTATCGCGCTCAATTGAGTACAATCAAAACTTGGTGCATCCTGCTCCACATCAGGCGGCAGTGCCCTGTCAAGAAGGGTGGGACAAAGCTTAAATGATAGCCTGACACGGCACACTGATGCACATGCTTGCCAGGCAAAGTGTGTCGTATCAGCTGCTACAATGACTGGCCAAGATGTTGTTTCAGACTTTCTCGAGCCTGTTGTCGGGGGTGTTTCCATCTGATGAGGTAGCGGGACATTCTTTTCTGCGCTCCCAGCACACTCGGTTCCAATATTGCCTCGATTTACCAGTGAAATTCAATGATGAATATCTTGAATTAGGTGCAACTTTCAAGATTTGTAAGAAATGAGAGTGCCATAAAATGTGACTGCCTCCAAATTTGTGGAGTTCCAAAATAGAGGAATTCCTCTGCAAGAATGCCACATTTGCTGCGCTCATAACTTTAAAACAAGAAAATCTGTATGGTAATAAAAGACACCCTGACAGTGTGCATTGGAGCATTTCATGCAACCAATATTCAAGCACCTTCTGTCTACAAAGAATTCATAAAGCAAATTTATGCTTGGAATCAGTTACGAGCACTGGAAATGCAAACACTGTGATGAACCCTGGTCACATGCCAGGCATTGTGTTGCTGCTCTCTGCGTAGGGCCTATGAACAAAAACCACCTTCAACATTACACAGTAAGCTACCAATTGCTATGTGTAGGAAGACTTAGTTCTTCAAATGCAATTATGACCTAGACATTCTAAAGCTTTTCTGATAATGTACTTTTAGTGAACAAGTACCCCAAACTTGAACAACTCTGAAGCTATAATGCCATTATTATCTGAAAGATGCACTCACATTTTTTTAACGCAGTAAGGAAACATTCATAATCGACAATGCCACCATAGACATGAGAGTCATATAATATTGCACTGCGTGCAGCAAGGATAGCACAATCTCGCACAAAAGGTTAGTCTCTCCCGCAGACTTTGAGGGCTTCTTTATTATGTCTCACTTATGATGCCGTGACATGGTACGAAACCATGATGACGTAACTTATGATCATGAGTTACTCTTGCATGAAAGCTTATGCACACATGCATATTCCTGCATTGTAACTCTGGAGTGCACTTACAGTAAGGACACTGTGAAAAGAAGAAAAGGCCAACAGCAAGAACCAGGCAGCGCAGTGCTGTTTGCACCTTCTCGGCTGTTGTCGGTTTAAGTCACCTTCACTGCAGCAGAGTCGTGTTTTGCGGCGAAGCATATTTAGCATCATGCAGTGAAGCATATCTGAAGTTAAAGGGGACACTGTTACGGGGCCCCTGCTGGTGCTTATGGTTACCCGACACTATCAGCTTAAGTACTCGTACTGTGACCTCTTCATGCATTTGGACAACACCAATCGCCATGTGAAAACCTCTGTTCACTACTAATCTTGCTAAGAGCCTAAATTGTTTCCAAACTACAAATTTCACCAAGTGGCAAACTTGGCAATGCTTCTGGAACCTCTTTCTAAAGTACTTTAATACTACCAGGATGCTTCAATGTCAAACTGGATTAAAAACCTGGGATGAGATTGGGCAAGCTTCTAGCTTTCCGACTGTTTGCTTCACCTTCTACATCAGTGAGTAGGCAGTGTTCAATAGGCGCTCCCACTTCACCAAGCAGACGACCGCTGACGAAAGCATGGTGAAGGCGAATAATGAGAGCGCAAGCAAACATTCAGAATGCAAGATCTCGCCCTTGGATTTAGAGAAAGGAAGGATAATTTCAACACCAAGGAACACCAACACTGGGCAACATTCATGCACCAGCTTTGTCAGTTTTTTGATGCTCCCACTACTTGTGCTGAAATCGTGAGAAAAGCCCAGAGAGAGTATACAATTCGAGAATCATGTACCTCTTACATTGTGGATGTCCTTGCACTGTGCTAACGCATGAACACCACCACGTCTCAAAATGATCGAATGAGACATATTAAAGGCACAAACACTGTTACCTTATACGTCCTTGGTATGCAGAACCCCAGCACCTCCACCACTTCTAAGGAACCGCTTTATTCTTGCCGAGCTAGAGCTATGGCGAGGAAGAAGCGACACACACTACGTACGGATGAGGAAGATGACGGAAACTCACATTGCGCTCACAATATCGCTAACGTGGTAGTTTCCCAAAGGAAGCGGTCACACCACTGCGTATAAAGTGTATGCACAGGGATTCTCATACGTCTTCCCTGTCCAAGGGACTGGTGGCAAGCACCACAAAGCAGCACTGGTCAGGTGCATTCCAATTAAATTCTTAAGAATTGAGAAAAGGCCGATTCAACACAAAGCAACGACCTGACACCCTTGCCAACAAACCTGTTGAACTGGCATTAAGTTTCAGATATTTGCAGCCACACATATGTAAACCAATGGGCAAGGTTCTGACTGGTGTTGTAGAAGTCGCGGGGCGCTTTTTTCGTTGCGACGATAGATCGGATTCATTTACAAGTAAGGCTCCAGGAGGGCACATGTAACCGGCAAACAGAGGCCTCAGGAGAGCATTAGATTATAATCAAGGAGGCGGCAGGGTACCCAAGGGGCAGCGGAGGGATCAAAACTGGAAGCAGGGCGGTCCCAAACTGGAAGCAGGTTATGTTGCCCCAACTCACGGACCACCCTGACTCCAGCCTTGTCCGCGAAAGCGGACAGCTGCTGATCTTAAAATGCGTCAGAAAATTCGGAAAGTACGACTTACACACAGCCTACAGACATCAAGATATACTACTAGCACGCGCAGGCCTCGGCGAGCCCCAACCCATGGACCAGTCCGCGTTCTAGCTCTGGTGTCCCCGTTACCGATTTGGTGTCCTGGAGACGCCGCCAATAATATGAAATAGTGACACGTTGTTACTAGTAAAAGACACGACTTAAGCCGCTAACGCTACGTTCAGCACTGCCGCGCCCAACAACTTCTACAAGGCCTGTGAGAACTTCACCAAGCAATGGTTGTTCTTGGCAATACTAAGAACTTGTGAATTTTGTGTACCGCTCATGCTTAACTTTGTAGTGCACTGTGGCTTAGTGAAGCACTACGATTGCGTGTAGCATACGTACACATCTTACCTGATAGACGGTGAACGGGGTCTTGTACAAATATCTGCTGAAGAAGAAAAGACTACACCTTCACATGTGTTAAAACACATGCCAAACTTGAAAAAACAGACGTACAATGAACCTCCACACGTTAAAATAGCAAAAGCATCACTTAATAGTCGAAAACTATTGAAAACGTTGCAAGCGCCATGGCAAGCGCATAATCCGCCATTGCTGCTGATATTGATGTTGATCAGGCTGTCCCCTTGCGATCGAGTCGGCAAGCGCGTGGAAGCGCGTTTCTTTATTCTATGGAAGCGCAATTGGCGCAATGTAGCCAAAATAAACAAATAAAACTGTGAATCAACTCCAAATACACACACGCAAAAGAAAAATCGTCGGGATTCTCTATAACGACGTTTCCAACCCCTTGACCGATATTTCATACAGCTCGTTGCATTAATTAAAATACCTGCAGTGCATTTTTTTCATAACGCGCAAAAAAAATTCTGCACTTAAGCTTACCCGCACAAACACGCGGCGCAAATTCGTAGAACGCCACCAGTGCAGCCCCCACCCGCCAAGAAAATATATGACTAGTCAATAATAATAGCATATAATTATAATGTGAGCGTCGGCGCAATCAATGGAGAATTCAATTTTATTTGTTATAGAAAATCAAATGCAAAGCTTCCTGGAGTCTAAAAAAAATCTGCCTTGAAACTTGACATGGTGACACGGCAAATTGTGGGTATACGATTGAAAATAATTGCTATAGTGTGTTCGTGTATGAGTAAGCTTCTCAAAAGGAGTTTCAAGTGTTTCCATGCTATGGCAAGCTTATATCTTGATTCATCAAGTTTTTTTTATTCATGTTGTTCAATTATGTTTAAAAAGCAAATTGTAAATCCCAATGGTTTTGTTTTTTACCAGGGGAACACAGAGTTGAGCCACTGTTTTGAAACAAACTTTTATTTAAAGGTAGTTACAAGTAACACCGACACCCTCGCTCATGAAAATCCCAATGGTTGTGTTTTTTACTGGGGGAAACACAGAGTTGAGCCACTGTTTTGAAACAAACCTTTAGTTAAAGGTAGTTACAAGTAACACCGACACCCTCGCTCATGACAAAACAACTTTCACTCGCTGTGTCCAGACACTTGGTTCAAGGTGCATGTAATGCTTCATCTCCAAGCTTCGTGTGGTTTCTTAAAGGCATTGTGAAATCTACACGGTGTTTTTATTTTACACCTCCTCATCTCATAGCACAATATCTGAAATGCGTGAACAAGAAGAATCAGGCCAGCACATATTCACAGAAATGAACTCTTCACAGTGCAGTTGACAAGTGCAAAAATTACAGCAGAAACTGCCAGTCACATGATATGAGCACAACATAACTGTTCTTTTTGCGGGAAAGCCTCAATCCCATGCCGACATTAACCTATATGGTGGTCATCACTGGCAATGTTTGAAAGATTTTCATAAAATAGAGACTGAATGTCTGGAGTATTTATCATAAGGGAAGTAGAAACTCGCACATCTTCTAAACAGCCCTTTGCAGTGCTAAATGTATGCTGGCTATTGATAGTAATAAATAGTATGACTGTTACAACTGTTAAACAAGACAAAAGCTCACAGGAATATGAAGGCTTGAAGTGATAAACAGTGTTTGGAGGGGGAATGTAGCTGGAGTGAACCTTTTGGCAAAGATTTGTTTTCGTCAGTGCCGCAATTAAGTTCGGCACAGCAATCTTTATGCACGCTTAGCTCACTTTCCCACACCCTCAATGTAGGATGAAGAGGAGAATAAGAAAGTGCGTAGAATGAAGTTGAAGTGTAGAAAAGAAACGGGGAGACAGTGAAAGAGAAGGTAGGAGCACTGTTGTAGATTATTCTTCGAAGGCTACTCTTCCAAAAGAAAAAGAGAAAAATATTAAATGTGTAAGGAAGCATTGCCAATTGTTATTATGCCTACTCAAGTAAGAGATGCACCATAAGGGATGCAATATAAAACTGATCTGATATGTAGAGTGGCCTAAAGCTTTCTGCATAGTCTCTACAATCATTATGACACTGTCTGCTGCAGCCAAATATGCAGAAGGTTTAATTGAGTGCTCATGACCAGAGCAACTTATCCAGACTGCACACAATACCACTGCATATGCCCTCTATTTTGGTAATCTGAAAAATAAAAGTTTATTCAAATGGGCAATAAGAACATCACATGGAACACAAAATCTAGATCGAATTATGAGGCATGCCACAGTGCGGGACTCAGTAATATTTTTGACCACCTCAGGTTTTGTGATGTGCACTTAAATTCAACTACACACTTTTTTTTTTCATTTCACCACCACTGAAATGCAGCCACCTTTGCTGGGATTGAACCCGCAAGCTCGTGCTCAATAGTGCAACATCATAACTACTGCGCTACTGAGTGTTTACACAAATTTATAAGTAGCAAAACACATTGGAGGCTTTTGCACACTGAAACACTACACACCATCCAATGCACTTCCTTACATCTATGTACAGACATACTTACCAGCGGCTCATATGACAAGCATGGAGGCGTGCTCTAACACACTACCATCCAACAGCTGCCACATACCAGAGATGACCACTGGGTCTGTACCTATCTTCACAGAACACTTACCAGCAGCTCATACAACAAGCATGGAGGCATCTCTCGTGCTCTAACACACATACCATCCAGCTGTGACATATGGCTGCACACCACAGACAAAAACAGACGGGCTAATCATCAGAGACCACATGTCATGATTTGTTAACATGCGAGCCCTCAACCTGCTTCAATAAGGCATGACAGCACAGCACAGCACTACTTCTCTCTTCCTAACTGCACTGGAGGCTTGTTACCAGTAATCGTGCCCTGCTGACATGGTTATCTCTTGTTTCTATGTTGCTGTCCATAAGCTGTTATTTAAGGACTTCCTTTTGAGCTTCAGTGGGCCTTGAAAGGCTAGATGATGGCTGCGACAATCTAGGGTTTTTTGTAGAGTGAAATCTTAACAGGTGCACAACTTTTTTGTTGGCTGGTTCATTGGAATGGTCTGGCATCTTTCTTTTTGGGTCACTTTCACTTTCAACAAGCATGAAAACTGGCTCAAACAAATTGTTTGCCTTCTCAGCCACACCCTCAGAGACTTCACCATCTGATATTGCCTGTCTGACCGAGTCCATTTTTGCTCTTAAGAGTGCTGAGCTTTACACTGCTTTGGCTGCTTCCAGCTTTGTTATACTCTGTACAATGTGCAATGCCCGACTTGCCTCACATGCTTCTTCGGGTGAGCTCTCATGGGCCTTGTTGCTGCTAGTTGGATTAGCGATGACCACACAGTGAATGTGCTTGCACACTGTAAAGTGTATAAGATGGTCATAGCAAGTGCACATGTAAGTATGCACACACACTGCACATTCCTTACACCTCAAAGGACAGCAAGCACCATCTCCCAATTTTGACACTTTATATGAGAGCCCTTTAATAGACTGAGATGGCACAGTCTATATGCCATCTTCATTTAATTTGGCTCAAGCTGCCATTTCACTGCCAGACCTGTGGTTCTTCTGAATTCTGCTCAGCTTCTTACCCTTTGCCCCTTTCATCATCTGGATAGCCCTTTTCATTAAAAAATGATTTGTCAAGTCCATGAGGGCAGAAATAAGTTTGTCACCATGCTTATTCTGTTTTCTCTCCAGCATAGTATGCTTTAACGTCCTGCGCTTGCTCTCAAGGTGCATGTTAGTGTTGACAGCTGCTCTAGTCCTAAAGCAATAGGCCCACTTTTGCGGCCTAACTGCATAGTGGTCATTGAAGTACTTCAGGAAGTCCCTCAGTTTTTCTTCCTCACTAGAAAGGAATTGCTTAAAATAATCTTCAAATGCCTTTTCCGCGAGGAACTCTAAGAGTAGCCACACACTATGGTAAACATGTGGCCTTAGCTGTTTCTCTACACACTCGAGTATCTTCTTACGCCAATTGTTATCCACATGCCAGGCACTGAGAAGTTTCTGTTTTGCGGCACCCATGACCATGGACCATGCTTTGTAGAATTGCGACGCATCACCAGATATCAACGTCTTAGCAGCCACTTTTTTGGCCATGGCCGACTCCAGATATTTGAAGAATGCTGTCAAAGTTTGCTCGTTCATCCGGTTGCAGATGAAATAAGCTATAGCTACACCTGATCCTATTTTATCTAGCACCAGAAGAGTGGTCAGCTCAAACTGGTACTCTGTAGTTCCATGTGTGGAGTCAAGACATACAGTACCTGCAGGGCCCAATTTTTCTAGTAGCTCCTTCTGAGACTCTGCCATCAGAACAAGAGCAAAGTCTGCTGAAGGAAATGTACCACTTGGGTCCACTGCACCTTGTGCCTTGTACAGGCGGACAAGTGTTTCACCTTTTTCTTTCATCACAAGCACCCACATGTCTACACTGATAGCGTCATTAGTGTGACAATGTTCAGGAGCAGCAATGTTAAACTGCTGTTTGATGTTATGCAGGGTTGAGCACTCTGCCAAGTGCACGAGCCTCAGCTTGGATGCCACAGATGTTCTTACTCGCTTTAGAATGGTTTTCATGGGCACACCCCTTTCTAGGTTCTCTGCTACGCTGGCCTTTTCCTTGTCACTCATTCTCAAGTGCTGAATTTCTGGTTTATGACCGTAATGGTTTCTTTGATACCTGACTTTTATGGTGGTGCCTTCAGGTGTCGGACGGTAATTGTGACGGTAATAAATGAAAGACATATCTTACCAGACCTACAGCTCCCCTGACTTTTCTCCCGACGGTCACTATGGCCTTCCTTTTTCCTTGCCTCGCCTGATCTATTACAGTAATAGTGGATCCTTGTTTCTCCACTGGCCAGCTTTTTGGGGTCCCTGGGCAAAATGAACCAGCAGTTTTGGCTACCCTCTTCTTCTGCTTTCCATTCATGAAATTCTGTAATAAAAGCACAAAATAGCATTAGATAGTGACAAGTACTATTGGGAGAGAGATGCAAACAAAAATAATCACTCTGAAGGCTTTGGACACGGGCTAATGTAGCATTTATTTTACTCCCTCACCTTCAACTCGACTGTGTCATGAGGTCACCCTTGATATTGCTCAAATTTATGTTAAAATTGAATTTCAAATGCAATGCGCCATAACTTCAAAAAATTTATCATATTAGTTTTGTTTTAATAAGAAACAAATATGAAACTTAAGCATGATCTATGCTCACTCCTTCCTCAATATTGAATCAGACTGTACATTCATAGCAATGCTGTTACGATAAGACAAAGACGAACTGGTGCAAGCTACGCCCCAGAACAGTGTGAATCCCTTCTCTCAGTTTCTTCTTGAAAAGCTCCTTCTTTTCAAGAAGAGCTTGATTTTTTACTGTAGATAGGGGCTTGGCGAGGGAGTGTTCCATCGTCACGCGGTTATGATCTGGCTTGGGCATGCACCTGGTTCGAAGAGGCAGCATTATGTGTGATTTCAATAAACCAGTTGCTAGTCTGAGTTCGTCCTGTCTTCTTCTACGTTGGTGTCTTTTCTCAAGCGCAGTTTAAGTTCACAAAAAGATGTCTTACCAAGTAGCCTCCTAACACACTCTTCTTAAAGAAAAAAGGATTGCGCGTGCGTCAAATTTCGCTCTACTTTATGAAATCTACAACCAGAGTCCTTCTATTGAGGGACTGTGGCACTACTAAAGAATTTTCCCAAAGTACGCCGGCAGACCAAGCCGCTGACAGTCGCAATTGCAAGTGTGGTCGTGCACCTACGTCGGCCTGCATTCGGACCTATTGCGGCCTGCACTGAGGCGAAGACTACACCACGCACGCAAGTAGCGCAGAGCAACGTCAGAACGCAGAGCAAATCCCTCCTCTCGTTTAAGTAAAAAAAAAAGGGGGGGGGGGGGTTGCGCGAGCGTCACATTTCGCTCTATTCTATGAAATGTACTGCTAAAGCGTTTGCCCACAATACGCTGTGAAACCATCCCGGCGACATCCGCAAATTCATGTATGGTACCGGTTCTGCGTCTCTGCCGCATTGCAACGTGCACTGAGGCGAAGACTAGGCCACGCACGTATGTGGCACAGAGCAACGTCAGAACGCAGAACAGCTTACTCCTGTCGCTTAAAAAAATAAGATGATGTACAAACGTCAAATTTCACTCCACTTGCTGTGCAGGAAAGCAGACAATGCCAAACGTACGTCATGTAGCGCATCGCTGGGAGCGCGCACACATGACTATACTATAGATGGATAAACAAACAAATTATATTTAACGAGGATACAAACTTCAAAATACCCCAAGGAAATAAATTAGGCACCTGCGCAAAAGCTGCTCTTCGCGAAACAGATAGAGAAAAAGAAAACAAAGGCCCGCAAAGCATAAACAACTGCCGTTTTGGAGGCACACTGCGCAACAAGAAATTATAAAAAAGTCCAAGATATAATATTGCGTTTAAACGTCATCTGCTCACGATGACTGAGAATAAACTTAATAAAACTGTTCCTCACCCTTATTGTTCCGGAACACCAGGTGCACGTAATCAGCCTCGAAGTTGTGCGCAGCGATCTGGTGCACCGAATACTTCTCCATTGTAGGCAGGGAAGTGCCACATACGTCGCATTTCATCAATTTCTTGACATCCACGGCCATTTTGTGAACGTTCCTGATGTGTTGCAGCATGTTCTTCCTCTGTATGAATAGTTTGCTGCAGAATTCGCAGCGACGATCGTCATCGCCAGCTCGATCACAGACGTGCACCATTCCGACATTGCACCATTCCGACACTAGGGTTGTTGTATAATCCGGCAACAATACAGGGAAGAAACCTCCCCAATCACGTGACACACTAGGTATTCAGTGGCCCCATAGAGACAGTTGGAAACCAACTTAGGGAACTAACATCCGGGAACGCAGGGTCACGTGGATGCTGCCTTCTATTGTTCACCGGCCTCAGCCGGCCTGCGGGGAAACGCATGTACAGGGACGCGCGTCGCGTGCGTCTATTTGTCGTACAAAAATCCCTCACGTGACCTGATCCTAGGTGCCTAGGGACAGCATCATTTAAGGATTTTTGAGAAGACGCGATGCTGGCGCCGAGCGACGCCGTGGCGTGTTCGTCCTCGGCGTGATCGTTCTCTGGACCGCGCGTTGTTCAACATTGCTCATGTAATCGTGCGTGCGTTGCTTGTGTGTTGGTTGTAGGTTCTGTGTTACTTAGCGGAAAGCCGTGAGTAGTGGCGGTCCGGCAATGCGGCTTTGGCCTCGATGAGCTCTGGCACTCCAGAATCTGCGTTGTGTGACCCGTGCTTTCTTGAGAACCCGGCGGTGGTGACAATTGAAATATCGAAGTGGCCTAGCGCCTCGGCAGCGAAGTTCTGCGAACCGCGATGTGGCGTCGCAGTGTCCGACTTTGCTTAACGGACATCGAGGCATGTGCTGCTCGCTGCAAGTCATGTAAATGCAACTGCGTCGACCGCCCACTGTTCAGCGCTGAATGTGTGTTTGGTGTGCTGTGCATGAAACGATTGATGCAGCCGTGCAGCGGGGGTGGCAGGAGCAGAGTGGCTTAGGGTTTACGCGTTCACAGACACGTGCTCCCGTCTTGGTCTCATTAGTGGTTGTCGCGGGATTGTGGTGTGCTAGCTCCTTGCCTAGTATGAAGTTTACGACGCTAACACACAGCGTGTTCACGTTTTTCCGCGCTATATGTCATTTGCATGACGGCCGAGTTGAAAACGAGACATATACTGTTCTTTGCGTTTGTGTGTTGTAAATTACTTTCTATTGTGGAAGTTCTGGGAGTCTTATTACGCAAGGAGTGCGAACGTAAACATAAACACATATGTGTGTCTGAAATTTTGAAAATACCCATAATGCCCTTTACGACTGATAAGTGGGCTACACGGCCTGTGTTAATCAGCTACCATATGTTGCGATGCGCGCTCTTTCGTGTGGTAGAATGATGCATGGTGCGCGTTTATTTCTGTACTGTTGTAAAAACCATTTGTTTATTCACTCAATACAAATGTACGGCCTCTTCGCCGCAGTACAGCTTAGTTGTGCGGCGAAGCATACTAAAAGTGGGAGGGGGCCGCTATCAGCCAGCATAGTATGTCCACTTAGGCGACCTCAGAGGCGGCGGGTGCGCGAGTGTATAATTTAAGAAGTCTTATTATGTCCAGTGACAGTGGAGATCATTAACTGTAGCACCAAAGTAGTGGACCACTACCAGAACAAAGGCATGTAGTATGCCCATCTCAATTCTTGTGCTTATGCCAGTCTTCTTTTTTACAGCAATAGCTGCTATGGGCTAACTCCCCTGGTTGTTCCGATGTCTACTGGTGTTGTCACTGGAATTCCCGAATTTCTTGCTAGAATATTGCAAATAAAGTTCTCATTGTGCTGCGAGGATTCAAACATACGATCAAAAGAGTGGAAGTCCACAATTCTACATTTCAGCCACTCTGCTGAAGGTACAATCGTGGTGAATACTGATACCGGAGAGCATGATATAGCCAACAGGTGCCTAGATTGGCTAACACCTGCTCAATGTCTGCGTAGTGTATATAGAGCTGGCATCCACACCTTCAAGTTCTTACACATGACCTTCCCACTTATGAAGGCAGTCCTATGTTAAGTTTTCTTCTTGCATGTGATGACAATGATTGAGTGCATCTGCTTCATTAATCTTCTTCTAGTGCTTGGCTTCTCACATTTACTGGATGGAGCTGTTGGTGTCTTGTTTTCCTCAAGCAAAGCGAGAGGCCTAGCAATGGGTAGCCAAAATATAGATTTGAGAAAACCAAAACGAATTCAGCAGTAAGAAGCTAAAGGGTTGTTTTGGTGTGGATCAGTGGCTAAGTCCGTATATGAAAGAGGAGGAAGAAAAGCCAAGTATTTCCACTTCAACACTGAGGCACAACTCCAACAAATAAATACGACTCTTACTTATTTTACTTTTTTAAGGAGATTACCGACTTGCATTGGCAAGTGTTCACTTCAACAAACACTGCATGAAGTAAGCTTCCTGCGCATATTTCACCAGCTGCTGCATCATTGTTTCACATTATGAGTGAAACTGCAATTTTCTTTATGCCACAACTTGCCCAATTTTGTGTTTTGCAGTAGGATGTTAGCAGTGCTATTAAGGCACTTAAATACTCATGAATAGTAGTACAGAGAAAATAAAGTAAGAAAGCAGTGGCTTTTTGTGCGTAGACTATGCATACACCTGGTGCTCTTATGGTCATTTTTTCCCTATCCGCTAAACCATTCTAAACAAGAAAAGTTTATACACAATTAGTTTATACACAGACCACAACTAAACCACGGGTATCGTTGGTAAGCAAAGTATATTTATTCGGTGACATTTTCTGCAGCCCTGCTATTGGGCTTTCCTTCCTTCCTTTTCAGCTGTGCAGGTTCATTAAGAAGTGATGATACAGTTTGACAATTTTAATCATTGAAAGACTTAGCGAAACCTTTTTCGGGTTGTTTTTTCTTGGTTTCAGACTCTGCTCATTGCATTTTAAGGCGTGTTTTGTGTTTGTTGCTTTTTCTTTATGGGTAGGGCATGTCAACATTTTTCACACCATGTCAAATATGTGGTGCCACAGACTGTTGTTAGATGGAGTCTTGCCCTTTCATCCTGTACAATATGATGTAGGTTTTTTGTGTCCAAGGCCGTTTCACAGCGTGATTGTAGCATTTTGCTAAGTTTTGCCTCTGTCACCCAAGCTTGAAAGATTGCTACCCACTGCTGGTGGCATGACACATGTCACGTTTCTTTTTCAATAAAAGGAAGTCTATCACTTATCCTGTGCACTGGTTGTCTTTTGTGTCTTTGAATTGCAATTTGTTGCCTATATTTGCTCTTTTGTTGCATTTCAGATCAGGAATGGCTATCATAATTGACATTTAACCATATTGCACACAATGTGGATATGTAATTGCAATATATGGCCACCATAAATATAATAGAAGTTAATAATTCAAGAATAGTGCCTTTGCATGGTGGTGCAGCCATGAATTGTGGCTATAGAGAACCAGCGCTGCAGATAGCACTGCTTGTGCAGAATATAGTGCAGCTCTACTACTTTCAAACATCATTGTTTTTATCTGCATTTGTATAGCTCCAGTTTCTGTGAACAACACACATTTGGTGGAAGGGTGGCTTGCACCTGCAGTTGGGTCCAATGAATAGCCAAATTTCTGCCCGTTTTCATGTTATTAGCATATTAGTAAAGGCAGTCGTTTTTATAGTAGCCTGTTTGCCCAGTGTAGAAGCCGCTGCAGGGTGTCAGGATCTCATACACATCTTCAGCTTTGCAGGGGACACAGCATCTGGCACATAGTTTGTCACAGGCCATGTATTCGGGGCAAGTTGAGTTCACTCACTAGCAAAGGGAGAACCAAGCTTGTCGGAGATGAAGTAAACCGCCTGTATACTCAGTGGCCTTCATTTCGTGTGACATATGTGGTTATAGCGACCCTTGTTTTAAGCACTTCTTGTCTAGCAGCGGTCGTTTGCTTTTTGAAACACTCAGGATAGCTTTCAGTAAGCTGGACAGGAATAACACTGAGAAACCAGCAGATGTTAATTGTCGCACTTATCATGCGAAGCTTCATACAGTATGATGAGGGCGTAAATAAATGCGGGTGTTCCTCAAGGCCTTGTAGCACATGTTACGAGTTTGGAGCAACATGATGTATAGCACTTTTTTGATCGCATGCTATAGGTTTAGCAGGTGTGGCCATGGTTGAAGTGCAGTGCAAGGTCAAGAAAACAGATATCTATGAGCAGCACCCTGGTAAGGAGACTCTGGGAAAACTAGTGGGAAGCCTGTTGAACATCTGGTTGACCCACTTGCTGGCTCCACCAGGCAAAGCATGATAAAGAGAAGGAAGTCATCAACACATCAGAAGGTTTTTACATATTAACACTGTGCTGAGGTCATAACATGCCAACAAGTCTTAGTGCGCAGGCTATGCACGACCAACTACATATGCCTTCTGTTCGGACATTGCTCATTGTAACTAACAAGGATGGAGTGGACAAAAAAAGAACAGCAGCTCCATTAATTTAGTTTCACTGGTATCGACAGTGTTTTGTAAGCGTACATTGCCATACTCCCCAATGCCTTCTTGGGTGACATCAGCAAAGACCAGCTTGAGGCAAGGGGTAATAGACGTCTTTACAAGCTAAAAATGCATGAATGCACGGAGAGCACATTGTGTCCAAAAAGTAGGCACTTCACAGGGGCACTGCAGAAGGAACAGGTTATTAACAGTGGGCAAAGACAAGCTACTAAACACCCAACACTGTTGCCATGTAACGACCTCTGAAACAATCCCTCTTAAAGAGGAAATCATCTTTGTGTATCCATAAAGAGGGCAGATGGGCAAAGCCCCTTCAGTAATGCTGCCAGCTTCAAAAGCCTATTTTGCACATCCTGAATTCCTCCTTCTTAAGACTTTGCTTGGTGCAAGCATTCTACTGTCCAAAAGCTGTCATTGAGAGCACTGTTGGTTTGGTGGCAATAAAGTTCAGAAGCAACTGCAACAAACCTCCCTTCCTAGTTGGCCTGGATGCTCACAGTGCTTATGAAGCAGCACCATGAGGCAAGCAAGGTGAATGGATGCCTCCAAGCCCTTGTTCGTTTATCACACTGTTCTGTTAGCAACAACCATGAGACTTGAAACCAACAAGCTCAAGCTCAGCACTCGCATGGTTACTGCGGAGGATTCATAAAAAGCACAAAAACAGAAAACTCAAGGAAAAGGATAAAGCACCATTTAACACTTAGTATTGCTACTGCCCACCCCTTTCTTTTATTTTGTCTGGTCGTGCTACATCTTTTTACTATATATGGGCATGAACTTAGGTGATGTTCCCAATCAGTGTCCAATATTTATATGCACTATGTGCTGGTTCAATTATGTTCGAAACACTGCAATGGAAGCTTCAAGTAGAAAAGGTGCCTGGTAGAAAAAAGAAGCTGTGCTGCAACCATCTTGGCAACATCTTGTCCCCTTAATAAAAATTGTGCTTTCATATCAACTTGAGCCCTCCAGTTTAGAGTAAAGTACCAGTGCGCTTATGAACAATGAATCAATTCTCAAAGAGCATGTGCAGTCCAGCCAAAAGCAGGGGCAAGAATCCGCATTGTGCTCCTGCATTGAAGGTGAATAACACGTACCGTAATGGCGAATGTGCTTTAGTAAGCTTCCCTGCAATATGAATTTGTAATATACAAAGAATTGTCAATGAAGCTTACCACGAGCACAGATGCACTTGCAAATTATGTCACAATTGAAAATAATGAGCACAGTGTAAACCTATGTGCCCTTTCCACTCTTAGTATGCTTTACTGCACGATTCTTATTTACAACCCTGTATTGCGGTGTAGCAAGCTACAAAAGAAACGTTGCATAATTAGGCCATTTACGATTATCTTTCTCGCAATACACTATTATGTCGCGGTGAAGCCTAAGCAATGTACTGCGGTGAAGCATACTAAAAGTGAAAAGGGCCCACTGTCACTGGACATAATAAGACTTCTTTAATTATACACTCGCGCACCCGCCGCCTCTCAGGTCACCTAAGTGGACATACTATGCTGGCTGATAGCGGCCCCCCCTCCCACATTTAGTATGCTTCACCGCGTAACTAAGCTGTACTGCGGCGAAGAAGCCGTACATTTGTATTGAGTGAATAAACAAGTGGTTTTTTACAACAGTAAGAAATAAACGCGCACCATGCATCAGTCTACCACACGGAAGAGCGTCGCAATATACGGTAGCTGATTCACACAGGCCGTGTAGCCCACTTATCAGTCGTAAAGGGTATTATGGGTAATTCAAAATTTCAGACAACACATGTGTTTGTTTACGTTCGCACTCCTTGCGTAATAAGACTCCCAGAACTTCCACAATAGAAAGTAATTTACAACACACAAACGCAAAGAACACTACATGTCTCGTTTTCAACTCGGCCGTCATGCAAATGACATATAGCGCGGAAAAACGTGAACATGCTGTGTATTAGCGTCGTAAACTTTATACTAGGGAAGGAGCTAGCACACCACAATCCCGCAACAGCCGCTAATGAGACCAAGACGGGAGCACATGTCTTTGAACGCGCAAACCCTAAGCCACTCTGCTCCTCCAAACACCCCCGCTGCACGGCTGCACCACTCGTTTCAAGCACAGCACACCAAACACACATTCAGCGCTGAACAGCGGGCGGTCGACGCAGTTGCATTTACATGACTTGCAGCGAGCAGCACATCCCTCGATGTCCGTTAAAGTCGGACACGGCGACGCCACATCGCGGTTCGCAGAACTTCGCTGCCGAAGCGCTAATCCACTTCGATATTTCAATTGTCACCACCGCCGGGTTCTCAAGAAAGCACGGGTCACACAACGCAGATTCTGTAGTGCCAGAGCTCATCGAGGCCAAAGCTGCATTGCCGCACCGCCACTACTCACGGCTTTCCACCAAGTAACACAGAACCTACAACCAACACATAAGCAACGCACGCACGATTACATGAGCAATGTTGAACAACGCGCGGTCCAGAAAACGATCACGCCGAGGACGAACACGCCACGGCGTCGCTCGGCGCCAGCATCGTGCCTTCTCAAAAATCCCTAAATGATGCTGTCCCTAGGCACCTAGGATCAGGTCACGTGAGGGATTTTTGTACGACAAATAGACGCACGCGGTTCCCAGAGGTTCCTACTTTTCCGGCCCAGCGTTTCCTCTAGAGTTGTTAGTAACTCTATGACGTCATCCGTCACGCATAAAAAAAATGGCAAAATAGGTTTTTGATGATGATGATAATGAAGGCAACATAGTGAGTTCGCAACACTGGCTTAGTGGCGCTGGCCACCAGCCTGTTTCGAAAAGGATGCGCATAATATCCGTCCACGCAAATATCCAGCGAAAAGCGCGCCCGCCGCTGTTGTGCATGTGCGCTCATGGTGTGCCGGCGTTTGGAATCACTCTGGATTACCGTCATCGTGGTGCCCATGTAAAACCCAAGCTTTGTTCGCGAAAGTAGATGGCACCGTTATTGTCTTCTCCCCCCGCGGCCGAGGCGGCGGCTGTTGCGCAGGCTCTGGAGAGCACGGTGAAGCTCGTCGAGCACGCCCTGCAATCGGACAGCTCATACCCGCTACTCGTGGACCAGTTCGCTGCTTACGGACCTCTGCCGAGTTGCAGCGGTCTGCAGGATCTCGACTACCCGGCAGATCCCTACTGTGTCGCAGCACCGGCGCCTGGTGCTTCGTCGCTGCTGCGAAGGGTGCCGTTGCCCGCTGAACTGGTCGAGCAGGTCAGTCAAGTGCGCCTATGCTTACTGCTGGGTCATAGCGCGGTGGTTGTCGTAGTCTTAGTGCAGCTAGAGCAGCGCGCGGTTGTTAATGCGTGGCTCACTGCATCACTTACTCAGTGCGCTGCTGCACTTGATTGGGGTAGGGAACCTCTGGTGGTGCTTGTCGAGGGGTCCGTCGGAGCGGACGTTTCAAGAGGACGCTACCTTCGGCAGTGTCTTTAAGACAGCTACGTCTGTATTACAACTGCACTAAAATTTATACTTACTTTACACTCGTTGAGTATTGTTACCCAGACATGTTTCTCGCCTTCCCCCCTGTAATGGAATGCCTCCAGTCTCTTTAATTAAGGTACAAATGAACGAAACGAAAGATCCTGACTGGTTGCACCTTTGCAAACTTTCATTTCCCCCACGGCCTGACAGATGACTTGCACTGCCGTTTGGAATATGGTATGTGATGAAAAAAATCGCCCTGGAGCTCCTGCTATTCCAGTCAGAAACTTGCCGAATAGACCCCAGCACTGCGCCTCTTCAGTTATTCGTCCCTGGCAGTCCCGGATTGGCTGAGATGCTGCACACGCAACGCTCATTGACTGAAAGCACCGCCTTGTGTAGTCCAGGACTGTCGGGGGACGGATAATCAAAGAGGCCCACTGAGTATGGTATGTAACTCTTTTGAGTATGGTAACTCAGGGAAAAGTAGTGTAGTAGATGGAATCCCGGCCATGGCGGCCGCATTTCGATGGGGGCGAAATGCGAAAACACCCGTGTACTTTGATTTAGGTGCACGTTAAAGAACCCCCAGGTGGCCAAAATTTCCGGAGTCCCCTACTGCGGCGTGCCTCACCTTTTTGTCTAACCATGTATGCTGGCGATACGCTCCCAGGAGTGAAAAACCTCTTGTAAACTACGCGTCTTGTCACTCTAAGCTTGTTAAATTCGGAATTGTAACAGGATGTATTGGTATAGCTGTAAAAAAATCGTGTAATTTTCCGCAAACTCAAACGACGGAACAATCCGCAAAAATGGGAAAGATACTTGACGGTATTGCGGGAATACACAAGTTTGCTGAGACAATCTAAATGCAAATATTTCCACCAGGATCTGTTGAGCATTCTGCGTGTCAACCCTTGCAAATTCTGGAACTCATTATCACTTAAACGTACTTCATGTCATAGTATCGCGTTAATCAACTCGGACGGGTCTCCTGTTTCAGTGAGTCAGCGTCCCGATGTCATGAACTCTTATTTTTGCTCGGTTTTCACTAATGAACCTCCCACTGATATTCCTACGTTGCCATCTACTCACTTTTCGGAAATACCGGCTGTTAATATACATACTCAAGGAATCTCCAATTTAATCGATAACCTTAAACTTTCCAGTGCGCCAGGCCCAGACGGCATAACGGCCAAAGCTTTAAAGGGCAACAAATATCAATCTAGCCGCTTCTTGAAATTGATTTTCACTCAATCTATTGCCTCTTCTACTATTCCGAATGATTGGAAAATAAGCAGTATTATACCTGTGCACAAATCTGGTAGTCGTTCTAGTCCAAGTAATTACCGCCCTATCTCTCTAACTTGCATACCTTGTAAAATTCTAGAGCATATATTGTACTCCAGCATTGCATCTCATTTAGACAAGCACTCTTTTTTCTTTCCCAATCAACATGGATTCAGACGAGGCCACTCATGTGAAACGCAGCTGTTTGAATTCACCACAGACCTTCACCTCCACCTTGACTCCCGTTTCCAAACTGACGTTATCTATCTTGACTTTGCAAAGGCGTTTGATCGTGTCGCCCATCTACGTCTTAACGCGAAACTTGCTTGTCTTAATCTCGACCCACTTGTTTTGTCCTGGATTGAATGTTTTCTCACAAACCGCTCACAACACACTGTCATCGATAACCTCAAGTCGTCAAGTAGGCCAGTTTTGTCAGGTGTACCACAGGGCTCTGTGCTCGGACCTCTTTTGTTTCTAATTTTTATAAATGACCTCCCTAATAGCATTCTTTCATCGATTCGGTTATTCGCTGATGACTGCGTCTTGTATCGGCGCATATCATCCCGTAATGACCAACTAATACTCCAGGAAGACCTAAGCAAAATAGCAAATTGGTGCTCTATTTGGCTCATGTCCCTCAACGTTTCCAAGTGCAAGTACATGTGTGTAACTCGCAAGCGGGACATCATTAACCACCAGTACTTTCTTAATTCCATACCATTGACTAAAGTTGACTCTTACCGTTATCTAGGCGTTACTATCACTAATCAGCTTACATGGTCTGCACACATAACTGAACTTATAAACGACTGTTCTAAATCACTTGGCCTACTCAAAAGATTGATTTTTCTGTCTCCTGTTCCCGTACGCAAGCTCGCCTATGAAACATTCATTCGGAGTAAACTTGAGTATGCCTCAGCAATTTGGGACCCTCACCAGTCCTATCTTACTAACTCGCTCGAAGCAATGCAGAATCGCGCAGCACGTTTTATCGCTTCAAACTATGACTGGCATACAAGTATAAGCGGCATTAAATCATCCCTCAGCATCCCTAGCCTAGCAATTCGTAGGAAGATTTCACAACTTTCCCTTTTCCACAAACTCTATTACAATTTTCCACATCTCAGGAACACTCTCTTACTTACGCCCAACCGCTTTTCTAAGCGACTCTTTATCAACCTGAGTCTGCAACGTCTCCCTGGTTCCTCTAATGCCTTTAACAACTCTTTCTTACCCAGTGCTATTGAATTCTGGAACGTGCTACCCAACAGCATAGTAAATGAAAGCAATCCAGATAAATTTAGACATCTCTTTTCATGTTTTCTAAACCCTTAACCTACCAGTACTATGCTGTTACTCTAACATCTAAGTTTTTTTTTTTTTTCACTTTTCTGTTATATTGCTGGTTGTGTTGCCATTTCTACTTCTGGTTTGTACCTTAGTTTATTTTTGTATGTTTTTAAAAATTTTTCTTGCCCGTCGTCTACTAGCATGTATACTAAGTTTTGTTTACCGTTATAGTAATGAGTTAACCATTGTATAATAATGACGATAGTGTTTCTTGATGCTTTTGCCCCCCCCCCCCCTTATGTAATACCCTGAAAAGGGTCCTTAAGGGTCAATAAATGATGATGAAATGTCCAGTAGCCTGATAGTCCAAGCCCAGAGATGCAGAGAGGCCGGTTTTCCAGATTCTGTAATTGCGGCTGGTGCTAATAAGATTATAAGAACGCTGAAATGTTCGGAACAGCCCAAAGAAAATGTCGTGGGGAAAAAGGTTGTTGTCATGCCTTATGAGCACGCGTTGTCACATCGTTTTAAGAGAGTAGGGGCCAAGTATGATGTGAGGGTCGTTTTTTCTGCTCCGATGAAGCTGGGTAAATTAGGGGCAGCAGTTCAGAAGAAGCAGGAAGGCGTTAAACGGAATGCTGCATGCAAGGTAAATCATGTCAATAAGTACATCAGTTGCAAGAAGGGCGCTGTCTACCAAATTCCTTTATCTTGTGGCCAAACTTACATAGGCCAGACAGGCCGTTGCATCAATATTAGACTAATGGAGCATGCCAATTCATTAGACAAAAAAGACACTAATCTGGCAAAGCATTGCAGTATTTGTAAATGCGTACCTTTCTTTGACGATACAAAATTGTTATTTTTTCATAGTGACAAGACTACCAGAGAAGTCGCTGAAGCATTTCATATCATAAGAAAATCTAATAGGTGCGTTAGCAAAACATCTTTACTCTTGTCGGCGAAAGAAATGGCATTGCTGCATAAAGGGTAGATTGCAAGGCAGGTACAACGCGTGCGAATGTTGGCTGTCCGGAGTTTGTATCTGATCATCGATGTATGACCGGGCGCATGCGTGCCCAGTTTTGTACGTATAAATGTTGACTTCTTACTTCAAATAAATCAGTTGTAAGTTCAGCGCCGTGTTTGTCTCCTCCTCATTCTGGTCCTGTTGTTTAGCGCTGTTTGAATTTTATTGTTCCCCGCAGGGCCGTCTGCGTTAGCAGGCATTTGGTGTGTTGCGACACCACGTACCCGAGCACACGAGGGTTGGACCGTCCCGCGTGTAGCCGTGCGCGGCTTAGCTGTGTCTGGGGAAAGGGGGATCCTGGGGGTTGAGCTGATGCTGGGTGTTTGGACCTTTAAGGCCCCCCGGCGGAGGCAACACACCCCTTTGGCCTCTGCTTCACATAGACGGCACCCCCGGACTGATCCACCCGGGGGAAATCGGTAGTTGCTTTTTCCTGTCTCTCTCTCCCTCCAGCCTTCGTCTTTCTCTCACTTTCCACCTTTCCTGTCTTCTCCTGGCTTCTTCTCACTTCCAATTTTCCAGGCAGCAAGGGTTAACCTTGTGTGAATAGCCAACCTAGGTTATTTCATATTTGGTTATAGTGGTAACAACGTACAGCTGGCGTTTGCAGGCCCTGTTTTTCAGGCCCTGCAGCGTCCCCTTGTAGGACTCCACGGTGGGTGGCTGGCGTTACTGCCGAAATCTCACATATATTTATGGATAGCTCCTTTCCTCCACTTCCTGATCGCCCTCAGAAAAGAGGGCGCACCGATGAAGTTCTTCAGTTTTTCGGATGCCAAGTCCACAACTTCCCACGTTTCCATGTAGTTCACTCGGAAAAACCCGGCAAACCAGTGCGCACTATTTCACTGTTCCTTGTATCAAAGACTTTGACTGATGTTTTTGGAGCTGGTTATAAGGCGACCAGGATGGCAAGCGGTGATCTCCTCCTGGAACTCCGTGATAAGAAACACTGCCTAAGCTTGTGTCATTTGGGGATAACCAACTAACAGTAACCCCGCACTGTACTATGAACACCACCCGCGGCGTTGTGTCGGACGATGACTTGCTGGAGCTCACTGAGGCTGAACTCTTGGAGGGCTTCAGTGAACAGAATGTAATCAATGTGAAAAGAATTAAGATGAGGCGAGATGGCAAAGAAATCCAAACCAAGCACTTGATAATCACCTTCAGATCAAGTGTCCTGCCTGAGTCAATCGAGGCAGGGTACATCAAGCTCCGTGTTAGGCCGTATGTGCCCAATCCGCTCAGATGTTTCAAATGCCAACGTTTCGGCCACAGTTCGCAGAGCTGCCGAGGCCGTCAAACCTGTGCGAAGTGCAGTGCCCACGAACATACCTCTGAAGCTTGTGAGAACACTCTCCAATGTGTAAACTGTGAAGGGGAGCACGCCGCATACTCGCGGTCGTGCCCATCCTGGAAAAAAGAAAGAAATTGTGACAATAAAAGTCGAGGAAAATATTAGTTTCAAGGAGACACGCAGGCGAGTATCCTACCTGCCCAAAAACACATTTGCCGAAGTGGCGCGTCAGGGGGCAGCGCCACAACAGTCTCTGGCGGCTGTACGACTCACACCCAGTGAGGCGGCAGTAACGCCATCCGCACCCCCCCCCCCCCCCCCCCCCCCCCCCCCCCCCGGCGGCTGCAGCTAGCGCTGCTGCGCCATCTACCTCCGGGCAGGTGCCCCCAAAGGCCTTGTCCAATGTGCCGAGGCCTTCACGCCAAACAAAGCGCTCAGAAGAGCGCGTGTTCAGAGCCTCGCGAGAGGCGATGGACACAACCACCAGCAAGATGGTGCCACCAGCGCCTAAGGAGCGGCGATGCGCTCTCGACCGCTCCGAAAGAGACAAAACTCCCGTCACGGCGCCTGAAAAAGGCCCGTGAGCTAACTCTTCTCTCTTAAACACACAGTACCCAACACATTTATCATAATGGAAACACAAATACTACAGTGGAATGTACGAGGACTTTTACGTAACCTCGACGACATTAAAGAACTGTTACACAAACATAATCCAAGGTTGCTGTGTGTTCAAGAGACACATCTGAAACCTACAAACACTAATTTTCTTTGTATTTACTCTATCTTTCAGAATGACCGCCTCTGGCGGTGTAGCAATAGTAGCCCACAGATCTGTCGCTTGCCGACCCGTCGCTCTTAACACGCCCCTCGAGGCAGTGTCAGTTCGGGCCATTCTTTTTCACAAATTAGTAACAGTGTGTTCCATTTATATACCGCCAAACCAGTGTCTCGAAAAAACAGCCTTTTATAACCTCATTGACCAGCTCCCCGAGCCTTACATACTCGTGGGAGATTTTAACGCCCATAACCCGATGTGGGGAGACTCACGATGCGACGCGAGAGGTCGACTCATTGAAAATTTCCTTTTAAACTCTAGTGCGTGCCTCTTTAATAAGAAAGAACCGACCTACTACACTCCACAGCATAATTCATACTCCTCAATAGACCTGTCTATCGGTTCTGGTTCTATCTTCCCTGATTTAGAGTGGTCTGTAATTAAAAATCCATTTGGAAGTGATCACTTCCCATTAACTCTAAACCTAGTAACACAACATGACTCCCCTCCGCCTGTTCCTCGCTGGAAACGAGCCGAGGCTAATTGGGAATGCTTTAAAGAATCCACCTACATATTACCAGATTTTATAAGTGATTTTAGCATAGATCATGCCGCGTCATATTTTACCGCTCTTATCATTGATGCAGCAGAGAAATTCATCCCTCAGACAAACGGCACTTCATTGAAAAGACGGGTCCCCTGGTGGAATAACGATTGCAGAGAGGCATGGAGGAGACAAAATAAAGCTTGGGGCAAACTACGTGAATGCCCTACCGCCAAAAATTTAGTAGAATTTAAACAGGAAAATCCCAGGGAAGACGAACGCGAAGACAGGCAAAGAGGGCAAGCTGGCAGAGGTTCCTTTCAGATATAAATTCATACACTCAAGAGGCTAAAGTGTGGGACGGGCTTAGAAGGCTAAAGGGACAAGAAATTCATCCGTTGCCCCTAGTAAACGATGAAGGCAATAGCTTAGAAGATCAAGCTGACGCACTCGGGGAACATTTTGAGTGGATTTCCAGCTCAAATAATTATTCGAAGGCATTCCTACAGCACAAACAAACAGCAGAACGTGAGGCCATCAACCGCAAATGCAGACAGAACGAATTATATAACTAGCCTTTTAACATTGCCGAATTGACAGCTGCTTTGGCTGCATGTCAGAGCTCTGCACCTGGACCTGACAGGATCATGTACAATATGCTTAAACATCTCCACAACGATACTCAAATAACGCTACTCGCACTTTTCAATGCTATATGGGCTGCCGGGTACCTCCCATCTAAATGGAAAGAAGCTATTGTTATCCCTGTTTTAAAGCATGGTAAAGATACATCACTGCTGACCAGCTACCGTCCTATAGCGCTTACGAGCTGTCTTTGCAAGCTTTTTGAAAAAATGATGAATCGCCGTCTTGTACATTTTCTAGAGTCCAGCAATATGCTTGACCCACTTCAATGTGGCTTCAGGGAAGGGCGATCTACAACCGACCATCTCATGCGCATTGAATCAAACATTCGCGATGCTTTCGTACATAAACAATCCTTCCTATCCGTATTTCTTGACATGGAAAAGGCGTACGATACAACTTGGCGGTACGGAATATTGCGCGAGCTGTCGGCACTGGGCATCCGCGGCAACATTATAAACATTATCGAAAGCTACCTACAAAACCGTATATTTCGGGTGAAAATAGGTAATGCACTGTCGTGTACATTCACACAGGAAACTGGTGTACCCTAGGGAGGCGTACTCAGTGGCACTCTGTTTATCATTAAGATGAACACACTCCGCGCTTCATTACCGCCAGCTATATCTTATTCCGTCTACGTAGATGACATACAAATAGGTTTTAAATCCTGTAACCTTGCAGTGTGCGAAAGACAAATACAGCAGGAATTGAACAAGATATCTAAGTGGGCCGACGAAAACGGGTTTAAAGTGAATCCAAACAAAAGTTCTTGTGTGCTTTTCACAAGAAAGAAAGGGCTCGTTGCAGATCCCAATATCGAAATGTATGGCCAGCAAATCCTTGTGAACAAAGAGTACAAGTTTATAGGTATCATACTTGACTCTAAACTAACATTTATTCCACACATAAAGTATCTCAAGGTGAAATGCTTAAAAACAATGAACTTACTGAAAATTATATCCCATACAACATGGGGCAGCGACAGAAAATGTTTGATGAATCTTCACAAAAGCCTCATTCGATCACGATTGGACTATGGTGCCGTGATTTATCATTCCGCAGCCCGAGCGCGCTAAAGATGCTAGATCCGGTTCACCATTTAGGAATCTGACTGGCCACTGGCGCTTTCAGAACAAGTCCCATTGAAAGTTTGTATGTAGAATCAAATGAGTGGTCACTCCATCTCCAGAGAACATACATCAGCCAAACATATTTCCTGAAAGTCCACTCTAATCCTCAACATCCATGTTTCAATACCGTTAATGATATGACATATGATACACTCTTTCATAATCGTTCCTCTATAAGACAGCCCTTCTCACTTCGTGTGAGGGAGCTTAGTGTTGAAATGGATGTCCCAATCCTCAAACATCGCCTAATGCCTCCAGCTAAGCTGCTAGCTCCTTGGGAGTGGCAAATGATACAATGCGATATATCTTTCCTACAAGTTACAAAGGAAGCCCCAGATATCGAAATCCGAATGCATTTCCGGGAACTCCAGTACAAGTACTCCTGCACGGAGTTCTACACAGACGCATCGAAGTCACGCGACAGGGTGTCCTATGCAGCCGTCGGTCCATCCTTCTCGGAATCCGATGTACTGCATCTGGAAACTAGTATCTTTACGGCTGAGGCCTACGCACTGTTGTCGGTTGTAAAGCATATAAAGAAATCAAAACTCCAGAAATCTGTTATATATACGGACTCCCTAAGTGCTGTGAAGGCCTTAATGTCATTATTTAAGCACAATAATCCAGTAATCAATGAACTATATTCCGTCCTATGTAAAGCGTATATATGTAACCAGCATGTCATCATATGCTGGGTGCCGGGTCATAGGGGCATCGAAGGTAACGTTCTGGCGGACCAGGTGGCCACATCAATTGCATCATATTCTGTTAATCCTACCGCTGCAGTCCCTGTCACAGATCTGAGGCCCTTCTTGCACAGGAAACTGCGAAACGACTGGCAACGCTCGTGGGACATGAAAACAATAAGCTGCACGTAATAAAGCCACAATTAGGGTTCTGGCCTTCTGCAACAAAATCACCCCTAACAGATGTCCTATTCTGTTGTCTAAGAATAGGACATACATTTGGGACCCATCATTTTCTACTTGCTGGAAGTGAACCTCCAACCTGTAGTAGATGTGTTGACAGGCTGACTGTCCTCCATGTCCTCTTGGAGTGTCGGAAAGCTGAACCTGAAAGAAACATTTTCCGCTTGCATACCGTTATTACATCCCTCTACACCCGGCTATGTTTCTTGGTAAGGAACCGCTTTTTAACACCAAGGCAGTTCTCGACTTCTTAAAGGATGTAGTTCTACACGTTATAAGCCCATTAAATTTGTAGAGCATCCTCGCTCCGGAGGATGCCGCTGCAATAATTGTTTTAATAGCACATGCCTCCAGGCCCTTGTGTTTCAAGGGCTGTAAGGAGGCAGTAGTGCTCTAGCATATCTTATATAACCTGATGTATTTTTAGACATATCATTCTTTTTAAATGCGTCTTATTGTTCACAGTACACTTCATAAGTCATCGCCATAATCTTATTATACAGATTTTACGCACTTTAACGCGACCATTTTTAAGGCCCCTCTACAGCCACGTCACACCAACTTCATAGTACTCATGATTTCGCTGCAAACTTATTAACACGGACCTGGCGCTCTTTGGCCATACTTGGCCCTTGCGCCATAAAACATCATACATTCATTCAATTTTATTGTTACCATGCAACACCAACTCGCCCATCCGCTGCCACACTCCAGTGTGCCATTTATGTTTGTATGCAATGATGTGTTGTAGTGGACCAGTTGGTTCTGTGACGTGATGGAACAGTGTGCTGCGAAGCAATACTTTCAACATGGACACAAAGAACTAAGACATTCCACACATGTGAAGAGGAACAACAAGAACCACAGACTAACAACTGTTTAATGGCAGTTGCAGACCCCTGTGAATGTTGCTGGAGAACGCTGTGCCTTAAAACAAAAAGACAATTTAGTTGGGAGAGATGTATATACTTTTTTTCTATCATTGTCAGTAAATACTTAGTCTGTACTTCATGAGTGTCTAATGTCTTAGTTCTTTACATCTGTGTTGAAAGTATTGCTTGGCAGCATAGTGTTCCTTTGTATGCAACTTTGACGTCATTAAAAGTGTCTTAATTTCCACTGTAATAAGATCATGATTGTTTGTTTATTTATACTGTCAGTCCAAGAATGGACCATTGCAGGAGTGGATAGAAATAAAACAAGCATACAATATATCAGTACATGTACAACGAAAAAGGAGACAGGTGAGTGTCTGTATATGTACATCCCTTTTCTAATGGCTATGCATCACGAACCAGCCCAACAAGAATATCTCATAATACATATCTTTGTGCTTCCTTCAAGGACCCCATTCCATGTCTCCCTGTACCTCTTCATTTCTAGTTTTTCAATGAACATCCAATGCTAATCTACGTAATGCTTTCTGGTTTATTTCCAGCCATGACTGTATTTGTAACTTCAAAATGCATTATTGCACTTCTGAACTTCCCAGCTACATGGGCACCACCATGCAGATTTTCTCCGAAGCCGATGAGGTCCAGGTGGTTTCCCCAGTGTTTTGGTGCTTTTTGGAAGAGAAACAAACGTGTCTTAGAACGACAGAAAGCTGAGCTAGTTGGTAAGGACTCGTTATGCAAAAAAAGAGGTGAGGCGTGCAGACAGGACACAAGACTAGAGAAGTGGACAACACGAACTTCGACCATCAACTGAAGGGAGCACAGGGGCGAAAAAAGAAATAAGACACAAAACTCATCTCCGCAAGCTCAGGAATGGTAACACCACGTGTCAGTCGGGTACACGTGCCAGTCTACGTGAGAGAACTGTTAAGGCACTTAATCTCTTTCTTATGTAAAGTAATCGAAGGCTGACTCACGCACGCGTTTCCACCATTATAGATATGCCATGCTGCTACCATAAGACGCGTATCTTCATTCTTATGCCTGTACAATATCGCGCATTCATCTAACTCTGGCGTGCAGTTACAATCTTGGCAATGTAGGGAAAGACACGTGGTAATGCCATTCCTGAGCTTGCGCAGATGAGTTATGTGTCTTTTTTCTTTTTTCTCCCCTGTGCTCCCTCCAGTTGATAGTTGGCGTTCGTGTTGTCCACTTCTCTACTTTTGTGTCTTCCTGTCTGCATGCCTCACCTCTTTTTTGCATAATAAACAAACGTGAATGGGCAAGAAGCATTGAAAAGTACAGTGTGCCACAATGCGAATGTCGGGAAAAAAGTACAGTGTGCCACAATGTCGGGAAAAAGAAGCCTGCACCATATTCTTGAGGGTAATACACGAAAGAAGGTGCTGGTGATTTTAAAGCTGCAGGTACTTTTAAGTTCCTGTGTGTTGCTTAGGGTGTGGGTTCAATTGCTGGCCGTAGCAGTGCTATTCTGATGGAGTGCTAAAACACCTGTGTGCTTGGTTGTGCATTATGAGGTCTATCTACTAAGATGTCTCTTGTAGCAGACGTGTCGCTTCGTGATGTTTGATGCTACACTTGGACTGTAAAGCTGCCGACGGGTAAAATGTGAGTGATAAAAAGAGCACAGCACTTTATTAGGGGCCACCTTGGTTAGTCTTTCTGAGTGTTGGCCCATGTTCGGTGTTTTCATTTCCACTTTTTGCAAGTTAATCGTGAAATACTTAAAAATGTGTTGAAACCCCTGTAAATGTCGCTGAAGAATGTTGTGCCTTCAGAGAAAGAGGAATTTTAGCTGTGAAAGCTTTATAAACAAATGTTGCACTTTTTCAAGATTGCCCTATAGATGTGTGCTTACTGGCACATCTGATTGTCTCGCACAAACCTTCTTACGTGGCACTACTAAACTGCTTTGTTGTAATTTTGACTTTCTTAACCAGCATTGCACAAACTGAAGCAGTTTGTTATTGTGAATGATTACAGCGTTTATTTTATGTAACTGCATGGCTGTGAGCCACTTTAATAGTGTGCTTCTCTAATTTATGCCTGAGTGATGTCACGCTCACTATTTAATAGCTGGCTATCTTCTCTTACACATTTTAGAAGTATTAGAGAAAGCAACAAAAAGTGATGTACTGATGCTTACAGCACCAGTTCCACTACAACTTCAATACTAATGCTGTGATAGGAGCTAGTTGGTGGAGCATCATGGCTTGATCTGCACCCAGACAGTATGATGTTACAGCTGCTTTATTTTCTTGATGAATGAATTAAGGTTATGTATTCTCATTACATGCATGGAAAAGAACCAGAATAGGAACCCGCACAACATGGCTTCAAAGTGTTCGAGGCCCGACAACAGGCATGGCAAACGACAGCACACCACGAGTGCACTAGCATGCTCACAAAAAAGCAAGAGAGAATCTTCTCTCTACCCATCACACCAAAATTAAGTTGCAATCAGTATTTATATACAGACAAAAGCAAACTTAGGCAGATAGCTTACACAGCAAAGGAAACAGTTAACTATTTTCAAGCTAAATGTTAGTATTGTTTCAAACATCACTTGCTGCATGTACAATGTATGCGCTGCAAGTGGTGTTTGAAACAATGGAATACCAACTAGCCCGTACTCAAACCCTGCGTTAGTATTGTCACAGAAAAGAACTAAACTACCAAAAATATTACTGCTAGTACGAAAGGTGCTTTCGGGGCAATGTAACAATCTAACTTTGCTTTTGAATATTCAATGTTTTAGGGACAGTTCCAATGTATTTGGGACAATTCATAATGCAAAGAAGGGGTAAGGCATGGAGACATGGACACTAGAGGAGTGGACAACACGAACACCACTTCTCTTGTCTGTGTCTGCACGCCTTACCCCTTCTTTGCATTATGAATCCTTGCCAACTAGCCCAGCTTTTTGTCGTTCTTGGGACAATTCCATTAGAAAATGTGGCTTAATGCAGGAAATCTACAAAAAAGCAGCCATTTCCATAGATGGGAAAACCTGACATGACGCGTCTTAAAACTGTAAGAACACACACTTACCTTGTCGTTTTTCTTCTTGAACATGTGCAGCATTCAATAATTAAAGTTCTTGTTTTGGTTAGAGCTGTGGATAGTTCGTATATGCAGTATGGCAAGTGTTGCGTGCTTCATAATCTCTGACGTAGTAGTTCTGTGGAAACCCGCAAGGTGGAGAGAAGTAATGAATAAAGGGAAAATCGGACATCCACCCGTTCGTAGCAATTGCTACAAAGGAAACCCATACCAGTTTCTCGAAAGAAAAGCTTCGTAGTTGAAAAATTCGTCCTGGTCCGGGATTCGAATTTGGGACCACTGCATTTCCGGGGCAGCCGCTCTACCATCTGAGCTAACGAGGTGGCTAGCAGATGGCAGGGCGAAGTCGAATGTGTCGACAACACGAAGCAATGGCAAGTGTTTGACGTAGTAGTTCTGTGGAAACCCGCAAGGTGGAGAGAAGTAATGAATAAAGGGAAAAAGAAATCTCTGTTCCATAAAAAAGACAATAGTCTCAACAAAGCATGCCACACAGTGGAATGCTGGATTTCCAGCGAGCTTTTTTTTTTTAATAACTATTGACACAAAGATGTGGGGCTCCCGCACCACAGGACGGCACGCGCGAAGGTCGGCGCCACGAAAGACGATGAAGTGCGTAAGCTGCACACTCTTGTTCTGGCCTGCCATTAAAGAGAAGCGTCTATTTTGCAAGACTCAGTCTCCAATCTACGTGACATTTTTCTGGTGGAGGTGCGGGGTACATGCTACCACTCCCAGATCGAACACCGTCTACAAGCCCAGTACGAAGTCCGGTCGAGCTGACTCCTGTGCACGTACGGACAAGCTGCCGACTTCAAGGACTGCTGCCTGAGCACGAGCCTCTACCAAATCAAGTCAGAAGGATGAGTACATCGGTTCCATCTTCTTCCTCGATCGCACCGACCGAGGTCGTACTTAACGAGCCGCGAATCCCCACATCTTTCCATGGGGCACCTTCGAAGGTGTTGAGGACTGGCTCGATCACTTTGAGCGTGTCGCAGAATTCAACTGCTGGACTCCAGAGCGCAAGTTACGCAACGCCTACTTTGCCCTCGAGGACTATGCGCGGACATAGTTTGAGAACCGTGAGGCGGCCCTATCGACATGGGACGAATTCCGATGGCAGCTAATCGGCTCACACGCCAGCCTCGATCGCAAGGAGTGAGCTGAATCTGCAATTCAGGCGGGAGTGCAGCGGCCGAACGAAAGCATTGCAATGTTTGTGGAAGATATGTGCCGACTTTTCCGATGCGCGGATCCGTCCATGCCGGAAGAAAAGACGCTCAGGAACTTGATGCGCAGTGTCAAACAAGAGTTATTCGGTGCCCTAATACGCAATCCACCTAAGACCATTGCAGAGTTTCTCGCGGAAGACGTGTCAATGGAAAAGGCACTGCAGCAGCGAACAAGGCAGTACAACCGCGACGTGTCGACCCTATCGCGTGACTCTCTTGCTATACCCCTGGACAGTACTGATGCCTTGCGGGAGCTCATTAGGCTTATTGTTCGAGAAGAGCTCCAAAAGTTTCAGGTGGCTTCAGCATCGTTACAGTTACTCGCTCTGGCTGAGGTTGTACGGGAGGATATCAGGCAGGCAGTCCAAGTCCCAGAGCGAAGCGAGACACCACAGCACGAGGTACGGCAGCCACTACCTTGCATGTCGTATGCAGAAACTGTGCGAAGTTCATTGTCCCCGATTTTTCGCCATGTGAGCGACGTCCCAGACTTCCATGGTGTGCGCGCCATTGAACAAGCAACTGGCAACTTCAGGCCTCACCGCACACCATTCATGGCTGAAACGCGACCACCCCGCAAGAGCAACGTATGGTGCACCACAGGCCGGAGGCCCTTGTGTTTTCATTGTGGTAAACCCAATCACCTCTACAGGGCGTGTCCTTACCGCCAAGCTGGGTTCCGTGGATTTTCACTGAATGCGCCATGCCCGCGCAATGGTGAACGCCCTCTGGAGATTGAAGCATACCTCACGGACACCAGGACATCATTTGCCCCATGATTCCTTGAGCCCCGGTCACCGTCACCCACCTGCAACAGGTCTTCCAGCCCCCTATTCACGCCGAGAGCAACCAGGCGTGAATAATGAGTATCCAGCGACCTGTGGAGTTGAAGTCACTGACGTTGCAAGTGCTCAAGATGCTCCACTTCGACGACCGCAATATGACGTAATTGAAACGCAGCGAAAGCAGTGTAGTTCTGTGTCAGTATCCTGTGACGTACCAGTTACCATAGATGACCACCAAGTCACGGCGTTAATCGACACGGGTGCGTACACGTCTGTTATGGGCCAGAATCTCGCGCGTATACTGAACAAAGTTTCGACGCAATGGACTGAAACTCAGATTCGTACTGCAGGAGGGCATCTCATAACTCCAATGGGCCAGTGCACGGCACGAGTTGACATTCGGGGCTTCACGTACATCGGCGACTTCGTCATTCTTCCTGAATGTTCAAAGGACCTTATACTCGGCATGGATTTTCTACAGGTGAATGGTGCTATCATGGACCTGCAAGAGCCTAGAGTCAGCTTCGCTACTACGCAAGTCATAGCGAACAGTAATGACAACGACCATGACATTGCGCTTTGCGTAGCTGACGATCACGTCACGTTGCCACCCAAGAGCAGCGTGCTTACCCTTGTCCGATGCGACATGGAGGACGACACTGAAGAAATTGCTGAGGAAAACATGCCCCTGCTTCTTGAGTGCCACATTTGTATAGTCAGAGGGTTTCTTCAGGTGCGAAACAAATCTTCAGTCGTCTTGGTAACAAACTTTACCAATGAATATCGGCATGTACTGCGATGAACGACAATGTCATTTCTTTGCGAAATCACTGATGTTACGACATTGCCACATTGGAAACTGCATCGTCTCAGCAATCTGAGTTACCCAGCCTAAAAAAATGGATTCACGTTAACGCCGCTCTGCCAGACCATCAGAAAGACCGTTTACTGAGTCTCGTGAATGAAATTGTGGATTGTTTTTCAACATCATTCAAAGTGCGGCACACGTCCATCACAAAGCACCGCTTTATTACAAACGAGTCCGCACGTCCTGTTCGTCAGCATCCTTACAGAGTGTCTCCAGTGGAAAGGGAAGCGATCAAGCATCAGGTGAAAGAGATGCTCCAAGACGACGTGATCCAGCCGTCCACCAGCCCGTGGGCCTCCCCTGCAGTGTTAGTCAGAAAGAAAGGCAACACACTACGCTTCTGTGTAGATTACAGAAAGTTGAATCGTTTGACCAAGCGCAATGTTTATCCATTGCCACGCATCGACGACGCATGGGATCATCTACAACATGCCAAGCGTTGGATCTTAAATCAGGGTATTGGCAAATCGAAGTTGATGAACAGGATCATAAAAAAACAGCATTTGTGACACCTGACGGGCTTTATGAGTTCAAAGTTCTCCCCTTCGGTCTCTGTACCGCACCTGCCACCTTTCAGCGGATGATGGATACCATGCTTGCTGAACTCAAATGGCAAACCTGCATCGTATACTTGGACAACGTCGTCGTCTTATCGAGCACGTTTGATGAACATCTCGCACGAATCGAGAGTGTCCTCGCTGCGATCAAGGCTTACGATCAAGGCTTTCAGGCTTACCATCAAGCCTGAAAAATGCTACTTCGTGTTCCAAGAGCTCAAAATTTCTTGGCCATGTCGTTGGTCCTCAAGGTGTCCGACCAGACCATGACAAGTTAGCTGCCGTCGCTGAGTTTTCACCACCTACAGACAAGAAAGCTGTCCAACGCTTCCTTGGTTTGTGCGCATATTATAGGCGCTTTATCGAGGTATTCTCGAGAATTGCTGAGCCTCTGACTCAGCTTACACGCGACGATGCGCCTTTCATTTGGGTGAATGAGCAGCAGCAGTCGTTCAATAAATTGCACAAGCGTTTGCAAGAGGCCCCAATACTTGCTCATTTCGACGAAGACGCTGACACTGAAATTCATACTGACGCCAGCAATGCGGGTCTCGGCGCAGTGGCAAGCTGGTGCGGAACACACCATTGCTTATGCAAGCCACAGTCTCACCAAGGCTGACAAAAACTACTCTACCACTGAAAAAGAATGCTTAGCGGTTGTGTGGGCAATTGGTAAATTCCGACCCTACTTGTACGGTAGACCTTTCAAGGCTGTTGGCGATCACCATGCCCTGTGGTGGCTTGCCAACCTCAAGGATCCTTCAGGCAGACTAGCCCATTGAAGCCTGCGCTTACAAGAGTACAATATTACAGTTGTCTACCGATCTGGAAGGAAACACAGTGACGCTGACTGTTTGTCACACGCACCACTCCCTATGACGTCATCGGACCCTGCCATCGGACCTACTTGCCATTTGTCGGTGTTATCGACGCCAAAAAGATGGCTGAGCACTAGCACGCTGATGCTGAGCTGCTGCCGCTGATCGAGCACCTCCAAGGAGTTGAAGGCATTTTACCCCACTCGCTTGTGCGCGGCTTATCATCATACTACTTGCACAACAACGTCCTTTACATGAAAAACTGCGGAAGCAGTCCCAATACGTACCTCCATGTCGTGCCGTCGGTGCTACGCCAAGACATTTTGCAAGCCTGCCATGATGAGCCATGCGCGGGACACCTGGGATTCGCTAAGACATTAGCGAGGATACGACAGAAGTATTACTGGCCCCGGCTTTATTCTTCTGTGCAATGGTACGTGAATACCTGCCGTGATTGTCAGTGCTGCAAGAAACCACCAGTTAAACCAGCTTGCTTTCTTCATCCTCTGGACCCTCCTCAAGCACCATTCTAACAAATAGAAATGAATCTACGTGGGCCATTCCCAGTGACCTCTTCGCGCAACAGATGGATAGTCATCGCTACTGACTACTTAACCCGGTAGGCCGAAACCGAAGCTATTCCGCAAGCAAAGTCATATGAAGTGGCCAAGTTCTTTATACGCCACATTGTCCTACGACGTGGTGCACCGTCTGTTCACATCACTGACCGCGGTACAGCATTTACAGCTGAACTTATGCAGGACGTTCTCCAGCTGATGCATAGCTCTCACCGCAAGAGCACTGCGTATCACCCTCAAACCAATGGATTAATGGAACGTCTGCACAGAACGCTGGCTGATATGTTCTCCATGTATGTCGACGTAGAGCACAAGAGGAGGGACGAGATCTTGCCCTATGTGATTTTCACGTATAACACTGCTGTACAGGACACTACGCAGTTTATGCCGTTCGAACTTGTATATGGGCGCCGTGCTACCTTTGGCTGATAATAGCCCGACCAGCGAACACGTGGAAAGTTCGTACAAAGAGCCGAAGAGGCATGCCAGCTTGCTCGGCATCGTATAAGGAGCCAACAGCATACCGACACCCTTCGCTACAACCAGGGTTGACGCGACGTCTATTACAATACCGGCGCTTGCGTTTGGGTCTGGATGCCCGTCCGTCGCCATGGACTCTCGGAAAAGTTGAGCCGCCGGTATTTTGGTCCTTAAAAGGTTACACGGTGCCCCAGTGACATGACTTACGAAGTCGTCCCCTGCAGTTCTGACCCCGGTTCACTCTGTTGATGTCCTCGCACTGAAGTTGTTCATGTAGTGCGCATGAAACCACACTATGCGCGTACGTGAACGCCGAGATGCATTTCTTGTGTCGCTGAAAGACTTCTTGACGTGAAGGAGACGGCCGCTTTTCGCATCAGGGGCAATTGACACAAAGATATGGGGCTCCCACACCGCAGGACGGCACGAGCAAAGGTCGGCGCCACGAAAGACGATGAACTGCGTAAACTGCACGCTCTTGTTCTGGCCCGCCATTAAAGAAAAGCGTCTATTTTGCAAGACTCCGTTACAATCTACGCTACATCACGTGGCAATCTACGTTACATCATCATCATCAGCCTGGTTACGCCCACTGCAGGGCAAAGGCCTCTCCCATACTTCTCCAACTGCCCCGCTCATGTACTAATTGTGGCCATGTTATCCCTGCAAACTTCTTAATCTCATCCGCCCACTTAACTTTCTGCCGCCCTCTGCTACGCTTCCCTTCCCTTGGAATCCAGTCCGTAACCATTAATGACCACCAGTTATCTTCCCTCCTCATTACATGTCCTGCCCATGCCCATTTCTTTTTCTTGATTTCAACTAAGATATCATTAACTCGCGTTTGTTCCCTCACCCAATCTGCTCTTTTCTTATCCCTTAACGTTAGTTACACCTATCATTCTTCTTTCCATAGCTCGTTGCGTCGTTCTCAATTTCAGTAGAACCCTTTTCGTAAGCCTCCAGGTTTCTGCCCCGTACGTGAGTACTGGTAAGACACAGCTGTTATAAACTTTTCTCTTGAGGGATAATGGCAGCCTGCTGTTCATGATCTGAGAATGCCTGCCAAACGCACCCCAGCGCATTCTTATTCTTCTGATTATTTCAGTCTCATGATCCGGATCCACAGTCACTACCTGTCCTAAGTAGATGTATTCCCTTACCACTACCACTTACCACTACCACTAACAGTACTTACCACTACTACGCTACAATATGTTGCCAATAGTGCGTTTAATTAGACCCTCTGTCCAAAGCACTTTGCCACTTTGTTCTCACTTTAAGTCATTTTGGTAATCTAGTGTGTTGTGACCTATTTTCATGCAATGGACAACACTAAAGAAAAAGCTTAATTAATTTAGGCTTCTAACAAGTAATTGTTCAAAGCTATTTCAGTTCATATTGGGGTAAGAGGTTGATTGCTAAAGAGAAATTGAGACATTTTCATTTTTTACATTTCTTGCCAAAATCTCAGTGCTGATACGTTAGTGTGATGTCACGGATTACAAAGCACTTTCCCACATTAGAGCTATTGTCGCATCCATGACCCTGCTCGAAACTGTGTTTCAAGAAGGTTCTGTGGGCAAAGTGTGTTTTGGGCAAAATGTTCTGTTTGTTCTGTGGGCAAAATGAGCAAACTGTGTGTGGCTCATTTAGAATGCAAAGTTGTCCATCTTTACTGATAAATAATAACTAGGCCTAAGTAGAATTCATCTAAATCCACGACATCACAGTGCAGGGAAATTGAAGGCAACGAGGCCAACTGTCTGTCACATTTTGCACTTTTTTACTTAACGTTTTCCTACGGCAAGGGTGGCTTTCGTGGTTTATTGCAAAAGGGCAATTTATGATTGCAGCTCAAAAAGCTTCTCCTCTTCTGTGTCCCTTTAAGCATGGAACAAAGAGCACTAAGAGTCTGAAAAGTATTTTAGGCTTTCAAATAATGAATGAAAAATTTGACGCGGTATGTATATTGATTTGTCGCTATTAATGAATCAAGGTGCTTTCCAAATTGTTTTGAATACTCAACATTATCAGTTGTACACAGCTAAGCATAAACTGGAACAATGCACTGCTTTCTTATTCTGGCAACCATCATCATAATAATCATCACCAGCCTATTTTATGTCCACTGCAGGACGAAGGCTTCTTCCTGCGATATCCAATTACCCTGTCCTGCGCCAACTGATTCCAACTAGCGCTCGCAAATTTCCTAATTTCATCGCTCCACCTAGTCTTCTATATACTATGAGTAAGCTAATGGGCCTATAATTTTTCAATTCGTTGTCTCCCTTTTTGTGGATTACTATAATGCTTGTATTCTTTTAGTTTTTTGGGACCCTTGCAGTCGAAGACGCCTTGTATAAAGAGCCGCCAGTTTTCCAAGGAGTATGTCTCCTCCATCTTTGATTAAATCAACTGTTATTCCATCTTCTCCTGCTGCTCTTCCTCGTTTCATGTCTTGCAAGGCCTTTCTGACTTCATCGCTAGTTATAGGTGGAGTTTCTGTATCCTGTTCATTACTGTTTCAAATGGAGGTATCCTGACTCCTCTGGGTTAGTGTGATGTCACAGATTACGTCACAGGTCAGTATAGAATTCTTCCGTTTCTTTTACTATATCTTCCAGATGCTGATGATATTACCCTGCTTATCTTTCAGTGCATACATCTTGGTTTGTCCTATGCTAAGTTTCTTTCTCACTGATTTCAGGCTGCGCCCATTTTTTATGGTTGCTTCAGTCTTTCTCACATTATAATATTTAATATCTTTTAATTTCGCTTTGTTGATCAGTTTTGACAGTCCTGAGAATTCTATCTTAATCTCTTGAGTTGAACGCTTTCATTCTTTATCGTTTCTTTATTAACTCCTTTGTTACTTGGGAAAGCTTGCCTACTGGTTGCCTTGGTGCCTTGCCTCCCACTTCAATTGCTGCCTCTGAAGCCACTCTAGTTACGGTTTCCTTCATTACCTCTATCTCATCATCATATCTCTGTTCTAAGGCTGCATATTTGTTTGCATGTATCAGCCTGAATTTGTCTGCTTTCACCCTTACTGCCTCTAGGCTGACCTGTTACTTCTTCTGGCAACCATATTGTACATAAAGATATGAAATTACGTTATTTGTCTACTGTAAAGATGTACTAATGCACAAACTATTAACTGGTGCAGTGTCCTTTAAAAATATAAAAAACATTGGAGCAATGTAGAAGTTATGTTATTAAAAGATGTGAACTGCACTAACTAAAACGGTAAGCACATACAGTGCGGTCCACTGTTAAATGTGCGGCTTTCACTTTGCTGGCGTCCTAGCTGCAAGTGGCTACAGAAGCGTTGGTAGAGATTCATGCTAGAAAAAAGTAGGCTAGCAGAGACAGATGTGTTCATTGCCAGTTTCTTTTTCTCAGTGGACATTTCAGGGTAATGGTAGTCATTCATTCACAATTTCTTTGTCTGTCACTGTGCAAAAGGCCCTGCCATAGGCTGCCCTGCAGTGACAGAGCATCTAGACATGTGCTCCACCTGCATTTATAACTTGCAAGGTTTGTGTTTTTTGTTGCATGAATTGATTCAGGAGAGGCTGTTTCACTGTGCTGAAAATGCAAAGCAAGTAGTAGCACAGCTTTTTGATGGTGGCACGTGTGCACAGGCGGCGCATGCGCAGATGCAGTGCCGGCTGGGCCTGTTTCCCGAGATAGGGCGGGCCTGGCTGGCGGTGGACAGTGACCTGTTTGTGTGGCGTTACGAGACGGGCGACGACCTGGCATACTTTGACGGGCTGAGCGAGGCCATCTTGGCCGTGGGCTTGGTGCATCCTCAGCCAGGAGTGTTCCAGCGCCAAATCCACTCCCTCCTCTGCCTGGCCACCTGCACTGAGATTGTCATTCTTGGTGCAACCCTGCAGGGTACGTATTGACTGCAGCAGTTGGCTTGTGATGTCATAACAGTTCAGCTCAGATTTTTTGGCACAATTTATTAATTGGGCTCTTTTGCTGAGTACTTTGTCGGCACACATATGGAACTTCCACTTCTGTGAGTTCACTTGAAGTCACCTGAAGTGACAACTATATCTAACAACTATAGTGTGTTGTCAACAGTCAAGTGCCGCAGTGGGCATATTATGGTTAATGAAAAAAGATGAGATTTTTGCCAGCAGTATTAATGTCAACATGGCAACACAGATTGCTTAGCCAAATGTGCTTTACAGTGCACTTAAAATAACTGCAACTGAGTAGAGCCAGATCTACATCCTGAAAGCAGCACTAAACATGGCATGTGAAAATGATGACTCCATACAAGTGATATTTCACAGAATGGTAATACAGCACAATAATGTAATATTTTACACAGGAATGTGGCAGCTAAGAGTTGGTCAACTCGTGCATGTGTTCACTCACTCGGAGTGGTGATGAACAGCTCAACGTACAGTTGATGCTCATTACAATGGATCTGCATGTAACATACTTTCGGATATAACCGACCATTCTTCGCCCTTATTTTGGTCTGGTTATATTATCAATGCTACAAGTTCCGCATCTAACATTGTCAGCTGCGACGGAATATCCAATACAGTGGTCAAATAGTTGGGGAAATCTTGGCTAGATGGTGTAATTACACCATCCTTTGCTGCAGCAATGTCTGCGTGTGGCATTGGACTCAATTATACTGTATTTCAGTTCTTCGCAGCAGAGCCAAGGCTACGTGACATGCAAGCGCAGATTCTTGCGCAATGAGATGTAGTGCCACAGTTCGGAACCTATTGGATCACTAAATGGCCTTGACAAGTGGTCTTGTCAGCACGTGTTTACTTGGAAGCTTCTCTGCAGATCTCAGAGTGGTTTATTGTGCAGTTTTGTTTCGTTATTTAATAAAACATTTATTAAGGCTCTATGATACTGAAAATGGAGCTCTCCACTTGTTCTAACGAAAACGTGCAAAGAAAAAGAAATATGCAGTGCTGTCGTACCGACATTAATTTGCATTTAAACACTACAAACAGTTAATAGCATTGACAGTGGCTAGATTCATACATTTAGTCAGCGCAGCTGCAAGCCTATCTACAAACCTGGTAAGCCGTCCTTTGATGACCCAAAAATCCTGTTTGTGCACATTGATAGCATTACAAGTAAAGTGGCAGAAGCATTTCACATAATAAGAAGAGGTAGTGGGTGTGTTAGTCAGCCTTCCGTAACCTTATCTTTGAAGGAAATGGGCTTGCTAAACTGGGGTGAACAGCGCTGTTAATCTCACCCACGACCACGAGGCAGTGTGTTGAGAATGACAAGTGCTTTTATTCACATAGAGCATGTGCGCACGCTTGATGTAAGGTTTTAAAAAGCCATCGTGTTATTTCCAATAAACGCAATTGTAAGTCAGTGCCGTGTGTGTTCCACCCTCTATTCTGCTGTCTGGCGGAAGTGTTGAGCACTCTTTTTAAACAATATGGAACTCGCCCAATCTGCCATTCTTCTCCAGTTACCCAAGCTGGTGTTGAAGAGGTTCATTGCAGACCAGCACTGACCGAGTGGCACATACCCCGTAGCCCCAGTCAGCGTCAAAGAGTTTCTTTGAACAGTGGTTGCCTAACCAGTCCTGCATCTACAGTGACCCATGTCGGCTTGAAAGAGGTTCATCGAAGGAAGGCACACACTGAGTGTGTTTGTGGCACTGGCTGCTAAAGCATCAGGTTGCTGTCCTTGAGGAATGCTTGAGATGTGGGTTTGACTCCACTCACCATCGGATTAGCTAGGTATTTTTTTTGTCATTGTAAAGCAACATATTCCCAGTGCACATAACTAGTTACCCTAGTTGACATGAAAGATGTTTGTTAAGGAGCGGTGTGCACCTATTGCCACATGACCCAGTTACCCAAGTTGGTGTAGAAGAGGTTAATTAGAGACCAGCGCAGACAGAGTGGCACATACCCTGTGGTCAGCGTTTCTCCGAACAATGGTGCCAACCAGTCCCATGTTGGCACGAAAGAGGCATGCATGTACACATTGCCATCTGCACTTGAACCTCGTTATAACGAAGTTGAAGGGGAGCTGAAATTACTTCCTTATACCTGTTACTTCGTGATATCCATTATTGTCATTTACTGCCGTATATACCCAATGGTGTGCACAATTGTAAACATGTTAATAGGAAGATGACTGTGGCCCGCGCGACTGCTACATGGCCACGCATGCAATGCTACAATGCTACATGGCCACGCATACATGGCCCCACATGCTGGGCAAAGTCGAAATTGTCGATTTCGCCCTGCCATATGCTAGCCGCCTGGTTAGCACAGATGGCAGAGCGGCTGCCCCGGAAAGGCGGTGGTCCTGGGTTCGAGTCCCGGACCACGCCGAATTTTTTTCAACTGTGATGCTTTTCTTTCGAGGAACCTGTATGGGTTTCCTTTGTAGCTATCGCTACGAATGGGAGGATGTCCGATTTCCCCTTTATTAGCCTTTAGATAGCTGCTTTCAATGCCTTGTGATGCTCTTTCGTGTCCGCCTTCCACTTGGCTCGTTGGTGTCGAGCAGTGCGAGATACACAAGACAGTGTTGCGCTGTGTGATCGAGGGGTCAAGCGAACTGTGCCGGGTCGGCTTGACTCGGCTGGCTCATGGCTTCTGAGATTGCACTGGTGCCAATGTGATCTCGGAGGTCACGCCCAGTTGCCAGACTGCACGGCACTCTGCAGGGAGAAGAGAATGCACAGCCTGGGTAAGAGACCCTGAGTGTGCCGGGTAGATTTTTGAAGCTAGGCCCAGCTGTGGCTGCCTGCACAGTGTACCATAGAGAAAGAGAGAAGTGAATGCACTAATTATTTTGCACTGCCACACGTAGCCATGCAGCTAGGCGCGACTCATGCACGCTTCCCCATGACCCCTGAGATACTGTTGGTGAGATCTCGGAGGCGATGGCCAGCTGCTCTTGCCTGTCCGGTGCGCAGTGGAAGTGAATGCACTAATCTTTCACACTGCCGCACATCTTTCGCATTGCCGTACGTCTCGCACAGCCAGGCATGCGCAAGAGAGAGTAAGTGGAGAAGTGCGATAGTGAGCTGCTGCTTGTGCGAGATGCTCAACTACGTGTGGCAGTCAGGAAGAGCAGTGTTTTTCGACGACTTATTCGAAGCGAGGATGTGGGAGTTTTGAACTGCCGCAGCAAATGAGTCCTGAACCCCGCGGAAAGCAATGTACTTGGTGCGCAACGGTCGGCTATTTTTTGCTTCTGGAGACTAATCTAGTTCGTTATATCCATTGGCCGAACATTTTCACTTCAGTAAAACGAGGCTTTGAGTGCGTGCATCTGTATGGGGATTTCAAGGGGAGCTTTATTAACTTTGTTATATTCATTTTGTTACATTGCACTTCATTATAATGAAGTTCCTGTGTACTCAGTGATTCAAGTTGGTCTGATGGGTGGTTTCGAACCCTCGTACCTCAGCACAGCAGTGTGACACGACCTTGGATTGTGACATGGACTAGAAGCAGGCAGGACAAGCGCTAACTCTCAACTAAATTTTTATTGAAACTTAATAAAAATAGTAAAATAAATAATAAAAACTTAATAATAATTAAAAATTATATATATAGGCGATGGCAAAAAACCGCAGCATAAGAACATGAAAAGGTATAAAGACATCAGTTAAACATATCAGGACATAGGGAAGTCAAAAAGGAAACAAAAAAACGCTACTTCAGATGAACAGACGTCTTGTGAAGATACTGAAATTCGCATTCTAACAGAGACAAAGATGCATGGCTAACGCAAGTGTCTCCTAATCTTTTGATATGGAATGCCTCGATTATTTCCTGTGTGGTTTGGCATTTGTGTCTGGAAAGAATTTTTGTGTCTTTAAAAAGAGGTTTACAACCACAATTGAAACAATGTGACGCTAGATGTGAAGCATTAGGGTTGTTTAGGGAATATTTGTGTTCTTTTAGTCTAATATTAATGCACCTGCCGCTCTGTCCAATGTAAGTTTTCCCGCACTTGAGTGGAATCTGATAAACTATACCAGTGTTACAAGGCACAAAAGGGGACATATGTCTAACACCGCAATCATCTTTTCTTTTCTTGCCACACTGTTCAAGTTTCCTATTTATCATAGGGCACGTGATAGACAACTTGCGGGGAGGCCGAGAAAACAGCCAAGACAGAGCCGACAGCAGTGCGAAAGCGGAACTATGGTGGATATCGTAAGGGAAAGCGCATAACGATAAGCTTATTTCTTTATTTTATGACGCCAACTTTGATGCTCGTTGCAATGGACAACCCTGACAACGACACTTTGGCTTGCGATGCTGGGCTTGACTTCAGCGATTTAAGCACTGATAAATGAGGCCTGCTGCTGAGGGCTTGCGCTGCCGGCGTCATTGCGTACTACTACGACGGCAACTGTATGTCATGGCTGTACATATTCGCACATTTGTAGCTTTTCCTTCGTGAGAACTAAATGCCGCACTCACCGCTCTGTCTTCGACCCAGTTGTTCTTGCGCTTCGTAGAATGCAGGCAAGACCGACGGAACAGCGCTACGGGAAAGCATTGCTTTGAAAGGCACTCCACACAACTTCAGTAAGTCGGCGTTGAACTCGCAATCCTCTGGACAAAAGTGCAGCGAGCACACTATGCGATTTTTCTGCTCTTTGCCAACGCGCTGTGCCAGAGGTACGGCACTTAAACACTTCGAACGGAAAGGTTCACTCGTTGGCACACAGTGATGAGTAACGTTGGATTCACCGCTGCAACTGCCCTTGGCCAAGTTCCGCGACCGTTCGTGCATCCCACGACATCGCAAGAACGTGGCATTCTCGCTGCCTGTTCCAAATGTGTTTTTTTCGTCAAGCATGAGCCTAGGTTGGTTACAGCATACAAAGAAGGTTTCTTTGTTGTTGTTCCTTAGGAATTGTACACACAAAGAGCTAAAACTGGTATTGACAAATATTTTGTTTCAAAATATGGGCGGCCAAGGTAACTTGCTAAATTTGATCGAAAGCTATCTGTCCAACCGCACATTTCGTGTTCGGATTGGTAACGTCCTGTCTCGTCTATTCAGGAGACTGTTGTGCCACAAAACGGAGTGCTGAGCTGTACTCTATTTCTTGTAAAAATGAACTCGCTCCATACTGTCATACCACCTACAATCTTTTATTCTGTATATGTAGGTCATATCCAAATAGGTCATGTAATCTTAGTATCTGCGGGCGACAAGTGCAGCTTGGCCTGAATAAATTGTCTAAGTGGGCAGACGAGAATGGTTTTAAACTAAACCGTCAAAAAAGTACATGCATTCTCTTCTCGAATAAGAGAGGTGTAATACTGGAGCCCGTTATTGATCTTAATGGAGAACGGTTATCTCTGAGCCATGAACATGAATTTCTAGGTCTCATTTTAGATTTTAAACTAACTTTTATGCCACATTTAAAACATTTGAAAACGAAGTGCTTGAAGACAGTGAATCTACTGAAGCTCTTGATCTGCACAATTTGAGGAAGTAACAGAAGATGCCTTTTGAGCTTGTACAAAAGTCTTATACGATCACGCCTTGACTACGGAGCCATTGTGTATAACTCTGCCACGCCTAGTGCTTTGAAGATGCTGGATGCCGTCCACCACTTCGGTATCTGTCTTGCTACTGGTGCGTTCTGGACTAGCCTCGTAGAAAGCCTGTACGCTGAATCCAACTAATGGTGTCTACATCTCTAAAGGACATATTTAAGTTTCTCCTATGCCCTGAAGGTGAAATAAGATTTCCATCATCGCATGCCATTCAGTTATTTGAGACCTGTCCAGGGCCAGGCTGTTCCGTAACCGCCCAGCCACTAGGCCTCTGTCCCTCCGGTTTGAAGCACTGTCTGAAGAAACGGGTGCCTCAATTTTAGAGAATGTCATAAAGGCAACTATGCGGCTTCCACTGCCTTGGGAATGGCAGACTATCAAGTGTGACATCTCATTTGCAGAAATATCAAAACGAGTGCCTGAGGAACACATACGTTCACATTTTCTATAGCTTCAGGAGAAGTATTCTTGTGCTGAATTTTACACAGATGCCTCTAAGTCTCCTTCTGGTGTTGCCTACGCAGCACTAAGACCAGCATTTTTAATATCCTGTACATTGAATCCACATACATGTATTTTTACAGTGGAAGCATATGCAATACTGTCTGCAGTAAAGCACATCAAGCAAACGAATCTCACTAGGGCTATTGTGTTCACAGACTCATTGAGTGTAGTCCGATCCCTAATGAATCTACGAAAACATAAAAACACTCTCTTTAATGAACTGTATACATTGCTATGCTCAGCTCATAATGCTAAACAAGTGATCATCCTATGCTAGGTACCCAGCCTCTGTGGCATAAAAGGCGATGAAGCTGCTGACGAGAAAGCTACCTCAGTAACTTTTAGCGACACTGTCACAAATGTATCCACCCCAGCCACAAATCTTAAACCATACTTGCGTCACAAGCTGAAAATCCACTGGCAGAAACTGGAATATTCAGATATCCAATAAACTACACTTGATCAAACCCAAATTAAGACATTATATATCTGAAAACATCACAATATAGGTGAAGTGCTCCTTTGCCGATAAAGAATAGGACACAGTTATGGCACTCGCTCTTACCTGGGGACTGGGGACCGTCCTCCGACTTGTAGTAAGTGCGGCAAAAATCTCACAGTCCTGCACATTCTTATTCAATGCCCTGCAGTAGAAGCACAGAGGAAAAAGCATTTCACTTCTGCACATTGCAAAAATATTCCTCTTCACCCGACATTTTTTCTTAGCAATGAACTGCTTTTTAATATGAAATTAGTCTTAGAGTTTTTAGCTGAAACAGACACGCTGAAAATCATTTGACCAGGTAATTTTTTGCACATTTATAACAGCCCTTGTACTCAAGGGCTTTCTTAATGCAAGAAAGAGGTGAGGCGTGCACACAGGACACAAGAGTAGGGATAGAGAAGTGGACAACACAAACACCGACTATCAACTGAAGGGAGCACTGAGGCGAAAAAGAAAGAAGACACAAAACTCATCTGCGCAAGCTCAGGAATGGTATCACCACGTGTCAGTCGGGTACATGTGCTGGTCTACGTGAGTGATAACTGTTAAGACACTTAATCTCTTCCTTATGTAAAGTAATCGAAGGCTGACTCACGCATGCACTTCCACCATTATAGATATGCCATGCCTCTACCATAAGACGCGTATCTTCATTCTTATGTCTGTACAATGTTGCGCATTCATCTAACTCTGGCGTGCAGTTACAATCTTGGCAATGTAGGGAAAGATTAGAAGGCGATCCACTGGTTAACGACCTTTTATGTTCCATTAGCCTCTGATTGATACACTGTCCCGTTTGCCCTACGTAGAACTGGCCACAGCTAAGGGGCCACAGCTAAGGGGCCACAGCTAAGGGGCCACAGCTAAGGGGAGGCGCAGCGGTGGCGTAGAGGTAGAACACCCGCCTCGCGTGCAAGAGGTCCGTGGTTCGAATCCCGGTGCCGGCAATTTTCCACCAAATTAAAGAAAAAAATCCGCGTATTGATAAAATTGCACAAACAGGCCTGGAGTGTGGCCTGATCCCGGTGACCAGAACCGGTAACGCACTCCCTCACCAGAGCAGGATTGGCCACCCTGGTGCAGTACTTGGCCACAACCTCCTATATGAACACAACAATCAAACCCCGGCCCTCAGTCCCCAGCAGCTGCGAAGCAACTGACCACGGCGGCGGTCAGACCTGCGACGCTGCAGAGGGTGCTAAGAATCACTGGCTCCGGACAGGCCGCCATTGGAATATGAACCTGGCAACGTTTAACGTTAGAACGTTATCTAGTGAGGCGAGTCTAGCAGTGCTATTGGAAGAATTAGAGGGCAGTAAATGGGATATAATAGGGCCCAGTGAAGTTAGGAGGCCAAAAGAAGCATATACAGTGCTAAAAAGCGGGCACGTCCTGCGCTACTGGGGCTTAGCGGAAAGAAGAGAACTAGGAGTCGGATTCCTGATTAATAAGAATATAGCTAGTAACATACAGGACCTCTATAGCATTAACGAGAGGGTGGCAGGTCTTGTTGGTAAACTTAATAAGAAGTACAAAATGAAGATTGTACAGGTCTACACTCCTACATCCAGTCATGATGACCAGGAAGTCAAAAGCTTCTATGAAGACGTGGAATCGGCGATGGGTAGAGTGAAAACTAAATACACTATAATAATGGGCGACTTTAATGCCAAGGTAGGCAAGAAGCAGGCTGGAGACAAGGCAGTGGGGGAATATAGCATAGGCACTAGGAATAGCAGTGGGGAGTTATTAGTAGAGTTTGCGGAACAGAATAATATGAGGATAATGAATACTTTCTTCCGCAAGCGGGATAGCCGAAAGTGGACGTGGAGGAGCCCGAATGGCAAGACTAGAAATGAAATAGACCTCATACTCTGCGCTAACCCTGGCATCATACAAGATGTGGATGTGCTCGGCAAGGTGCGCTGCAGTGACCATAGGATGGTAAGAACTTCAATTAGCGTAGACTTGAAGAGGGAACGGAAGAAACTGGTACATAAGAAGCCGATCAATGAGTTAGCGGTAAGAGGGAAAATAGAGGAATTCCGTATCAAGCTACAGAACAGGTATTCGGCTTTAACTCAGGAAGAGGACCTTAGTGTCGAAGCAATGAACGACAACCTTATGGGCATCATCAAGAAGTGTGCAATAGAAGTCAGTGGTAACTCCGTTAGGCAGGATACCAGTAAACCATCGCAGGAGACGAAAGATCTCATCAAGAAATGTCAATGTATGAAAGCCTCTAACCCTACAGCTAGAATAGAACTGGCAGAACTTTCGAAGTTAATCAACAAGCGTAAGACAGCTGACATAACGAAGTATAATATGGATAGAATTGAACATGCTCTCAGGAACGGCGGAAGCCTAAAAACAGTGAAGAAGAAACTAGGAATTGGCAAGAATCAGATGTATGCCTTAAGAGACAAAGCCGGCAATATCATTACTAATATGGATGAGATAGTTCAAGTGGCTGAGGAATTCTATAGAGATTTATACAGTACCAGTGGCACCCACGACGATAATGGAAGAGAAAATAGTCTAGAGGAATTAGAAGTCCCAAAGGTTACGCCGGAAGAAGTAAAGAAAGCCTTGGGAGATATGCAAAGGGGGAAGGCTGCTGGGGAGGATCAGGTAACAGCAGATTTGCTGAAGGATGGTGGGCAGATTGTTCTAGAGAAACTGGCCACCCTGTATACGCAATGCCTCATGACCTCGAGCGTACCGGAATCTTGGAAGAACGCTAACATAATCCTAATCGATAAGAAAGGGGACGCCAAAGACTTGAAAAATTATAGACCGATCAGCTTACTGTCCGTTGCCTACAAAATATTTACTAAGGTAATCGCAAATAGAATCAGGAACACCTTAGACTTCTGTCAAGCAAAGGACCAGGCAGGATTCCGTAAAGGCTACTCAACAATAGATCATATTCACACTATCAATCAGGTGATAGAGAAATGTGCGGAATATAACCAACCCTTATATATAGCTTTCATTGATTACGAGAAAGCGTTTGATTCTGTCGAAACCTCAGCAGTCATGGAGGCATTACGGAATCAGGGTGTAGACGAGCTGTATGTAAAAATACTGAAAGATATCTATAGCAGCTCCACAGCCACCGTAGTCCTCCATAAAGAAAGCAACAAAATCCCAATAAAGAAAGGCGTCAGGCAGGGAGATATGATCTCTCCAATGCTATTCACAGCGTGTTTACAGGAGGTATTCAGAGACCTGGATTGGGAAGAATTGGGGATAAAAATTAATGCAGAGTACCCTAGTAACTTGCGATTCGCTGATGATATTGCCTTGCTTAGTAACTCAGGGGACCAATTGCAATGCATGCTCACTGACCTGGAGAGGCAAAGCAGCAGAGTGGGTCTAAACATTAATCAGCAGAAAACTAAAGTAATGTTTAACAGTCTCGGAAGAGAACAGCAATTTACAATAGGCAGCGAGGCACTGGAAGTCGTAAGGGAATACATCTACTTAGGGCAGGTAGTGACGGCGGATCCGGATCATGAGACGGAAATAATCAGAAGAATAAGAATGGGCTGGGGTGCGTTTGGTAGGCATCCTCAGATCATGAACAGCAGGTTGCCATTATCCCTCAAGAGAAAAGTGTATAATAGCTGTGTCTTGCCAGTACTCACCTACGGGGCAGAAACCTGGAGGCTTACGAAAAGGGTTCTACTCAAATTGAGGACGACGCAACGAGCTATGGAAAGAAGAATGATAGGTGTAACGTTAAGGGATAAGAAAAGAGCAGATTGGGTGAGGGAACAAACGCGAATAAATGACATCTTAGTTGAAATCAAGAAAAAGAAATGGGCATGGGCAGAACATGTAATGAGGAGGGAAGATAACGGATGGTCATTAAGGGTTACGGACTGGATCCCAAGGGAAGGGAAGCATAGCAGGGGGCGGCAGAAAGTTAGGGGGCCGGATGAGATTAAGAAGTTTGCAGGGACGGCATGGCCGCAATTAGTACATGACCGGGGTTGTTGGAGAAGTATGGGAGAGGCCTTTGCCCTGCAGTGGGCGTAACCAGGCTGATGATGATGATGATGATGAAGGGGAATTTTATAAACCACACCCATACGACAGCCAGTAAAACGGTTATTCTTATTGTGCTTCACTGGACAAATATCTGTTCTTTTCTTGCCTTTTACCTGCTCCTTTTTCCTCTGTATGGCAGCGCATATCTTACCTAGCTTATTGGGAGCAGTGAAAGAAACATTAACATCATATCTACTTGCAACTTTTTTAAATTGTGCGACACTGAATGAAAGTACAAAATAGCCACTACTCTTTTTTTGCTATTACTGGTTTCTGTAATCACGTCCGTCCCCCTCAAAACCGACTTCTTTAGGCGCTCAGCCACAGTGGCCACTGCTACACTAGGATAACCTGCTTCTAATAGGCGCCGGACCTGTGCATTAAAACTTGCGCTCATTTTGTGCGTGCAGGATCTGGTGAGGGAAAACTTAAGACACGACATGGCACTTCCGTTTTTTAGTACGTTGGAATGCTTGGATTGAAAGTTTAGCAACGGCTTCGAAGATCTTGGGGAGTACTGCCAACAAACGTGATTTTGTTCGAAGACCAAGGAAATGTCAAGAAACTGAAGTACGCGTCGCTGAGGAAATTCCTTAGTAAGCATTAATCCTCCTCCATAAAGTTTAAATTGCTCACTTACTGAGGTAACAGCGGAATCGAATTCCTTCCTCTTGCAGAAAATCAGGTAATCATCAACGTAACGAAATATCTTGATAACGCGATCACCTAAGGCTTTCTCTAAGCAGCTGTCAACCTTACTCAGGTAAATATTGCTAAGAATAGGGGCAACCTTTGAGCCAATACAAATGCCTGATTTCTGCAGAAAAACTCCATCTCTCCACCCAATCAGCGTCGACTTCAGGTACATTGAAATAATTTCTAGAAAAGCTCCCATGGAAACACTACATCTGTCAATAAAAGCCGACTCTTGCACCTGTTTTTTAATGCACTCATTTACCTAGTAATGTACTCCTTTACCTAGTGTTCCACAACATTGTGAACGACAATACACCTCATCGCATTTGGTGGAGGTGCTGGGTGAAGGCACTACAAGGGCTGTCGGTAGCACGGGATTCGCTCGCGATCATGGCACGCTCCTTCGTCTTCCTTGTCAGTCGGCACATACACAGGGGCGCGTGTGCTTCATTACAATATAGATAAAACAAAGTACATTAGGCCACCCTTCCAACATTCGGAAAGAACAAATCACCGTAAGTGCATCAGACAGTTTTCTGCGTGTGGCAACACATTCATTTTTTCCATCTGCAATTGAAGCCTGGAACCGTCTGCCGGAACCAATTGCACATGTTGACTCCATCGAAAAATTCGCAACCAGGATATGTGCACTTTTTTGTGATTAGGTCTGTTTCTGATTATTTACTGCTTCGTTACAACGTTGCGTTGTGCAACTGTGTCTTGGCCATTTCCCACTACATCTGAATTGTTCGTAGCTCTTACCCCTTCCATGTATTATCTGCCTTGTACTGTTTGCTTTGGTCTGTCGTTTTGTTTGCATGTCATATCTTTGAATTGTAATAATTAGCGTATTTCATTGCTATCTTCTGTTTTGACCCACAATGTTGTTTTGATTGTGACCCACTCCTGTATGAGCCTGTAAAAATGCTTACAGTATCGCTAAATAAATAATAAATAAATAATACCTGGCCCTTGTGGGGATGCGGGACTCTCACGCGTCCCCTGATATGTTGTTTTGCCGCATAGCTCCCGTCTTCTCCAGTGCGGCTTCGCCGCGTGGCCTGGCGCCCGCGGCAGTCGGAGTGGTTGAAGCGCAGTGCGAGAGATGGCGCTAGTTGCGCTGCTGACGCCGCCTCACGGCAGGGTTACTTGGGGGCGCAGGGGAGAACACGCTTCCTCTTTGGTTGGAGATCGTCAAGCGGCGCGGACGTTCCGCGCGTGCGCCGATCCATGCTTCTGCGAGACCGTCTCGCGTGGCCGCGGTCGAACGCGCCACCGTTCGCGTGACCGTACGTGCAAACGACCAGGCGTTCGGATCCAGCATGGGGCGAACTTATTCGCTCGCTATCCGGTTGCAGTGAGTCGGGCTTCCTAGATTTGTCGTGCGCCCATCGGCATGTTTTGTGGATAGCAACTCGGCTAGCAGGCATTGATCTATGAAAGGTGCAATAAATGCCCTTGTGATTGTTTGCACTACTGTGTTGTCGTTCCTTTGTCCCAAGAGCACAGGAGAAGAATCCCACACCCTTGCGCCATAAAACACCACACATCATCATCATCATCATTATCATTATCATGCACATATATAGATAGATAAATGATAGCCGCCGGTCGGTGCGTGAAGTGCCCTATGAATGCTAATGCATTAAAACATACAATTCGAAGTCACTAAAAAAATTCACTGACGATATTACGATACTCCCTAATGCGAAATTTTAGCTCAAGTCTGTACGTGTTTTTCCTTTTGCATGTCAATATTTTATATTATGATTATATGGGTACATGGTTTATATTGACACGTGTACTTGTTTGGCTTTATTGGACAACCACATTTCACCATCTAAGAAATGTTATCACTCAGTGCAGGATGTGCCTGTATGTGTTGGAAGTACCAAGGATGTTATCGAGGGTTTTATCTGCGATCTGTTGTCACTGAGCCTTGTGTAATCTGATTGCTTGTATGCACGACGCGAATTGTGTAGAACTTTCTGGAAGACAAGCGGGCATCAATGGTTATTCTGGAACCTTTGATGACTTATGTATAAAAGCCGACGCGCTTGCCCTGTAGATCAAATTTCGATGATTGCCGACTGTGTTCACCGCTATTGTTGTCCTTTGAGTGTAACTTGTTTTTGTGGGCAAAATTCGCCCAATAAAAGTTAGTTTCGTCATTCACAGTTTTGCATGCAACTGTTTTCTTCATCGTCACTGCAACATCCCGGCCACGGCGGCCGCATTTTGATGGGGGCGAAATGTGAAAACACCCGTGTACTTAGATTTAGGTGCACGTTAAAGAACCCCAGGTGGTCGAAATTTCCGGAGTCCTCCACTACGGCGTGCCTCATAATCAGAAAGTGGTTTTGGCACGTAAAACCCCATAATTTCTTTTACTGTCACTGCAACGTTACGGTTTCCTTTGTAGCAATTGCTACGAACGGGTGGATGTCTGATTTTCTCGTTATTCATTACTTGTCTCCACCTTGCGCGGGTTTCCGCAGAACTACTTCATCAAACCATTGCCTTTGCTTCGTGTTGTCGACAAATTCGACTTCGCCCTGCCATCTGCTAGCCGCCTGTTTAGCCCAGATGGTAGAGCGGCTGCCCTGGAAAGGTGGTGGTCCCGGGTTCGAGTCCCGGACCAGGACGAATTTTTCTTCAACTATGAGGCTTTTCTTTCGAGGAACTCATATGGGTTTCCTTTGTAGCAATTGCTACGAAGGATGGATGTCTGATTTTTCCTTTATTCGTCTGGTGAAGGTGCTAGTGTGTTCATGCACCGAACGTGCCCCCAAAGCCAGGAGCCAAGCCCGAGCCACGAAAACATAGTCACCAAGGACTAGTGAGCTAGCTGCATGCTGCAAGGACTGCCCCCCCCCCCGGAGCATGGACTTTTGCCTGAGAAGATCGGGATGTGCACGGCCATGACAGCAGCTACAATGACAGCCCCAGTGTTGCCAACACAGATCGTGCTACAGCAGCCCAGGAGCCACCGACTTTCCGAAGTTCAACATGTGAGGACCCAGAACGCTAGCGGAGACATATGAGAGGGTCCCTGCATTTAACAGCTGGAACAGTGACGACAAGCTGCACAGTGTCTTTTTCACATTGGAAGATGCCCCCACGACATGGTTTGAGAATCGAGAAACTACCGTCAGACCTGTTCCAAAGTGACTTCCTGCAGACATTCAGAAATGTTGTGCGCTAAGAGCAAGCCCAAGCTCTACTAGAAACCCGAGTACAGCTGCCTAATGAGACAATTGAGATCTTCACGGAGGACATCGCCAGTTTTTCTCGGCACGCAGATTCAGAAATCTCCAAGAAAAAAGTTCGCTTCATAATACGAACCGTCAAGCAAGAACTTTTCGCCGGACTAATCCGCAACCTGCTGAAGACCGTAGCTGAGTTTTCGACAGAGGCAATGACGATTGAGAAAACTGGAAATGTGCACCAGGCAATATTGTTACGCGAAGGACGAGTCAGTAAGACGAGCAACTATTTACAGGTTATATTTACAACAACGGTTGCAGCACTGACTGGTTAGATTCTCAGCGCGAGCCCAGTTCGTTCTTCCTCCTCATTTCTCGAGTGATGGCGCCCACGCGCCTCATTCAAACAATGAAATACCACACGCGTGTAGCATAATCCTGCGGCGGTAGAAGCGACGTCCCGAAGCGTCTAAATGTCATAACTGGGAGCGTGATACTGCTTCAGTTGAGTAATGTGCACGATATCACTGGACTGGGAAGCAGATGGGGTATCAAGGGCGATCTCGTAGGTGACGGGAGTGATGACATGAGGCACTCGGTATGGGCCTGTGTAATGAGACAGCAGTTTTTCTGACAGGCCGACCTGACGCGACGGAGACCATAGAAGCAGCAAAGAACCAGGTGCGAAGTGCACATCTTGGTGTTGCCGGTTGTACAAACGCCATTGACTCTCTTGGGATTTCAGAAGGCGGTCACAGGCAATATTCTTTGCGTGGGCACAGCGGGCGATGGCGTCAAGTGCATATTCACTGGTTAGTGCCGCATGAACAGGGAGGGTTGTGTTGAGGGGCAGTGCTGGTTCTTGGCCGAACAGAAGGAAACATGGGAAAAACCGTGGCGCAAGGGATTGTAAGCAAATGTGACAAATGGTAGAGCGAGGTTCCAGTAAGTGTGGTCTGAAGAGACATATTTCACGAGCATGTCTTTGAGAGTGTGATTGAGACGCTCCGTGAGGCCATTTGTTTGTGGATGGTATGACGTGGATAGCTCGTGCCGCGTGGCACAGGACTGCAGGATGTCCGCAATAACTTTTGATAGGAATGTCCGGCCACGGTCTATGAGAAGTTGTCGCGAAGCTCCATGTAATAAATTCACATCACGTAGGAGAAAATCGGCGTCATTTGTGGCGCAGCTTGTAGGAAGCGCTCGGGTGATGGCGTAGCGTGTGGTGTAATCCGTGGCCACAGCGATCCACCTGTTCCCAGAGGTAGAAAGAGGAAAAGGGCCAAGTAAGTCCAAACCAACCCGAAAGAATGGTTCCGTGGGAGTGTCGAGTGCTTTAAGGCACTCAGCAGGGAGCATCTATGGTGTCTTGCGTCGCTGGCATTTCTCACACGCAGCTACATATCATCGAATGGAGTGAGCAAGCCCTGGCCAAAAGAAGCGTCGGCGGATCCGGTCGTAGGTACGTGACACACCCAGGTGACCGGCAGTGGGGAGGTCGTGAAATTCGTGGAGAACAGCCGAACAAAGGTGTTTAGGGATCACAAGGGGTAATGCAGGGCCGTTGGGGTAAACGTTGTGGCGGTAGAGTACGCCATCTTGAAGTGTGAATAAGCAAAGGGAACTGTTGGCAAGCGACGATTCCAGGCGGTCAATGATGATACGCAAAGACGGGTCAGGGCGCTGCTCGTCGTTGACATGGAGCAATGGAAAAACAGAGGGAACACAGGCATCGGTGTCCGTATCAGACGTAGAGGTCGCGCTTTTGACTGGGTAGCAAGAAAGGCAATCTGCGTCCTTTTGTTGGCATCCCGACTTGTAAGTCACTGTGTAGGGATATTTTTGTAGTCGGAGGGCCCAACGACCGAGCCGGCCAGTAGGGTCCTTGAGTGATAAAAGCCAACAGAGCGCATGATGGTCTGTGATTACTGAGAAGGGCTTGCCACATAAATATGGGCGGAACTTCAAAACAGCCTAGGTTAGAGCAAGACCTTCGCGCTCGGTAATCAAATAGTTGCGCTCTGCAGTTGTCAGGAGCTGGCTAGCGTAGGCTATAACGTGGTTGTGTCCGTGTTGGCGTTGCAATAAGACGGCACCGATCCCATAACCACTGGCATTGGTTTGGACCTCTGTAGGGGTGGACGGCTCAAAGTGGGCCAAGACTGTGAAGATTGGTGAGAATCGTGATAAGGCGTGAAAATGAAGCAGGTTGAGGGGAACCCCACGTAAAAGGCACGCCTTTCTTCAGAAGTTCAGTGAGTGGTGGAGCGATTGCTGTGAAATCTTTTACGAACCGTCGGAAATAAAAACAGAGCCCCACAAAACTCCGGACGTCTTTGACAGACTGAGGTACAGAAAAAGCCGCTACTGCTCAAACCTTCTCCGAGTCGGGTTGTACTCCGGAAGCATCGACGAGATGGCCTAGCAGTGTAATCTTTCGGCGCCGAAAGTGGCACTTCGATGAGTTTAATTGGAGCCCAGCCTTGCGGAAGACATCTAGGATATCTGCGACGCCCACAAGGGGCGTCTCAAATGTAGGAGAAAACACAAGGACGTCGTCGAGGTGACAAAGGCAAGTTGACCATTTGAAACTTTGAAGCAGAGAGTCGATCATCCGTTCGAACGTGGCAGGGGAATTGCATAAACCGAACGGCATAACCTTGAATTGGTAGAGGCCATCTGGATTGATGAAAGCGGTCTTTTCTTGGTCTTGCTCATCGACAGAAATTTGCCAACAACCAGATCGAAGGTCGATGGACGAAAAGTATTTGGCACCGTGAAGACAATCAAGAGTGTCGTCGATTCGTGGTAAAGGGTAAATGTCCTCTTTAGTAATTCGGTTTAGGTGGCAGTAACACAGAAACGTCACATGCCATCTTTCTTTTTGACGAGCACGACCGATGACAGCCAAGGACTCAATGAGGGTTCAACAATACCTCTGTCGAGCATCTTCCTGCTGAATAAGTTGCCGCTCTGCCGTGGACACGCAATACGGTCGACGGTGAAAAGGGAACAGCATCGCCAGTGTTTATCCGATGCTTAACAAGGGACGTCTGACCAAGTGGTTGATTGTCAGTGTTAAATATGTCGCGGTAGGAAAGCAAAAGGCGATATAGGGTGGTTGCTTGGTCAGGTGCGAGGTCCGGAGCGACCATGGGATGTAATGGGCCATCGAGGTTCAAGGCATCCTGTGGGTGATCTGGAGGATCTGGGGACGCGTCGGCTGCAAACGCAGTGACGTGGCCGTCTGTCACTGACCGGAGTGTGGCCACCGCTATGCCTTCAGGTAACACTTGCTTCGTCAAGCCAAAATTGATAACGGGGAGACACATCTGATTAGTGGTAAGGGTTATGATGGACTGTGGCACAGAGATGTCACGTGCCAGGAGGACATCGCGAATCGATGCGATGACATAGTCGCTATCAGGCACAGTTACCGTTCAGGCCATTTCGACAAAGGTTAGGACTTTTGGAGGTAAGCGAACAAACGCTGTAGTGCAGAGGGTGTTTGGTTATTCGGGGCGAACGTCTGAAAGAAGAGGAAGCTCGAGGCACAGCATACCGTTGGAACAGTCGATGAGGGCAGAATGCGTCGTCAGAAAGTCGAGCCTGAAGATTAGGTCATGAGGGCAACTGGTTAGCACGGTGAATAGGACTGCAACTTGGCGGCCCGCAATTCCTATGCGAGCAGTGCACATACCCCTGACGGCAACAGTGGCGCCAGTAGCGACACGTACGGCTTGAGTGATGGCAGGTGTAAGAACTTCTTTGAGGCGACGAGATAGGTTAGCGCTCATTATGGACACTTGGGCTCCAGTATCAATTAATGCCATCAATGGAACACCATCTGCGTCTACTTCAATTAGGTTCGTGTTGATGAGGAGCATCAACGGAGGATTTGGACAGGACAAACGTGAGGCAGCACTACCTCCAATTTTGGCATGGCCTAGTTTTCCGTCTGTCGGTTTGGCGAGGAAAAGCGGCGAGGCTGGGGTGACGGGGAGCGACGGCGTTGAGGAGATGGCGATCGCACGGAGGAGCGACTGTCAGGGGCATCAGAAGTAGGGTACAGACGGCGAGGTGAATAACAGCGAGCGTTGGCATATGGGCGGGGAGCAGGGAATGAGCTCCAGTACGGCGGCATCCAGGTGGTGCGGCAGTGGCGGGATACATGACCAACATGGCAGCGGAAGCAGATCGGTTTGTCGTCTGGGGTACGCCATTCAGCAGGATTGCATGGCCTGGGAGCGAAATACTAGTCATTACAGGTTGTGCACATAGGAATGGGTGCCGAATCAGGTCCGGAGACGGAGCAAGCGGTAGGAATGCCAAGGTTTGCAATTTCTTGCCGCACAACTGCTTGAATAACAGAAATAGTGGGGGCCGCTTGGTCAAAGGTACCGTCAGGGGGCCATGGATGAAGGGGGGGGCCGGACTCGCCGCTTCAGTCTCACGGCGAACGATACATGTGATGTTCTCTTGAAATGGTCGTGTGGCTGTGAAAGGACGTGGCAGGGGTGTTGGGGAGCAGAGGAAACTGTGGGACGATGCGGCGGCTTTTGGCTACCTCGAAACGACGGCATTCTTTGACGATAGCGTTGACGGTAGAAATGTCGTTATAGACAAGTAAATTGAAGGAGTCGTCCGCAATGCCTTTTAGGATATGGCCCACCTTGTCAACCCCAGTCATGTGCTCGTCGACTTTCCGGCAAAGCGCGAGCATTTGTATGTAGGAGACATATGATTCGGTCGACGACTGGACACGGGTGGCAAGTGCTTTTTGCACTGCCTCTTGGTGACCTGATGGGTTGCCATATAGGTCGCGAAGCTGCTCTTTGAAAATGTCCCAGCTGGAGAGCTCGATCTCATGGGTGAAAAACCAGACACATGGTGCTCCGTCCAGATAAAAGATCACATTGGCAAGCATGATAGTAGGGTCCCAGTGGTGGCTTTCGCTAACACGCTAATACATGCTGAGCCAGACGACGTCATTTTGGGCAGAGAATGTCCCACTATCACGGAGACTAGGAACCATAACGTGCATTGTGGTTGGCGCTGCAGGTGTAGGTGGCGACGGGGTGGTTCCATCGGAAGCCTTTGCTGAGAAGACAATGGTGCGGCCGCTTTGGAGCTTCGTGGCGAGGAGGGGAAATGTTCTACCTTCACCACAATGTTACGCGAAGGATGAGTGAGTAAGACGATTTACAGGTTATATTTACAACAGTGGTTGCAGCGCTGACCGGTTAGATTCACAGTGCGAGCCCAGTTCGTTCTTCCTCCTCTTGTCTCGAGTGATGGCGCCCACGTGCCTCGTTCAAACAGTCAAATACCACACGCGTGTAGCAATATAACCCCAAGTTCTCTCGACGCAGTGTGCCATCCAAGCACTGGGTTCTGACGACCTTCAAGAGGCCATCAGCACCATTGTGTGTGAAGAACTGCTCAAGATCTTGCTTTTGTTGCAACCCCAGGTGGCCTCGGTCACTGACATAATCAAGGAGGAACTACAACGATCACTTGGAGTTTCTCAGGTGCAGCCCCAATCCCCGCAACCCTCGCCAAAAGCAGACATACGCCGCCATCACACGCCACCGTGATCCCACTCTGCGCTCGCGCCGGGACCCCGCAGTTTCGCAATTCCATTTTCCACCGCCGCCGCTGCCAGCATGCCCAACCATCGCTCAGCGCAGCATTCCAAGGAAGACTGGCGTTTGGCGCACCCCTGACCATCGTCCCCTGTGCTATCGCTGCGGAGAAGCAGGCCACGTCTACCGCCGGTGCCCATATCGTGAAATGGGACTATGACACTCTGCGCCCGGAGGAAGGTGAATGCCTTCATGATATTGCTGACTATCTCGCCGCCACATAATGGAGCCCTCAACGACTGCCCCTGTCGGCGTCACAAGGCCGCTACCTGTCGCCGCAACACCGGCCATACACTGGCCCAGCCCGGGGCCGGTCCGTCAGCCCATATCCGGAAAACTAAAAGGAGCAACTGATGGAGGTGTGGTTGCTGTTAGTCGAACTGACAAAAATCCTCTGTCACCGCCAAAGACGCCGAAGAGTATCTCGAGGACATGACGCGCCGCCATTCAGATGAAGCCTGGAAGCAAAGAATGCACCGACCAAAGACCTGATGACACTACGTACCAGCCACACGTCAACGCGATGCAGCCGGGATCTGATGCCAAGACATAACTGCAGCGCAAGACAAAGAACTACTGACCTTGGTGTGCTTCTCAATGGCCACGCAGTCATTGCACAGGACACAGGAGCCGACTACGTGATGAGTGGACCCATTGCCGCCCTGTTGAAGAAAGTTAAGACTGCATGGGAAGGCCCTCTAATCTGGACAGCTGGAGGACATCTAATAACGCTGACTGGAATCTGTACAACAAGAATCACCGTTTGTGAGTGGACCTCCCCTGCTACCTTCGATATCCTCCAACAGTGTTCACAAGACATCATTCTCTGCACGGACTTCCTGAACCAACAGGGTGCATTCATCGACCTGAAGTCAAAGTTGATAACGCTATCCGAAGACCAAGCAAAACCGCCAGTGAGCGCTCGTATCACTATGCCCTGAGCGTACTTGAGGACCAAGTCAGCATCCCGCCTTGCTTCAGCATTGTCATTTCGGTCGGCAGCACAACACCCGCAGACGTAGGGAGCGTCATTCAGGGCACCCAATGTCTACTGCTCAACCGTGAAATTTGCATTGCAAGAGGGATCGCTCGACTGCATGGAGGGAAAGCGAAAGTGATGGTGACAAACTTCAAGCACATCAACAAGGGCACGACGATCGCATATATAGAGGTAATTGTGGAAGTCAGCAATGTGTTTGTCCTCTCGAATTCTACGCCATCTACCCTGATGACCATAGTTCCCGAACCAGACTTCAACATAAATCCAAGTTCCTCATGAGTAAGCAGCAATAGCTCAGACTGCTTTTCGACATCATAGAGGATTTGACAAACACCAGTCGCAAAGCATTGCATAATAACCGAAGAGAGCGCTCGACCACTCTGCCAGAGCTCTTACTGAGTTTAACGCGAGAACGTGAAGCTAAGGCAATAAGTTGAAATGCTGCGCGACGACATCATCCAGCCATCAAAAGCTTGTAGGCACCTCCTGTAGTCTTGGTGAAGAAAAAGGACGGAACCCAACGCTTCTGCGTCGATTATCGTCAACTGAACAAAATCACGAAGAAGGGTGTATACCCCCTCCCACGGATAGATGACACATTGGATTGACTCTGTAACGCTAAGTACTTTTCAGCGATGAATCTTAAGACTGGCTACTGGCAAATAGAAGCCGACGAGAGGGATTGCGAAAAGACTGCCATCATCACACCGGACGGCCTATATGAGTTCAAGGTCATGCCATTCGGACTGTGCTCGGTACCTGCAGTGTTCCAGTGCATGATAGACACGGTGTTAGCTGGATTGAAGTGGCAGATCTGTCTTGTTTATTTGGATGCCATCGTCATCTTTGTGGGAAATTTGAAATGCTTTGAAACTTGAAATGTGCAGCAGGCCGATGCATTTCAAGAACTCAAACGACGCATGCAGTCGACACCAGTACTTGCGCACTTCGACAAGGACGCCGGCACAGAAATCTACACTGACGCCAGTAGCCTGGGCCTCAGTGCCGTCCTAGTCCAAAATAAAGACGGACTTGATTAGGTTATAGCTTACGCTAGCCGGTTGCTGTCAAAAGCGGAAGGCAATTATTCTATGACCGAAAAGGAATGCCTCGCCATCATTTGTGTTACAGTAAAATTCTGGCCTTACCTATTTGGCAGGCCGTTCAAAGCCATCAGAGGCCATCATGCGTTGTGTTGGCTAGCGAAATTAAAGGACCTTTGAGGATGCCTGGCGCGGTGAAGCCTCAGACTGCAAGAATATGATACGGTCGAACCTCGATATATCGAACAGCGTGGTGATCGCAAAATAGTTCGATATAGCCAGAATTCGATATATAAAATCACGTATAAGACGCGTAAAAAACTAGCACAAATCAATCAATGAACCAATCGTGGCGCAGTAGATACTCACATGAAGCTTCAAACAAAGTATTTATTTCGTTCGCTGAAAGTACTGAAGCAGCGTAGCCTGCTTCATATTGGCAACCGCATGCTTGACCACGGCGTCCTCAACATAGTCCAAACGGTCCACAAGAGACAGTCCAATGCCTTCTATTGCGCCGCAGTAGCGGCGTACAACAGCCAAAGCAGCTACAGCCTCAGTTGCAGTCGGGAGCAGGGCAACATCAGCGCTTGCTGGATCAGCCTCGGCAGCGTCTTCGTTTGGCCGCTCAGCAGTCACTTCTGCCGCGATCTCCACGTCTGTTAACTCCGCCACTGTTCCGGTGTTGTCGTCACCGCCAATGAAGTCCTCAATGCACATGCTGTGTGGCTCAGCACCGACAAAGCGCTCCAACTGGCTCCAGGTTTCTTCGAGCTGGCATTCTTCCTCTGTGCCATCCAACATTAAATCTTCGGTTGCTTCCTCGGAAGCTTCTTCAATGCGGCTCACGAAACCCGCATGCCGAAAGCAGTGAACTATTGTCGACTGCTTGACATTGTCTCACGAGGCTTTCAGCATTTGAATGGCCCCAAAAGGTCTATCTTTAGCTCTTGGCCCATCCGCAGCTTGAGTAGCAAAATGTCGATCAGCTGACGCTTATAAATGGACTTGAAAGCGCGAATAATGCCCTGGTCCAATGGCTGCAGCTTTGACGTCGTGTTTGGCGGCAAAAAATGAATTTCAATACTGCTCAGCTGGACATCTGTGTGGTGTGCTGTGCAATTGTCGACGATGAGGCAAACCTTCCGGCCTTGACGCGCCAGCTCAGAGTCCCATGCCTTCAACCATTTTTGGAATATATCCTGAGTCATCCATGATTTCTTGTACCAGGCATATGTCACCGGAACGCTGGGGCAGTTGCGCATGCACCTCGGGGTTTGAAACTTGCTTATGACAAGCGGCCGCAGCTTCGTGCTTCCGTCCATATTAGCAGCCAACAGAACTGTGATACGTGCCTTGCCTTGCTTGCTGCCATGGCACTTGTCTTCGCGAGTGTCGAGCGTTTGTCGTGGAAGGATTTGCCAGAACAGGCCCGTTTCGTCAGCATGAAATATCTGATTGGGCTTATACTTGGCGAGAATCTGAAGCCACTCTTGTTCAAGCCACTTCTTGATCTCGCCTTCATTGGCGTCCTCACTTTCCCCCATGACTGTCTTCCCGACAATGTTAAAACGGGCCTTAAAACGTTGCAGCCAACCGCTGCTGGCGTTAAAGTTCTCGGCGCCGAGAATGAACGCAGAGTTCTTGGCCTTCTGCTGTAGCATTGGTCCCGATAAAGGAATATTCCGGGCCCTTACGTCGATAAACCATTTGTACAGCGCCTTCTCGACGTCTTCAAAGGCAGCTTTGTGCACCCGCCACGTGCCTGAGTGCTGGTTCTGTTCTGCCTTGGCCTTTATGTCACTCTTGTTTTTCAGCAGAGTGCTCAAAGTACTCCTTGGGATGTTGAAAGCTTCGGCAACGCTCGACTTCTTTTCTCCATTTTCAACGCGCTGTATCACTTCCAATTTCGCAGCATACTATGTCAGGGACGTCCGCTTCTTCGCTTTTGCAGCCATCACACCAACCACGACAGGCCTAAGCCACACCCACACTAACAATGACTGTCGTAGCACAAGCGGCAGCACCGAGACACACGTGTCGTTGACGTTTTCAAATTAGCCAACCTGGCCAAGCCACGGCCACGCCAAGCCCGCGCAAGCGTTTGCCGCTACGTTTAAATGGCGCCCTCGGCGCAACCGATGTGGGCAGCTGTCGTACGCAGCAGTCTGGAACGCCCATCGCGCCGCCGCTATCTTCGAGAGTTGCGGGAAAGCTCGCTTCCTGTCAACAGAGTGCACTTGGTCTGGGGCAGCGGAGTTCCATATATCCATTTTACATCCGGCCTCGTTCGAAATAAAAAATAAAAAATGCATGCGATTTTCCACGTGATATAGAAATTGTTCGATATACGCAATAATTCGATATATCCGTGTTCGATATATTGAGGTTTGACTGTATTACTGTTATCTACAAGTGCCGACGAAAACACTTACCAAGTGCCTTGTGCTCCCGTGGACCCGCCTCCCCAAGGTGACCAAGACGAGGATGCCTCTTCAGGTACACTAAATGCAGACAACTTTGCCGAGCAGCAGCGAGCTGACCCAGAGCTTAGAAGCCTTGCTGAGTACTTGCAAGGCAAGAGTGACTTTGTCCCCAGGCTATTTAGGCACTGATTGTCTTTGTTTTTCTTTCGAAGCTATGTCCTGGTGAAGAACTTTTCACCAGCTAGCGCAAATTACGTTCTCGTTGTACCTGCAGCACTTCGGTCAGAAGTCCTGAATGATGATAAGACAGCTGGGCACCTCGGGTTTTCCCGTACACTTCCAGGAACACAAGAGAGGTACTATTGGCCCCAGCTGACCGCCGACATTGCCCGTTACGTGAATACATGTAGAGACTGCCAGCGAAGTGAGGCCTGCGGGATTACTACAGCCAATCGAGCCTCCTTGCTGATCATTTCAGCATATCGGGATGAAGTTGTTGGTATCCTTTCCGATGTCAACATCTGGAAACAAGTGGATCGTCGTAGCCACTGACTACCTTACTCGCTACGCCAAACGAAAGCGCTGCCCAAAGGTAGTGCAGTGGAAGTAGCTAATTGTTTTGTTGAGAACATCGTGCTACGACATGGTGTGCCAGAAGTCCTCATTACTGACAGAGGAAGGGCTTTTACAGCTGAGCTTACTCAAACGATCCTGCAGTACAGCCAAACAAGTCACTGGACCACTGCCTACCACCCACAGACAAATGGCCTAATGGAACGACTGAACGCTCGCCGACATGTTAGCGATGTACCTAGAGTTGAACACAGGACATGGGATGTCGTGCTCCCGTTGGTCACAGTTGCTTACAACACGGCAGTGCAAGAAACAACACAGATCACGCTGTACAATCTGGTTTACAGAGGGAACCCGACGATGACTCTCGACACCATGCTGCCGCACATCACTGACGAAAAAACGTCGCCGCCTATCTCTAGCGCGCCGAAGAAGCCCGACAGCTGGCACTAGAATGTTCGACGACGCTATGTGGAATACCAGCCTGGCGACCGTGCTTGGGTTTGGACCCCAATACGGCAATGAAGATTCGGTGAGAAACTATCGCGGCGCTATTTCGGATCCTACAAGGCTATCGACGCATTGGCGCACTGGTCTATGAGGTCTTGCCAGACAGCAGAAGCTTGATGTGGGCGAGTTGGTTTTGCATACTTGAAGAAAAGAGCGCTACGACGACGCGGACTAAAAGAGCGCCTTGTCCGTTGTGCATGTGCTTCTTTTAGTCCGCGTCTTCATAGCGCTCTTGTCTTCAAATCTTGCCAGGCAGTATTTCACAATCACAGTGGCGCCGTTTGCTACCTGAAATAGTCCATGCTGTGCGCCTAAGCTGTTCTGCCAGCACTAACGAAGTTTGGGGCTTTGGTTCTTCGTTGCTTTGTTACTTTTTTTTTACTAACCGTGCTTTTGTTTTTCACTCTCCTGTTATGCTTGCAGCATCGGGACAATGCTATTTAGGAGGGGGGCACTAAACACTTCTATTTGTTTATCTTTATTGGATGACCGCATTTCACCGTCTAAGAAGTGTTATCGCTCAGTGTAGGACATGCCTGCATGTATCAGAAGTTTCTCAAATGTTATTGATGGTTCTATCTGCTGTCTGTTGTCACTGAACCTTGTGTAATCTGATTGCTTGTATGCACAACGCGAATTGTGTTGAACTTTCTGGAAGACACGCGGGCACCAGTGAATATTCTGGAACCTTCGATGACTCGTGTATAAAAGCCGATGCATTTACCCCACAAATAAGATTTCAACGGTTGCCGACTGTGTTTGCCGCTGTCATTGTCATCATCATCAGCCTGGTTACGCCCACTGCAGGGCAAAGGCCTCTCCCATACTTCTCCAACAACCCCGGTCATGTACTAATTGCGGCCATGCCGTCCCTGCAAACTTCTTAATCTCATCCACCCACCTAACTTTCTGCCGCCCCCTGCTGCGCTTCCCTTCCCTTGGGATCCAGTCCGTAACCCTTAATGACCATCGGTTATCTTCCCTCCTCATTACATGTCCTGCCCATGCCCATTTCTTTTTCTTGATTTCAACTAAGATGTCATTAACTCGCGTTTGTTCCCTCACCCAATCTGCTCTTTTCTTATCCCTTAACGTTACACCTATCATTCTTCTTTCCATAGCTCGTTGAGTCGTCCTCAATTTGAGTAGAACCCTCTTCGTAAGCCTCCAGGTTTCTGCACCCTAGGTGAGTATTGGTAAGACACAGCTATTATACACTTTTCTCTTGAGGGATAATGGCAACCTGCTGTTCATGATCTGAGAATGCCTACCAAACGCACCCCAGCCCATTCTTATTCTTCTGATTATTTCCGTTTCATGATCCGGATCCGCCGTCACTACCTGCCCTAAGTAGATGCATTCCCTTACGACTTCCAGTGCCTCGCTGCCTATTGTAAATTGCTGTTCTCTTCCGAGACTGTTAAACATTACTTTAGTTTTCTGCAGATTAATTTTTAGACCCACTCTTCTGCTTTGCCTCTCCAGGTCCGTGAGCATGCATTGCAATTGGTCCCCTGAGTTACTAAGCAAGGCAATATCATTAGCGAATCGCAAGTTACTAAGGTATTCTCCATTAATTTTTATCCCCAATTCTTCCCAATCCAGGTCTCTGAATACCTCCTGTAAACACGTTGTGAATAGCATTGGAGAGATCGTATCTCCCTGCCTGACGCCTTTCTTTATTGGGATTTTGTTGCTTTCTTTATGGAGGACTACGGTGGCTGTGGAGCCGCTATAGATATCTTTCAGTATTTTTACATACGGCTCGTCTACACCCTGATTCCGTAATGCCTCCATGACTGCTGAAGTTTCGACAGGATCAAACGTTTTCTCGTGATCAATGAAAGCTATATATAAGGGTTGGTTATATTCCGCACATTTCTCTATCACCTGATTGATAGTGTGAATATGATCTATTGTTTAGTAGCCTTTACGGAATCCTGCCTGGTCCTTTGCTTGACAGAAGTCTAAGGTGTTCCTGATTCTATTTGCGATTACCTTAGTAAATATTTTGTAGGCAAGGGACAGTAAGCTGATCGGTCTATAATTTTTCAAGTCTTTGGCGTCCCCTTTCTTATGGATTAGGATTATGTTAGCGTTCTTCCAAGATTCCGGTACGCTCAGCGTCATGAGGCATTGCGTATACAGGGTGGCCAGTTTCTCTAGAACAATCTGCCCACCATCCTTCAACAAATCTGCTGTTACCTGATCCTCCCCAGCTGCCTTCCCCCTTTGCATATCTCCCAAGGCTTTGTTTACTTCTTCCGGCGTTACCTTTGGGACTTCGAATTCCTCTGCTGTCATTGTGCTTTGAGTGTAACTTGTTTTTGTGGGCACAGGTTCGCCCAATAAAAAGTTAGTTTCGTCGTTCAGTTTTGTGACTGTTTTCTTCATTGTCACCACAACGTGACAATGTTAGGAAGAGAACGCTGTGGGGAGTCGCACACTTGGTTTCCATACAGATGATGCACGCTACTCTGGGGCCATATCGTAGCTATCATTGCCACACAGCCTGTATTGCATGGCACTGCGCTTTTCTGCTCATGCTTTTGTTCTACCGATGACTAGAGTGGCCCTTCATATCGGGGAAGTCATGCCAACAGTGTCAGTGGCGACAACACTCAAGGCAGCGTCACATTGAGCCTTACATCGAGCTGCTCGCCATCGCCCCTTGCAGGAGCAGTGATACATGTCACACGCGCTAGTACCGCGGATTGACCTCAGCAGCTGACTCCACAGACGAGTGTAGCCCTGCCCACTACACGCCACCCTGGTACATTGTCCTAGAAGAGGGCAGTGGGCTTACTCAACCACTCCTCTGATGCAGTTAACGTCACATCCAAGAGGAGGTGGCACCACAGACAACTTGAATGGAAGCTGTGCTTGCAGTTACTTGCAGAACTAGAGCAACCCTAACAGGTGCTTTCATTTTCCTTGCACTGCTGTTCATTTCAGTTTGAAGCACTTCACACTTTTTTAATTTCGGCACACTTGAGATTCTTTACATATCCTTAGCAAGCACTATATTTGTTTAGGCCGCATGATATTTGACACAACAGTACCTTGTGGAAAAGGACGACACCAATCCTTTGGCGATTTGTTGCCTATCCAAACTGCAAAACTTTTTATGCAAATAAATCATCACCGATGGATTTTGCTTATGTGGAAGGGGCCTTAAAATTTTCTGAATTATCAGGCAATCGTAAAAAAATTAATTTGAGAAACAATCTTGTTGAATTAGAGGGTCGGTGACCAAATGTACGGTTTCATGTCATGTCGACCTAACCTAAAATGATTTTGTGCCAAGATTATGTGAGGTAGTTCACCAGTGAATTAGTCAGAAAACAGTGTGTGCATACTTCCTAGCCGAGCTAAAAAAATGCAGGTACGCTTGCCAGATGGGGGGGGAAGGGATGAGAGGAGGCTTAGCCTTCATTTTCACCAGTAATAGTCAACTAATTTCCACCAAATATAATGACGATAGTATTTTGAAAGAATACCAGTGTAAAGTGATTAAATTTCCAGGTCGCATTCTACACACGACAGTGGATCAGTGGCTATGGCGATCTACCCTGCTTAGCCGATCTACTCTGCTTGTATGGCTGAAATATTTACGTGTTTCACTTGGGTTGTTTCACGTGTGATAGTAGCCTTCTGCATTATTTCATTAATCATCATTGTGCAGTTACATTCTTGTTTTGCTTATGTATAGCAATAGGATTTTTTGTCAATGTGGCGGCATGGCTCAGTCACTGCAAAGCATACTCATCTCTTGCATACTGTGTGCGACAAAAACACTGCAGAAAAAGAAATTTCACGTAGAGACTCCTCTGGTAGTTGTCTAAGTACGCATAAGCGTTGTGCCACTTGCTCATCTCTAGGCAGCTCGGCGTTATAAATTTTGTTGAAATTGATTGGACCAGTATAAACCCTTATCAACCCTCATTGGTCGTTCGCTTATCATGTTCGACAGAGAACATGATGAGGCAAGTTTAATGAAGAGAGAGAGAGTTACGGCACTGGAACCCACGACCATTCCTGTTAATCAAGTTGCAGTTAATTAGCCACATTTAATTAAGATAAAGTTAATTAAGGTACTAAAACCCTTGACTTTCGGTAATTAACACATTTCGTGGTAATTAAGCTGAATTAGGGCTAATTTAGCAAAGCTGTTGCAAAACCACCACTACATTTGCTGAGGGGTGTATGCAGGGGTGTATGCATTTATGGTGTGCATTCGCTCGGTTACGTGGTATAATGCTGCAGCTGAGGCAAGCCGATGTTCAACGCAAGAATGGCTGCTTTCATCATCATCAGCCTGGTTATGCCCACTGCAGGGCAAAGGCCTCTCCCATACTTCTCCAACTACCCCGGTCATGTACTAATTGTAGCCATGTTGACCCTCCAAACTTCCTAATCTCATCCGCCCACCTAACTTTCTGCCGCCCTCTGCTACGCTTTCCTTCCCTTGGAATCCATTCCGTAACTCTTAATGACCATCGGTTATCTTCCCTCCTCATTACGTGTCCTGCCCATGCCCATTTCTTTTTCTTGATTTCAACTAAGATATTAACTCGCGTTTGTTCCCTCACCCAATCCCCCGCAGGGGCGTCTGCGTCAGCAGGCGTTTGGTGTGTTGCGACACCACGGACCCGAGCACACGAGGGTTGGACCCTCCCGCGTGTAGTCGTGCGCGGCTTAGCCGTGTCCGGGGAAAAGGGGATCCTGGGAGTTGAGTCAATGCCGGGTGCTTGGACCTTTACGGCCCCCCAGCGGCGGCAACACACTCCTTTGGCCTCTGCTTCGCGTAGACGGCACCTCCGGCCTGACCCGACCGAGGGAAATCGGCAGTCGCCTTTTCCTGTCCTCCCCTATATCTTTCACTTTCCTGTCTCCTTTCTCACAACTCTCCTGTCTCCTCATCTCTTCTTGCATTTTCCCTTTTTTCCTGGGTGGCTAGGGTTAACCTCGTGTGGTGAGCTGTCCTGAGTTCAGCCATATTTGGTTATAGTTGCGCTGTACAGCTGGCGTGGGCAGGACTTGCTTACAAGTTCCTCTCCCGTCCCCTTGTAGGGCTCCATGGTGGGTGGCTGGCACCGCGGCCGAATTATACATTTTTCCCATGGCACCTCCTCTCTCCAAACCAGATCGCCCTCAGAAAAGAGGGCGGACCGATGTCACTGCTGATTTTTTCCAAACAACCAAAGAAGTCTTCCCTAAGTATCACGTGATACACAGTGAAATGCCAGAAAAACCGGCTAGAAAGATATCTCCGTTCTCAGTTGCAAGATGTCTGGAAGAAGCCATAGGCACTAGCTATAAAGTAACAAAGCTTGCTAGCGGTGACCTACTGCTAGAAATCCAAAGCAAAGCTCAAGTGTGCAAACTTGCTAATATCTTGTCGTTTGAAGACATCCCCATCTCAATTTCAACCCACAGATCGCTGAACACAGTGCGTGGGGTGATTTCTGAAATTGACTTTTTGGATCTCTCCGAAGAAGAAATGTTAAATGGTCTTTCCGAACAAAATGTGAGCAATGTTCAGAGAATTAAGATAAGAAAAGACAACAAAGAGTTACCTACCAAGCACCTAATTTTGACTTTCACCTGCTGCACACTTCCAGAGACAATTGAAGTTGGGTATACGAAAGTTGCAGTTCGCCCATACATACCGAACCCTCGACGTTGCTTTAACTGTCAGAGATTTGGCCACGGCTCCCAGAGTTGCCGTGGGCGCAAAACGTGCGCGAAATGCGCATCGAAAGACCATACTTCCGAAATATGCGAAGCAGCACCTTGCTGTGCGAACTGTGAAGGAGACCATGCTGCATACTCCAGATCTTGTCCCTCATGGAAGAGAGAAAAAGAAATCATTACATTGAAAACAATTGAGGACATTTCATTCAAAGAGGCTAGAAACCGCACCCTAGTTAAAAACAAGTTTTCACTCAAACCGAACATGAACTTCGCCGATGTGGTGCGACAGGGCGATCCACCACACCGGCCTCCGGCACCTACCCAGACCACACATAGTGAGGCTGGGACGGAGCCATCCTCGCCCCCGGTGGTTGCAGCTCACGCTGCTCCACCAGCCGCAAAGCAGGCTATGCCGTCCCTCGAGTTGGCAAGCCTCAAGGCCTCTTCCCACGAGGGGAGGTCTGAAAAAAGTGCCGACGTGCAGTCTGCACGACCCTCCAGCGCCTCTGATGAGGTGATGGAGACGAGCCAGGGTGGTTCCGTGCCGTCAACGTCGCAGGGACGGCAGAACTCCTTAAATACTGCGTATAAAGAAAACCCCCGAATCACGGGGTGAAAACCAATTAAACGTATCCCGACCCCACACACATAAATTAATATGGCGTTCCTAATACACTGGAATTGCAGAGGACTCCTAAATAATATTAGTGATATAAAAGAGATCATAAATTCTTTCTCTCCTGTAGCAATGTGCCTACAGGAAACGAACTTAGGTCCCCAGCATACAATTGTACTGAAGAAATATAAAGTTTTTCACCGTGACCGAGAGCAGGCAAACAGGCTCTCAGGAGGGGTAGCCATCATTGTACAAAGTGGCATTGCAGCTCGTGAAGTAAAAATAAAAAACTAAATTTGAAGCTGTGGCAGCCACTTTGCTCTCTTACAAAACGATTACTGTGTGCTCTGTGTATTTAGAACCACACCTAAAAATAACCCTTCATGAGGACCTGTTCCAACAATTACCAGAACCCTATGTGGTAGTTGGGGATTTTAATGCGCATTCCGCTTTTTGGGGAAGCGAGAAAACAGACGTAAGAGGCCAAATTATAGAAGATTTTATTTTGAGCAATAATGTTTGTTTGTTGAATTCTGGCAAATCAACATACTGCTCCCCAAGCTCAGGAAAGATGAGCTGTATCGATTTATCTTTTAGTTCACCTTGTATTTTTAACGATTTTAAATGGGACGTCATAGATAACCTATATGGAAGTGATCATCTACCAGTCATAATCACTCTTCCATCCTCACCTGCAATCATTCCAAACAAACCACGACGATGGAAGCTCCAAGCAGCTGACTGGACACTGTTTAGAGAAAAGGCCAATCTAGATGAAGTCTTTTCTGAAGACCTTAGTGTCGATGATCTAAATGAAAAATTCACAACCTGTATTTTAGCCGCTGCCCGTTTAGCTATTCCCCAGACTTCAGGAGTGGTGAGACAAAATCACAAGGTGTGGTGGACTCGGGAATGCAAAGAAGCAAAGCGAAAACAAAATAAAGCCTGGGGTGTCCTTCGCCGATATCCAACTCAGGACAACCTCCTAATCTTTAAAAAGGCACGAGCTAAAGCACGATACGTCCGCCGTAATGCCGAAAAGACGTCATGGCAAGCATACGTTTCATCAATAAATAGCACAGTCACATCAAAAAAAATGTGGGAGCAGGTACGTAAGCTCCATGGTAGCTACTCCCCATTTACAATTCCTCTCGTGACAACCCCTGGCATCCAAACAAGTATAGAGGAACAGGCCAACATATTAGGAGAACATTTCGCTGCAGTCTCTAGTTCTTTACACTACACTTATTCATTTTTAAAACATAAAAACGTGTCTGGAAAGCAAAGGCTTCCGATTAGTGGCAGCATAAATGAGCCGTATAATAGTTTAATCACTCATCAAGAAATCACTAGAGTACTGTCTGCAGGGAAACAAACTGCACCAGGGCCTGATGAAATTCACTATGAAATGCTGGCACATCTTTCCGAATCCGCTATAAATGTACTTCTGCATTTTTTTAACAAGATACTGTTACAAGGGAAAATACCGGAGGCCTGGAAAAAAGCTATTATTGTACCCTTTTTGAAAACCGGAAAGCCACCGACATCTCCCGGTAGTTACAGGCCAATAGCCCTTACCAGCTGTCTGGCGAAATCTTTCGAAAGCATTCTGAATATTAGATTGACGTTTATTTTAGACTCCCGTGAACTACTTGACATCCATCAATGTGGTTTTAAAAAAACGTGCTCTACAACTGATCACCTCATTTGACTTGAAAACAGAATCCGAGAGGCATTCATCCATAGATAACACTGCCTTGCCGTTTTCTTCGATCTAGACAAGGCTTATGATACTACTTGGAGGTATGGCATTCTCCACGGCCTAGCAGACCTGGGCATTCGCGGCAGGATGTTAAATTGCCTGCGTGACTTTTTGTCCAACCGTTCCTTCTATGTGCGCCTCGGTTCAACTCTCTCAAGGAAGTTCAGTCAGGAAAATGGGGTACCACAAGGGTGTATCTTAAGCACTACCCTCTGTATTGTAAAAATGAACTCCCTAGCACAAATAATTCCGAAATCCATTATGTATTCAGTTTATGTTGATGATCTCCAGATTGCTTGCACATCATCAAACATAGCAACATGTGAGAGGCAACTACAGTTAACAATAAACAAACTATCAGCATGGGCAGATAAAAATGGATTCCAGTTTTCCCCACAGAAAACAGTAGCTGTTATGTTCTCGCTGAAACGAGGTTTACAGCCTGATCCCACCTTACACCTTAATGAAACCCAACTCCCAGTAAAAAACGAGCACAAATTCCTTGGCATTACTTTTGACAAAAAGCTCACTTTCCTACCCCACATAAACACTTTGAAAAACAAGGCCTCTAGAGCACTGAACATACTTAAAGTCCTTTCACGGAAACGCTGGGGCTCTGATAGGGCATGCCTTTTACAAATATACCGCTCCGTCATACGGCCGTCCTTGGACTATGGGTGTATAGTGTATGGGTCTGCCAGATCATCTTATTTGCAACGATTGGACCCAGTACACAATTTAGCTTTACGCTTGTCAACTGGTGCCTACAGGACGTCGCCAATAACCAGTTTGTATGTAGAAACTAACGAACCCCCTCTTGCCGACAGAAGAAGCATGCTGACATGCTCATATGTTCTAAAAATCCGTTCCTTGCCAAAACATATATGTTACCCAATAGTTAACAAATGCCCATCTAGAATATTATTTACAAACAAACCCCAGGCTATCAGACCACTCCTTCTCCGTTTTGAAGAGAAATTACAAGAGTTAGATGTAACTGACACACTGCCTAATATTGCCCAGAAACCCAAACCACTGCCACCATGGTACTGCTTGCCTTCTGTTTCTGACTTCGCATTAACACGATTTCAGAAAAAACTAACGCCGCAGGAACATATATTACAAGAATATTTAGCACTAAAAGAAAAATATGCGGAATATACAGCATTTTATACCGATGGTTCGAAAGCTGCACACTATGTGGGATGTGCTGTGATACAGGATAGCTGGGAAAAAATCGTATGGCTGCCACAATGTGCATCGATTCTCACGGCAGAGGATCATGCAATTTCCATGGCTGTGGAAAGAATAATACATGAAAACATTGAAAACAGCATCATTTATACAGACTCACTAAGCATACTTGCAGCCCTTCAGCCTAGGAATGCAGTTCTGCCAATAATCGGTGACATCCTACACAACACAGCAGGAGCCACGAGGCGGGGACAAAACATCAAATTTTGTTGGGTGCAGAGCCACGTAGGAATCTGTGGAAATGAGAAAGCAGACGAGAGTGCAGCTAAAGCTCGAAATAAGGAAATAAAAAACATAAGAATTCCTTACAGAGATTGCATGAAATTAGTGTGCCATAAACTGAAAGAAAAATGGCAGTCCGCATGGAACAATCAAACGAACAATAAGCTACGCCTTGTAAAACCCATCATAGAAGAGTGGAAGTCATGTTCACACCAAGAACGTTTTATTGAAGTTGTCTTATGTCGCCTCCGCATTGGCCACACACACACTACCCATAACTACTTGCTGACAAAAAAAGACAAGCCAGTTTGTGAGAAATGCGGAGACGAACTTACAGTGACCCACATTTTACTCTCCTGCAGACAACTTGAGACATTGAGAAAAAAATATTTTACGCCATTTTACAGCGAACGTATTCCTTTCCATCCTTCACTGATTATAAGTGAAGATGCGCTGGTTGGGACAATTCATGTATTTAGCTTTTTAAAAGAAGCCGGTTTTCTTGAAAAATTGTAAAGCGTGACCTTGTTCTCTTTTACATCCAGTGACACACCTCCTCCACCTTCTCATGTCTGAGAAGAAGGCTGAGGTGTTTATTTAATTTGTTGGAATCCTCGGGGTCCTCTATCAGAAAAGGACCTTCTGAGGTTACCCAGCTTTTTCCTACATTATGCCTTGTGATTGGCGCATGATAGCCTTAGTTGCTTATGCGCCATTAAACTCAACATCAACATCAACTTCCCTCACCCAATCTGCTCTTTTCTTATCCCTTAACGTTACACCTATCATTCTTCTTTCCATAGCTTCTACTTAAATTGAGGATGACGCAACGAGCTATGGAAACGAGCTGCTTTAGATATACGCTATAAATATTTGGCAGACTCTGACATCCACTTAATGTAGTGTTGCACAAATAATTGAAACACCAGACGCTGACGTGTGCTGAGCTGCATTGTTGTTTTTGCGGCATCCTCAAGGTTGCGTTTGTGCTCCTCGAATTCGGCCCGAGTCAGCAGCTTCATCTTGTGGGCAGGGCATTTCAGCAAGGAGTTTTAACATGCCAACTTATTGGGTATCGTTGCAGCACGAAGTGGAGACTGGTGATTCTCGAGCAGCCAGAGTGGGCCAAGATGCACTTTGTTGTTTTCATAATGCGTAGTGTTTTAAGATTTTAAAATGGCAATGAGAAACCGAAATAAAATCAAGCTGGTGAGTGATGCCAGAGTCCAATTCTGCTAGAGCAAAATATGACGCTCACTTTGCGTCGTTTGCAGGTGGCTACGGCGGCACGTTTGGGTTATTGTTTATACAAAGCTTGCAGTACGCTTCCAACAGTAGCATGCCACTTACACTGAAACAGAAAGTGCTTGTTGCAATAGGATTGGTGGGCATAGCTGTGAATGCAGTGCACAACGAACTGGGAGGAGATGTGCTGGTACCAGAATCGGAAACTGAGTGCCCGCTGGTGATTTCACGTGACAAGGGTAAGCAGGTATTGCGGTGAAGGCTGTATTATGGTGGTGGCTTACTGCGCTCAGTCATGCGCCTCTGCCAAGATTCTCTGCCAAGTGTTTTGCTCTGAAGGTACCACTATTTTTTCTGCGGTTGTAGGGGAGGAGCTGCTGCTGTTGCCGGAGCCTGTGTTTACGCTGTCAGCTGATGGTGCGCCTGCGACGTGCGTCGTGGGCTCAGCATCGGGGCGGATCTTCCTGGGGGGCCGTGACGGCTGCCTCTACGAGATCGTCTACTCTGCTGGCAGCAGCTGGTTTGGGTCGCGCTGCCGCAAGGTGAACCACTCGAGCAGCACCCTGGCCTACCTGCTGCCCGCTTTCCTCAGCCTGCCCTTTGGCGAGGAGGACCCCATCGTGCAGGTGGGCTGCTGGCTACTCCAAGCAATTCCTCTACTTGTCATGCATAATTATACTGCCAACAAGTGAACAATTTTTGTAGCTCAGGTTTTGTGATCGTAAGCTCTGCCGTGAAGCCACACCTCAAGGCAAGGTTCTCCACCATTCAAAGTATCTCCTAGGGAACCCCACTTCCTCCCCACCCTTGCGTGCTGAAGCTCCCTTCTCTCTACTTTCACGGTCGCCCATTCTCCTACTTTTTACAGGCCGCCATTTCGTGTTTAGTACTTGGCGAATAGTGCACGTGGCACCGGCAAACTCGTGCGTCATCCGTTCTCGCGGCGCTCCCTCAGCCTGCACTATATAGCAGTGAGCCAAATCACTGTTGGGATTTTCGGCTCGGTCGCGTTTGCTCCATTGCCGATGCAAGGGCTTCTCCGTGTGCGCTGTCATCCGCTACCATGCAAGTGCTAGCTGCGGAGTGATCCAATTCACATCAGATATCATGCGATTGATTCGTCCGCGATAATGTGCGGCATGTGAATCCAGCTTTGTCAGCATCGCCGAAGAATGGGGGAACAGAGCCGTTGGCCGACATAGGCAAGTTGTGCAACCGTCAACGGAGACTGCTTTATTTATTTATTCAGCACCTGCGTCACCTTGGAAGGCATTACAGCAGGGGGGTGCGTACATATCTACATCCATTGTCACTCATTTCAACATACAAAGTGTGGTAAAAGCTTTCATTACATTGTATACCTACAATATTTCACGGGAGAGTATTCCACTCCCTCATGGTCCTATAAAAATATTCATAATGCAAGGTGTCTTCCTTAAAAAGAAATTCATGAAGTTTCAAAGCATGGTCCCTTCTACGCAAGATATACGGCGGTAATGTAATATATTTGTTCCTGTCAATGCCTGTTTTAGAATGGTAAACACTGAAAAAATTTGATTCTGAGGCCATTTCTTCTGTCCTTTAGATCCTGCCAATGAAGTCTGTGCTTGCTTTCGGTGATACTGAAGTTTTTGTTGTAATTGTGGAGAATGAATTGAACCACTCTATTCCGAATTTTTTTTCAAGCGATTCGACTAACTGACACCAGGGTTCGCACGAGTGCTTGAAAACCTTGAAAACCCTTGAATTTGAAAATGTGATTTTCAAGGCCTTGAATACCTTGAAATATTTAGTGGTGCCAGAAAAACCCTTGAATTCCGTGATGATAGTCATTGGCGCCGCTCAGCGATTGCCCGTTGATCAACTGGCCACATTGAAAGCGAGGGTTGCCTCCCGATCCAAGCCAAGAAAATCCAGTCCAGTTCGGGCGTTCGTCCTCCATGTTTTGTTTATTTTGTTCGCTGCGATCGCGCACTTTATATAGTTGCCGTCCTCATACCGCTTGCTAATCGCCTTCCGTTGGCTTATTCAGAGCACGTGTACTGCAGCACGCGCTGGACGTGGACGTAATTGTGTGTGCCCGCAATGCCCAGGAAGTGCAATTTCCAGCGATCGCGGCTTAGCCATGACGAGTACAAGGACTGGATTGCGCCGGACACCACAAGTTCGCATCGTGCTAGATGCAGACCGTGCGGAAAAGTGTTTTGACATCTCGTCGATGGGAGAGTCTGCGCTGAAGAGCCACAAGAGGAGTTCGAAACACAGCACGAGCATGAAGAATGCAGCAGGTAGCTCCATGTTGAACTACGTGACATTGCGCGAGTGTGGCGAATCCGTTCGTGTGGTCGAAACGCAGTCCTCGATATTGAATGCCGCAAGCAAGGCTCACGATTTAGTGACAGAAGCCAAAATATTGTGGGCTTTGAAAGTTGTCACGTGTCATTACCCGCACAGCTCATCCGCCCACACAAGCGATCTGTTCAAGAGAATGTTTCCCGATAGCGAAGTGGCGAAGGTCTTCACATGTGGAGAGAAAAAGTGCGCATGCCTGGCATGTCATGGTCTCGGGCCATTCTTTCTATCATCCATTCATTGGGCAATATATAAGTGTGACTATTGCGTTGTTCTGTGTGATGTATCCGTAAATGATTACCTCCATCAGAAGCAGATGGATATACACGTCAGGTACTGGGATGCATCTCAAAAAATAACAACAAGGTACTTCACATCCGTTTTTATGGGCCACGCGACGGCAGATGGCATCGAGGATAAATTGTTGATGGCACTGGAGCCATTACCACTTGTTAAGATCCTACAAGTGTCCATGGATGGACCGAATGTCAACTTGAAATTTTTCAGAAGCTTTCAGGAGCACCTGCAAAAAAACTATCAAATAGTACAGTAGAACCTCGTTAATTCGAAGTCCGTTGGACCGTGAAAAATCATCGAATTAACTGGGTTTTCGAATTATCAAAAATGGACTAAAAACGAAAAACAAACGTATGAAATGTGGCTGTATCAACACTGCACCTTTATTTCGCCTGAAAAACGGCCACTTTAAGTATGTCATCGATGTGTGACTGCTTGGCGTGGTAGTTAGCCGCACCGTCGGCTGCGTCCTCCAGTCTGTTTACAGTGCCGATGCCTCCTTTACTAGATGCCCGCTGCGTTGCTCGCTTTCCCATTGTAGCGGCGTTTCCCTTAGTTCAGCATAAATAACCTGAGGCGGCGCTCGTTGCCTTTTTAATTTCCGGTGGATGTGGCAGCAGCGGCTGAATGCTTCCGCCAGCGCGTTATATGCGCGGGCGTCTGTTAAAGGGCTGTTTATAGTTCGACGTAACGCTCGCGCGCGTGCACGCTACGTCACGTCGGCGAAAACGTCACCTCTATAGTCGGGCGCGCCGGCGCAGCCAACGTAACCGGCGGCTTCCGACGCGCCCCAACGGGCCCGGCGCCGATATGGCTCCTGAGCCATTCGCGCGTCGAAGTCGGCGCAACTCTCGCACCCCAATGCATTGCGCGCGAAGAAAAAGGCGCCAACACAACTCCGCAGGCGGCTTTTGCGGACGGCGCGCGACTTGGCGAACGTTCTGCGCATGTTCCGAAGATAGCAGCCGAAGGTGCGCGTGTTCAAGTATAGAGGGGATAGCATCTCCGCTGGCGCAGCGCAACCGACGTAGCGTGACTGACCGCGAACGACGCTCGCCCGTGCGCCAATAACGTCGGACTATAAACGTAGCGAGCGTTATCACGGACCTCCGAGATGGTGAGAGATGCCATGGTAATCTGCCGCAGCAAGTGATATAAGTTGCAGGCGTTCGCCATGAGAGGCGCTCGTTGCCTTTTCGCGGAGACGAGAAAAGGGAGAGGGCACGGAACCGAGTTTACCGGACAACGCGGCAGGCATCTAGTAAAGGAGCTATTGACAGTGTGCAGCAATTCAGTTAGTGCCGCTACACTCCACATAACTGCGCACAACGTTCGCCGGAAACAGAAAGTTGACTTAAAGTGCCGCCTGGCTGCCACTCCGGCAACTATACTGGCCTCAGAGACTGGCACACTAACTTTTTTTGTTGCGGATCACGGAGGCCATGGTTTAAACTGACGTATTATCCGGATATGGGCACGCTGGCTGTTCAAATTATCCGGCAAAATTTGCATGCAAACTGTTGGGACCGCCGAAAACCTTCGAATTACGCGGGATTTCGGATAAACCGAGTTCGAATTAACGAGGTTTTACTGTACAATGCCGAGATTTAGGCACTTGCGGTCTGCACGTTGTGCACGTCTACAGGGCGGGTCTAACTGCCAGCAAGTGGGGAGTGGACATTCCCCCGCGAGGCGAGAGGACTTCATAGCGGTGACTGGTCAGACTAATTTCCCCTTAAGTACGTCGCCCATCACTGGGTTGAAAACGTTCCAGTAGTTGAACGAGCCCTTTCACTGTGGCCTGGTGTGAGAATTTACATTGAGTCTGCAAAAAAGAAAGAAGTGAACCAGCCAAAATGTGTCTCCTTTCAAAACTTGCTCAGTTTCTCCAGTGACCCACTAGTCCCAGCAAAACTTAACTTTGCCCTTGGGATTGCACTAGTTCTGAAACCTTTCCTGATGGACTATCAGGCAGACCAACCACTTGTGTTTTTTCTGGCAAGGGACCTCGAAAGAATTGTCAGGAAGCTTCTCACAAAGTTTGTGAAGTGTTCAGTTCTCTCTGCGTCAGTTGGGACTATAGGCCTGTTGAAAATCAACATTAAAGACGTGAACAGTCACACACCACTTGAGAAAGTGGACATTGGTTATGCAGCTGAACAAATTTTGAAGAATTCCAAGGTCAGTGCAAAAGATGCGTTTGCATTTAAAATGGAATGCAAGCAGTTCCTTGTTACTGTGTGTAAAAAGGTTCTTGAGAAGAGTGCTTTAATATTCCCTTTGGTTAGAGGCCTTTCCTCACTGGATCCCCGTCAAATGTCAAGCCAGACCCGTCAAGCCAGACCAGTGCCTAGCAGGGCTCGAGAATGTTTTGAATGCCCTCATCGCTGCAAAAAGGTTGAGCGTTGACCAACGGGACTCTGTTCTCTTTGAGTACGCCGAAATGCTGCAGATGGAGGAGCACAAGCTGCGATTGTTTGAAAAGAGCTCTGACAGGCTAGACATTTTTGTCTTAGAACTCCTAAAGTTCAATTCATCCTACGCTGAGCTCTGGACAGTAGTCCAACTTTTGCTTGTGCTCAGCCACGGCCAGGCAACTGTGGAAAGAGGATTTAGTGTCAACCGGCAGGTCTGTGTGGAAAGCCTGAAAAGTCTGTCATATGTCTCACAACGCGTTATATGTGACGCTGTTGATAAGGCAGGTGGCATCCTTAACATTCCTATAACAAAGGAGTTGAGGACCTCTGTTTCAGCTGCAAGGCATCGTTATCATGCATATCTGGAGGTGCAGAAGAAGGAGCAACTTGAAGAAACAACGGAGTCAAAGAGGCGCCTTGTTGTGGAAGAAATTGATACCTCAAACCGAAAGAAAGCAAGACTTGAAGCAACCGTTGCTGATCTGACAGCTTCAGCAGACAACTTGGCTGAGAAAGCAGAAGACATGCGACGTCATGCAGATTGTGAAGTCAAATTGCCTTAGGAAAACGGCAAAAAGCAAGACGGAAGAACTTCTAAACATCAAGCAAGAAATAATCACAAAGCTTCAGGAGCTTTCATGAACGCTTGTTACGACCTGTCTTAGTTTACTATTAAACTAGTCTAGTCTGTAAGTGTGTCTTTTTCTTAGTGTTCAATAAATTTGTTGCAGTATGTTTTTAAAAAGTTGTTTTTCTATAAAGGGTACTAAATTGAGTATTCAAATGAGTCCTTGAAAAAAACTTTTGGGGGCCTTGAAAGTCCTTAAAAACCCTTGAATTTGTGCCTTCAAAGCCTTTACGAACCCTGTGACACGTATAAGAATCCCAGTAAATACACGCCTAGTCAAGTACCAAACGTACGTGAGTGAAATACAGCCATTCTTTCAACTTACTAGGTAATTGGCCAAACTTCTGACATAGAAAGCCCAACTTTTGTGCCGCCTTCCTTCTTACCTCCTGTACATGCCTGTCCCACCTTAAATCCGAGGTACACAAAACTCCTCTAAGTATTTGTATTCCGTAACCCTTTGCAAAGGTCTGAGCAGTGTGGTATGCTGTTACTTTCGCAGTTTATATGCAGGCTTTTTTCTTTCTTCCCCAGCTGTTGTAATTGGAAGTGCAGATTATAAGCGATGGCAGGTTACAGTCGCCGACGGTTTATTCGGACCTCATGGAGACTGCGGAAATGTCCGAATAAACAGGTGTCTAAAAAAGCAGATTAAGAAAAAAAAAATGAATCCTTTATTTCCACGCCTTATTTGGGCTCTGCAGTAGGCTTGAAGAAATCTGAATGTGCCGTTGCACGCTGTTCCGTTTACGCGCAATCAGATAAGCCTGAATCTCGGAGAGGGTCGTACGGTCACTATAGGCGGCTGAAAGCACAGTCAGTGGGCGCGTTAAGTTAGCGCGCTCCGAACTCGAAAGGAGCACGCTCGAGTGCGCGCAAGTGCGATGCCTTCGGAGCTTAACTTAACGGCCATTTTCGCCCACTGTTTTCGGGTGCACGAACGCGTCGTCTGGCGAATGTTATGTTGCTTCCGCATCCGCTATCGCGCTTCGCACGCTTTTCTAAATTGGCCCCACCGACTGTACTCCTGCAGTTCTTGTTACACGAGGCAGAGGTAGAAGAACTTGACGCGCCCCCTCTAGCCACCATAGACGCGCGGCGGCGGGGGCAGCAGCAGCGGCTTACGTATGCGATGCGCCAAGCTCAAAGCGTGCCAACACGTTTCCGATCTCGCCTGAGAGCAGCTTCAGACGCATGGCTGCGTGGCGGCGGCAGGAACGAGTGGGCTAGGAGAAAGGACTTGCATCAGTAGAAAGAGTAGGAAACACGTCATCTTTCCGGAAGCCGTAGCAGGCGCGCGCTCTCGCGCACCGTTTCCAGGTTGGGGCGCGTAGAGCGCGCTCTGCAATCACGCACTGGAAGTCGCTTTTTAGCCGTTAAGTTTAAAATAGCGCACTCTGCTGGCTAGAGCGCGCTCGAGCGCCTTAATTTAACGCGCCCACTGTTTGTGCACGCTCAGCATGCGACGGCAGTGTAGCACATGGTGCGTCATCTTCCGACTCGGAGACAATCGTCCGGCGGTGCAGCAGAAACCTGACGAATGATCTCGCCGTCGTTGAGTTCTGCGCATGTCAGTACTGCAGTGTCAGCACCTGTGAAACTGTCAAATGAGACAGTGTCCGGAATCGCAATGCAACCACTGCGCAGGTCTCGGCAGAACATTTTCCGACAAATCTTAGGCCTCCCGGCACCCGCTTGCCGGCATTCCCCAGCGAAGTCTGCGCGGGCACTGTCGGCGCCATTAGACACTTGACGCGATGTTTCCGTACGCCGCGTTGGATCACGGAAACCTCGACACAGCACACAAAGCAAACACCACCGTGCCGACACCAGTCGCACAAATGAAAAATGTGGCCTGCTCACACCGTCGTGCGCGAAGAAACAAATCAGCTGCTGGATTGTCTTGACATGGCTTACTAAGCTGAAACCGGAACTGCTGTAGAGCCACTCTATCGAACCAGGCAGAAACGATGATGATGAGTGGGGATTTCCAGTAGCGCCACTTCGTGGGGCAGCAAGGAGGCTCTGTTCAAAACAAAAATGGCGTTCAGCAAGCCGAACTATGCCCCGGTCATAGTCGGTGCATGATGCTCTCGATCGAGTTGGCTCAAGGAGTGTCCGAAAAATCAGACGAGAGGTTGCAACGTGTCCGAACTTTCAGCAGTTGTTATACATTATGGTCTATGGGGAGAATGGCGGTGCCGGGAAGCTGACCGAATAGTCGGGCATGTCCGAATTTTTGGAGTCCGGAAAATCGGTCGGCGACTGTATATGCTTCAATATACTGTACATACTGTATTCTGTGACACTTGCCCTTTTCCACTTGTGGTATGCCTCACCGCAATACTTTGTGTATGCTTCACCATGTAACGTTGCTGTGTCGAGGTGAAGTTGACGTTTGGGAAACTTAATCATGCTATGCGTCCTGTTTTCCAAGCTTCAAAACCATTGGTGAACATTACAAAGGTGGAGTCGGCACCATTGCAAACAGTAATGAATTGTTTTAATGATAAACACGACACCGAACAATGAGGAGCTTGGTAGCAAACGTCGAAGTGGTGGTGGCTACGGCTGCCAGCATATCTGCATGCAAGAGCACCGGTTCGAGGCAGTGCGATAATCAAAATGACGGTGGTAGTGGCTTTGATTAATGCCGTTTTGGACGTGTGGTCGTGGCAAAATGTAGCGAAAAATGGGTGGTGCGTCCAAAATTGTGCCTCCGAAATTTCAGATGTTCTTTTAAATATTGACTATGAAGTCTGTGGCAGTGCCGTGACGGCGTCCAAATTATTGGGCATGTCACGCATTGTCGCCACGCAAAGTTATAAAGGATCAGTGGTTACTACGCTTTTATCAGGAGATCACGGTTCGACGGCACTTTGTTTGCGCTCCTAATGGTAACAGCACAAACAAAACAATGACGGAGTGAAAGGACACAGGACGAGCGCTGTTTACGTGTTGCCAATTGCTGATAACGTTTCGTGGAGACATTCTATTTTTTGAACATCGCATTTTGTACACCTGAAGCGACATACAGTGAAATCTCCATATGACGAACTACAGGGGACCATGGTAAATTGTTTGTTATTCTGAAAGGTTGTTATAGTTTACCATAATTAACCATTTTGCTCTTAACCCATCAGCTCACCACTTGTCATTGTATGAGTTATCCATTAAAATGTTGCTGTTGACTTTTGGCTCGCGCTCTTGCTATTTCCTATAGCATGGGTTCTAAAAGTGGGTTCCGTGGAACCCAGTTGGTCTGCAGGCCCCTCCTTGGGGTTCCGCGAGCCACTGATAAATATTCCCTGGTCCCGCACTTGCCAAGTTACTAAGATGGCAAATACGAGTGCGATCACCCGTGCCCGAGTGTCATCACCCGTGCCCGAGTGTCAAATAGCACGTTACAGTACGTGAATGAAGTATGCGAACCATGCAATAATTCCGCCAGCAGTTTGTAGCCAGCCAGCCTCCGAAAACGGGCAGTGTGCCTAAGCTTTTGCACTTGAATCTCGAAGGCTGTAACTTACCCTCGTGCGCATCTCTCCCACTTGGATCGGTGCTGCTAGCGTGCACGCCTAAATATACACCAAAGGAAAGAAATAGGCATGGAGCAGCACAGCACATTTGGTTCTTACGGTAGCTGAGCAAGCGCCACAAATGTGCGACTCAAAAGAGCAAAAACGGTGTCAGCATCCAACCAAAACGGAACAGCAGATTCCACATTGTCGTAGTCATCAGCGGAAATGGTATGTGACGCTTGAATGACACAAATGCCGGAGCGCTTCATGCCTAATTGTGCCTTTGAACTCTTTATTATTGCGTATATCATTGGGCACAACACCGCGTTGGCGACTGGTGACATGTCTTCATAAATGCATAGTCGTCACCCATGATCACGTCAATAGCCACCGTGGTTTCGTCCACAGTGGTTGCAACAAACAATAGTTTTGTTTTTACTCTATGCATGCGTCGACCGCGTGCCTTCAAAAATGCATAGTCACCCTCCATGATCACGTCGACAGTCACCGCAGTTTCGTCCTCAGTTGTTGCAGCAAACAGTAGTTCGATCTTGTCTTGGTGTGTGTGTTGGCTGCCTGCCTTCACAACTGCAAGGTCACTGTCAACAGCGCCTGCGGTTTCATTTGCAAGTTTCGCCCGTGGTTTCGTTCGCCAACAATGATTTGTTGGTGGCCAACTCACTGGCCAAAAAACAATCTGGATCTGTGCGTGCTAGTGAATACAGTCAACGACCGATTTTTCGGACCCTCTAGGGGACGTAAAAACGTCCGAAAATTCAGGCAGTCGGAAAAAATGAATGCATGCAAAAAACGCACCTTTTTTTTTCTTCTCGGATCTAGAGGTAAAGGGCGAAGTACCACGCTTCCGAAACCCTGCCAAAGCATCAATGAACGTGCTATAAAAAGAGGCATTGAAAAACTCGGTATGCAGCCGACTGCCGGTTTATTATGTACACGTGCATCGTCGGGCAGCCAGTGTTATTGCTGCAGTGGCTTGAAAAACTTGTTGATTGTTGTTTGGACGGCGTTCTGGTTGCATGCGATCATATTCGCCTCGATCCGAGCAAGGGTCATGTCAGCACTGTACACTGATGAAAGAGTCAACAGTGCTTGCGTCAACTCGGCGCTTGTAGGCGGCGCAGGCATTGGCTCCTCATTTTCAACATCGGAGTCTTCTGAATCCCCCACAACCTGACGGACTATTTTCTCGTCAGTCAGTTCTGCGCAGAAGCTGAGCTCGTTTTCAGCGTCAACAAACTGTTCAAAAGTTATTTCCGTGGGTACGGTACTGCTTTCCACGCTTCGATGCCATCGGTGAGGACGACGAAGACGAAGAGGGGGCCATCGAAGGCAAGCGAAATCCTCAAGTTGCGAACAGTGCAGTTCACTGACGAGCCTCGAAGCACCTAGGCCTAGCGTCGCAGAGCACACTTGACACAACAGCACAACCACACACCACGCTAGCCAAAACGTGGCTTGCGCAAATAAACGAAATAGCGCCGCTCCGGAAACTCCGCCGGAGGCGGAAGTGCGGCCATTTGCGGCGATCATGGCGGCAATGAACATAGCTAGCGTGGCCACACCAAATCGGTGTGTGACGGCTAGATTCGGCTAGTTGTGGTTCAAAGCGGTAATATGCTTTGGCTGCAAGTCGATTTCCTTCGCAAGGGCGCTGTGCTTGGAGCCAAAGGACCTTCCGTCGCGTCAAAAAGTCCGGCGGGGGGTTCGAGCGTCGAAACTTCAGATGTCATACATTGATTCTATGGGGCTCGTGGCGGTGCCGCGAAGACGTCTGAAATATCAGGCATATCCGAAAATTTGGCCGTCCGAAAATTCAATCGTTGCCTGTAGCATGTCTCAGATGAAGACGCACGCCGTGGCTGCACTGCGAAGGAAGTCACGAGGCCTTCCCCACTGTAAGTGCTAATCAGTCACGAGATGATGAGAACTGCATCTTCCACACTGCACTTTTTGGGCAAGTTGGTTCATCTTGAAACATGGGTAACAGCGCAAACAGACGGCCACAAGAAGGGAGACACCTGCCAACCCTCCCGATTCGCCCGGGAGACTCCTGATTTTTTACTGAACTTTCCGATTGTATGATCAATGTCATATATCTCCCGAAAAGTGGTCTCTGTTCGCGCAAGAGTGGTTTTTGCGAAACCGGCACTGTGAAATCTAAAGCCACATCGTAATTGTCAGCATCACCAACAACGGCTGCACTAGCACCGTCGGTATCATCGACTACGCAGCCGAGTACGGTGCCTGGTAAGCCAACCAAAGGCAAAGCCGATGTAGCTCTTGCATTTCATGCAGGTCTTCCTCCATGGTGCAGGTTGTTGCTGCTGCTTGTGTGTATGATTAGTGTTGGCTAGGCCGTGTGTACGCGGTGCATCGTGTAAAGTTACAATCCTCGTGTGCTTGATGCCATAGGGCTATCAAAGGCCAAGAACAGGTATTTGCAGAAGTTTTTGCGATCCTATACTTCTAAATTTCCATGCTTTTTGGCATCAAGAAAAGGAGAACCCTATTCATTTTGTACAACGTGTAGATGCGACGTCAGCACGCGGTGGCAAAGGCGACTTGAAACTGCATGTTCCCACGACGCACCTCTGAGCAGCAAGACAACATAGTGAACTTTCTCCGGAACAACTGCGACGACAGTGTCATACGTCTGGAGTGCCTGTTTACAAGATTCCTCGTCGAATACAACCTACCCCTTAGTGTCAGCAACCACGTTGGGCCTCTTCTACCGAAAATGTTTCAGAAATGCGACGAGGCAAAGCATTATGGATGTCAACGCAACTCTGAAACGCAACTTGGAAGAGTGCGGAGATGGCCAACCTGAAATTTATTTCACAGGCATCGCTCTCGAGTCTTCATTTTTTTATTCAAAGTTTCGATCAGCTGCTACCCCGAGGAGGAAATAACTTTATTGTGTCCTGAGGAACCCCTCCCCACCCACTCTTGGTTTAGTGGCTGGCAGGGGTTGCGGGCCGCACCCACGTTGGGACGGGAAGCCCGTGAGCCTCCGCCCTTTCGTGAGCCCTCTGGACGGCCCGGAGCTGGGTCTGGTGGTCGTCGCTTTGCAGGGGGTCCACCCAGTCTTCTTCTTTAGTGAACACTGTGCCGCTCACCGCGGAGCATTGCCAGAGCATGTGCGCTAGCGAGCAGTACGATTTGCCACAGTCCGGACATTGCGGCTCTACTTCTGGTGAATAACGGCTCAGTCTGCCTCTCGAGGGGAACGACCCTGTCTGAAGCATTCTGAATATCGATGACTGTGGTCTAGTGAGTTTAGCGTGGGGGAGTGGGAAGGTCCTCCTTGATAGCTGATAGTGTGTTGTTATTTCGTTGAAGGTGAGCAGCGGGTCTCGGTGCTCCCCTCCCTCCCCGCCACTTTGCTTGCCACGATCGGCGCGGTGCGAGAGTCCTCGCGCGCGTCCGTGCGCCAGTTCGTTGGCGTTGGGAAATTCGGGGTGCACGTCGGCCCCCATGAGGGCTGGAAACCATTTGACGATGTGCTGACCCGCGGCTCCCTCGCTGCCGAGGATGGCCGCCGCTTCCCGGGATATCGAGCCCGAGGCGAATGCTCTTGCCGCCGAGATTCCAATGAATCTGCTGAAGACGCTTTAGATGCTCTCAGAGCTGAGTTTGCCACACTACAGGCATACAGTCCTCAAGAGCACATCCTGAATGAAGAAAGGTGGGACGTGCAGTGGTCTATGGTTGGAAAAATGAGAAACATTGATGGAAAACAGGTTTCGATGAGTTGCTGAGGTGATGCTCGATTTACTCGTGATACTGCGTAGCAAGGCAGTGTGTGAGAGGATTTTAGCACGGCACGAAAAACTAGGGACTGCATTCCGCTCATCAATGTGCAACACAACCCCCCAACACCTGGGGCTAGTGAAGGGGTTTTGAGCAAAGCTACTCGGACAAATTTGTGAAGTGAGCAAAGTCTGCTACTACGAGGTCCCTTCAAAAGGACTCGTCCAACACTGCCTGAAAGTTCGACCCCCCCCCCCCCCCCCCCCCCCGGTCCCAACAGAAGTTGAAACAGTGAATTCAACACCCCCCGTTGGCGTGAAGGGTGATAGCATGCCAACAACGCAAGTGTAATACAGCCAAGCATGCGTAACAAAATGCCTACAATTATTTTCTTTTTCTTTGCAATCAGAACCCCCCTGACAGCCGCATCCAGAAGATCTAATTCAGCATCAAAGAGAGCAAGGGAAGGGGTGCTAAAGGCACTTTCTACCTAATTTTCTAATGTGGTAGGCTTTTAAACTGATGCGCACGGTCTTGTCACGGTTCTTACCTAAAATCGTTGTCTCTTTCAACCGGGCCACACGATCCGTACACTTGCTAACATGCGCAACTAAATGTGCGTATTTATCATCTAGTTTTTTTAGTTTTTGAGCGTGTTCCCCTAAACGCTGACCAGTTTCACCGGCGTAAACCTTCCCACTTGACATGGGAATGCAATACACCATTCCAGTGAAACATTTAAGAAACGGCGGGTGGTGGTTCTTCTGCAACGCCAGGCAACGTGGATACGTTGCCTGGCGTTGCAGAAGCGTAACAGTGCTTGTGTGTACGTGTCTCCCTTCTTGTGGTCTTGTGGTCGTATGTTTGCGATGTTACCCATATGTTCCACACTGCTCTTCCGCAAAATCGAAACGGGATTTGCCAATTCATTCAGTAAATAAAGCGTGTTGATGTAGTAAGCATTTGTTTGTTGTTTTCTGTATACCCTCGATAATTTTACATTCTGTTAATTTGGACATTTTGTTTTCGGTTCTGTGAAATTCGAAATGATGAGGTTTTACAGTACTTAAAGTAGAGTAGGCACTAATTCCAAGACTTCTTGTGATGAAAGATTATAACTCTCCCCATGCAATATGCACTGAAACTTGCGATTGATTCTCGGCATGCCTTGGTTGCTATGCTGTCTTGTATTGGCTCATGACATTGGCACCCAGTTTGCACCACGTGGGTTGCATATTGCCACTAAATAGCCTGTCGACCACCAGCGTTGGCCTCAAACATGTTTTAGTAAGATCTTGATGAGGGCTAGTTGGTTCATACTTAGAACTGAGGTGAAACAGCGCGAAAAAGACGAGGACACAAGGAAACAAATACCACAGACAAGCACTGACTGCCAACTATAAGTTTATTTGAAAATCACCGGACATTTATACCTTCTTCAGCATAGGCATGCGCACATCAGTCGCAAAAACATCTGCAAATCATCATTTTAATCTTTCTTCCAAAAATGTGATTTCTTTTCCCGACAAGGCAAGAGAGGGAGTGCTTACACATTTATCGCCTTCCTTTCTTATATGAAAGGCCTCTACTGTTTCCCTTTCCTTCTTACTCTTTCCTTTCCCTATGAATTTAGTCTTTTCAAATATGGGGGTGCATTGACACTTGTTACAGTGTCCAGCTAAATGACTCCCATAGCCCATCTTTAGGTTAGTGCTGTGCTGACGAGCTCTTTCATTGAAGCACTGTCCCGTTTGACCTATATAGGATTTTCCACAGCTGAGCGGTATTTGATACATGACGTTGTGCCTGCACTCAGTGAAACGAGTTTTATGATTTGTGGGCACAGGTGCCTTTCGCGCTTGTTCATGCGATTGCATGTCGAGGACAACTTACACGGGGCACTGGAAACCAAATTAATATTATGTCTATTGGAAACTTTCTTCAGATTGTGAGACAGCTTGTATAGGTATGGCACCACGTGCGCTAGTCTTTTGTCTTTGTTTTCTTCTTGGGAAGCATCGGAACTTCTTTTCTCTTTCTGCAAAATGGCTTCGCATACTCAAGTGATCACAGAACTGGGAAAGCCTGCGTTCTGTAGTCGCGATATCTGATTTAAAAAACTATGATCGCACTCATGCTCACATGACTTATTAAGTGCTGCCTTAATGCACATTGTTGCTATGCCTCTCTTAATCAATTTAGAGTGTGCGCTGTTGTAACGCAACAAGGTTTTCTTAGATCTGGGATGATATCCCCAGCATACGTGCTCGTCCAAAGAAAAACGGAGGTTAATATCTAGAAACTGAATACGGTTGTTAATTGGCAATTCATACGTGAACTTAAGTCCTCCCGATGAGTTGATGAACAGGTTCAAAATTTCTTCGACCGCGTCATGAAAATGCATACAGGAATCTTTCTTCATAACAATTAAGTAGTCAACATATTTAAACACTCGCTTTACAGGCATGTCAACCAACTTAGCAGAAATTACATTGTCAACCGAGGATAAAAAAATGGCACATAAAATGGGGGCGATGGCTGATCCTATACAGATGCCAGTACGTTGGATGTAGAATTGGCCATCATAATTAACAGCAGTTGAATGAAGATAAAAGTCTAAAAGCGCTAAAAAATTGTCGCTGTTGACACATACAGAATTATGAAAATTGACTTCTCCAAAATACTCTATCCTATCGCGCACAGCGCACATCAAACCATCTCGCGGCACAGAATAATACGCGTCCTCTGCATCTACTGAAAATGCCGTTAGTGCGGTTCTCTGGCCGAGATATGGCCGAGATAACTTCTTCCGAGCTTCTTACCAGGAAAGGGTCATTTATCTGCAACATCTTGCAGATTGTGTCTGAGAAGACGTCATGGCAATGTCATGTAGGAAAAGTTCTGCAAGGCCATCTCAAGATGTTGCAGATATGCAACATCTTGCTAAAGAAGGTATAAATGTCCGGTGATTTTCAAATAAACTTCCAGTTGGCAGTCAGCGCTTGTCTGTGGTATTTGTTTCCTTGTTTCCTCGTCTTTTTCGCGCTGTTTCACCTCAGTTCAAACATGTTGTTCGCTATGCCTAGCATCCCCTTGGCACTTGATGAAGCTTAGCAGGGTTCCCTTGGACCAACATGCTGGAGAACCTGTAGAGATGCAGACCTACGCAGAATAGGACGGCTCATGGAAAAATTTCAATCCCAGTGAAGTAATACAATGCATTGGAATGCTGATCTACATGGGAATTGTGGAACTGCCTCGCCTCCATCTATACTGGAATACTTCGTAGTTATTTTGGGGCCTCATTCCTCCAACGATTATGCCCAGAAGCCGATTTCTTTCTTTCCTTGTTTTTCTCAGAGTTATGGACCCAGAGAAGACTGACTCTGTCCGTGATGGCAAGCTGCACAGGATCGCACATCTACTGCAGCATATGAATGACGTGTCATGTCAACTTTTTGAGCCATACTGAAATTTGTGCGTGGATGAAAAAATTGTTAAATCAAAAGGACGATCGTGAATTTGGCAGTATATGTGTGGTAAGGGGGTCAAAGGGGGGGGTATAAGGTATGGATCCTCGCCGACTCAAGGACAGGCTACACTGTTCAAATCAGTGTTTACGCCAGGAAGCGAAAAACGGCCAGCTCAAAGGGACTGGCTTATGGCGTTGTAACCTGCCTGTGTGATGCATATTTGGATCAAGGCTACATCATCTACCTTGACAACTTCTACACGTCCACTGCCCTTTTTGAACGTCTTCTTGAAAGGAAAACTCTCTTGCAAAACAACGCAAAGATCGTCGTGGATTTCCCTCCCAGTTGAAAGACATCACATGGGAGAAAAGAGCAACTCGAGGGGACATTCGCTGGCTGCAGTGCCATGATGTGCTGTACTTGCAGTGGAAAGACGAGCACGCTGTAAGCATGATAAGCACAGTGCACACTGCCAACAATCACGTCACTGCAATGCGCAAAGACAGGAGACCAATAAACAAAGCTCCCCATCAGGAAGCCGCTCTTGCTAGAAGACTACAATAAGGGCATGCTTGTTGTTGACAAGTCCAATCAACTTATTATTTTTGATGAAGTGTGTCAGGTGGTGGAAGACACTGTTCTTTCGCTGCATTGACATTGCTGTCAACAGCTTCATCATTTTCCAAGAACACCGGGAACATCACCCTGAGATAGAGGAGCTCTTCAGAAAGACTGGCTTTGACCAGCTTGCATTCCGAATTGAGCTGGCAAACCAGATTCTTGGGATGGGCGACAGACATGTTCACCCTCCACCTCCTCCAACAAAGTTGGAGCACAAGCCCCAGGTGTAAAAAAAAGCGCCGTAACTGCAAGCTCTGCAGTAGAGATGAAGACTGCAGTTTTTTTGCGGGCCATGCGGTGTGTATCTGTGTTTGATCCCGATGAGGGACTGCTTTGGAGAATGGCATGCCGCCCAACCCTGCTAACTTTTTTTTTTGTGGAAAGAACAGTTTTCCGCAAGACTTTCTAAAACTTGTGTCGTCTCTTTATGGCGTAATAGGCTACAAAATGTGTATCTTCAAATTTTCTCACTCTCGATATTTTTGAAGTTGTGCACCTTTTTCAAGCAGGATATCCTCACTATAAATTTTTACACTGTAAAATTTTTTTCAATAATTTGTGTAATAAATATACATATATGCAACATTTATGTTATTGAATAGGAAATTATTTTAGCTATATTTTGATACCAAACAATGTAAATAAGGCATTAGTGTCTAGCCGCCAAAAAATATTTCCTTCCACTTAGTAAAAACTGCCCTTTTTCTTGTCGTAGCAAAAGAGTTAAGGGAGTACACTGCCATTGAAATAAGGTTCATCATTTCTTTCATCAGTATTAATGAAACACTGCAGTCTTATTAAGATTCTTGTGCTGATTTCAAATACGTAATTCATTTTCAAATTAGTTTTGAATTTAAATGAAACTCATTGTCCATCGTCTGCAGAAACAATAGAAAAATAACCGCGCTACAAAAATTCATATTGGCACATTCATAGGTACTAGAAAACATGAACGCAATGGTAGGAATACTTTTTTGATATAACAGATATTAGTAATTCTATAGTAATTAAATCTTCACTGTTTCAAATGTGGTTACCCTACTGTCTGATCTAAAGCAGAACTGAAAAATTTTGAAGCATAAATTCCAAAATCTGTTTCTACCATTGTGGGCTTCGCACACACAACTACGAGCCATAACAAAAATTATGGCTCTACGTGCCTTGAAGGCAGAGATATCACTGCTGCAAATCAGCAAGAAGTAAAAAATAGGTATTTTGAGAAAATGAGAAAAAGGAAATACATTCACTTTTAATCAAAAGTGTAGGAAAAGTTTTACAATATTTTGCAGTGAAAGTGACTAAGAGCCACCAAGAATGTGGTTGCTCTGACTACAGCCATCCAAATGAGGCAAAAACATCGTTTAGTGCTGTTGGTCGATTCCTGGTGGCTTACATCGCATGTGTGGTGAACACAAATATGCCGCGGATAAGCCGCGGTGCTGCCAGCGCGGAACATAGCCGACTGCAGTCGACCATAGCCAGCCGGTTGCTGAGAAAGGGCCTGCGCACAAAGAATAAAGACCAGTTGGCACCGAGACTCCAAGGCCCACGCCTCGTCTCTGCTTTCCTCGCGCGTGCCAATACATGCGCGGCTAGAACGTTCACAAAGAACAGGTTGCTCTTCTGGTTGCCGTTCACGCAGGGCGAACTCTATGCCAACGCGATATCACCGCTGCACGCGCATGTGATGATGGTCTTCATGGCGAGGCCATATTCTCGTTTGCTTTAGCGTACTGTGATGCTACCACGCTATGCACCTTGCACTTGACAAACGACAGTGCGGTCACACTGTTTATAGTGAAGCCTGCGTCAGCGTCAACTGGTGCGGCCGCAACGTCTGTGCGAGTGAGGGAGTCCAACTTCCGCTTTGTGGCTGGTGTTGAAGCAAGAACATGAAGTTCTTTTTTTTGGGGGGGGGGAGGGGAAGGGGGCATTCATATCCCTCTGCAGCAGATCGGCATGCTGCAGCATTGCAGTGTCCTGCTGAACGCAGCTGCTGTCTGGAACACTTTCACTCATTGGTGAGCTGGCTAGTCCTTCTTCGTCATCACTTTCTGATGGCGGCAGACTATTCTCGATGTTTTCCAAAGGAATGGAATACTTTTGAAAGTTATAAGCTGATTGCTTCTTGTTTTCGCTGAACTTGTGTGCCTCATGGCAAACTTTGCCAGTGGATCAGACATAGTTGTGCACTTGCTACAAGCCTACGAGATGCGCCATTGTGTTGCCTGCGGAGTGGAGCAGATGACAGGAACCTTGCGCAGCCAACCACAGCACGTGTTTCTGGTCACGTGTGCTAGTCGACGAATGGGATCGTGCATTTGAACCTTTTCTTCTCCCCAGATTTCAGTATCACCGGTGAGCTGGCAGAGTCACTTTAGGCGGGAAATTGAAGAAGAAAGGCTCTTTTTTCCAATGAGACCAAGATGGCTGTGATTGTATGCGTAGAAAAAGAGCTACGCGCCGTGATAAAAAGGGTTCTTGTGCGGAATTCAGCTCACAGTGGTGTTATAAATTGATATTGCGAGCAGAATACTCATCCGCAAGATGGGAAACTTGGTGAATTGAAGGAATAGTAGCTGTAGGCATTAAAAATGTCAATTTCAAGAAATCGATTCTTTTCATGTTCTTTTTTGCCTCAAAGAGCTGTGTCCTCCCCCCCCCCCCCCTCTTTAACCTGTCTCAGCAGACTGAAGTGTGTAATCTTGGGTGAAGAACATTTAAAGGTGTCCTGCACATCCTTCCCACGAGCATTTCACGTGGTGCTCTGCCAGTGACCTCACGTGGTGTGGTTCAGTAATGAAATAACAACCTTTAAGTTTGAGTAAAACTTTAAGCAGCGCGCAGAAGACGAGAACACACACAACAGGACGAGCGCTGTTCTGCCAACTGGAAAATTTATTGAAAGGTCCCACAGCTTTTATAATATATCAAAAAACACCAATAACCAAAAGGTTTAAACGCATGCATTCTGCCTACAAGTATAAGTGCTTATCTAAGAAATTTCTCATGTTTTGCTAGGCTGAGCGACGCTACGCGTTTTTGATTCTCGTTTTTTCTATTGTTGTCTTCGTCTTCTTCATGCTGCTTCACGTTTTACTTGAGATGAACCAATTCGCCCAAATCAAGTTGTTGCTACTATTGAAGTATGGGTTTGAAAGGATCCACAACCGCTCTTCTTGATCTTGACAGCCCGTACAACTCGCTCTACCGCACCATTGAAAGCTGGTTGGTTGTGCGGCACAAGCATGCGACGTATCCCATTCCGTGTCAGGATTTCCAAGTATTGCTCACTTGCAAAGGCAGGTCCATTATTGGACACGATGACATCCGGCAGTCAGTGCTGTGCAAATGCTGTCACAATGCTGGGATGACAGCATCTGCTGACATTTGTGCCACTAGACAGACTTGGATCCATTTTGAATAGGTGTCAACAATGACAAGAAATGTATGTCTCAAGAATGGGCCCTTAAGTCAACTTGAAGCCTTGACCAAGGCCTCTTCTTTGGAAATGGTGAGGGTGTGTGCTGAATGCGTTGACAGTGCACTGGTAAGCTTGGCATCTAGCACAAACCCTTACGCTCTTAGCGGTGTCACTATCAGTGCCCGGCCACCAGTCATGGCTTCTGGCAGTCAACTTGATTTTCTCAATGCCAGGATGCCCAGCATGAAGAAGAGTCAGGACTTTGCCTTGCAGAGATTTTGGGATAACAACTCTGGGATCCCACAGCAAGTAACCCTCGTGGAGGCTGAGTTCAGTGCTGTCAATAGATTCCTTCTGGTCCGACTGGAAGCCCGTCTCCTCGCAGGAGAGCAAGAACTATGTGACTCGGGAGGGCATCATTTCTTGTAGTCTGTGCTACTACCGAGCACTTTCCGAGCACTTCGAAGTGCTCGGAAACTAAAGGGACAGGCATTTTTATTAATGAAGGCTACTCAAAAGATGTTAGACAGAAGCGATAAAACCTTTGGAACAGTGCTTTGAGGGATAGGGAGAGCGGGTGCAAAGTTATTCTTGTTTACGACAAGATGAAGATTGACGGCAGCACTATGCCTGGGATGACGTGAAGAAGCAACGTTATGTAATGTATCAGCAAAAGACAGACCCGAATGCAGCTGGAACTAGTGTGTTAACATCTGACTGGCGTCCCCAGACGCGCAGGCTTCACTTGCTCAATATTAATGCCCGTAGCCTCTTAAACAAAAGCGTTGAACTGGAGTATGTTTTGACCGAGCATGAGCCGGATGTAGTGATAGTGATGGAAACGTGGCTCTACTCCAAAGTTTATGATCACGAAATCTGTTCGCCGTGGTACAAAGTGATAAGGAACGACCGTAGCAGCTGAGGTGGGGGTGTGGCGATTTTCATTGATAGCAGACTGCGGCATACAGTATTTGAGTATCCTTTTAGATATAGAAACAGCGTGGTATAAAATTTTTTTGGGGGGTAAATGAGGTTATCGGTGCAGTGTATTGCCCACCTGGGACAAGCACAGCAGCTATCGAGAGACAATGATTTCATGCACTGCTTGCGTGTGCAACACAAGAACGTTGTTGTAGCAGGTGATTTTAATGTTCCTGGAGTATTGTGGGACAGCATGTTGCCGGCAAATAGGGAATACGAGTCTGCCACCACACTATGAAATGTGTTTTTCGCACAGTTTTCACCAAGTTGTCAATGAATACACTCGTGTCCAGCAAGCCAGCAAATCTGTCCTTGACCTTATATTTCTGAGTGAAAACTTGTTCCTCCGGCTACACAAAGTTGAGCTTTTTCCTGGAATTTCTAATCATTTTATCGTTGGCATTATCGTTGGCGTTGGCACTGACGTTGCAGCAGAATGGAAATGTATCCAGGCATGTTTCGACTTACAGGGACTACAACAATATGGCCGATGATACGGCTATACTTGACAAATTAGACATTTATTTTGAACGGTTTCAGGAGCTGTGTCTCCAACAAAATACGGATACAAGCAAAGTTTGGCTAATGTTTAAAGCCCTTATACACAAATGCATAACCCAGTTTGTGCCCTTGAGGGTAAAAAAGAAATGTGTGCATAACCCCTGGATATCACGCGAAATTATCCATTTGAAAAGGAAAATACAACGATCCAAAGCAAGGTACAAACATGTGTGCGATCTAGATCTGTTAGAACAGATTATTGTGCTCAAAAAAGAGTTGAAGGGTAAGAGTGTCCAAACAGAAGTATTTTAGTGTTACAGTGTCAAAGTTCCTTAAAGCTTCACCCCAGAAGTTCTGGAGGCACTTTTCAAAAGATAAAAAGGCAATCTCTGAGTTAAGTACGACACAAGGCTTTATTACTAATGAAGAAGATATTGCAAATGAGCTTAACATTTTCTTCTCCAGTGTCTTTACTACAGACAATGGCGAAGTAAACTTTTGTGTTTCTCGTTGCTTCCTTTCTCTAGGGGAACTCCAGCTTTCCGAGTGAGGTATATTTAACCCTCTCGCTGTCGGACCTTTCTGGCCGTGACGCACCCCCAGTGTCGGCTTGGTTTCAGGGAACGAGCATAACAGGGAATGAACATAGCAATTTATTTTTTATTATGATTGGTATACAAATAATATAGTCAATGCAATATGCACACTTCAGTGTTCTGCAGCTGCTGTTAGTAAACATCATCATCATCATCAGCCTGACTATAAAATCTGTTCAACATCCGAATCTGACGATGCGGAACCCTCTTCCTCGCATGCGACTCTGTCCGAGTCCGAATCCGAGCTCGGCTCGTATACACGAATCGGAATTCAGCCACCTCCTCTATGAGCAGACGAAGGTCCCGCACCGCTCAGCCATCCGAAAGTAACCGGGCGCAGGGAGGATGCGCTTTCAGTCGCCCGCACAACGGAGAGAAATGGGACGTTGCGTGATCAAGAGGACAGAGGGAGAGGGAAAAAGGCTAAACAAAGTTCGAAGGGCTTTACGTTTACTGCTGCAGGTCGGAAGCGAGGGTGCGGCGAGAGAGCGAAAGCAGCAATCGAGTCGCCCTTTTTGGAGAGGCAACGGCACGTGCGCCTGAACTTGACGCGCCGTAGCAGGCACACCAACAGAAGAAAAATAAAAACCTTCAAACCAGCGGAGATTGCAGAACAACCCTTGAACCCATAACCACATGCGCGCGACGCATGATCCAGCGAACGCGGAGCCACCGCGCCACTCAGCAAAGAGAAAGGGGCAGTGGCAGTCGCACCGTACTCTTCAATACATGCACTAACACAGGTCGGGGTGAAAATACGAACTTGTAGAAAGAGTCAACAGATGGCGTGGCCAATCTAGGAGCGAATTTGGTATTCAATGAAAACAGTCAACAGACAGGGGAGATACAGGGCCAAGAAATACCTCGGGTAACAGAATATAAATACCTTGGTATATGGATAAACGAAGGCAATGGATATATGGAAACACAGGAAAATACCATAACAGTCAAGGGGAAGAGAAATGCAGCCATAATGAAGCACAGAGCGCTATGGGGATACAATAGGTACGAGGTCCTCCGAGGTATGTGGAAAGGGGTAATGGTTCCAGGACTTACTTTTGGAAATGCGGTTGTTTGCTTTAAATCAGGGGTACAATCAGGACTCGACGGGAACCAAAGGTCAGTGGGTCGCCTCGCATTGGGCGCTCACGGGAAGACTACAAATGAAGCTGTGCAGGGGGATATGGGCTGGACTAGTTTTGAAGTGAGGGAAGCTCGCAGTAAAATTGAGTATGAAGAACGGCTGAGGAATATGGAAGAAAGTCAACGGGTTGGGAGAGTGTTCAGGTATCTGTACAGGCAAAACATTGATTCACAGTGGAGGAAAAGAACTAGGAAGCTTACCAGCAAGTATGCGGCCTGTGGGGTGGGCAACACAGCAACAAGGAAGGTCAAGCGGAAAGTCAGAGAGGCTGAATTAATCTCGTGGGTGGCGGCAATGGAAAAGAAACCTCCCATGAGTAACTACTTAAGAGGAAAAAACGAAATCAGGAAAGAAACCATTTATGATAACTCAAAGGGAAGCTCATTACTTTTCGAAGCGAGATCGGGATGCCTTAGAACATGCACCTATAAAGGGAGATATAAGAAGGAAGAAGAAGCATGTGCTTGCTGCGGTAAAGCTAAGGAAACGACGGAGCATATTTTATTAGAATGTGAAGACGTCTACCCAGCGGTCGATTTAGGCACCACTGGCCTCCTTGAAGCCCTTGGGTTCAGCAGGAGCAGTGGTAAAGCAAACTGGTCCGCAATAGACATTAGTAAGAGGCGATTGGAGGATTGGTGGAAGAAAAGTAGGGAAACGACAAAAGACGGAGACGTACAAAAGCACAATTCACAATAGGGGATCAGAAAGTTTGGACGCGGTAGTTCATAGTGTTCTTTTTTTCTTTTTTCATTGGTTAACCTAGGTAGGATATTAGGCAGCATAGTAGCAAGAGCTTGGTGGCGCAACCCACCGCCCCGTTCCAAAGGGGACGCTCATAACATCCATCCATCCATCCATCCGCCAGCTTTGCGCTCAGGCGCGAAATTTTGAACGCACGATAGAGAGCGTACCGGTACATCAGTGACACTGTGGGGGGAAAGCGCGATGACGTACCGGTACGTCCGTGACAGCGAAAGGGTTAAACTATTGCTCAATCTAAAACAATGTAAATCGTCTGGACCTGATGAAATTCGTAACGCATCTTTAATGAGGTATGCAGAGTGGATGTCCAAATACCTCTTAGTTATCTTTAAAAAATCTCTGTTGTCGAGGGCTCTACCTGACGATTGGAAATTAAGTAAAATAATCCCAATACCAAAAGGCGGAGATCTTAAATGTGTTTCCAACTACAGGCCTATTGCACTAACGTCAACACCATGCAAGATTCTTGAACACATTGTCTCCAAACACATCAGATAATTTCTGACGAGCAAAAAATTCTTCAGTGAGTCTCAGCGTGGTTTTCATAGCGGCCTCTCGACAGTGACGCAACTTATGGAAACAGTGTATTTCATCTGTGAAGTGCTAGATCGAAGAGGCCAGGTAGATATAATTACCTAGACTTTAGAAAGTCATTTGATACGGTTAGTTGCACGAAACTATTATTGAAGTTAAGAGTCGTGTTAGGTAACTGCAAAGTTGTCCAATGGATCGAAGCTTTTCTAGTAAATCGCCGACAGTTCGTTAGTGTTAAAGAAAGCCAGTTTACAATATGTGAGGTTGTCTTCGGAGTGCCGCAGGGCTCTGTGCTGAGACCCCTGCTCTTCCTAATATATATATCAATGACCTGATAGCAGACCCATCCATTCAAGTCAAATTATTTGCAGATGATTGCGTTATTTTGACTGAAGTAACCTCCACAGCTGACCAACTTAAGCGCGGGCTACATGGAGCGAATTGTCACGGCGAACGTGGCGCGGCGAACAGGGGCGCGGCGGCAAGACGTCGAAGATGCGTTGCATAGCAATACATGAGGCAAACAGCGGGCGGACGCCGCCGCGAGTTCGCCGTGTTGGCGCCAGTGTTATCAGACTTAGCATACGCGTTGGGGTAAACGATGAAACACATATAAGCGCTTTTTAAGGTGGCATATACCGCTTTTATAACTGAAAAATACACCAACACTAGCGCAGACACCAACATGGTGGCAGAAGACAAGAAAAAGCCCGCGCGTGAAAGACCAGCATGCCTAGCGACCGGAACTGGCGCCTCTCGATTTTCCTCTCGTCCGCCGCTGCGCGCTCCACGCTTCCGGCGGCCCTACGACAATATTTGGACAGGCAGGTCGGCGGCGGCCGTAAAATTTTTGGACGCCGGCCGTCGGGCGTTCGCCGCCCAAGGAAGTTCGTCGCTCGGACGCCGGTTATTCGCTCCATGTATTCCGGGCTTTAAGGGGGACGCGGCCCTCGAAAACTGAAAAATCGCGAAAAAGTCGATTTTTGAAAAAACATTTTTGCGTTGTATGTCTCATAAACTACCTGTTCTGTAATTATCAGCACCTAATTCAACCGCAAAGTACAAAAAAAACTACCTTTGAGGCCACCGTGGCCCACAAAACACGTGCAAATGCCGAAATGAAGTCAAGCTTCGCCCGCGCCATCTTGGTGTTGTTTTGACCGTGAATTCTTTGTCTCCGTTTTGCCACCTTGCAAAATGGCATCGTCGGCGCGGTTGAGGTGCTATTGGCGTTTTCCTGCAACGTGATGCAGAGCGCTGATTGGCCGGAGCAGCGCTCTCAAATCCCGCAGGCTAAAGCGCACCTGCCATTGGCTGCTGCGAGGGCGGCGGCTGCTCCCTTTGATGTCACGTCCGCTGCGCTCGCGTCGTTGTTGCCCCTTGCTCCGTCCGCCTCAGCACTGAGCTTGCGAGCTGCTCATCGCCTTGTGCAATCTTTTGGATTATTTTTTCAGCTTTTTCTTTCTTTTTTTCGCTAGTTCTTTGCCGCACGCGAAGCCGACAAAGCCCAAGACAGTGCAAATGTTCGGTGCGCGGGAGCGCGATATGCTTCTTGTACGAGCATGGAACTTCCGATCTTCCGCAGCGAGTGCCGACTGCGTAGACGCTTTTCAGCGGCGGAACTGTGCTTTCAGCTGTTGCCAGTCATAAATCCAACACATGGAGTGTGCCTGGAGCTGCAAGAGTTAATTAAAAGCTCCGCAGGAGCTTTCTACTAAAAAAACACATGTGTTCAACTTTAAGGCCTGTTTTCTCGGAATGGGTTTTTTCACTAGTAGTGGTGCTGGGGAAGGCGATATCTCAAGAACCGCTCATCAGATTTGTATGCCGTTTTTTTATTCTGTTCCTGAATGACTTTGCCAGGGGGTAACAGGCTTCTTTTTTTTGAAAGATGGTGCAGTTAATTTATAATAAGCGATTAATTTTTTATGAATGTGGTCATTACTGACTCCATCAAATTCAAAGTTGTCTTAAAATATTTTGGAGGGGAAATTAAAGAAAAGGGCTCTTTAGCCCCCTGAGATATCTATCAAGGGATCATCACAGTGAATTTCAGCTTCCTATGATGTCCTGGCATTTCTCCAGGCTCTTCCTCAGGCATATACATGAACCACCTAGTTAGACCTCAATAACTCTGGAACTAATGAACACATCTTCATGAAACTTTGCAGTTCCTCATAGTTCGGTGGTGTGGACGTACCCTGAAAGTTTCATCTGGATATCTTTAAAAATGAAAAAGTTTGGTCTCCAGGGTAGCCTCCCCCCTTAAAGTTAATTCTTACTTCAATCAAATACATTAAAACCTCGTTAAACTGCACCCGCTTAAACTTTAGTTTTGTTTTAAAAGTAGTAAAGTCAAATCCCCGACTCAGCGGCCATTGAACATAATGTGTTTTGTATCCGCATAAACCGTACCAGCTTATTGCGTACGCATCGGTTAAAAAGTAGCATTTCCTCTTTTCGTCGCACAAACACAGCGGTGCGTCGTCTCCATCGGGTAGCTCGGCAGAACAACAAGCCTCAGAGATTGAAACAACGGCCTCCAAGCGCCCTGTGCATTTGCGCGTGAAGCCACATCAACATCATTTCGACGCCATACCAGAGAGTGTTGTGGCGTTGTGGTGTCGTGCATACGAGGACTCGTGTTATACCGAAGCTCAGATAAAAGAGACGCTGGGTGCTCAGCATCGAAGAAAAATTGGATATCGTCTGTGCTGTCGAACGTGACACGAAGAAGTCGGCACTGGCACATGACAGGGATCTGCTGTTGACTACAGTGTGTGGCATTTGGAATGCGAAGAAGTTGCTCGGCAGCGCTGCAGTGACTGCGAAAAGATGTCGGCTACGAGGTTTGACTTTTCGCCATTGTCGCCTCTGTTGTTGCCGAAGTGTCGACTAGCGACAGTGATGAGGACGACACAGAAAGCGACGGCACGGGCGATTCAGGATCGACAATGGCAGAAGCTGCGCGTTACGTCAGCCTCATGAATACAGTCGTCGCGACGAGAACAGGGATGCGGTAACGTAACTATTCCAAACAAAAAGTATTCCGAACTCCGACACCAGGCAATGAAAAAGGCACCCCGGGGCTTCTGCAGCACTACCGCGCGCGTGCACGGAGAATACATAATGCCAAAGAGGAATCTGCCATGCGAGTGTTTGCTGAGAAAGAGGGGGCTGGCTGAAAAGCAAGCACGCAGTAAGTTTGAGGCCACTGCCGTCGTGCTAGGCCGCCGCGGCATGAAACGAAAATAACAATTTTGTCGCGCGAAGTGAATAAATACTGCATGTTTTTTTTCCCTTTCATCGCACTCTCTCTGAGTTCCGTTTTCGACGGTAAGTGGACGAGCTCATGCTATTTCGTTTAAACAGTACTACTGTTTAGTACGTACTTTTTCCGAGCTCCGGCCAACTACGGTTTAACGAGGTTTCACTGTACATGAATGATGTAGAAAATGGCAAATGTCATTGAACTTGGATAAAAATGTATGCATGACAATATTGCACAAACGCGCCCCTTTACAGTTCAACTACTCCTCATCAGATACCCCACTAACTTGAGTGGCCGAATACAAGTACTTGGGCGTAACTTTGACTGCAAATATGAGTTGGACGACTCACATTGACAATTTAGTAGGCAAAGAAAATCAAAGATTAGGATTTATTCGATGCACTTTCAAACAAGCACCTGCAGAATCCAAGCTTATCATATACAAAATGCCAGTTCATACTATAATGGAATATGCGTGTGCAGTCTGGGATCCGTACGACCAAATTTAGGTGTGCATCGGCGTGCCTCGTGCTTCATTTATTCCAAATATCGAAGACAAGACACGGTGTCACCGCTTTATGAAAAGGCAAACCTTCCTTTACTTAAAATGTGAAGGAAACAGAAAAGGCTGAGCCTTTTTTACAGCATTATGAATCACATGGTGCTGGTAAACAAGGAATGCTACATAACCGAGACAATGTCGCGGGTAGTAAGGAGTAAACATTCAAAGTACGTGAAAGAGGGTAGATTTTCTAAGGATTGTTTTATTGCAAACTGCGAGAGAATGGAATAAACTGCCAGAGAGAGTGGTAGGCGCAACAGACTGCGAGCAGTTTCGGACCCATCATCATCATCATCATCATCATCATCATCATCATCATCATCATCCTGGTTACACGAACTGCAGGGCAAAGGCCTCTCCCATACTTCTCCAACAACCCTGGTCATGTACTAATTGTGGCCATGTCGTCCCTGCAAACTTCTCATCTTATCCCCTTAACGTTACACCCATCATTCTTCTTTCCATAGCTTGTTGTGTCGTCCTCAGTTTAAGTAGAACCCTTTTCGTAAGCCTCCAGGTTTCTGCACCCTAGGTGAGTATTGGTAAGACACAGCTATTATACACTTTTCTCTTGAGGGATAATGGCAGCCTGCTGTTCATGATCTGAGAATGCCTGCAAAACGCACCCCAGCACACTCTTATTCTTTTGATTATTTCAGTCTCATGATCCGGATCCGCAGTCACTACCTGTCCTAAGTATATGTATTCCCTTACCACTTCCAGTGCCTCGCTACCTATTGTAAATTGTTGTTCTCTTCTGAGACTGTTAAACATTACTTTAGTTTTCTGCAGATTAATTTTTAGACCCGTTCTTCTGCTTTGCCTCTCCAGGTCAGTGAGCATGCATTACAATTGGTCCCCTGAGTTACTAAGCAAGGCAATGTCATCAGCGAATCCCAAGTTACTAAGGTATTCTTCATTAACTTTTATCCCCAATTCTTCCCAATCCAGGTCTCTGAATACCTCCTGTAAACACGCTGTGAATAACATTAGAGATCGTATCTCCCTGCCTTACGCCTTTCTTTATTGGAATCTTGTTGCTTTCTTTATGGAGGACCATGGTGGCTGTGGAGCCGCTATAGATATCTTTCAGTATTTTTACATACGGCTTGTCTACACCCTGATTCCGTAATGCCTCCATGACTGCTGAGGTTTCGACAGAATCAAATGCTTACTCGTAATCAACAAAAGCTATATATAAGGGTTGGTTATATTCCGCACATTTCTCTATCACCTGATTGATAGTGTGAATATGATCTGTTGTTGAGTAGCCTTTACGGAATCCTGCCTGCTCCTTTGCTTGACAGAAGTCTAAGGTGTTCCTGATTCTATTTGCAATTACCTTAGTAAATAGTTTGCAGGCAACTGACAGTAAGCTGATCGGTCTATAATTTTTCAAGTCATTGGCGTCCCCTTTCTTATGGATTAGGATTATGTTAGTGTTTTTCCAAGATTCCGGTACGCTCGAAGTCATGAGGCATTGTGTAGACAGGGTGGCCAGTTTTTCTAGAACAATCCGCCCACCATCCTTCAACAAATCTGCTGTTACCTGATCCTCCCCAGCTGCCTTCCCCCTTTGCATAGCTCCTAAGGCTTTCTTTGCTCCTTCCGGCGTTACTTGTGCGATTTCAAATTCCTGTGGACTATTCTCTCTTCCATTATCGTCGTGGGTGCCACTGGTACTGTATAAATCTCTATAGAACTCCTCAGCCACTTGAATGATCTCATCCATATTAGTAATGATATTGCTGGCTTTGTCTCTTAACGCATATATCTGATTCTTGCCAATCCTTATTTCTTCTTCACTGCTTTTAGGCTTCCTCCGTTCCTGGGAGCTTGTTCAATTCTATCCATATTATACTTCCTTATGTCATCTGTCTTACGCTTGTTGATTAACTTCGAAAGTTCTGCCAGTTCTATTCTAGTTTTAGGGTTAGAGGCTTTCATACATTGGCGTTTCTTGATCAGATCTTTCGTCTCCTGCGATGGTTTACTGGTATCCTGCCTAACGGAGTTACCACTGATTTCTATTGCACACTTCTTGATGATGCCCATAAGGTTGTCGTTCATTGCTTCGACACTAAGGTCCTCTTCCTGAGTTAAAGCCGAATACCTGTTCTGTAGCTTGATACGGAATTCCTCTATTTTCCCTCTTACCGCTAACTCCTTGATCGGCTTCTTATGTACCATTTTCTTCCGTTCCCTCCTCGAGTCTAGACTAATTCGAGTTCTTACCATCCTATGGTCACTGCAGCGCACCTTGCTGAGCACGTCCACATCTTGTATGATGCAGGTTTAGCGCAGAGTATGAAGTCTATTTCATTTCTAGTCTCACCGTTCGGGCTCCTCCACGTCCAATTTCGGCTATCCCGCTTGCAGAAGAAGGTATTCATAATCCGCACATTATTCTGTTCCGCAAACTCTACTATTAACTCTACCCTGCTATTCCTAGTGCCTATGCCATATTTCCCCACTGCCTTGTCTCTAGCCTGCGTCTTGCCTACCTTGGTATTGAAGTCGCCCATCAGTATAGTGTGTTTTGCAAAAGGATAGAGAGTTGGGCGAGTTGGTACGGTAACATGATTTTGGCTTCTAGCGCGAGTGAAACACGGACACAGGAAGGAGCAGACAGGACGAGCGCTATTTTTTACTCTCAAGTAAATTTTTATTAAAACGAAGAACATATATATAGGTGATTGCAAAAACCGTAGCAAAAGAACATGACAAGGTAAAAAGCATCAGTTAAACATATCGGGGGGGTATCGAAGTCAAAGAATAAAAATTACTTCAGGTTAGTACAAGTATTGCGAAGGTACTGAAATTTGCAATCTAACAGAGACAACGAAGCATGACTGACGCAAGTGTCTCCTAATCTTTTTATGTGGAATGCCTCGATAATTTCCCGCGTGGTTTGGCATCTGTGTCTAGAAAGAATTTTTGTGCCTTCAAAGCAAGGTTTGCAACCACAATCGAAACAATGTGCCGCTAAATGTGATGCATTAGGGTTTTTAGTGAATGTTTGTGTTCTTTTAGTCTAATGTTTTAGCGCTCGTCCTGTCTGCTCCTTCCTGTGTCCGTATTTCACTTCGTGCTAGAAGCCAAAATCATGTTAGTGTATTTTGTTTTCACTCTACCCATCGCCGATTCCACGTCTTCATAGAAGCTTTCGACTTCCTGGTCATCATGACTGGATGTAGGGGTGTAGACCTGTACAACCTTCATTTTGTACCTCTTATTAAGTTTCACAAGACCTGCCACCCTCTCGTTAATGCTATAGAATTCGTGTATGTTACGAGCTATATTCTTATTAATCAAGAATCCAACTCCTAGTTCTCGTCTCTCCGCTGAGCCCCGGTAGCACAGGACGTGCCCGCTTTTTAGCTCTGTATATGCTTCTTTTGGCCTCCTAACTTCACTGAGCTCTATTATATCCCATTTACTGCCCTCTAATTCCTCCAATATCTGCTAGACTCGCCTCACTAGATAACGTTCTAGCGTTAAATGTTGCCAGGTTAATATTCCAATGGCGGCCTGTCCAGAGCCAGGGATTCTTAGCACCCTCTGCTGCGTCGCAGGTGTCGCAGCCAGAAACAAAGATAGGAGAGTTTTTCTGTCGTGGAACTGCACTGCGACATCTGCTTTGCCTTGAACTTGTGTAAGCTCGCCCGAGTAGCTTTGTAGGAGCACATCCGATGGCATGACAGTCATCGACGGTAGTAGCTCCTGAAGATTTTTTTTTTGCACTGACAGAAATGCTTGCATCTGTGTCCAGCTCTATATGGAGCGGCTTGCCAGAAACGCTACAAACGCTAACGGTCATGATGAAGGGTGGCGAAAGCACGACGGTGTTGACTGGCCACATGTCAAACACATCGGCAGGTGCGTTGTTGTCAACAGTATTGACTTAGTGTGTTCCACTTGAAGTTTTACGAGTTGGAGGTGCGGAACCGTGTAGTTTTGTAGACTTGCGCTTCCTTGATAAAGCGTGTTTTCTCTTCGAGTTGCGCACTCGAGCATTGTGTCCCTGTTTTTGGCAGTAGTTGCACGTAGGGCTGATGTGCTTGGCCTCGGTCGCGAGTTGTTCCTCCCTGCAGCGGTAGCATGAGACATACTGCTTTGATGCCGCAACCTTATGCTTAGGAAGGGAACTTCTGCTGGAACTGGCTATCTCGCTGGCATCTTTCTTCGCAGCTTCTATGTCAAGTGTAGTTTTTGTCTTCGTATATAAGGTCTGCTTTCTTGAGCAGCCTCGTCTGCACGGCTGAGCCGTTGATGCTGCTTCTGAGCAGCCTCATCTGCACGGCTGAGCCGTTGATGCTGCTTCTGAGCAGCCTCATCTGCACAGCTGAGCCGTTGATGCTGCACAGGATATGGTCGCTCAACATATTGCCATGCTCAGTTCCAAAGTTGCAATATTTAGTGAGAATTTTGCATGACGCCACGAAGTTACTGATGGACTCGCCCTCCGTGTGAACGCGCATGTAGAACCTAAACTGCTGAACAACAGCAGGTGGCTTGGGGCAGTAATGGTTACCCAGCGCGGAAAGAATCTTTTGCAAGGTTTTGACTTGCACCGGAGCGGGTTTGACGAGATCTCGCACGAGGGCGTACTGTTTTCTGCCCACAGTAACTAAAGAAGACTGACCTTTTTTCTCTGCTGAAATGTCATTAGCGATGAAGAAAGCTTCAAGGTGTTCAACGTAGTAGGGCCACGCATCTGTCTCCTCCGTCGAAGGCTTCGAAGTTCCAAACATTGGTATGACGAAATTCTGTTACGTCGAATTCACTAGACGAATGACGAACTCACGTGCGTAAAAGTGGGGGTGGAAGGACGATGTGCTTGAATGACAACGCACTTGAAGAAACTTGAATGAGAAACTTGAATGCTTTTTCCCTCGTTGCCACTTCTTACGAGTGTAGCCAAGCAGTTCCGAGAGGCAGACCAACTGGGCGGTCACCGTCAACGGTTTCGCCCAATGAGCAGAAACAAACGATGTACTGCAGCACGACCGTACACTTGGGACCGCGCCTGCAACTAATCCCGTGTTGTTTATTTTCTCTGCGTTTACTGGGTGGCATCGCCATGCAACGCCTCTGAAACAAAACCATAAGAGGGATGACTGTTATTCACGGCTGCCATCTTTGTGAAAAATTGCATGGTGACCCCTCCTTACAAAAGCTGTTCGTAGGCGTGCAACGGTCTCTTGTAGCATCGAGTGACCTGTCACAACACTAGCTTCGGATTTACATGGCGGGCTCGAAAATATCATGACAGTGCGCTTGACCCCCTGCTGCAGACGCATTTAACAGACGGCAGATGGATGTGTGCAAAAAAAGAAAAGGAAGGGGGAGAAGAAAACTGGAAGCAAAGCTTTCTTAGCAATAGAGGATCGCCATTAAGCACAGTATTGCCCACTATTCAACCGAAAACTATATTTGTGTTTAGAACATGTTTGCTATTTGTTCAGCTTCACAAAGCACTTGATTCTATTTGACAGACGTTCTATTGATAAAAAATATTTCACAGACCTTTGTGCACGAATGGGCTGTTATCAGTGCTCGCATACTAATTTGGTGTTTCCTTTATTTAGAGTAGAGCATAATATACATCTCGATTCGTAGGCTTCCAAGTTACTGTCAGCTAGCAAGATTCTTGTTAAGTAATGTGATAGCGTCTTGAGCATGTGCAGCACTGCGTTTATTGCACGAAATTTGGAAGCCTAAAAGATTGTGTTTTCTGATATTCGATAGTCGTGATGTATGTAGTGCGCGACACGGTGCGGTGGTTGGAGACTGTGATGTGCGTAGTTTGCGTCGCGGTGCGGTGGTTGGAGAGGACAAGAAGCAGACAAGTAGTGCGCATGCTGAGGCGAATTCTGTGCTAGAAAACGACAACGTCGAAGAGCGTCTTGCACGTGATCACGTCGCACAAGGAAAGAAACTAAAAGAAAATGAAAAACCAGAAGAAACCACGGAGCTTCAAGCAGCCAGTGAGCAAACAACAAATCGGTCAGAGCGGCAGAAAAGCGAGGCGCGTTGGAGAAAATATTTGCTTCTGTATGCATCTCCTTTTTATTCGTATTTGAGAATGTCTGACTCGATTTGCAATTTTTTTCAGAGGCATTTTATTTGCTGTGCATTTTGCTAAACCCTCCCTTTTTTCTCTTTTTGAATAACGTAAACACTACTCCTTAGTATTCAAAGTGGATTAAGTCGGTTTTTAATATTTTGTTTCATATATTTACTAGAGTGACAGCATCGGGCGATAAGCTTTCAGCCCGTTTTGACATAAAACATAGTTCTGCATCACTCAGGGAATTTCGCTAAGGCACTCAGAGAAAACCTGGCAAACTCGGGGAATTTGGAAATGCTTTCTTGGTAGACACCCTGATATGATCTGCCGCTCTGTTGTCCATGAAGATAGTTTCCTTCGCACCTGTCAAACTCCGGCAGAGTAGTCCATGCGAATAGAAAAATTCATGCCTTTGAGCTTAGAAGCCACTGCAAGAATCCTTGAATTACCTTTAAATCTTGCATATTTTATAATAATAGGCCTAGATTTGTCTTACTGGTACTGACCCAAGTCGGGCACTCTCCAAGTTGTCTGTACCAATGGATAAACCCAAGCTTCTCGGAGCAGAATGATACTATTTTAGTCTGGGACTCAAGCCAAGTCTTGCCCTTTGTGTCTTAAATTCCACAGAAAAATAAGCTTAAACGACGCAAGCCATTTTCTCCAGCATCGCATTTTTCGGTAACAACTTTGATTTCAGTGGAAAGTTTTGCAAGGCTACCATTCACGTCTGCCTTTAAACCTATTTCGTTTGACTGAGTCGACTAGACGATCTTCTCTAGGGCATCAACACGAGCCGAAAGGCTGGCCACGAGGGTCTCGATGCTATTCTGTGATGCTTGGATTAAAGAAAGTTTGACAGAACAGAGCTTCGTGATGTTTCTATGTGAGATATGGCCTTTGCAATATTTATTTATTTATTTATTATACAGTCCCACATTCGCTCAGAGAGCATTACAGTGGGGGGGGGGGGAGTAATACATATGTTGAACAGTTGTAATTATGGTTACATAACAAAAAGAAACACGGTGACGAATAATGCAGTGCAGGCAGCATAACTATCCCAAAACAAGAAGGAGAGAAAAAAAAAAAGAAGAAATGGACTATATGTACATATATACACACATACATGGGCATACATGAGCATATGAACACATATACACTCAGAAATACATATAGTAGGCAAGCAAACGCGAAAAATAAAAAAAATAAAGAAAAAGAGAGAAAGAACATCGAAACACGCAAAATGATCACTTTTCAAGCAGTTCATTGAAAAAGGCTGAATTTGATGTTTTAGAAACGGTATCCTGAGGCAGAGCATTCCATTCATTGATGGTTTTAGGAAAAAAGGAATACTTTAACAAGTTCGTTCTTGACTTCATTGGCCTTACTTTTAATGGGTGTTCACGGCGATGGGATATGTAATGGGGGTTAAGCATGTATTTTGATTTATTGATGCCAGTATTGTTGTAAAAGAGCTTATGAAAAAACTTGAGACGCAAGCAGCGCCGGCGTTCGGCTAACGTCGTAAGCGCTAAGCGTATTTTCATTTGTGTGACGCTACTAGATCTGCGATAGTTCCGAGTGATGAAGCGTGCCGCTCGGTTTTGCACGCGCTCTAATATGTACTTAAGGTTGTCCTGATAAGGGTCCCATATCGTGCACGCGTATTCAAGAATAGGCCTTACGTATGTCGTGTATAATAACTTTTTGGTTGCCAGAGGACAGGGATGAAAATTTCGAGCCAAGAACATTAGTGTGTTATTCCCTTTCGCGGCAATCTCTGCAATGTGATCCTACCAAGTAAGGTTGCTTGAGAAGTGAACGCCGAGGTACTTGGCCCCTGTTACGTTCGAAATGGTCGAATTATTTAGCCTGTAAGAATGGGAAACGTCAGTTTTTTTTTCTAGAAAAGCACACGTAGTTGCATTTTGATTCATTTAGTGTCATGCACCAAGTGGTACACCAGTTCGAAATTTTATTAAGGTCCTCTTGAAAGATTTTGCTGTCATTTGAATTGTTTATCGAGCGGTAAACAACGCAGTCATCTGCGTACAATCGTAGGTTCGACTGGATGTTCTTAGCTATATCGTTAATAAAAATAAGAAATAATAACGGCCCCAGAACAGACCCCTGCGGTACTCCGGACGTGACTGGAACAGCTGATGAGCAACATCCATTTACCACTCTTATCTGTCTGCGATTTACAAAGTAGTTATTTAAACAGTTCATTAGGTCAGCGGGAATTTTTAAATGCTGAAGCTTGTGAATTATACAATCATGCTGTACCCGATCAAATGCTTTTTTGAAATCTAAAAACAAACAGTCAACGCTAGTACCTTGATCTAATGCAGTTGTTATGTCAAAAGAAAATTCCGTTAACTGTGTGTCACAAGAAAATCCGGCCCGAAAGCCATGTTGTTCTGTGTAAAAAAAGTTTTGCGAATTCAAGTGCCTTATTAGGTTGCTGTATACGATGTGTTCCATAATTTTCGAAGCGCCGCATAGGAGAGAAATCGGGCGATATTGTTCTAAATTATTTTTCGGTCCTTTCTTATGGACAGGAACCACATGAGCAAACTTCCATTCGTCCGGCACGATTCCTTCGGATAATGACGTCATATACATTGTATGAAGTAGATTGCTAAGAGAACTAGCACATTCTTTCAGCGCGCGATTGGGTATGCCATCAGGACCTGTCGCTTTATTTCTGTCTAGGCTGGTAAGGATTTGAAAAATACCATGAATTGATAAAGTGATATCAGAACTGAGACGCAAGATGGTAAAGGGATATTGCTCATCACTGAATTAGCGGAAAAGGCGGACCTGAAATAATCGTTGAAAGCAGTGGCTTTCAATTCATCATTTGTTATCGTGCCATTGTCAGATGTGATACACTGTATAACAATTTTCTCTTTCCTGGTTTTTTTGGCAAGCTTCCATATAATGTTGGCATTGTTTCGAATCTTTGCATCTAAAGTACTGAAGAAATGACGCTTCGCTTCACTAATTTTTGATTTACAAATTTGCTGGACAGAAAATAATTTTTCCGAAGTAACTGACATTTTGCTTTTTCTGAGGTTCTGAAAAAGACGGCGTGTTGTTCTAAGGAGTTGACGGATTTCGGGGGTGATCCATGGTTTATCTTTCCGACGTTTGGCAGTTAGAAATTTTGATGGTATGTGCTCCGAAATTAGTGCAACTATTTTATCTTTCAGTATGCGCTAAGCAATGTTAACATCTTTTTCTGAGCAAACCTGTGAAAAAGTTGGAAGAAAATCAGTTAATTCACTGTTCATTGCCTGGTAGTTTCCCTGATCATAAAAGTATATGTTTTGGCGTAAGCCGAGCTCTATTTCGGTGTGGATAAGAAACGCTGGTTAAAACGACAGCATGGTCGCTGATACCGGGAACACAGATAGGTGGAGACACCAGATCAGCTTCATTTGTGAAGAGGAGATCGAGGGTGTTGTATGACAGAGCAGTAACTCTGGTTGGGGACTCGACGCACTGAGTCAGGTTGAAGCTACTTGTGAAGTCAAGCAATGCAGAATGCAACGATGAGTTTGATAAATTGGTCGGCAGACCGCCGCCCCAGGACACGTCTGGTAGGTTGAAGTCACCCCCCAGTAGAACAACGTCACAAGAAACTGACGCCAGTGTTTCAGACAGGCTAGATATAGCTCTACTGTCATTTCCAGGTGGCCTGTAGAACGAAGCTATTGTAATTGTCCTACCAGTTTGTGAAGCAACTTTACACAGGACAAGCTCACAGTCTATGTTGCAAAGATCGATCGGCCAGCTTTGCCAGTTATCTGAAACAAGTATAAATACGCCCCCTCCGTGTCTGTTCCTGTCCAAGCGATAAACCGTGTAGCCTGTTGGGAGCACTTCAGCATTTAAAACTGCGTCATCCAGCCAAGATTCAGTGCCAATGATAATGTCCGGACAATGCAGTGAAATTACGAGCGCGAACTCGTCAGTTTTATTTTTTATGCTGCGACAGTTAATAATTATAAGCTGCAGACTTTGTTTGTCATGCGCAGAACGGTCAACTTCGTGGGTTTGCTATGTATTGCACTGTACTACCTCTTTTGCCTCGTTATCAAAGATGTAGGTGCTCTTTCCAATATTCAAACGGTTAAACCGAAGCTTAAAGGGGTGACTTTGCTTTTTGGTGAATGATATTAGATGCCTTCTTTCTAAGCGAACCTGCGCGGAGTAGTCCTCACTCATAGCGTAGGCTGTTTCTTTAAGCTTTCGACCTTGAAGCAAGACCTTCTGTTTAGTTTTGTAGGACGAAAAAGCAACTAAAGTTGGTCGTGGCTTTTGCGTGCTGTATCGCCCTATCCTGTGAGCGCGTTCAATATCACTGTGACTGATGCTCACACCAAGCAGATCCTTACACAAACAGATAACATTTTTTTCTGCCTCATCCCAGGTTTCTCTTTCAGTATCCGTAATGCCATAGAAAACAACGTTGCATCGCCTAGATCGGTTTTCTAAGTCATCGTTTTGTCGTGACAAAGTTTGAACTTGTTTTGTCAGAGATTCTACAGTCGACTGAAGGTTCGTGACAGCTTTCTGTGTGCCTCTGAAGGACTCAATCTCTTCTTCTACTTTGGATAGCTTTGTTGCCAAACAATCTAGCTTCTCCGTGAATTCGCATTGATTTGACTGGATAACAGAGACCTCCTTCAAAAGTTTTGCTGGTTTTCTTGAATTACAGGAATGACATCAACAGCTTTCATGAGCTTTGCAACCTGAGCCTCTGTCAGAGGTCCAGGATTCAGCTCAACGTCTCCGGACAAAAGTACAAGCAGATGCATCACAAAGCTCGTAATGCAAAACCACGTGAAAGGCACACTTCCAATAAAGCTAATAGCAAGGAACAAGGGCCACGATGTTGACAGAAAACGGCGTTTTTTAGGTTTAGGAGTAGCATAATATGCGACACCAACCTGCACAAAGACGGCACGTAAGCGCATGGTAGTGCTCTCGTCGACACCGGGCCCCGTTCTGATGGCGTGAGGCTGCCGCTTTAGTACTTGGTCTGTTGGCGATGCCCACTGTCCGCTGACGTTTTCTGTAACGGTTGACATGGTCGAAAGATCCAGCGATGATCCCGCCATTTCCACCGGGAATCGGTAGGCGTGACCAGGTGACGGTGATAGCGCCGACATCAGTAGCCCAGCTGCCGCGATCTGCACAAAGACGGCACGTAAGCGCATGGTAGCGCTCTCGTCGACACCGGGCCCCGTTCTGATGGCGTGAGGCTGCTCACGCGACAGAACGTTTCAATGGACAGCTGTTAAACGTCATTTGGTCCTGGGTTTAATTCTACGTCTCGCGACAGCAATTGGAGCAGAATAATTGTTTTAGCATTGATGTATAGAGACAACATTCGACACAACAGACCACAACAAGTTCCAATTACACAAGAGGGGCACGACACCGCAAGAAAACAGTGATTTCCAGAGCAGACACAAGCTGCTTTCGGAAGGTAACTGACCTGCTTCAAGAAGGGGATTTTTGTCAGCGCTGTTGTTGCGGTGGCATGCCCCAACTCGCCCCAGTCCGGTGGTGCAATATGCAGTTGATGCAGCTGTCCCTTGCACTTGGTCGCTCGATGTTGCCAGACGAAAAACCGTACTGTGGCAAGGAACGGCTTGTGTGTCATATGTAAGAGGCATGTGGCACAAAAAGAAAAGGACAATGTGCGCCGACCGGTCCGAACGGCACGAGCTTTCGAGGCGCGTGATCAGAGGTGTGATCGGAGAAGCGGCGCTGAGCTGGGATTATTGACGTGGCTCTGGGCCAAGAAGGTTGGAGCGCCAGCTTCGTATTGGTGACGGGAGCCATGGAGGTTCCGGCTGGCCCATGACGCTGGCTATCCAGGCTGTGGCCGTCCACCTCGGCGACGTTCGAGTGAGGCTTCTTGGACCTGCTGCAGCCTCCCACGGCGCTGCCGGGCACTCCAGGAATTGGATCCCTCTTCTTCGACAGACCAGCACGTACGGTAGTCTCCGGCACGTCTCGCCGGCACTTGGAGAAGAAGCGGCGGAGCCCGGTGTTAAGCCTAGCCAGGCAGGCCTGAGTGCAACGTCACCGACATAGTTCGGGACCCCGGCATCCGGTACGGAGTAGCTGGCCGGCCGACACCAAGGAAGCAAAACTTGCGGAGTCGGCAGGAGCACTGACGGTGACCAAGAGCCGATGCACATCGGACTTGGAGTGACGTGCGACAACGGAGCCTTGTAAGAGCGTTCCTTTTTGTTAGCCTGCAGCCATAACCCAGGGTTGGTGGACTTTCGCGCTAAATACGCTAAGGATGCACATAGGCGAAGATAAGGACATTGTTTTGGTTAAGCAAGTGTGGAGTTTTATCTTTGTCACTTGAGTTTTCAGTTCCATTTTGAGTGTTTTATTTTGGGTTTGTTATTAGTATAGTCTGTTTGCCGTGCTCGCCTGCGTCTCCCAACGCCATCTCTCCCAACATCCGCATGGCCCCGAGATCAGTGTGATACACTGATCTCGGGTGACTTGCGAAGAATCGTTCAGGGCCATGGGTAGCATCTGGGTGGGTGCGCTTGGTGATAAGCCAGAAACGTGTTGCTGCCGTGGAAGCTCAGCCGAAGCGACAATACAAACCACGGGAGGAAAACCTGCATCAAGAAGGGGATTTTTGTGACCACTGTCGTTGCGGTGGCATGTCCCGCCCCACCGTTTACAGTTTCGCTACTGTGTTCCTGACTGTCACTAACACGTGACAATATGGTTACTAAATACCAGTGCAGGACGGTGTTTGAGTCGTGTTCATATTGCCACGTGCCTTTTGGGCTTTGCATCTGCGCCGGTGGCGTTCAAATGATGGATGTTAACGCGTGTGAGCACCCACACAAACTTACTGCGATAGCTTCGTATCTACGATGGGCCCATCGTATCAGGCAGGCAACTCGCGCTATCTCTCGTGATAGTTCTACTCATGTTCCTTCACAGCCTTTAAATACTGCCCGCAGATAGAGGAGGCTCGTTCTTTGTCGATTGCTGTCCATGCTCGCAAATGTTGCTGCTATAGGGCTAGTTGCTTTTGGTTATGTGGGGCACAAGTTCGCCTCAATAATTGTTTGTCTTGCTGTGCGCTCGTCTTCTTTAATTACCGGTTGTTAGCATCACTCGTGACAACTGGTGGAGGTGCTGGGTATGTCCAGCGCTCGTTCAGGCACTCGCGACACCAGTCTGCATCAGCCAGAAGAAGATGACCAACGAAGAAGCCACCGGAATCTGGGGCTTTCCCCTGAGAACGGCTTCCTACCATAGAACACACGCCCTGCAAAAGAGGCCATGACAGTCAAGATGAGTGAGCCCATCACTCCTACAGCCATCGTGTTGCAGCAGCCACGGGAGCCACTGACATTCCGTGGAACCCCCTGCGATGATCCTGAAGACTGGCTCGAACAGTTCGAGCGCGTGGCGAGCTACATCAAGTGGGACGATGATGCGAAGCGGGCAGCACGTTTACTTCGCGCTGGAGGAGTCTGCACATACGTGGTTCATCAACCAAGAGTCACAGCTCAGGACATGGGAAAACTCCAAGCGAAGCCTTCTTTTTTACATTTACAAGTCTCCTTCGCAAGGAAAGAGCTGATAGACAACTTCAAACACGTCTCCAGCTGCCCAACGAAAGCGTGGCCATCTTTGTGGAAGAAATGAATCTTTTTGGTAGGGCAGACCCAGAAATGCCAGAAGAAAAGAAGATTGGTTTTCTTATCAGAGGAGTGAAATAGCTTTTCGCTGGGCTAATGCGTGGCCCACCAAAAACGGTTGCTGAATTTTTAACTGAAGCCGCAGCCATGGAAAAAACACTCGACGTTCGAAGAAGACAGTATGGACGCCCTGCTCTGGTCCGTGGTGCGTCTCTCACGGAATTCGACACCATGAGCAACCTTCAAGACACAACAAGGCTGTTGTACAAGAGCAACTTCCTAAAATGTTCCCTAGCTCCAGTCTTCAAGTCGCAGCGCTCAACAATGCTATCAGACAAGAAGTCCAGCAGGCACTGGGAATAGGGCAACTAGTTCAGCCGCACCAAGCACCCGAATACACCTCGACCACCTCAGGTTATGGCGTATGCCGCCGCTGTGCAAAGCCAAGTGCGGCGGACCAGATCGGAGCACTCGCCATTGCAATGCTCACGACCAAATGACCACCCGCCTGAGTCGAACAGGCAGCCCCGAGAAAGTCCGACGTCTGGAGGACTCCCCACCAGCGTCCTTTATGCTTCAACTGCGGCGATCCCGGCCATGCATACCGTCGCTGCTTCTACAGGAACCTCGGCATCCGTGGGTTCCCTATCGGGGCTCCACGTCCGCAACCTGGCCAAAGGCCACTTGAGATCGAGCACTACCTACAAAGGCGAATTCGTCAACAAGCCGCTACAAGTCGCCATCGCCCTCATCCCGCCGTTCTACTTCTCCCCGTCCTAGCTATGCGGAAGCAGCGCGAGGAAGGTCCCTCAGCCCTAGCTTGGGAAACTGAGGACGACAACCGGTGGAGGCACAGTTGCAGCCCATCGCACTGCTGAAAACCCTCCCCTGCCGCAACATTCCAGTGATGTAACTATGCCTGCGCTGTACGAACAAAATGTGTCAATGACGTGATAATATAATCTTCATGCCAGCGACGAGACGAAGCGATGCGTCAGTAGCAAGTACCGGCAAAGCTGCAGCACCGCACCCTGATGCACGTGCAATACCAGAACAAAATCCACGGACCTAGCAGGGAAGATTGACAACCGGGATGTGTTCGCGCTGGTTGACACCGGTGCTGACTTCTCCGTCGTGAGTGCAGTGTTCGCCACTCAACTAAGGAAAGTTCTTACTGCTTGGGACGGCCCGCAGATACGAACAGCAGGTGGTCACGTAGTAATGCCAAAGGGAAGATGTACGGCTTGTGTAGCGGTGCGAGGACACACGTACCCTACCGTTTTCATCGTCCTAGAGCAGTGCAGTGACGTCATTCTGGGCGTAGACTTCCTTTCGGCAAACAGTGCAGTAATTAATGTACAGGCACAGACCATAAGTCTTTCACCAGAGAACGCCATCGCGCACGATTTAAGTGCTGCATTATCTGCTTCACTCGCGATTCTCGATGAACATATCATGTTGCCACCCCGGTCGAGGGCTCTGATCGCAGTGGGTACCAACAACGGCAGCTGCGTGGAGGGATTGGTGGAAGTGAACTCAAGTTTGCTGTTTGAGCGGGGGTTGTCTGTAGCAATAGGGATTGTCCGCCTGGTCGAAGGAACAGCCAATATACTGATAACGAATTTCTGCTCGGAATATCGTCATTCGCTAAAGGTACCGCAGTGGCGCTCTTTGAGAATATTCCCGACATAGGCAACATCCTCACGCTCGAAAACAAACTCTCACCTCGACCTCCTGACATTTCATTCGATATAAACCCTGCTCTGCTGCAAGCGAGACAAGAACAGCTGCAGAAACTGCTTCATACATACCAGGATTACTTCGCTACATTGTCCAAGATTCGCCAGACGACGCTTACAAAGCATCGGATAATAACAGATGAATGTACACGGCCTATTCACCAATCACCGTACCGCGTGTCCACGAAAGAATGGGAAGCAATCAGGAAACAGATAAAAGAAATGCTGCACGACGACGTCATCGAACCCTCTCAAAGTTCTTGGGCTTCCCCCGTCCTGCTTGTGAAAAAAAGAGACGACGCCCTAAGATTCTGTGTCGATTACTGCCGACTCAACAAGGTCACGAGAAAGGGCGTCTATCCGCTCCCTCGAATTGACGACGCCTTGAATCGCCTTTGCAATGCAAGATACTTCTCGTCCATGGACCTAAAGAGCGGCTATTGGCAGGTGGAGGCTGACGAAAGGGATCGCAAAAAGACTTTCATTACACCAGATGGCTTATACCAGTTCAAGGTCTTGCCATTTGGGCTACGTACTGCCCCTGCAACCTTCCAAAGGGCAATGGACACCGTGTTGGCTGGACTGAAATGGCAGACTTGTCTGGTATATCTTGATGATGCGCTAGTATTCGCTTCCACCTTCGACTAACACCTTAGCAGGCTAGAGGTGGTACTGCATGCTATCAAGTCTTCCGGACTTACGCTGAAGGCTGAGAAATGTCGCTTCGCCTACGAACAGCTCAAATTACTAGGCCATGTTGTCAACTCTGCAGATGTCTTACCAGACCCAGAGAAGACAGCTGCCGTGCGACACTTCCCACAGCCCCGTGAAAAGAAAAGCTTCGGAAGGTTTCTCGGACTTTGCGCCTACTGCAGACGTTTTGTCAAAGACTTTTCGCGGATCGCAGCGCCTCTGACACTACTGACAAAAGAGGATGTCGCGTTTATATAGCATGCACCACAAGATCAAGCGTTTCGAGAGCTCCAGCGCCGTCTCCAATCGCCACACATTGTGGCGCACTTCGACGACAACGCGGAAACTGAAATCCACACCGACACCAGCAGTTACGGCTTCGGCACCATTCTTGTTCAGAGACAGAATGGACGTGAACATGTCATCGCCTATGCCAGTCGCTCTTTATCAAAGGCAGAATCAAATTATTCCACTACGGAAAAAGAATGTCTGGCACTAGTGTGGGCAACATCAAAATTTTGCCCATATGTATATGGCCGACCTTTTACTGTCGTTACTGATCACCATGCTTTGTACTGGCTAGCAAACCTGAAGGATCCGTCCGGAGTTTGCGGCTGCAGGAGTTTGACATCTCCGTAGTCTACAAAAACGGAAGAAAGCGTTCAGACGCAGACTGTCTGTCCCGAGCCCCTGTCGAGCAACCACCACCGTGTACAGACGACGACTCAACTTTTCTGGGCATGGTTACCACCTCCGATTTCGCCACGCAACAGAGGGCCGACCCTGAACTTAGTGGTCTGATTGAGTACTGGAAGGACGAAGTGACTGCATACCACAAATCTTTAAGCGCAGTGTGTCTGCATTCTGGATAAGAAATGGTGTTCTAGCCAAAAAGAACTTTGATCCTACGAAGAAGGCCTACCTTCTTGTTGTACGATCGTCGTTACGTCCAGAAATCTTGCTGGCGTCTCATGATGGGGGGAAGCAACATCCGGACACCTCAGCTCTGCACGAACACTCGCGCGGATTCGAGAATATAATTACTGGCCGCATATTGCCGAAGAAGTCAAGCACTACGTCCGTACGTGCAGAGAGTGTCAACGCCTCAAGACTCCCCCAACGAAATCTGCCGGATTCCTGCAACCGATTGAACCCTCGACAAGACCGTTCCAGCAAGTTGGATTAAACTTTCTTGGGCCTTTCCCGACGTCCACCGCTGGGAACAAATGGATTATTGTTGCGACGGATTACTTGACGTGCTACGCAGAAACGTGCGCACTCTCAAGAGCCACCGCTGAAGAAGCCGCCAGATTTCTTATTTTTCATATCGTCGTGCATCACGGCGCGCCAGAGGCCATTATCACTGACAGGGGGACAGCATTCTGTAGTGACCTGATGCAGGCCATATTGTGGTACAGCCAAACTACTCACCGCAGAACTACCGCATACCATCCGCAAAGTAATGGTCTCACAGAATGGCTAAATAAAACCCTGGCAGACATGATGTCAATGTATGTTGACGTTGAACATAAAACATGGGATGAAGTACTCCCTTATGTCACCTTCGCATATAATATGGCCATTCAGGAGACAACTGGGCTGACACCGTTCGCTCTTGTTTACGGCCGGGAAGTGACTACGACACTCGACGCCATGCTCCCTCATGTGAATGAAGGTGACCCACATCCTGACGTGGCGACGTTTCAGCAGCGTGCCGAAGAGGCCCGGCAGCTCGCTCGAGTACAAACCGCAAGACAGCAAGCAATTGACACCCGGCACTACAACCTTCGACGCCGCCATCAAGAATACACGCCCGGCGACCAAGTTTGGGTATGGGCACCAGTTCGCCGACGAGGCCTCAGCAAGCAGCTCCTTTGACGTTATTTCGGCCCATACAAGATTGTCTGCCGTGTGGGTGCATTGAATTATGAGGTCATTCCTGACGGTTTGCCGAACTCTCAGCGACGGCACGCACCATAGAGTTTCCTACAAAAATTACTAGAGGGAACTCTGGCGCTGCAGTCGTTGTCCTACCATGGGAATGATGGGAAGTACGTGGATCTGTCTGATCTTCGTGTTTGTGGATTCAGACGTTCTTGTGGCTTTGTATATTATGCTATATAAATCTTATTGTATACTTCAGCACAATCTATATTCTTCGAAGTGCAAAAGACGCCGGGCACACGTACAGTTGCTATTAATTGCTACAATTGAGCTTGTCCAGGTGGCCAAATCGAAACGCACCAAGTGTCTCAAGGCACTGGCATGCCCGCGATAAATTCATAAGGGCGTTTCATTCGCTTGTCGATACATGCATCCGTGGCTTAATGGTTTCAATATCAGGCTTCTGTGCTAGCGTCCCTGTGTTCGAATCCTGACGTCGGGCAATTTTAATGATGTTTATTTAAATATTTATTATGCAATACACTGTTGAAAATGACGAGTTTACAAAGTCACAAAGCCGTTTGAAGCCAAAAGGACGAAGTTTAGGCAAATCCATGTACTTCCCATAATTTCCATGCAGGGACAACCGCTCCCATTGCAGCTCCCGTATACACTAGCGCCAGAGTTCCCTCTAGTAATTTTTGTATGAAACTCTATGGCGCGCACGGCCTGATATTGTTGATGTTGTGCGCATGAAACCATATTACGCACGTTAGAAAACTTCTAGCACAGTAGCGTAGTTCTTTTTTTCTTTACTAACTTTGTGTTCACCGCGAACTCTAGTGCTGTGTATTTATTTATCTAAGTGCTTATTTTCAACATCGGGACGATGTTTTCTTTTGGAGGGGAGCAATGCCACGTGCCTTTCGGGCTTTGCATCTGCGCCGGTGGTATTCGAATGATGGATGTTAACGCGTGTGAGCACCCGCACAAAGCTACCGTGATAGCTTTGCATCTACGATGGGCCCATCATATCAGGCAGGGAACTCGCGCTATCTCTCGCGATAGTTCTACGCACGTTCCTTCACAGCCTTTAAATACTGTCTGCAGATAGGAGATGCTCGTTCTTTATTCACCTTGTTCACGTTTTGCTCATCGTCTTGCCTTCCCCGTCTTTTCTCTGGATTGCCATAGGGCTAGTTGCTTTTGGTTATGTGGGGCACAAGTCCGCCTCAATAAATGTTTGTCTTGCTGTGCGCTCGTCTTCTCTGATTTCCAGTGTGTAGCACCACTCGTGACAATATTCGATCGACTGCGGTTCTCAAGTTGTGCCTCAAATTCAGCGCAGGTGCGTAGGTGGTGTTCAAAACATGATGTCCATGGCCTGTTTCCAGTTCTACAATAGGTGGTGTCCAAATCTAAGCCCTAGTGACAGCTATCTGGATAACAGAAACAGATCCTGAAGATAATGCTTCTGTTGGCTGCATTTGCCAGAAGCACTTAGGGAGCCGTAAATGCATCATAGGTGCCATGTTTTGGACATCGCCTATTGCTTTCAGTGCGTGTAGCCAGCAAACCTTTGAGATTAGTTTTGGAAGGTGCTGTTGCTTCAACAACAACCTTGTGTCTTGCCCACCATTGGTGTGACAGGTGGTGGTGGATGATGGCCGGAAGGCGCTCTATACGCGCTCCGAGAGGGGCACCTTGCAGCTGTTTGACCTGGGTGTGCGGGGTGATCAGGCCAGCCGGGTGATTTCGCTGCAACTCCACCAGCTGGTCCAGATGGCTTCACGGGTGGCGCCTACGGTGGACACCGACAACTTTCGTGTCCTGGTACACATCCAAGTGATACCGCCTGCTGAATCTCCACAGGCCCACCTGGTGGTCATCACTCAAACTGGTGGGTTGTGCACATCTTGCATAGGAGGCTGCCAGTGGACTCTTTAGTTGCCAATATGTTGAATAGTTCATTACTTGATTTCATTCACACTGCATGTGCACCATTTCAACAAGCCCTTTTCAGACGTTTAGTATTCACTTGCAATATTGTTAGTCAGGCTATGTCGGGTAGTTAAACTGGACAGCCAGGCTAGTTGGAAAATAGACATTTCATGCATTTCCAGCGCTTAAAGAAATAGGAAATAATAAGAGAAGAGGAAAAAAGCAAGGACAGGTAGGACACTGGCATATAAGCAAGGGCTGTACATCTTCGGTGTTATTGTGAACAAACGTAGGAATTGTAAATATGCGTAAAGGGCATATACTGCAGAAGAAGTAACATTAAGCATGGCAAGAATTGCTACGGTAGTTAGCAGTGCAGAACTTTTAATTGTTGTAACACATATGATATTGGATATTGGTAATGTTGTAAAACCATGGTAATTAGGAAAATTCGATTATTCGGATTTGTCCTCTGGTCTAGGCAGACGGATGCATTATTTTGTGGCATCAAACTGTGACCATTTTGGATGTATTTGGCCCCACACTTGTCAATTTAGACAACCATTCATGCATTCCAAGTGTGGAGCGCTGTAAGCGTTAAAGGCAAAAGAGCGAGAGCAGTGCTAGTGTCCAACCAAAACAAACTGGCAAAGTTCACATTGTTATTTTCATTAATGGAAACCATATGGGTTTCCATTGACATGTATGACATAAATGACAGGAATGCATTAGCGCTTCATGCCTATTAGTGCCTAATAGCCTTCGTTCTTGCATCTACCACCACACATGACACTGTGTTGGCTGCATGCTTTCAAAGCTATGTAATTGCCATCTGAGTTTGCAGGGTAGTGGTTGCAGTTTCATCTGCAGCTATTGTGGCAAACAGTAGTTTCATTTTGACTCGGTGCACGTTGGCCGCATGCCTTCAGGACTGCATAGTCACCAGCCAGTATCGCGTCAGTAGCAACCGTGGTGTAAACTTGCCGCAGTTGAGGCAAACAGCAGTTTTAATGCGATAGTGTTAGGGGCCCTGTGTTGCAGAAAAGCTGGTGTTGACGTCCGGCATCGACCGTCGTTTCGGGAATAATCATTACGAACCATATACAGTGAAACCTCGTTAAACCGTAGTTGGCCGGAGCTCGGCAAGTACTAAACGGTCGTACTGTTTAACCGAATTAGCATGAGACAGCCCACTTAATTAACTGTCGAAAACGGAACTGGGAGAGAGTGCGATGAAAGGGGAAAAAAACATGCAGTATTTATTCACTTCGCACGACAAAAGTGTTATTTTAGTTTGATGCCGCGGCGCCTAGCACAAAGACAGCGGCCTCAAACTTACTGAAGCTGCGTGCCAGCTTTTCAGCCAGCCCCTTCCTCTCGGCAGACACTCGCATGGCAGATTCCTCGGCGTTACGTATTCTCCGTGCAAGCGCGCACTAGTGCTACAGAAGTCCCGAGGCGCCTTTTTCATTGCCAGGTGCCGGAGTTCGGAATGCTTTTCGTTTGGAATAGTTACATTATTGCGCCCTGTTCTCGTCGCGACGATTGCATTCATGAGGCTGACGTAACGAGCAGCTTCTGCCACTGTCGGGCCTGAATCGCCCATGCTGTCGCTTTCCGTGTCGACCTCATCACTGTCGCTAGTCGACACTTCGGCAACAACAGAGGCAACGATGGCGAAAAGTCGAACCTCGTAGCCGACATCTCTTCGCCGTTGCAGCAGCGCTGCCGAGCAACTCCTTCGCATTCCAAATGCCACACACCATAGTCAACAGCAGATCCCTGTCACGTGCCAGCACCAACTTCTTCGTGTCACGTTCGATAGCATGCACAATGTCTAATTTTTTCTTCTATGCTGAGCACCCGGCGTCTTTTTTATCCGAGCTTCGGCATGACGCGAGTCCTTTCTTGCATGACACCACAACGCTCTTTGGCACGGCGTCGAAATGATGTTGATGTTGATGTGGCTTCGCGCTCAAACGCACAGGATGCTTCGAGGCCATTGTTCCGATCTCTGAGGCTTGTTGTTCTGCCGCACCGCCCGATGGAACGACGCACCGCTGTGTTTGCGCCATAGAGTTTCCTTTGTAATGGGGTGTATTGAACAGTTCAAATGGTAGCGTCTGTTTGTAACCGAGAAGGCAGGTGGTGCATAGCAAGAACAGCTTGTTGCTCGAACGGCTCACACTCGTGCTAAGCACTGGTTATCCGGCTGGCCCACTGGTTGCACTGCAGGCATGGAACAGACTATCTGGCTGGCCTTGTCCTTGTGCTCTTCTTCTTCATTACAATTACCCCCGGTGCAAAGGCAGAGCCATCCTGGCGACTTACGACGTGGAGACGAGTGGGTCATAGAATTGTTTCAGGCGGTGAATATGAACAACATCCCGACCTTGGCGGCGCTTGTCGAATGTCGGTGTAAGCGGCTCTATGGCATAGTTGACCGGAGAGGTGCGTTCGACGATGCGGTATGGTCCGTCATACTGCGAGAGAAGTTTTGTCGAAAGTCCAGGCGTGGTAGAAGGCACGGACAACAAGACAAGTGTGCCGAGAGCGAAGTTCGTATTTGTAGTGTCGCCATCACGATTGGCTTTTTGTCATTGTTGGTCGGAGGGGGTGAACTTTCGGGCTAATTGACGGCATTCCTCACCGTATAGGGCGACGGCTGAAATGGGAGCACACTCTGGCATGTCTGGTGTATAAGCCAAACCGTATCGATGGTATGGGAAGGATCACGACCGTAGAGATGAAAGTATGGGGAATTCCTGTAGTACTTTGTGTAGCCATATTATATGTGTGTGTGACAAATGGGAGGATGATGTCCCAGTTTGTAAGCTCCGATGAAACGTACATGGCGAGCATATCACTAAGGGTGCAATTGAAACGCTCCGTAAGCCCGTTAGATTGAGAACGGTATGTCGTGGTGGTCCGGGGAACTATGCGGCATTGAGCAAGCAGAGCTTCAACCACCTGCGACAAAAACACATGGCCTCTGTCACTCAGCAGCTCCCGAGGTAGGCCATGGCGAAGAATGAAACGATGGAGCAGAAAGGATGCAATGTCACTGGCGGTCGCTGCAGGTAGAGCAGCGGTTTCAGCATAGCATGTAAGGTGATCAACTGCAACAATAATCCATCGGTTGCCAGCAGGTGTTAGCGGTAAAGGCCCGTACAGGTCCGTTCCCACACGTTCGAAGGCACGAGCAGGGCACACAAGCGGCTGTAATAAACCGTGAACTGGATGAGGCGGAGATTTGCGGCGTTGGCATTGCGGGCACAAGCGGACAAGCTTTTGGACAAAAGTAAACATTCCTCACCAGTAGTACCGTTGCCGCAGGCACTCAGATGTCTTCAAAACGCCTGTGTGTGCACATTGTGGGTCAGTACAGAAAGACGCGCACATGTCGAAACGCAAAGTCTTAGGGATAACCAGCAGCCACTTGTGACCATCGGGCTGGTAGTTGCAAAGATACAAGAGGTTATCCCGGACAGCGAAATGGGCAGCCTGGTGACGCAGGGAGAGATGGGAGATGCAGGTGAGCCAGAAAGGAGATCCACAAGAGAGGCCACCCAAGGATCCTTGCGCTGTTCTGACGCGACGGTGTCGATGTTGACTGAGGATACCGCCTCAATGGTGGAGAGGGAGGCCGTGTTGGCTGGCAGCGGAGAGCGGGACAGAGCGTCAGCGTCAGTGTGCCTGCGACCTGAGCAGTAGATTATACATATGTTGTATTCTTGAATGCACAGAGCCCAGCGGGCAAGGCGTCCAGACGGGTCTTTTAAAAAGGATAACCAACAAAGGGTGTGGATGGTCAGTAACCACATTCCTGCCGTATAAGTAAGGACGAAACTTCCCAAGTGCCCAAACGATGCCCAGGCATTCTTTTTCTGTGACGTTGTAATTGTGTTCTGCTTTGGTCAGCGCACGACTGGCGTAAGCAACGACGTACTCAGAGTAGCCAGGCTTGCGCTGTACAAGGACAGCGCCAAGGCCAATACCACTAGCATCAGTATGCACTTCAGTTGGAGCGGTAGGGTCGTAGTGTCGCAGTGTCGCAGTATAGGCGGAGACGTCTGGAGACGACGCAAGGTCACGAATGCGGTGTCGCATGCAGGAGACCAGGTGGATAGGTCGTTGGTGCCACTTAAGAGTTGTGTCAGAGGTGATATAATCGAGGCAAAATTGCGACCAAATCGTCTGAAGTAAGAACAGAGGCCAGTGAAGGCGTGGAATTCTTTGAGTGTCTTAGGGTTAGGAAACTCTGCCACAGCGCGAAGCTTTGATGGGTCGGGGCAAATGCCATCTTGTGATACGGTGTGACCTAGAATCATGAGCTTGTGCCCGGCGAACTGGCACTTTTTCAGGTTCAGTTGCAGGCCTGCGTTGGTCAAACGTCAATACTTGCCTAAGGCGAAGAAGATGCATGCTGAAATCAGGGGCGAACACAACGATGTCGTCGAGGTAACATAAACATGTGCTCCATTTTAGGCGGCGCAAGATATTGTCCATCATTCGTTCAAACGTAGCAGGCGCATTTCATAGGCCAAATGGCATCACATTAAATTCGTATAAACCATCTGGAGTAATGAATGCAGTTTTAGGTCGATCAACTGTTGACATCGGGACCTGCCAGTAGCCTGAGCGTAAATCCAACGAAGAGAAGAATTCAGTGCCTTGCAAGCTGTCCAGAGTGTCGTCAATGCGCGGTGGAGGGTAGACATCTTCTCGCGTTATCTTATTAAGACGACGATAATCGACGCAGAACCGAATGGAACCATCTTTTTCTATGACTAGAACCACCGGTGATGCCCACGGGCTATTGGAAGGTCGAATGACGCCGCACTGAAGCATGTCGTCCACGTGCTCACTGATCACCTGATGCTCCTTGGCAGAGACGCGGTACAGGCGCTGCCACAATGGCACGTTGGAGCCAGTGTCGATGTGGTGGCTGGCGGTTGACGAGCGACCCAGAGTAGGCTGAGCAACATCAAAAGAAGAGCGGAACTGGGCAAGCAGGTGAAGAAGCTGGGAGCGCTGCTAGGAAGCAAGCTCATAGGCAATGAAAGGTGCGAATAAGTCAGGTGATGGCGGAGCAGAAGTCGAAAATGCACAGAAGTCAGTGAGCTCTTCATACGAAGCATCCGGCACGTCAGTTACAAACATGTCATCAAGAGGCTGAACATGACCAACTGCTTTGCCCCAAAGAGCCTTCAGGGCTGTAGGAAGCAGATTGCAGACAACGATGGAGCTGAAACCGGCTGAAATGTCAAGCCTGGCGAAAGGGAGGGGAACATCTTTGCGGGTTATGAAGAGTTCCGAAGGAGTGAAGAAGACAGTGCCTTCAGAGAAAGCGCCACAGAAGTCGGGAAACACGGCAGACGAGTACAGCGGTATGGCGATGTCTTCCCGAAGGACTAGCTTAGCGGGAAGAGAAGTGGCGCCGATGAGGGGCACGTCACACAGAGGCGATAATTGGACTTCAGCACGTGCACAATTGATGACGGTGTTATTTCGCGAAAGAAAGTCCCACTTACGTATCGCGTCGTGAGAGCAGGACTGCAGAACCACAAACTCCACAATATAGAAAACTCCCTGAATAACAACTCTAGCTGTGCATGCTGCTGAAGGCTGAACTGGCTGGGCGCTTGCTGTGCGAAGAGAAAACCCCAAAAGTGGCATTGTAACTATTCGTAAAGCGCGAGAGAGGTGTTCGGTTAGGACAGACACGGCTGCTCCAGTATCAATTAGCACAACATAGGGACGCCGTCAACAGTAAGGTCGACAACGTTCGAAGGCGACAATGGAGGACTTGTACAGATTGATGACGATGTAGTTCCTGCCTCCCAAACTGCGGCACTTAGTTTTCCTCTTGCGGGGGTGAAGGGCGCCGACGCATGGGGTACAACGAGCGGCGACGCGGGGAAGGTGAACGACGTGTAAGGACCGGGCGCTCGGCTGGTGGTCTGTTCGACTGCTGGCTAAAATAAGTGTCGTGGAAAGGTTGCACGACGGCAAACCCATCAGAGTGCAGCATGCGGCAGCGGCAGAGTCGTGCAACATGACTGGGAATACCGCAGGCATAACATATGAGCCTGTTGTCTTGCGTGCGCCAAGGATTAGCAAAGGCAGGAACAGGTTCAGGGTGTCTACCAACCGGGAAAACCGGGAATTCTCAGGGATTTTCAATAGTCTGGAAAAACTCAGGGAAAACTCAAGGAATTTGTGCTTCTATCAGGGAAAATTAGCTGTAATTTTATTGAAAGGGAAAGAAAGTTGTAGTAAAGCCAGCTCGAGTAGGAAGAGTTGCCAGTGTTTAGTCAACGACCGACTTTCCGAACGCCCGATAATTCGGATGGCTTCGCAGCACCACTACGTACGTACCCCATGGAGCCTATGTTTAATAACGGCTTAAATTTCTGATGCAAGAACCCTTCGCCATCCGATTTTCCTGACTTTCTTGCCGTCATGGCAGGTCCGAAATGGCATTACTAAAACCACCACCACCACCGCAGTTTTGATTACCTCGTGGCTCCTCGAACCGGCGCTCTCGCACGCAGATCCGGTGGCAGCCGTGGCCACCACCGCAGCAACGCTAGGCCTAGCTGCTTCTGCGTTCGCTATTAAGCTTCTTGCCGTTCTTCGCCGTGTTTTTCATTGAAAGAATTCGCCGCTGTCAGCACTGGCACTGACTCCGCCTTTGTGGTCCTCGCGATTGGCTTCGAAGCTCGGAAAGCACGACGCGTTGCATAATGCCGAAAGTCAGCTTCGCCTCACTACAGAAATATAACGCTATGAAGCGTGCGCAAATTATTGCGGTGAAGCTCAACAAGCGTCGGAAGGGGCAATTGTCACGGTACACAGTATGTATTCCTTAATTAAACGCGCGTGCACCTGCTGCCTCCTGTCACACGATGAGCACCGATGTGCCTAATAAGTGTACTGGCAGACCTTTCATAGCTTTTTCTGATGTGCTGCGGCAGTAAAAGACATGCAGTGGCGTACCAATTATTTCTAGTGTGTGTGCGGGGGGGGGGGGGGGGTGGCAAACCGCAGACGGTTTGACCTTTCGCTCTGTGTGTGTGTGTGTGTGTGTGTGTGTGTGTGTGTGTGTATCATCATCATCATCATCATCAGCCTATTCATGTCCACTGCAGGACGAAGGCCTCTCTCTGCGATCTCCAATCACCGCTGTCCTGCGCCAACCGATTCCAAATAGCACCCGCAAATTTCCTAATTTCGTCACTCCATCTAGTCTTCTGCCGTTCTCTACTGCACTTTCCTTCTCTTGGTACGATAGCAGTAGCTACGGTAGCACTAGCATGATAATTTCAGCTCAGTAGCTAATCAGGCTCATCAGAATCAGGCCTGAATAATCTCAGGAGCTACGATAGTAGTAGCATGATAATTTCGAACACTTGTTCACAATTTTTTGATGCTGTATTTGATCAACATGCATTTACCATCGCACATAAACTTGCGCATTGTTCCCCTTATGTTCGCACAATTTTATCTCAGTTATTGTAATTGTGCAAGTGCAGCAGTCTGTCTTACACCGCTCGTAAAACAGACCAATAAAGCTATGGACCACTTGTATACCTATTCTGCTTGAAAATGCTCATTTAACCCACCCATTCGGATCATTGCCGACACGTTATCCATACCATGCCCCTAATTTCCCCTAGAAGCAAACAAGATGCCTTGTTTAGCTCACCGAGAACACCGGAGAAACAAACTGCGAATCTCGTAATATCCCCTTCAGTCACAGCATGACATTTGCGAACGCAATTTATTTTTGCCATTACTGTGTAGTGGTTACAAGGAATAGACAGTGAACATTAGGCTTTAAGTAAAGTGCACATTCTGCTCTTTTAAGGTACAGCCATTCCACTTCTCAGTGAAATATATATCGCTTCAAACGATCGCTTTCACGAAGGCATTGCTTTCTTTGACGTCCCTTCAAAGAGGGCCTTCACGAAAGCTAAGTGGGGGGTTTCGGTAGTCATCGCAAAATATTATTTCTTCCCTTGTTGTAATGCTTGGGCCCAATAATTAACCTTTGCAAGTAACTTGAGCGCGTAATTCAATATATTTATTGAAGAAACATAGCACGGCTCACTGTACAATTAATGAATATTAGTTGCTATGTAATAACAATTGGTCACTATAAAATTCAGAGGCATTCTCCCGCCTTGACTTGCCTTTTATATAGAGTCTCCAGCACCTTGGGATAAAATTGATAGAAATAGCTCATCTTGGAAAATGTTTGCTTCTGTATACATTTCGTTTTTATTCGTATTTGAGAATGTCTCACTATGAGTTTTACGCATTTTTTCCAATATATCTTTTTTTCGCTGTGCATTTTACTAACTCCACCATTCTGTTTTCTTTTTGAATAAAATAAACAATACCTCTTACTATTCAAGCTGGATTAAGTTGTTTTTCTTTATTTTGTAGCATGCTTACTAGAAAGTGACACCATCGGGCGACATGGTGTCCGCCCGTCTCTTGACATAAAACAAAGTTCTGTGTCGCTCAGGGAATTTGGCAAAGGCACTCGGGGAAAACCTGGAAAACTCAGGGAATTTGGAAATGACAACTTGGTAGACACCCTGAGGTTGATGAACGGTATGATGAATGGGTGGTAGCGGCTGTGCATGTCGCGCAACGAGTGGTTGACGAGGAGGCTGCGACGGATGCGTAAGTGGGGCAATGACAGGCTACTGCTGATGCAGCATTGGTAGAGCCTCAGCAACTAACCCGCCAGAGCCTAGGGGTGAGCTATGTAGGTGGCTGTTGTGGCAGCAGCTGCTGTTGGGGTAGCTTAGCGAAGGGTAGTAGAGAAAGCTGATGTGCAACTTCCTCCCACACGAAAGCTTGGATTTGTGGGAGCAGGGGAGAGCGATCAGAGAAGACTGTCATGGTAGAGAGGGCCTCGTCAGCCACTGAGGGACGCCTGGTCAAACGTCGTCGCCGATGACATTTGGAAAATGTCATCGGCAATGCCCTTCAAAATATGCTTCAATTTGTCATTTTCGGGCATAGGAGCATCCACACGTTAGCATAGGTCTAGAACCTATTCGATATAACAGGTGAATGTTTGACCGGTTTGTTGTGCTTGCTCTCGTAACCGCTTCTCTGCGTGCAACTTATGGACGGCGGGGCGATCGAAAACTTCAGTGAAACTGGTCTTGAATGTAGACCAGGACTGAAAGTCGGCTTCGTGATTTTTAAACCACAGGTGAGCCACTCCCGCAAGGTAGAAGATGACGGCATTTAACTTGGCGGTATCGTCCCATCGATTGTGCAAGCTCACCCGTTCGTAGGTAGACAACTAGTCATTGACGTCCTGCTCATTTGTACCGCTGAAAATCGCTGGATGGCATTGCGGGACAGTGCTAGAGCCGGCAGTGGAGGGTGGCAGCGACGTCGGCTGCGGAGAGTCGGGCATGAAGGGAGGTAGAGTTCGAGACCGGAGTTCCAGGGTGTAGGTGTTCTTAAATACACCGCACCTCCACCAATTGTAATGGGGTGTATTGAACAGTTCAGATGGTAGTGTCTGTTTGTAACCGAGAAGGCAGGTGACGCAGAGCAAGAACAGCTGGTTGCTCGAACGGCTCACACTCGTGCTAAGCACTGGCGATCCGGCTGGCCCACTGGTTGCACTGCAGGCATGGAACAGACGATCTGTCCTTGTGCTCTTCTTCATTACACCTACAATAATTACTAGAGGGAACTCTGGCACTGCAGTCATTGTACCACCATGGGAATGATGGGAAGTGATAATAATAATAATAATTTATTTCTGCCTCAAAAATAGAGACAGGGGAGATGCTGGAAAAGCTGTCATAAACAGCTTGACTCGGCCGCAGTCCCGATATACAACGAAGCAGGGACAGGCAATCTCATTGCAGACATGATGGCTTCATGTTAAATAAGATTAAAAAATAAATAAACAATTAGCAAAACGTAAGAAGACTACAAAATCTTATCTGCACTTATATGTGCAGAAACCAAGTTACTTCATCACAAGCGTGATTACACTTAAGATAATTGTCAAATAACATTCATCAAGTAACAGCACAAATGACAAAGAATAATGGACACAATAAGAATAGAACAAAGAAAGCATCCTATATTAAGCATTAACTATACCTAAAGATTACTCAGTGGTACTTACATTCTTTTGCATATGAATTGCATATGGCACGTATATCTTGTTGGCTACAGGTAAACAAGTTGATGTTAGCAGATTCGTACGCGTCGCGAAGGGAAGAAAGTGTGTGTTGAAGGCACTCTTTCCCGGTATTGATGCGTGCCATTGGCACCAACCAGTTTTCGGGGTGTCTGAAAGAGTAACTCTTTTTATTTTCTTGTAAGTTTGCTAGATGCCGAGTGTTGCTTATATTATTTCTTGTTTCTATTTTGAAACGAACGCTGAGCCTATACTGATACAAATTTAAGATTTTGATTATACCAGTTTCAAGAAAGAAGCGTTTGGTGGTGGTTCCATAATTTGCATTAAAGACATTGCGAATAAATTTTTTTGCAATATATAAATTTTCTGTAGACAGGGCGGTGTTGCAGTGCCTCATACCAGCTTGCAATACTTAATGTGAGAATAAAATAATGAGTTGTAAAGAAGCAGTTTAATTGGCTTAGGAAGAATGTATCTAATGCAGCCAATTGCGACAGTTATTCTAGCTAATTGCTTGACAACTTGGTCCACACATGCTGTCCCTGACATAGTTGAAGAAAATACTACACCGAGACATTTAAAATGATGAACTATTTCTATTTGTTTGGAGCTAAATAGTGTCACGTGGTAGTGACGTTAAAGAACACAGTAGCAGTACTGTGAAAGACAAGAGTAGCTTTTATTGGGCGAACCTGTGCCCACAAGAAAGGCTACACTTAAAGCACAACGATAGCGGCGAACACAGTCGGCGATCGTCGAAAATCTGATCAGCGGGTCAAGCGCGTCGGCTTTTGTAGAGCAGTCATCGAATGTTCCAGACTAATCGTTGGAACCCGCCTGCCTTCCACAAAGTTTTACAACATTCGCGTCACGCGATGAGATCAGATAACATAAGGTTCGGCGACAACAGACAGCGGATAGAAGCATCGATAACTTTCCAGAAACTTCGGATACACGCAGGCGCGTCCCACGCTGTGCGATTACATTTGTTACGCGGCGAAACGTGGTTGCCCGATACAGATAAGTACACGTGTCAATACCCCCCTCTTAAAAAGCATCGTCCCGATGCTATAAATATAAGAGAGCGAAACACAAAAGGACACCTATTAAACATAAGTAACAAAACAATGAAAAGAAACAAAGTCCAAAGGTCAGTTACGCGAAGCCCCAAAGTTCATTAACGCTGGTAGTACGGCTTGAGTCGCACAACGTGGACTATTTCAGGTCGTGACCGGCGCCGCTGTGATAGCGAAATGCCATCTGGCACGACCTCATAGTCCAGTGCGCCAATACGTAGGATAACCTTGTAGGGTCCGAAATAGCGTCGCAGTAGCTTCTCACTTAGTCCTCGTCGGCGTATCGGGGTCCATACCCAAACACGGTCGCCGGGTTGGTACTCGACGAAGCGTCGTCGCAGGTTGTACTGTCGGCTGTCGGTACGCTGCTGGTTCTTGATCCGTAAGCGGGCGAGCTGTCGAGCTTCTTCGGCGCGCTGGAGATAGGAAGCGACGTCAAGATTTTCCTCGTCAGTGACGTGCGGCAGCATAGCGTCGAGCGTCGTCGTCGGGTTCCTGCCGTAAACCAGCTTAAATGGCGTGATCTGTGTTGTTTCTTGTACCGCCGTGTTATAAGCGAATGTTACGTACGGCAGGACCGCATCCCACGTCTTGTGCTCGACGTCGACGTACATTGCTAGCATGTCGGCGAGGGTCTTGTTCAGGCGCTCCGTGAGACCATTCGTCTGCGGATGGTAGGCAGTTGTCCTCCTGTGACTTGTCTGGCTGTATTGCAGAATGGCTTGCGTGAGCTCTGCTGTAAAAGCCGTTCCTCTGTCGGTGATGAGGACTTCTGGGGCACCATGTCGCAGCAGGATGTTCTCGACGAAAAATTTCGCCACTTCGGCTGCGCTGCCTTTTGGTAGAGCTTTAGTTTCAGCAAATCGGGTGAGATAGTCCGTCGCCACGACGATCCACTTATTCCCGGATGTTGATATCGGAAACGGCCCCAACAAATCCATCCCAATCTGCTGGAATGGTCGGCGAGGAGGTTCTATCGGCTGTAGTAATCCTGCTGGCCTTGTCGGTGGTGTCTTGCGTCGTTGACAGTCTCGGCATGTCTTGACGTAACGGGCGACGTCGGCGGTCAGACGCGGCCAGTAATACCTTTCCTGTATTCTCGACAGCAAACGGGAGAATCCGAGGTGCCCAGCGGTTGGATCGTCGTGTAGGGCGTGCAGTATTTCTGGACGCAGCGCTGACGGTACAACAAGAAGGTAGCTGGCGCGGACTGGTGAGAAGTTCTTCTTCACGAGCAGGTTGTTTTGTAGCGTGAACGACGACAACCCGCGCTTAAATGCCCTAGGGACAACGTCGGTGTGCCCTTCCAAATACTCGACTAGGGCTTTTAGCTCCGGGTCCCCTCGTTGTTGTTCGGCGAAATCTTCCGCGCTTATTATGCCAAGGAAGGCGTCGTCATCCTCGTCATCTTGCGGCGGCGGGTCAATGGGGGCGCGTAATAGGCAATCGGCATCTGAGTGTTTTCGTCCGGACTTGTATGTTACAGTGATGTCATATTCTTGTAGTCTGAGGCTCCACCGTGCCAGCCGTCCTGAAGGGTTCTTTAAGTTAGCTAGCCAACACAACGCGTGATGGTCGCTGACCACTTTGAATGGCCTGCCATATAGGTAAGGGCGAAATTTCGCTGTAGCCCAAACGATGGCGAGGCATTCCTTTTCGGTTGTAGAATAATTGCCTTCCGCTTTTGACAACGACCGGCTAGCGTAAGCTATCACGTGTTCATATCCATCTTTTCTCTGGACTAGGACGGCACCGAGGCCTAGGCTACTGGCGTCAGTGTGAATTTCGGTATCGGCGTGCTCGTCGAAGTGCGCAAGTACGGGCGGCGACTGCATGCGTCGTTTGAGTTCTTGAAATGCGTCGGCCTGCGGCGTTTCCCACTTGAACTCGACATCACATTTGGTTAGATGGGTTAGCGGCTCCGCGATGCATGAAAAGTCCTTGACCAAAAGTCCATGTGTGCCTGTAGTAGGCACACATGCCAAGGAATCTACGCACTGTCTCTTGTCGATGGGCTGCGGGAATTTTGCGATGGCAGCTGTCTTCTGCGGGTCGGGGCGGACTCCAGATTTGCTGATGACGTGGCCTAAAAATAGAAGCTCCTCGTAAGCGAAGTGGCACTTTTCCGGCTTCAGAGTAAGTCCTGATGACATGATGGCCTCTAGTACTGTTGCAAGCCGCCTAAGGTCATCGTTGAAATTGCCGGCGAAGACAACGACGTCATCCAAATAAACGAGACAGGTCTGCCACTTCAATCCTGCTAAAACCGTGTCCATCACCCGTTGGAACGTTGCGGGCGCCGAGCACAGTCCAAATGGCATAACCTTGAATTCGTAGAGGCCGTCCGGGGTGATGAAGGCGGTCTTTTCGCGATCTCTTTCGTCGACTTCTATTTGCCAATAGCCAGACTTGAGGTCCATCGACGAGAAGTATTTAGTGTTGCAGAGCCGATCCAATGCGTCGTCTATCCGTGGGAGGGGGTATACGTCCTTCTTCGTGATCTTGTTCAGACGACGATAATCGACGCAGAAACGTAGGGTTCCGTCCTTTTTCTTCACCAGGACAACAGGGGACGCCCACGGGCTTTTCGACGGCTGGATGATGTCGTCGCGCAGCATTTCGTCGACTTGTTCTCTTATAGCTTCACGTTCTCGCGGCGAAACTCGGTAAGGGCTCTGGCGGAGTGGTCGAGTGCACTCCTCGGTGATTATGCGATGCTTGGCGACTGGTGTTTGTCGAATCCTCGATGATGTCGAAAAGCAGGCTTTGTATCGTCGGAGCAGACTTCTGAGCTGTTGCTGCTTGCCCATGGGGAGACTTGAATTAATGTCGTAGTTTGGTTCGGGAACCATGGTCGTCGGGGCAGATGCGGCGGAATCCGAGAGGACAAACGCATTACTGGTTTCCAGAATTTCCTCAGTGTACCCGATCGTCGTGCCCTTGTTGATGTGCTTGAACTCCTGGCTGAAGTTTGTCAGCAACACTTCAGTTTTCCCTCCATGCAGTCGAGCGATCCCTCTTGCGACGCAAATTTCACGGTCTAGCAATAGATGTTGGTCGCCTTCGATGACGCCTTCTACGTCAGCGGGTGTTTCTGTGCCGACCGAAATAACAATGCTGGAGCGAGGCGGGATGCTCACTTGATCTTCGAGCACACTCAAGGCGTGGCGACTACGAGGGCTCTCCGGCGGTGTCGCTTTATCTTCCGACAGCGTTATAGACTTCGACTTCAGGTCGATGATTGCGCCGTGTTGGTTCATGAGGTCCATACCGAGAATGACGTCTCGTGAACACTGTTGGAGGATAACGAAGGTGGCAGGGTAAGTCCGGTCATGAATGGTAATTCTTGCCGTGCAGATTCCAGTCGGCGTAATGAGGTGTCCTCCAGCGGTCCGAATTTGGGGGCCCTCATATGCAGTCTTAACCTTCCTCAACTGGGCGGCGATGTGTCCACTCATTACGGAGTAATCGGCCCCTGTGTCGACTAAGGCAGTGACTGCGTGGCCGTCGAGAAGTACGTCGAGGTCGGTGGTTCTTCGTCTGGCGTTGCAGTTGGGTCTTGGCGTCGGATCACGGCTGCGTCGTGTAAAAGTGAAGCTGGAACGTCGCGTCGTCACGTAGTCATTTGTCGGTGTAGTCTTGGCTTTCTGACTTCGTCGGGACGGCGGCGTGTCATTATTATGTCGTGGAGATGGTCTCTTCGGCGGCTCCGTCGGCGTCGGAGGATATTCGTCAGTTCGACGAACAGCAACCGCACCTCCATCGGTTGCTGCTTTTAGTTTTCCGGATATGGGCTCGCAGACCGGTTGGTTGGGCCAGTGTATGGTCGGCGCTGCGGCGACAGGTAACGGCCTGGTGACGGCGAACGGGACGGTCGTCGAGGGCTCCACTGAGTGGCGGCGAGATAGTCGGCGATATCGCGAGGTCGTTCGCCAATCTGTGGTCGCGGCGCGTTCACGGCGAACCCTCAGAGTCCCATCTCCCGGTATGGGCATCGGCGATAGATGTGCCCGGCTTCTCCGCAGTGATAGCAAAGCGGGCGATGGTCAGGGGCACGCCAAACGTCAGTCTTCCTTGGAATGCCGCGTGGGGTGACGGGTTGGCGGTGCTGGCGGCGGGGTTGGTGGTGGACGACGGAACTGTGTCGTCACTGGGCCCTGCCGCGGGCGCGGAAAGGGAACGTGACGGCGGGCTACAGCGGCGTATGTTATCGCTTGCGGCTGAGGCTGCGGCGATTCAGGGGCTACTCCGAGTTGTTGTTGGAGCTCCTCACGTACGGCGTCGGCAATCGAAGCCACTTGAGTCTGCGGTGACGGGAACAGCTTTTGTAGTTCCTCCCGCACGACCGCTCGGATAGTCTCGCGCAGGTCGTCGGTGGCCAGTGACTGAATTCCTGTGTAGTTGGTAGAGTTCGTGCGGCGGTTGAATTGCCGGTTCCGCATTTCGAGTGTCTTCTCGATGCTGGTGGCCTCGTGAAGAAACTCTTCTACGGTCTTCGGTGGACTTCGTATCATTGCGCCGAAAAGTTCTTCCTTCACGCCACGCATGAGAAGGCGGACTTTCTTCTCTTCGGGCATATCCGGGTCGGCGTGGCGGAACAGGCGGTTCATTTCTTCCGTGAATATGGCGACGTTCTCGTCAGGTAGCTGCACTCGGGCGTCCAGCATAGCTTCGGCCCTTTCCTTGCGCACGACGCTTGTAAAGGTGCGCAGGAAGCCGGTACGGAACAGGTCCCATGTTGTCAATGTCGACTCCCTGTTCTCGAACCACGTTCTGGCGGCGTCTTCTAGGGCGAAGTATACATGCCGCAACTTGTCGTCGGAGTCCCAGTTGTTGAAAGTCGCGATTCGCTCGTACGTCTCCAGCCAGGATTCCGGGTCTTCAGTTGCTGCTCCATGGAAGGTCGGTGGGTCCCGAGGTTGTTGTAGGACAACGGGGGTCGCTGGGGCAGCCATTGGGGTTGTCTTGGCCACGATCTTCTTGGTCTTCTCAGGTAGAAGTCCGTGTTCCGGGGGCAACTGTTGTAGACGACGGCTTACTCGATGGTCCGTGACTACGTTGGTGCTCTCTTTACGGTCCGGGCTTGGATCACGGCTTGTCGGGGGCGTCCGGTACATGGACCAAAAGCACCTCCACCAGATGTCACGTGGTAGTGACGTTAAAGAACACAGTAGCAGTACTGTGAAAGACAAGAGTAGCTTTTATTGGGCGAACCTGTGCCCACAAGACAGGCTACACTTAAAGCACAACGATAGCGGCGAACACAGTCGGCGATCGTCGAAAATCTGATCAGCGGGTCAAGTGCGTCGGCTTTTATAGAGCAGTCATCGAATGTTCCAGACTAATCGTTGGAACCCGCCTGCCTTCCACAAAGTTCTACACCATTCGCGTCACGCGATGAGATCAGATAACATAAGGTTCGGCGACAACAGACAGCGGATAGAAGCATCGATAACTTTCCAGAAACTTCGGATACACGCAGGCGCGTCCCACGCTGTGCGATTACATTTGTTACGCGGCGAAACGTGGTTGCCCGATACAGATAAGTACACGTGTCAATAGGATACTTTTGTGTGGAGGAACCGGTTTATTTTTCGGCCTGAAGATTACCGCTTTTGTCTTGCTCTCATAACACGCATATGATTAGATTGGGACCATTTTTCCAGCGAGATCATCGTCGCGTTGCACGATTGTATCAGTTTGTGAATGTCATTTTCGGAGAAAAAAATGCTTGTATCATCTGTATATATTATAAATCTGGCATTTGGGTTAATGTTTGCAATGTTATTAAGGTAAATGTTGAAAAATAGTGGTCCTAATATACTGCCTTGTGGGACACCAGAATAAACAGGTTTTACTTCTGAGTATGCATTATGTATGTTTACCATTTGTTGCCTTTTAGACAAGTAATATTTTATTAGTTTTGCAGCCTGTCCTCGGATTCCGCAGTACCATAGTTTCTCTAGAAGTAATTCATGGTTTACAATATCAAACGCTTTTGAGAAGTCAACGAACATCCCAATTACGAAAGATCTGTTTTCAAATTGTGACAGAATATACTTTTTTTGTTCTAAAAGCGCCAGTTCAGTCTATTTGTTTTTTTATTATCCGAATTGACATGGTGTTAGCAAATTGTATTTATCTATAAATTTTCTGTAGTGCTTTGGAGAAGACAGGTAGTACGGACAGGTATATGATTGCTGAAATCATTTCTATCTCTATTTTTAAATAAAACAGTTACTTTTGCAATCTGCATTTGTTCTGGAAATACCAATGTAGCTAAACAAAGGTTAAAAATATGTGTGATGGTTGGCGCTATGATATCTGCAACCAATTTTACAGGCTTTATCTGAATGTTGTCGATATCTCGGCATCTGCTGTTTTTTAGGCTGAGTATAACAGTTAGTATTTCATCCATTGTCACAGGATCTAAAAATATTGTATTCTCATTATGAAAGTTTATGTAATATATGTCCTACAAACACCCATTAGTTTTTCTTTTTGTAAAAGAATCATCGAAGGCGTTTGCGAGTTCAGTGTTCCCGTTAGCTCTTTACCACCAATATTTAAATTGCGCACATGGTTTTGTGACTGATTACGATGTAGCAATGAGTTTAGACGCGTCCAAATCACATCATGGCGGCCCTTCTTCAAGTTTAGATATGTGGAGTAATATTCCGTTCGAGCTGATCGCAGTTTCTTTGTTAAGCTATTTTGAAACTGTTTAAATAAATGCAGATCTGCCGCTCGTGTCATTATAAACCTGAATAGCTTATTTTTATACTTAATTTCATTTCGCAATTCAGGGGTGATCCAGGGTTTGCGAGTTTTTCGAGATTGTTTACATGTTTTAGAGGGACAGTAGGAGTGGTATAGCTGTTAAGAGATCAATAAACTTATTATAGGCTTCATTGGCATTCTTAAGGCAAGCAATGTGCTTCAAATCAACTTGTTTAACAGCATCCCGAAAATCATCAAGAGTAACATTGGTTACACGTTGGTATGTAATACCGTGTTTGGGTTACCGTCTCCATGCACAAGAACACTGGTAGACGGTCGCTTATAGGGCATGATAAGGCACCAGTGTTGATTTTAGGATGGGAGAAATTAGTAATGAACAAATCTAAAGTAGACTGACTTTCAACTGTTATTCTAGTAGGTATTTCGAGCACATAAAAAACCATTCGAAGCCAATAACATCTTGAATTCTCTAGTACAATGATTATCACTGCTCACATTAATGTTGAAATCACCTCCAGCAGTACTAAGCGTGTAACCACCGTCTGCTACGTACCACAAAAAATCGTCATAGAAATTAACAAAAGAAGCTGCATTTTCGCTTGGTGGGCGGTAACAGACAGAGTAAAAGAATTTACCCAAACACAATGACATTATCTCATAATCCGGTGTAATTGTACTGAATGGGCTCAGAATTCCACAATTTTCATTCACACCCAGCAGTAGTGCAACTCCCCCGCTACGACCAAAAGGTCTGTTAAGGTAGTATGTTCTATAATTTGCAATTTTCTAGACATCTGCACTAAAGCTCCAGGTTTTACCCAACATTATCACGGAGAACTAAAATTGAAATTCCCTAAAGAACTCTTCTAGCGATTATGCTTTATTTTGCCCTGATCGTGCATTCATATGCACCGCTTTAATGGATGCACATGAAAAAGACGAAGCAATGCAGTTCAGGTCAGTCGGAAGGTGATACGGACACTGTATCATTTTTTTTCTTTCTTTACATACTGTGCTTACGCAGGGCTTATTTAAGATGGTCCAGGTCGTTTGCTCCTTTGATATGAATGACATTCATTCATTCATCTTTGCGGACGAGGATCTTCTCATTCGTATGCCAGACAAAACGATAACCACTATCTTTTGCCCTTCCTTTCGCAGTGTGAAGCAAGTCTCTGTTATATCGAGTCATGTTTTCCTGGATAATGATGCACGGTTCACCATTTTCGGCTTTGTTCTTCGCTTTCAGCCATGAGTCTCTTGTCTGTCTGGCGAAACGTGCGATTATTCTCGGCGTCCTACCGTGTCGAGCAGGCAATCTGTGTATTGTGTGAATGTCTTCTGCTGTTAAGAGCGGGATTTCAAGTTTCGGGGCAATTGCATTTAATAAGTGCAACTGCAATGCCGTGTATCTCCAAGTTAAGTTTCCTGCTTCAGTACTCAATGTCATTAACATCTTGTTGCAGGTATGTTTGCACTACTTGGGTCGTGTCGTCGTTTGCTTCTAGTTCCGCTGCTTTCTTCTTCAGCGCCTTGTGTCCTGGCGGGAAACATGTCTTTCAAATTCTTCAAACTTCTTAGACATATGTTGGACAGATTCTTCCATTTCTGCCACTTTTTTGTTAATTCTGGCAAATTATCAAGTTTCTCGAGGATAGAGGCAAGAGCATGCCTGACATCGAGATCAGAACCGTTTCCTTTTTGCTACTTGTGCGAGAAACATTTTCCGTGCACGTGAGACAGTGCCACAATTGCTTTGCAGTATTGTTTTTGCTTTAAATGATTTCTCTGTCACGCCCGCGCATTTACCGAAACAATATGCGTAGACACTCCATGCATGTCACTCTCGGCCCATCGTCACAAATAGGTGACTTACAGGACGAACACACTCTAGACACTTGGTTTTCGTGATTGGACATTTCAGCAAAATGGCACAAAGTACGTTTAGACTAGCAATCAATAACAGCAGATGAGGCAGCAGCGGCAGTGGCATTTGGCACAATCCATTTCAACCTTAAGTTGTATTGCACTAACCTGCAACAGGAGCAGTTTCGCCGTTAATGATGTAGACATGTTGCTGCCGCCGCTGCCAAGTAGCTGAACGATCCAAGTGCTCCAATCGTTTTATTTTGCACTGGCACCCAGTCAGCGCCTGCGCAGATTGTCTCAGGGCTGACGGTAGCGCGCTGACGGTAGATTGCGCAGACGGTAGCACGCCTGGCATTCGATGACCAAGCTCGGTGGTGGTGGCTTCAAAATGACGTAGGTTCCGAGCAGCAGAACTGTTGTTTTTCCAGGTTCCCAGCCGCAGGAATGCTCAGGAAAGTGAAGTACGATCTGCAACAGGAGCAGTATCGCCGCTGACGATGTAGACACGCTGCTGCCGCCGCTGCCAAGTACATGGATTTGTCTGATATTCGTACTTGTGGATTCAGACGTTCTTGTGGCTTTTTATATTACGCTATATAAATCGTATTGGTGTAAGTTTCAGCGCAATCTGTACTCTTCGGAGTGCAGAAGATGCCGCAAACATGCACAATTGCTATTAATCGCAACGATTGAGCTTGTCCAGGTGGCCAAATCGAAATGCGCCAACCGTCTCAAGGCACTGGCGTGCCCACAATAAATTCATAAGGGCGTTTCATTCGCTTGCCAATACATGCGTCTGTCGCTTAGTCATTTCAATATCAGGCTTCTGTGCTGGAGTTCTTGTGCTCGAATCATGCCGCCGGACAATATTAATGATGTTCATTTAATTATTTATTATGCAGTACATTGTTGAAAATGACAATTTTATAAAGTCTCAAAGCCATTTGAAGCCAAAAAGACGAAGTTTAGGCAAATCCATGTACTTCCCATAATTCCCATGCTGGTACAACCGCTCTCATTGCAGCTCCCGTAGACACTAGCGCCAGAGTTCCCTCTAATAATTATTGTATAAAACTATGGTTTGTGTGACGAAAAGTGGAAACACTACGTGTTAACTGATACGTAAGCAATAAGCTGGTACGGTTTGTGCGGATACAAAACACATTATGTTCAGTGGCCACTGAGTCGGGGATTTGACTTTACTACTTTTAAAACAAAAATACTGTTTAAGCGGGTACGGTTTAACGAGGTTTTACTGTATTTGGTTGTTTGCTTCAATAACTTTGTGTATTCTGATGTCTGTCACCCCTATGTTGCCACAATGTATTAATTACTATATTGTTAAATTACTAATAGGAGGTCCCCCTGACAGTTTTTGTAACTCCGGGGCCTCCTTCTGTACTAATGATCATTGATGGAATGATAAAAGAATAAGTGCTAACAGATTAAAATTTGTCACTGGCAGATGTGGTGATCGCTCGGGCTGCAAGCAATCGCGGAACGCTTGCTGCTGTGTTCGTATGAGTGGCTCATAAGTGATCAGTCCCAAGATGAGGCGTACGGGTTAGATTGATGACTGTTGAAGTGGTGTTAAGTTCATCACTGCATTAGCATCTAACACGATTGTGTGCCTACTGGCGGCTCATCGGCCCGATCTCCTCACTTGATTTCACAATGAATTGCTGTTTCCTCTGTCCGTGTTGCTAACCTTGTACCGAAAGAGGTGGCCCCGGCTGACGCGGTGCCATTTTGTGAATTGGGGCATTTGAGGGCTTTGTGTGCGATAACCTCATCAAGCCAATGTCAAGGAGTGCGCTCGCAGTGCCAAGCTTTTTGTGTCGGGTGTGGCAACCCGTTCAAGGTCAGCTCAGTGCTCCTTTGGAGCTGAAAAAAAAAAAAAAAGACTGAGTGAGGCGCTCGCTTGCATGGCATTAAGCGCAAGGGGCTCCGCGGTGTGCACAACATGTGGCACTGTGTAGGTCTCTACATCGTAGTTGTATTCGATTCCCAAATCAAATTATTAACACTTTCACTATTTGATTCGATTTGGTGATATTAGAGTATTAGCACACCCCTATATTTAACCATTCGGATTTTTGCTGTTGCCCGAGCAATAAGTTAAAAAACTTTGCATTCTTTGTGGCCACGTGACACAAATATTCGTCACCAAGGTGAGCTGTAAAGCTCCTTTCCTCACACGCATCGGCAGCATCATTCTGCATATCGGTTTTTGTCATATGTGAAGTACAGGCTTCAAACTTGTGTAATATGTACAATGTACTTAATGACAGGATTCTGTCACCCTCAACTTCAATGATAAGGTTTACATTTGAGACTTCTGCAATCTCTGGAATGTGGACAGGTTGTCACGTGGCACTTTTAAGAATGCTGTGGGCTTTCTTGTTCCTTTGGAAAAGAAGAACCTCACAAAACTTAGCTTGCTTTAAGTGCTGTTACTGGTAATTTCTGATTATCTCTTTCAACTTTGCATTGACACCTTATTGGTTAAGTAAGTTAACGATAGACCAACTAAATAAATAGGAATGTATGCTCAATGAAAGTATGACCATGACTAGCATGAGCAGCTGGCTTGAACTTACGTCACCTAATGCCATCTGAATAGAGGCCTTCGTTATTTTATAATTCGTGGTGACATTTTGTTCAGAAACGGGGAGCTCTTCTGAACACGAGAGGCACTGAAGGGAGGGCTCACATGCACTTGAATATGACAGGTGTGCGCCTGTACCTGACGACCATCTCGCATGGGGGACCTGAGGCTCGGCCTTCAACCCTGGCGCTGCTGCACGTTCGTCTGCCACCGGGCTTTACCTCACACGCACCTCCACAGCGGGTACGTGCCGTGCGCACCGCACTCTGCCACCGGGGAACTACCGTGCTGGTGGCTGCCCATAGCGAGGACAAGGACGTCTTCTGGACCCTGGCTGCCGATGCCTACCCGTTCCAGCCATGCTTCATGGAGTCATCCACGTTTGGACCAGTAGATGCTGGCGTCTGCTGCCTGGCCAGCGTGAGTTCCCAGCATGCCCCGCAGCCGCAGTGCACCATTGGCATGGCTGGCGGTGTGGTCATACCCTCCGACCCTCCGGTGGTGGTCACGCAGCACATGGAAGGACCTCACAAGTTTGTGCTGCTCTCACGCACTAGCTGCAGTGTTTACGAGAAGCCTCGGCCTGTGGACACACTGCGTGGCTTCCTGCAGAACCCTGCCACATCTGAAGATGCCGTGCGGGCCTTCTTCTCGCTGCATGGTGAGGTCCAGGCAAGTGCCATCTGCCTCGTCCTCGCCTGCAACCCCGCAGACGTGCAGCTGGCTGAGCGGGCCACCCAGGCGTTGTTGCGCTACGGCGGGGAAGCCAAGCTGGTGGAACAGCAGCCGCCGCCGCCGGCCGCGTCGTTCCTCGCTTCCCCGGTGTGGGCCAGCACCCCGCTCCACGGAAGCCAGGGACGGCCACTCAGCAGCTTTGGCTCGCCTCTAGGCATGCAATCGACTCGGCCACTTGGCTGGAGGCCAACGGGGCCACCGCTGTCGACGCCAATCGTGCCGCAACAGTCCACCGCCGAGGTGGTGTTCTCTGGCCGTCACGATGGCTGCTATGTCTACTTTTCACGTCTTGTGCGGCCACTGTGGACGCTCAACCTGGTTTCACCGGCGAAGGACTGCAGTGCTGGGAACCTGGCCGACGTGTTTGCTAGCAGCATTGCGGGGCAAGATGTGGAAAACTATCTGCAAGCTATCATCTCCTTCAAGCGCTTCCTGGCAAAGCTAGTGGGCTCATCCACCGAGAGCTCCTTTGCAGATGTGGTGGCCATCTCCCGGTCGCGTCTCAACACAGACACCTCGCTGCACCTCCGAGACCAGATACCCAGGAAAGCGCAGGTGAGGGTCGCAGAATCAGAAGCACACTGTGACTTTTATATTACAAAAAGCAAGAGAAAACAAACACAACAAAAACACAGGTGTTACATGAGGCACTTCCACCATGTTGCAAGAAAATCAATTTCATTCCCGGAAAGTTTCAAAGAAGGAGTGCTTGTGCAATCAGTTTTGGTACAACCAATCTCAAAGACGTCCATTATTCCTCTCTTGCACTGTCAAGCATCACAGTGTGATGCTTGACAGTGCAATAAGGTTGATAAGGCAACTGATTATGGGTGTCGGGTGGTATTTTATGACGGGAAGCTCGCCCCTGATATATGTTCGTACCTATAGACAAATGCATGTTGATATGGCGCGAGATCACGTGCAGACTAAGGGCAGTGTGTGGGAAGTGGGGCTTGCAGGCGATCAGCCAGCAACTACCGCAAACACATATAGCAAAAGTTGGCATGTGCATGTATAGTAGGGATGTGGAAAGCTTGTGTGTGGGCAACGATCTGAACTGATGAACTTACGGAACAGTGTTTAAACTGACAGTGTTGCAGAGTCACGACGACGGGCGAACACGAATCACACAGCACAATTCGAAAAGACGCACACATGCTGGAAGTACGAAACCCGCTCTTGCAACGGGTTCCTGCCATATGTTTCCAACCATTACAAGAATGTAAAATGAGCCATCGTGGCCACAGTGCTACAGGCTGCCCTAAACAAGTCGTGTCATCACGTAATGAAAGAGAGGTTCGTGCACCAGGTAACCAGGCTCAACAACGCTGGCTATCCCAAAGGTCTGCTTACAGCAGTCGTTGAAGGGTTGCTAAAGAATACGACACTTTTGAACAGCAAGGTTCAACAAGAATCAAATGTTCTACGGAAAAGGAAGAAGGTCGCCGTTGTGCCTTATGTACACGGCCTAACCCACAAGCTAAAGAAGATAGCCGGAAAGGAAGCCATCACAGTTGTATGCTCAGCACAAAACAAGGCGTATTCAATGTGGGCACAAGTCAATTATGGCCTGCAAAATAAGCAATGCACAAGAAACCACAAGAAGAAGCACACTACCTGCAAAACAGGGGTGATATATGATACAGTCAGCGACCGATTTTTCGGACCCTCTAGGAACATAAAAACGCCTGAAAATTCAGGCAGTTCGAAAAAATGAATGCATGCAAAAAACCGCTTTTTCTTTTTTTTCTCGGATCTAGAGGTAAAGGGCGAAGCACCACGCTTCCGAAACCTTGCCAAAGCATCAATGAACGTGCTATAAAAAGAGGCGTTCAAAAACTCTGTATGCAGCCGATTGCCAGTTTATTATGTAGTACATGTGCATCGTCGGGCAGCCAGTGTTATTGCTGCAGTGGCTTGAAGAATTTGTTGATTGTTGTTCGGACGGCGTTCCGGTTGCATGCGATCATATTCGCCTCGATCTGAGCAAGGGTCATGTCAGCACGGTACACTGATGAAAAAGTCAACAGTGCTCGCATCAACTCGGCGCTTATAGGCGGCGCAGGCATTGGCTCCTCATTTTCAACATCGGAGTCTTCTGAATCCCCCACAACCTGACGGACTATTCCCTCGTCAGTCAGTTCTGCGCAGAAGTTGAGCTCGTTGTCAGCATCAACAAACTGTTCAAAGGTTATTTCCGTGGGTACGGTACTGCGTTCCGCGCTTCGATGCCATCGGCGAGGACGACGAAGATGGAGTGGGGGCCATCGAAGGCAAGCGAAATCCTCAAGTTGCGAACAGTGGAGTTCGCTGACGAGCGTCGAAGCACCTAGGCCTAGCGTCGCAGAGCACACTTGACACAACAGCACAACCACACACCATGCTAGCCAAAACGTGGCCTGCGCAAACAAACGAAATAGCGCCGCTCCGGAAACTCCGCCGGAGCGGAAGTGCGGCCATTTGCAGCGATGAACATAGGCAGCGTGGCCAGATTAAATCGGTTTGTGACGGCTAGATTCGGCTAGTTGTGGTTCAAAGCGGTGATATGCTTCGGCTGCAAGTCGATTTCCTTCGCAAGGGTGCTGCGCGAGGAGCCAGAGTGCCTTCCATCGCGTCAAAAAGCCCGGAAAATTGGACGGCGGGTGGTTCGAGCATCCGAAACTTCAGATGTCCTTATACATTGATTCTATGGGGCTCGTGGCGGTGCCGCGAAGACGTCCGAAATATCAGGCATGTCCGAAAATTTTGGCGTCCGAAAATTCAGTCGTTGACTGTATATCTTTGTTATGTGGCCGACGATATATAGGACAAAAGTGTGTCAATGACAGGACACGAGCATGCAGCATCTCTGGAAGGAATCTCCGCTGGGCATCTTGCTTTTCATTATCGCCAGCGCCAGTATACTGTTCAATTCCACGACATGAAAGTATTAGGAAAAAGTAAAGACAAGCTGACGCGCGAAATTTTAGAAGCCGTGGCAATTGAAAGAAGCGGGAAATCTTGCATCGGTACACCATCAATACTACTAACAGAAAAAAAAAAAGGGCTACTTGTGCAAAGATGATATTTCAACCTCAGGAGTTGGATAATCGGCATGACACAAAAAAGAAGCATTGGCTGTCTTGTGCTATAAGAAGTGCAGGAAATCAATAATAAACATTCAGTTGCTAGTCCAGCATGTGTTGTCGTCTCTTCCTGTCCGTGTCGGAACGTTCTGCTGGAAACCAATTGTGCTATGTGCAACCAGCGAGCTCAGGCAAACACTATTCTAACGAATCACACTTGCAGCCTTGGCCGATATATCCCTGGTGGAGTTGTAAAAAAAAGAACAAATTTGTTTTACCGTCAAAATTCGTTTTACCAGCCTGCGGCATAATTCAGACATTTTTGCGACCCTGTCCCTGTCTGAAAAAAGTTGGTCGGTGACTGTATTTACTTTCTGCACACAAACTGAAGAGCCAAAATGCGACAATGTGTAGGCATTCAACGCGGACTGACCCGCCCTGGTTGCTCAGTGGCTATGGTGTTGGGCTGCTAAGCACGAGGTCGCGGGATCGAATCCCGGCCACGGCGGCCGCATTTCGATGGGGGCGAAATGCGAAAACACCCGTGTACTTAGATTTAGGTGCACGTTAAAGAACCCCAGGTGGTCGAAATTTCCGGAGTCCTCCACTACGGCGTGCCTCATAATCAGGAAGTGGTTTTGGCACGTAAAACCCTATAATTCAAGTCAATTCGACGCGGACTACATGCGGCTGACAAGTGGCTGGAGCAAAAGGCTTCTCTGTCGCCTAGCCAACAATGTCCGTGCGCCCGCTTAGCCAGCAATCTTTTTCCCTTTCATTTCTGGTTTGTTCGCTCGTTCCTCCTCATTGGCCTCATCTTCTGGACGAGGGAATAGCGACAATTTGATTTCCGGTGACCGCATTATAACCAATATTTAGTCTCGTGCGACTGCACTATAAGCGGTAAGCATATGCATTATGTCGTGTGTGAAGATAGTGTGGAGTAAAACAAACACTGCATTATATTCGGTGCTGCACTATAAGCGGCTGCATTATACAGTGAAACCTTGTTACTACGAACACCACATTAATAATCTTTTCATAAATCCCCTGCCGACTGCTTGTAAATTAAATGTAAAAAGATTTCAGTAACAACACACGAATACTGAGCTTTTTAGAATAACTAGCATTATTCAGTTTCCGTGTCATGTTAACAATACCTCAGTACTACGAAATAATATTATAAAGGAGATTTATTGGGGTTCGTAGCGACCACCGGTTCTAGGATGCACCAAGCAGTTCCCGAGCTCGAGCCTCTGCTGCGCGCTTGATGCTGCCGATGCTGCTTACTGTGCGCACGTTCGTCATCTTCCTTACAATGGCCCCGCGGAAATAAAGGAGCCATCCTGGCGACTTAGTTTTCTGGAAGGACGGTAGAATGGTGATACGGCTTGAGACGCTGAACGTGAACGACTTCGTGGTTACGACGTCGCATGTCGGACGATGGCGTTAGCGGCTCAACCAGATAATTAACGGGTGATGTTCTCTCGAGAATGCGGTATGGCCCGTCGTACTTCGGAAGGAGTTTTGAAGCGAGTCCAGGCACGCGGTGTGGCACTAACAACCAGACGAGAGCGCCCGGGAGAAAAGTGGGAGTCGAGTTCTGGGCATTGTGAACGGCTTTTTGGCGGTTCTGGTCGTCCGAGGTGAATCGGCAGGCAAGCTGGCGACATTCCTCTGCTTGTCTGGCGGCTTCCGAGATCGGCAGGCATTCAGATGGGTCCGGCCGGTAGGGCAGAATGGTGTCGATGGTGTGCGAAGGATGACGGCCGTGAAGAAGGTAAAAGGGTGAGAATCCGGTAGTGGCCTGAGTCGCGGTGTTGTAGGCGTAGGTGACAAACGGAAGAACTAGGTCCCAATTAGAGTGATCAGGTGAGACATACATGGCGAGCATGTCACCAAGAGTTGGATTAAAGCGTTCTGTGGTACCGTTAGTCTGTGGGTGATAAGCAGTGCATTTACGATGAACAATAGAGCATTCAGCAAGCAGTTGTTCGATGAATTCGGATAAGAAGGCGCGGCCTCTGTCGCTTAAAAGTTCACGTGGACCTCCATGACGACGGAGAAAACGGCGAAGTATGAAATTGGCGACTTCCTGCGCTGTAGCATTTGGTAGAGCAGCAGTCTCCGCATAACGGCTTAAGTGGTCTACCACAACGATTATCCACCTGTCTCCGGTAGGAGTCAACGGAAGTGGCCCGTAGAGATATATGCCCATGCAATCAAAGGGTCGGGATGGGCATTGTAAAGGCTGGAGTTCACCAGTGGAGTTGTGCGGTGGGGCTTTGCGGCGTTGGCACTCATGACAAGAGCGGACAAATTTTAGAACGAAACTGTACATTTCCCGCCTGTAATAGCGGTGTCGAAGCCTTTCGTAGGTCTTGAAGACTCCCGCGTGGTCCCACTGAGGGTTGACGTGGAACGAGGAGCAGAGCTCTGACTGCAAGATTCTCGGAATGACGAGTAACCAGGTGCGTCCCTCTGGGGCATAGTTGCGTCGATATAGTAGCTGGTCTCGAATCGCAAAATGAGGAACTTGGCGCCGAAGCGTACGTGACGCCGGAACGTTCGACGTATCCGAGAGAAGGTCAAGCAGAGATGCAGTCCAGGGATCATTACGCTGTGCAGCAGCAATAGTGTCAATGTCCAGAGAGGATAATGTACGCTCGCCGGAGGAGTCGTGACTGGCCTTCAGGGGAAGCGGCGATCAGGATAGTGCGTCAGCGTCGGAGTGCTTGCCAAGCGCCCACACAATGGCCAAACACTCTTTTTCTGTAACACTGTAATTGGTCTCCGCCTTGGCTAACGTGTGACTCGCGTGTGTGACGACGTATTCTGTGTGGCCAGGTTGACGCTGTGCCAACACAGCGCCAAGGCCTACACCGCTTGCATCGGTATGGATTTCGGTTGGCGCTTGAGGGTCAAAATGGTGAAGAATGGGTGGCGTCGTGAGAAGACGGCGCAAGGTTATGAAGGTGTCGTCACACGCTGGAGACCAAGATGAAAGATCTCTAGCGCCACCAATGAGCTGTGTGGGAGGTGACATAATTGACGCAAAGTTTCGAACGAATCGCCAGAAGTAAGAGCAGAGGCTGTTAAAACTGCGTAGCTCTTTCATAGTGGTAGGTTTTGGGAACGCAGTAACAGCACGTAGCTTCTCGGGATCCGGGCGAATGCCCTCCTTTGACACGACATGGCCTAAAATTATGAGCCGACGAACTGGAAATCGACACTTCTTCAGGTTAAGTTGCAACCCGGCGTTGGTCAAGCAAGTGAGTACGTGCTGGAGGCGGAGCAGGTACGTTGCGAAATCAGGGGCGAACACCACAATGTCATCAAGATAGCAAAGACAGATTTTCCATTTGAGGCCACGCAGAACATTATCCATCATTCTTTAGAATGTAGCAGGTGCGTTGCAAAGTCCGAAAGGCATGACGGTGAATTCATACAAGCCGTCTGGTGTAACAAAGGCAGTTTTCAGGCGATCGGCCTCTGCCATCGAAACCTGCCAGTAGCCTGGCCGCAAATCCAGCAAAGAAAAGAACTCTGCTCCCTGCAAACAGTCCAGAGCATCATCGATGCGTGGTAATGGGTAGACGTCCTTCAGCGTAATCTTGTTCAACCGTCAAAAATCAACACAGAAGCGGATGAAACCGTCTTTTTTTGTGACAAGACCCACGGGAGAGGCCCATGGGCTTTGGGAAGGTTGAATGACGCCTCGGCAGAGCATGTCATCGTCCTAGTCTGCAATGACGCGACATTCCGTAGCAGAAATATGGTCTTTGTCACAGCGGTGAGTGAGAGCCAGTGTCGACGTAATGCTCGACCGTCGATGCACGGCCAAGAGATGTTTATGCAACGTTGAAAGAACGGCGGAAGTGCTGAAGGATTGCGAGAAGTTGAGATCGCTGCGAATGCGTCAGATCTTCGGCGATGAATGGGCTGGACACACCAGTCCATGTTGAGTCGGGTACGGAGAGGGCACTCAGTTCAGGGACGGCAGTAGAAGACACTTCGTCGAGGACGGAGACAATTCGTGTTGAATCGACCAACTCTACGTAACCAAGGCATTCGCGGCGGAGCAGTGATAGCGGCGATGAAAGATGATTGTAACTGGGCATCGTGCTGACACCGGCGGCAAGGTCAAGAGCTGCAAATGGCAAAGGAAGCACTTTTCGGGTAACAAAGTGATGAGAGGGCATGAAGAAGACCGTCCTGTCGAATATGGTACTACAGAAGACTGGTACAAATGCTGAAGAGCACGGGAAAATGCAGGTGTCTTCTTTCACGGCAATTTTAGCGGCAGGATGAGCATTGACGGTGGCCAGGTCACCAAGGTGGAAAAGTTCAATCTCAGCCCGAGCGCAATTGATGATGGCATTGTGGCGTGAGATAAAATCCCATCCCAGAATAACAGCGTCCCGGGAGCACGATGACTGAACTATGCATTCAATTGTGTACAAAACGTCCTGTATGGTCACACGGGCAGTACAAGCGGTAGGGCAAATGGGTTGAGCACTCGCCTTTCAAAGCAACAATCCAGACAGAGACGTGACTTTACGAAGCGAACGGAAACCTGCAGATTCTTAGATTTTTGTGTATCCTCCATGGCAACTGGGACAGTAAGGCTAGCAGACAAGGCGCCGAAAGGGGACACCGTGGCACGTGGGTTAGGAAAACCTGAAACACTGCCAGAGGAGAACTTTTTCTCTATTGCGGGGCGACGACACATTGGATTTTGATAGTGCATGCTCCGTCCAGACAAGTGTTGCCTAGCAACTGAAGCTCACCTCTTCGTCTTTTGCCTTTCTTTCTGTGCACACCTTTTTTTTCGCACTTCTTTCTGCGATCGTACCAGCTATGCGCGCAGTGAAATGTAACCTTTGTGCTCGCGGGGATGCCACGTGGTCGCACTTCCCAGATGGTGTCATTTACACACCCTTGCACTTCGGAGTAGTTCCGTTTTCCACCTTAAGCGAAATAGTCGAAATAGTTGGTGTCCATGGCAAGGGATGTGAAAAGCAAGCAAACAAAAAGGAACTTTGCACTTTGAATGTGACATGTAGCTTCCTCTTTGTCGTTTGTTTTCTCAGTGTGAGCTTATCTTTTACACACCCCACTCTTACTACATATACAGTGCTTCGGTGGTGCATGGCAATGGAATCTATGGAAAATAGCAACAGCACGGGCCGAGAGCCATCAGCAACGTTTTTGTGGATCCTTTCGGGGATACAGTTACAACTAATAGGTTGATAGGCGGGATGGTTAATTTTGTGGCTTTCACTATTACGACCTTCCAGAATAACGAACAATTTGTTGTGGTCCCCTCAAGTTTGTTATATCAAGATTTCACTGTAAAGGCGCAAACACACTAGTGGAAAAAGCGAGCTGCAGTAAAGCGGCCACACCATCTGGGGGCTAGCCGCTTCAGCAGCCACGTGACAACAGGAAAATCCTTTCTTTCACTCTGCGTGCAGGTGCAAGATGTCGCACCTTCTTCCTTCGCCTGCTGGCAGATCGGCGCTCTGTTTATGTTCTTCATTCTTAACGCGAGTTATGTCTTATGAAGATGACGTCGTTGCCACTAATCGTAATCATGTTGATGTGCTCCCTTCTGTTGTGGCGTTGCCATGTTCAAAAGACAAGGAGAATGAGGTGCTAGGTGTCGCCTCTGCATCCTTGTACAGTCGCCGACCGTTTATTCGGACCTCACGGGGAGTGCAGAAATGTCCGAATAAACAGGTATCCGAAAAAGCAGACTAAGAAAAAAAATTCCTTTATTTCCATGCACTTATTTGGGCTCGGCAGTAGGCGTGAAGAAATTGTGAATGCGCTGTTGCACGCTGTTCCGTTTACGCGCAATCAGATAAACCTGAACCTCGGAGAGGGTCGTACGGTCACTATAGGCGGCTGAAAGCACAGTCACTGCTTGTACACGCTCCGCATGCGACGGCAGCGTTGCACGTGGCGCGTCATCTTCCGACTCGGAGTCATTCTCCGGCGGCGCAGCAGAAACCTGACGAATGATCTCGCCGTCGTCGAGTTCTGCGCATGTCAGTACAGCAGTGTCAGCACTTGTGAAACTGTCAAATGAGACGGTGTCTGGAATCGCATTGCAACCGCTGTGCAGGTCTCAGCAGAACATTTTCGGCATCAGTAGGGAGCACATCGGAAGGTGACAAATCCTAGGCCTCCTGGCACCCGCTTGCTGGCATCCCCCAGCACAGTATGCGTGGGCACTGTCGGCGCCATTAGACACTTGACGTGATGTTTCCATATGCCGCGTTGGATCACCGCAACCTCGACACAGCACACAAAGCAAACATCACCACACCGTCACGCCGACATTAGTCGCGCAAACGAAAAACCTGGCCTACTCGCAGCGTTGTGCACAAAGAAACAAACAAATCAGCTGCTGGATTGTCTTGACATGGCATACTAAGCTGAGACCGAACTGCTGTAGCTACAAACCAGGTAGAAACGATGATGATGAGCAGGGATTGGCAGCAGCGCCACTTCGTGGGGCAGCAAGGAGGCTCTGTTCAAAACAAAAATGGCGTTCAGCAAGTCGAACCATGCAACGGTCAGTCGGTGCATGGTGCTCGCGATCGAGTTGGCTCAAGGAGTGTCTGAAAAATCAGACGAGAGGTTGCAAAGCGTCCAAACTTTCGGAAGTTGTTATACGTTATGGTCTATGGGGAGAATGGCGGTGCCGCGAAGCAGACCGAATAATCGAGCATGTCCGAATTTTCGGAGTCTGGAAAATCAGTCAGCGACTGTATTCAGGATTCGTTTTTCATGCAGAATCGGATATAGCGTACTGTCTCCACAAACCTTTCCATCGGGATGTCTCAGTTGAGAGTCATTATTGTAAAACACAATTTCAAACCATGAAAATGAAAACAAGCGTGAATGCAATCAAACCAAGCAAACCAAAACAAGCGCGAGTGAGCTGACGCGAGCAGATGACAGTATGAAACGAGAGGTCTGACTGAAACCACATACGAGTATGAATCGAGCTGTCGGGCGGGTCCGCATGAAACCAGTTTTCTCTGTGCATGTCACTGAAGGGGCCACTCTCATTGGTCTCCGGCGTCCAAGACAAGGAGTGACCGCATGGCACCTGGGCAGTTCCGAACCCATTTTACCCAATCACGCACAAGCTCGTTGCCCATGCAGCTCTTTCTGTGGATGCAAACTACAATTTCCTTGGGGAAAGTGTCGTTAAGATTCTCTTCAAACCTATGTAGGGAGGTGGGGGGCAGCTTTTGCCCGTCTGTGGCTATGCGCAGCGTAAGAGTGCAATGTTGTGTCCCAGTTGTTCGTATGCCAACACTCGCCTTTCATTTCACCTGTGCATTTTTCAAAGCAGTCAGATTGCACGGCAGACTGATCAACGCTCGCTATCTCAAATTTTGTGCTCGTGGCGCTGACCATTGACATGCTTTTGAAAGCTGAGCACCTTGTTGGTGCAGTCGCAGTGAAGTCACAGTGAAGACAGTGTGATCCTTTGCCAAAAGCAAAGGCCCTTCTTCTTCAAAAATCTTCGTACGCCAGCACTAGCTTTGAAGTCCTTGTGCAATATGGCTTTTGCATGCACCAAGGCTTGCATCTTTGCGCACGACGTGTCCGTACACAATGCATAGCTGTTTTTCGACATTCCCATAGCATGGAAGATGTGCTTTCCTTCCAGTTCGAGTAACTTGCATGTCTTGCCTTGGAAAATGCTCTGTTTGCAACTTCTGTTCCTCAATGTGTCCTTTTGATTGCACCATCATCGAATGCACTTCTCGTGCACGTCTAATTTTCTGCCTGCCGCATGCTTGCCATGTTAACTCTTTCCCTACCTACCTACATAGTGGGCATTGTTAGCCCACTATCGATGGTTTGAAATGCTGCTTTCGAGACTTTCTGCACTGCTGACGAACACACTGCACCATCAGACGTTGAGGAGAGCTATATTTTTGTTTCCTAAGCAGTTTGCTTGTTTCCCACTTGGCACTGATTTTTGAACATGCTCCGAAGTTTCACGATCGTTAAAGGGACGCTAAAGGCAAATATTAAGTCAAGCTAAAGTGATAGATTAGTGCTTTGGAATCTCTAAGGCATCAGTAATATCATGAATGCGTTTCTGTACTTTCCTGATCGCGTAGTGCCGCGCTGGTTTTGCTAGCTCACGGAACTTGCACGAACTGCAAGTAGCAGAGAATTCAACTTCCAAAAAGCAGCTGCAGTGGCGAATTCACCGATCTGTCTTGGCTCGGTGCCGCCGTCTGTCGGGCGCAGTTTTACTCACAGATGGCAGCAAAGTGCGGTGATGGCGTATGCAATGTCACCACTACTCCCCCGGTTGGGTGGCGGGAGATTTGAATTTCGAAAAAGGTATTCGGACCCTTCAGATGCATTTTTTTTTGTAAAGTGAGTCCTTTCTTCACCGGAAACAAGCATTGCGAGGTTTCTGGAATGGTATTTAAACAGTCTACGCCGACTTCTTATTTGCCTGTAGTGTCTGTCACAATCCGCCCGGGTTCGTGAACGAGGGCTCGAGGCACCCTCCGTTAGACAGATGCTCTGCAGCGACGAACGATGACTGACTACCGAGCAGCCGTGCTCGTCGGTGTTTATTGGGTGCAGTGTGCAATGTTGCCTACCAAGCGTGGCAGGCCATCGAGCCTGGCGGGCCAACCAAGATTATGCCTGAGGGGGCGTCACATGCTTGTTACAGTGTCCCTTTAAATTAGAAAGCAAAAATGGTTGCCTCCAGAAGCAGCTCATGCGCACGACGATAGGTCGTAGATCTTGTGATTCCATTGCGTCTGTGGCTGTTTTTATCGATGGATCAAGCAGCAGCGAGTCTGAGAATGCTGCATTATCATCATACTTTGACTCTGAGAGCGATGACGACGCAAACCAGCACAGAAGATTGGTGGCCGTAGCCCCGTTAGTTTCAGGTCTTGTTTCGGGCCGTCTTTGTTGTCAGTGCTTGAAAGCCTTCCAAGACAGAGCCTTATAAGAACTGCAAGAAATGCTACAACGAGACATATCTTATTGACTGCAAATGAAGATGGGGACTGTGGAAGAGAACACAAAAACGGCATGGACGGCAACTTTCAACTGGTTTATTCACGTAAGATGAATTGGCGCACTTGCCTGTGCACTGCAATGTCTGCCCCTGTGCACCACTTTTCAAGGAGATAAAGATTCTGGGGAGAAGGCAGGACCAGACTGCACACGAACTGATGGAGGCATCATCATCAGCAGCGGCGGTGGCAGCAGCAATGTCCACCGCAATCTCCAATTACCCCTGTCCTGCGCCAACCGATTCCAACTTCTCTTGTTATCCACTCTAAGGGTCCCACAGTATCTAATCTGTGCATTACATGACCTGCCCCGCGCCATTTTTTTATCTTAATGTCTATTAGAATATCGTCTATACCCATTTGCTCTCTGATCCAAATGCTCTCTTTCTGTCTCTTAAGGTTGTGCCTAGCATTCTTCGTTCCATCGCTCTTTGTGCGGTCCTTAACTTGTTCTCAAGCTTCTTTGTCAGCTTCTTTGTCAGGCATATTGCATAAAAAAGAAAGGCCAAGGCTGTTTTAGTGACACTTCCATTAGGTTGTTTAAATCAGAGAAGATTTTTTTATAACTGATTGCCCCGCTAGGCTGATGAGTGTTCTTGTTTGCTACATTCTGCGCATGTTCTATTTGTCTATATATTGCCACGGGTTGCCGTGAATAAACCAGTTGAAAGTTACCGCCTGTGTCGTCTGCGTGTTCTCTTCCGCTATTCCCGTCTTTATTTGCGGTAAATATGATATGCAGTAAACACCAAATAGGCCAAACTGAAGTTCTTGTGCTACAATGAGACGAAAACTGAGCAGAAAACAAGACTTTACTGCAAGACATGAAATGTTCTGCTATGTTTCACACCGAGCAACTGCTTCGCTGCATGGCATGCCCAGCTCTAGTGCTTGCAGTTAAATTATTATAGTGGAAGACCTGTTCAACGAAAAATTTCGATTTTTTTTAGATATAGTGCCTATTAGATGGCAATACATTTTGTATATCTTATAATTCTTGTAAAATTTTTTTTCTTAGTAGATACAAGCGCCTTTTCAAACTTTGTTCCATTTTATACCACAGTCTTGATTTTGACAATTTATATTTTTTATGACATACACCTCGTAATAAAGCTTTTATTTGTGAAAATTGCACTCATTCTGCTTTTTGTTTATGTATTACATAAAATATTGAGTGCAGTAGTTCCTTCAGAAAAAAATAAATCTGGTATAACCTACAGAAACACCTATTTTCCCCACGCTAGAGAAAGAGTTCAAGAACGAGCTCCATCACTTTCAATTTAAACCTAGCCATGTAGCTATTCAGGGGTTTGCCCATCGTGCTAAAATTCCAATGTTTGGTGTCAATTTATAAAAAGTGACCGATGATTACGCTTCTTCGTAATGTGATCTTTGAGCGCAGCTGCTGCCTTATTTCAACAACAGGCAACCGCATATAGAACACGCAGTGCGGAACGGAGGCGGTTCTGTGTTTCGGATTCGGCAGCATGCACCGTGATCCGTCGTTATCAAGCGGGCGCTCCGGCGACGTGCCATCGCACCGCCTTATAGTGGGTCACCGCCGCGGAGAGAGGGGGGGCATTAGCAGTTAATATTTATTCTTTCTTCTGAGGTGGGATGAGGAAACGGATGGAGAACCCCCTGTTCTCCACCCGTTTCCTCTGAGTGTGTGGCCTCTGTTGAGTAGAGGCCACACACTCATTCACTCGCAGACACGCCTCAATGTGACCACACGAGGTTGGGGTGGGAAGTAGAAGTAAGGGGACAAAACGACCTAACTTTCTTTCAAGTCGCCTCAACGGCACTGCGCCAGGTAAGGGGAGGTGTAGGGCAAGAGTGGAGGTGGGAAAAGGAAAGCCAGGTGCAAGCACTGTCAGAGGCAACAAATGCCACTGAGGAACACGCCCCGCAAATGGGGAAGTGAGAGGCAAGGCTGGGACCCGTACAGCCATGCGATGCGGAGACAGAGGAGTGGAGAGCCGTGGATCACGCGTGAGGCTACAAGGAGCGTCCGCCATCGGCACTGCGGCAGAGTCGCGACAGTGAGAGAAGGGGTAGCGAGGGCGGAGTGGACAGTAGCAGCGAGAGTCACCGCAACGATTCTGCATTGGAGGAAGGGGGCCAAAGGAAGGGGGCCAGAGGATAGGTGAGAACAAGTGATCCATCTTTGGAGGACAAGGGGAGAGCAAGGCTCACGCCGTGCGTGAGAGATGGCTCCAGGAACGTGCGCAGCTAGAGCAGCACATTACCTTGGTTATGATGAGGTCAACGGCGAAGCTCTGTACCGACGCGAAATACAGGAATGGGTGGCAAAGAGCTGCGCTCTAAATAGAGCGAATGGCACTCGAAAGCCAAACAATGCACAAAGCTGGAGCTCGTGATGCCGATAGCGGATGTGGATGTTGCAAGGTCGTGGAGGAGGGAGAAGTGCTGAAGCTGTGATGTTGCATTCCATCTGTGGATGGCGCATGGAAGCTTGTATGAGTCCTTGTTTTGAAGGCTATTTGCACATGGTTCCTGGAAACGATGGGGGTTGCCCACAATCCTTTTTTTTTCTTTCGAATATTCTTTTTTTTTTTCCGGGAAAACACATATGTATGGCACATAGCATCAAACCTAACTATGTCAAACTCAGATATATTGAATTGTCTATATAGAACCGTTGTAATTCTCTTGGAAATCCTGTGCAACGTCGTAGCGCTGCACTATGCATTTATCGAAGTTCAGTTCATCATCACACTCAATGTATCAAATGCTGCTTTGCATGGCAACCCTACGAGTGGGCTTCTAATAGGAATGCGATCCCTTTTCGTGCCGTCAGAAATGTTTAAAGGCAAAGCCATTAGCTGTGCCGGAACTCGGCGGTCATGTGCAGCTAGTGCTGCCTTTCCTAAAACCTGAGGGAATTGGTTATAAGAACAGAATGAATACAAAGTAAAGTGGGCGAATTATTAAGTAAAAACAGTGCCATATGTAAACGTTAATAATGTCATCCACATATACAGCACAGTAAAGCAAGCAGAAGGACAAGGCAGAATCGGCGTTCAGTAACGTGCAAATCTGCACAAGTGTGAAGAGCAAACAATATTTTTTTTCTGCCCAACTTCAGGTTAGAAGTGACTCAACTCTAGCTGAGAATGCTTCTCCAGTAGTTGCCGATATGGCATCAGCCGGGAGCTTGTTCCACTCTGCCGTAGAACAAGGAAAAACACTATTGGACAATGTTCATGTTCCCCTATGTAAGTTGTTGAGCATGTACACGCAAGAACATCGGCATCACTTGTATGCACATTTTTATTAACTGTGTGCCCAGGAGGTGGCATGGGCCTGGCGGTCTGGAGCTCGACCAGCAAGAAGGGACTCGGGCATAGACGCGAGACGATCCACATAACGAATGACAATTATTTACATTGTTACAGAGCGGTCAGCTCTACAAGCTTCCCGACGGAGAGCGACACACACTCTAACTTATGCAGAATGCTGCAGTTCATTGGTGGGAACGCCTTCTATAGAGACATTGGAATGCTGCCCTGGCCGAGGAGGAGGAGAGAGCGCACGCTTTCCATGCTTGTGGCCGCCGATCAGCGCACAGAAGCGATTTTAACAGATTTTCTGCCCACCACTGCTCCAGTAGAGGGAAAGGCAGTGACGCACTCACACGCCGCCTTCCTTTGCTGAGGACGAGGACATGGAGTGAATGCACACACACGAAGCTCAACCGTTCTGCTCGCCCAATGGAGGCAGCACACTGGCGGCGAGCCTATGCAGATCTGGGCATTGCATGCGCCCTGAGGAAGGAGGCTAGAATGCAGGGACAATGGCTAACATCTTTTCGTCGTTACAATCTCCTAGGTGTTGAATTTCAACGCTTGCAGGCAGCACATCACACTTGAAACTTCCGGGCTTTCGCCATGGCTTTGGGGGCACGTTACAAATTGTTCCTCACACAGGACACTCGTAACAACATACTGACACGTGTACTTGTTTTTTTTTTCCGGTGACCACTTGTCACTGCTTAACAAATGTTATCACACAGCGCAGGGCGCGCCTGCATGTATTGGAAGTTTCTGGAATGTTATCCATGGCTCCATCTACTGTCACCGAACCTTGTGTAATCTGATTGCACATATGTGCAACGCGAATAGTGTAGAACTTTGTGGAAGACACGCGGGTCCCAGTGATAATGCTGGAACATTCGACGACTGATGTATAAAAGCCGACGCGCTTGACCCGCTGATAAGATTTTCAACGATTGACGACTGTGTTTGCCGCCATCGTTGTGCTTTAGGTGTAGCCTGCTTTTGTGGGCACAGGTTCGCCAATACAAGTTAGTTTTGTCTTTCACAGTATTGCTACTGTGTTCTTTACCATCACTACCATGTGACATCTGGTGGAGGTGCTTTGGGTTCATGTACCGGATGCCCCCAGAAAGCCGTGACCCAAGCCTGAGCGCGGAAGACAACGCCAATGTAGCCAAGAATCAGTGAGGGAGTCGCAGGCAGCAAGGACTGCCCCCGGAGTGCGGACTATTGCCTGAGACGACAAGGAAGATTGTCGCCAAATCAACCCCAATGGCAGCCGCAGCCTCCTCCATCGTGCTGCAACCAGCCCAGGGAGCCACCGACCTTCCGTGGATCATCATCTGAAGGCTCGGAAACAGGGCTGGAGACCTATGAACGAATAACCATTTCAACAACTGGGACTCCGATGAGAAAGTGCGGCATGTATACTTCACCCGAGAAGACGCCGCCAGAACGTGGTTTGAGAAGCGGGAGTCGACCTTGACAACATGGTACCTGTTCCGTAGTGGCTTCCTGCGCACATTTACGAACGTCGTACGCAAGGAAAGGGCTGAAGCTATGCTGGAAGCCCGACTGCAGCTACCTAACGAGAACATTGCCATCTTTATGGAAGAAATGAGCCGTCTGTTTCACCACGCTGACCCGGATATGCCAGAGGAGAAGAAAGTCCACCTGCTCATGCGTGGTGTGAAAGAACTTTTCGACGGAATGATGCGAAGCCCACCGAAGATCATCAAAGAGTTTCTTTGTGAGGCCACCAGCATCGAGAAGACAATCGAAATGAGCCGTCTGTTTCACCACGCTGACCCGGATATGCATGCCCGAGGAGAAGAAAGTCCACCTGCTCATGCGTGGTGTGAAAGAACTTTTCGACGGAATGATACGAAGCCCACCGAAGATCATCAAAGAGTTTCTTTGTGAGGCCACCAGCAGCGAGAAGACAATCGAAATGTGGAACCGGCAATTCAACCGCCGCACGAACTCTACAAACTACGCCGGAGTTCAATCACTGGCCGCCGTCGACCTGCACGAGACTATGAGAGCGGTCATACGGGAAGAGATGCAGAAGTTATACCCAAGGTCGCAGCCTCAAGTGGCCTCAATCGCCGAAATCATTAAAGAAGAGGTTCAGCGATCACTTGGGATTCCTGAGGTGCAACCACAATCGGTGCAGCCCCAGCCGCAAGCGATGACCTATACCGCCATAGCCCACCGTCAAGTTCCGCTTCCGCGACTGTGCCAGGGCCCTGTAACGCCGCAATTCTGACGTCCACCACCGCCGCCACCGCCAGCAGGCCCACCTGTTGCCCAGCGCAGCTACACAAGGAAGACGGACATTTGGCGCGCCCCCGACCACCGCCCGCTCTGCTATCCCTGAGGGGGAAATCAGACATGTCTGCCGTCGATGACCATACCACGAAATGGGACTACGAAGGTTTGCCGTCAATGCACCGTGCCCGCAGCAAGATGAACGCCCACGTGACATGGCCAATTACCTGGCAACTACTCAATGGAGCCCTCTACGACCATCTCGTTCACCATCACCAGGCCGCTACCGATCGCCGATGCGCCGACCGTACACTGGCCCAGCCCGTGGCCAGTCCGTCAGCCCATATCCGGAAAATTAAGAGTAGCAGCCGATGGAGGTGCAGTTGCTGTTCGTTGAAATGACGAAGATCCTCCCCTGCCGCTGAAGATGCTGAAAACACTATTTAAATGACATAACGACACAGTCTGGAAGCAAAGAATACGCAGATGAAAGACCACCTGACGACGGCACGTACCAGCGACAGGTCAACGCGACACAGCCGTGATCCGACACCAAGGCCTAACTGTAATGCAAGACAAAGAACCACCGATCTCGACGTGCTTCTCGACGGCCATGCAGTCACAGCCTTAGTGGACACAGGGGCCGATTATCTGTCATGAGTTGACACATTGCCGCCCAGTTGAAGAAGGTTAAAACTGCATGGGAAAGTTCTCAAATTCGGACTGCTGGAGGACACCTAATAATGCTGATTGGAATCTGCGCCATAAGAGTTACAGTTGAAGACCGGACGTACCCTGCCACCTTCGTTATCCTCCAACAGTGTTCACGAGACGTCATTCTCGGCATGGACTTCCTGAACCAACACGGCGCAATCATCGACGTGAAGTCGAAGTCGATAATGCTGTCAGAAGATCAAGCGATACCGCCGGAGAGCTGTCGTAGTCGTACCACGCGTTGAGTGTGCTCGAAGATCAAGTCAGCATCCCGTCCCACTCCAGCATTGTCATTTTCGTCGGCACCAAAACACCTTCAGAGGTAGAAGCCATTATTGAGGGTGACCAACGTCTACTGCTCGACCGTGAAATTTGCGTCACAAGAGGGATTGCTCGACTGCACGGAGGAAAAAGGAAAGTGTTGCTGACAAACTTCAGCCAGGAGTTCAAGCACATCAACAAGGGCACGACGATCGCACAAATCAAGGAAATTCTGGAGATCAGCAGTGCGTTTGTCCTCTCGGATTGTGCTGCATCTCCCTCGACGACCGTAGTTCCCGGACCAAAGTTTGACATAAATCCAAGTCTCCCCATGATTAAGCAGCAACAGCTCAGAAGTCTGCTCCGACGATACAAAGACTGCTTTTCGACATCATCGAGAATTCGACAAACACCAGTCGCAAAGCACTGCATAATAACCGAAGAGTGCGCTCGACCACTCCGCCAGAGCCCTTACCGAGATTGACGTGAGAACTTGAAGCTATAAGACAACAAGTCGACGAAATGCTGCGTGATGACATGATCCAGCCATCGAAAAGCCCGTGGGCATCTCCCATTGTTTTGGTGAAGAAAAAGGACGGAACCTTACATTTCTGCATCAATTAGGACGTGTAGCCCCTCCCATTGATAGACGGTGCATTTGATTGGCTCTGCAACACTAAATACTTCTCGTCAATGGATCTTATTAAGTCTGGTTACTGGCAAATAGAAGTCGACAAGAGAGATTGCGAAAAGACCACCTTCATCATGCCAGACACCCTCTACGAGTTCAAGGTCATGTCATTCGGACTGTGTCGGGGCCTGCAACGTTTCATCACATCATGGACGCGGCGTTAGCAGGATTGAAGTGGCAGACGTCTCTTGTTTACTTGGATGACGTCGTTGTCTTCGCCGGAAATTTCGACGATCACCTTGGCGGCTTGCAACAGTGTTTTTAGAGGCCATCAAGTCATCAGGGCTCACTCTGAAGCCAGAAACGTGCCGCTTCGCTCACGATGAGCTTCTGTTCCTAGGCCATGTAATCAGCAAATCTGGAGTCTGCGCCGACCCACAGAAGACCGCTTCCATAGCAAGGTTCCTGCAGCCCATCGACAAGAAGGCAGTTCGTAGATTCCTTGCCATGTGTGTCTACTATAGGCACTTTGTCAAGGACTTTTCACGCATCACGGAGCCGCTAGCACATGTAATCAAATGTGATGTCGAGTTCAAGTGGGAAATGCCACAGGCCGACGCACTTGAACTCAAATGACGCATGCAGTTGCCACCGGTACTTGCACACTTCGATGAGTACGCCAATACTGAAACCCATACTGAAGCCAGTAGCCTAGGCCTCGGTGCCATTCTAGTCCAGAGGAAAAACGGACTTGAATGGGTGATAGCTTATGCTAGCCAGTCGCTGTCAAAATCTGAAGGAAATTATTCTAAGGCCGAAAAGAAATGCCTCGCCATCGTTTGGGCTGTAGCAAAATTTCGCCCTTACCTATATGGCAGGCCATTTAAAGTCATCAGTGACCATCATGCGTTGTGTTGCCTAGCGAATTTAAAGAATCCTTCAGGACGGCTGGCGCGGTGGAGCCTAAGACTACAAGAATATGACATCACTGCAACCTACAAGTCCAGACGAAAACACTCAGATGCCGAGTGCCTATTACGCATTGACCCGCCGCCGCAAGATGACGAGGATGATGACGCCTTCCTTGGAATAATAAGCACGGAAGACTTTGCTGAACAGCAACGAGCACACCCGGAGCTAACAAGCCTCGTCAAGTATTTAGAAGGGGCACACCGATGTTGTCCTAGGGTATTTAAGCGAGGATTATCTTCGTTCTCACTTCGAAACAGCCTACTCATAAAGAAGAACTTCTCACCAGTCCGCTTCTTGTTGTCCCTTCCGCGGTGCGTCCAGAACTACTACGCGTCCTACATGACGATCCCACCGCTGGGCACCTCAGATTCTCCCAGGCATTATCAAGGATACAGGAAAAGTATTACTGGCCGTGCCCTGGACTGACCCACCCGGGAGAAATCGGTAGTTTCCTTTTCCTGTCTCTCTCCCACTCCAGTCTTCCTGGCTTCCCTTTACATCCAATTTCAAGGGTTAACCTTGTGTGAATAGCCAACCTAGGTTATTTCATATTTGGTTATAGTGATAACGTGCAGCTGGCATTTGCAGGACCTGATTTTACAGTTCCTGTAGCGTCTTCTTGTAGGGCTCCATGGTGGGTGGCTGGCGTTATTGCCGAAAACTGCACATTCCTCTATGGATAGTTCCTTCTCTCCACTCCCTGATCGCCCTCAGAAAAGAGGGCGCACCGATGAAGTTTTCCACGTTTTTGGTCGTTCAAAAAGAATCCTTCCCTAATTTCCATGTCATTCATTCTGAAAAACCAGATAAACCAGTATGAACGATCGCACCCTTCCTTGTTTCCAAGTCATTGGCTGAAGTCTTTGGTCCAAGTTATAAGGCGTCGAGGATGGCAAGCAGTGATCTCCTCTTGGAGCTCCGCAATCAGAAGCAGTATGAGAAATTGCCAGAACTAGTTCATATGGGGAAACCCAAGTAATTGTAACCCCGCACCGTACGATGAACACAAGCCGCGGTGTTGTCTCGGATGATGACTTGCTGCAGCTCACTGAGGCTGAACTCTTGGAGGGCTTCAGAGACCAGAATGTTGTCAATGTTAAAAGAATTACTTGATGACAAGAGCGCTACGAAGACGCGGACTAAAAGAACAACATGTACGACGGACAAGGCGCTACTTCTAACTAAATGTTTTTATGAAGAAACAGGACTTTAAATAGATGCAACCAAGAATGGCCCATCGTGACATCACGACCTCCCTATCTCATTAGAAAAGCTATCTCTTTTTCGGTAAGCGTCACTGAAGGGCAACTAATACACGTGCCCTCGACCTTTGCAATGTAAAAAGCTTCTAATATCTCCCATTCTAGTCTATCTCTAGACCGTGCCAGAAACCTGGTGTCGCGAAGATACGGACGGCAATTGTGACGTTTACAGTGTTCTGCCAGATGGCCCCCAGCATTGTTATTTACGGCCCAATTGTGCTCACGCCTTCTTTCATTAAAACACATTCCGGTTTGACCGATATAAACCTGATGGCAACTTACGGGTATCTCATATACGACATTAATTTTCTAAGCAATGTACTGCGCTGCATGTTTCTTAGAGCATGGTTCGGGTTTTGCTTTTGTCATGATAGGGCATATCTTGGCCAGCTGACATGGTGCACTGAAGAGAAGATTGATACTGTGCCTTTGTGCCACCTTGAGGTTGTGGGACACCCTGTGCCAATAAGGAATCACATGTAATCTCTTCCTATCAAATGGCTTTCTTGTGTTAGTGCCCTCTCTTGCCTGTTTGATCTTTTGAAGAAGCTTATCGCAAACGCTAGAGGTCAAGAGTGAAGGGAAACCGGCTAGGCGTAGCCTTGAAACTTGGTTATTGAAACTGATTTCTATTTTGTGGTTGCAAGATTTGTTTAGCGCTTCTTTTAGACAAGTCATTGCAACTTCTCGTTTTACTAGCTTGGAGTGCGCAGTTTCGTATGAAATTAGCTGCTTGTTCAACCTCGGCTGGTATTCGAAACAGACATGCGTGTTCATCAGAGTGAGATTGAGGTCCAGAAAGCGAATGCTGTTATCACAAGGCCTTTCGCACGTGAAGTTTAGAGCCTCCGATGCAATTCTAAATGTGTTAATTATCGATTCTACAGTGTCATCTAGCCTAGACCCTGGAACATTAAGAGCCACCAGGTAGTCGACATATCTCATTATGGAAGGAGCACATGTCTGATTCAGCATGCTGTTTACACACTTGTCAAAGGCGCTGAGAAAGATATCTGAAAGAATGGGAGCGAGCGACGATCCAATGCAAATGCCCTTGCGTTGTACATAGTGTTGGTTTTTGAAACTTAACGACAGTGGAATGAAGATAAAAGCTTAACAGTTCTAAAAACTGGCCACTGTTCAGTCCGGTTGCACAACTGAACCTAACTTCACCAAAGTCTTCGATTTTGTTCCTAATGGCACTGAGCACTCCATCATGAGGAATCGCATAATACAGGTCTTCAACGTCCAGTGAAAACGCGTACACATTGCTCCAAGTTCCTTGTTCTAAAGTCAGCACGACTTCTCTAGAGCTCCGCACAAGGAAAGAGTCATCCAGGGGTAACTGGCATAAATGGCGCTACAGGTAATGCCCAGCACCACCGACAAGGCCAGTGGGATTACTACAGCTGATCGAGTCTCCTTGCTGACCATTTGAGCAGATCGGGATGGACTTGTTGGGGCCCTTTTCGATGTGAACAACTGGAAATAAGTAGATCGTCATGCCGACCAAATACTTCACCCGCTTCGCTGAAACGAAAGCTCTGCCGAAAGGTAGTGCAGCCGTAGGGGCGGAATGCTTCATCGAGAACATCCTGCTGTGACATGGCACCCCAGAAGTCCTCATCACCTACAGAAGAACGGCCTTTACAGCGGAGTTCACCCAAGCCATTCCGCAGTACACTCAGACAAAGCACAGGAGGACAACTCCCCACAAGCCAAAGATGAATGGTCTTAATGGCCTGAATAAGTCCCTCGCTGACATGCTAGCAATGTACGTCGACGTCGAACACAAGACCTAGGATACCGTCCTGCTGTGCGTAATCTTTGCTTACTACACGGCGATGCAAGAAACGACACAGATCACCCAGTTCAAGCTGGTTTATGGCAGGAACCCAACGACTCTCGACGCCATGCTGCTGCATGTCACCGACGAAGAGAATCTTGATGTCGCCACCTATCTCCAGCTTGCCAAAGAAGCCTGACCGCTCACCCGCCTACGAATCAAGAACCAACAGCATACCAACAGCCGACACTACAACCTCCGACGACGCTACGTCGAATAACAGCCTGGCGACGGTATTGGGGTTTGGACCCCGATACGCCAACGAGGACTCAGTAAGAAACTATTGCGACGCTATTTCAGACCCTACAAGATCATCTGATGCATTGGTGCACTCAACTATGAGGTCGTGCCAGACGGCATTTCGCTATCACAGCGGCACCGCTCATGACCTTTCTACCAGTGTTCTGGTAGAAAGCCGTTCTACCAGAGCCGTTCTACCAGTGCTAGTAAACTTTGGGACTTTGAGTAGCTGACCTCTGGACTTTTTTTTAAACTTGTTTTTTTTCGTTGTTTTGTTATCTTTTTTTTTATTAAGTGTCTTTTTATGTTTCGCTCGCATATGTTTCTAGCATCGGGGTGCTGCCTTTTAAGAGGGGGGTATTTATTTTTATTTTTTTATTTATTAAGTACTGCTAACCTGAATTCCAGGCCTTAAGCAGGAGTGCGTGACACTTTGGTACAAATGTACCTGAAAAAAAAAAGAGCACACATGCAAACAAATGGAACTGGAAAAAAGCGACTGGTGGGTCAGGTACGGCACTGAATTATATAATTTCAAATGGTAGAATAGTTATATGAACACACATCAAGACACATTAGACTAGAGTGTTGCTCAACAATTGGCAATATGAAGAAAACAAAAAAGTAGTTGGTTCGATGCGTTAGACATGTCAATGCGATGCACAATGTCGGGCCAGAGGAGTGACGAGGTACTCGCCATCAGGGACTGGTGGGGAAGACAAGAGTTCAATATAGGCTATTGATTTTGGCGGCAGGCGAATAAAGCCGGTGGGGCGTAGGCAGCACTGGGGTGCGTCAGAAGGTTCTGTGAGAATCGGCAGTCAATAAGAGCGGAATGCGCGGAGAGAAAATTGAGGCCGAGAATGAGGTTGTGGGGGCAATGAGCAATCACGGTGAAGAGGACAGGAGTGTGGCGGCCGGCGATGCTGACACGTGCCGTACACATGCCGATGATAGGCACAGTACCGCCATCCGCAACGCGGACGACGCGTGCCGACGCTGGGGTGAGGAGCTAGTTCAGTCGTCGTCGGAAGGCAGCACTTATAATAGAAAGATGTGCACCTGTGTCGATGAGTGCCGGGACAGGATAGCCATCAACGTCAACGTCAAGAAGGTTTTGGTTTGTGTGTGACGTCAGCAGAGGATTTGAGGACAGAGTGGACAACGCAGCTTCACCTCCAGAAGCTGCAGTGCCTAGTTTTCCGGCTGGATCCGGGAGGCGATAGGCGACGGAGAGAAGCGACGGGGTTGGGGCGAACGAGACTGATGGCGTCGAGGTGAGGGCGAGCGGCTGTAGCGAAGGTTCGGGGCAGGAGCATCAGCGGCAATGGGTTCATGGCGGGTGGCATAGGGAACAGAAGGTCCAAAGGGTCGGGAATGAGCGGCAGTGTATGTCCGAGGAGGTGGTGGCCATTGGTTGTGGCAGTGACGAGCGACGTGGCCGATGCGACAGCAGTGAAAGCAGATCGGCCTGTCATCAGGGGTACGCCATTCGGACGGGTTGCGGCGAGGTGTGGGAGAGAAGGACTGCTGGGGACGAGGCGGGCTGCTAGAGAACTGGGGAACCATGGGTGTAGACGATGAACACACGGAGTTGAGACCCATGTTCTCAAATTCCTTTCTGACGACGGCCTGAATCAGCGCAATTGTGATTGCTGGTGGATCGGGAGGCGTCGCGGAGAAAGCTGGCAAACAGGCGGCCTCGAGCTCGCGGCGAACAATACGAGTTACGTCATCACAGGGGGTAGTTTGACGCGGTCGACCCTCACATGTCGACGTAGCGGCAGTGTTGGGGAGAAGCGTGATGTGATGTGTGATACGGCGGCTCTTAGCTTGTTCAAGGTGACGGCATTCTTTGATGATGGCTCGATAGTCGAGACGTGGCCGAAAACAAGCAAATTGAAAGCATCGTCGGCGATGCCTTTTAGCACATGCGACACTTTATCTGCTTCAGACATAGTATTGTCAGCTTTGCGGCAGAGAGCCAAGACATCGAGGATGTATGAAACGTACGGCTCTGTAGATGTCTGAACACGAGATGCAAGAGCCTTTCTCACGGCAGCCTTGCGCCCAATGGGGTCGCCGAACAGTTCCCTGAGCTTTTCTTTGAAACTGTCCCAGCTGTTTATCTCGTTGTGATGCGTTTGGTGCCACACGTGTGGGGTGCCGCCGAGATAAAAGATGACATTGGCGAGCATGATCGTTGGCTCCCACCTGTTATTAGCACTGGCGTATTCGTAGAGCTTGATCCATTCGTCAACGTCCTCTCCCTCCAGGCCAGAGAACACACCAGGGTCGTAATGTTGAGCAACCGTGATAATTTCATTTCATTTCATTTATTTACTCTCAAGGCTGTACAGGCATTACAGAGAGGAGTGGCAATAGAAAAAGAAAAAAAAATTGCTAATGAGGCAGCACATGGTCACACATAGCCGACTTGAACACATCATGGTCTCTGATAGTGACAATGGATGCGGGAAGGCGATTCCAGTCTTGACTTGTTTTCGGGATGAAGGCTTCGAGGTATACATTACTTTTACACTGAGGCACCCCAACCTTCATTCGATGATCAATACGGGATGACAAATGGCTCGGTGGCGAAAGAAAGTGTCATTTTTAGCTCATTATTAGTGTAGTATATTTTGTGAAACAGGCATAAGCGGGAAATTCGACGTCTAGTAGCAAGGAGAGGTAGTTCAAGCATTTGCTTCATGCGAGAAACGCTGGCTAAGGGCCCGTACATGGTCGATCCGCCCGTCCGTTCCGCCCTAGCCCGCCCACGTGTGGAGGCCTAAAAGGCGGAAGGTGTCGCAAAATTCGATGCACGCTCAATCCGCACGAGCGGATCACACGCGCGCTCCTATTGGGCGACGCGGCCTGTTGACAGCTGGCAACCGTTCGGCGGAGCAAAGGTGTTCAAGGTTGGCAACGACCTGTGACAGCAGACGACACTGGCATATTTTTGCAGATGTGATTTCAAGTTTCCGCGTTCCGGTGAAAATGCGACTCTAGGCTGCCACATTCTGTTCTGCAGCCGTATGGGTTGCATTGGCACCGTCATCCTTCTTCGAAACATTGCACAGTCGTCTTATCTGCGCCACCTTTTACAGATGTATTGCAATCGCATCACGTCGCAGCACGCGACGTATTCTCGGATGATTACTTTCAGTGCGCGTTGCCTTAGCTGGTTGAACAAAACCTCTCATTATCAAACGTAATGTGTTCTGCGTCACGCGAAACTGATAGTGTCGCCGGAAGCGCGGTGGCGTGGTTTCTGTAGTGCTAGTGACAGCTTACAAGAATACGGAACACACGCACATCTGTCACGGAATGCATTTGCGTAGGTCGCCAAGACGCACCTTTTTACCACTGAGCACGCACGCGTGTGAGGCTCCGAGTACAGCTTGCTGATACGCTTGCTCGTGCTTTTTTTTTTTTTTTTTTCGCTCTGCCAATTTTAAGAGAGTGCTTAAAGCAGTTGGATGCATGAAATGCCTTGTCCTTAAATGATGTGCTCAGCGATGACTGAAGTTCTCACCGTGTGCAAAAAAAAGTTGTGCATAAGTGGTTAACTTCATGCAGCAAGAAATTGAAGGTTAAGCAGTGAATGTACAATTCATTATGACTGGCTTAAAGCAATATGTATGTATAGCGGTGACCTTATGCAGATATATGCATACTCATGAGATATGTTTCCAAGGGGAGTTTTTATTTGAAAGCATATAATTTACATTGCTGATAAGAAAACTTATTTTGAGTGAACTCAAACAATTGCATTCTTTCTTGCCAGCCTGGGTGGCCAATATGTTGCCACCTTACTACTTAACATACCTAATTTAACATTTCAACAATGTACAAACATTACCAAAGCACACAAAATTAAGCAGTACCTTGACAGGCATGCTCCCTCTCTCACCCATGGCACCAAACAAGGATGTTCAACTTGAGACTGTTTGATACTGTCGGTATCATACATGCGTGTTCTATTTTGATTGCTCTACATATAAAAAATAAGCTCTACTCAGGTTATATGAGTTAGTTGGGCATGAGCTGCATGTTGTTTATGTATTTATGTAGTAACAACCTTGCTAGCTCATGCACAGCCATATTTTGGGAAAATGAAAAATGCATAGCATAACATAAACAGCTGGCCAGTGTCTGTATTGATTTGAAAGCAAACCGATATTATCAAGTGTAGCTTAGCAGTGAGTTCAGTGACCTCTTGTGGTGTGAAAACGTTGATGTAGTTAGTAGTTTTGTGTTTGTCTTTCTTACTTAGTTGCTGCTTTAACATGCACATGACAATGAAATGGTGTGTAGGGCAGAAGACAGGGCCACACAAAAAGTGAGGAAACATTCATTGCCATTTTTTTATTTCCATAACAAACCAGCGGATTGTTCCTTAGGTTCAGTTTTGTGAATAATTCACAAGGTGTTCTGCGTAAAACTGAAAGATTGTAGTGCTCTATTACCTATTCACTATTCGGGTAGCCAAATGAACGATACTCCCATTAGCACTGTGAGAGCACAGAAATTTGCAGTCAAGAGGCAGTAGTGGCTCAGCCTCTGTGCCAAATGTAAAATTGTTCCAAAAGAAAACATGCATACTGGTGAATTGGGTATGCATTCACATCTACTATTCAAATCCACACATCACAAGTAATCTTTCATTCCTTGGCACATTTCTCACCATTGTACAGACTTTCTTTCAGCGCTGTGTGTGTGCAGTAGTATAACTTGGTAAATCAAAGCTGTGGTTATTCAGTACACTGAAAGCAACTTTGCGTGTGGGTTAGATAATATAATGCTCCTACATATGGGTCAGCTTAGTATTATCAGCCGCTTTGTTTACTAGTTCACTGTTACGCCTGAACTATATGGTGCTACTGGACAATGCTGTATACCTGCAGGCACGCTAGAACAGCTTGGCTATGCACAAACAACCCTTTACATCGCACTTAAATTAAGGTGGTGTAGATTTGCTGTTACAATGTGCTTGTAAGCATAACTGCCGAGCATTCAAAAAAGTGTTTGAAATGTAAGGGTGGATGCTCAGGTTTGCATTTGTGACGTTTCACATTTATAGTGCAAGGACACACCGATGAACAGGAAGGATAGCACACAAATCCTTGTGTTGTGACCTCGCAGTCACAATGCAAGTAGTTTTCTGTGGTTTTTAGCTATAAACATGTGAAGCGATCTGTAAATTCAAAACTGTCTTAAGTAAACTGAGACACCATGAAAAGCAACATAACACTAAGGTGCACACATTTTTTTGTCACATCAGCTCTTTGTGGTGCAGGTCAAATATGTATACACGCTATTTGTAGGAAGTAGGAAGCCTATCCAATATAAACAAGAAACTTGCAGGCAAGGTAATCACAACAAACCAGCTGAGACGGTGGTACTATTCTACTTGTTTTCGTTTGTGATAGCACAAGTATTCCCTCTTGTGCTGCTGGATGGTTGTGACTGATATGCTCGTGAGGGTTTGGGTCATTCACATTTCAAGGGATGAGTAACTGTTACATACGTGAATCATTTTCCTCTGCCTATATCAATGACTTAACTATATGTGGCAGGTTTAGCTGTGTGATTATTGGTGTAGCTGAAGTGATGTATCACACATAGTTTCCGCGCACTACCTAATTGGCGAAAAGCATGCAGGAATTGGTCTTTGAGCTATTGGTTCAGTGGTGGCTTTCCACTAAACTGACTGTTGAAGAGGCAGATTTCACTTCATCGAAAGGCCCATGTGAAAAATAGCCTAGAACTCATGACGCCAAATACTGTCACCATGTGTGACTGAAGAACAACATGTTACAGAACAATGAGCAGTGGAATTAACCTCACTAGTATACGAAGAATGGCAGCTGCATTCAGTATTTCACTGCTGGTATACTAAACACAAACCTTTATATGAGTTGTTTGGATGGCATAATCAACAAGATCCCTCTAATGAGCTGTGGCAAAAGCCAACTAAAAAGCTGCTACCCCAGGTACTACATTGGCCTAAAATATGGATTCTCACATGCAGTGAATACAGTTCTTAAATTGGTTTACATACAGGTATGAAATGTTGTAACTGCACCATGTGATAAAATTTCAATAAGATCAGCTGACTACCACATAGAACATCTTTAATGGGTATGTATAGATGTATAGGTGTATAGGTGTCGTGTGTTTTCACCGTTGTTGCATGCAGACGACGATACACATGTGACGTTTTTTATCGCTGCGACGAGATGAAAAATTGCTGAATAAAGTAAACTTCACTTTCTTGAAACTTTTTTTTATTGGAAACTGAGCCACAGGCGAATGGTGGTAAGTTCGTCTGCTAAACCCGTCAGCTTTGCCTTCGTTCGCGTGATGCTTGCTCGCCGTCTGTTACTGCAGAGACGGTATTTTTATTTCAGTACCATCAGGGCCTAAAATTATGTTACAGAGCCGGTGGGTGTTCACTGTATGTGTGTGTCTACCTTACTGACTTTTAGTGATTTACACGCGCAACGATGCGTTGCTGTTGCATACCAGGCTGCCCGTCAAGTTGGGGACGGAAGCAACCGGGGGTGTCCTTCCACGAGGTGCCAGCGAAAAACGCTTTGCGTACAAAGTGGCTGAAAGCTATATCAAGAGACGCTTTGCCGATCATTACTATCTCGGACTGCTCTGTTGTGTGTAGCCTCCACTTCCGTCCTACGGATTTCAAGGAGAACTTCACGAAGCGACTTCTGAAACCCGGTACGGTACCCAGTGTGTTCGCTGAACTGACACCGTGCCTTGCACAAACTGAGAGCTCGACAGTGTCCGGTGTGTTCGGCGAACGGACACGGTGCCTTGCACAAAGCAAGAGCAGGACGGAACCTCAAGGCAGGACGCGAAAACGTAAGCATGCCCCTTCGAGTGCTGCGTTGCCTTGCGAACCACCGGAATGCGCAAATGAAGGAAATCAAGGACCAGCCACGCCTCCAGGGCACGAAAGTAACAAGAGCAACACTGAAGGAACCGAGCCAACGCACCATGCCATTCAACTTCAGTGAGAGGAAACCACGATGAATGATCTAACAGCCAAGAATTCTGGTAGCTTGAATGCACCACGTACAGGGATGGTGCATGCTAAACGCTCGTACAAGACACAGACACCATTGAAATTGTATTCCTCGACGTATTTTGTGCAGCGCAAGTGGTGGCGCTAGAAAGAACGAGCGCTCAAAGCGAAAAACGAGAGGCTGAGTAGGACTAGAATCGTACAAACAGGAACTACTCAAGCTGAAAGAAGCAGCACACGTTGGTACATTCCTAGAAGTGACGTCCGATGCCGGTAAAGGAAATTTAAAGGCACTCCTAATCGTTGACCAGGTAAAGAACTACAGAAAGAAAAAGCCACAATGGTCAGAAACAACGCTGCGACATAGCATCGTACTCCGAAATTTGTCAGCGAAGGCGTATGAGTACTTGCGCTCCAAAGACCTGCTGAGGTTGCCTTGCAACAAGACCCTACAAAAATACATCGGCGTGGTTTCCGGAGAAGTTGGCTTTACTCAGCTAGTTCGTTGCCGTCTGGAAACAGAAATATTAGCGCTTGAAACGCCACAGTCAAAAGTTTGTTCTCTTATCATAGACGAAATGAGGATTCGCCAGAAACTACAATACCACAAACAAAGGGACGCGTTCATCGGCGACGTCAACATGGGCACAGAGCTGCAACACCTTGTCCCAATCTCTCAGAATGAGTGCCTGGCAAACTCTGTCCTCTGCTTTTTGCTCTGCAGGCTCCACGGTCCATACAAGATACCTGTCGGGTATTTCTTCACAAAGGGATGCACAGGGGAGCAACTGGCAGAAGTCATGCGCCATGTTATCGAGAAAACGTCGGAGATCAGCTTCGATGTCGTCCGTGTTGTCACAGATAATCACAAGATAAATGTGACAGCCATGCAAATTTTGTGTGATGGAGTCCTGTGTATACGCGCTCCGCACCCTGCAGATCTCACTAAGCATATCTTTCTGGCTTTTGATCAGAGCCATATAATTAAAAATGTGAGATCGCAATTTCTGGCGAAAGACATCGGCGGAGAAAAAGAGATATCATCGAAGTACCTAAAGATGGTGCACAAAATGCAGAAGAACTTAACAGTAAAGCCAATCAGGTTCCTCACGTGAAAGCACCTCTACCCGTCCAATATTGAAAAGATGGGCGTGAAACTTGCCATGCAGTTGCTGTTGGCCGCAGTAATTGAGGCACTCAAATATTTGAAAGACCAAGCAGGGCACACTGCGGACATTGAGTTTGCATCGGCAGGGCCTACAATCCACTTTCTGGAAGCGATGCAGAAATGGTTTACTCTAATGGACATAAGCAATTGCCAGCAGTTCATTCATTGTAACAACGATGATTGCTGTCCATTCAGTGATGTGGATGATTCAAGGCTCGACTGGCTGGAACACGCTTTCATCGCGTACATCGAAGATCTGAGGGATGCCAGCAAGACTGAAAACTTTTTCAGCAAGGAGACGTGTCATGCTCTGATATTCATAACGCAATCAAATGTTGCTTGCATCCGCCATCTGCTGACTGAGAAGCAATTTAGCTTTGTTCTTACCCGCAAAACGTCGAGTGATCCTATTGAGGCAATGTTTGTATTCTTGCGGTGTAGTGCTGGATGTGATGATGCCCTAGACGTCAATAGCACAATATGCGGTCTCAAAAAGATGTTGAAAACAGGCATCATAGCCGGTTCCAGTGGCAGCAATGTGCAGAGTTCGGCAAGTTTCACATCAAAGCAGCTTCTTCCAATTCAGCACAAGCGCCATACAACCGCAGGCACTGCCGAGCGCATCTTGAACATAGCAGCAATGAGTCTAAGAGAACGCTGTTTGTCAGACAGACAGCTTGTCTCGAACCCCAACATTGCCAGCGTGGCCATGATGGGAGGGTTCATTGTTCGAGCTGTAAGCGAGCGCATTCCCTGTGCTGACTGCGTTGCAATGCTTCAGGCACCAAAGAGCAGTGCTCCCGCTCATGGCCTCATCACTCACCAGGATCGTGGTGGCCTTTTCTACCCGACGCAGGAGCTCGTCAAAGTTCTTATAGGTCTTCGCAGATTTGCGGACTGAATACTGTCTCAGCGACGGTCAGTCGAGAAGCCTCTCGAAGTATGCGTGCAGAGGACAGTGCAAGAGCTCATGAGTCTGCCCGTCTTGACCTGCGGCAACACCGATTGAGACCACCGCAAGGGCCTGTTGGAACTCATCGCAAGAAAGCTCATTAAGCCACTTTTTGCAAACTATGTGCAAGCAAAAACCGACACGAATGCTGTCGTCAAGTTTCTTGAGAAAGAGCCCCTGTCGAGAAAAGTATTAAAATTGTAGTAGTACATTTGTTGTGTGGCAGTACACGAAGCGCCGTGCCACACTTTAACCACCAACCACTTTCTTCATCAAAATGCGTGGAATCATCATCATCTGCTTGTGATGAACCAGAAAAGAATATCTCACATGAACCATATATTAACGTGTACTTTTTATGACAAGCAGGTGCGAGTAATGTGGTCGAGTTTCGAACATTGCTGAGCTAGCACTGCGATCTGCTTAGGAACGATTTTTGGGCCGCGCATTAAATTCTCGTGACATCACAACTGGCTGATTATGTGCACTTAGTGTTATTTTCTTCGTTTTGTGTTTCGTTCAACCTACCCCGAATCAATAATGTATACAGGCGCTGTGTATATGTTCTATCTTTCGATCATGTCTTCTTCACCACGGGATTAAGCGCGCTATTATTCGAGTAAATATAATTCCTGGCGCCTTAGGAAACGGAACAGCGCGAAGCACATGCTTCAAGCTCTTAAATATTTAAATCGCTTTATCCAGAAGCCTCCTACATAAGGCTGATATCCATCTCCACGCCATTAGTATTGTCAATAGACGCACATACGGTGTCCTATCTTCCCTGTAACAAGGCAGGCAATCCAGTGTTTACCGATCTAGATAGAGTGCTCATGAAAAAGCACAGCATCAGAATTTATCAATGATCATATTTTTTCATGGCCGCTCTTAAACGGGCAGCCACACGTAAAAAAAAAAGCAAGAAGAAAAGAAAGAAGAAAAACGCGTGAACGAAATCCCCCCTAAAAAAAGCGCGAAACACTATGCATCGTTTATATCCCCGAATAACTGCTTTGTGTGAGCAACATTATTGTGCTTTTTTGACGCCCGTTAGTTTGTCTTCGCACAAAATTTTGCAGCAGAGCAGCCGGGTTCCAGCGCGCCACTCGCCCGACAGCCGGCCTGAAAGCAGGGGAGCAGCGGCGTGAAGCCGCGATGCTTTCGGCGGCGGCGGATGGGGACCGGTACAGTGGCGCATGGTCGCAACACTCGGCAGAGAGCTCCCTATGGAAAAGAGAGCGACGTTCCAGGCATATAGTTATAGGGGGCGTTGGCACGCACTGATGAGGTCTGGAAGGGTACACCGGCTTGCTGCTTTCGATGACTATCTCCGTGGGTGCCAGATAACTAGTAAAAATCACAAAAAGGAGAAAAAATAGACTGTTTCTGACGCGGCTGTAGCTTAGGCCTTACGTCCCCGCTTCGCTTCGAGCACGCGCCATGTTTGCTGTGACGACAGCCGAACCATCCGCCTCGGACCAGCCAATGAGAGACGAGCAGGCGTGCGGACGGGAAAGTTGCAACCGCTCCTCGCTCACCAGTAGAGAGCCATCAACACGCGGGCGGACTGGCCATGTACGGGCCCTAAGCGATAGTAGTTAGAGAGGATAAACCTAACTGAGCAATTCTGAACCGATTCTATGGACTGTGTTAACGAGCTAGTGTACGGGTCCCATATCGATGAAGCGTACTCGAGTTTAGAACGCACGAGTGCTTTATATAGTAGTAGTTTCAGCGGAACGGGAGCGAGGCGGAAATTCCGCCTAATAAAACCAAGGGAACTGTTAGCTTTGTTAATAACATGGTGGATATGCTTCTGCCATGACAGATTATTAGTGATATGGACGCCTAGATACTTGTAGCTGTCGACGAACTGAAGAGGGCAACCGTTAAAATCATAGCCCTGAGAAATGGACTGGTTAATCTTTCGAGACACCCTCATTGCTTTACATTTGTTAATGTTTAGTTTCATAAGCCATGCATCACACCAAGAAGAAATTTTATTTGTCAGATTGAAGAACGGAGAAGTCGGACTCATTAGAAATTACGCGGTACAGAATGCAGTCATCTGCAAAGAGCCTTATGTTAGAAGTAACAGAATCAGGCAGGTCATTAATATAAATTAGAAAAAGAAGAGGCCCTAGGACTGACCCCTGAGGAACACCGGATGTTACATTGCATGATTTAGAGTCATGATCATTAACAGAAACGTACTGTGTTTTATTCTGCAAGAAACATTCAATCCACTTAAGCAGGTTGTAACCAAGATGGAGTGTGCTAAGTTTCAGTAATAGTAGTCGATGTGAGACGGTATCGAAAGCTTTCGCGAAGTCAAGGAAGATGCAGCCTATAACTGAAGCTCGATCTAATGCGGAAGACAAATCATTAGCAAAGGTTAATAATTGAGTCTCACAAGAATAATTTTTGCGAAAACCATGCTGCTGTGACGCAGAAAAATTATTAGACTCGAGAAAGCTAATCAGGTTGCAGTAGATTATGTGCTCTAATAATTTGTATGGAATAGAAGTTAAGGAGATCGGCTGGTAGTTTAAGGGGTTATGTGTATCACTAGTTTTGTGGACTGGAATCACCTTCGCCATCCTCCAGTCGTCCGGAAGTGTTGAACTCTGCAAAGACTGTGTAAGAATATATGACAAGAAAGCAGATGAATACGCTACAGTACTCTTAAGGAATTTGTAATTTATGGTATCAACACCTGCTGATGAAGAAAGTTTAGCTTTCTTAATCAAATTGTATATGCCATCTAAATAGATCGAAATCGGCTCCATCTCAGGGTACGTAAAGGCACGTGCAGACGGTGAAGTATCTATTAGAGCGTTAGAAAAAGATAGCGAGAATGTGTTGTTAAAAACCGTTGAGCAAAGCTCACGGGGGACAGGAAATCCATCGTCAGTTTTCAGAACGATTTCTGTGGGTTTGCGTACGTTAATAATGTTCCAAAACTTCCTAGGATTAGTTGTGAGCAGATGAGGTAGTGTTTCAGAAAAAAAGTAATTCTTGGCTGAGCGAATGGCCATTTTATATTCAGATGCGATAGCTACGTAGGCAGCTTTTGCTTTGGTTTCCCCAGATAGCTTGAAGCGTCGAAAAATGCGTTTTTTCTTGATAAGAAGTTATTTTAAACTGACGTCAAACCAAGGAGCATGATGATAATAGGCGAGTCGGAACATATTTTTCAGTTAGCGTTTGGACCTTGTTCTTGAAAAGGAGCCAGTTTTCTGCAATAGTTCTTTCCCAGAACTGAGGAAAAAAGAAATCGGCAAAACTTTGTAATTCGTTATTGATCGAGGAAAAATCTGCTCGACTGTAGTCACAAATTTTCTTACGGTGTTTTAGGCGCTGTAGCGAGCGTAAGGGAATTGTAAAATGAATCACGCAATTATCGCTTAAACCAGGTATAATTGATCATGATGAAATTGAATCAGGGGATGTGGTGAAGACGAGGTCAATGATGTTCGCAGAAACTGCAGTGACACGGGTAGGCTCTTTAACAAACTGGGTGAGGCCAAATGTCGAACATATATCAAGAAAGGTTGAACATTGGGATGAGAATAAAGTCACTGATGGGAAGTCAACAGGCCAGTCAATGCCAGGGAAATTGAAATCACCGAGCAAGAATATTGGTGCTGCTGGATATTTAACAATGATTTGGTTAAGACAGTCAAATAGCTCATTGCAAGATGTGGATGTACTATCGGGTGGTCGATAGCAAACGGCAAATATCACGTCTTTGTTGTTTATGTGAATACAACAGCACAAGAACTCAATTTGCGAAGGCACGTGTATATCAAAAGAGGTGATATCAGATGAAACAGCGATCAAGGTCCCACCACCACATCGTCCTATTCTGTCATTTCTATAAATATTGTAAGCCTTACTGCACGCGAAAAAACAACAATAACTGCATTGCACGTGTCGATCAGCGCAGACAGAGCATCGCGCTTATTCATAATGGAGCGGATGTTAGTGAACAGCACAGAGTAATCGTTGTCATGCTTATTCTTTACGGCCGCGCGATGCTAACTCGAAGCGGGTGACGGGGGATTCGCAGGGAAATTTATTCCGCTGCTGCCTACATTACCGCTGGCAATAGCAATACTGTTCCGCTGGAGTTCATAAATAGTATCGGTTTGAGAGCAATACGCGTAGCACGTTTTGTTGATGAACAATTTGTTGTACCTGAGATGATACTGTCACGTGGTGGTGACGTTGAACGACAAAACAAACTTTTATTGGGCGAACCTGTGGCCACAAAACAGGCTACACTTATAGCCCAACGATAGCGGCGAACACGCTCGGCGATCATCGAAAATCTGATCAGCGGGTCAAGCGCGTCGGCTTTTATACAACAGTCGTCGAATGTTCCAGACTAATCCTTGGGACCCGCATGCCTTCCACAAAGTTCTACAACATTCGAGTCACGCGATGAACACAATGTTCGGCGACAACAGACAGCCGGGTAGAAGCATCGATAACTTTCCAGAAACGTCGGATGCAGGCGCGTCCCTCGCTGTGCGATTACAGTTAAGCGGCGAAACGTGGTCGCCCGATAAAGATAAGCACACGTGTCAATACAATTGACTTCCCAAATGCAATTAACTTATTCCTGGTCATTCTAGTTGCCCGACAGAAGTCTTCTTGAATGGATACCCCGGATCCTTTCAGTTTCTTCTTTTGTGTTAATATGTTTTCCTTTGCTTTAAATGATGCCGATTTCATTACCACTGGTCGACATTTGTTATTTATAAAGGAACCTAAGCGATGCGCACGCTCAGTTCCTTCTTCGGGTAATTGCAACGCAAAAAACTGCACAAGGAGTGCACAAACTTCTTTTTCTGTTTCCGCCCAAGTTTCAGAGGCACCATCGGTGATACCATAGAAAATCAAGTTATCTCTTCTTGACCTGTCCTTGAAATCGTCCAGACGAGATTGCACCGATGCATTCTCACTTTTCATGGCTTGGGTAATAATGCCTTGGATATGAGCAGGTTCTTGCCGAGTTTCAAGTGCAGCAACTTTCTGCTCTACGTACGCTAATCTGGCATTCATGCTTATAATATGCTCCTCAAGTAATTCTTGGTTGGCTTTCACTTCATTAAGAGTTGAGATTAGCTCAGCGTGACGCGCATCCATTTTAGTAGCAAGAGAGTTGATGGCCTCGAGAACCAGGTTAGTGCTACAACTGGGATTAGGCCCAGGGTTAAGCTCAATGTCTCCGGACATCACAAGCAACTTCGTAACATGTACACAGTCGGAAAATAAACACCACAAAATGTCCGGGCATGGGACGAGCAGCAAAGCGCGATTGCTAGAGCGCTTACAGTAAAGGGAAGTCGAGTTACCAACCTGGATGTAAAAGAACGGTCTCAGCAAAGAGTGCGCCATTGCTGCTATCCCATGCCCACTGACGAGGGTCGTCATCGTTGGCCTATTTATATGCGCACCACAGGGTGATGCATGCATTGATGCCGTTGGTTTGGTGAAAAGATCCGGTGTGATGATTCTGCTGACGTTTCCGGCATGCGCAGACGAAGAGAACAGCAAATCGCCGCATGATGCAAAGGCCGAGTTTTCAGCAAGGAAGGGCGTAGTGCAGGCTCCATCGAAGGGGTTCCAGGCACGGACAAGAAACAGCCCGATTAGTGGAAGAATCTGGATGTAAAAGAAGAATGGTCTCGGCAAAGACTGCGCCATTGCTGCTATGCCATGCCCACTCAGTCAGACAGTCGGACAAGCAGTCGGACAAGCCGAAGCCGTTGCAGAGGCGGTCTCGTCACCGGGAGGCATGGTGACAAGCTCGATGTACCGACCACTCCGGAGTTCCGTGGTGAGGACGGGGATTGCCGACCTCCACCAGAATGTTACGTGTGGAAAGACACAGATTAAAGAGGCTATATACAGGTTATTTACACTGGAGCCAGATCGCCAGGCCGGCACTTGCTCGCGTCAAAGGCACAGACCCACTTCGTCGTCGTTCTTGCGGCGGCTCGTCCCTTCAGCATCGCTCGATGATATCGTAATAATATAAAGAAAACATAACTGTAAAAACATCAAAATAAAGAAAAGCAGGATATAAATGCGACGCTTTCATGAAACGTTGCTAGACCATTGGTGATAAGACACTATCATTTCACATGTTGAAGTGCAGCAGTGAAAGCGGCAACAGAAGAGCTCTCGATTACTTCTCTGGGCAAATGATTCCAATCACAGATGTTAGGGGGGCAGAAAGAATTCATGTGTTAGTTCTGGAATAAATTTCGCTAACCTTCTTTTTTGAATGGAAAGAATGAGTGGGACGCTGCGTAATATAGGTTTCAAGTGCGTGCTTTTGTCTATTCCAAGGTTATCATTGTATATCATGTAGAATGTTTTTAGCCTTTCGCGGTACTGTCTTGTTTGTAGGGATTCTAAATTTGCAGAAATTAATAGAGCAGTTGGTGATGTTTTGCTGCTGTACGAATTAAAAATGAATCTAGCTGCCTTTTGCTGAATGTTTTCTAGTTTCCTTATATTTGTATTTGTGTGCGGATCCCGTACTGCCGCAGCGTATTCGAGTGTTGGCCTTATGTACGTTTTGTAGGCTAAAAATTTTACATCGCTTGAAGCTTTGGGAAGTGTTCGCTGTAAGTAGCCTAGTTGTCTCATGGCTTTCTTGTGCATGTATGTGACGTGATCATTCCATCGAAGATCAGATGTAATAGTTACCCCTAGGTATTTGCAACTTGAAACTACAGACAGATTGTTACTGCTGATACTCTAAGTGGAAGTGAGTGGATTCATCTTACGCGTAAGTCTCATTGCTACTGTTTAGCTGTGGTTTATTGGCATCTGCCACGAAGTACACCAATTTGTAATCTGGGCTAAAGATTTGTTAAGAGAAACCTGGTCATCAGAACTGTGGATTTCATTATATAGGATGCAATCGTCCTGAAATGAGCAGATTTTTACGGGTATGTCTTGAGCAATGTCGTTTATGAACATCAAAAAGAATAACAACCCAAGAACAGAACGTTAGGGGATACCTGAATGAAGGTAGGCATAACCGGAACTGACATCGTCGATGGACACAGATTGCTGCCTAAAAGACAAGTATGCTGCGATCCATGCAAGGAGGGAATCGTTTTTAAGTAGAGGTCTTAGTTTCAAAAGAAGTTTAGGATGCAATACACGGTCAAAAGCTTTCTCGAAGTCGAGGAATATGATGTCAACCTGACCAGATTTATCCAGCGCTGCGGCAAAGTTGTGAATGCTCTCTAGTAGTTGCGTTTTTGTAGAAACTCCTCGTCGGAAACCATGCTGGCGACTATTGATTATTTTATTATCTTCAATGAAGCTGGAAATGTGTTTAAAAATAATGTGTTCGAATACTTTGGCACAACTGCAGAGAAGAGAAATTTACCTATAAGAGGTAACAATGGCTGGATCATCTTTTTTGGGTATTGGAGTTATTCTGGCGCATTTCCAATCATTGGGGATTGACACATGTGCTTGTTTATCTTTTCTGGGTGACCGCTTGTCACCGCCTAACAAATGTTATCGCACAACACAGGATGTGCGTGCATGTATCGGAAGTTTCTGGGATGTTATCCATGGTTCCATCCGCTGTCCGTCACCGAACCTTGTGTAATCTGATTGCACATATGTGGAAAGTGAATGGTGTAGAACTTTGTGGAAGACACGCAGGTCCCAGCGATTGCTCTGGAACATACCACGACTGATGTATAAAAGCCAACGTGCTTGACCTGCTGATCAGAGTTTCGATGATCGTCGACTGTGTTCACCGCTATCGTTGTGCTTTAGGTGTTGCCTGTTTTTGTGGGCACAGGTTCACCCAATAAAAGTTAGTTCCATCTTTCACAGTATTGCTACTGTGTTGTTTACCATCACAAGCACGTGACAACACGGTAGAAGCGCTCGTTACGACAGACTGTGATATTCCAACGAAAAATGTCTGTTAAATGTGAACTCTGTTCTATCAAAAATTAAGGTTGTGGTATGTTGTAAAATGGCAAAACTTCGTATGTGCCACTGTCTAACCTGTAAGCAACCGCAAGAGCGACAAAAACATAGAAATTAAAGCGAATGCTGTACGTAGACTTGTTTAAAAGCCGCTCTTTTTTTTTTCTCCAATTTGGCAAGGCCTGGCCCTTACCTAGGACTGAACCTTTTGGTCAAAAGGGTGCAGCCAGCAACTTGTGCACACCCCCCTGATGTGCTGTTGCATCAGAGGTCAATGTGTAGCCTCGCCATCTAGTAGCAGTACACGGAAATATGCAGTTTGAGAAAATCCGCAGATGTGTGCACACGGCGTTGGGGTACCAAACACAACTGCTTCTCCGCTCGAACTTTCTTTTTTCCAAATTTTGGGCTGCCAAGTTGGGGGTGCGGCCCTTGCAAGAGTCTATATGGTAGGCGGTGTCCAAAACTTATTGTCTGTGACGTGTTTCCAGCTCCTGCAATCGCTTCTGCCGTATGCAACCACCAAAAGCATAGCTTTGAAGACCTGTATCTGTCTATCCAGAGGGTACCACCCCTACAGTCTAAATAGTTTCTTTGCCCCACAACAGTAATTGTTATCTGTCTTCCTGTACAGTGAAACCTCGTTAAACTGTAGTTGGCCGGAGCTCGGAGGAAGTATGTACTAAACGGTAGTACTGTTTAACCGAAATAGCATGAGATCGCCTGCTTACCTGTTGAAAATGTAACTCGGAGAGAATGCGGTGAAAGGGGAAAAACATGCAGTATTTATCCACTTCGCGCGACAAAAGTGTTATTTTCGTTTGATGCCGCGGCGGCCTAGCATGACGACAGCCGCCTGAAACTTACTGAAGCTGCGTGCCAGCTTTTCAGCCAGCCCCCTCTTCTCGGCAAACACTGGCATGGCAGATTCCTTGTTGGCATTACGTATTCTCCGTGCACGCGCGCAGTAGTGCGGCAGAAGTCCCGGGGCCGATTTTCCATTGCCGGTGCTGGAGTTTGGAATACTCTTCGTTTGGAATAGAGTTACGTTATTGCGCCCTGTTCTCGTCGCGACGATTGCATTCATGAGGCTGACGTAACGCGCAGCTTCTGCCACTGTCGGGCCTGAATCGCCCGTGCTGTCGCTTTTCATGTCGTCCTCATCACTGTCGCTAATCGACACTTTGGCAACAACAGAGGCAACGATGGCGAAAAGTTGAACCTCGTAGCCGACATCTCTTTGTGGTCGCAGCAGCACTGCCGAGCAACTTCGCATTCCAAATGCCACACATCGTAGTCAACAGCAGATACCTGTCGCGTGCCAGTGCCGGCTTTTCCGCGTCACGTTCGATAGAACGGACTATGTCAAATTTTTCTTCTATGCTGAGCACCCGGCGTCTTTTTCATCCGAGCTTCGGCATGACGCGAGTCCTCGCTAGCACGACGCCACAATGCTCTCTGGCAGGGCGTCGAAATGATGTTGTTAACCCTTTGAGGGTCGAATTATTTTGTAAAAAACTTTCCCAAGTGGTCAAATTACTTTATTGTGGATCTTGAATGTACAAAATGCATAAAGTCAGAAATAAATAGTACAATAAAAATTAGGAACAGTATTTTGATGTCAACATCACTCAGAACTGCAAAATGTTCATTAGTATTTCAGAGTGTGGTACTCCTTGAAACACAGGTCTACGCACAGCGCCTTATCGCAATCTGCACACCTAAAATGCGTGTCTGTTCTCCTCGTAGAGCGACGAGTTGTGTTGGTGCACACGACATCTTCTCTGCGTGCGGCTGCCTTGGGCAGAAGTCTGAGGTGCCCTCTTGCGTAAGCGCGCTACCGCAGAGAGCGAGGATACCTCGTGAGCGGTGGTAATAAACAAGCTAAGAGCAGCGCCAATCAAGATAGAAATCAACTTCTGCCGCCCCTGCGAGAGCGTGCCGACAAAGAAAAAAATCACGTTTCACGCGCCTCTGTTGCGATCACGCGACGGTACCGAAACCGCGAAAGCGCGTTGGCGCTGAGAGCGAGAATACCTCGCGAGCGGCGGTGATAAACAAGCTAAGAGCAGCGCCAATCAAGATAAAAATCAACTTCCACCGCCCTGCGAGAGTGCCGACAAAGAGAAAAATGACATTTCGGACGCCTCCGTTGCGATCACGCGGCAAAAATGAAACCGCAAAGGGGTGTTGCCGCTGTCTGCGCGACGCGCTGAAGCTAGAAATCAGTTCTGCTTATCTCCCCAAGAAGGTAGCACAAATTTCAAACGCTTGTAAGTCCTAAGAAGTGGCAGCACCTCCCAATGAGCACGCATCGGCATTATGGCGAAAAATTTCAAACGGAGGGTCGAAACCGTACTCGTACTGCAAAGACCTTGCGGGACGGAAAACCGCCGCCGTACATGTACGGCAAAAACCTTCAGAGGGTTAATGTGGCTTCACGCGCAAACGCACAGGGCACTTGGAGGCCGTTGTTCCGATCTCTGAGGCTTGTTGTTCTGCCGGGCCACCCGATGAAGACGATGCACCGCCGTGTTTGCGCTACGAAAAGTGCCAGTGCTACGTTTTAACCGATGCGTGCGCAGTAAGCTAGTACGGTTTATGCGGATACAAAACACATTATGTTCAATGGCTGCTGAGTCGAGGATTTGACTTTACTACTTTTAAAACGAAACTACTGTTTAAGCGGGTATGGTTTAACGAGGTTTTACTGTATTTCCTTTCTTGAAAACTTTGCATTCACTACTTTCCTGTCGAGATTGCTATGTCATGCGGCTACCAAGCATACAGCATTAAAGAAAGGGAAGGCACGCAAGGTAGGTAATGATTATTGTGGAAAAAAAAATTTGAGGTGTAGGACATAAATTTGGAAACCACCTATAACTATAGATAAAAGGGTTTATGAGATAATTATACAACCGCTGTGTTTTCCTGTCAGCCGTTTTCCGAATGATGGCTGCTGAAAAATGGCAGTTTTCCCATACTAGAGCATTCCACACTACATGGCCCATGCAGTGGCAGGATTAACGGTTGGCACAAACCAGGCACAATGGACAGGAGCCAGCCAATGCTGCCATGTCAGTCACTTGGCTGGCCCTTGCACGTCACCACCGCCATTGACAAAAACATTGGCTACAATTCGCTCTTAACGCCAGACACTGCTCAGTAGTATAAACCGATGTCATAATTTTATCTTTCACGACAAATGACCACCATTGTCAAATCTGTAGCATGAACGATAGTCTCAGTATGAGGCACGTTTAGCTTGGAGCCCCTGACGCCTGGCCACCGCTACACCGCATGCCAGACAGCGCGACCGCATCACGTGGCTCGCAATCTGGACGGCTCAAATAGCAGCATATCTCCATTTTCGAGAGAATTGATGCAATGAGAAATAAACAAAGTGTTTCCGAAACGGTGCGTTTTGTGATCAGTTGGTTCGGAAGTGAAGTATGCTGCAACTTCTCTTCAAAAATGGTTAGGCCTAGCGGGAACCTCAGCACTTGCTCACCACTGAGCTGACAGTGGTGGGTGGCAATGGCTTGCTGGTGCGGTTGACACAAAAATTCTCTGCCAGCGGAGCGCTGCGTGGCACTCTGCTGTAGGGAGCTTGCTGTTAGTGTATTTGTTCTGCAAGATAAAGTGCACAAGAAGTAGAAACAGACAGGACAACGCTGGACTTACTACTGAAGTTTATTGTGAAAACATTCCACAAATCTCCGCCACGCATGCGCATACAACCAAGAACAATAACAAGGTTTGTAGTCAGTTATCAACAAAAGTTCTACACGTACACAAAAGCGTGGTCACACCCCTTCCCGACAAAGGCAACAACACGTGGCTTAACATGATAAATTTAGAAATTGCAGTTCTTTATCATTGATATGAACCGAAGGTTCACTCACACATGTATGCGCGCCCAACTTTTTCAAGTGGAACGCTTCGCTAATTTCACTTTCCAGTTTGTTGCGCTCTCTCCCCACTATCGATACGCTATCAAAAACTGGTCGGCAATCGTGCTTTTTGCAATGCAATGGCAAGTTCCCTCCTGTACCTGTAGGTAGCAAATAGTGATGCTCACGCATCCGGTCATTAATGCAACAACCTGCACATTAACCTCGCCTTCTGGGCTTCAAAACTCTACTTCAAAATGTTGGCAGGGTACCCGGTCTCACTTTTGATGGCTGTGTCAGAATCCTTGTTTAGAAAGTACACAAAAAAGAAAACCGTGGAAACCCCGGACGACAATGATTCTTCAAAAAGTCCAAGTCCAACGTTGTCCTGTCTGTTTCTACTTCTTGTGCTCGCGTCCGTACTTGCTGGAAACCATTATACGTTCACCATGCACCAACTGGCCCAGCAAACTACTCTACTAAATAAAAAAGTGCATTTTCGCAAATTCCGCAGGAGGCTAGAAATAGTTGTGTGCAGCGTATTCCCGCTAGCACTAGTTCCGTGAAGTTTACTACCACAGCAAAGTACATGGTATTTACACCATCTTGACAAAATTCGCCTGAAAATTTGTCCATTACAGCCCGGTCCGATAAAAGTGGATTTTTCGCATTGTTAATATAGGCTGACCAAACTGAAGTAGAGGAATAGTCTATTATATCTGAAAGTATGTTGTATGCGGACTCATTGTAATGGGCGTGGACTGTAGTATCTTTGTTACACAATGCACACTATCAGTGTTCATGGTAATTTTTTGTTTGCTACTATTTTGTGTACTAAAACTGTCTATTAAAATACCAAAAGTAGTAGTTCTGGCCTGTGAGAGATCCTTTTATAAGCTTCATGGCCATTGCACACATGGCATTGCACACACTGTCTCAGGCTGAGGCCGCATCTCGTGAGTGGGCCTCCCTGGGCCAGCTGTTGCAGCTGGTGAAGCATACGGCTGAACTTCTGGGACTGTGGAAGGTGCTGTGCGACCACCAGTTCCGTGCCGTGTCTGCAGCCTTCCCACCTGACCTCCGCGACCAGCTGCGCAACGCCACCCTCCGCGAGCTGGTGCTGGCCGACCGACAGCTTCCGGCTGGCCTCGCTGCCGCACTGGTGCAGACCTACTTGGAGGTGAGCTGTCAAACATGGTGTGCCTGGCCTGCGCTTGCAGTTGTAGTGATTGAGGGTGTCTCAGAGAAGTTCTGACTGAAGTGCACAGTTATTACGATGACACATTCATGAAAGCGCTCAACTGCATTAAAGGGACACTTAAAAGAAATGATTTAACCCTGCTTGCCGGGATGGGGGGGGGGCTGTGATGGCACCTGTGTGTACCTGGTTAAACGTTTATTGATAGAGGTAGACTACATTGTGTTTCAATGGAGCCAAAGACTGAACATGGTAAGTTTCTAGAACCTTTACTGGGCCAACATGACCTAAATACGAAAAATTTATTCGAAATCCGTCGTCTCACACAGGCATACCATCACTGGCGTTTCAGTGTGAAAAAAAAAGAAAAGAAATAAAGAAACGGATCTGTTACTTTTCTTTTCTTTTCTAATAGTCAACCTATTATTGCAAAGTTAACCACACTAGCATTTTCAAATAAATCTTTTTTATCAGTTTACACAGTGTTTGATGCAAATATTGCTGAAAGGTGTTTGCCCCTTGCAGTGCCGGATTGGCCTGCCCTGTTATGCATTGAAGTACAAATTATAAACGCATGAATGTGCAGTTTATCCCTACAATAATAAAATTAGCGTAGCAGGCTGGAAAATTTGCTATAGCGAGAATTTCGTTGTTGCCAAATAAGACAGCACAGAAAGGGAGTGCACTGAAAAATGTATGTTCACTGTTAAAATTCTGTATGTGTACTTTCGCAAGTCTTGCTCGATGCCATCGTGAACTGCATTACTGACACCACAAAGTGTGCTGGGTTATCGGTCACTATGGGGGTACAGTGCAGTCCACTTATAACGATATTGAGAAGAATGAAAAATCCGATCATTATAACTGATCACCACTATATCTGGACTGCCTTAAAAAAAAAAAGCTGCTGAACATACCTTTCTGGTTCCAATACCAAATTTGCCAATTGCACTAAAAAATAGAATTCTATAGAGTTGCCTGTGAAAAATGAAATGTTTATTTATACAATCAGTCAATCAGTCAATTTATGCAATCAATCAATTTATTTATAAAAACAGCGTATCAAACATTAGGCGTGTTAAAGTAGTCAGAAATTTGCATTTGCTATTGCGGGATTTTCAGGTTCACATCTGCGGTGTCCAGCTTCTGTGCAAACATTAGCGAAAATAATTAACCATGGATAAAATCAATGAGCCACTTGATCGACGACAGTGCACTTCGCGTGAACATCGAGGTCTGTGTCAGAGATGGGTCATTGTCAATCTCGTCACCCCTGTCGCACAACGTCACTGTCTGTCGTGACAATGGTCGCCCCATCAGAGATCTCTTCGCACTCAGAAACTCCTCCATCAAAGCACCATCTGTTTCATCGTCAGTAATGACGCGTTGGATCAAGAAGTTTTGCCCAGGCACACAAACCCACCTTTTTCGTTGATCGGCATGGTTGCTGTTTCCAGCCGTCATGATCGCGGTGCTCCTGTGTGAGCTCGCACTTTGGGCCTTGCAAAATTTGAAGCTTTGTCTCAAGCGACACAACTTTGCACTTTGTCGGCGCCGTCTTCTATCAACCGAGCTGTATCCTGCTGCTTACGCGGAACATTTCCGCACTCCCTGAGAAATGGGCAAAGGGCAGGTGACACTTTGCTTCTCGTTTTCCTTCTCCTTTTTTCTTTTTTCCCTTGTCACACATCCACATCCCCACAGTCAACGGATCTCGTATGTGAATGACAGGAACACTTAAATGCTTCATGCGTGGCTTTGTAGCGTTCTTTCTTCTGTTTCTTGCCGTGCATAACACTGCATTGGCTGTGTTCCTTCATGCATGCGTAGTCACCATCTGTGATCATGTCATTCATTTGCCACCGCGGTTTCATTCACAGCGGTTGCGGCAAGCAGTTATTTTGTTTTGACCTGTGTGTGTTGGCCCCGAGCCTTGAACTGCATGGTTGCCGTCCAGGATCATGTCGACAGCAGCCACAGTTTTGTCTGCAGCGGTTGCGGCAAACAGTAGTTTTGTTTTGACTCAGTGCAGTGGCTCCTCGCGCAATGTCACAAACGCAGCTGTTGGTGATAATGAGCAGCGGCTACATCTGTTGGCAAGCTCTGAAGTGAAACGATAATTGAGATGTGGGTGTGTGGTATTGAAAAACGCAGTTAAGACGAAGATGCGCTGTGAAGGAAGTCACTAGACTTTCGCCGCTGCCAATGCTAATCATTCACGAGATGAGAACTGCAGCTTCTGCACTTCTTTGGCGCAATATAGAAGCAGGATTCACCGATTCATTTAGTAAATAAGAGTACTGAGCATTTGTTGATTGATATCTTCATACCGGGGTGCAACGGTGGCATAGAGGTAGAGCTTCCGCCTTGCGTGCAAGAGGACCGTAGTTCAAATCCCAGTGCCGCGCAATTTTTCACCGGATTAGAATAAAAAGAAAAAAATCCGCGTGTTGATAAAATGGCATAAACAGCCCTGGCGTGCGGCCTGATCCCGGTGACCAGAACCGGTAACGCGCTCCTTCACCAGAGCAGGATTGGCCACCCTGGTGCAGTACTTCGCCACAACCTCCCATATGAATACAACAATCAAACCCCGGCCCTCAGTCCCCAGCAGCTGCGAAGCAACTGACCACGGCGGCGGTCAGACCTGTGACGCAGCAGAGGGTGCTAAGAATCCCTGGATCCGTACAGGCCGCCATTGGAATATGAACCTGGCAACGTTTAACGCTAGAACGTTATCTAGTGAGGCGAGTCTAGCAGTGCTATTGGAGGAATTAGAGGGCAGTAAATGGGATATAATAGGGCTCAGTGAAGTTAGTACGAAAGAAGCATATACAGAGCTAAAAAGCGGGCACGTCCTCTGCTACCGGGGCTTAGCAGAGAGACGAGAACTAAGAGTCGGATTCCTGATTAATCAGAACATAGCTGGTAACATACAGGAATTCTATAGCATTAACGAGAGAGTGGCCGGCCTTGTTGTGAAACTTAATAAGAAGTACAAAATGAAGGTTGTACAGGTCTACGCCCCTACATCCAGTCATGATGACCAGGAAGTCGAAAGCTTCTATGAAGACGTGGAATCGGCGATGGGCAGAGTGAAAACCAAATACAGCCCCCCGGCGGAGGCAAGACACCTCTTCGGCCTCTGCTTCACATAGACGGCACCCCCGGACTGACCCACCCGGGGGAAATCGGTAGTTGCCTTTTCCTTTCTCTTTCTCCCTCAAATCTTCGTCTTTCTCTCACTTTTAATCTTTCCTGTCTTCTCCTAGCTTCCGTTTACTTCCAATTTTTCCAGGCAGCAAGGGTTAACCCTGTGTGAATAACCAACCTAGGTTATCTCATATTTGGTTATAGTGATAACGTACAGCTGGCGTTTGCAGGATCTGTTTTTACAATCCCTGTAACGTCCCCTCGTAGGGCTCCACGGTGGGTGGTTGCCGTTATTGCCGAAATTTCCATTATTCTATGGCTAGTTCCTTCCCTGCCCTCTCAGATCGCCCTCAGAAAAGAGGGCGCACCGAAGATGTATTTCAGTTTTTTGGACGACAAAGACCGAACTTTCCACGATTTCACGTCATTCATTCAGAAAAGCCAGATAAACAAGTACGCACAATCTCCCCATTTCTAGTTTCGAAGTCTTTAACTGAGGCTCTTGGTCCAGGTTACAAGGCATCAAGGATGGCAAGTGGAGATCTCCTTTTGGAGCTCCGTGACCTGAAACAATACGATAAGCTACCCAATCTAGTGTCTTTTGGAGACTTTCAAGTGACAGTGACTCCGCACCGCACTATGAACACTACACGCGGCGTTGTCTCCGATGACGACCTGCTTCAGCTGACAGAAGCAGAGCTCCTAGAGGGCTTCAATGAGCAAAATGTTGTTAATGTGAAAAGAATAAAGATGAGGCGCGATGGTAAAGAAATTGCGACCAAACACCTAATTCTCACCTTCAATTCAAGTGTCCTGCACGAATCAATCGAGGCCGGGTACATCAAGCTCCGTGTCAGGCCTTACGTGCCCAATCCACTCCGATGTTTCAAATGCCAGCGCTTCGGCCACAGCTCGCAGAGCTGCCGCGGCCGCCAAACTTGTGCTAAATGCAGTGCCAAAGAACACACCACTGAAACTTGTGAGAACGCTCTCCACTGTGTAAACTGTGATGGAGAGCACGCCGCGTACTAGCGGTCGTGCCCATCCTGGAAGAAAGAAAAAGAAATAGTAAAGATCAAAGTGAAAGAAAATATCTCATTCAAGGAGGCACGCAGGCGGGTAGCATACCTGCCAAAGAAAAGCTTTGCCGAAGTGGCGCGTCAGGAGGCAGCGTCACAACGGCTTCCGGCGGCTGTCCGACCCACAAGCAGTGAGTCGACAGCTACGCCATCTGCCCCCGCGGCGGTCGCAGCTAGCGCTGCTCCGTCAACCCAGAATGAGGGATCATCGACCCCGAAGGTTGGCGCAGCCGAGGCTGCCCCGGCCTCCCCGGCCCCTTCCAGCGCTGGCAACAGCCGGCGCAGCCAAATCCCTCAGGGAGCCCCATCGACCTCCGGGCTGGTGGGCGCAGGGGTCTTGCCTTCCGAGGCGGGACTCACCCGGAAAACTTCTCGCTCTCAAGAGCACGTGTCCGGCGCCTCAATAGAGGCAATGGACACTACACCTGTCCTGAAGGCGCACCAAACGCCTAAGGAGTGGCGAGGTTCCCTTGAGCGCTCCAGAAAAAACAAAACCCCGGTTACAGAACCTCGAAAGAGTTCTGTAACCTAAGGCATGACGTCCCTTTCCGTAGACACAGTACTTATTTAAAATAAATATGGATACACAAATTATTCAATGGAACGTCAGAGGTCTTCTTAGAAACCTGGATGACGTACAAGAACTCATACACAAACACAATCCAAAAGTGCTGTGTTTACAGGAAACACACCTAAAATCAAAACACACAAACTTTCTCCGACAGTATATAACTTTTCGCAAAGATCGCGATGATGCTATCGCATCATCGGGAGGTGTAGCTATAGTTATCCACAAAAGCATTGCGTGTCAACATTTACAGCTCCAAACGCCTCTTGAAGCAGTGGCAGTTCGAGCTGTCCTCCTAAACAAACTCATCACCATTAGCTCGCTTTACGTACCCCCACACTACAAATTAAACAAACATGAATTCCAGTCATTTATAGACGAATTGCCAGAACCTTATGTTGTTCTTGGCGATCTCAATGCGCACAGCTCCCTGTGGGGTGACTGTCGTTTAGATGCGCGAGGTCGTCTTGTTGAACAGTTCCTTTTTTCTTCTGGTGCGTGCCTTTTGAATAAGAAGAAACCCACTTATTACTGTCTTGCAAATAATACCTTTTCTTCAATTGATCTCAGCATAGTTTCCCCGTCTATACTGCCTGAACTGGAGTGGGAAGTTGCGAACAATCCTTACGGAAGCGACCACTTCCCCATACTATTAAGAACACTTAAAGAAAACGAATATCTACCACAGGCTCCTAGGTGGCAGGTTGACACAGCCGACTGGGAGAAATTCCGAACCATAACTAGCATATCATGGGATGACATGTCCTCGTTACAAATTGATGCTGCTGTGGATTACCTTAGAGCTTTTATTACAGATGCCGCATCTAAATGCATACGTGAAGTAAGTGGCTCGGCATGCAAACGGCATGTCCCGTGGTGGAACGATGAATGTAGAGTCGCACGTAGGAATCAAAACAAAGCGTGGGGGTGAATCCTACAACTGCCCATTCAGTATTGCTGAGTTGAAAGCTGCCTTGAGCTCATGCAAGAGATCTGCACCCGGATCTGACAGAATCATGTATGAAATGCTCAAAAACTTACACGATGACACGCAAGTTACACTACTCACACTTTTCAACACCATCTGGGATGCAGGGTACCTTCCAACCGCATGGAAGGAAGCTATTGTGGTCCCTGTTTTGAAACAAGGTAAAGACCCTTCCTCAGCGGCAAGTTACCGCCCGATAGCCCTCACAAGTTGCCTTTGTAAGGTATTTGAAAAAATGATTAATCGGCGACTGATCCATTTCCTTGAAATGAGCAAAATGCTTGATCCTTATCAATGCGGCTTTCGAGAACGGTGGTCCACAACCGATCATCTCGTACGTGTTGAAGCAAATATTCGGGAGGCATTCATACATAAACAGTTGTTCCTATCGATATTTCTCGATATGGAAAAGGCCTATGACACAACGTGGCGTTACGGAATCTTAAGAGACCTGTCAGAAATGGGCATCCACGGTAATATGCTTAACATAATGGAAAGCTATCTGTCAAATCGTACGTTCCGGGTAAAAGTAGGCAATGCACTCTCACGTCCTTTTACGCAAGAAACGGGTGTACCCCAAGGAGGCGTGCTCAGCTGCACGCTCTTCATCGTGAAGATGAACACGCTTCGCGCTTCATTACCTCAGGCCATCTTTTACTCTGTCTACGTGGACGACATTCAGATAGCTTTCAAATCCTGTAACCTCGCAGTGTGCGAGAGACAGGTACAGCATGGCCTGAACAAAGTTTCAATGTGGGCAGACAGGAATGGATTTAAGATCAATCCTAACAAAAGCACTTGCGTTCTTTTTACAAGAAAGAGAGGAATGATCCCAGACCCTTGCTTAGAACTGGGTGGACAACAAATACCTGTAAACAAAGAACACAAATTTCTAGGTGTCATACTTGACTACAGACTCACTTTCGTCCCCCACATTAAACATCTTAAAGAAAAATGTCTAAAAACGATGAACATAATGAAACTCCTATCCCAGAGTACATGGGGTAGTGACAGGATGTCTTTATTGAAACTCTATAAAAGCCTCATTCGTTCACGCCTAGACTATGGTGCCGTGATTTATCACTCTGCCGCCCCGAGTGCGCTAAAAATGCTAGACCCTATTCACCACCTAGGTATCCGTTTAGCCACGGGTGCTTTCAGGACAAGTCCTGTTGAAAGTTTATACGCCGAATCGAACGAGTGGTCACTTCATCTCCAGAGAACATACATCAGCCAAACATATTTTCTGAAAGTCCACTCTAATCCTCAGCATCCGTGTTATACTACCGTTAATGATTTGACATATGCTACACTCTTTCATAATCGTCCCTCCGTAAGACAGCCTTTCTCGCTGCGTGTGAGGGACCTTAGTCATGAAATGCATGTCCCACTCCTCGACCTTCGCCTAATGCATCCAGCCAAGCTGCTACCTCCTTGGGAGTGGCAGCTGATACAATGTGACATATCCTTTATAAAAGTCACAAAGCACGCTCCTGAGGCTGAAATCAGAATGCATTTCCTAGAACTACAGCACAAGCACTCCTGTGCAGATTTCTACACAGACGCTTCGAAGTCAAATGCCGGGGTATCCTATGCAGCAGTCGGCCCATCCTTCTCGCAATCCGACGTACTGCATCCCGAAACAAGCATCTTTACGGCCGAGGCCTACGCATTACTCTCTGCCATGAAACATGTAAGAAGATCAAAACTTTCAAAAGCAGCGATCTATACAGACTCCCTAAGCGTCGTGAAGGCCTTGATGTCAGTCTATACACACAAAAATCCTGTACTTAGTGAACTCTACACCGTCTTGTGTAAAGCGTACATATCTAAACAGCGTATCATTATATGCTGGGTGCCTGGCCACAGGAGCATTGAGGGTAATGTTCTGGCGGACGAGATGGCCACGTCAATCGCATCGCAAACTGTTAACCCTACCGCTGCGGTGCCTGTCACAGATCTGAGGCCTTTCTTGCGAAGGAGATTGCGGGACCACTGGCAACGCATGTGGGACGCGGAAACGAATAATAAGCTCCACCTGATAAAACCACAGTTAGGATTCTGGCCCTCTACTACAAAATCGCGCCGAACAGATGTCCTATTCTGTCGGCTCAGAATAGGACACACGTTTGGCACCCATAATTTTCTACTAACCGGAAGTGAGCCTCCAACCTGTGGTAGATGCGGGGAGAGGCTGACCGTGCTCCACGTCCTTCTGGAGTGTCGCGAAGCCGAATTTGAAAGAACGAAACATTTTTCCTTAGCTTACAGACAGGACATCCCTCTCCATCCAGTAATGTTCCTCGGCCCAGAACCGCTTTTTAACACAGACACAGTCCTAGGTTTTCTGAGAGATGTGGTCCTACATGTTATTAGCCCCATGCATTCCTAGCGCTTCCTCTCTTTAGAGGATGCCGCTGGGATAGTTGTACGGTATAGCACATGCCTCCAGACCCTTGTGTTACAAGGGCTCTAAGGAGGCAGTAGTGCTCTAGCATTTATTATAATCTGATATATTTTACCTATTGTATCATTCTTTTTAAATGCATCGAAATGCTCATAGTACAGGTCATATGTCATCGCCATAATTTTATTACACAGATTTTACGCAATGTAGAGCGTATATTTTAAGGCCCCTTTACAGCCACGTCACACCAATTTCATAGTAATCATAGTTACACTGCACACCCACTACCACAGACATGGCGCTCTTTGGCCATTCCTGGCCCTTGCGCCATAAAACCCCATACATCATCATCATCATCAAAACCAAATACACTATACTAATGGGCGACTTCAATGCCAGGGTAGGCAAGAAGCAGGCTGGAGACAAGTCAGTGGGGGAATATGGCATAGGCTCTAGGAATAGCAGGGGAGAATTATTAGTAGAGTTTGCAAACAGAATAATATGCAGATTATGAATACCTTCTTCTCCAAGCGGGATAGCCGAAAGTGGATGGGGAGGAGCCCGAACGGCGAGATTAGAAATGAAATAGACTTCATACTCTGCACTAACCCTGCATCATACAAGATGTGGACGTGCTCGGCAAGGTGCTCTGCAGTGACCATAGGATAGTAAGAACTCGAATTAGCCTAGACTCGAGGAGGGAACGGAAGAAACTGGTACATAAGAAGCCGATCAATGAGTTAGCGGTAAGAGGGAAAATAGAGGAATTCCAGATCAAGTATTCGGCTTTAATTCGGGAAGAGGACCTTAGTGTTGAAGCAATGAATGGAATCTTGTGGGTATCATTAAGGAGTGTGCAATAGAAGTCGGTGGTAACTCCGTTAGACAGGATACCAGTAAGCTATCACAGGAGACGAAAGATCTGATCAAGAAACGGCAATGTATGAAAGCCTCTAACCCTACAACTAGAATAGAACTGGCAGAACTTTCGAAGTTAATCAACAAGCGTAAGACATGACATAAGGAAGTATAATATGGATAAAATTGAACATGCTCCCAGGAACGGAGGAAGCCTAAAAGCAGTGAAGAAGAAACTGGGGATTGGCAAGAATCAGATATATGCGTTAAGAGACAAAGCCGGCAATATCATTACTAATATGGATGAGATCGTTCAAGTGGCTGAGGAGTTCTATAGAGATTTATACAGTACCAGTGGCACCCACCACCATAATGGAAGAGAGAATAGTCTAGAGGAATTTGAAATCCCACAAGTAACGCCGGAAGAAGTAAAGAAAGCCGTGGGAGCTATGCAAAAAGGGAAGGTAGCTGGGGAGGATCAGGTTACAGCAGATTTGTTGAAGAATGGTGGGCAGATTGTTCTAGAAAAACTGGCCACCCTGTACACGCAAGGCCTCATGACGTCGAGCGTACCGGAATCTTGGAAGAACGCTAACATAATGCTGAACCATAAGAAAGGGGACGCCAAAGACTTGAGAAATTATAGACCGATCAGCTTACTGTCCGTTGCCTACAAAGTATTTACGAGGGTAATCGCAAATAGAATCACAAACACCTTAGACTTCTGTCAACCGAAGTACCACGCAGGATTCCGCAAAGGCTACTCAACAATAGGCCACATTCACACTATCAATCAGGTGATAGAGAAATATGCGGAATATAACCAACCCTCATATATAGCTTTCATTGATTACGAGAAAGCGTTTGAATCAGTCGAAACCTCAGCAGTCATGGAGGCATTCCAGAATCAGGGTGTAGACGAGCCGTATGTAAAAATACTGAAAGATATCTATAGCAGCTCCGCAGCCACCGTAGTCCTCCATAAAGAAAGCAACAAAATGCCAATAAAGTAAGGCGCCAGGCAGGGAAATACGATATCTCCAATGCTATTCACAGCATGTTTACAGGAGGTATTCAGAGACCTGGGTTGGGAAGATTTGGGGATAAGAGTTAATGGAGAATACCTTAGTAACTTGCGATTCGCTGATGATATTGCCTTACTTATTGTAGTAACTCAGGGGACCAACTGTTATGCATGCTCACTGACCTGGAGAGGCAAAGCAGAAGGGTGGGTCTAAAAATTAATCTGCAGAAAACTAAAGTGATGTTTAACAGGCTCAGAAGAGAACAGCAGTTTACGATAGGTAGCAAGGCACTGGAAGTGGTAAGGGAATACATCTACATAGGACGAGTAGTGACTGCAGATCCGGATCATGAGACTGAAATAATCAGAAGAATAAAAATGGGCTGGGGTGTGTTTGGCAGGCATTCTCAGATAATGAACAGCATGTTGCCATTATCCCTCAAGAGAAAAGTATATAACAGCTTTGTCTTACCAGTACTCACGTATGGGGCAAAAACCTGGAGGCTTACGAAAAGGGTTCTACTTAAATTGATTAAATTGAAGATGGCGCAACGAGCTATGCAAAGAAGAATGATGGGTGTAATGTTAAGGGATAAGAAAAGAGCAGATTGGGTGAGGGAACAAACGCGAGGTAATGACATCTTAGTTAAAATCAAGAAAAAGAAATGGGCATGTGCAGGAAGTGTAATGAGGAGGGAAGATAACTGTAGCAAGCATGTGACGCCCCCTCAGGCATAATGTTCGTTTGCCGCCAGGCTTGGTGGCCTGCCAAGCTCGGCAGGCAACATTGGTCAGCACCCCGCAATAAACACCGACGAGCACGACTGCTCGGCAGTCAGTCATCGTTCAGCACCACCATGCTGCGGAGCGTCCGTTTAACGGAGGGTGCCTCGAGCCCTCCCTTGTTCACGAACCCGGGTGGATCGTGACACTAGCGACAAGTACCCACGGATCGTCCCATGCCGCCGTGAGCGGCGAATCGCCGACCCTCGTTTCTGCCGCCATGCCGCTGTACAGAAGGCTCGAGCCGTTTGAGGGAGATGGGTCCGCCTGGCAAATTCACGAGGAGCAAGTTCACATGTTCTTCCGGGCAAACGACACACCCGAGGTCATACAGCGGGACATTTTCCTGGCCAGCTGCGGGACCCGCGTCTTCAGCCTCTTGCTCGACCTTCTCAAGCCAGCCACGCCGCACGTTAAGACGCTGGGTGAACTGCTCACCATACTGCGCTCACATTTCAACCCAGCACCGTCCACACTAATGGAGCGTTTCCGCTTCAACAGCCGGACCCTCGGGCAGTTCGTTGCTGCGAGTGCCTGCGTTTTCGGGGACCAGCTGGACTCTCTGCTCCGGGACCGTTTCGTCTGCGGCATCAACAACCCTGCCATGCAGACGCAACTCCTGGAGCTTCCCGACCCCTCGCTGGATGACGCTGTTAAGGCAGCGCTGGCAATGGAAGCTGCTGCCAAGGATGCCGGCGAGATTCCCCGTGCGACTGGCTCACCGTCGGCGGAAGTGGCGGTCAACGAGTTGGCGACAAAGGGCAGTACCTGCGGTCGCTGTGGTGGTGCCCACTCCCCCTCACTATGCCAGTTTTCTCAAGCACAATGCTTTACGTGCGGGAAAACTGGGCACCTGGCACGTGTATGCCGAAGGGGGAGGACAAACAGCAGCAGCAGCCTGATTCAAGCCCAGGTACCACACAAGCCCGCCGCCAGGGTAGCCGTCGCAAGGGTATGCGGCCGGGCCTGTGGTAGCAGGCTCAAATTCGTCCGCGGCCAGGCTCCCCGTCGTTTCCAAGAACCGGCCGATTTTTTAGATGTGGCACACAGGCTTTGTACCATTGTCTGTGCCGCCCTACATGCTGACCGTCGAAATCTGCGGGCACCCCATTTCCATGGAGCTGGACACAGGGGCCAGCATGTCAGTAATGGCCAGGAAACTCTTCAAGCGCACTTTCCCCGGCGTGTCCATCGAGGCTTTGGGCGTGACGCTGCGCAGCTACTCCGGGCAACTCTCCCAGGTCCAGGGTCAGGCACAGGTCAGCGTTTGCTTGGGCGACAGGCAGCCAACCCTCCCCCTTTACTTAACGAAGTGGTCGTCGCCGACGCTGCTGGGCCGAAACTGGATTCATGCACTGGGCGTTCGTCTGCCAGAGTACCCGGAAGCCAGCCTGCATGTGGTGCAAAACGTCCCCAGCCTCCTGACCGAGGTCAAGTCCCTGTTCCAGCCAGGGGTGGGCACATTTGCCGGCACGACGGCTGGCATCTATGTACCTGAGGGAGCCCAGCCACGTTTTTTCAAGCCTCGCCCACTGCTGTTCGCCCTGAAGGACGGGGTCACCCAGGAGTGCAATGGCTACAGCGTGAGGGCATCCGGGTACCTGTCAAGACATCTGAATGGGCCGCTCCCATCGTACCAGTCCTCAAGCGAGACGGCAGTGTCAGGATCTGCGGGGATTTCAAGGTTACCATCAACCCCGTTGCTACCGTGGAGAAGTACCCGCTGCCACGGATTGAAGATCTCCGGTCAGCATTGTCCGGTGGACAGAAGTTTACCAAGCTCGACCTCAGAGATGCTTACCAGCAGCTGGTGCTCCAGGATGCCTCCCGGAAGTATGTCACTATATCGACAACTTTGGGACTCTTTCAGTACACGCGCTTACCGTTTGGCGTGGCCTCGACCCCAGCCATATTCCACTGGGAGATTGACAACCTCTTCTGGGGCATGAGGCACGTGGCGGTGTACGTGGACGACATCCTGGTTACTGGCAGCGATGACGGGTACCACCTGCAGAACCTGTAGAACGTCCTGGCACGACTGCAGGACACTGGCCTCAAGCTGAAGCTGGAAAAGTGCGTTTTCCTAGCCCCCAGTGTTGAGCACTTGGGACATGTCATTTCCCGGGCAGGCCTAGCCCCTGCTCCCCGCAAGGTTGATGCTGGGCTCAAGGCGCCTGAGCCCCAGAACAATGAGCTTCAGAGCTACCTCGGATTCATCAACACCTGCAGGAGTTTCCTGCCGAACCTGTCGGAGCATCTACAGCCGCTCCATATTCTGCTTCGAGATGGTCAGCAATGGGTCTGGAAGAAGGAGCAGGGCCGGGCCTCTCAGCGCAGCAAGGAGCTAATCACCAAGGCTCCAGTGCTGGTGCACTTCGATCCTGCTAAGCCTGTCGTCCTTATCGTAGATGCGTCGCCGTACGGTGTGGAAGCCGTCCTGGGAAACCGGGACAAAGATGGCCAGGAACACCCTGTATTGTTTGCTTCTCGACGGCTTCATGCTGCAGAGCAACGTTAGAGCCAGATGGACAAGGAAGGTTTGGCCCTCATGTTCGGTGTCGAACGCTTCCACCAGTATCTGTGGGGCTGGAAGTTCGAGGCGGTCACGGACCACAAGCCGCTGTTGGGGCTGCTGGCGCCTGACAAGGCAGTTCAGGTGAGCCTGACAAGAGGCCTGACAAGGGGCCTGACAAGGGGCCTGACAAGGCAGCTCGAGGTGAGCCTGTGCAGGCATCACCTCGAGTGGTACGCTGGGCTTTGAGGCTGGCAGCTTACAGTTACCAGCTGGTTTACTGTCCGGGAAAGGACCTGGGACCTGCTGATGCCCTGAGCTGCCTGCCCCTGCCAGAGGTGCCTGATGCTGTGCCAGAACCTGCTGAAGTGTTCATGCTGGAACATGCATACCCGGGGGTGCTCTCCAGATCTGCGGTATTTCAAGCGACCAGCCGGGACCCAGTCCTGTCTCGTGCGGTCAAGGCGGTGTCCCGTGGAGAGGAATTGGTGCAGCAGGCCTATAGCCACAAGGCTGCTGAGCTGAGCTTGCAACAGGGCTGCCTAGTGGGGTTCTAGGGTGGTGATCTCACGAAGTCTCCGGTCCAGGGTCCTGCAGTTGCTGCACGCGGGTCATCCTGGCATAGAAAAGACCAAGATGGTGGCCCGGTCCCTTGTTTGGTGGCCTGGCCTGGACCAGGACATCGCTCACTTGGTGCAGAGCTGCCAAATCTGGCAGGAGCATCAGCGAGCCTCACGTAATGTGCAGATCACCCCCTGGCCGTTCCCACAGAGACCCTGGTCCCGCCTACATGTAGATTTTGGGGGACCTTTCAAGGGCCATAACTTTCTGGTGGTGGTGGATGCCTTTTCGAAGTGGGTGGAGGTTCTACCTGTCACCGCTCCATCAGCAGGTGCGACCATTGCAGCACTACGACAGGTCTTCGCTGCCCAGGGGTTGCTGGATGTCATCGTGTCAGACAATGGTCCTGCTTTAGCCAGCACAGAGTACCTGGCCTGGCCAACGAAGAACGGAATCCGTCGGATGATGGTTCCACCGTACCACCCTGCTTCAAATGGTGCAGCCGAGCGGGTGGTGCAAACCATCAAAGACAAGCTCAAGAAGAGCCTGACTGGGGATTTCCGGACGCAGATTGCCCGGATACTATTTCACTACCGGACCGCGCCCCACGATGTCACTGGCCGTGCCCCCTGTGAGGTCCTGCTGGGTCGGATGGTCAAGACACCTTTGGACGTCTTGCATCCGGACCTCCAATCCACAGTGTTTTTGAAGCAGCTGAAGCAGAAGCTGGCTGCTGACCAAGGGTGCTGACTAAGGTGGTGTCTCCTGCCAGCGCCTCATCGCTGCTCGGGCGCGTGCCAGACAGGGCCATGGGCACAGACGCGCCGACCATGTCAGGCCTCGCCTTGGGACCTGGCCAGCACCCTCGACTGCCACTTCTGAGTTCCAGTCTGCAGGAGGACTAGCAGCAGCACCAGTCGCTTCCAGCGGACCACCACCCACCTCTGAGGCGGCTACCGTTGCCAGTGGTGCAGCACCCGTTGGACCGGTGTCGAGCCCAGCACCACTCGCAAGGCTGACCACTATGGACCCTCCGGATGGAGCGAGGCTGGCTCAAGCGGCACCCGGCGTTGCCACCCCCGACCCATCAACACCGGTGCCCAGGCAGGGTACTCGACAGCGGAGGCCACTGGACCGTTGCTCGCCTGGATAGCGTCCGTCTAATGGAGGGTGCCTCAAGCCCTCTCTTGTTCACGAACCCGGGTGGAGCGTGACAATAACCGATGGTCATTAAGGGTTACGGACTGGATTCCAAGGGAAGGGAAGCGTAGCAGGGGGCGGCAGAAAATTAGGTGGGCGGATGAGATTAAGAAGTTCGTAGGGACGACATGGCCACAATTAGTACATTACCGGGGTAGTAGGAGAAGTATGGGAGAGGCCTTTGCCCTGCAGTGGGCGTAACCAGGCTAATGATGATGATCATCTTCATACCCTCGATAATTTGACGTTCGGTTCATTGTTTCGGTCATATTTGTCGGACATATCCTTTTGGTCCGGCGAAACCCGAATTAGCAATATTTTACTATTTAACTATGCAAATTGCCAATTTACCGACATTGTTATATTGAAATTTAACTGCACTAAATCTTGCAAGAGCTCCAGATTGTTAAAGAAGCGTACGGCAGTTACGATATTCCCTAATGTGAACTTTGAGCGCTGTTTGATACACATTTTCATTTCGTGAGATGTTAAGGCAAAGAATTTGATACCAAAATTGCCACACTGACTGGCAGTGGGCCAGTGCCATCAGCACTTTCGCAGAGGGAGGGGCAGTATGGGAACACTGACACAATGAGCGGCATCGGAGCCAGCCATGGTGGAAGACAGCGACGAAAGTGTGAGCAGTGGCACGAGTGCGATCGGGCAGTTCCCTCGAGGGAAGCCATTGCTCAACCTATGAACAGGAGCCTAAGAGCTGCACTCTGAAGAAGTTGTTGCATCTTGCGTGAATTGTGATGAGCAGCTGATGTCTGCGACTCGATGAGGATGGGTGTTCCAGTCTTTAGATGCTCAGCAGAAGAGCGATGCTGACAATGTTTTTTTGTGCGAGTGTGGGTATCCCGCCTGCAGGGGATGAATGATGATGCATTGTGACTGGCATGAAGGAGGCATGTGTGGTGCGGGATTTAGTGTCGGAATAGTAGAACCTGTTGGGTGGCGATGTGGCAATGAAAAAAAAATAGACCACGAAGAGTGTGAGGCAGGTACGTACCCAGGATTATTTTTCGGGGGAGGGCGTCCCAACCCAAGCTAACTTTTCTATGCAAATGAGGAGGGTACCTTTACTGGCACAAATGTGAATAATGCCCACCATTTGCCATAAATAAACGTGAACCTGCAAAAAAGAAATGAAATAAGGTGTATATTGTTACGGGTATGTTAGGAGTATATACAGACTGTATTTACAATATACATACAGGATCAGTCAGCGTAGACAAGATGGCTGACCACCAACAACACGCAGCAGCCAGCGTCTCGTGATCTTCTTCTTCCTCTGTCTTCTTCCATTCTTTCCTAACAGGACCCCCGGGTGGTAAAGCGCCGTCTCGGCGCATGGTTGGCGGAGAATTGTGAGCGAAGCATGGCTTAAGCCGCGAAATCTGCACGACGTCAACAGGCGTCGAACCTGAGGATGCATCAAACTGTAGCGGTGCAATCTCGTAATTTACATTGTTAACTTGACGTAAGACTTCATAAGGCCCTGTGTAGCGAGAGAGAAGCTTCTGAGAGAGGCCAACCCGATGACATGGTCACCAAAGGAGCACCCAAGCACCTGGTGCGAACTTCACATCGCGATGGCACTAGTGATAACGCTGCTTTTGTATATGTTGCGAGGCTAATAAATAAGATCGGCCGACTTGACGTGCCATGTGAGCACGATCGATGACTTTACTAGTGTACTCAGTTACAACATGTGGCACAGAAGGGAGCATGGTGTCAAATGGCAATGTGGAGTCGCGGCCATACAAAAGATAAAAGGGTGTGTATCCTGCGGTGTCATGTCGAGATGAGTTATACGCGAACGTCACGTAGGCCAGCGTGGCGTCCCATTCACGGTGAGCGTTGGAGACATGCATTGACAGCATCTCTGTGATTGTTCGGTTGAAAGGTTCTGTAAGACCGTTCGTTTGTGGGTGGTAGGCGGTGGACAGCTTGTGCTCAGTGGCACAAGTGCGGAGGAGATCTTCGACAACTCGAGACAAGAATGAGCGGCCGTGGTCTGTAAGCAACTGTCGAGGTGAACCATGGTGGAGAATAACGTCATGAAGAAGAAAATCGGCGACATCGGTTGCGCAACTAGTCGGCAACACCTTTGTTAACGCGTAGTGTGTCGCGTAATCTGTAGCGACGGTGATCCACTTATTCCCCTTAGTCGTCGCCAGAAAAGGGCCAAGCAGGTCAAGGCCTATGCGAAAGAACGGTTCAGAGGGAACTTCAATTGGATGGAGTCGTCTGACAGCTGGCAAGGGAGGTTTCTTCCGACGCTGACACAATTCGCAAGTTGTGACATAGCGTCGCACGGAGCGATAGAGACCAGGCCAGAAGAACTGGCGTCGTACGCGGTTGTATGTACGCAATACTCCAAGGTGTCCCGCCGTCGGTGCACCTTGAAGTTGTTCGTGGGCGACGGATCGCAGATGACGAGTGTTATAATGTCATCACGCAAGTTTGTTCAGTGCCGGCATACATATATATATCGCTATGTGACGTCACATGGATCATGGCAGTTAGCCCGCCCAGTACACATGCGGCACGGCATGCTGCGCTATCGCAACTCCTTCCCGCTCAATTAAATACATGGGTTAGCTACCGGGACTGTGCCTTAATTGCGAGTGAGCCCCGTGCTACGGACAGCCCTTGCAGTGCCTTTACCTAGCGTTCCACAACGTTGTGAACGACAATACACCTCGTCGCACTAAAAATAAAGGGGAAACGGAATGCTGCAATAATGAAGCACAGAGCATTGTTGGACCACAATAAATATGAGCTGGTGTGTGGAATCTGGAAAGGAGTAATGATGCCGGCGCCAATGTTTGCAAATGCCATTTTATGCTTAAAATTGGATATCTTGCCTGAGTTGGAAGTTAACCAAAGATTAGTAGGCTGGTTGGTATCGGAGCCCGCGGTAAAACCACAAATGAAGCAGGGCAGGGTGACATGGGTCGGGTCTCTTTTGAAGTCTGAGAAGCGCAGAGCAAAATTAGTTTTGAGGAAAGACTCGGGAACATGGGTGAAAATAAATGGGCAGCTAAAGTGCACAAGTATCTTACTTCAAAAGCATGGACACAGAATGGAAGAAAAGGTCAAGAAAGTTAGCAACCAAGTACAAGGTAATTGGAAGTGTAAATAGATAACCAGGAGTCGTCAGAAAGAAAGTGGGAGAAACGGAGACAGTTGAGACAAAAAACGGAGACGGAGACAGGATGCAAAGAATGGAAGCAAAAAGGACCATGGAGATTCATGAGAATGAGAAGGAAATTAGAAGAGAAAATCTGTACGATTACACAAAGGGCAGTGCCTTCCTATTTGAGGCTCGAGCCGGTTGCCTAAGGACAACATACTGGGGAAAATATTCGTAAATAGATGAGATATGTGTATGCTGTAGCAAAATTCTGGAGACCACTCAGCACATCCTAATGGAATGCGAAGAGATTCACCCAGTGAAAATCGTAGGTAACGTACACCTTGCACAAATGCTTGGGTTTAAAGTGGACAGAAGCGTCAACTGGTCAGCAGTCGAGATAAGCAAGAGATGTTTAGAGTATTTCCAATTGAGCATGACGGCCTCATCCATATAGCCCTTTTCATTCACGCGAACGGCAACATCCTGTGGGAAAGCCTCTTTCGGCAGCGTTTTCCTCTTGAAGATTATATATGGGGGCAGCTTTCTGCCGTATGCAGTACACACGGGCATCACCGTGAAGCGCGAATGCTCGTTGCCCGTAGAAAGAAGCTTGACTTCTTTTGCGCCGCGTTCGCATACTGTGGTGGGCGATGGCATGTCGAACCACACCGGCATTTCATCCGCGTTGCCGATCTGTCCTAACATGTAGCCATGCTGCTGCCGGAGACGGATAACATGGCGCTGGAATTCGACCAGCTTGTCCTCGTATGCCTCTGGCAGCTTCTGGCAGATTGATGTGCACCGTTGAAGTGCGAATTCCTTGTGTCGCATGAAGCTACGAACCCAATAAATGGAGCCCTTGACTTTTTCCTTGGGCAGTGCGGATTCTTGGGCGATCTCAATAGCTTTCATGCGGATGAGTTCCGCTGTCACTGGCAAAGATCTGGCACGATGCTCGCGGACGAAATCTGCCACCTTGTCTTCGAGCTCCGAGTGCACCGCGCGGCGCCCGCGAAAGGATGTCGTCCGCGCGTTGCAGGCAGACAGCTTGACTTTCTGCATTCACCAGTACAGGACGCTTTCTTCAGAGACGCCAAATTGCCGCTGGGCAGACATGTTCCCATGCATTTCAGCATATTCGATGACTTTCTTTTTATACGCCGCGGTGAACTGACGTCGAGTACTCGTACTCATTTTGCGGGTTGTCAAGAAATTAGCAACGCCAGGAACGATAGCAGCACAAAAAGGGAAGATGGCGTCGGTCCAACTGCGTAGGCCGCGTTAACGTTGGGCCGCGTCATTGGGGCCACGTCGGTCACCAAGGAGGCAATAACGATGCGGATGCCGAAAGGTCTGCGCTCCTACATGTTGCCAGATGACTATTCATGTTATGCTAAGGGCCGGTATATAAGTCGAGGGGTGACCTTTTAGTAATATTTTTCGGAAAAAACCTCGACCTTTATTCCGCACTATACGGTATGTTGATCCCATGTTGATATGCTTGTCCTGTCTTGACTTGTCCCTTGTCCTTACTGTGCCATGTTACATTACGATGAATAACTGTCACGAGGATCCCATCCTCGTCGCCAGTATCACGATTCACCCGGGTTCGTGAACAAGAGAGGGCTCGAAGCACCCTCCGTTAGACAGACACTCCACAGCGTTGTGGTGCTGTACGATGACTGACCGCCGAGCAGCCGTGCTCGTCGGTGTTTATTGTGGTTCGGTGACCAATGTTGCCTGCCGAGCTTAGCAGGCCACTGAGCGTAGCGCGAACAAACATTATGCCTGAGGGGGCGTCACATGCTTGCTACACCCCCTTACCCCCAGTTTGTTTGTTAAATAACAGAAACAAACGTCTATGTTCAAAATACGAGGCTCTGCCTCCACCCTAGCTGGGTCTACGGTGCCTGCTTTCCAGGCGAGTAATGGTCCGTTGGCTTCCGCCGTCGAGTACTCCGCCTGGACACCGGTGTTGATAGGTCGGGTGTGGCAACGCCGGGTGCCACCTGAGCCAGCCTCGCTCCATCCGGAGGGTCCGTAGTGGTCGGCCTTGCGAGTTGTGCCGGGCTCGACACCGGTCCAACGGGTGCCGCACCACTGGCAATGGTTACCACCTCCGAGGTGGGTGGTGCTCCACTGGAATCAACTGGTGCTGCCGCTAGTCTTCCTGCGGGCTGGAACTCAGAAGTGGCAGTCGAGGGTGCTGACCAGGTCCTGAGGCGAGGCCTGACATGGTCGGCGTGTCTGTGCCACATGGCCCCGTCTGGCATGCCGACGAGCAGCGATGAGGCACTGGCAAAAGACACCACCTGTCCGGCAGACCAGGGTGGGCTAGGATGGAAGTTCCTGGCAAAAACTGGAGCTCCCGACTCTGGCAAATGCCCGGGACGGCACCCTTGGTCAGCAGCCAGCTTCTGCTTCAGCTGCTTCAAGAGCCCTGTGGATCGGAGGTCTGTATGCAAGACGTCCAAGGGTGTCTTGACCATCCAACCCAGCAGAAGCTCACAGGGGGCACGGCCAGTGACATCGTGGGGTGTGGTCCGGTACTGAATCAGTATCCGGGCAATCTGCGTCCGGAAATCCCCAGTCTGGCTCTTCTTGAGCTTGTCTTTGATGGTTTGCGCCATTTGAAGCAGGGTGATACGGTGGAACCATCATCCGGCGGATTCCGTTCTTCGTCAGCCAGGCCAGGTACTCTGTTATGGTGAAAGCAGGAGCATTGTCGGACACGATGACATCCGGCAACCCCTGGGTGGCGAAGACCTGTCGTAGCGCTGCAGCGGTCGCGCCTGCTGATGGAGTGGTGAAAGGTAGAACCTCCACCCACTTCGAGAAGGCGTTCACCACCACCAGGAAGTAATGGCCCTTGAAAGGTCCCACAAAATCCACATGTAGGCGGGACCAGGGTCTCTGTGGGAACCACCAGGGGGTGATCTCCACATGACGCGAGGCTCGCTGATGCTCCTGGCAGATTTGGCAGCTCTGCACCACATGCAGGCTGGCTTCCGGGTACTCTGGCAGACGAACGCCCAATGCATGAATCCAGTTTCGGCCCAGCAGCGTCGGCGACGACCCCTTCGTTAAGTAAAGGGGAAGGGTTGCCTCCCTGTCGCCAGAACAAATGCTGACCTGTGCCTGAACCTGGACCTGGGAGAGTTGCCCGGAGGAGCTGCGTAGCATCACGCCCGAAGCCTAGATGGACACGCCGGGGAAAGTACACTTGAAGAGTTTCCTGGCCATTGTGCTTGAGCATTGAGCAAAGCATTGTGCTTGAGAGAACTGGCACTGTGAGTGGGAGTGGGCACCACCACAGCGACTGCAGCTACTGCCCTTTGTCGCCAACTCGTAGACCGCCGCTTCAGTCGACGGTGAGTCAGTCGCACGGGAAATCTCGCCGGCATCCTTGGCAGCAGCTTCCATCGCCAGCGCTGCCTTCATGGTGTCGTCCAGCAAGGGGTCGGGATGCTCCAGGAGTTGCGTCTGCATGGCGGTGTTGTTGATGCCGCAGACGAAACGGTCCCGGAGTAGCGAGTCCAATTGGTCCCCGAAAATGCAGGCACTCGCTAACCCTCGTAGCACAGCAACGAACTGCCCGAGAGTCTCTCCTTCCTGGCGGCTCTGGTTGTTGAAGCGGAAATGCTCCATTAGTGTGGACGAGCGCAGTATGGCGAGCAGCTCACTCAGCGTCTTAACGTGCGGCGTGGTTGGCTTGAGAAGGTCGAGCAAGGGGCTGAAGACGCGGGTCCCGCAGCTGGCCAGGAAAATGTCCCGCTGTTTGGCCTCGGGTGTGTCGTTCACCCGGAAGAACACGTGGACTTGCTCCTGGTAAATTTGCCAGGCGGACCCATCTCCCTTGAACGGCTCGAGCCTTCCATACAGCGGCATGGCGACAGCAACGGGGGGCGGTGTTTCGCCACTCGTGGCACCGTGGGACGATCCGCGGGTACCCGTCGCCATCCTCGTCGCCAGTGTCACGATCCACCCGGGTTCGTGAACAAGGGAGGGCTCGAAGCACCCTGCGTTAGGCGGACGCTCCGCAGCGTGGTGGTGCTGAACAAGGACTGACCGCCGAGCAGCCGTGCTTGTCGGTGTTTATTGCGGTTTGGTGACCATTGTTGCCTGCCGAGCTTAGCAGGCCACCAGCCTAGCGGCGAACAAACATTATGCCTGAGGGGGCGTCACATGCTTGCTACACCCCCGAGGTGATGCCTGTGCAGGCATCACCTTGAGTGGTACGCTGGGTCTTGAGGCTGGCAGCTTACAGTTACCAGCTGGTTTACCGTCCGTGAAAGGACCTGGGACCTGCTGATGCCCTGAGCCTCCTGCCCCTGCCAGAGGTGCCTGATGCTGTTCCAGAACCTGCAGAAGTGTTCATGCTGGAACACGCGTTTCTGGAGGTGGTCTCCAGATCTGCGGCATCAACAACACCACCGCACTGCGGAGCGTCCGTCTATCGGAGGGTGCCTCGAGCCCTCCCTTGTTCATGAAACCGGGTGGATCGTGACGTTGGCGACGAGGATGGGATACTCGTGACAAACGAACATGCCCAAACCTATTTCCTACTGAAGTGTATTTCTAGTACCTTGGTCCTTTCCTCTCTTGTAGCGCTTGTCCTGTCTTGACTTGTCCCTCGTCCTTACTGCGCCGTGTTACATGCGTTACGATGAACAATCAACATGCCCAAACCTATTCCCTTCTGCTATGTTGATCCCTTCTATTGCCAAGGTGGAGTGTTTGCTTTTTGATGTGCAGGATTAGTAGACGGTGTACATGCGCTCTGTCCTAGACACACGTCGGGCCTTTAATTAGTAGACAGTTTCCTGAGCTTGGGATATCAGCGAGTGCTTTCTGCATGAACAGCGATGTGTCATGACCACGATTTTGTGTCCTTGTGGGAACCCTGCTTAAGTTTCACTGGCAATGAGCTAGCTTAAATACAGCATTTAAGGGGAACAAAGAGTGAGCCTGCACTTTGTGAACACATTCTATGTGCTCGGGCTGCGATTCCAGGATGCAGGCTTTTTGGTGGTGTCGGTGACGTGGCCTCTGGGACCGCACCACTTCGGGGGCCGTGTTAATAAATTCGCTGAGCAGATGACAGCAGCAAGGAGAGTGACTTCTGGTCACGGTGCTTTCGAACGAAACCTCGGGCAGTCCTCGACAGCTGGATCACTTGACTGTGACTTGTACTTCTGTCAGGGCTAGCCAGACTGGAAGCCGCAGACGGTTTGCAGGCAGTCCGGGACTGCATAATTGAAGTCAGGGATCTTTGAATGCTAATGCGTTCCACTCTTAAAGGTGAAGCTTAAGGATTCTTGACATATTTTTTTTTTTGCTGCGCCACCCCCAATTCTCAGCTTATTGCCTGACAGCAAGTGCGGTGATTCGCAGGGTGTCTAACAACTGGGAAAACCAGGAATTCTCAGGGACTTCGAATAGTCTGGAAATACTCAGGAAAAACTTGGGGAATTTGCGCTACTATCAGGGCAAATTAGCTGTAGCTTTATTGAAAGGGAACGAAAGTCGCAGTAATGCTGGCTCGTGTAACTGAGAGGGACTGTAACGAATCGTCTGTTGACGCCGTGTCGTCGGCTGGAGGACTTGCCAGTGTGCAGTCAATGGACAACTTTCCGGACTTTCAGGTACCCCATAGAGTCAATGTCTAAGAACATCTAAACTTTCGGACGCAAGTGCCCTTTGCCGTCCGATCTTCCGGACTTTTTGCCGTGACCGCAGGTCCGAAACAACATTAATCAAAGCCACCACTGCCGCCGTTTTGATTACCTTGCCGCCGTGGTAAACGCTAGGCCTAGCTGCTTCAATGTTCATTATTAAGCATCTTGCCGCTTGGCGCCATGTTTTTTATTGAAAGAATTCGCCGCTGTAAGCAAGGGCACCGACTCCGTCTTTGTGGTCCTAGCAGCGATTGGCTTCGAAGCTCGGAAAGTAGCATAGTGCTGGTTCCCAAAAGTCAGCTTTGACTAAATACAGAAGTGTTACGCGGTGAAGCATAACAAGCATGGGACGGGGCAATTGTCACAGGACACAGTATCACTCAGTCAATCAATCAGTATTTATTTAAAAAAAAATCAAATACAGGATGGGTATAAGTTCACATTCGGAGGTCCCGAAGTAACGACTGTATGGGGGACCTTCTAACAAGGCATGAAAAGGGGACAGTAGGATCGTGGCAAGCAGTGAGTCATGTAACATATTATACAATTTATACATCGTCATCGGAAATAAACGGTAAGAGAGAAAAAAATGATCTAATAAAGATACCACAAGTATAATCACACAGTTAAGAAAAAAAATTGAAGAAATCTTAAAGATAACTCGCAAAAATTCAAATGAGGATGAATGGCATGTAAGACTAACGAGGAGAAATATTAGTTATAGGCAAAATTGAGTGACTCAGTAATTTCAACAGTACATTGCATAATGGTAAAGCAGAACAAAATCTAATAATTCTGGTTTTGTTAAATCAGGTGTCAGATAAAGTGTTCTTGAAATGCTCCTTCATTCTACACTTGAATGATAATAATGTAGGCTTCATATCGGATGGTATTGAATTCCAAACAGAAATGCTTGAAAATGCGACAGTAAATTTCCCATAATTAGTTCTTGCTTTTGGAAGGAGAAGATTGAGTTGTACAGAAAATCTTGTGTTGTTGTAATTGATGAGGCTAGAGTGAGTAAAACGTGGTATATTAAACTGGGTATTTATAAGACGAAACATAAGTCGTGACAGCTTATGGTTGAATAAAATGCGTAAAGGTAAAACATTTAGGGAATGGAATATGGGAGCAAAGGGAGATGTATGCAATTGGAAAGCTATTAATTGTAATGCTTGCTTTTGCAAAACTTCTAGCTGATGAAGATGTGTGGCATATGTATTTCGCCAAAATGACAGGCAGTATGAGAGATGACTGTGTATGTACAGTCGAACACGGATATATCGAACCCACATATATCGAATTATTGTCTGTATCGAACTCGTAAATTATCCCCTTGAAAATTCTGTGTTAAAGTATAGCAATCCGTACGTTTATATCGAACGATATTGTTACCCGCCATTCGATATATAGAACGCCGCGCGATCTCGGCACTCGCTGCACCCGCGAGCTCCGCGCCTCCCACGAAATGCTCGGAAAATGTGAGAGCGAGAGGGAGGGAAGCTCGGACTGTACTCCCGCTGCGCACGCTCTCCGACTTGCGGAACTGCTTTTTTTTTTTTTCTCTCTCTCAATGTCTCTCATCCTTCCCCCGCGTAACCATAGTGATCGGCTCGGAAAAGAGGAAAGAAGGTGCCGGCGGCCTCCTCCTTTTGCCTTTTTTTTTCTTGTTGCTTTTTCACGAGTTTTGCTCAGCCAACCACAGCTCGTGCCTTTCGTACGTCGCTGTCGCCCTCGGAGGTGACCGGTGACCATCGTGAGCGGTTTGTTGGCGGAGGCTGCGCACGTGAATTCTTGTGTTTTGTGCGCGTTCTTGTGTTTCGTGTTCATTATTGTTTTGCGTGCGTCTCACGACACGTGTGACTGGATCGTGGTTAGCTGACGCGGAAGCAATGGCCACAACAAGCACAAGCAGCGTCAAGAAGCGCAAGAACCTGGACTTTGCGACAAAGCTGAAAGCCATTCAGCGTGTTGAGGCGGGCGAGAAAAGTGCGACGGTGGCAGACGACTTCGGGATTCCTCGGAGCACTCTAAGCACCTTGTTAAAAAACAAGGCGGACATAAAGTCGAAAGCGGCGGAGCAACGAACGTCGGGAGCTTGTCGTGTGCGCGCTCCTGCCCACGAGAAAGTTGAAAAGGCCCTCTATGCGTGGTTTTTAGAGGTGCGGGCTAAAAACATTCCGGTGGATGGCTCTATGCTAATGGCTAAAGCTAAATGGTTTGCCGCTGCACTCGGTGATGACAACTTCGCCGACAATACAGGGTGGCTGCAGAGGTTTAAGAACCGCCATAAGATAGTTGGCAAAACCATTTCTGGGGAAAGCGGAGCCGTCATCAGCCAGGATATCCAGCAGTGGATTTCGAACGAATGGCCGGAAATTTGCGCGAAGTTTGCACCCGCGGAAATCTTCAACGCCGACGAGACCGGGTTGTTTTGGCAGATGCTGCCAAGCAAGACGCTCGACGTCCGGGGCAGCACGTGTCACGGGGGCAAGATGAGCAAAGTCCGCGTGAGCGTTCTGCTCGCTGCAAACATGGATCGCTCTCAAAAGCTCCAGCCCTTTGTGATCGGCAAAGCAAGGGCACCGCGCTGCTTCAAAAACTGTAAGCAGCTCCCCGTTCGCTACGCCTTCAATAAGAAGGCGTGGATGACGCGTCAGCTGTTTATAGAATGGCTGCAAGCGTGGGACGCCGAACTGGGCAAGTCGGGGCGTCACGCTTGCCTTCTCGTCGACAATTGCTCGGCCCATCACACCACCTGCGAGCTCAAAAACATCGCGCTCAAGTTTCTGCCGGCAAACACAACAGCGAAGTTGCAGCCGCTCGACCAGGGCATCATTAAGTCGTTCAAAGTCGGCTACAGGAGGCGACTCATTGATAGGCTTTTGGTGAACCTCCGCATCGGCACCGAGCTTAAGGTTGACCTGCTGGGGGGCATTCAAATGATGACGGGCGCCTGGAGAGACGTGAAGCAGGATACCGTGGCCAACTGCTTCCGCAAGGCAGGCCTCGTGACGGCCAAACTTCCCGCAACCTGCGAAGACGGTGACAGCGACAACGAGTGCATGGACGACGCGTTTCGCGAGTTGTCGTCCCTTTTCCCGGCTGCCGTACCAGCCGAAGTGTCTGCTGACGATTTTGTGAACGTTGACAGCAATGTTCAGGCTGTTGCGAGCCTCGCCGACGAGGACATTGTAGCTGCAGTCGCAGGGACCCAGGCCGACAGCTCGAGTGGCGACGAAGATCGTCCGGCCGAGGGGGCGGCTACACGCTCGTACTCCGCCGCTGAAGTGGCGGCCGCGTTCAGCTTGATTCGCCGTTGTTGCGGCGACATGGAAGGAACCGGGCTTTCGCACCTGAACAGCCTCGATAAGATCGAGGCTGGCGTCTTTAATTTCATTTGCAAGGCGAAGAAGCAGACCACCATAAGCGATTTTTTTTCACGCAAATAAAGCGTTACGTTGCGTCGTGTGTGCGGAAATAGTTGTCATTCTTGAATGCGCCGATCGGTAGGTCATCGTCCGCCACAGGTAGTCTCTGGGCCTGTATTTTTTTATATCGAATTTTTAATATATCGAATTAATTTGTGATCCCCTTCGAGTTCGATATATCCGTGTTCGACTGTATTCTTAATTATACACGCGTCCATCCGCCATCTCCTGTCACAGTACAGGCACCAATATGCCTAATAAGCGTGCTGGCAGGCCTTTTCGGATGTGCCTGTCGCGATTTCAGCCTTTAATGGCAGTAAAAGACATGCATTCATTTTCTCAAACTGCCCGATTTTACGGACGTTGTTGGGGCCCTTAGGGAGTCCGAAGAATCATATGTTGACTGCACAGCTGACGAAGAGAATGCTTCAAATTGTCCGTGGGGCGAACGCGCGGTGGAAGGAGGACGAAAACAGAAAGGGTCTATGCATTGAGGAATGAACAGGAAAGGAAGCCTGCCGCCACTTTTTTAAAGGAGCTTGAGCTCAAAAAAAACAAGGTGTTGGCTGACGCCGAAATGCAGGTGTCCCTCATTCAAACCGAAATAAACTCTTTAAAGCAGTGAAACGTGACACTGAGGCATTGTGCGTGGACTGAGTATGTCAGGCACTAAGAGTCGACCTCAACTCTCCTGAGAGTTGAGGTCGACAGCTGTTGAGAATCTAATTTGTGACAAAGTTTGGGCCTCACACCAATGAGCTTGCTATAAATTTATAAACGCAGCTCATATCACCTTCAGTCACGGCGTCCACATTTGTAGTTACGACCTGTTTTTGCCATTTTTGTGCAGTAATAGCAAGGAGCAATAGCATGAACATTAAGCTTACGGCAAATTGAAGATTCTGATAACCTAAATTACTTCTATTTTGCTTCCGAGTGATATGTATCATTACAGAGTATCGCTTTGGTTAAGGCACTACCATTATTTATGTGATGCTTGAAGTGGGGCATGTCGGAAGCAACCTTGAAATATATATATTTTTTCTTTTCTTGTAATGCTTGAGGCTAATGAATTAACTTGTGGATGTAATCCGAGGGGCGGATTTAATCCTTTTTATAAAGAAATGTAGCATGACTTACTTTACAATATTCAAATATTTAGTTACTCTATAAATATAATGACTCATCATAAAATGCTCAAAGATTCGTTATATCACCTTGATCTGCTTTCAGTGGAGTCTCAAGCACCACCTATATTTCACACATATGTATCGACAGTCGATCATAATTCATGGCTGAAGTAGATATTCGAAAACATTTGTTTATTTATGCATCTCGTTTTTATTCGTATTTGAGAATGTTCCACTCGATTTGCAATGAGTTGTACCATTTTCTTCAAAGATATTTTATTCGCTGTGCATTTTACTAACTCCTTGCTTCAGATTTAAAAAAAATTAAATAAATTATACTCCTTACTATTCAAACTGGATTAAGTCGTTTTTAGCATGCTTACTAAGAGTGACAGCATTGGGCTTTCCAAGTTTTCCAAGTTAACATGAGCCAAATACACAATGTTTTAGTATAATGGCTTACTAGTCTAGTTCTTTAACATTCAGAGTGCAGTTACAGCGTTCTAACATAACAAATTATCCCAACTTGCTAATAAATTCATGTTTATATCATTATTTGATATTCAATTTGATTAGAAGTTAAGCATTTGCATTTGATTCATATTTGAATATTGACACGTGTACTTGTCTTTATCGGGCGACACGTTTTGCCGCCTAACAAATTTAATCGCACAGCGCGAGACGCGCCTGCATGTATCCGAAGTTTCTGGAAAGTTATCGATGCTTCTATCTGCTGTCTGTTGTCGCCGAACCTTGTGTTATCTGATTTCATCGCTTGACGCGAATGGTGTAGAACTTTGTAGAAGGCATGCGGGTCCCAGCGGTTAATCTGGAACATTCGATGACCGATCTATAAAAGCCAACGTGCTTCACCTGCTGATCAGATTCAACGATCGCCGACCGTGTTCGCCGCTATCGTTGTGCTATATGTGTAGCCTGTTTTGTGGGCACAGGTTTGCCCTATAGAAGTTAATTTTGTCGTTCACAGTATTGCTACTGTGTTCTTCAACGTCACCACCATGTGACAACATTTTGATATTCGCACACCCCTAATACTGTGCCACGTTGGCAGCGAGACGTAGCCTTTAATACTTCTCTTGTATCTTCGAGAGCGTATTGGAAAACCCAAGGCGCCCAGCGGTCAGATCGCTATGCAAGGTGTGTAGAGCCTCTTGACTGTGATGCTGATAACACAATGAGAAGGTAGTTGGCGCGAATTTGAGGAAAGTACTTCACCAGGATGTTGTTTTGTAAGAACGAAGACACTCCTTGCCTAAACTCCCTTGGGATAAAGTCGGCCTGTCCTTACAAGTACTGAGCAAGGCTTAGGTCTGCTAGATATACTTGCTAGGTAACTGCTAGGTTGGCGCTTCACTGTCTTCCTTTCTTTTGTCCCTTCTCAAGAAATGTATTTTGCGCCACAATGTATACCTAGGAAATCTAACCACCAACTTGCCCAAGAAGGAGTCCTTTTGGAATTTCTTAGATCTGTGTTGGCAAAGTTGTCGGCGATTATTGTTTCTAGGAACGCATCCTTGTCTTGGTCGTCTTGCAGCTGCGGGTCCAGGGGGGCATGAGACAGGCAGTGGGCATCATTGTCATCTGGACTTGTATATCACGGGGATATCGAATTCTTGCACTCAGAGGCTCCATTATGCTAGGCGTCCGAAGGTCCTTTTAAATAGGCTAGCGAACACAATGTGTGATGGATGCTTACAACTTTTAACAGCCTGCTATATAGGTAAAGGTGAAATTTTCTGGTAGGCCAAATGAACGCAAGGCATTTCATTTTCATTGTGAATAATTGGATTCTGCTTTCAGCAGCGACCGGCTAGTGTAAGACATGACCCTTTGAAGTCCGTGTTTCCTCTGGACTAGGAACAGCGCCGAGGCCTATGCTACTTGCGTCGGTATGAATGTCAGTATCGGCATTTTTTGTTAGAAGCGGGCAAGTATTAGAGGTGACAGCAGGTGTTGTTTAAAGGGCAACTCCAGCGGTTTTTCAAGGTCGACGGATGTCGGGGAAATCTACTGGGTACGTTCCTCTGCACCATCATGTCCTCAAAAAAGAAGGTTTGAGAGTTGCACAGATTTCTCTCTAACACCCTACCTTACCTCTGCCTTACTTACTGGCCACAATGTGTAGATGATGTGAGGAGTGTTACACGCAGAGCATGCTGGGATTATGCAGACGACAGTGTAGAGGAGTTGACGATTGTGAGCTAGTGCTTGGCATGAGAAGTTGCTGTCGCGAGAAGTTACATTCCCTGTGGACGGGCAAGAGATGGGAGGCAAGTGGTTTTGCGTTGTTGGCTGCATGAACTTGAGTCTTCGCTTTCCGCAAACAGTTTGAGCCGATGCCGATTGCATTAATCTGAGGTTAAGCCTATCACAGTCGCCAAGTTCGTGCGTCTACTGCTGGCAGACCTGAGCGATTGACCTGAAGCTAATTAAGCCATCAGGATGAAGAAAACTCCTCCTGTAGTTAAGTTTTGACCATATGGATTTGAAATAAACCATTCCTCATTTCATACAGTGCACGCACGAAAAGCAAAAAGCGACAAAATGGAGCAGTATCGACATTGGTACGTTGCCGTTTACGACGGAAAGCTGCCATCCACACTCACCGGCACTTCCCTAAATTAAGCGTGGCTACGTACAAGGGTATGTTTTTTTCGTAGTGTTATGCTGACTCATTGTTTCGTTTCCAAAGTGCACTGTTTGCCTTGCATCGTGAATGGGCAGCAAGCGGAGGTGCCTTCAATACAGCATCGTAAACAACCGACTCATTATGCTGCCAACGGTGTCAATACTGGCATTGGCGTTTCCGCGAGAAAAATACTCGTCCTTTAAATGAACGATCATACGTGCAAAGCCCTTATCTGCATCTGCTTTATGGAACGTATTGTGAGCATGAAGAGAGTACGAAGAATAATAAGTAGCCAGCATAGTAACGTTCCCGTATTACGATCTCCCACTCACTGTTTTCGAAGTTGTGTCCATAGTCGCTCATATCAGTGTGACTCGAAGTGTTGCAACAGTGCTTACATGCAGAAAATCTGCGCTTTGATATCTTCTAACATTAATTGATGTCATCGATGAGCAGCTATAGCATTATATCTCATGCGAATGATGAGTGGTTGCTGTACCTGCCGATGTAAACAAATGCACCGGTCAGTGCTTTGGACTGCCAGAGGCGTTCTTGCAACATACAAGTGCAGAAAGTCGTGCTCCACATCTTACAGTGAGCATGCGAAGTGCTTTTCTGAGAAGGGGTAAAACACTTAAAAATAGCAAGCAGCACGTATGAAATCAGTGGTTAATGCTGCCTTTGGTCTTCACATCGCAGCACGATATGGTGTGCTTGGGCACTGGCTTTCGGGGTGGCTGGTTGTATGCGAATGGTGATTTGTGGCTTTTGAACTTGACAAAATCATAACTGTCACTGTATGACAGATCCGAAGAGCTGGTGCAGCTGACATTGTCACCCGAAGGTCCGGCATGTCCGTTGACCATGCACTGCATTTGAAGCTACAGCTTGTGCCTGTGTATAATGGTGCGCGTCCGAACTGCCCTGTCACCTCCCCATGTGACAGCTTTGGCAAGTAAACGAGAAGAAAGGGGGTTAACCGAGGGGCCTGATTTTTATTAGTCATATCATAAGAAGCCAACAAACACTGACACCAAGGAGAACACAGGGGAAATTACTTGGGCTTAATAAATGAAATAAAAAAACGATAGATTAATGGAAATTAAAATGGATGAAAAAACAACTTGCCGCAGGTGGGGAATGATCCTCAGAAGGGCTTGGGTGCGAACTAGTTGGTACGGATCATTCATATTTAAAACAGCGCCAAAAAACATGGACAAGGGAGGGGAACGATCCACAACCTTTGCATGAGCAGCGAAGTGTTTGTTGGCTTCTTATGATATAAGCTTTGGCAAGTGCGATAATAGTCCTATCGTTGTGCCATATGGCTCCAATTTATATGCGACGTCATCGGATGGCCCAGTTAAAGCATGCGCTTGGTAACTAACGTCATCGACACAACGCTTAAAAGTCCTTGACTCGGCTTCCCTCGTCAGTGGGCAAGACCGCAGCAGCACTGACAGGATGCTTAATTGCTTCTTGTTTTTTGTGCAGGTACATTACTTTAAACACGCCCATTGTTTGAGATCAGATTTTCATTTCATTTAATTTCATTTGTTATACCCTCAAAGCCTGTGAAGGCTTTACAGAGGGGAGAGGGTTACAGGTAAATTCAAACAGTAAGTCTTATAAGAGAAAAATATACAACATAAAAATATAATTTGGCAAATAATTCAGTAGGAATACAATGAGCAATTACAAAAGCCATTACGAAAAAAGGACAAGATATACAAGCACATTGAACAGCATTCTAGAAAGTAATGTTGGTTAAGACATCACGAAACAAGAAATTATCGCTGATAGATACAATGTTTGCGGGAAGGTGGTTCCACTCTTGGGACGTCCGAGGTACGAATGACTGGGAAAATGTATTTGTGCTGCAAGAAGGGACGTGAACCTTGTAAGAATGATCGATGCGACGAGATAAGTAGTATGGAGTATGAATGAATACATCACACAGTGTTGTGTGGTGAAAAATTGTGTGAAATAATGATAAATGGGAAACTTTACATCGAGCTGCAAGAGATGGAAGAGAAAGGCTAATTTTCATGGCTGTTGTGCTGGCAGTTCTGTCATAATTCAAGAGAATAAATTGAGCAGCGTTATTCTGAACTAATTCTATTGTGTTAATTAAGTTTAGGTTATTGGAGTCCCAGACCGATGTAGTGTATTCTAATTTCGGGCGTATTAAGGCTTTATAAAGTAGTAATTTCAAAGAGCGTGGAGCCTTAAAAAAGTTTCACCTTAAGTAACCAGGAGCGCAGTTAGCATTTTTAACTATATTAATAATATTGGTTGCCCAGGTAAGGTCGTATGTAATATGAATTCTTGAGTACTTCTATGAAGTTACCTGTTCTAAAGGGAGATAACTTAAATAGTATACCTGAGAAACATTTGGTGTGCTAGATACATGCATAGCTTTACACTCGTTAACATTTGATTCCATTATCCATAATCTGCACCAGTCTGATATTATATCAAGGTGCGAGTGAAGACGGTTAGTATCAGAATTTGTAGTTATTTCTCTAAAGATAATACAGTCATCTGCAAAGAGATGAATGTTAGAAGTTACTTGTGAAGTAAGGTCGTTAATATACATTAAGAACAACAATGGACCGAGAACCGATCCTTGGGGCACTCCGGAAGCAACAGAGCACACCGGTGAATTGCAGCCGTTAGCAGTAACATATTGTGAGCAATGAACAAGAAAACATTCGATCCATTTTAAAAGATTAGCATCAATATTCAAATGAGTTAGTTTGTGGACTAGAAGTTTATGACAGACTTTATCGAATGTTTTTGAGAAGTCTAAAAATTTGCAGTTGGCGCATGATGAACAATCAAGAATTCGATGCAACTGATGAGTGAAGGATACAAGTTGAGTCTCGCTAGAGAATTATTTCCTAAAGTCATGTTGTTCAGGGGAAAAACGTGTTATCTTCAAGAAAGTGGACGAGGTTTGTGAATACAATGTGTTCGAGCAGTTTGCAGTATGTGCTGGTAAGTGAGATGGGGTGATAGTTAATTGCTACGTTTTTGTTACCAGATTTCTCTTGTTTTATGCATGCACTGTTCTCTGCAAATCGGCTTGTCCTTAGCAGTGATGTAGAATTAAATCCCGGTCCTATGGTAAAGACAACTTGTAAAACCAGTAATTCAGACAAAACTTCGTGCTCATCTGAACCTGACATAACTGATAATGACTCGAACAATATTTCCGGAATGCTGAGCTATTGGCTGGGCAGAAAATGATGGCTGATTACATCGCTGACATCAAGGTTTTCCAGCAAACTGTTCAAGCGTTTCGACGCTCTGGACTCCCGTGTGGATGCCCTCGAAAGAAACTACCGCTGATCCTAGAGTCTCGTTTGATCATTCTTGTTCTGATGTAGGCTCTTTATCTCAGGCAGTTTCGGAACTAATGGAACAGAATGATGACCTTGAAAATCGCTCCAGACGCAACAATATAATTTTGCATGGACTTGGTGAACATAATGCCGAAAATACACACAAGCTTTTGTGTAATGTACGCCAATTTTTTCAGAGAGAAACTTCAAATTGAATGCCCGTCATCGAATGCTGTCATAGAATTGGCACCAAACATGAAGGTAGATCGCGCCCAATTATATTACAAGTACTAGACTTCAGGAACAAAGTAGTCTGCTACCACGGTCCGTGGGCTTTTTGAGAGCATTCGCAATGCGTCGTCTTCGATGCCCTTCATTACATGACGGATCTTGTCAGACTCAGTCATCGATGAATCGACATGCTTGCAAAGGTCCACAACGTCTTTTTTGTACTTGGTGAAGTTTTCACTGGGTTGCTGGGAACGGCTGCGCAAGCGCTCTTCGGCACGGAGCTTGCGCACCTCAGGGCGACCAAATCTTGCGTAATGCGCGCCTTGAAATCTGGCCAGGTGCTGAGGCCGGATTCGTGGTTGTGGTACCACACGCTAGCGACACCCGTGAGATAGAAGTTCACGTAACTGAGCTTCACAGCATCGTCCCATTTTTTGTCAGCACTCACCCGCTCGCATATCGAGAGCCAGTCTTCTACGTCGTATTCCTCGGAACTGCTGAAGATGGGAGGATTGCGTTGACGCACTGAGTCGGGACAAATCAATGTTGCCGATGCCGGAGGTGTTGTTTGGCTGGCGTTGTCAGGCATGATGGCTGGCAGTGTCCGATTATGTAGTTCCAGGGTGGTTGGGGAAGTACTACTCCGCACCTCCACCAACTATGTAACGTGGTTTATTGAGCACTCAGAAACGCGACCATCTTAGTTGAGCGTCGGACACCGAGAGCGCGAGCCCCTCTTCGTCAGTGGGCCAATGATGATAGCGCATCCATAGGGCGTACCAGTCTTCTTCGCTACAGTAGAAATAATGGATATCGTCTCAAAGCTTAAAGGAACAAAATTTTACATCACTTAAGATTTCTCAGCTAATGCACGTGTTATTCGCAAAAAGCTATGGGCAGCAACCTCTTCTTTTTGTGACCATGGCTCTGTGGTGATGTCGTGTTATGACCACATTTTTATAAATGGTGTCTGCTACAGGTGGAATGATACAGCTAACGCCCTAGTTGACGATTCAGGTCTCGCTGCAAACACCGTAGTGTTCCAGTCTTTCTGAAGGCTTGCCAAGCACTCTCCCAGCTACGTCGTCTTCACATTGACATATCTGCGACTCTTGCAAGCTTACTTTCTTGAATTTGAATGCAAGAACTCTAGTAAATAAGTTCCTGCTGTTTCTTTCCCTGGTAGCCTCCTATTCCACTCATTTCATTGGTGTCGCTTAAACCTGGCTGCGCTATCACATATATGACTCTGAAATCACTCCACCTGGCTATGTAGCTGTCCGATCAGACTGCAAAACTGGCAGGGGAGGCGGTGTCCCCCTTTTTTTTCTTTTCAAATCTGACTTGAAGTTTTCGGTTATCTATCCTTCAGCAGATCTTGAGTCTGTTTGGTGTAAATTGCACCTAGGCAAAAAAACAGTCATAGTCTCTGTTTTCTACCATCCACCTGCTTCCTCACCCGATAACCTTTTTCTTCTCGCTGATTATATCAACATGCACAGTTTTTATGCATCTAGTTTAATTCTAGTGGGAGAATTTAACACACCAGATATTCACTGGCCCTCACTATCACATCGCAGTTATTTAGGTAGCGAGTTAATTAACTTTTCTTTATTTTTTGGGCTTACACAAGCAGTTAATGGCGCAACAAGACAAAACACACCTCTTGACTTGGTGTGCATTAGTTCAAACCTTGTTGATAAGCTGTCTGAGTGTGAAATTACTGATGGAATTTGAGATCACAAAGCAGGGTTCATATCACTAAACTGCACAGTCTGTAAACCGCGTACCGAAATTCAAAATTTTTTCGACTTTAATTGCTCTGACGACACATCTATTCTTGAAGATTTATCAGAACGTTTCGAATCATTTTGCACGCTCAGTAAAGATTGTGACGTGAATACACTAGTTCGTGAGTTTGAAAACATTACAAAGCTGTGTATTCAATGCTTTGTTCCGTTAAAAAGTCAGAAAAAAAAAATCGTGCCATCCCTTGGATTACTAGAGAATTCTTTCAATTATCACGCTGTGTTACAAGACTGAGACGCTCAAAACGCAGTAATGACCCAGATGCAATTGCTAGATTCACCTCTGCTAAAGAGGAACTAAATTTGAAAATGAATATGGCCAAAGATTTTTTCTTCTATGTCGAGGTGCCAGGATTGCCAAGAAATATTCCTCGGAAGTTCTGGCATTCTGTCATGCCTACTACTGATTCTTCATCTTCATTTACTATCAATGATGAAATTGTAAACGATCCTGCACGCATCTCCAATGCATTCAATGAATATTTCCTTCGGTGTACGCAAATGATTCTCATGTCTACCCTCTTTTGATAATAATTCAGATTTTTCTATTTCCGAGATTGCAGTTGGTGTTAATTGTGTTGAGAAGAGGTTTATTGGCGGCTCCTAAGGCAAAAGCGCAGCGACGGCGAGACAGCCCGAAGCACTGTCCAAAAAAGGCGACCGTAATCAACAGCGCGAGCGGAGCCGAGCCGCGCGTTGGCGATGTGTCTGTGCCGCGAGGCGCGTCTTCTTCTTCACAATCTCCCCCCGGACAAAAAAGAGCCATCCTGGCGCCTTAAGAATCAGGAGGCAGAGGGTCGTGGTAGGGCTTGGGAGCGGCTGCAAGGCACCAGACGGGCGTAAAGGCGGCGATTTGCGGCGTTGACAGTCAAGACAGCATCGAACAAATTTTTGTACAAAATTGTACATGCCGCGGCAGTAGTAGCGGTGGCGAATTCGTTCGTACGTCTTGAAGACTCCGGCGTGGCCACACTGTGGATCGGTGTGGAAAGCGGCACATATTTGTGACCTTAAGCTGCGGGGAATCACCAGAAGCCACCGACGGCCTTCAGGCGAGTAATTGCGTCGGTGGAGCAGCTGGTCACGAATGGCAAAATGAAATGCTTGGCGTCGGAGGGTTCGGGATACAGGGATGGTCGATGATCCAGAAAGATAGTCGAAAAGAGAAGCGATCCACGGGTCACGACGTTGTGCGGTGGCAAAGGAGTCCATGTCGAGAGATGAGATGGAGTGTGCGGAAGTTGGTCCGCAGGCCGAGTCTGGAGGTAAAGGTGAACGAGACAGGGCGTCGGCGTCGGAGTGTGTTCGCCCACTGCGGTATACGACGCGAATATCGTACTCCTGGATGCGTAATGCCCAACGGGCTAGGCGGCCAGTGGGATCTTTCAAGTTGGCAAGCCAACAAAGCGCGTGGTGATCTGTGACCAAGTCGAATGGGCGCCCGTACAGGTATGGTCGGAACTTGCCAAGTGCCCATACTAAGGCCAAGCACTCTTTTTCGGTCACGCTGTAATTGGCCTCAGGCTTCGTCAGCGTGCGACTCGCATAGGCGACTACGTATTCGGGGTAGCCTGGCTTTCGTTGGGCGAGGACGGCGCCGAGACCGACCCCGCTGGCATCTGTGTGTACCTCAGTTGCAGCCGACGGGTCGAAATGGCGAAGAATAGGTGGGGAGGTGAGAAGACGACGCAGCGTAGCGAAGGCGGAGTCACATGCAGGGGACCAGGAGGAGAGGGTGGTGTCACCGCGCAGAAGCTGAGTCAATGGCGCCATGATCGATGCGAAATTCCGAACAAAGCGCCGGAAATATGAGCATAGGCCCACAAAGCTCCGAAGTTCTTTGATGGTCTGAGGCTTCGGAAACTCAGCGACTGCTCGAAGTTTTGCAGGATCGGGTAGAACGCCGTGCTTGGACACAACGTGGCCTAAAATGGTGAGCTCTCGCGCGGCGAAGCGGCACTTCTTGAGGTTGAGTTGGAGGCCAGCGTTCGTTAGACAGGTCAAAACAAGTTTGAGGCGGAGCAGGTGAGTCGGAAAATCAGGCGAGAAAACCACGACATCGTCGAGGTAACACAGACATATGGACCACTTGAGGCCACGCAGCGTGTTGTCCATGAGTCGTTCAAAGGTGGCAGGGGCGTTACAAAGCCCGAACGGCATTACGTTAAATTCATATAAGCCGTCAGGCGTAATGAATGCGGTTTTCTGGCGATCGGATGCAGCCATCGGTACCTGCCAGTACCCCGAACGCAAGTCAAGGGACGAAAAGAATTCTGCTCCCTGAAGACTGTCGAGGGCGTCGTCGATGCGCGGCAAAGGATAGACGTCTTTGCGCGTTACCTTATTTAGCCGACGGTAGTCGACGCAAAAACGAATAGACCCGTCCTTCTTGCGAACGAGAACGACAGGCGATGCCCAGGGACTGTGCGAAGGTTGAATAACGTCACGGCGCAGCATATCTTCGACTTGGGTGGTAATGACACGACGCTCTTCGGCCAAGACGCGGTAGGGTCGTTGACGTAACGGCTGATGTGAACCGGTGTCAATGTAGTGCTGCACTTCCGACGTGCGGCCCAAGTGAGGTTGTGAAACGTCGAATGAACTTCTAAAGTGGTGCAGGAGATCAAGAAGGTCGGCGCGTTCGGCAGGTGTGAGGGTATCGGCGATGGCACTCGAGAATGCATCCTTGGACGTCTCGTCAAGCGCGGAAAGCGAAGACGACGGGCCGGAGTCGACATCAAAAGAGTCTCCGGGGACGTCAACCAAAGACGAAGAGTCGAGGAGTTCCACGATGCCAAGGCATTCACCAACGAGCAATGTAATAGGCGCACAGAGGGGATTGCAAAAGTATATATTGCTACAGCCGCCAGCCATGCCAAGTGTTGCGAAGGGTAGTCGGAGAGATTTACGGCTCATGAAGACGTCGGAAGGTGTGAAGAGGACCGTTGCATCAGTGATGGCATCGCAAGAGACGGGTACGAGAGCGAAGGAGCCAGGTGGAATATCTGTGTCCTCGCGCACGGTAAGTTTAGAAGGGCGGTCACAATCTTCGTGCAAGGGTGCGTCACAAGGGGAAAATTCAACTTCGGCGCGTGCGCAGTCGATCACGGCTTTATGACGGGATAAGAAGTCCCATCCGAGGATGACGTCATGCGAGCAGGTGGGAAGAACAATGCACTCGACTATGTAAACAATGCCGTGAATAAGCACACGTACAGTACAGGCTGCGTGCGGAGTGACGTGCTGAGCGCTTGCCGTACGAAGCGACAGTCCAGAAAGCGGCGTGGTCACCTTGCGCAGCGAACGGCACAGTTTGGCGGCTATCACAGAAACGGCTGCGCCGGTATCCACAAGAGCGAATGCAGGAACACCTTCTACACTAATTTCGACCACGTTAGCAGGACAGGCGCGAGGACTTAGACAGTTCGAATGGGGCGCAGTTCTTGCCTCGTGAACTGCGACGTTCAGTTTTCCTGGTCAGGTGGTGCGGGTCGCCGACGCATTGGGGAGAGCGAGCGTCGGCGAGGGGATGGCGAGCGACGCGAAGGAAATTCTGGAAGGTCAGCACGAGCATACGGTTGAGGGGAAGGAGTGGCGTATTGGCGAAAGGGCTGGCTGCCGTACTGGAAGGGCCGAGAGGCGTCGCCGAACGCTTGAGGCCGACGTCGGCAATATCGGGCGACGTGTCCAGGAGTGCAGCAAGAATAGCAGATGGGACGATTATCCGGCGTCCTCCAAGGATTAGCTCTCGGTGCGGTCCAAGATGCAGCATGGGCTTCCGGTGGCACCGGTTGGGAATGGGTCGCGAAAGACGAAGGCGGAGGCCTGCGTACTGCCTGCGCGTACGTAAGAGGCGCGGCCACAGGCTGGACTGGCTGCGCATAGGTGGGAGGAGTCGCGACAGGCTGCACTGCCAGAGCAGAGTTGAGATTCGTGGCTGCAGGCGGCTGATGGTGTGCGGAAGGGACAACTTGAGCGACCTCTTCGGAGATGAGAGTGCGGAGCGTGTTTGGAAGACGGGAGGTGGGCTCCTGAGTGAAGGGGACTAAAGAAAGTTGGCGGGCAACTTCCTCACGCACGAAGTCCTTGACCCGTTGAAGTAACGAGCATGGGTCGTACATGCTGTCAAGGCTTGCCACCAAGTCGTCGCTGCCCAGAGCACGCCGAGTCGAAGCGCGTTGCTTCCGTAACTCATCATAACTTTGGCATAGGCTGACGACTTCGGACACAGTGCGCGGATTTCTGGCTAGAAGCATCTGGAAAGCGCCGTCATCGATGCCCTTCAGTATATGGTGAATTCGCTCAGCTTCGGGCATTGCCGCGTTGACTCGTTTACACAGGTCCACGATGTCTTCAATGTAGCTCGTGAATGTTTCTGCCGTCTGCTGTGCTCGGGTGCGCAAGCGTTGTTCAGCGCGCAGTTTGCGAACAGCGGGTCGGCCGAACACTTCTGTAAAGGTTGTCTTGAAGATGGACCATGTGGGTAAGTCACTTTCGTGGTTGTGAAACCAGAGTTGGGCAACACCAGCCAGATAAAAGATGACGTGGGTTAACTTGGCTGGATCATCCCACTTGTTGTGCGCGCTCACCCGTTCATATGACGCCAACCAGTCTTCTACGTCTTCGTCGTCTGCACCGCTGAAGATCTTGGGGTCGCGTTGTCGTGCAACGCCGGTGCAAGTGACGGACTGCGGCGTCGGCGCCGTTTGGGATGAGCTGTCGGTCATGGCGGGCGATAGGGTTCTTGATCGCAGCTCCAGGGTTACAAGCGACGGGGTTTGAGTCCCAGCACCTCCACCAATTGAGAAGAGGTTTATTGGCGGCTCCTAAGGCAAAAGCGCAGCGACGGCGAGACAGCCCGAAGCACTGTCCAAAAAAGGCGACCGTAATCAACAGCGCGAGCGGAGCCGAGCCGCGCGTTGGCGATGTGTCTGTGCCGCGAGGCGCGTCTTCTTCTTCACAGTGTCCTTAATTTGATTTTAAATTTAGACACAAAAAAGTCTAGTGGCTCTGATGGCATTCCGAATTCGTTCTTACTTCGCTATTCACAATGGACATCACACTATCTTGAAATTATATTCAATAAGTCTCTAGAAACAGGAATCGTTCCTTCATCATGGAAACTTGCAAGAGTAATACCCTTGCATAATACAGGTAACAAGACAGTTGTAACAAATTACAGTCCAATTTCTTTAACTTCCCAATCGCGCAAAATGCTGGAACATATTGTCAACCAGCTATTACAACTAAAAAAGTTTGGCAAAATACAGATTGGCAAAAAACGTCTGTCTTTAGCGATGGCTGGTCCTCGGAGAGCCCGCGTGCAACCACGAACTTCGTCGTTCTCGCCGTAAGGGTCCCGTGTCAACACGTGCAAACTTATTTCGCGTCATTGCTCCCTTCTCAAAAGCGACCGGCCCGGTCGCTTCAAGGGCAGCGGGCGCGCACTATGGGCAAGAGTGCCAACATGAAAAGACAAAAAAAAACGTACTGGAATGTACACAATGCTGAAGCGGTTTGTGAGGGTTGCTTAGCCCTGGCATGCATAGTACGGCTTCATCCGTACTACGTGGACGACTTCAGCACGGGGACGGCGTCGGTTCGAACCAGGATCAGAGCTTTGAGGCACCACCTCGTAGTTTACATCACTGAGGTGGCGTAGAACTTCGTAGGGGCCGAAGTAGCGGCGCAACAATTTCTCTGACAGCCCACGGTGTCGGATAGATGTCCACACCCACACGCACTCGCCTGGTAAGTACTGGACATTCCGTCGGGTCCGGTTGTAACGGTAGGCATTGGTATTCTGCTGGGTGCGGATGCGATTCAGAGCAAGCTGGCGAGCTTCCTCGGCTTTCTCAATGAAATCTTCAGTAGTGTCATTTCTTGTGGATCCGTGGTCTACTGGGAGCATGGCGTCTAAGGGGGTTGTAACGCGACGTCCGTAAACAAGCTCGAATGGTGTAAACTCGGTGGTCTCCTGCACAGCGGTATTGTAAGCAAACGTGACGTATGGCAGAATTTCATCCCATGTTTTGTGTTCCACATCAATGTACATGGAGAGCATGTCGGCTAATGTTCTGTTTAGGTGCTCTGTTAGCCGTTAGTTTGTGGTTGATAGGCTGTGGTCTTTCGCTGGTCTGTGTGCGTCAGTGTGATGACTTGCTGCAATAACTCCGCTATAAATGCTGCACCACGGTCAGTAATGAGTACAGCGGGTGCACCATGGCGAAGCACGATGTTGTGAACGAAGAAGCTGGCGACTTCAGCAGCAGCTCCCCGTGGCACAGCTTTCGTCTCCACATAGCAAGTTAAATAGTCAGTTGCCACGATTATCCTCTTATTTTGCGAGGAGGACGTGGGGAACGGCCCAAGAAGGTCCATTCCCACTTGCTGGAACAGCACCGGAGGTGGATCCAAAGGCTGAAGGAGGCCGGCAGGCTTGACCAGTGGAACTTTACGCCTCCGACAGTCGCGGCATGTTCGCACATAGCGCTGAAGCGACGAAAATAGGTGTGGCCAATAGTATTTTTGCCGTATGCATGCTAATGTCCTCGCGAAGCCTAAGTGGCCGGCACAGGGATTGTCGTGACACGCCTGTAAAACTTCCTCGCGCAGTGCCATCAGAACGACGAGAAGGAACGTTTCCTGGCTGTTCTCGAAATTTTTCTTGTACAGGGCATTGTTTCGCAGGCAGTACGATGTCAATCCTCGTGAAAGTGGGCGTGGGACAACAACATCAGCTCCCTCGAGATATCGGATGACTGGAAGCAGCTCAGAGTCTGCACGTTGATAGTCAGCCATGCGCACCAGGTCGACGACACCAAGAAACGGCAAATCCAGCTCCAAGTCGGAGGATGTCAAGGGAATAGGAGAACGTGACAAGCATTCAGCGTCGCTACGCTTATGGCCGGATCTGTAGACAACAGTCGTATTCCTGGAGGCGGAGGCTCCAACGAGCGAGGCGACCTGACGTGTCTCGTAGATTGGCAAGCCAACAGAGCAAGTGGTGATCACTGATCGCTCGAAATGGCCGGCCGTATAAGTAGGGTCGGAACTTGCTGATGGCCCACACGACTGCTAAGCATTCTTTTTCGGTCGTTGAATAATTAGCTTCTGCTTTTGTCAGACTACGACTCGCGTACGCAATTACACGTTCTGCGCCATCTTGCCATTGAACCAGAATGGCCCCGAGTCCTACGTTGCTGGCGTCGGTGTGGATTTCAGTTGCCGCGGTGTCATCAAAATGCGCCAGCACTGGAGCGGATTGAAGGTGTTTACGCAATTCGGTGAAGGCCTGCTCTTGGTCTTCCGTCCACGCAAAGGGCACATCTCGTCGCGTCAGTCTTGTGAGCAGTTCAGCAATCCTTGAGAAGCCTTCAATGAAACGACGGTAGTAAGCGCAGAGGCCCAGGAACCGCTGAACAGCCATTTTGTCTTTAGGACGAGGAAACTCGGCCACGGCAGCAAGTTTTCTGGGTCTGGTCGTACTCCTTGGGACCTGACCACGTGGCCTAGAAACTTGAGTTCCTGGAAGCCAAAGTAACATTTTTTAGGCTTGATGGTGAGGTTGGCCTTGCTTATTGTGGTAAGGACACTTCGTAGCCGGGCGAGATGTTCATCGAACGTGCTGGGAAACACAACGTCGTCTAGGTACACTAGACACGTCTGCCACTTTAGTCCAACGAGTACAGTGTCCATCATTCGTTGGAACATAGCAGGAGCGGAACAGAGACCGAAAGGCAGCACTTTAAATTCGTACAGCCCATCGGGAGTCACGAAGACGGTTTTTTTACGGTCACGCTCGTCCACTTCGATTTACCAGTAGCCTGACTTTAGGTCTAACGAAGTAAAGAACTGAGCATGACGCAAACGGTCCAAAGCGTCATCGATCCGTGGCAGGGGATAAACGTCTTGTTGGTGACTCGGTTAAGCCGTCTGTAGTCAACGCAGAAGCGGAGTGTGTTGTCTTTCTTTTTTACTAGTACGACAGGCGATGCCCACGGACTTGTCGATGGCTGGATGACGTCATCATTTAGCATTTCTTGAACTTGACGCTTAATCGCCTCCCGCTCCATAGGTGACACGCAATACGGATGCTGACGAACAGGCCGCACCGACTCCTCTGTAACGATCCGGTGTTGCGTAATGGAAGTGCGCTGGACTTTGGATTCCGTGGAAAAACAGCCGGAGAATTCTGTTAGTAGGCCCAGCAGCTTATCCTTCTGTACATCTGCTAAGTCAGCATTAATGTTGACACGGGTATTCAGGCTGGCGTGAGTTGTTGCATCCGGTGAAGTCACTTGTAACGTGCCGATATCAGAGAAGTGAGGAATGTCACAGCTGTACCTTGAGGGACGTGCTGATACTCATGGCTGAAGTTTGTCAACAAAACTTGCGAGCACTTATGCTGTATTCGAACAAGGCCCCGGGCGATGCAGATGTGTCTTTCGAGCAGCAGCGGGATATTTGCCTCGGCAATACCCTCATAGCCGTCGAATGCTTCGCAGGTGACGAGGGTCAATACGCTGCTCCTTGGCGGCACCGTGATGTTCTCGTCAACAATCCTGAAGGCGTTGACATACGTGTCGTCAGTGCTGCTCCCTGCTAAGGCCTGCGCCGTTGAAAACGTTACCCGCGACTTTTGTAAGTTAATCACAGCTCCATTAGCCTGCAGAAAGTCCATTCCCAGAGTTAGGTCCCTCGAACAGCTGGGGAGGATAACGAAATCTCCGAGGTACGTAAACCCACGAATGCTCACTCGTGCTGTGCATCTTCCTACCGGTGTTAGCAGATGGCCTTCTGCAGTTCGAATCTGCGACCCAGTCCACTCGGTAGAAACTTTCTTCAGCTTGCAGGCAAAGTCCATGCTCATAACTGAGGTGTCCGCTCCAGTGTGAATTAACGCCGTTATTTCTTCGTCGTCTATGGTGACAGGAATGTTCTACGTTACTACCTCTCATAAGGTGTTCGACTCCGTCTGTACGTCTGCGTCGTTCTGTTTTCGTCGTCGTTGTAGTGGAGGATATTGCGTACGGTCGTCAGCGGCCTCACCTCCGGAGGTCACTGAACTCAGTTTTCCCCACCCGCCAGGGTAGGCGAGCGGCATCTTAAAGCGCCGCGAGTTAAGGCTTGGCTTGGTGATTGTGACCTGTAACGAGCAGGAGGCGATGAACGGGACTCCTGCCATCGCTGATCAACATTGCGATAATTTGCAACGAAACTCTCTATTTCCGGCGGCCACTCACCAGGTCGTGGACGAGGTGCATTCGGCGAGAATCCACGGAGCCCCACATGACAATAAGGACACATTCTGTAGATGTGTCCGGCTTCGCCACAATGAAAACAAAGGGGCTTGTAGTCTGTGGTGCGCCAGACGTCGCTCTTCCTAGTCGTTGCTTCGGCAATGTGCGGTGGGCAGCGAGGCGGCCTGAAGCTTACGTCCATTTGTTGAGTGGGATGTACCATGCTGCACGCACTTGAGGGTGGTGGACGGCGTACTGCTTCAGCGTAACTCATTTCGGCGTGCGGTCCCTGCTGTGGTGCCTCTTACTGTCCAGGAACATTGACGGCCTGTCGGACCTCGGCGCACACCATTTCCGCAATGGAAAGTTGTCCCACAGGGGCAGTGGTCGTCTGCATCTTCTGCAGTTCCTCCTTGACGACAGCCCTGGTAAGTTCTCGCAAGGGGCCAACGTCGTTACCGAAGGTAACGGCAGAGAGCTCCCTTGAAATCACGGCGTCGCGGTTGTTTTGCCTGGCCCGCTGTTGAAGGGCCTTTTCCATAGTAGTGGCTTCGTCATAGAACTCTGCAAGTGTCGTCGACGGATTTCAAATGAGGCCAGCAAAGATTTCCTCTTTGACGCCGCGCATGAGATGGCGCACCTTCTTTGTTTCAGTCATAGAAGGGTCCGCACGTCTGAAGAGCCGATTCATGTCTTTTACGTACACCGTCACTCGCTCATTCGGGCCTTGAATTCTTGCCTCCAACGTTAACTCCGCCCTCTCCTTCTTGTCCGCCCTCTCCTTCCTGTCTGCCCTGGCGAAGGCATTGAGGAACTGCCTACGAAATTCTTCCCATGACGTCAGTGTCGCCTCGTGGTTCTCAAACCATGTTTTCGCGGAATCCGCAAGAGCGAAGTACATGTAGCGTAGTTTACGCTCATGGTTCCAGTCGTTGAGGTTGGCAACCCAGTCAAAATGGTAAAGCCAGTCATCGGCGTCCTCTGAAACACTTTCGTGGAACATATTCGGCGTCCGGATGTGATTGACGACAACGTGCGATGCTGCAGGAGTGGCAGGAGGTGGTTGGTTCGTCATCCTAGTTGGGTCGGGTAGCAGACCGTGCTGTGGCTGGAGTCCCTGGAGACGCCGGCTGGCACGCACGTGCACAGGGGTAAGCTCGGCTGAACTACTCGCCGGGCTTAGGTCTGGGGTATGCTCCGGAGATCTTAACATCGACCGTACCCCGCACGTCCACCAGAAATGTCACCCAGCTACTACAACTAAAACAGTTTGGCAAAATACAGATTGGCAAAAAATGTCTGTCTTTAGCGATGGCTGCTCCTTGGAGAGCCCGTGCGCAACCACAAACTTCGTCGTTCTCGCCTTAAGGGTCCCGTGTCAACACGTGCAAACTTATTTCGCGTCAATATTATTTACAAACATGTAATAGATTTTCTTGAGTCGAACAACATTCTAACTAATGTTCAGCATGGCTTTAGACGTGGTTTCAGTACTATTATGCAGTTAACTGACATCACCCATGACATTGCTGACCAATTGTATCTCGGTAAACAGATTGACACTATCTTCATTGATTTTTCTAAAGCTTTCGGTTCATTACTTAATTCTTATCGCTTGCAAAAATTAAATGCGATACTAAAAAATTATCGTCTGGTCGATTGGATTGCTAGTTTCCTTTCTAACTGGTCCAATACGTCAACTTTACTTCTGCAAAGTCATCGATACTTGAAGTATTCTCCGGGGTTCCTCAAGGATCCATCCTGGGTCCTTTATTGTTTTTAATTTATGCCAATGACCTCCCAAAAAATTTTTCTTCCAGCATTCGTCTTTATGCTCATAATTGCGTCTTATAGATGGATGGATGGAATAACTTTAATGAAAGGCCCTGTGAGCTACAGGGCGCAAGGCCCCATAGAGCGGGCTACTCCCACGTTGGGACAAGGAGTTGTAACTCCCTGGCCGCATCATGGGCTCACTGGACAGCCCAGAGCTGCTCCGCCAGGTCCGTGCTGCATAATGCTTCTTGTAGCCTGGCGGAGTCTTGATTCTTGTTTGCTTGGGTCCGACCACACGGCCAGAGCAAGTGATGTACGTCTAGTGTGTGTGCTATGGCAAGTTTCGCAATGTGATGTTGTGTAAAGGTCAGGCATGTAGTGATGTAGTCTTATACCACCCGATTGACTCTGCAACTAGTTATAAGCGACTGAACGATTCCTTTGTCTCTTTCGGTGCTGGGTGGGAAAAATGGAAAATGAACATTAATTTTTCAAGAAACATTTTGTTTTGACCTTAACGAAAAGAGCAGCACCTGTAATTGCAACATATTCTTTGAATGGGTCACCTTTAACCAGAGCTTAACAATACAAATACCTTGGCGTAACATTTACCCTTATGGACTACACACATTGACCAAACTTGTTCAAAGGCCCTGAAACAACTTGGATACCTACGTCGTACTATGCAAAAGGCTCCAAAGGCAACTAAAATGTATAAAACTGTTGTTCACCCCGTTATCGATTATGCAGCAACAGTCTGGTCACCTCATAACCAAAACAACATAATCAAACTGGAAGCAGTTCAGAAAAAAGCTGTCCGTTTTGTTTTTCACCAGTATGACCGCTATTTTTCACCCTTGTCTGCCCTCCCTACGCTGAAACTAACATTACTTTCAGTACGCAGTATGTGGAATCATCAAAATTTTTGCACAACATAATTAACAAGTCCTATCGAACTTCAAACACAACTTGCATATCTTTCACCAGGCTTCTTGTACGCGTAACTTCCATGAGCTTAATCTTAACCATTTCTATGCCTGTACAAATAATTTCAAGTACAGCTTCTTTCCCCGCACAATAGAAGTATAGAATTCCTTACCTGGTTGCCTTCTTTCACTCTCGATAAGCGAATTCGAAAGTGCTCTCTATGAAAGCCAGTATGTGTAACAACTTAAATTAGGTTTAGTTTATAGTTTGTGTGAAGCAATAAAATGATGGACACCGACCAAAAGAGTACTAAAAAAGGATTAAATCTAAAAGACGTTTTGGATTCCCTATGGAAGCCTTGTTCACAGTGCGATGAAGGAAAGTTCACAGAAGCTTATGTATACGTCATAATGTGACATAAGCAGCACGTGTATGATGGGGGGAGGGTTCTCTCATTTCGATTGAGCATGTGACGTGTTTTTTGTATCTCCAGCGATTCCAGATACAGCCGTGATTTCAGGTTTCTTGGCCGATAACTCTCGAGCGATCCCAGTCAACCTTGTGGCCCGTTGCATCCGTGTGCTCGGCAAGGGCATTCGAAACTGTACGCTTCTTTTTGACATCATTCTTATGCTGCCTCAGTCTCTGTTTGAAGTTGCCCGATGCACAAATGTATGTGTAGTCACAATCTGCGCAGGGTATCTTATAGATTACGCTGGGAAACGATTCTCTCGGAAGCCTGTGCTTACTGCCAACGAGTGCTTGCCTCAGCTTACACACGGGCACGTGCGCCACCTGAACATCATAACCCAACATCGTAACTCACATTCTGCGCAGTTATGACGTTGAGATGGCGCAGTTGAGGAGGCGGTCTTCTCTCAATCACTCTTATTTACTTCAATTTGCCAGTAGCCAGTCTTGAGATCCACCTACGAAAAAATTGTTTGCATTGCAGAGCCAGTCAGATGCATCGTCTATCTGTGTGTGGGAAAGGGTATACGGCCTTCCTCGTGACTTTGTTCAGGCAGCGATACTCGACACAGAAGTGCAGAGTTCCATCCTTCTGCTTTACTAAGACCACAGGAAACGCCAACGGACTGTATCGATGGCTGGATAATCGCGCTGCATTTCATTGACTTGTTGCTCTATGGCTTCTCGTTCTCACATTGAAATGCAGTATGGGCTCTGACGGTGGGGTCAATCTATTTTATTATGCAATGCTTGGCAACTGGGTGCTTTTCCACTACTTTTCCTCTACTTTTTGTCTTCATCTTTGATGCAGTCCTTGTATTACAGTAGGAGGTGTTAAGGTACTCTTGCTTGTGCCAGGGAAGACTCCGAATAATATCGGAAGCTGGTTCAGAAACTTTGACTGTCGAGTTAGGTGGCCATGAATCCGAGAGAACAAATGCTTTGTTGACAGCAGCAACTTCCTCCACATAAGTGATTTTCGTGCCCACCCTTGTTCAGGTGTTTATACTCCTGGCTGAAGTTCATCGCTATTACCTGTGCTTTTCCTGTGCAAAATTGCATGATTCCTTTGTGACACTGATTTCACGGTCGAGCAGCAGGTGTTTGTTGTTCTCGAAGATGACTTCCATGTCTTCAGCTGTTTCTGCATCGGTTACTCACTTGGTCTTCAAGTGCACTCAAGGCACGATGACTGCAAGTCATATCTGGCGATAGTGCTTGCACTGTGGACAGGGTTATTGATTTTGACTTGGTTCGACGACTGCATTGTGTTGGCTCAGAAAGTCCATGCTGAGAATTACGTCTCATGAGCAGTCTTGCAGGATAACGAAGGTTGCAGTGGTAAGTCCGGGGATGAACTGTCACTGTGGCTGGGCAAATCCCACTTGATTTGAGGGCCCCCCATGCAGTCCTGAATTTCTTCAACTTGACGGTGAAGGATCCACTGATCACAGAGTGGTTGGCTCCTGCATCTACTAGAGCAGTGCATTGTATCTGTCGAGAAGCATGTCAAGGTTGGTGTTTCGTGGTCTCTTGCATGAGGGAGTGGCGTCGGGTCCTGGCTGCATTGCATCGTCCTGGTACTGTTTCGTTGAGTCTTCAAATTTTGATTAGGCAGGGTTTTCTTGGCTTCAAGGCTTTGTTTGGATGGCGCCATGTCATCGCTACGTCGTTGAGATAGAAGTTGAAGTGGCGGCAACACAGGATTTTCGGCACTATTGAAGGTTCGAAATAGCAGTTGCTCCTATTGGTCGAAGCGCCGCGGTCATGTGCGAGCGCACGCTTTTTTCGTGTGTTGCAGACTCCGGCGCCATTCCCGGGTATTGAAATCGCGATTTGGTTCGTTTCTGGTGGCGGAGTTCTGGCTTGAAGCATTTCGCTAGCGCTGGCGCCGTTTACCTATTGCAGCGTTGCCTAGCCTATGTTGTTATTATGGGTGCAACAAGTGAAGAGGCTAGGTGAAAAGACATTATTCCCTCCGGAAGAAGCAACGCCACTTGTTGAAATATTTTGCTGCACAGGATCGGCCAGGCAAACTTTAAAAATGTGTGGGACCAGCGTCTTTGTGAGGATAGTGGCCGTTCATCAGAAGTCACTTGTATTTCTTCAGACGATTTGGTGAGAAGCGCGAGCGTCTGCAGCCTTTCTTCGCATGACATAATGTTCAGCATGATTGTAGTTGGAAACATTTACTCGCTGCTACGAAAGCCATGCTTCATGTTTTCTGAGCCTCACATTTCACGCTTCTGGTTCAGCAGGCTTCATTATGATGTTGCATACATTGCTTGGCATACTCGTTTCGTTGTAGCTGAAACTGTTGCTGTGCTCAAACACGAAAGTTGCGCTTCATTTGTTAGTTCAACCTGCTGTTCAGTGACGCGTATTGCATGCTAAAGAGACGCGCATCGCTAGATGTATATATATATTTTTTGTTTGAGTTGGACTCCGCTTTTGAACACGAGACTAAAATGGCGGTTCTCATCGTTTGAGCCCCCGCTGTTCATGCTACTCACACTGCAGGTCTAGCTTTTATGTAGTGTGCATTGGTGCACGTATCCGTATTTGCGGGCTTGTTACCAAAGTTGGCAGTTACTGTGCCTAGGCACAGTAACGGCAGCTGTATCTTGAGTACGCCATATCTGCACACGTAATAAATCAGCATGCAGACATTTGCTAAAACACCCTAAATTATATTGGGTTCAAAGATGTCGTGCTGGTTGAAACATTTTTAACGCAAATAGGTCGGGTAGGGAAACCTATAACGAAGGGGCGCGCAATGACCCAGACTGTTTTCAACGTTCGACATTGATAAAATTGTTATGACCATGCACACGGCGGGCTGATATATCAACAGTCCTTATTTTCGAAATTATTTGTGAAACGTCACGGCATATATTTTCTTCCGTGCCTTGTATTATTTCTCAAAAAGTTGTGCCATAGCAAATCTTAGTTTATCTTAAGTTCACTTCACCGAAGACCAATTTGAAAGCGAAATATTTCGGAATTACGACATCAAGAAATGAAGGCCACATGCATTACCAAGGCATTTTGTCGTTTCGAGCAAATGCACCTTTGACAGAATATATTATGGAAGTAGACCCTAAGTCTGTGTTTTCAAAAAGTAAAAGGTAAATATCCACATACAAAGCGTATGTTGTTCCTATTTCTCTTGGCCGCGTTCAAGTTCAAATGAAGCTCATCAAAAGGTGCCGTTCGAGAAGCAACGCTACGTTCGCTCGCTTGCGCCTACCACCTGCACCGTTGACACCGCAATCGAAGTGATCGTAGTGGAAGGAGCTTCGATAAAGCAGTGCAACATGGATTCGGGAAGTTATTGACGTAACTAATTTATGAACCTCTCCTGCCATAAACGCAACAACTAAATCCTTCAGGCACGCAGTGCACTGCGCGCCAAAGGGGGCGAATGTTGGGAGCATCTGCTAGCTGTACCCGGTCTAGGTGCCGCCACGGTTGGCACGTGGGTGGAGTCGAGAGAAGGAGCGCTGGCATAGGATGAGGAGGGAGGAGATGTTGTTACTTTTAGATCATTTAGGGGCTTTACTGCATCACGGCCCATGCAAGAGGTCGTGTTCCTACCAGAAAGCTCGCCTTTATGCATAGCATTTGCCACCAGCATTTACCGGTAAACATTACAGTTATGTAAGCTGCAGTTGCCAGGAAGTGTGAGGAGCAGTCAGGGCTCTTTGAATGCTATCACGTTCCACTCTTATAGGCGAAACTTAAGTGTCCTCCAAATTTTTTTGTCCACCCTTAACCAACCGAAGACTATGTGCATGTGCAGATCGTAAGGAAGATATGGTTCCGCACAAACCACCTTTGTTCATCATTCAGAAGCATCAACATCCTCACCTGCTTCTAAAAAAGCAGTAAACTGAGTGAAATGTGAACGCCATTAGCCTCAAGATCTTTGAGTGGCACCCTCTCGCATGTCATGTTAGAGTGCCCTCTTTCGCCGCCCAACATTATTGATGGCGCTGTTGAAGGTGTCTCTGTGCTCTTCACTTTCACGCTGTGCGCCGTGCTTGCTACGTGAAGGCAGCTTGGCGCTGCCGGCTGACCTCCTCTGCTAGAGTTTTTCAAATGCGAGTCGGCAGGTTTGTAGAACTGTACATATAGAATGTCCTAGGACACTATTTCTTGCAAAATCGAGCGGAGTTGCCATCGTCACCACGCTTAGTGTCGATTGCTTCTGGTGTTGTTTACTATAGTGATCAATGGGCCTCCTTGATTATCAGTGGGTTTCTTCGATTTTTGGAGTTCTGGCAGACAGATGGCAGCCAGGTAATTCCATTCTCGATAGGAAGTCCCGTGGGCTGGGTTCCCAAACAAGCCAAAGCTGCCAGAAGTTTGCAAAATTGAACGCTGGGACAGCTGGCTGCAGGATAAAGGTAAACATGCTACCAGCATGGCAACGGCAGGTGAGGTCGTTGCATGCTCGGCGTAGATGGCCAATTTATGCATCGCCAGCTTGAAGATATGTAGTTGCACTCGGGAATGTGATCAATTTTGCGATATTTCGCGTGAATCAGCATAGGACATGCACTGGGCACCTCACTTTGCACAGTGCAACAAATGGCCTCCAACGTGTCCAATGCCAAGACGCGAAATTGCGGTAAGTGATCGTATGCCCAAAAGCGATCGCTCGAGGATGGATAGATAAATCGACGCTTGGAGCGTCCCCTTTGAAACAGGGCGGTATGTTGTGCCATGAGGCTCTTGTTGTTATTTTGCCTAATGTCCTACTTATACTTAAAATGAAGAAAAAGAAAATATATATATTATATATACACAACAAACAAAAGGACAAAGAAAATGGAAGGAAGAAGAAGTGCGTCGTGCAAAGCTCCGCAGCCGGATCGCCAGCGCTACTGAAGTGAGGCTCGGACTAGACGCTGTTCCTGGTGTGACTAGCTAAGCCTACGCCGTTGCGTCTTCCTGTCAGCATCCTTCGTGTCGTCCACAGTCGTGTCTGACTTTCCCATAATTGGTGGAGGTTTGCTAAGTCTCCTGTAATCCTGGAATTGGGCAACCTGACTCTCCCTGCTATTATGACTACCGAAAGCACCACGAGCTTACCACCACCTGCTCCCCTGTCCTCCGTATGCCCCGGCACACTCCGTCAGCGGGACCCTCCCATGTTCAGCGGCACTGACGACCACGACGTTGATGACTGGCTCTCATCATATGAACGCATCAGTCTGAACAACAAATGAGATGACATCACGAAATCGACCACCGTCTCAAGAAGTTGCTTGCCAACTCTCCCTCATCTCCAACCCGCTGGAGTCAAGTTCGTCCCTTAGTCCGACCCTACGACACGTTATAGAAGAACAAGTGTCCGAGGTCCTTCCTCTGGAACGGGTGCCTCAACTCACCGCCTCGTTTACTTACGCCGACGCTGTCACACGACCACGACCACCGACCTTCTGGGCTCCGCCTTCGATGCCTAGCCCTGTTTTTACCTCCACGCCACCACGACCTCCAGTCCATCAAGTAATTAATCCGTGGCACACAGAGGACAATCGTACGGTATTCCTGGACACGTTGCATGCCTGTGCCGCCACCGTCCACTTCATACATGTGATGACCCACGCACAGCTGCGTACAACCATCCATTGTCTTACGCTCCAGACCGGGATTTACCCCGTGCCCACCCAAGCCTTCACCCTGTTTCTGACCGCCGTTCTCCTCCTCCTCGTCGCTCGCTCTCCCCGATGCGTCAACGTCCCTCTACCGCTCACACGGAAAACTAAGTGGCGCAGTTCCCAAGGCAAGAACTGCGTCATCGCCGCAACGCTCAAGCCCTCTTCTTTCGCCACCCAACATTATTGATGGCGCTGTTGAAGGTGTCTCTGTGCTTGTCCTCATTGACACAGGTGCTGCCATATCTGTGATTGCCAAAAAACTATGCCACTCAATACAAAAAGTCACGACGCCTTTCTTCGGTCCTCTACTCTGCACGGCCACAGCACAAAACGTCCAGCCGGTGGCTGCGTGCACCTCCAGACTTGAAATTCGAGGAGTGCTCTACACAGTTGAGTTCGTCGTTCTTCCCCACTGTTCCCACAATATGATTTTAGGTTTGGATTTCCTGTCCCGTCACGAAGCTGTCATTGATTGTTCCCGTGCAGAAGTTGCCTTCTCTTCGCTTGGAAATGCCATATCCGATGACGTTTTGCTTTCCTGCACCAAGTTGTCCCTCACTGACGACATCCAAATACCTCCGCATGCATCCGTTATGGCACCTCTATCCTGTTCCGTTGCCTCTGCCTCTACCGTACACACCTTCCACTGCTTTCGTTCATCGCCATCTCTCGCCACTCCCAACTGCACTGCTTGGCCTTCAAGCTGGTGCGACTCACCTTCCTGTATACAACCATTTCCCATTCCCGATAACGATGCTTCGCGGTGAATCTCTCGGCACTGTGGAGCCTTACGACACCATCACCACGTTGGAACTTCCTAATGGATCGTCATAGGTCAACACCCTCTACTGTAGTCCCGTAACTGCCACATCTCCTGAAGACGTTTTAAGCCACGTCATCGACAACGCCTTAAACCCCAAGCTACACCATGACCTTCTCCGTCTCCTCGAGAAATTTCGCCCAGCATTTGACAGCCATAACACTTATCTGGGCCGAACGACGACTGTAGGTCACCAGACTGACACCGGTTCTCACTCACCGCTACTGCAGCCACCATACCACATATTGTCGACAGAACGACGCGTCATTGATGAGCAAGTAGGTGAGATGCTAAAGCGTGGTGTCATTGAACCGTCCAACAGCCCACGGGCATTGCCAGTTGTTTTAATAAAAAGAAGGATGGCTCGATCCGGTTTGAAATGGATTACCATCGCCTAAACAAAATAACCCGAAAGAATGTTTATCCATTGCCGCGGATCGACGACGCCCTAAACTGCTTACAAGGTGCAGAGTTTTTTTTCCTCCTTTGATCTACGCTCTGGTTATTGGCAGGTGCCTATGTCGCAGACAATAAGCCTAAGACTGCTTTCATCACACCAGATGGCTTATACGAATTTCGTGTGATGCCATTCAGATTTTGCAACGCGCCTGCGACTTTTGAGCGAATTATGGACACTATTCTTCGAGGCCTCAAATAGAACACGTGCTTGTGTTATTTGGATGATGTAGTAGTGTTTGCACCAGATTTTCCTACTCACCTTCATTGCTTCGAGCAGGTTTTACGCTGTCTCAGTCACGCTGGCCTCCAACTAAACCTGAAAAAATTTAACTTTGGGGCACGCAAGCTGACAATTCTTGGACATGTCGTATCGAAGGACGGCGTTCTCTCTGATGCCGCTAAGCTCTGTGCTGTTAAAGAGTTCCCGAGGCCAACGTCTCTAAAACACTTGCGTAGTTTCATTGGCCTCTGCTTGTACTTCCGCTGCGTCATTCGAAATTTCGTTTCGATTATGGCACCTCTGACAGAGCTTCTTCGGGGACCCAAGTTTTCCGCGTTATTTCTGGCTTGCGATGATGCCTTTGCAACGCTACGTCACCTGCTCACAACACCACCGATACTGCGTTATTTCGATCCAACTACTCCCACGGAAATCCATACGGATGCTAGCGGTGTTGGTCTTGGCGCTTTGCTCGCCCAGCGAAAGCCCGGCTGCCAAGGATATGTTGTTGCTTATGCGAGCCACGCTCTCACGAAAGCTGAAGTGAACTATTCAGTCACGGAAAAAGAATGTCTAGTGATCATCTGGGCCATTACGAAATTTCGTCCATACCTGTACGGCCAGTACTTTGATGTCGTTACCGATCACCACGCACTTTGCTGGTTGTCGTCTCTCAAGGATCCCTGCGGCTGCCTAGATTGGTGGGCACTGAGGCTCCAAGAGTACGATATCTGCGTTGTCTATCGCTCAGGCAAGAAGCATGCTGATGCCGATGCTTTTTCATGCTTGCCTGTCCACGCCGACATTGTCAGTGTCTCCGTCCTAGACGACCCACTTCTCCCATTCGCTTCTGTCGACATGGCTTTGGGGCAGCGCAAGGACTTCTGGATGTCATCTTTGATAGATTACATCTCTCATTCATCTGCACACCCACCATCCCGAGCGTTACGCCAACAAGCTTTGCACTTCGCCATCCATGACAGAATTGTGTATCGCCGTAACTACAGTTCCGACGGCCGCAAATGGCTATTCTTCCTTACTGTCCCGACTTATCACTGGGTACACCAGTTTCCGAAGGCGCCTGGTATGCAGAAGAATGACAGCAACTAGCTCGCTCTCTTACAACGCAAGAACAAGCGCTACAGAAATTTCGTCATGACAATGGGCCACCAGTTTTCACCTGACGCTCTCGTTTGGTTGTGGGTGCCTCCTACAGGATTCTACACCAAACTTCTCCGGTGAACTGCGTCATCGAGCCTCTGACGCCTTGTACGGACCTGCGTCGCCGAGGCTGCGAAACTCTGCACGTAGATCGGCTCTAGCCATCTCACGAGCCCTTCGTCCTCATGACGCCTTAGGCCTCCTGTGCGGCTCCGTCTTCAGCAAGGGGGGAAGTTGTAAGGAAGAAGTGCGTTGTGCAGAGCTCCGCGGCCGGATTGCCAGCGCTACTGAAGTGGGGCTTGGGCTAGATGCTGTTCCTGGTGTGACTAGCTAAGCCTATGCTATTACGCCTTCCTGTCGGCGTCCTTCGTGTCGTCCACAGCCGTGTCGGACTTCTTTTCCATAAAAAGAACAGTATTCCGAGCATCAAGCTTTTTTAACCACTATAGGAAACTTTGTTCTGTGTGCCTCCGTTGTTTGTGATCTCCCTACTTCTCTGCCGCCAAACTACCGATCGCCTCTTACTAATCTCTGTAGTGGACATGTTTACATTCTCCCTGCTATCGCTGAACCCAAGGGCTTCCAGGAGGCCAGAGGAGCCTAAACCGACTGCTGGGTAGATATCTTCACAGGATGCCTGCTCGCGGCAATCATGTTGGCCACCGGTGACACTTATGAGTTTGCGTTTTGTCATCATTTGACAAGACACGAAAAAGCAGGATATAAGCAGGATAAAAGCAGGGCACCTCTCACGTGCATGAAATTTCATGCAGAGATACTTGCATGGGTTTTGAGCCGAAGCAGATGCGCGACGATAGTGACACGGCACTTCAGTGGCTGCCGCAAATGTCAAAAGTGCATCACGGGGAAGGGAGCGGCAAGACATGCCTAATAGCGAAGAAAAGACATGCATGCGCAAAGCGTGCCTAGCGTGGAAGTGGCTTAGAGTTCAACTCTGGCGATTTTTTCACATGTCGAGTTAATAGAATATTTATGTTCTCGAGGCTCCCCTGTCATGTGTCTGATAGCAGAATTGTCTCGCAAATTAAAAAATAAATTTAAATAAGCAAAAAAGCGCAAAGACGAAACTGAAACCTGACTAAGCAGCCAAGCGAACCTCTTCGTGTGACGTCACGGGTGTCTCCACCGGGGAAGACATGCTGGTCTCGCCTGCTGGCAGCGAAGAGCAGACACTCGGCGTAATTATGACTGTGCCGATTCTTTGGGTGACCAAGTCAGCTGCACCAGCTCTTCTGTCAAATATTGACAGGTATGATTCTGACGAATTTGATAGTCACGTATCGCCATTCGCATTCGACCCACCATCACGAGAGCCAGCACCCATGTGTTACATATCGTGCTGCAACATGAAGACCAAGGGTAGCCCAAACCACTGATTTTATATGTGCTGCTTGCTTACGCTTCACATCATCATCATCATCAGCCTGGTTATGCCCACTGCAGGGCAAAGGCCTCTCCCATACTTCTCCAACTACCCCGGTCATGTACTAATTGTGGCCATGTTTTCCCTGCAAACTTCTTAATCTCATCCGCCCACCTAACTTTCTGCCGCCCTCTGCTACGCTTTCCTTCCCTTGGAATCCATTCCGTAACTCTTAATGGCCATCGGTTATCTTCCCTCCTCATTACGTGTCCTGCCCATGCCCATTTCTTTTTCTTGATTTCAACTAAGATATCATTAACTCGCGTTTGTTCCTTCACCCAATCTGCTCTTTTCTTGTCCTTTAACGTTATACCAATCATTCTTTCCATAGCTCGTTGCGTCGTCCTCAATTTAAGTAGAACCCTTTTCGTAAGCCTCCAGGTTTCTGCCCCGTACGTGAGTACTGGTAAGACAAAGCTGTTATAAACTTTTCTCTTGAGGGATAATGGCAACCTGCTGTTCATGATCTGAGAATGCTTGCCAAACGCACCCCAGCCCGTTCTTATTCTTCTGATTATTTCAGTCTCATGATCCGGATCCGCAGTCACTACCTGTCCTAAGTAGATGTATTCCCTTACTACTTCCAGTGCCTCACTACCTATTGTAAACTGCTGTTCCCTTCCGAGACTGTTAAACATTACTTTAGTTTGCTGCAGATTAATTTTTAGACCCACCCTTCGGCTTTGCCTCTCCAGGTCAGTGAGCATGCATTGCAGTTGGTCCCCTGAGTTACTAAGCAAGGCAATGTCATCAGCGAATCCCAAGTTACTAAGGTATTCTCCATTAACTCTTATCCCCAATTCTTCCTAATCCAGGTCTCTAAATACCTCCTGTAAACACGCTGTGAATAGCATCGGAGAGATCGTATCTCCCTGCCTGACGCCTTTCTTTATTGGGATTTTGTTGCTTTCTTTATGGAGGACTACGGTGGCTGTGAAGCCGCTATAGATATCTTTCAGTATTTTTACATACGGCTCGTCTACACCCTGATTACGCAATGCCTCCATGACTGCTGAGGTTTCAACTGGATCAAACGCTTTCTCGTAATCAATGAAAGCTATATATAAAGGTTGGTTATATTCCGCACATTTTTCTATCACCTTGATTGATAGTGTGAATATGGTCTATTGTTGAGTAGCCTTTACGGAATCCTGCCTGGTCCTTTGGTTGACGGAAGTCTAAGGTGTTCCTGATTCTATTTGCAATTACCTTAGTAAATACTTTGTAGGCAACGGACAGTAAAGTGATCGGTCTATAAGTTTTCAAGTTTTTGGCGTCCCCTTTCTTATGGATTAGGATTATGTTAGCGTTTTTCCAAGATTCCGGTACGCTCGAAGTCATGAGGCATTGCGTATACAGGGTGGCCAGTTTTTCTAGAACAATCTGCCCACCATCCTTCAACAAATCTGCTGTTACCTGATCCTCCCCAGCTGCCTTCTCCCTTTGGATAGCTCCCAAGACTTTCTTTACTTCTCCCGGTGTTACTTCTTCCACTTCACATGCTTGCTCTAAGATGTAGAGCGTAACTTTCCGCATTTGTATCTCGCAAAAACGCCACTGACTGTCCAAAGCACCGAACGGTGCATTTGTTTACATCGATCAGCAGGTGCAGTGACCATTCGTCATTCGTCACTCGTCATGAATTACGCTGCTGGTGTATGCTTGCTGCCCATTTGGGATGCGAGGCAAGCAGTGCAGCTTGGAAGCTAAATAATGAGTCGGCATGCCAATACGTAAAAATACACCCATCTTCGCATTTAATTTAGGGAAGTGCCGGTGAGTGCAGTGGGCAGCTTTATGTCGAAAACGGCAAAGTACCGATGTTGATACTGCTCCGTGTCGTTGCTTCTCGCTTTTTGTGTGTGGACTGTACAAAATGAGAAATGGTTTATTTCAAATCCGTATGGGCAAAACTGAACCACAGTAGTAGTTTTCTTCATCCTGATGGCTTAATTAGCTTCAGGTCAGTCGTTCAGGTCCGCCAGCACCAGACGCATGAACTACGTGGCACCACTTGCCACCCCCCATCACTTGCCCGTCCACGGGGAAAGCAAATTCTCGTGACAGCAACTTCTCACTCGAAGCACTAGCTCACGATCATTGACTCCGCCATGCTCTCGTTGCTGTTGTCTGCATGATCCCGGCATGCTCTGAGTGGGTGCTCCCCTGCTATCATACTCAATGTTGCCTGTAACTGAGGAGCAGGTAAGGTAAAGTGTTTGAGGCAATTTATTAAATTAATTTGTAAAAAATCTGCAACTCTCAGACCTGCTTTCTTGAGGACATGACGGGAGTGCGTGGAGAAACATACCCAGTGAATTTCATCAACACCCGTTGACATCGAAAAATCGCCGGAGTAGTCCTTTAAGCCTCAACACCATGCTGTGTGAGGGCGGACGGCACAGCAATGCATTTATGCGTCACTCCACCACGAATTGCAGATTCCGCAAGCTTTTGTGGCTGATAGTATGTTAGCTTCAAGATTAGCATGAATGTCATGTAGAAAGAGTGTAAGATGGGTCTTGCATGACGGGACCCTGCGAAACCCGTTCTGCGAAGGATGAAAAAAGTTGCTAATGCCTAGAAAGTTGTGTGATAAGGGAGTAGGTTACATGCACCACGAACTTGCAGGGAATGTTTGTCAGTAAGATGAGACAGTTATTTAATGCAAAATTTCGTTACCCAATTTGTACACTTGAATGACCTTCCCCATCTCCTCTGGCATGGTGCCTGTGGAAAGTGAATGAAAAAAAAAAAAAGATACCGAAAGACTTCAAGAATGTTCATTTTTTAGTAGTTAGGAGTTAATGTCGTCAATGCCAGCTGACAAAGACAGCTTGATATTTTCTGTTACAGATAAAAGGCCACTTGCTGTCAATGTGATGACTGACATATTGTATTTTATATTGGTTTTGGGCAAAGGAGTCCTTATTTCACTTGTGAACACGGATAAAAACATGTTGAATATGCTAGCGTAGCTTAGATTTGTAACTCAATTTGTTAGTAACAGTAATGGTGATCGCTTGTTCAGGGTTTATTACCTAGCAAAATTATTTGGGGTTAGTGAGCCAAATGCTTGGCAAGTTATAGTAAAAAAAGGTTCGCTTGGCATCGCAAATTTCAACTAAGTAGGCTGTTTCACCTGCACGATATTTCTTCTACACAAGTAAACTTGCCCTAACTTTAGTGATGCAATAGAGGCGATTTTTTTTCTTTTCTAATAGTTTTCAAGATTTTGTAAAGTATGGTTTTTGTCGATTGGAGCGAATGGTAATCCTGGGAATACATTGATTCTTTAGTTCAATTATAGTACAAGCCTGTTAACTCGGCAACTCAATGTCGAACCGCCGAGCCATGGACGATTTTTCCAGCTCCTTCGGCATCAAAACTGCTCGTCTCGAAGCAAGCATCATGCCAAATGTGTTGTCACTATAATGCGATGAATAAGTAAAGTCGAAGCATGAAAGGCTGCAAGGTACTACAGTACCATAACTGTACCGCCACGACTCACAAGCACAGCAAAAATGGTGCCAATTTGAAAAAAGAAGTACTTTTGAGTTGACTTTTCTGTGGATTGAATCGAGTCGTAAAGGTGCAGGTTGCCCACATAAAGCTAGAAATCACTGGATTTGGATTATTGTGACACTCCTATGTGTGTTTAGGGTTTACACCTCAACAGTATGTGGGGCATCCAAGACAAGTGGAGAAGAGGAAGACGAGGTTCGGATGAATCTCGATGGGTATCAAGGCCGTCGTGACTACCTCTACATGGAATCTCAGTAAACATCCTTTGGTGGCTTAACAATATGTTTGAACCCCTTAACTGCCGTGACAAATTCCGAAAATTTTTTTACAAGGGCAAAAAAAAAGTGCCAGAAGTCATAGGATAATATTTTCTTGTCAATATGACAAGAAACTGAACACATATACACGTGTGAAAATTGCCAAAAATTCACGACGAGTTAACTCGTCATCAGCACTTGAAGATGCTCATTGTGAGGGCGAGCTATCTCGTCATCGACAGTTAAAGGGTTAAATTGGCATGGACAAGATATTTTCGAGTATTAATTTTTCCTTGTGCGTTAAATGAAGGTCCTGATGCTCTAAACCCTCGAAAAATGTTGACAAGCATCGAAGCGCCGTAAATAATTTAATACAATAGCTTTTCTACAGTTTCGGTTTTGTTTCCTGGAAGGATATTACGACACAGCATGCGATCACATGGGAGCAGGACATTGCAACGTTTTGAATTGCTCGCTCTGTCATCTGCAGTGCTACTGCATTAGTCCTCACGAGTAGCATCACAGGAGCGAGCCGGAGGGAGTGTCAAAGCGTCGTAATGTCCTGCTCCCACATACTGTGTCTTGATGTCACAACACGGTACCCTCCTGGAAACAAAACCGAAACTGGTTGTAGTAAAGCTATTAAATTATTTACGACACTCTGAGGCCTGTCAATATTTTTTTGCTGAGGTTTAGAGGCCTAGAATTTTTACTTAATGCAAGAAATGAATAGTCGAAAATATGATGTCAATACTTTTTTAAAATGGCCAATTTTGCTGTCATTAGAATGTAATGCAACGGTTGACTTCAAGCAACAAAAATCATGCAAAAGACATATTACAGTTCAGCGCATGCACTGAAAGAGGAGTGCACACTCCCGTGTTGCGGTTACTGAGGATGTTCTGTTCAAGCACCTGACAGTGTGCTTGACACAGCGCCATTGCCACCATGTTCTGCCGAGTCTCCGACATTGTTTTGCATGAGTACAACAGAAATTTTAAGCAGGATTTGCAAGTTACAAAAATGGAAGCCATTTGTTGTTTGAATGGACGCACAGTTCACTTCACTGCCCAGTAAAGACCACTTTATTGTTTTGCCTCATGTGTCTGAGACAGCATTCAGCTGGGGGAGTGCAAAACTAGTTACTTAGTTGCACATGGCGTTGCTCCTTATTTCCAATACTGTTTGCTTTCAGGCATAGTAAACAACTTATTTTACCGAATGCAAGTGTAAGACAAATGGTATGGGAGGGATGGGATGGCAAGGGATGATATTGTACTGGGATGAGCTCCCGCCAGGCGTCAATTGCCCTTGTGCTGTCTGTGTGTTCGCACCCATTTACGTAATACTTTGACACAGCTCAGTACTATTAAAGCGCATTAGCACTCTAGCAGGTACTTTCTGTTCTAGTCGAAAAATGGCAGTAAAGCATAACACGAGCATAGTCTCTCTTATATTCGAGTTGGACTTTTTCTAGGCTGAGAAATATTTTGTAAAATTGTGCAAGCAATAAATGGCATTGCATTGCACTAGCATTTTTGCTAGCTACCATACTTGGTTGTCGCTTTTACTTTGGTCATGCATTCTATACAATTTGTCAAGGAATATTGGTTGCAATTGTCCTAGAAAAAACCTAGAAAAATCAGGGAGATTGAAAATGTAAATTCGGTATTTGCTCCGATACTGTTCAACTGCAGTTTGCCCAGTACGCGCCTACCTGCACCAAAAAGGTGTTTGATGTGACAGCTGCACTTCCACACCTGCGCGTTCTTCCGTGTGTCATGTATTTGTGATTTTGTACTGTCTACTTCACTTGTCTGCTGTATTACAGTTGATGACTTGGTATGCAGGACAATGCAGCAGCAGAAGCTGTGTCCAACCGGCTACGCAGCGTTTGCCCATCTCTGTACCGCATTGAGGATGCGCTCTTCACACGGGCCCACGAGAAGCTGCTGGCCGCGCGAACTGAACGCAATGCCGAAGAGCGCCAGAGGCTCCTGGACGAGGCACTCGCGCTTTGCAAGCAGGTGGGGCTCAGGAAGCGCAGGGGGCAGCACTGTCACCGTTAATTACTTGTCTGTTATTAAGAGCTGCTCTGAAAACTCTGCGTGAACACAGCATGATGAAATCAGCAGGCAGAACCATCAGTGATGCGCAAAATAGAAACATAGTTATGGATGACTTCTTTTGAATTTTGTTGCTCGAAATCGTCGAGCAGTTCCAAGTGGCGCCAACTCCACCTTCAATGTCAGTGTCAGCGAGGGCAGTCATTGAGGGAATAACCCTTCAATCACTCAACCATCACTGCACGGTGGACCTCCGTCTTAAGCTCCACGGGATGTAGATTTGGTGCATGCATTGTCTGTACTTTTGTTTATAATGGCAGCATGAGAATACGAACTTGCCAGGTCACAGATGGGCACATACCAGGGCATTCACAAGCTTATTTTTTACCACTTAGGGAATACAGTCACTTATTTTCTGGCAAATCCAATATTTCAGACTTTTAGACAGTCATCTTTGAGTTCAAATTATTGGTAGGCGACTGGCATAAATTGTACAACTTACAGACAGCACTTAAGCCTTGCCGTACCAGCTTCAAGACTTGGGTGCCAGCTCCAATATTCTTCCTGTTGAAGTACATGCAGGAATGTAATGAGTTGCGCTAACAGGAAAGTAAAGACTTGGGAAGGAAATTATGGTCAAGCAGTGGTACAGAGGACTCGTTGGAATGATACCACAGAAGTGAGTCTGTGGAAACCATTTCTACGATGGACGAAGCACTACCCAGGAGGGAGTCCTTTTTCACAACACAACAGCTGGATCAATTTGAATGAACTTTGTTGCATTTGAGACAGACAGATAGAGAACTTTAATTGAGAGAGAAAGTTAACTTCTAGTGACTTTAGAAAGCAAAATTTTAATTTAGGGCCTGGGGCTTTTTTTTACAAAAATTGGTCAGCTTAATAAAATACAAGCACTAAGTTCACAAACTTGTAACTCTTCACCAAAAGTGGCTATTGCAGCTCTGTGAACTGCATCTGTTAGTACGCATAAAGGGGACAAATTTGATATTTAAATTTACACTACGCTATGTCTGTCCACGTCCTGTCCTTCACTTAATATCATCTGTGTAAAACTGAGCGCAATATAACCATGAACATTCACCAACTAGCCCCTTCATTGCTTTACTAAATTTACAGCTTACATGAATGTGTTACAATGTTTACAAGGTTCTTGCAGAAGTCATACTCACTAATGTGAATATATTTCATAGTGGTGTATGGTACATTGATAATGTCTGCTTTAGATACAATACTATATTCGAACCTCGTCATGACAAAGTTGAAGGGGCGGCCGATATTACTTCATGATGTCCTTACTTCGTTATTTATTTATTTATTTTGTAATACTGTCAATCCCTTGTGGCATTTTTACAGGAGTGGGCATAAAAACAGGTGGTGCACTCAACATTAGTTTCATCATCTTCAGTTTTGAAGCTCTAACAGCAGCATGATCATACAAGAAGTACATGCGTTATAGACAAAAGAGACAAAATAAAGCAACAGTGAAGGCACTTCCAGCTAATAAACGCAATGGGAAAGAAACCCTGCAGTAGCAGAATACAGTTTACAATGTCAATACAGAAGAAATGAAAGGACAGAGCTCTCACACAGATTAATGAATTTTTCTATGGTTGGCTGAGCTGTAATCGATGGGTGCAGTTGATTCCACTCCTGAACTACTTGTGGGAAAAAGGTATACGGCAAAGTGTTATGTTTGGAACAAAGAAATTCTTCAAGTGTTAGCGTATGTTTGTGTCTTGTTTCTCGTGAAAGCTTAATATGAAGAAAATCGGAACAGGACATTTTTAATGAGTTATTAAGTAACAAATACAAAAATTTGAGGTGGTGTATTTTAGCGTGGCTGGAAAGCATGTGGAGGCCTGCAGAGTGTAGAAGTTCTGTGGCTGACTGAGTGGGTTTATAACAGTTCTAGATAAAGTGCACAGCCTTTCTTTGCACCATTTTAAGAGTTTTGACCTTATCTTTTGTGTAAGGGAACCAGGCTATGTTTGCATATTCCAGAATTGGTCGGCTGAACATGACATAAACTAAATGGTTTGTATCACTTGAAGGGTGACGCAGGGCCCTCTTAACCCTTTCAGGGTCGATTTTTTTTGCCATATGCTACCGCCCAGGGTCGATATCTTTTTATTGCAGATTCCAATTCTTCTTAGGGACTTATATTGAAAAAAATTCACTGCAATTTTTGTAAGGAGATCGTAAAGTTAGAAAAAAATATTTTGCATTGGTGTATATGTACTCTTCATTCATGAATAACAACAATGAAAAAAGAAATAATCTTATAAGAATATAAAATTTGATGCGTTGTTATGCACATAGTTCAAGTTCTTAGAAATGCGCACGCGAGAATTTTTCGCAAGATTCAAATGTTCCTGCTTTTACACTAATATGTACATCCATAGCCTGATCGAACTGTGTAGGTGCGCGCACTCAAGAAAATTGTGTGGTTGTATGCCCATCAAAAAAGCAGTACATGTGACAAACTTCCGCTAATCTTCATCTTATTGCCAACCAGAGGCAATTAGTTTTCGCGAGTGTCAAAAAAAAAAAAAAGAAAAGAAGAAGCAACAGAAACGCATGCACAGCGCCATCCTTTCTATGCGCACCCTGTGAGCACTAAATGAGCGAGAAACAAGCAGTCATCCTTTGAGCAATTAGTAACGATAGCCATCAGTTTTGCAAGTGCAAAAAGCCGAAACCGCCCGCTGAACAAAACCCAAACCGCCACCCACCCGCACGCGCACCGATGCGCGAGCGGTAGTATATGGACGCACGGGAGCAACCTAGCTCTAAAACAAACCATGCAACGAAAACCGAGAGAGGGAGGCGCACGAAAAAAATTCCCTGCATTCCCACATAGTGGCATGCACACGACAAAAAAGAAAAAGTTAGGAAATTGGCGTGCTCTTTAAGCATACAGACGGCGCCGTAAATATACGGCATCGACCATTTTTGGACTTGTTCGCGGCACCGTATATTTACGTCATTGGCCCTGAAAGGGTTAAGAACAAACAATTTGGACACTGCTTTGCTGCATGTGCTGTGGACAAGTGCAGTCCAATTTAGGTCAGAGGTATTTAAAACACGTGAGTACCAATATTTAGTCACACTTAGGATATTTGTGTTATTCAAAGAGTACATATAGTCAAGTTTTGATTTTTTTCTTGTTATCAACATAGAAACTGTTTTGTCTAAATAAATTGTCATCTGCCATTTGTTGCACCACTCTTCTATCTCTCCTAAGGCATTGTTCAGTCTTTCGTGAGCACTAGCATCCTGTACTTCTGTGTACAGCGTGCAAGTGTAATTTTTACATCGGGTTCATTTGAAATGTCATTTATGGACAACAGAAACAAAAGTGGAGCTAAAACTGTTCCTTGAGGGACTCCTGAAAGAACTCGAACTAATTGCAAGGTGCGCTGATCATACTGCACAAACTGACAGCGGTCACATAGATAATTATGTATCCACCGTGTTAGTGGTCCTTCACCAAATATATTCATGAGTTTAAAGTGGAGTTTCACATGGAATTCAGTCGCTGACCGTTTATTCGGACCTCACGGGGACTGCGGAAATGTCCGAATAAGTAGGTGTCCGAAAAAGCAGATTAAGAAAAACAAAAATGAAATTCTTTAATTCCACGTACTTATTCGGGCTCGGCAGTAGGCTTGAAGAAATCGTGAATGCACCGTTGCACGCTGTTCCGTTTACGCACAATCAGATAATCGTGAATCTCGGAGAGGGTTGTACGGTCACTATAGGCGGCTGAAGGCACAGTCACTGCTTGTACACACTCCGCATGCGACGGCAGCGTAGCACATAGTGCGTCATCTTCCGAGTCGAGTCATCGTCCGGCGGTGCACCAGAAATGTGACGAATGATCTCGCCGTCGTCGAGTTCTACGCATGTCAGCACAGCAGTGTCAGCGCCTGTGAAACTGTCAAATGAGACGGTGTCCGGCATCGCAATGCAACCACTGCGCAGGTCTCAGCAGAACATTTTCCGCATCAGTAAGGAGCACATCGGAAGGCGACAAATCTTAGGCCTCTCGGCACCCGCTTGCTGGCATTCCCCAGCACAGTCTGCACGGGCACTGTCGGCGCCATTAGACATTTGATGCTATGTTTCCGTACGCCGCGTTGGATTACCGGAACCTCGACACAGCACACAAAGCAAGCACCACCATGCCGACATCAGTTGCACAAACGAAAAACGTGGCCTACTTGCAGCGTCATGCGCGAAGAAACAAATCAGCTGCTGGATTGTCTTGACATGGCTTACTAAACTGAAACCGGAACTGCTGTAGAGCCACTCTATCGAACCGGGCAGAAACGATGATGATGAGCGGGGATTTGCAGTAGCACCACTTCGTGGAGCAGCAAGGAGGCTCCGTTCAAGACAAAAATGGCGTTCAGCAAGTCAATCCATGCACCGGTCAGAGTTGGTGCATGGTGCTCTCGATCGAGTTGGCTCAAGGAGTGTCCGAAAAATTCGACGAGAGGTTGCAAGGTGTCCGAACTTTCGGCATTTGTTATACGTTATGTTCTATGGGAAGAATGGTGGTGCCGCGAAGCAGACCAAATAATTGAGCATGTCCGAATTTTTGGAGTCTGGAAAATCAGTCGGTGACTGTACTCAATCAAAGGCCTTTGATAGATCTAAGAAAATGGTGTCGATTTGTGACTGGTTATTGAGGCATTGTGCAAAATCATGAATTATTTCAATCAGTTGTGTAGTCGTTGACAAGCCACTACGAAATCCATGTTGGTTTCTACGGAGTATGTTATTGGCATCAACAAAATTTGTCATAACTTATTAAATAATGTGCTCCGATAACTTACAACGCATGCATGTGAGGGATATGGGCCTATAGTTAGCCGCAGATGAAACACTACCCGATTTATGCACTGGAATGATTTTTGCCCCCTTCCACTCGGTTGGAAGGCGACAATCGTGTAGTGATCTTTTATATATTCATCATCATCATCAGTCTATTTTATGTCCACTGCAGGACGAAGGCCTCTCCCTGCGATCTCCAATTACCCCTGTCCTGCGCCAACCGATTCCAGCTAGCGCCCGCAAATTTTCTAATTTTATCGCTCCACCTATGCTTCTGCAGTCCTCGACTGCACTTCCCTTCACCCATTCTGTAGCCCTGATCTTTAGTCCGCCGGTTATCTGACCTGTGCATTACATGACCTGCCCGGTTACATTTCTTTCTCTTAAGGTCAATTAGAATATCGGCTATCCCTGTTTGCTCTCTGATCCACACCGCTTTCTTCCTGTCTCTTAACATTACCGTATTTACTCGAATCTAGGCCGACCCCGATTCTAAGCCGACCCCCTAAAGTTCGAAGCCAACAAAAAAAATATATATATATATATATTACCTCGAATGTAGGCCGAACAAGAAAAGTGAGGACAGGGTTCACAAAATGCAAACAGCATTTATTGAATATGAACATGCAGAGCTCATTCAACGTCGTCGTCGCTGTGTTCCTTGCCACTGTCACCTTCAAACAGTGTACTATCTTCAGTACCGTCAAGTGCATTAGATATGCTGCACTTTTTAAAGGTGCGCACGATCAAAGTACCTGGGATGTCGTCCCACGCTGCAGCTACCCAGCCCGCCAGCTGCGATAGCGATGCACGTTTGATGCAGCCCATTGCCGTTAGCACGTGGTCTTCGTCAGTCAACCAGTCCATGTAATATTTCCGTAGACGATCCTTGAAAGGTTTGTTGATGCAGACATCAAGTGGCTGCAACTGGCCCGTCATGCCACCCGGTATGACAGCGAGGTCCGTGTTCACTTGGGCAAGCGCAGCCTTCACGTTGTCGGTCAAGTGCCCACAGTAGGAGTCAACGACAAGGAGGAGCGAGTTCTTTGTCAAAAGGGCTCCTGAACGCCGTCGCCACACAATCTTAACCCACTCTTCCATTATCGCACCTGTCATCCACCCGTTCTAATGGCCCGCACAATGACATTTCTTGGGAAAGTTTCTCGAGCAGGCAGTGTCTTCCTTTTAAATGTCATATAACGAGGGAGTTTATGTCCATCAGCTGTGCAGCACAGCATCACAGTTGCGCGCTGCTTCTCGTAGCCCGCAGAGCACACCTTTACCTCCTTGGCACCCTTTTCATTCACGGTGTACGCCACTGGCATATCAAAATACACAGCCGTCTGGTCGGCGTTGCCGATTTGCCCAAGGTTGTAGCCTGCCGCTTCTCTCTTTCGCACCACATAGCGCTGAAAAGCTATCAGCTTTTCTTCGAAATCGCTTGGCAGCTTCTGGGTGATTGAAGTGCGACGTCGGAGGCTGAAGCCGAAGTGCTTCATGAATTTCTGAAGCCAGCCCCGGCTGGCTTTGAAATCCTTTGGCGTTAGGCCTCGCTCCCTCGAAAGTTCTCTAGCTTTCGCTTGGAGCACTTCTGTTGTCACTGGAAGGGCAGCTGTTCTCTGCGTCCGAACAAAGTCGGCCAAAACTGTCTCCACTTCGTGGGGACAGCCTTTCTTTGGTCCGCTAAATGCCATCCTCGTTGCGGCACACGCAAAAAGCTGCTGTCATTGTCCCCTCCAACGACTGACATTTTTCGCGTCAACGCCGAAGTCCCGTCTGGTTTGAAGGTTCGACGATGCCTCTGTGGCTATCACAACTTTTCGCTTGAAAGCGGCACTGTAGTGGCATCTCCTGCTTGGTGCCATCGTGATAACACCACGGCGCACACCGATACGGCCGACATGACACAGGTCAAAATGGCAACCTAGTTTGTGTACGGTTGGCTACTGGCACGGCTAGTAGCGGCTGCGATACTGACTTTTCTAGATGGCGCTAGCTATGCACCATATTTAGCAGTTTCAATGAAAAACTGGCGCGTTTCTTAAATCCTCGAATCTAAGCCGACCTAGAGTTTGGAATATGATTATTTGAAAAAAAACACTATCGGTCTAGATTCGAATAAATACAGTACGCCTAACATTCTTCGTTCCACCGCTCTTTGCGTGGTCCTTAACTTGTTCTCGGATTTTTTGTCAGTCTCCAACTTTCTGCCCCATATGTCAGCACCGGCGAAATGCACTGATTGTACACCTTCCTTTTCAATGATAATGGTAAGCTTCCAAACAGGAGCTGACAATGTCTGCCGTATGCGCTCCAACTCATTTTTATTCTTCTGTGAGTTTCCTTCTCATGATCAGGGTTCCCTGTGAGTAATTGACCTAGGTAAACATACTCCTTCACAGACTCTAGAGGCTGAGTGGCGATCCTGAACTCTTGTTGCCTTGCCTGGCTATTTGTGATTACAGTGTCTTTCTCTTCTGCATATTAATCTTCAACCCCACTCTTACACCTTCTCTGCTAAGATCCTCAATCATTTGTTTTAATTCATCGCTGTTGCTGAACAAGACAATGTTATCTGTAAACCAAAGGTTGCAGAGATATTCACCGTTGAACCTCACTCCCAAACCTTCCCAGTTTAATAGCTTGAATATTTCTTCCAAGCATGCAGTGAATAGCATTGGAGAGGTTGTGTCTCCTTGTCTGACTTCTTTCTTTATAGGTATCTTCCTACTTTTCTTGTGGAGAATTAAGGTAGCTGTAGAATCTCTGTAGATATTTTCTAAGATATTTACGTAAACAGCCTGTACTCCTTGATTACGTAATCCCAGTATGACTACTGGTATCTCTACTGAATCAAATGCCTTTTCGTAATCATGGAAGCCATATAAAGAGGCTGATTGTACTCTGTGGATTTTTCTGTTATGCACCTGATTAATGACATTGATGAGATCCAATGTAGAGTGTCTTTTCCTGAAGCCAGCCTGTTCCCTTGGTTGACTAAAGTCCACTGTAGCCCTTATTCTATTAACCCTTTCAGACGCCACTTTATCCCGTTGATTGAAAACTTGCTTTCGCTGCATCTCATGCATCTTCAGAATCTTAGAAAGTGTACAGCTGCAGAAAAGAGTAAGAATTTTCAATTGTTTAGCGAGCTTTGTTAAGGTTACAAAGTTTCAACTCCATGCGAAAACTCACTACAGGAACACAAAATATGGGAACATATACTATTTTGTGTTTTGGAAAGCTTGAAAAGCACTTATCCAGTCACTTGAAAATTATGCCTGGTGTATGACATTGTGAAAAACAATGAAAGAAGTGAACCCGCTACATACAACATACTGACACAGAGTAAAAACACCCAGCCGTCTACCTTCCCACTCATTTTGCTAAAACATTCTGCACGTTATTCAAAATTGCAGCACAGTTCCAATAATTTGTGTTTCAAGATGTATGAAACACATTTTAAACACAGTCAACAACCGATTTTTGGACCCTCTAGAGAACGTAAAAACGTCCGAAAATTCAGGCAGTCCGAAAAAATGAATGCATGCAAAAAAACACCCCTTTTTTCTTTTTTTTGCGGATCTAGAGGTAAAGGGTGAAGTACCAGGCTTCCGAAACCCTGCCAAAGCATCAGTGAAGTGGCTATAAAAAGAGGCTATCAAAAACTCTGTATGCAGCCGACTGCCGGTTTATTATGTACATGTGCATCGTCGGGCAGCCGGTGTTATTGCTGCAGTGGCTTGAAGAACTTGTTTATTGTTGTTTGGACGGCGTTCCGGCTGCATGCGATCATATTCGCCTCGATCTGAACAAGGGTCACGTCAGCATTGTACACCGATGAAAGAGTCAACAGTGCTCGCGTCAACTCAGCGCTTGTAGGCGGCGCAGGCATTGGCTCCTCATTGTCAACATCGGAGTCTTCTGAATCCCCCAGAACCTGACGGACTGTTCCCTCATCAGTCAGTTCTGCGCAGAAGTCGAGCTCGTTGTCAGTTTCAACAAACTGTTCAAAAGTTATTTCCGTGGGTATGGAAACCCCAGCAGAGCGGAGGTCGTTGATCACGTCGTCCATGGGCGGGCACACGTCAATTGTGTTGTCGCTTTCAGGCAAGTCTGGTTCCTCTGTGGCGAGTACGAAGCCCGCGTGGCGAAAACAGTTGCGAATCATGTCTTGCCTCACTGCCTTCCATGTGTCCGCAAGCATTCCAACAGCAGACTGAAGATCAACATTGTAGCCTTTGCCGTTTTCCGCACACAGCACCATGCGGTTTAATACCCGCAAACGGTACAAAAGTTTCAGATTGCGGATGACGCTTTGGTCCATTGGTTGGAGGACTGCAGTCGTGTTGGGTGGCATGAATTCCAGCTGGACAGCCTTCAAATTCTTGATGTGACCATGAGTGGCGCAGTTGTCAATGAAGAGCACGACACGTCTGTTCTGAAGCTCAAGCTTCCTGTCCAACCTGCGGACGTAACTTTCGAACAACTGCTGAGTCACCCATGCCTTTCTGTTGTCTTCGTACAACACTGGCAGCGTTGCCCCTTTAAAGCAACTCGGGTTCTTTGACTTGCCGATTACTAACAAGGGAAGCTTCTCGCTGCCAGACATGTTGCTGCCGACGAGAGTGGTCAGCCATTCTTTACTGTGCTTGCCACCATGGCATGGGTCACCAGCAAAAGCGAGCGTCCTTTCCGGCAACATCTTAAATAACAAACCAGTTTTGTCGCAGTTGAAAACGTTGTCAGCAGAGAACTGCTGCAACAAAGACTGAAGTTTTCCGTTGCGGTACTGCTCAATAACTGCACTGTCGACGGCGCCGCTCTCACCGCACATCTTCTTGAACTTCAGGTCATTCCGATGTTTAAAGTTCCTCAACCATCCATCACTAAATTTAAAATCCTCAATGTCCATTTGAACCGCGAGAGTTTCCGCTTTTTCTTTCAAGATTCAGCCCGAGACCGGCAACCGCTTTGATATCATCGAATTAAGCCACACGACAAGAGCTTCCTAAAGCTTTGGATGAACACCTTGGCTTGCATTCTTTTTTTGGGCACCAGATGGTTTTTTGGCCGCTTCCAAGATCTTTCCCTTGTCCTTGAGGAAATCCGAAACTGTTTGCTTAGAAATGCCGAACTCCTTGCTCACGTCAACCTGCGATCGGCCGCTCACGACTTGCTTAATAATGGCGGCTTTCTTCTCCATCGTTAACCAACGGTACTGCTTTCCGTGCTTCAATGCCATCGGTGAGGACAACCAAGATGGAATGGGGGCCATTGAAGGCAAGCGAAATCCTCAAGTTGCGAACAGTGCAGTTCGCTGACGAACGTCGAAGCACCTAGGCCTAGCGTCGCAAAGCACACTTGACACAACAGCACAACCACACACCGTGCTAGCCAGAATGTGGCCTGCGCAAACAAACGAAATGGCGGCGCTCCGGAAACTCCGCCGGAGGCGGAAGTGCGGCGATGAACGTAGCCAGCGTGGCCAGACCAAATCGGTGTGTGGCGGCTAGATTCAGCTAGTTGTGGTTCAAAGCCGTGATATGCTTCGGCTGCAAGTCGATTTCCTTCGCAATGGCACTGCACGAGGAGCCAAAGGACCTTCCGTCGCATTAAAAAGTCCGGAAAATTGAACGGCGGGGGGTTCGAGCGTCCGAAACTTCAGATGTCCTTATACATTGATTCTATGGGGCTCGTGGCGGTGCCACGAAGACGTCCGAAAATTCAGTCGTTGACTGTACCATTACTTTCACCAGTGCTTTTGCTATTGATACACTCTCCTGCTGTGCACAATTGTGTAAACAGCGTCTCAAAGGGTTAAATAGTAGTATTTACTGATAGGCTTGGCACATCGTTTCAGAAACATATTTGGAATTTCATCTGGTCCGTCACATTTTTTCTCATCAATGTTTAACAAAAGTGTGAGTACTCCCACTTCGGATATTGTTGGAGAATCTATCAGTGCTTTCACATGCTCTTCCTAGGGCAAGCCCAGTAGAGCCGTTATCATGCATAAACGCTGACTGAAAGTGACTGTAGAAGGAGTCGGCATCTATTTCTTTAGTGGATTTTGCCGTACTATTGGACCGTTGGGAGCTTATATATCGCCAGAACTTGTGGGGTGAAGTTTTAATGAACCCTTTCGGTGTGGTACTGCAGTAGTGTTGTTTATCATCCTTTAATTTACTTTTCTTTATATTTTAGTTAGAGAATTTAAACAAGTGCGATAGTCAGGAATCATGTGTGTCTTGTTTGATTTTCTTAAGGGGACCATTGTTATATTCATTGTTTCCATTTACTGCAATATATGTCCAGTGGGGCACACAGTTGTGAACATGTAAATAAGAAGACGGTATTGCAGAGCCACTAGCTACACAGCTACACATGCAATGAAATTTGAATAAAACAACCGAAGAATCTTCGGCGTGTCATGCAACTTCTTAGCACCTGACGTGACAGCCTTTAGATAGCTGCCTTCTGCTTCATTGTGATGGTATTTCGCCTCAGCTTTCCACTTGGCTCGTTGTGGTTGAGCAGTGTTGTGTTGGCAGTGGCAGGCAAGTGGGGGCCCGCGACCAGCGGAAGCGGCGAGCGCCGACGCCGAGAGGGAGATGCGGAGCCAGCTGCTCCTGATGAAAACCGGACAAAGAACTGGGCCGGCTCGCGGCCGTTTATTACCAAAAACGACTTCACACGCCAGATGACACCTCCTGATTGGTCCAAGCTCGTCACATGACAGAAGGGGGGTGCGCCATCTAGCTAGACTACTACAAAACATAAATGTATGATAACACGGAGATCTGGCAGGGGGAGACACTATACCACAAGCAGCACATGGCATACAACACAATGCTCCTCTGTGTGGTTGAGGGGGTGAGCGAATGTCGCCTGCTTGGCTCAACCAGCTCGTGGCCTCCGAGATGGCACCAATGCCAACCTCAGCGGCCATGCCCAGCTGCCAGCCAGTGGCGCGCTGCAGGGTAGAGGGAGAAGTGAATGCATGGCCTGGGTGTGATCCAGTAGATTGCACTGGGGTGGTCTTTGAGGTCAGCCCAGCTGTGGTTGCGTGCACGGTGCACCGTAGAAAAATTAAAAAGTGAATGCACTAATGTTTCACACTACCATGTGCAGCCAGGCACGTGCAAGACAGAACGGTCAGGGGAGAAGTGCGATAGTGAGCTACTGCTTGTGCGCAGCTACCCGCAGCGGTGAGAAAGACCATTGTCGCTTGACGACGTACTTGACATGGTGTACCTGGCATGCCACGGTCGGGTATTTTTTGGTTTCGGAGACGAACCTAGTTTGTTATATCCTTAGAATAAAAACAGAAACTGCAACACAGGACGAACGACTAAAGAGCACAGGACAGATCGCTGCCGACGAAGCTGGCGTATTATATAACCTCTTGCCCAACCACACTTTTGTGCTGAAAGGCGAAGCCTGCTCTGGCCGCAAGTCCTCAAAAGAGCGCATAACTGTGTAGTTCTGCGCTAACATGGATGGAAGCGACAAGCGCTGCCTGTTTGTAATTGGAAAATCAGTGAGACCACGTTGCTTTGAAAACGAGAGTGCCTGCCGAGAGTGCTCGCTCGTCTGCGCTGTTCCTGTTTTTATTCTAAAGATGAACCAACCAGCCCCATTGAACACACTGCTAACGTTATATCCATTGGCCGGACAATTTCACTTATAAAGAGGTTTTAGATATGTGGATCTCAATGGGGATTTCAAGGGGAATTTTATTTTCTTCATTATACAGTGCAGACCACCTATAACATAACCGCTTTTACCGCGGGACTGGTTATAGCGTGGGTTTTTTGACCCCCGATATATCTCCTATAGAACTCAATGTATAGGCGGATCGTTCATTGCATAGGCGCGCGAAGCAGAATACCAGTTAGCGTGGTTCCTTTAAGCGCGCGACCATGAAATTGTTGCACGGAGCACGGCCTTTTCTCGGAGGCGTTGAGCACGGCCCACACGGCCACACGGTTGCCAGGCGCGCAAATGCGGAGAAGGGGCAGCGTGGACGCGCGCAGGGAGACCAGCGGCGAAACAAAAAGGAGGAGAAGGGCGGGTGGATTTAGAGGAAGGATGGCGAGTGTTTTCGTCACTATAGCAGCGTCCAATCAGGGTGCGCGGAGTGCGGGGTAGAAGCGATAGCGGCGACAGCGCACTCCTTTTTTTTTTTTTTTTTTGGTCTCTTTGTTGCATTTGGTGTGTGCACGTCATGATCTCGTCGTGTCGTAGTTGTCCTCCCTGCACGTGTGTTGTCGGGCTTTTGTCACCGTGGCATCGGCGGCATCTTCAAGCAGTGTGAGAAAGAGGCATGCGTTGTCACTGGAGACAAAGGAATGCGTTATACGGGACATAGAAAGTGGGCTCAAGAAGGCGTCGGTGGCGGCCAAGTACGACGTTTCCGGCACAACCGTGTCGACCATATACAAGAACAAGGACAAATTGCGGCAGCAACTGCAGCAAGATTAGTCTTCCCTGTCACAGAAGAGTATACGTACATGGAAGTACGAAGACGTGGACGCAGCGCTCTTCAGATGGTTCTGTGAAGTTAGAGCTCAGAGCATACTAGTGAGTGGCTCCATGCTCCAACAAAAAGCCAAGTCCCTTGGTGCTCTTTTAGGCCACAGCTACTTCAACCCACTTAATAGATGGATCCAGCAATTCAAGGATCGCCATGGCATCAGCTGCAAAATGGTGTGTAGTGAAAGCGCTGATGTCAACGGCGAGTCCATCGAAGTCTGGCTTCGCTTAAATTTGGAAACCATGCTGCTGTCCACTTATACGGACAGAGGCTTATACAGTGCCGACGAAGCTGGTGTATTTAATAACCTTCTGCCCAACCGCACTCTTGTGCTGAGAGGCGAAGCCTGCTCTGGCCGCACTGCCTCAAAAGAGCACATAACTGTGTTGTTCTGCACTAACATGGATGGAAGCAACAAGCGCCGCCTCTTTGTCATTGGAAAATCAGCAAGGCCACGTTGCTTTGAAAACGAGAGTGCCTGCCAGTGACATAGAAATCCAACAAAAAGGCGTGGAGGATGCAAGACACGTTCACAAGCTGGCTTTGCAAGTTCGATGAAGACATGGCAGAGAAGCAACAGGTCGTGCTCATTCTCGACAAATGCACAGCCCACAACATCAAGCCAATGTTGACTGCAGTCAAGTTAGTTTCTACCTGCCAACACGGCTGCAAAATGTCAGCCGCTCGACTAGGGTGTCATCGCAACCGTAAAGGCACTTTATGAAAGAGTTTCGCTGAGCATGCAGCAGCAGCCTCTTAAAGTGAATTTAAGGGGCGCGATTGATATGGTTGCCGCTTTGTGGTGGCAGGTAAAAGCCACTACAATAAGCGAGTGCTTCAACAAAGCAGGCTTCATGCGCAATGCAGAGGCTCTTGACGCCGTTGAGCCGTGCAACCATGTTGGCGATGAGATGGTCAACACTTGTGGTCTGGCCTCGTTGAAAGCAAGTTTGTTTCCACCACCTTCCAAGAATATGTCGATGCCAGTGAGTCGGAGCTTCCCGTCTGCGAGGAAGCGAGCACAGATGAAGTGATCGTCGCAGCGGTGCGCGGTAGCGCAGAGCTTGCAACCGAAGACGAGTCGGGCGATGATGTCGACCCGACACCAGACCCAGATGTTCCGTGCAAAGACGCTTTCGAATACCTCATTAAAGGGAAGATGTACTGCGCAAAGAACAGTTTGAGTGAGAAAGGGCTTCAGTGCTTAAGCCTTGTAGAGGACGAAACTGTTCGAAGCGCTGTTAAAAAATATCTCTTGATGGAAATAACAGCGTTCTTCCACTGTTGCCGCACTTGTCAGGAGAACTTGGTTTTTGTGCTGTGTTGCGATTGTGTGTTGCATGTGTGTGTGAGTGAAATATGTAATAAATTGGGTTCGAAAGGTGGGTGGTCTGCTTGGCATATGGAAAAGCCGAAGAAAGCACGCTTTGGTTATAATGTGGTACGGCTAAAGCGCTGATTTTTACAACTCTTGCGACCTAAGTTATAAGCGATCACACTGTATCCATTATATCCTTATAATGACATTCGAGTGTAAACTCTGTTTCAGTAGTTTTATGCAGCACTGTGGTAGCTACAGGCTTTATCGACCAATCAGGAGCGCGAACAAATCTTAAAGGTGACCTTCCCCATCCTGTCGTCTGCTAGCAACAAGTGCAGACGGTGGCAGCATCTATGAAGACTGCAACTGCGCAGCAAGATCATCTGTGGAGGTAGCAGCTGTAGAAAATTTGTTCCATATTCACTCTGACATGGTGAAGGCTTAGATATCTTGAGATACAGAGGAGAAGGAGGGTTGCAGAGAGGGTGGAAGCGGAGAGTTCAGAATGAATACTCGGCCAGTGTGTCGCATCGGATGGTGGCGCCATCTCTTGATCAATTTTGTAACATCCACTTGTACACGGTGCGCTCGCTGACATTCGTAAGTGCAGCCAATTTCTAGTTATAATTTGTGCATTTACTGCACTCCTTTCGCACTGTTCCAAGCATGTTCAATGCCAAGCTATTTGTCCCTTGTGCGTAAAGGAGTTGCTTGGAACAATACCGCACAGGCGAGTCTTCCAAGTCTTCTAAGACGAAGTACTGCCCAGCAGGGAGTGGTGTTGCAGCTGTGCCAACTACATGTATGAATTTGGCTACTGTCAAAGCAATTAATTGTTTGTACTTTTTAAATGAAAATGTCTATATGGCAGTGTTGCATTAAATTTGTTTGTTCTGTGCACGTTTTCGTTTTAACAAGTGGAGAACTTTATTTTCAGTATCATACAGTCTCAATGAATGTTTTATTAAAAAATGAAGCAAAATTGCGCAATATAGCCCAGCTGTGACCTGCAGAGAAGCTTCGAGGTAAACACTTGCCGACAGGAACACTTGTCCAGGCCATTTATATCTTGCAGCAGGTTCTGAACTATGGCACTACATCTTGCTGCACAAGAATCTGCGCTTGCAGGTCATGTAGTCTTGGCTCTGCTGCAAGAAACTACTGAAATGGAGTATAGGTGCAGGTTAGAGAACTGCGATATCTATTTTCATAGACCCCTTTTGTAAATACACCACCTGGCGATGGGCTTTTCATCAGTTTTGATTTACACACGTTTATGGGATAAAAACCGCCATGTTTCCGCCATCCTCACTTCTAAGCCTTCCCAGTCTACTAGCTTAAATACTTCTAAGCATGCAGTGACTAGCATTGGAGAGATGATGTTTTTTGGCATGACCCATTTCTTGATGGGTAATTTTCTACTTTTCATGTGGAGAACCAAGGTAGCTGTGGAATTGTAGATATTTCCCAAGATATTCACGTATGCCTCCTGTACTTGATTACGCAATGCTTCCATGTCTGCTGCTGTCTCTAAGAAATCCAATGTATTTTCATTATCTATGAAAGCCATATAGAGAGTTTAATTGTACTCAGCATATTTCTCAATTACCTGATTTATGACATGGATGTGATCCATTGTAGAATATCCCTTCCTGAAGCCAGCCTGTTCTTTTGGTTGATTGAAGTGTTGCCCTGATTCTATCGGAAATTATCTTGGTGAATATTTTATACAATACTGAAAGCAAGCTAATGGGCTTATAATTCTTCAATGATTATGTAAAGAAAAATAAAGCACTTGCACTTGAGAAACTTGAAAAAATTCTTTAATGTTTTCCTTCTGATAGATTAGCATAATGTTGGCATTATTCCAGCTCTCTGGTACACTTCAAGACATGAAGCAATGCGTATAAAGGACTGCAAGCTTTGCAAGCATGATATCTCCTCCATCTTTGATTAAATCGACTTATTCCGTCATCTCCTGCCGCTTGTTTCCGGGTCATGTCTTGCAAGGTCCTTCTAACTTCATCGATACCGGTAGTTATAGAAGGAGCCTCCATATCCGGTTCATTGCTAATTTGAATGAAGGTAGCATGGCTGCTCTAGGCACAGGTCAGTATAGAATTCTTCTGCCGCATTTACTCTTATCATTGAAATAGGTGATGGCATTACCCTGTTTATCTTTCTTAACTGCCATATGTTGTGACAGGTTCGTCAAATCAAGTTTTGTGCATAGTTATTTTGCTCGGGCCTTTACTTTTCCCAGGGAGGCATCAGGGCAACATTTGAACGCAGAAGAAACCTTGTCATACACTTTTAAATGGTGTGCAAGGATAGTACAGTGAATGCACCTTCTTTATCTGCTAGAACCATACTAAGCTCATTTTGGATTAAGAAGGCGGACATTTTCTTTGAGAGCGAATTCTTGTGTGGAGGCCTTTCATGTAGCAGAATGTCAATGCCTTCAGCATGCACCTGCTGCACTTACTTATTGGGCCGAGGCTCGAGATCCTTTGACCAGCGGAAGGCAGCTCGGCGTGTGACTTCCGCTTCACTGCAAATTTCGGGCCCAGGCCTAACGTACGACACGGTGTCTGGGAGATGGACGCCATCCGAGTTTTGGACGACACCACCAGTAGGCACTCTCGCAGGTTGAGCAGTCTAAGCTGCCTCGCAGCACACTTCCACAAGTGCTCCACAGTGCTGTTCATGAGCGCTGAATATTCCTGCCACCTTTCTTGTTTTCCTGGCAGCCAGATTACGGTCGTAATAATTGCAGTCACAAGTTCGGAGAGCACTTGTTTATGTTCTTTCGTTTCTTTTCCTTGTTCCATAAGCCACGCTGTTACACCTGATTCTGCTGGGAATTCACCATACAATACCGTATGCAAACTGTTAAACCTTTCCTTTCTCATGGATCATTGGAATGAAGCACAGCATAGAAAATCTTTGTGAGCTTCTCGGGCCAGGTTTTATTTGTTCCACTGCCGGATGACAAGGGAGCCTTCGATGTGCAGGTGGGTCCTCAACTGCCGCTGGGCACCGCCTGTGGCCTGCTGACCAGCTGCGGTCACCACGCAGGGGTCATTGATCTCAGCCTCTCAATAGCCAAGCAACGGGACCCCCAGGGGCTGGCCCTGCACTTCTACCGGCAGGGAGAGCGACCCGAGGACGAGCGTGGCCGGCAAGCGTATGGCGCACGCATTGAGTGCTACCAGGTCGGTGTGCAGGGGCATGCTTCTTCTTGTAGTCAGGTGCTCTACGCTTAGACCAGACAAGTAAATGTTATATACAGTTATACCTCGATTTAATGTAGTCTGTAGAATTGGTCACTTGCTTTGCTATATCTAAACTTATGTTATATTAAAATTCGATCTTTTATGGAAATAAGCAAAGTCGCCTATGCACTTTTCTTACACGGAACGGGCCACTAGAGTTATTGGGTAATTGTAAAAAAATTTGAACGAGAAAGAAAATTTTTTTGAATTTGATAGTCAGTGACAAAAGATATGGTTTCATGCCTTGTTGAAGATATCTTCAAATCAGTGGTACAATGCGAAGCCAGGCACACTCGTGTTCTACACGCAAAGAATGAATGCTTCGTCTACCTTTTGCTTTAAAGCATCTCCGAAACTTGAGATTACACAACGTCCATGCAAAATATGTGTGGGAAAATGGTGCACACGGTACCGTCTCATCTCACCCATCTTTGCACATGTGGCAGGCTAGAACCTCTAAAATGGGGCCCGTGCAGGCAGTGCTCACCACACTGACAGCCATGCACAGCCACTGCTGAACGTCTGCGATACGTCGGTGTTATGCGGTAAAGCATACAAACGCCTTGAAAGCATTTTTGGTTTCGTATCAGATTGCACCGCGCAGGCAATTTGCAGCCCAATCTTCTTGAAAAAAAAAAGGTGCATCTCTGTATCGGTTAAATATCATAGTTAGACATTGTGAGCTATGGTTATCGCTGGAAAATTTTCCTAGGGCAGGCTAAACGCAAGTGTGTTTTGATGAGAGATGATGTGTCCACACATTCACTGTTCTCTAAGCTCTGCTGAGGCAGACTATGCCACTTAAGGGGTCTCTTTTAGGGTCACCCTAGGGGTCAGGCACGTGTACCGACTGGTCAAGTTCGAATTATCCCATGAACGCAATGTTAGGATCGAAATAGTGAAAGTTCGGGCCCATAGAAATCAATGGGCTCCAGTTGGGATCGAATTAAAAAAAAAAATCAAATTAACCGGGGTCAAATTAATGTAAGTCTGCTGTATTGAAATCCTGTACAAATGCAGTTCATTACATGAGGTTCAAAATACTTGGTGTTCTGTGGACAAGTCGGAAAAATTAAAAACTTGATTATATCAAGAATTTCGTTATATCGAATTTCACTGTATCCAGGTTTAACTGTACTCACATAATGAATCCTCTTTCTTTGTGGGAAACCAAAGCAAAGTATTATGCAGTGTAAATTTTATGGGAACATTGTTGACAACATCAGAAATCAAAAAGTAAGATGGTAATGATTTGAAAAATGCATAAGGGTACTTAGCTTTGCAGCAAAAATACACGTCCAATATTTGAAAACGTTGACAGCTTTATTATTGTATTTCAATCTGCATTGTAATCAGGAGACTTGTCGTCCTGGTCACTGGCCGGCTTCTCCTTACAACAGCTCGTCCGCGCTGCCATCCAGCTCATTTGCGGTGTCAATTTTTTTGAAACATTTTCTGATCAGGCCAGATGCCAGCTAGCGCCTTGCATCCAGGAACACACCAGCTCGATGGACAGCCATGCCAGTTGGCATCCCCGGATCATCCAGTACAAGTGTCGCATGTGTTCCTTAACCTGACAGCGTCACGTAGTTGCGGCCGTGGGTAATGCGGGCTCAGGACAGCATTTATTTGTGCTAGATGGTGCATACTTGAATTAAGAAGGAATAGTGCCAACTACGACAATCACGAAAGGGAGAACGACACAGGACAAGCACCAACTTCATCTATCTTTATTCACCAAAAAATCAGCAAATATGAGGAAAATCGCAGACATGCGCATAAGGACTATAATGCATCACTTTCCAAATCATTCTAGATAGAACATTTCGCTTTTGAAGAGGGTCACAGAAGTATCACTAACAAAATTTTTTTCTCTCTTCTTTATATGGAATGCTTCCAAAACCTCACATGCCTTTGTTTCTCTGCTTCTGCAAAGAATCTTTATGTCTCAGAACCGTGGTTCACAATTCTTGCAGTAGAGTCATTGTTTCCGTGGCGAATGTTCTGCCGCTCGGTCACACGCAGTGCAAGTTGCGCAATGTT